>NC_134097.1:118471496-119696496 GCF_000715075.1 Nicotiana tabacum | reverse complement strand
ATATTATTATATACAAAGAATGAAAATAAAATTTTAATATACATGGTGATATAGACAAAGAAGAAGAAAAAATTGTGATATACATATTATTATTGTGATATACATTTATTGGCTATGTAATGCCAATATCTATAACTAAGGCTATTTTCTGCCAATTATATGAGTATGTTGTTATACCATGCCAAAACCCCTTAAAAAAGAGTAGAGATCACTAAAACTGTAAAAATTGCACGGGGCGCCCTATTTGGTCCCCCCTATTTAACCTATACCCATTTTTTTAAATACTTTTAACTTGTACCCACTTTTTAAACAATTTCAGCTTCCTTTCTCCTCCCCTTCAGTACCTCACCAGAAGAAAGCAAGATTGTGTTTTAACATTTATAAATAACGATGGAATATTAGTATCAACAAAGTGAAGAGAAAATGCAGTTCTTTATCTGCATAAATACTAAAGGGGAACTAGATTTTGATAAGAGTTGGTATCCAAGTTCTTTGTGCATTTAATCTTTCTCTTTCTGATGTTTTTTTTCATCTATAGATATTTCTCTACTGGACAAAATGGTAATATATGATAATGAGAAACAACGAGTTGGATGGCTTCCAGCAAACTGTAACAGGCTACTACTACCAGATAAATTACTCATAAGCATGAACAAATACTTTATGACTAAAAATCTCAACGAGAATCACCAAAGTTATAGCAGCTATCTAACGAAATATCAATTTGAAGCTAACTTAGAGTTGAAGTTTCCCAGTTACAACACAAAAACTTCAGCTCTAGTTACAAAACAAAAACTTCAGCTCTAGAGCTGAACTTCAGGCTCGGCTATTAGAATACTTAAGTTTTGCGTGATTTCCTTTGCTACTTCAGCCCCATGTGCTAAAGTTATGCGAAAAAATGAGTACGCTTGTAATTTTACAAAACAGACACAAGTTAAAATATAATAAAAAAACAAATATAGATACAAATGCCCCGTTAGAACTTCTTAAAGGCCAACGTCTAGGCCCAGGCAAATATTGGGCTGGTCCACTGAATACCGATACTGCTCTCTCCCAAAATGTAAAACCCCCAAAAGCAGCAAACCATCACTCACGCGCGCGCTCTCTCTCCGACCTGAAACAGCAAGGTGAGACCACTGTTCATCTCTCTCTCTATATTCCTATTCCTATTCCTATTCCTACTTCTCAATAACTCCGTCAACCTGGAATTAATAGTTAGTCTGAGGCTACTTTTGTAAGTTCATGTTAATCCGTAAAGCTGACTCTGTATTGTATTGCTGGCCTTACACGTGGTGTTCTTTGTGAATTGTAAAATTGAATACATATCGTCTCTTCTGTGACTTTTTTGCTTCTCAAGTTCTTCCTCTTCGTTTCTTCGTCTCTGTCAATATTCACTTTTGCTAAAGGTATGTCTTTCCCAATTTTTTGATTTTACTAGCTAATATATTGTTTATTGTTAATTATTCTATATGGCAGATTATCCATAGGATTAATTTTATTTTTAAGTTAATACTGAGATTTTAAATTCAATTTACTTTTGAAATTTTTGATTTTATGGTTAAATTGTTCATGAGTTTTCAGCGCCTCTGTTCTCTCTATACTCCACCGCTATGACCGTATATCTTAACTGCAAATATCTTATTTATTTGTGTAAGCTAATCAATTTTCCTTACTTTTTCTTTAGTATGTCTTGAATATCAAAATGTTTTTTGGCTATTGAAGGTTTAGTCAGAAAAAAAAATTGTTGCTGTCATGATTTGCCTTAATAGCTTTCTGGGTTTGTTTTGTTCATATTCCATTTTTTCCTTTTTTTTTTCTTTTGCTATGTTTGATTTTTGTTATTAAACAGTTGATTTAAGTCTAATGCTATGAAGAAATAGTTAATCTAGGATGAAGTTGAAGGGTAGAATAGAGGAGGAACTTTTTGCGCTCTCATTGATTTGCCTCCTGCTCGATCTGATCTCAATAGCATAAATTTATTTGTTTGATTGATATGCAAATGGCTAATCTGTATGAAATTTGTTTGACCCTTGCAATGCTTGGCATTTTACAGCTGGATAAAATTCTATTTCATGGTTTCCACCTAAAATTTATTTGTTTTTTACGCCATGGATAACCAAGTTTATTATCAGATTTGATGTGAAATGTAAATCATCTAGGGTACTAGAGGCCATTATATATGAAATGCATGCCGGCCTGGTGTATACAAGAAACTCAAGTACACCGTCAATGAAAAATTGACACACTAGGACTACAATTTGTATATTAATATGATGGTGTCTCTGACACTACCTTGACTACATTTTTGAGGTGTATTAATGGCTTCAACTCGCTACACCTTTTGCTTTGATATATACTTATTTTAACATTTTTTGTTTTTTCCACTCTTTTTTATCAGCACCTTTTCTCTTTTACTTTTTAAATACAAAATATACACATCAGCAAAGCAATTGTTAACGAATAACTTCTGAGAAACAAGTTAGTAAGGTCATTGAAAAAATAATTAACTTTTAGAATAAAACAGACTGCATAAGGTTTTTGAAACATAACCCCTCTAGGATGTTAAGCACATACGAATGACCAAATGGTACATGTAACTGTAATTGGAGAGGTTTAATATTTTATAGGGTACTTTGAAATTAATTTGGATTATGGCTTGAAAAATTGGATAAGGAAGAGAAGTAGAGAAAACAGAGACACACATCCACAGGAAAAGGGGAAGACATGGTGTGTGACGAAATTGTTGGAGATGGATATTGCTAATGCTCTTTAGCTAGATTGGCATCTGGATATATATATATATGTTGGAGCATTTGAAATACTAGATCTATCTAACAGATTTCTAATCAGTTTTTACTCTGAAGTTTGAAAATCTCATAAACTGCATGATAACAACGAAAAAATCTGAATATAAATCTTAGAGAATTTGGTGGCATGACAATGTTAATGATGTAGGAGATAAGTTTCACTGGTTATTATGACGACTACTACAATAACAATTAATCTAGCTAACAGGTTCAATGTTCTTGAATTGTTTCTAAACAAGAGTACAAAAAGGAGTGATGTATTTAGAAATTAGAAATTTTGTGTTATATAAAAACGTGAATTTAACTGCAATATAGTGTCAAACATAGCTTGTCTTCTATTCTAAACAAATGTTGTTTGGCTTAACGTAGATGTTCAGTTGCTTACAATCACATCCGCAGATGCCAACATGCTTCAGGGATCGAACTTTTTTTTTCCGCTTTCAGTTAAGCTCATTTTATATTTACTTTTACACCATGACTTTAGTGAACAAGAATCTTTTCGTAATTTAGGTGGGCAATTAATCATTTGATGAGGTAGCTGCTCTCTACCAAGCAGAGTATGTTTGTAGGCTTCTCTTATGTTTGTACTTTAGATTGAATGACAATTTAACTGAAAAACAGCCAGCTTTGATCTTTCGTCGCAAAGGTTAATTGGCTAATATACATGTTCAGTAGCTTATGCCGGCATCTATAGATACAAACATCTGGAGATATTTTTTTTGAGTTACAAGCCTGAGCTACTGCCAGTTGGAGACATGTATATAAATACAATATATGAGATTCACTATTGGTATGTAAATATTGCCCATTTTACTATTTGGAAAAGATAAATAAAAACCATTATTGTATAAAAAGATTAAAATAATTGCTTGGTTTATTCTGATGCGAGTTTTAGTGATATATTATTTTCCTTCGCATTTCCATTGATTTGTGGGTTTGCTGGTCTGATTTGTGCATCATTTTAGGATTGTCTATTGACGTTTTCTGTTTGGGACATGTCTAAACAGTTAGGTTCTCCAAAAATTAGTGCATTTAGAGGCATCAGAAATAGGTCACCAATGCTATGAAAAAACATCTGATTTAGGATGCAACTGAAGGGAGACTGAAGAGAGGAATTTTTTTTCTCTCTGTGATTTGCCTACTTGCCTACTGCTCAATTTGATCTTAACAATGTGTGAGTGTGAAGATAGTTGATTATGTTGAAAGATAAATTTTTTCATGTGGGTTAAGCGGATTGTCTCTTTAGTTGCCCTCTTTATGTTGTCTTTGCAGTTCTATAATATATGTTCTTTGGATAGCTTTTTTCTTTGGTTGGCAAAGATGCTCTTTGAGTAACTTATTGCCACCTTGATGTTTCCTTTATATTACGTAATTGTTGAGAATATGAGCTCATCCAGTAGGTACAATAGTTTTGTTCTTCATATGGGTTCTCTCAATAATGATTGTAGCTTAAATGTAAAACAGATCTTAAGACGTAAAAATGTTCAACACGTTTAAATGTGTGGAACTTCTTCGTTAAGATTATTGGACTTTAATGTTTTTTAACATCGTTTTGTTCTTATATGGTGTTTTTTTACTGTATATGTTAATTTATCAAAAGGTTGCAGGAAAAGTAACTCATCTCTATCATATGGCCTTTATCTATCGATTTTGGCTGGCCTAGAAGGAGGGTCGGCCTAATTGTTCTTTTGAACAAAATTTTAAGATAGTATATATATTTTTGTACTGTAGACACTGCTCGATGTAATTACTGCGTGTCTTGTAGATTTATATATATCTAGAAGATCAAATAGTCTTTTACATTCTTCTAAACTGATTATGAACTAAATTTAGTGTTACAACAGTGATATTAATTCATTCTTTTGTCTACTGAACAATGAGAAATAAATTATGAGACGACAACAACAATCGCACTTTTCCATGGAGATGTGCGTAGTAGCTATTTTGTATCTCAAGTGTGAACTGTGCATAGGGGACATATCATTGGGGTTACGAAAGTCAAAGGCTCTAAAGTGGCTTCTAATTATCAAAATATCATTTGATCAACTGTCTCATGCTTAACTTTTGAATGTATTATAATTTCTTCTTAGTTGCCTACAACAGGAACATTTTACTGTTATTTCATTGGACAAGTTCTTTGATAAAAACAAGGTCTTGCTTTGGACCATATAACGGCCAACAACTTCAATCAATTATTTTAACTTTCCCAATTGATACTATGCTTTAGGAAAACTGGTAACTAAATTAACTTCACTGGAGGTAGATTGGTCCTCTATTTCGTCTTTACAAGGACAGCCGCCGCCATCAAATACTCCCAAAAAAAAGGCAAGCTTAATTTAACGTTAACAGAACTCTTCACTAAATATTTTGGTTAGAATCAAAAGGAAGCACAATGTCTAACGGAAATATATAAACTTCGATTTGACAATCGTGGCACTTCGATTACTTAATGCGTGGCTTTTTAAATTTTTGACAATCGTGAGCTATTTCTATGACGTATGAGAATTTCATTTCTGTAAATTCTTTAGATGTTGCATTGGTTGTTTCTGTTTATATGCTCATTCATTTCTTCCTGTTGGTTATATACATATTATGTTACTATATAGGTGCATGAAACAATAAATTGGAAGTTTTTAAGTGCAAGGATAATAGAATACTAGGTTTTTGTCTGTTTTAAATGGTATTGGTTTTGATCGTAACAATAGTTATTGTCAGTTCGATAAGAAGTGTGATTTGCTTTACAGACCATCTGGAATTAGTTATATGTCAAATAGGCAATGAATAGGATGACCGTTTGTGTGATTTTTAGATCATCCAAATAGATTTTTCGAAGCGGAAAATTTCGCTAGCCGTTGTTGTGGGAATGGGTATCCAACAATTGTAGTTTGGTTTGAACAAGGCTAGTAGAAAGTACACACAGTTCCCTAGTGATAGAACCACATCATGTAGGTCAATCTGCTTGTGATTTCATTGAATCATTGATTATATGTACATAGATTGGGAATTAGCATCATCTCAGTTCTTTGGAAGCATAGTTTCCCCTGTGGCTTTAGCTATCCTGTAAAAACCGCTCTTGTTTATGGGCAAGAGACTGATTGACAGTTGCAGAAATTTCTTGTTAAGTATAATAGTAGAACCAAAGAAATCACCTAGCTATTGTAAAGATTAGTTGCCTTCAAAATTTGTATTTCTGGTGTAAAGAAAATATAGTTGAAAACTTAGATCAGTTTATGGATTTTATAGGTGTTTTGGGAATGCAACTGATGCAGCTATGCTGTAACTTGTAATTTTTTGGGTACCTTCTTGGTCCTCCTTTAATGAAACCTTTACCTTATCCAAAAATAAATAAAATAGTAGAGCATTATACCAGTGAAATTTGGCATTTGCCTTTGCACTTTTTCCTTTTTAGCCAACACCATTAACCCGATTATTCACTTGGTCAGAGCAAAAAGTTTGATGCTCTATTTTTTGATTAGGGAGAAACTGACCATGGTATTTAAAGAAGAAAATACTCCGCTTTTCAAAATTTACTCTTCAGAAGTTTTCATGACACAGTCAAAATTATGGATTTTATCCATTCACCTTTTATAGTGTCTTCTTTGTCACTTATCTCTTTTTTCTTCATTAAAAGGCTTTACAGGCCGTAAACATATAGCCAGGAGTAGAGATGGAGCTATGATTTCAATTTTATGGGTTCTGGATTAGAATGACGACTTCAAGTGCTAATAATTGGGTTCTTAATTTAATATTTGTTCATATTTGATGAAAATTATAATACAAATACACTGTTTGAGCAAAAGCTATTGGGTTTGAGCGTTTGGCCAAACCCGTGGCCGGGATTCTAGCTCCGCCCCTGACCAGGAGTAATGTGAAAAAGCCCTCTTACTTCACATTGTTATGATGATAGCTTAAATGAGTTATTATATAAAATAATCTAGTTGACTCAGAAAAGGTTGGTTGTATTCTGTTATTTCACTTTTGGTGCAAAGAGAAGTATGCTGATGAAGCTGAATCACTCCTAGAAGTCATAGAATCCCTGTAAGCTGAACAAGATATAGTTTTTCTGAATTATGCATCTTTGGTAACTTGTAAATATGGTTTCCAGCACTTTGTACTGCTGATTAATATATTGTTACCTATTCCAAAAAAAAGAAGGTTGGTTGTGTCACATAAATTAGTTCGGAAGAGAAATTGTATTGTTACTGAATTGTAGGTCTATTTTCAGAGAAAATGAAGAAAGGCATTCACCCTCAAATGCAATGGATATCCTATGTGACACAAAGTGGACGATTGATGCATGTTATGATGACCAAAATACACCAAACAGGCAAGGTTTATCACATTAGAGCAAGGCGTCAAATGGCTCAAAGTGTTGGTCAGATTGCAAAGTTTAAGCGCCGGTATGGTGAGAAGGAGGAGGAGGTGGTGGAGAAAGCAGAGAAATGAAGGTTTAAGTTGGAAAAAGAATGAATTACCAGTCTTGGGCTCTCTGATGATTTTGTGGATGAATTCATCCTTACCTTTTCCCTCTTCATTTCGTCTTAACTTTTCTGTTTAAGGAATGAATACTGGTCTTCTTGTATGCTGTCACCCCTTAAAATGTTTGTGAAACATTAGTGAAGAAACATTGGCTCATCCTACTCTCCTTGTTTGAAAGTATTTTATGAGGTTTAAGAAACTTTAGTGTCTCTATCTTCTTATTTGGAATTATTGATGCTTCTTCTTCACCCGTGTCAAGTGACCAAGTTCTTATGGTTCTGGTGTACTTTTTTTTGTTGTAGCAAATTCCTGACTAACTTTTAAGAAAAGGAGAAATTAAACTGTAGGAAGTAGGTAGCATGTTTGCGTATCTCCCTCTGTTGTTGCCTGTCTTCAGTAAGCTAAAGGACAAAGCTGTTATAGTGTTGTAGTCACATGTTTTATTGTTCCAAAGGTGTACACAATAATATGATTGTTGCTCAAAATTGAACACCATTCTCATTTACCTGTTGTGAACAGTTTTATGAGATCTTCTTTCTTTTTGTTAACTAAACTATTTTCATTACCAATGGTAGTATGTACGGCAAATACAAAACCTGACAGTTGAACCATAGGTGTCAACTATCAGCAGCAATCCTTCTCTTACAATTGTTAGTTTCTTATTCAGCATTTTTATTCGGGGAACAGAAAAAGTTTTTTTTGGGATCAAGATGAAATATTTAATATATGTGCTAGATATGAGTACATAAAGGGACTTTCCACTGGAATATAGCTCCCAGTCCCCAGGGAGTAGTTTACAACATATTTAGATGCAAAATGTGGGGGAAAGGGATATAGATTTGAGCTCTTAAGAACTTTCTATTTGCTTCCACCCTTAGCTAGTTAGTCAGTTACATGGTTAGCTTCTCTGTATGTGTGCTTCAGAGTCGGATTACCAGCCTGAGGAGGAGTAACGTGCAATTATCAATGAGGTGAGGAAAATGAACATTACCTATTTGAAGTGCAGTAACTACTACATTTGAGCCTGTGTTGATTTCAAGTGGATGTAGTTTCTTTCAAATTGCTATATCTGATCGCATCTGTAAAGCTGTTTGTTCTGCAAATATGTTAATTGTGAAAGTATCATATAGTAGCCTAAACTCCAGTCACCTTTGTGATTTCTGGAGCACCTCCTATTCCTCCTATCCCGGGTTACTGATTACCCAATGGGGAACCTTCTGTAATTAATTTGTTGTAGTTTTCTTGGAGGGAGGCAGCAGTTATCTTTGTCCTTTGATAGTTTAGTTTGTATATTTCCTTCTTTTTCCTGTAAGCATTATGTATTCGGTAGCTTTTGCAACGACTGAGTTGGTATTTAGAAGATCCTTTTTATTATTGAAGTGGTTTTTGATTTCGATTGATCCATTTGTGCCAGAGTCAGAAAGGGAAATGTTCAGTCCAGAGGAAATGTTGACTTTAATAGTTATCATTAGAAGTATAATTCTGTTAATCCAGTTCTTATGGAAGAGGGAGGGTCATAATTTGATGTAATTTGTCTGTCCAGGTCTGCCCAGAAATTTTTAACACACTGCACTGCGTAAAAATATGTGCTATGGTCCCTTGCTTATTATGGCATATTTGGCTTTCTTCCCCGATTTTGATGCCACTTTCTTTTAGCAGAGCTCCATGCTAGTCCTTGTAGCAGGGATTGATTCAGCACCTAATCACAAGAAATTCTTGTCCCTCCCCCTTGTGAATTAGAGAGTAAAATTATACTCCTTCGATTACAATCAATTCACAATTGATAAAGTAATTACTTGGTCAGGTAAACCGTGGTAGTTATGTCAAGAAAATGAGTTTTCTGCCCTTTTAAGTTTGTCGTTGATTCGTTCCTTAATATTGAAAGCCCCTATATGGCTTTTGAATGTAGCGTTGGGAAGAAGGGCTTTCCTAGTTTACAAGTAGCTTTGATTCAATTCTAATTCTAAGTGTCAAGTATAGAGATAAATTAACTCGACTCATATACCCTGTTAATTATCTCTTTTGCAAGTTGAATAGCCTTTCTGCATCTCCAACTGTCCAACATGACAAGAAAATACTACAGATGAAAAACACAATCAGTAATCACTTATCCAGAAAATACAAGATTAACGAGCACGGATCAGAACAGGAAATCGATGGTGGCATTGAGGCAACAAGGAGACAATGTCTCAAATAGAAAATAAGATGTATTTTGTTAGCTTTTTGTAATCTTCACAAACTACTAGAATGAACTATGGGCTTAAACGTGCCACTTTAGCAAAGCTCAAGATTACCTGTATGAAAAAATCTTTTCCCTGTGTTTGTAAGTGTAAACACATTGACGAACTCATGTGGGCATTCCTTAACCCGAGGTCAAATGGACAATATCTCAAATACAAATGTAATAAAAAGAGAAATGCGCGATATTACAGAAAGAAACACACTGAACATGAGGACGGACAAAAGGACAATAATTCCCAAATATCTTCATTTTGCTCAGCAACACAACTCTATTAACTGTTTGTTAATTTTGCATCCAAGATTACAGATTTTGAGGGGTTAACAAGGCATGAGTAAGATGTCTAATAGATAGGACAACCCCCTACTCGTATTCCTAGCAGAGAATGCAAGTGCAATAATCTCTTTATTCATCACCACTATCCTCGCCTTCAGCTTGTCCATCTTCATTTTCATTATCAGAGGGGTGCTCGGCAGCTTGTCCATCTTCATTTTCATTATCAGAGGGTTGCTCGCCAGCTTGTCCATCTTCATTTTCAGTGTCAGAGGGTTGCTCTTTCATCTTGGCCTTCCCATTTTCCACGGGTTCTTTCAGCTTCGCTTTTTTGTTAGATTCTGCGGATTTCATTGATCCTGACTTCCTTTTAGAGTTCCTTTGTCTGAATACTGCAAAAAGAAAGAAGAAAACATAAAGGCAAAGATAGCTGTAAATTCATTCACAGTAAACATTCTTTGATATCATAGTGCCTCACTTGTAATCAGATAATTAAGCCCATTTAAAGCAATAATCTATCACTTATCACACATATATACTGCACAGAGTTCTCTGAAATTCACCATTCAATGATGTAAAATGCATGACGAGCAAATGATACTTGTCTGACTGTCTGAAGCTTATCACAAGAGGAATCTCGAATAGGACACCAATTAGAATCAAAGATGATCCCAGACAAGGTAGAATTACAAATATTGATGATTCATGATAGTTTAAAGTGGAGATTCAATGAGGTAATGATTACATATTCCATAAAGAAGGGGGTAAAAGCAGGGGCGGATCTATGTACATGGTTCGGGGTGGTACGCCACCCGCAAGTTTCGGCGAAAACTTTATGTATATATGTAAATATGTATAACAAATAGGATATATATTTAAAGTGCCACCCCATAAAACAAAAGTGGCAAAGGTGCCAATGGCAAAGGTCTGCCTTTTTGTTCAGCAGGGCAAGACTTCGAATCCTGGTGGGAGCAAATAATTTTTTGGCTTACATTCAGTTGCAATTTAAGGAGATTAAATACACTACACAGCACACTCTTCTATATTTTATATTAAATGTTTGACTTTTCTGTTTGTTTGATTAAGTATAAACAAATAAGATAAAATAATAATAAAAGTATTCTCTTATAATTAATATCAATATTAAATGATTGTTTAGTTTGTTACATAGAGCGTGATGTATTTACAAATATAAGTAATGATGTCATTATTGATCGTTTTCAAAATATGAAAGCTCGTAGAGGACAATTGTAAATAGATTGTGTATGATATTAAAAATATTGTTGGAAGTTTTATGCTTTGCGTCAATTAGTTATAGTTATTATATTTTCTTTCGTTTGATCTATTTGTCTATATAAATAAAAAGGATGTATAACCCGAACCGACGCTCGAGTTGATCAAATCGATTAGGTCGGCACCCGTAACCCCTAAATCCTGGATCCGCCTCGGGGTAAAAGAGGTTCGATTGTGTGAAATATCAGATAAGTTGCAGAATTTATGAGAAGAATATCTGCATACATGTACAAAAAATGGAAAATAGTTTTTTCCTTCTAATTCATATGAAAAAATATTCAAATACTTGAGTATAATAAGTCGGGACATATTGGTTCTAATACTCACTGCATGTCCTGGATAGGTGAGACAAAAATACAAGTTGTTAATTTGCATATATTTGGCATTAAGACCGATAACAAGATCAGCGGCTCAGAGTGATCAATAAGCAACATTATGCTCAACTTGTACAGGGTAAAGAGAGCTAGTGAGTCTGGCAACTCTCAAAATTATCCCCAACCTTAAAATGCCCCCATAAGAAGAACTATGAGCATTTATTTTCTAATTTCAGCACTTTTTGTTGTTTTGACCTTTAATAGAGTGCCTCTGAACAAGCTTAATGTGAAACCTTCCATTAAAGGTTTCACATTTCTGTTCCAGAATAATTAGCCATCGTCGGGAGACAAAAACAGTCATTAGTAACCTTTTGTAGTGGATTTAGACCTGGTGTATTAATATACATCTACTCCTCTCCTCACCAACTATTCATTACCTTTAAATCTCTTTGCCCTAACACAACAGAATCGGCATAGCTGATCATTTCCGACCCTTATTTCTCAGTTTAACCAAATATATGTAAAAATTAAACGATTCTTTGCAGTGTGAGTAGCAGTGAGGAAGTGCATAGAGATTAATACTCTGGTCTTTCTTTCTACCTTCTTTATTTGGGTGGGAGAGAGGTTTCAGATACAGTTAGAAGGCCAACTCTCCATAGTAATGCAAGGTGATCTAATTTATTTGAACTAATGTATGGGGTACTGGTACCCCAGCTTATCCATGTTACTAAAATAAAATTGAACAGTTTCAACCACAGAACATCCCATTTTATTCAGGAAGACCACAACAAGTGCCAGCCTCCAACCTGATGAGGCTGCAGCGCAGCTTTGGTTTTAGGAAAACAAAGGACAAACAATTGTCTCGTCACTAGTATAAATATGCTTAACTGCTGACCTAAACAAGCTATCAAGTAATCATGCACCTGATTATGCTACATAACCTGCCAATTTTAGTTACACCCTCTATCTCATTTTATTTAACTCGATGGAACTGTTTACATGGCAAAATGAAGAAGCCAATCATCTTTCATTAGCCCACCTCTGGCAAATTTAGTTCAGTAATATATCTTAGTTTTAGTAGAAAGATATTGCTAAAGCTTTCAAGCAATAAGAAGAATAAGAGAAAAGATAACTGTAATCAACACTTTGTTTTGCCAATTGATATACTATCCATTACTGTAGCACATGTTCACTTAATTCTGAAAGTAATATATAAGAAGTAAATAGACACAACAATCTAGAAATCTGACCACAAAGTTGACATGTGATTGTAAGAATTGTGAATAAAAGGATTTGTAGCCTAAGATGGAAAAGTGCTCAGCATCATGAGAAAAATACATCATTAAAGACTTCTAAATCAGTGAAAAGAAACTGACCCTCGAGAGAAGCTCTAAGAGGCTCAATGAACTCGGGAAACTCAATCTCTTCAAGAGCCTTGAACACATCCTCCGCATTTATCGTTTGCCTCTTAGACTCCTTGCATATGTCATTAGCACTGAAATTGAACAACTCAAATGAGCTCACTCATTGAACTGAAATATTATAGAAGAGAAAAAGAAAACATATGTTTCCATCTTCTTTCAACATCAACTGATGATAATACAACGTTTCCTCCATTTTCTCAACTGTCAACACAAAGCATGCCTTTTTATGTTCCACTTCAACCAATCAATTAATTATTGTTTGCTCAGATCCACAATCAATCACTTTATATTCATTGATTTCCAATTTTTAGGGTTCATCCTACTAATCACCAAAAAATTTAACTATCAACCAGTAAAAGAATAGCCAATACACAGAACCCCATTAAAATCCTAGATCACAAAATTTCAGAAAGCACCCAAAGTCCCAAAATAAGCCAACTTCAAGTCAATTTACAATACTAAATTTCAACTTTAAAAAAAAGAAGCTGAACCTCAATAACATCACAATCAATCAGAAAAAAGGCTTAATTTTGTAAAGACCCTATTAAATCCTGGATCACAAAAACTCAAAAAACACCTAATTTCACAACAAATCAATCATTACTTTTTTCATAATTTTCGGGGAATTTGTGGAATTTTATTTTAAAAAAGGAATAAATTGAAGTGAATATGCAAAACCCAGTAAGAGCTTACGTGGCGGAGAGGTAATGGATGAAAATGCGGGCGCTTTCGGAGAACGCAAGGAGAGAGTCGCGGAGAAGAGAGATGTCAGTATCGGTGGATAGCTGGGAAAGCTTATCCTTCACAAGCCGGCGCACGATAGTCTTGGGCAGAACCTCTTGCTCTATTTGTACTGGTGCTGATGGTAATTTCTCCTTCTCCTTGTCTTTCTGCTTCTCTATTTCCGCCATTGGAACTCTGTGTTTCGCGAATACTGAAATTTTTTTAGGATTTAGGTTTCTTTTCCCGCCATACTTGGAAGAGGGTCTTAAATATTGTTGTCTAATATATTATGTTTGTTACGAATAGTTTGTATATTGGATACTACTTTGGATGCTACATTGGATGCTCATGCTGTGAATAACTTAAAGATTAAATTTTCTATTTTATGTCCATCATCTTTATTTTTTATGCCTATAAAAGGCCATGTAATTGCAATGAAAAATTATACCAAAGTGAAAGAAGAAAACACTTCTCCATTCTCTCTGTCTCTTCTTGTTTACATTTTACTGCATTGCTTTTATTTTATAACACGTTATCAGCACAAAGCTCTAATTTTATTCTTAACTCCCGCTAAGTTGAGCCATATTTTATTAAGGTATGTATCATTATAATCATCTTATTTATGGCAATACATATCATATGCTCACTGTTTGCAGATTACTTGTGCGCTTGGGCATCTTAAATAGTTTAAGTACATTACAGTGATTAAATAACTATTTCCTTCCGTGTTCAACTCTTAGAGGACCTCAAAGTCATCAAACTAGCTGTGCACTAATGTCATGGACTCCCTGGATCAAAACATATCTTTAAGGCATTTTGAAGAACTGTGAGAAATGAATTGACAAGCAATAATTTTTTAATTACTTTATATTTGTTGGAACATATAAATAATGTTAGTCACGTTCAATTCTATTAACACATATATATCAATAATATAAAGTGAAATGAAACAAGTATGTAATTTCTACTTTATGGCAAGAATAAAATGAAATAGTAGATTGTTAACATGATATAGCTCTATTTTTATTTCTTTTACCTTAATCGTTTTGTTTTCATTAATTGTTTATTATTATAATTATTTCTCTAACTTATTCATCTTTTATGATAGTTTTCACTATGTCAAATTTATCAAAACTTGAATTTGTAGCACTTGACATCATCGGAAGGAACTATTTATCATGGGTTCTTGATGCTGAAATTCACCTTGACGCTAAAGGTCTTGGAAATACTATTATACAAGGAAATGAAGCATCAAATCAGAATAAAGCGAAGACCATGATTTTCCTTCGTCATCATCTACATGAAGGGTTAAAAACTGAATATTTAACCGTAAAAGATCCACTTGAATTATGGATTAATTTGAAGGATCGATATGACCACCTAAAACTTAGGTATTACCGAAAGCTCGGTATGAGTGGATACATTTAAGGTTGCAAGACTTTAAAACCGTAAGTGAGTATAATTCTGCTATCTTTAAAGTAAGTTCTCTATTAAAATTATGTGGAGACACTATTGTCACACCTCCTTTTTCACCCGCGCCCCCGCAAAGGCGGCGCAGAGGGAGTTTTTCCAATTAAAGGACAATCGAAACGAGATTTATTATTTAATTCAGAGTCGTCACTTGGGAGATTTATGGTGTCCCAAGTCACCGGTTGAATCCCGAATCGAGGAAAAGATTGACTCTGTATTACAGTCTGCGAACCAAAAATTCGGATAAAGAATTTTGTTAATCCGGGAGAAGGTGTTAGGCATTCCCGAGTTCCGTGGTTCTAGCACGGTCGCTCAACTGTCATATTCAGCTTAATTATCTGATTTTATACAATTATGAACCTATGTGCAAATTTTAATTTTTAACCGCTTTTATCATTATCATTATTATTTAATAGAGATTTGCAACGTTGTGAAAACGTATCTCGAACAACGTCACATCAATGTACCCGTGGTCATCGATACATTTCGACTCCGTTGAGATTTGGATTTGGGTCACATAAATGTGCACCCGGGTTTAAGAAAGTAAATTATTAAAGGTGCGCCTAAAGCGACTAACGCGTTGTTATTTTGGTCGAGGCCGTGAAATTCACTAAACGACCCGTCCTGAATTCTAAATGTTTTATTTTACCCCTTTATCGAGGGCCCCACAATTTATTGGTTTATTTGGCGAGGCTCGTCTCCTCTATTATTTGTTTTAAATGGAAAATCCTAAAGTAACTATGATTTCTATTTTTGTTGATCTCTAGTAAAAAAAAAGGTCCTAATCGATTTGTTACGGGGTTGGTGCAGACTAATTGGTTATGATGAACCAAAGCCAAACATCGGGCTTCGAAACTGGCCATCCGTATATCTCAACCTAGGCCCAAGCGCATACAGTCATAAAACGGGACCTGGGCTGCTTGTTTATCCATCTGGAGACTACACCTCTTGGGGCAAAAGAAATGGTTAAGCCCATGTGACTAAGCCAAACACGGTAGTTCAAATTTGAGCAAATGACCAGTTAACAATTGTTCTAATGCATTACTCAGATGTTGTTGATCAGATTAACACCTTAATAGCTAAGGAAAACTTATCAAGTTTAATGGACAAATCCGATAAACGTGCACATTCTGATGTTTACTAACATTCTTGTACTAACTTGAAAATACTACTTCAAACTGATATATCAATTGATGCTTAAGGTAATTAATCATCTGAGGTTACGATTAACTAAGTGGCTGATTGATATAACTACTACAAGCTTTAGCTTTAGGTGAAGATGCATCAACCTATATTCATATTAACAACCAGATTACCTATGACCAATTCAAATAATTCGCTCAATTGGTGCAGCCCAGTACAACTACCTTAACTACAGAAATCCATATTTCAGTCCACAAAATGTAACTAACATCTACTGCACAATAAACAAATCACAGAAAAACTTTCAGAATGACAGAACTATCGAACATGCAAATCCCCAGTTAATGAGGAACACAAGTTCTCATACTACCGAACAGTCTGTACGAGATGATAGCTAACACAGTCCAATTGCAGTTCAAATTATACAACAGCTCTGTTCGAATCTAGTTCATATGATTACAAAACTAATTTTGTTCCACACAATTGAACTAGAGTCTAAGTTCGAATCATAGACAACGAATCAATAAAAAACGACAGAAGACATTTGGTCAATTTCCATTGATTTTTATGTTTCAATCATGTGAAGCTACAGTCAGAGTCTCGAGCCGTGTACCTGAAAAATGGAATTTTAATAGAGGCAAAGATCAACAGCAGTAGTACAATAGCAAACCAAGAGGCAATCAAACAGTAGAAGATGCACAGCCCAGGAACTTGAATCACAGCACAGAAAGAGTTTAAAACCAAACGAAGATGAGAATTTAACCACAAATCACTCGAATGCACCCAAATTTACTTGAGATTGAACTTCAAATGCCCTAGGACTTCACTGTTTTTGAATGCCTTTTAGCTCTTCCCCCCTTCTCTCAGCTTCTCATCCCCTTTTTCATATCAGAATCCCCCATATTTATACTCAACTCTTGAACCCCATCTCAGCCTGTTTTCACATTTAGATCATTAAGAAATGTATTTCTTCCATCATATTCCCTGACAGCCACTACTAAGTGTCTAAGTATCATGTGTCTTGAACCAAAGGCATGGGTAGCTTATAATATTTCATTAATCCTCATGCTATTATGTTTTGTTCCCCACTAATACCTAATAATTCATTAGTTTAATGGTACTTTAATATTTTACTGACAGCCCACTTAAACTAGCCAATTTCTGAACTTTTCAATCCCCAAAATACCCTCCTAAAGCCCCTGGAATCACTATCCTACCCAATCCCTTTCACTCTGCATTGAAACCTCCAACTATAACCTCAAACCTACTCATTAACTAAATTGAATCCAACTAACTACCACAGCTATAACCAATTCAAATCAGTTAATAATCCAATCAACAATTCAAACTAGAACTCAGGTCAGATCAAATAGCATAAAGACTAATGAATGTGAACAAAATCCTATTGAACTACCATGGGCAAATTTCAGACCATGATTGGCACAGATACAGGGGGATGACTAACTAAGTTCCCAGTTCTAAATCAAACAAGATGCATGAAATACTGTCACACACTAGATGGGCACAACTGCATTTATAATGTAAAATGACGAATAACAAAACAAACAAGGAATCAGACATCACAGAAATGAAGCAATTCGAACCAATATTCATGGTTCTAAATTAGCCTTAAACACAAAAACGTAAGGACCCTGAGGATATACTGAATGGAACCCTACGGCTGAAAACAAAACAAACGACACCAAACAACTTGACGAGAACTACTAAAATACAGGCATGAATGGATTAATCGACGAAACTGTTTAAAACACATGTTAATCAACAGAAGGAAACTAGACCAAGAAAAGGTTAGAAAGAGGAGGGGAATTAATTGGCAAACGTAGCAAGGAAAACTAATTAGGCAACAACAAACAATAATTAGAGAAGAAAAAGGAAAAGAGGAAAAATACCTTAAAAATCAGAAACCCAAATGAACTCCGTTCTCACTGACACTTCGTCTTGAAATTTTGAAACCAAAACGGACCTTAATCGAGTGTTCTAGACTGAGAACACTCGACTAAAGTCGGTTAAGACCTCAAACCTTTAACCTCGTACACAACCTGAAGCTGGTTCCTCTAGGGTTTGCCTTCGATTTGAAATTCGAAAGGCTTTGACAAGATTTGGACAGAACTTGGGTGAGATTTGGGACGGGGTTAGCTAGGTGGTTCAGTGGTGTGACTTCGGGGTTAATTAGATGAACTAGGGTTCTGGTCCGATTTTCGAACTGATATTCGAAACAAACGGCTGGGATTCGAGGGTGACAGTTAGAGGGGTTAGTTTGGGGAGGTCGAGGGGAAGTTGTGGTGTAAATTTGGGGCTGTTTGGATGAACTAGGGTTAGGGGCCAGTTCTTCGATGAACTCGGGGATGATTCGAGGGCGATGGGGTGGGTATTCGGAAAGAGGATGGTAAGGGGGTTCCATGGTGTAATTTTGGGGCTGTTTGGGCGGAGGACGGTGATTGAAGGCGGCGGACATGTTTGGTCTCTGAAGCTCAGAGACGAAGATGTGAGGGGGGGTCTGGCTGAGGGGGCATGGGGGTAAGGAATCAAGGTTATATACGGGGGGGGGGGGGGGGGGGGGGGGGGGGGGGGGGGTTTAATCCTGGCCGTTGGATCAAGCCCAACCAACGGCCTGGATCAATTCATTTAACAGACACGGCGTCGTTTGGTTTAGTGTTGGGGCGGGGTCGATCCGGGTGCAAGTGGGTCGGGCCAGGGAATGGGTAAGGGCGGAGTGATCTGGACCGTTGATCTAGTGAGATCAACGGCTCAGACTGAGAGTGGCAAAAACGACGTCGTTTGGACAGTCGTGTAGCCTAATTGGACCGGGTAAACAGGGTATTTGGACTGGGTTGCAAAGGGGTTATTTTGGTTTGGGCCTGGTCTACTTAATTCAAAACTGGCCCAGTCCGACTTTCTCTTTATTTCTTCATTTTCTTCTATTTCCTTTTTAATTCCTAATTACCAACTAAAAAATCCTAATTATAAATTGACAATCACATGAAATTAAACATCAAATAAAGATAAAATCACACAATTCGGACACTAAATGCAAAGTACATATTTTTTTAGTGATTTTTCCATTTTTGTAAAACAAACCTGTTTAATTAATTCTTAATTGTGATATTAAACCCTAAATGCACAGGCAACACATTTTTTTTTGTATTTTTCTTAACTAAAGTAAAAATAAACATGCACAGACAACAACACAAAACTATTTTATTTTGAATTTTTGTGGGAGTAGTTCTTGTAGGGCAAAAATCACGCGCTCACAGCTGCCCCTCTTTGTCCGGAAACATGAAGAGTTTCCGTGCAAAGATAAAGTGAGCGGATACTAGCGATTTTTGCCCGTTAGGCTACTCCATGTGAAGCATTTTCTGAAAGATTTGACCGAACCTCTACTTCGAAGGTTTCCTACATATCCCTGGCTAAAAGGGAATCAGGTTCATGTAGTTCGGGAAGTTTTGGTAGCTGGGACTACCCTGGAGCTGTGGATTTACTGTTACTGTTGTTGCTGCTGCTGCCGCTACTTACTGACCTCCTTATTACACCATGCTAAAAGAAAATAAGAAGCTAGACTAAACTATAGTCTATGAATTACAAAATCTTATCTAGATCTTCAGACTTGCTCTTGTGTCTCTTGTTGCTTTGATGTCTTGCTGACTGGTGTTTCCTCTGATGTTTCTTTCTTTCTGTCTTGACTCGTAGTCTTCTCTTGATTGTCGAATTTGAACTGCTTATTTCCTTCTTGTGAGCTTCGAATTATTTTTCCTTCGAAGCTTGAACTGCCTTCTTCTGACCAGTGTTGCCTTCCTTCCAACTTCTGAACTTTAATTTATGCTGGGGATTTTTTGTTGTAACCCTCCGCTTTACTGACTTCAAACTTCAATGTATTCCTCTGTTATACGGGCGTGCTCCTGATTTCCATAACAACTTAGAAAATAAAATGTCATTCCTCTCTTCAGGCGGGCTCCTGACCTCAACCAACAACTTAGAAATATAACGCCATTCCTCTCTTCAGGCGGGCTCCTGACCTCAACAACAACTTCAAAAATAAAGCGCCATTCCTTTCTTCAGGCGGGCTACTGACTTCAACAACAACTTCGAAAATAAAGCGACATTCCTTTCTTCAGGCGGGCTACTGACTTCAACAACAACTTCAAAAATAAAGCGTCATTCCTTTCTTCAGGCGGGCTCCTGACCTCAACAACAACTTTGAAAAATAAATTGCCATTCCTTTCTTCAGGCGGGCTCCTGACCTCAACAACAACTTCAAAAATAAAGCGCCATTCCTTTCTTCAGGCGGGCTCCTGACCTCAACAACTTCGAAAAAATAAAATGACATTCCTTTCTTCAGGCGGGCTACTGACTTCAACAACAACTTCGAAAAAATAAAACGCCATTCCTTTCTTCATGCGGGCTACTGACTTCAACAACAACTTCGAAAATAAAGCGCCATTCCTTTCTTCAAGCGAGCTACTGACTTCAACAACAACTTCGAAAATAAAGCGCCATTCCTTTCTTCAGGCGGGCTCCTGACCTCAACAACAACTCCGAAAAATAAATCGCCATTCCTTTCTTCAGGCGGGCTCCTGACCTCGACAACAACTTCGAAAAAATAAAACGCCATTCCTTTCTTCAGGCGGGCTACTGACTTCAACACCAACTTCGAAAAATAAAGCGCCATTCCTTTCTCCAGGCGGGCTACTGACTTCAACAACAACTTCGAAATAAAGCGCCATTGTTTCCCCTTACCTCCTGAACCATTTTCCTTCTAACTTGAATTATCTTTCTTCAAAACTACTTCCCTCAAAACTTGTATTGTCTTCATTCTTCAAAACTACTTCCCTCAAAACTAGTGTCTCACTTCTCTGCGAACGGCTGGGGATAACACTTTTTCAAAGATATGTTATCTTACTCCTTCAAAGACTACTTCCCTTAAGACTGATGTTTCATTCCTCTGCAAACCGTTTCCTTTTGCAAAACTGGTCTTCCTCTTTTTCTTTTTTCTCTTAAAAAATTTCTTTCTCTATTTATATTTTTCCTTCGAAGACCTTTTTTTTTCTTCTTCCTTCGAAGACTACCTCCCTTAAAACTTGTGTTATCTTCCTCCCGAAAACTGCTGGGGATACCGCTTTTCACCAAACTTGTGTTAGACTTCCCGAAAATTTTCGAAATGAACGAAAATTTTCTGCCCCAGTTTGACAATCTTTCTTGTGGCGCATCTTTCCGTCATCAGTAACATTCCCTGTCCCTGCTTCAAATCAAAAGAAAATTTGGTCAGTTTAAAACGTGGTGGTTAGTTGTGATACTCCTGCTGGGGATGTTATCACCCATTTTCCCATCTATGCGTTCTCTGACCATTTTGAAGCTTGGCTGATACCTTCCAACCTTCTTGACGATTCCTTATTCACAAACCTCTTAACCATTTTCCCAGTCTCCTTATCTGACCTCATGTATTTTCATGACAGCTGATTTCACTTGAAGATCTTGCATGTTCATTGATTAACCACTTCCTGTATCGTTTGCGTTACTGAAATACCTTTTTCCGGTGCAGACTCAATATCTTCTTTTGCGGTACTGTCCGTGAACTAGAATTTTCCCATCCTTTGGGTCTCCTATGAATTTCCCAATTATGTCCATTGCTTTCCGCGTTGTTCTTTCTTGATTTTCCGCTGGCCTTGGCCTTATAACCCTCGATTTCTGTTGGGGATATCCTTCTTAACACTGGTCCATCCTTTTTGTCAATCTCATAATCGAATATACCCTCGGTTCAATCCCCATGTCCCTCTTTTTGTTGTACTATCCCTGAATTGATATGGTCCAATCTTGGGTATTTTGTGCGAACCTCAAAGCATGTTGACTATTACCGGCTCATTGCGCTTGTTCTTTCCTGACTTATACCACTTTGATGTACTAGTCAGATCTCGTTTTGCATAATTGGAAAGCTGATGGCAAATTTTGAAATCATTTCTCACTTGTTCTGACCAAAGAGACTCAAGAAGAAGAAATGACAAAGGTAAAAGGAACGAAGTAAAAGACAAAAGAAAGAGATGACTCCTAACAAGAAAACTACAAAGTAAAACCTATCAGATGTGGATACCAACTCTATTGGCCATGACATGCCCACGTGGCCTATCCCCCGTCGTTAATCGCCTTTCACCATCTTCGTCTGGTGTTTTTGTATTTGATTCTCAATCTTTATTCGACTTGTAGTGCCCGAAGGGTTTTCACTATCAAGCCTCTCTCATTTTGATTTTTCTCTCAACTTATAGCCGCCTCAAGGTGCCCGTGAAGGTTTTCACCGATAAGACTCTCTCATTCTATTACTTTTCTGTCGGGGATTACAGTGTTATTCTCGACTTCCATTTGTATGACTTGGCATCTTTTGAAGACTGGTCAAAAGGTCTTTCTTTGGACCGTAACGTGGGGTTTTGGATAGGGCTAGAAAGAAAGGGTATTAGCGGCTCAAAACGAATCAATTTGGGTTCAAAATTTACAACCTTCGAAACCATATTTCTTTACATCAAACATAACTTCTGCCCCAGTTTCTTGCTTGGGGATTTTTTATTTTTTTTTGTTACATTATGACCGAGCCGTGAAGCGCCTACGTATCCTCTTTGAGGAATCAAGTCAAACGTAGTTCCCAATTCCTTTTTTGTTTTCCTTTCCACTTATTTATTATTTTCTTTTCTTTTTCTTTTTCTTTCTCTTTTGCTCATTTCTCCTTTCTCTTTTCTCTTTTGTTGTTTTGTTGTTTCTGTTGTTTTCTTTTCCTTTTTCTTTTTCTTTATCTTCCATGCTTGTGTTTTCTAATCTTTGCTACTGATTCTGAACGAGGGGTATAAAATAAAACCAATAAGGCTCAAAGGGTTAACGAAGGATAAAGTGTTTAGATAGAAGAATAAAATGCCTTCGTCATTCCAATCTTCAAAACATGCCAAGCACAAACAACGCAATTAAACATTCGCCACATCTTCTGATTGTGCCGGACTTGATAACCATATCCACACATTCGCCTTTTCATTTGTTATTTTTAAAGCGCCGTTGGGAAATACTCTCACTTTCGTTACCATGAACGACCCCCTTGTCAATATGGCTAACTTGCTTTTATGGTTTTTCTTTATGTTTTACTTGCCCCAGTTTCATGTGGCTCGGGCTTCAAATGATCTCAAGCTGTTCTTATTTCCCTTAAGTGTCCCGATCATCTCCCAATGGCTTTATAATTAACTTTTAAGATTAGGCCTAAACTGTGTGCGCATGTCATGTTACTAGAATCGGCGTTGAACAAAGACAAAACAAAGGGATAAAAAGAACTAAACAAAGAAGATGACTGGATGTAACAAAAGACCGGAATTTGCATTAGATAAGTGGTGAAACGATTCGTATGACGAAACAAGCAAAACAACTGGGGTACAACCTTGGAACAAACCTAAAACAATCCTAGACAACACTAAACAAACCACTAGGACAACATGGAAGGATAAGAGGGTTTGACACAAGACAATGTCTTGATTACAACCCTGTAAATAACCCGGACAACAGAAATGATAACAAAATGAACCACCAAAACTCCTCCTTGACCAACCAAGAAAGGAGCGTCTTTCCACTTGCCAAGCTCGGCATCTTAGCCACTGAATTCGGCATCAACATTACTGGGACCTCCACCAACTTCCGTCTCATTGTTCTTAACAAATTGCTTTTGGGTTCCCTTTGCGGGCTCGTTCTTAAGAGCAACCTCTGATAGCACTGAAAACTTTGCAACGCGCGGACCTCCGAGGATCTCAGAAGAATTCTCATATTCCTTTTCAAAACAAGTCATATTCAACATATGCATCTCATTACGAATAGGCGATGGACTTTGGCCAGTGCTTGTTGCATCTGGATTTTGCACGACACTGTCACTTGCATCAATAAGCTTCTGAATTGCTTTCTTCAGCTTCCAACACTTCTCTGTGTCATGTCCCGGGGCATCTGAGCAATATGCGCACCTTCGAGAAAAATCAAACTTCTTTGATAGAGGGTTTGGCATTTTTATATGAATCGGCTTCAACATGTCCAATTGCTTCAACTTTTGGAACAAACCGGCATATGATCCTCCAATAGGGGTGAAAGCCTTTTCTTTTTTCAGCAACCTCTCATTCTTAAATACTTGATTGGGCCGGAAACCTGATCCAAAGGGCTTTTGGTAGGCTTGTGGGGGTGGATAGGCATTTTGTGGAGCTGGGTACTGGGAAAGTGAAGCATGTTTTTGGGAGTCCCGTGGAGAGAAGTAGCGTTGGGGAGGGGAGTAGCTTTGGGAGAATATAGTTGGATGACAAGTGATGGAGCTACTCGGGTGGCTGGGAAAGCTGTCATAAGTGGGTAGATATGGAGAGTATGGGGGATCATCCGTTATTGTGTTAGGTGCTTGGGTAAGGATAGAGTTCAAGAAGCTAGGCGGTGGCGGGGGTGGTGCTTTCCCAGTCATCCATGCCTGATACATGTCTGCCACATGCTGTCTCAACATTCATACCTCTTCTACCAACCCGTAGTCCTGTTCAACCAACTGCTTTCGGGCATCGGTACCAACCCGCTCAGTTCTGTTTCTCTCTGCCATTGTCTTTTGCCTTTGTGTTGCATGGAAGCGTTACTTTAGAATCACAACCAACCACCTTTCTGATTATTGAAAGAGCACAAAATGGTAGCAACCTGTTAGCGTTAGGGTTTTCAACAGATAAGAAAACACACATTAAGGATGCAATGCAACTAGGCAATTAACCCTCTCTATCATGCATTTGCTTCAGTCACGTGCGTCATTCTGGCTTCTTGTAATTGTGCTCCCTTTTTCTTTTTCTCCTTTTTTTTCCTTTTTTTTTCTTTCTATTTTTTCTTTTTAATGATGGTCGAATCTTATGTGGATTGCCTACGTATTACGTCCACACATGAATCAGAACGTTGCGTAGTTCTGACCACAAGTGCGAAAAAACAAAGACACCATTTTTGGATTTTCAATCTTTATTAGAAAAACGATCTATTACAAGGCAAAACACTTTTTGAAAGGAAACTGACGGACTTGACACAGACTACAGACTTTATGCAAAAGGGAAATTACAAACTTCAACGAACAACACACTCTGAAGACAAAGAACATACAGACTTCAAACTGTGAATGTCTCAGAGTTTTTAATTTTGGGCGCCCGCGGGGCGTCGTTCGGCCTCGCCGCGGGTTTTGGTGCAAGGCCCCTCTACAGATCTTTTAAATCTTCCATGACCTGGTGGATGTGAATTAGTATTGAAGCAAAGAAGGCGGTACGGGACATATCCTCACAAGCTAGACACTTTATGGTGATGTAGTGCCCGTTATCGTCGATTCTTCCCTTGATTCTGTCCCTTTCCATAGGCAATCACTACATGTGTTGATTCTGCATCCCTCGCACTTGAGCGTTGTAAAAGAGTTGATCTTGAAACTCATCCATCTATTTCTCCATCCGGGCCATCAGATCATAGCAGCGCTTTCTATCTGTTCCGGCATCTCGGGCTTGTCTAAAGATCCGCTCTTTGAGAGTGGATATTATTTTTCTCAATATAGCAATGTTCCCTCCATAGTCCCTCTTTATTTTCCACGTATGCTTTGCTTGCGCTTATGTACCCCTCGAAGAAATCTGCCTCGTCTTTACAAGCTGTGGGGGCTTGGTACATCTTGGATACCATTATGGGCAAATGTGCTTTTATTGCTGGTAATCAGAGTTTTGACGACTCCTGCCAGCGTTAAATCAATATTTCTGTTTTTTCGGGGAAACACCACCATGCCCCCAGAATGCTACCATGAAGGCGAACCGCCTATGTTCATCCCATTTTGTCCGATTTCCTTTGCTGCCAACCCCACTATTTGGATCGTTGAACCCTCTTATACGCTCATGAACTGCAGAGTAGAAAAACTTTATCCGACTCAGCGTACGAGACCCCCTTGCTTATCTTCAGTAGATCCATGAACTGGCACGTATTGACGGCTCTTGGAGGAACCAGATATTTGTGCCTTAGCCCCTCAGTAATGTCCATATAACCTGCTACCTCTTCTAAGGTTGGGGTGCGTATAAAATCTGAGAAGTGGAATACATTGTGGGTCGTGTTCCAAAAATGTAACCAAAACCTTTATGATATCCCCCTAGGATTAGTCTTCAACCACCCAGTGAGGCCTCCTAAGTATAGCTTGACCGTGTCGCGCTCTGATTCGCCCAAGTCATCCCACCATATGTGCAACTCCAAAGGGATCTTGTTCACTATTGTTACGTGTAAATTCTGATTTGTGCTCATTCTGCACATTTATTAGGGTGTTTAAAATTTAAGACTTATTTGACTAAGCATATTTAATGTAAAATGAATCTCTAAAATGAGAACTACAGCTAAACCATTTAACTACACATGCATTATACATGCTTAGTGAAATATTATGAGGACCAAAATTAAAAATTACCAATAATCTAGGGACTAAAAGTGCAATTATCCATATAGTCATGAATGTAAAAATGAATTGATGGGTGTGTGGAAAATGTAGGTGGCAGTATATCCAGGAAATGTGTTGGCACTTCACATGTCAAAACCACAGGGCTACAAATACAAAAGTGGGCAATACATGTTTGTCAACTGTGCTGCAGAAAATAAAATTAACACACATTTTTCAAAAATAAAATAAAGACCCGATTTCGCAAATACGGCCTTTCAGCACTTCGAATTTTTTTTAAGGCTTTGTTGGCTCACTGATGAAAGCCTTGCAAAAAATGACCACAGGTGGCTATTCTTGCAAAAACGGCCTTCCGGCGCCCTTTTTAAGGACATTCGGCTATTTCTGACAAGAATGACATTACTCTAACTATTTTTCAAACAAAAGTAAATTCGGTTCTTTTGGCTATTTTTGCAAAAGGGGAGGTTGGACCCGATGAGGGTTGCCTACGTATCTCACATCCGGTGAGAATCAAACCGGCATAGTTCGGGTAGATAAAACAAACTTCTTTTGAAAACAAGACTCTTTTCAATGAAAAACCATTTTTCATAAACAAAACCCTTTTTTTTCATTTTCTCAAAAATTTGACAGAGTTTCGACGCTATTTGGACATTGATTTTTTTTTTCAAAACAGGCGATTAACTACCTCTATCTCTCTTTCCTCAAAGTATTCAAAAGCCGGTCAGCATGCAAGTCCGAAGCAAACAAATGCATAAGTAGAAGCAAGCAAGATGCATCAGGATGGTCGTTTTCATTTTTGGTACACCTGTCCTAGACAGACCCAACCCCTGTGTTGAGCCTCCAAAGTCAAATGCGCGTGATGCAAACAAACGTTCTTACTAGGGATCCGACATGAAGCTGAGTTATTCTAGGTTCATAACCTGGGTATTTGTTCTAGACTGTGTACCCGAGCGGACAACTCGAGTCGAGGAGTGGGCTACGTACCGGTAACCAAAAGGTCATCCGGCTTAGTAACTTGTTTGGCCTCTTTCTTATTTCAGGTATTGACACTAATAGAATAGGGAGCCTCGATCAGCAAGCTCATCCCCGGAGGTAACAAGAGAAGGGTTTCGGCACAGTTTATATACAGTTCAGATAATATCAAAGCGGTAAAACAGCATTTAGCACCTTAGGCCCAAACATGTAAAAATCAGATAATAAACAAAGCCAAATATAATAATTCATCTAAGCTCGAATTCTTGAACCCTGAACCATAGATTCTGGGTTTTGGTCCCCAGTAGAGTCGCCAGAGCTGTCACACCTCCTTTTTCACCCGCGCCCCCGCAAAGGCGGCGCAGAGGGAGTTTTTCCAATTAAAGGACAATCAAAACGAGATTTATTATTTAATTCAGAGTCTCCACTTGGGAGATTTATGGTGTCCCAAGTCACCGGTTGAATCTCAAATCGAGGAAAAGATTGACTCTGTATTACAGTCTGCGAACCAGAAATCCGGATAAGGAATTCTGTTAATCCGAGAGAAGGTGTTAGGCATTCCCGAGTTCCGTGGTTCTAGCACGGTCGCTCAACTGTCATATTCGGCTTAATTATCTGATTTTATACAATTATGAACCTATGTGCAAATTTTAATTTTTAACCGCTTTTATCATTATCATTATTATTTAACAGAGATTTGCAACGTTGTGAAAACATATCTCGAACCACGTCACATCAATGTACCCGTGGTTATCGACACATTTCGACTCCGTTGAGATTTGGATTTGGGTCACATAAATGTGCACCCGGGTTTAAGAAAGTAAATTATTAAAGGTGCGCCTAAAGCGACTAACGCGTTGTTATTTTGGTCGAGGCCGTGAAATTCACTAAACGACCCGTCCTGAATTCTAAATGTTTTATTTTACCCCTTTATCGAGGGCCCCACAATTTATTCGTTTATTTGGCGAGGCTCGTCTCCTCTATTATTTGTTTTAAATGGAAAATCCTAAAGTAACTATGATTTCTATTTTTGTTGATCTCTAGTAAAAAAAAAGGTCCTAATCGATTTGTTACGGGGTTGGTGCAGACTAATTGGTTATGATGAACCAAAGCCAAACATCGGGCTTCGAAACTGGCCATCCGTATATCTCAACCTAGGCCCAAGCGCATACAGTCATAAAACGGGACCTGGGCTGCTTGTTTATCCATCTGGAGACTACACCTCTTATGGAAAAGAAATGGTTAAGCCCACGTGACTAAGCCAAACACGGTAGTTCAAATTTGAGCAAATGACCAGTTAACAATTGTTCTAATGCATTATTCAGATGTTGTTGATCAGATTAACACCTTAATAGCTAAGGAAAACTTATCAAGTTTAATGGACAAATCCGATAGACGTGCACATTCTGATGTTTACTAACATTATTGTACTAACTTGAAAATACTACTTCAAACCGATATATCAATAGATGCTTAAGGTAATTAATAATATGAGGTTACGGTTAACTAAGTGGCTGATTGATATAACTACTACAAGCTTTAGCTTTAGGTGAAGGTGCATTAACCTATATTCATATCAACAACCAGATTACCTATGACCAATTCAAATAATTTGCTCAATTGGTGCAGCCCAGTACAACTACCTTAACTACAGAAATCCATATTTCAGTCCACAAAATGTAACTAACATCTACTGCACAATAAACGAATCACAGAAAAACTTTCAGAATGACAGAACTATCGAACATGCAAATCCCCAGTTAATGAGGAACACAAGTCCTTATACTACCTAACAGTCTGTACGAGATGATAGCTAACACAGTCCAATTGCAGTTCAAATTATACAACAGCTCTGTTCGAATCTAGTTCATATGATTACAAAACTAATTTTGTTCCACACAATTGAACTAGAGTCTAAGTTCGAATCATAGACAACGAATCAATAAAAAACGACAGAAGACATTTGGTCAATTTCCATTGATTTTTATGTTTCAATCATGTGAAGCTACAGTCAGAGTCTCGAGCCGTGTACCTGAAAAATGGAATTTTAATAGAGGCAAAGATCAACAGCAGTAGTACAATAGCAAACCAAGAGGCAATCAAACAGTAGAAGATGCACAACCCAGGAACTTGAATCACAGCACAGAAAGAGTTTGAAACCAAACGAAGATGAGAATTTAACCACAAATCACTCGAATGCACCCAAATTTACTTGAGATTGAACTTCAAATGCCCTAGGACTTCACTGTTTTTGAATGCCTTTTAGCTCTTCCCCCCTTCTCTCAGCTTCTCCTCCCTTTTCATATCAGAATCCCCCATATTTATACCCAACTCTTGAACCCCATCTCAGCCTGTTTTCACATTTAGATCATTAAGAAATGTATTTCTTCCATCATATTCCCTGACAGCCACTACTAAGTGTCTAAGTTCATTATTTAATTCAAAGGTGTATGGGTAGTACATACTTTAATTACATTCCCATTAGGCCTCCCCATGCTATTATGTTTTGTTCCCCACTAATACTAAACAATTCATTAGTTTAATGGTACTTTAATATTTTACTGACAACCCACTTAAACTAGCCAATTTCTGAACTTTTCAATCCCCAAAATACCCTTCTAAAGCCCCTGGAATCACTATCCTACCCAATCCCTTTCACTCTACATTGAAACCTTCAACTATAACCTATTCAAACCTACCAATTAACTAAACTGAATCCAACTAACTACCATAGCTATAACCAATTCAAATCAGTTAATAATCCAATCAGCAATTCAAACTAGAACTTAGGTCAGATCAAATAGCATAAAGACTAATGCATGGGAACAAAATCCTATTGAACTACCAATTAGACCATGATTGGCACAAATACAGGGGGATGACTAACTAAGTTCCCAGTTCTAAATCAAACAAGATGCATGAAATACTGTCACAAACAAGGAATCAGACATCATAGAAATGAAGCAATTCAAACTAATATTCATGGTTCTAAATTAGCCTTAAACACAAAAACGTAAGGACCCTGAGGATATACTGAATGGAACCCTACGGCTGAAAACAAAACAAACGACACCAAACAACTTGACGAGAACTACTAAAATACAGGCATGAATGGATTAATCGACGAAACTGTTTAAAATACATGTTAATCAACAGAAGGAAACTAGACCAAGAAAAGGTTCGAAAGAGGAGGGGAATTAATTGGCAAACATAGAAAGGAAAACTAATTAGGCAACAACAAACAATAATCAGAGAAGAAGAAGGAAAAGAGGAGAAATACCTCAAAAATCAGAAACCCAAATGAACTCCGTTCTCACTGACACTGCGTCTTGAAATTTTGAAACCAAAACGGACCTTAATCGAGTGTTCTAGATTGAGAACACTCAACTAAAGTCGGTTAAGACCTCAAAGCTTTAACCTCGTACACAACCTGAAGCTGGTTCCTCTAGGGTTTGCCTTCAATTTGAAATTCGAAAGGCTTTGACAAGATTTGGACAGAACCTGGGTGAGATTTGGGACGGGGTTAGTTAGGTGGTTCAGTGGTGTGACTTCGGGGTTAATTAGATGAACTAGGGTTTTGTTCTGATTTTCGAACTGATATTCGAAACAAACAGCTGGGATTCGAGGGTGACGGTTAGAGGGGTTAGTTTGGGGAGGTCGAGGGGAAGCTGTGGTGTAAATTTGGGGTTGTTTGGATGAACTAGGGTTAGGGGCCAGTTCTTCGATGAACTCGAGGATGATTCAAGGGCGATGGGGTGGGGATTCGGAAAGAGGATGGTGAGGGGGTTCCATGGTGTAATTTTGGGGCTGTTTGGACCACCGGAACCGCCGTGAGGCAATTTCCGGTCGGCGGAGGACGGTAGTTGAAGGTGGCGGACATGTTTGGTCTCTGAAGCTCAGAGACAAAGGTGAAAGGGGGGTTGGTTGGTTTAGGGGGCGTGGGGGTAAGGAATCAAGGTTATATACGGGGGGGGGGGGTGTTTTAATCCTGGCCATTGGATCAAGCCCGACCAACAGCCTGGATCAATTCATTTAACAGACACGACGTCGTTTGGTTTAGTGTTGGGGCGGGGTCGATCCGGGTGCAAATGGGTCGGGTCAGGGAATTGGTAAGGGCTGAGTGATCTGGACCGTTGATCCAGTGAGATCAACGGCCCAGACTGAGAGTGGCAAAAACGACATCGTTTGGACGGTCGTGTAGCCTAATTGGATCGGGTAAACAGGGTATTTGGACTGGGTTGCAAAGGGGTTATTTTGGTTTGGTCCTGGTCTACTTAATTCAAAACTGGCCCAGTCCGACTTTCTCTTTATTTCTTCCTTTTCTTCTATTTCCTTTTTAATTCCTAATTACCAACTAAAAAATCCTAATTATAAATTGACAATCACATGAAATTAAACATCAAATAAAGATAAAATCACACAATTCGGACATTAAATGCAAAGTACATATTTTTTGGTGATTTTTCCATTTTTGTAAAACAAACCTGTTTAATTAATTCCTAATTGTGATATTAAACCCTAAATGCACAGGCAACACATTTTTTTTTGTATTTTTCTTAACTAAAGTAAAAATAAACATGCATAGACAACAACACAAAACCATTTTATTTTGAATTTTTGTGGGAGTAGTTCTTATAGGACAAAAATCACGTGCTCACAGCTATCACAGATGAGGACTTATTGAAAAAAATATTTTCTACTTTTCACGCTTCAAATGTGGTGCTACAACAACAATACCGTGAAAAAGGTTTTAAGAAATATTCTGAGTTAATCACATGCCTACTTGTGGCTGAGCAGAATAATACTCTATTAATGAAAAATCATGAAGCTCGTCCCACCGGGTCAGTTCCATTTCCGGAAGTGAATGTTGTAGCAACATACAATAAGTTTGAAAGAAAACAAAATAATTACCGTATTCGTGGACATGGTCGTAAACGTGGACGTGGCAGGGGGCGAAACAATTACCATCATTATGGTGGAAATAAATTGGAGAACAATAAAGGTTCTCAAATTAATCATTCAAAAGGTAAAGCTAGTATGTGTCACCGATGTGGTATGAGAGGTCATTGGGCATGCATTTGTCGTACGCCAGAACATTTTGTCAAACTTTATCAAGCTTCCCTCAAGAAAAAAGAAAATAATGTGGAGGCACACTTGACCTTTCAAAATAATGATGATGAAGCAGGTCCCTCAAATAAATATGATTCTAAGGCCCATCTTGCATATAAAGATGATGATTTTGAAGGCCTAACAAATATTACTCATTTAGAAGTTGGAGACTTCTTTGAGGATATTGACTGAAGAACAAATCATCTTACTGGGGAATGAAGCTATAAAAGTTGTTATTTTTATGTTTGCAACTAGTTTATTTTTCTTGAGTGTATTTTCCTAAAGCATCATGTGTTGCTAGTTTCTACATTCCTAATGTATTTCTTAATTATTTTTTTTCGCTTGTCTTTCATATTTCTTATGATGTATTATTTGTTTTTTTATGAAGAATATGAAAATTCCCCAGTCTTCAGTTGGACTCAAGATTAATAAAGATGATATATGTCTTCTGGATAGTGCTACAACACACACTATTTTAAAAGATAAGAGAAATTTCTCTTATTTGGTAATGAAAGAAGCAAATGTTAATACAATATCCGGTAGTACAAGATTAATTGAAGGTTCTGGAAGAGCCAATTTATTATTACCAGGAGGAATAAATTTGGCTATTGATGAAGCACTATATTGTAGTAAATCTCAAAGAAACTTATTAAGTTTCAAAGATATTCGCCAAAATGGCTATCATATTGAGACTACAAACGATGAAAAGGTTGAATATCTTTATATTAATACAATAATGTCCGGTAAGAAATATGTGCTTGAAATGTTACCTGCTCTTTCCTCCGGCTTATACTACATAAGTATTAGCAGGATTGAAACACATGCCGTAGTAAGCGAGAAGTTTACTAATCAAGATAATTTTATTATTTGGCATGACCGGTTGGGCCATCCTGGTTCTAATATGATGCGTAAAATAATTGAGAATTCACATGGACATGCAATGATGAATCAGAAGATTCTTTAATTTAAGGAATTCTCTTGTGATGCGTGTTCTCAAGGAAAATTAATGATTAGACCACCAACTATTAAAGTTAGGATGGAATCCCCTGCATTTCTGGAACGTATACAGGGTGATATATGTGGGCCCATTCACCCTCCATGTGGACTATTCAAATATTATATGGTTTTGGTAGATGCATCTACAAGATGGTCACATGTGTGCTTACTATCAACTCGCAATATGACATTTGCGAGATTGTTGGCTCAAATAATAAAGCTAAGAGCACAATTTCCAGATTATGCAATTAAGACAATTCGTCTTGATAATGCCGGTGAGTTTACATCCCAAGCCTTTAATGATTATTGTATTTCAACTGGGATAACAATTGAGCATCCGGTTGCTCATGTTCATACACAAAATGGTCTAGTAGAATCATTGATCAAACGCCTCCAATTAATTGCTAGACCAATGCTTATGAGAACAAAACTTCCCATTTCAGTGTGGGGTCATGCTATTTTGCACGCAGCAGCACTTGTGCGGATAAGGCCCACAAGTTATCATAAAGTCTCCCCATTGCAATTGGCTTTTGGTCAGGAGCCAAATATTTCCCATCTTAGGATCTTTGGTTGTGCGATATATGTTCCAATTGCTCCACCACAACGCACAAAGATGGGTCCTCAAAGAAGGTTGGGGATATATGTTGGATATGAATCTCCTTCTATTATAAAATATCTAGAGCCGATGACTGGAGATTTATTTACGACAAGATTTTCTGATTGCCATTTTAATGAATCAGTATATCCAACATTAGGGGGAGAAAATAAGCAGCTGAAAAAGAAGATAGATTGAAATGCATTATCACTGTCTCATTTAGATCCTCGAATAAATCAATGTGAACAAGAGGTTCAAAAGATTATCCATTTACAAAATATTGCAAATCAATTGCCAGATGCATTCACTAACCTACCAAGGGTGACTAAGTCACATATTCCAGCTGTTAATGCTCCAATTCGAGTTGATATCCCGACAGAACAATTAATTAAAACAAATGAGTCTAAGCCATGCTTGAAACGTGGTAGACCAATCGGTTCTAAAGATAAAAATCTTCGAAGAAGAAAAGGAGCAAGTGATCAAAGTGAACATAACACAGAGGTAGTGGCTCAAGAAGAGCCCCAAGACGTAACAAATTATAAGACCTTAGGGGAGGTCCAGGTACCTAAAAATAATGAAAATGAAGAGATATCAATAAGTTACGTCTCAACAGGGAAAAGATGGAACCGAAATAATATTGTTATCGATAACATTTTTGCTTATAATGTTGCTGTTGAAATAATGCAACAAGATGAGGATCTTGAACCAAAATCTGTCAATGAATGTAGACAGAGAAATGATTGGCCAAAATGGAAAGACGCTATCCAGGCAGAGTTAACTTCACTTGGAAAACGTGAAGTCTTCGGACCCATAGTTCGAACACCTGAAGGCATAAAGCCAGTAGGGTATAAATGGGTTTTTGTGCGAAAACGAAATGATAAAAATGAAGTCGTTAGATATAAAGCACGACTTGTGGCACAAGGGTTTTCCCAAAGGCCTGGAATTGATTATATGGAGACATATTCTCCTGTAGTAGATGCTATCACCTTCAAGTATCTCATCAATATGGCAGTACAAGAAAAACTTGATATGCATCTAATGGATGTTGTTACAGCCTATTTGTATGGATCATTAGACAACGAAATTTTTATGAAAGTACCTGAGGGATTTAAAGTGCCAGAAGCATATAAAATTTTCGAGAAACTTGTTCAATAAAGCTTCAGAAATCTTTATACGAATTGAAACAATCAGGACGTATGTGGTACAATCGCCTGAGTGAATACCTGTTGAAAGAAGGGTACAAGAATGATCCAATTTGTCCCTGTGTCTTTATAAAAAGGTCTGGATCTGAATTTGTTATAATCGCCGTGTATGTTGATGATTTAAATATCATTGGAACTCCTGGGGAGCTTCAAAAAACAGTAGACTATTTGAAGAAAGAATTTGAAATGAAAGATCTTGGAAAGACAAAATTTTGTCTTGGTTTACAAATTGAGTATATGAAAGATGGAATATTTGTCCATTAATCGACATATACCGAAAAGATTTTAAAGCGATTCTATATGGATAAAGCACATCCATTGAGTACCCCGATGGTTGTGAGATCACTTGATATAAAGAAAGATCCATTTCGACCTCATGAAAATGATGAAGAGCTTCTTGGTGCCGAAGTACCATATCTTAGTGCAATTGGGGCATTAATGTATCTTGCCAATAATTTCCGACCAGATATAGCTTTCTCAGTAAGCTTATTAGCAAGATTTAGTACTTCGCCAACACAAAGACACTGGAATGGTATTAAACATATATTCAGATACCTCCAAGGGACCATTGATATGGGTTTATTTTATTCAAATGAATCCAAGCCATCATTGATTGGTTATGCAGATGCATGATAATTGTCTGATCCACACAAAGGTCGATCTCAGACAGGCTATTTATTTACAAGTGGAGGTACAGCCATGTCATGGCGTTCGACAAAACAAACTATGGTTGCTACTTCTTCAAATCATGCAGAGATAATAGTCATTCACGAAGCAAGTCGAGAATACGTTTGGTTAAGATTTATAACTCAACACATTCAACAAACATGTGGTCTTTCTTCGAAAGAGAATATTCCAACAATATTGTATGAAGACAATGCTGCATGCATAGCTCAATTGAAAGGAGGATATATCAAAGGAGATAGAACAAAACACATTTAACCGAAATTCTTTTTCACTCATGATCTTCAGAAGAATGGTGAAATAGATGTACAACAAGTTCGTTCAAGTGATAATTTGGCTGATCTGTTCACTAAGGCATTACCAACATCAATATTTGAAAAGCTGATATATAAGATTGGAATGCATCGTCTTCGAGACATTAAGTGATTTTTCATCAGGGGGAGTAACTACACGCTGCACTCTTTTCCTTAACCAAGGTTTTGTCCCACTGGATTTTCCTGGTAAGGTTTTTAATGAGGCAGCAAGCAATGCATATTATAAATAACTATGTACATCCCAATATTTTTTTTGTAAGTTTTTAATGAGGCACATTATCTTACATGGACATCCAAGGGGGAGTGTTATGAATAGTTTGTACTTTGGATACTACTTTGAATACTACATTGGATACTACATTGGATGCTATATTCGATGCCCATGTTGTGAATAACTTAAAGATTAAATTTTATATTTTATGTCCATCATCTTTACTTTTTATGTCTATAAAAGGCCATGTAATTGCAATGAAAAATTATACCAAAGTGAAAGAAGAAAACACTTCTCCATTCTCTCTATCTCTTCTTGTTTACATTTTACTGTATTGCTTTTATTTTATAACAATGTTGATATTATTATCTGGAAACTAATAATGCAATATTTTTATGCAGTGTATAGTAATATAAGAATTGTCATGTAAACATTGCTTATTAAGGATTTTAATCGTTAAGAGTATTATTTATGCATTGCTAGTACATGTTTCTTCATCTCCAATTTTATCTTGCATAATTTGAATCATAAATTTTGCCTATATTAGAAATGCATAGTTTAAATTTTTATGCGAACGCTAATTATGTAGAGTTTTATAGCAGTAATTATAAAGAGTATAAAATAGACAACCGAAAATGAAAGAGTGAATATTATGGAGCTTAAATGAAATTTCTAAAGGTAAGTTCAAGTCGAAAATATACCAGTTTTATATCATAAATTAAGTGTTGCACTAGTTATGATAAATTTATACTAGCATTATATGACATTCTTGTGGTATAAAATAAGCGATAGACGTTGGTATGAGTTATTTAACTATAAAATCATGTCATTCGAGGTAGAGTTGGAAGGTCACACAAATAAATATTCTGACATAAATTTATTTTGTGCCAAATAAGACTAACCATATAAATTGAAATAGTGTTTACCTAATTTTTAAATATCTATATTTTGCTTCAAAAATGAAAAACATTACTTTAGTATCCGAATTAAGAGAAAATTTAAGTACTTTGACCCTTGCACTTGGAGACTCGAGTATCTTCATTCTTTTTCTAAACTGAAATTGTAAAAATTACTAGTAGTATAACAGTTGGCCCGCTTGTGCCCAAGGCTCTGCTTTTCTTTGGCTTGTACACCGCACCTGTCGACTGTTGGAGTCCTCTATCTGTAACAATTATCAATTTTGTAAGAAATATTTCTTCATTTCTCCTTCTTCTTGCGAAGCTTTCTCATGGCTGTAGCTTAAATATATGTGTATGCACAGGCTTAGGCTGAGAGCGAACAACGATATCCAATTGGTCTGATAAAAAAAGAAGATTTTTATGGGTCTGAATCTAGAATAAACATCTTAGCTTAAAGTTTTAATCTTTGAGGATTTGGATCCTGATTGATACATCCACGTTAGCTGTTCGACAAAATGTTTGCCTCAGAAAGGTTTTTGTGAAAGTTTTATCTAGTCTTAGGATGATTTGGTGATGCCTCTGAACCGGGATCAATACAAAACATAACAGAAATCGAGTTTGGGATTTCTCCTCATTTCTTGGAATTTACAGTTTATTTATTCTCGAGTTTAGTGAGACTTTCCTCATTTCGTGGAATTTTCAGTTTTGTTTATTCTTGAGTTTCGTTAGACTTTCAGCATTTTTAGGTTACTCAAAGGCAAAGCGCATGTATTTATGTTGGCTATTTTGTATGGGTGTTTGGATTTCTATTTTGCTGCTCTTATGCTGTATCGAAATTGAGCTCTATGCTGTGCTGCAAATTAATTGTATTTCTAGGGTGGGGATATCTCCAATTAATGTTTGAGTACTGCACACATTGTTAGCTTTTCAGAATGTAATAGCTCAATTCATACCACATTCGGATGCTGGGTATGTCTGCTCTCACTCCTTAGTAAGATAAAGAAAAGTAAGAGTTTGTTGAATCACAATCATTTCCTCAAAAAAAAAAAAAAAGAAAAAAAAGAAGAACAAAAGGTTGATAATTGAGGTTACTCCAGTATAGCTGATTCTTACTAGATTAGGATTGAATAGTTGTTATTGTTGTTGGTTTGTTATTGTTGAAAGTCGTTCTCGTATAACTTTCAAAACATTGACTGAGAAATTAATACTCCTAACTTTTTTTGTATCGATGTCCTTATCACCCTCTCTTTAAAAAGTGGTCTCCTAAACGTACTGTCCATCGATTTTACCACCCTCTTTCTAAAAGGTAAGTAAATTTAAGGGATTGATTTATAAGTTCAACTCATATTACTAGTTAGACAAAGAAAAACAATGAGAAATTGTAAGTGTAACTTTTGAATCAAGTAAAGGAACAATTAAATGAAAAACTGGAGGAAGCTATAAATATAATTAGCTTTTGCCTTTTCCTTTTCCTTGCGCACATCCGGTACTTCTGGTTTTCTAATTTTGCACCAGCCACATTGAGTTGTCTTTTTAAACAATTTCTTAAGATCTGTTTCTTTATTACTCCATTTTCGCGTGAACTCTCTCATCGCTGTATGAGTATCATGTGAATGTAAAAGATGTGCAAATGCTTACTCGACGGTATTAAAAAGAGAGAAAATTTACTAGGTATGAAGTGAGGACATTCATCTCGGAAAGTTTAGTCTTTGATGAATATGCAGAGAAAATATCAAATTCTCCATATGTGTGTTCGAAAAAATATTCAGAGAGGAAGATTGTGCTCTTCTTCTGTAGGAAGATTTACTTAGCATTAGGAAAAACATATCTCTTTAATGATACTCTGGGTCTGGGGCTTTTCTGAGTATAAGCCCCTCTCCTATTGGAGCTAAAGTAGTAAAGCTAGTAATAAAAAATCCTGGTGTTTCAAAGAAATCAAATCCTGGGTTACTGAGTTTCTCGATACTTTTTAACATTTTAGGTTACTCGAGCATGATTCATCAAGCTTAGGCTAGTTATCCTCTCTTGTATGTAGGTGTTTGAATCTCTACTGTTCATTGTTGTTACCATTATTCGTTGATGTCTCTTTTCATTGTTTCCCTAATGGTGTAATTTCATGTTGTCACCAGTTCACTAAGTGGTCTTGTTTGCACGGTGCATACTGCAAACACAATGCTTCTGGAGTGCCATTGCACGTCACTAAAATACAATGAAGTGGCTAGCAAGGCTACAAGAATTTAGGCGATACAAAGCTTTATGATAACACCCAATTTTTCCAAATTGGCGGTTCGATCTATGATTTATCATTCATGGACGTTGATAAGATCCATCAGTATTTACTAAGTAAAGAAGTAAGAGCTTGTTGACCAGAGAAAAATGAGACTGCTTTCCCACCAGTTCAGCTCCAAGGATCTCTTGTCTATGGTCATGTGTTCTTCCACTTGGCTGTCCAAGGCGGAGCCACTGTCTGCCCGGTACAATTTTAAATGCCATTATCATACACGACAGCCAGAGCAAGATAGAAAACAAATACAAACAGATGAACAAAAACAGAACAAGAAACAGGGACCTTCTATTGGCTCTCCAGCTCGAATCCAGAAACTTATCGCTTCCCAATCAGATCCACTCCTTGCTAAAGAAATATTTGATTTAGCCTCTCGAGAACCTGATTTCCGGCATTCCTGTGCCACTTTCCACACCCTCATCCTCAAGCTTGGCCGTTCCCACCAGTTCTCCCTCATGCAGTCCGTTCTCTCTTCCCTCAAGTCACAGCAATATTCCGTCTCCCCATCTCTTTTTTCACACATCATCCAAATCTATGGTGATGCTGGCTTACCTGACAAAGCCCTTAAAACTTTCTATACTATCCTAGAATTCAATATGAAGCCCCTTCCTAAACATCTCAACCTCATTCTTGAAATACTCGTTTCTCACCGAAACTTTCTTCGACCTGCATTTGATCTCTTCAAATCTGCACATAAATATGGCGTTTTGGCCAACACCACATCTTACAACATTCTAATGCGAGCGTTCTGTTTGAATGACGATTTAAGTATTGCCTACTCGCTGTTTAATCAAATGTTTAAGAGGGACATTGCTCCTGATGTAGAGTCATATAGGATTCTGATGCAGGGTTTGTGCCGAAAAAGTCAAGTGAATAAAGCTGTTGACTTGCTGGAGGACATGCTGAATAAAGGGTTTGTTCCTGATGCTTTAAGTTACAGCACTCTATTGAACAGCTTGTGTCGGAAGAAGAAACTTAAGGAGGCTTACAAGATTCTTTGCAGAATGAAAGTAAAGGGTTGCAATCCAGACATTGTACATTACAATACAGTTATTCTGGGGTTCTGCCGAGAAGGCCGCGCTGCTGATGCCTGTAAGGTCCTTGAGGACATGCCATCAAATGGGTGTCTTCCCAATTTGGTCTCTTATCGGACATTAGTCGGGGGTCTAAGCGATCAGGGAATGTACGATGAGGCGAAGAATTACATGGAGGAAATGATGTCAAAAGGCTTCTCTCCACATTTTTCTGTGGTTCATGCGGTTGTGAAAGGTTTCTGTAACATAGGTAAGCTTGAGGAAGCTTGTGGAGTAGTGGGGGATATTTTGAGCCACGGCGAAGCCCTACATACAGAAACATGGGGAGAAATCGTATCCAGGATCTCCGAATGGGATGATGCTGAAATTGGGAATATCTTGGAGGAAATTATTAGAGCTGAAATAAAACCTGAAACGAGAATAGTGGAGGTTGGTGCTAGGTTGGGCGAATACTTGATGAACAGAATAAAAAGTAAATCAAGAAAGGGTTGATCATTTCACAGGACAAGAATTGGTCCTGAGTAGCTGCTCAAACCTGCTATATGCATGGAAAAGTGTTTACTTTGGAAGATAGCAAATGCACATGAAACCTGCTGTGGTTAATTCGAATGCACAGCAGGTTTCAGATAGGGAATTCGAATTTATCTTGCTAACTCGTCTGGCCTGTTCATTGACGTATTTGATTTCGCAAGGTGGGTTGTCCTCTCTCATGTTCTAATCGACTTTGTGGGCATATAGAATCATACTTTCTGTGTTTTCTTTAATAAGTTCTATACTTGGAGAAGCCAATTCTTTTGAGTAGTAAAGTCAAGCATATCTGCCATTATTGATTAATTTTTATTTCCATCGTACCTTTCTCAGTTTTGCAGAACTCTTTACAAGGGGTGAGTCCTGTGAGAGTTGTTGGTGCAATAACTTGTCAAATCATGTTGAATTTCTCAATTTTATTCCTAAGAAAGAATGGAGCAACATTGAAGAGGCAGAAATGCAAAGACATGGTGTAAATTTACTAATGTCGTCTTCAATGTCAAGATAAGTGGGGTTTAGTGTCATCCGATATTAATTTAGGTAGGGATTCAGAAATAATGACAGGTTTTGCTGACTATGACTTAACTGTTTTAGGGACTTTTAGAGGACAAATGCCTCGGTTATTTAATTATCTGATCTATGTTTATTTTCTATCTGTATCAATGGGTTGATCAGAAGTGGAAATATGGTTAGAGTTCTTATTCTTTCATTATTGTAAAATTTCCAATTATTTCTTAAGCAGTGTTGAATGAGGCATTGGTCCACAAGTAAATGGTTGGTCCACAAGTAAATGGTAAAAATTGCACGGGGCGCCCTATTTGGTCGCCCCTATTTAACCTATACCCATTTTTTTAAAAACTTTTAACCTGTACTCACTTTTTAAACAACTTCAGCTCCCTTTCTCCTCCTCCTTCTCCTCCTTCATTTTCTTTTTTCTTCCTCTACAACGATGACTTCAACATTGCTCTCTTTGATTAATGAAGCTAAAGCAAATATACTGAGGACTTCCAGTTGGATTATTATAACATTAAAAACCAGTTTTCTCATTGTCTGGAAACACAACTCCGTCATCCATTGCTGGAAATTTATTTGATACCGTAAATGTTTCTGCTCCAGCCTTTAACAGTAAGTTTCAAATTCATTCTTTCCCATGCACATGGAGTTTGTTCTTCTTTTTCTTTTCTCTTTTCTTTAGGATGTCATATATTCAGAAAAAAATAATATCTTCTGCAAAAAACTTAATAAATAAATAATTTTACTGGCTTGTTCAGACGCCCCAGATTCGACGTTATCTGCCTTGGCATCATGGTTTTGCGGATTGATCAATCGAAAAGCATCAATTACCACTTTCCTTTTAACACTCTGAATTGGATCCGATTACATAAAATTTGGGTGAGTTATCAAAAACTAGAACATCTTGATAGTGGGATTCCTCAGTTATAAAGACAAAAACTTCAGCTCTAGAGCTGAAGTTTCCCAGTTACAACACAAAAACTTCAGCTCTAGAGCTGAACTCCAGGCCCGGCTACTAGAATGCTGAAGTTTTGCGTGATTGTCTTTACTACTTCAGCCCTGTATGCTGAAATTATGCGAAAAAGCGGGTACGTTTGTAATTTTTTTTGCAAAGCTGACACAAGTTAAAATATAACACAAAAAGCGGATATAGATGCAAATGCCCCAAGTAAATGTAATCCAACGCAAAGAGAGGAAGTTTTCTTTGCCGTTTGCATGACGTTCTCTACTGTAGTACTTAAATACAAACTGTACATTTAGAAATGTTAATGGTTGAATGAAGTTTGTGATGTTGATTCTGATCATGAACGATAAGTATTAAGGATCAAAGTGAGGTACAAGTTGAGTATGAGATTATTATTTTGTATTTCATACAACTATGTAAGGATGATTCTTGTCTCCTGTAATTGAGTTTTGCTGATCCTCTTATCTTACCCTTGTTTGGGCCTTTCATTTAAGAAAAATTTACACATTTACTTTTCTCACGCAATAAGAGTATTATTTTTACCAAGAAATCTTTTTACCCTCCCTACTCAAGTTTCAACTTAATTTAAAGGTGTCAAAGGGGTGGGGGTGGGGGGATGGGGGGGGGGTTGACTAAAAAAGTGACCAGCCCGGTCACCAATACGGACCGGTTACCGGTTTTTCCAAACTGGGTTTAACGGGTCCGGGCCCATCCAGTGAAATATTGAACCGGAACGGTTAAGGGCCTAAGGAGTCGGGCTGGGCTGGGTTTATTTTTTATTTTGTATTTTGTATAACTATCGTAATTTATATTAATATAAAGTAAAAATATAAAACAAAAAAACAATCTTATAAAAAGAGTGTTTGAATAAAGGATGCAAAGACTTTAAAATCCTTATATTTGAACTTTTCATTAAGAATTTAAGATAATAGAATACAATGAAGATGGAAAAAAATTGCACTTATAATTTGCAAGTTCTTTTTTTATTTCAAATTTGTAAATTAAAGTTTACATTTAACAGTAAATAAATTAACGAAAAAAGAGTAAATTTAAAGTTTAATTATCTATATACTATATTAAAAGCACGAAGACCCTTAGCGAAATGTCGTTCGGCTTTTTTACCCTTTTAAAATAGAGTTCATATTGGACAAAATAGTAATTTAATTATTTATTTAATATTTAGAATTACAAATCAACTAAAATTTAAAACTTTCCTTGTTTGAACTATTTAAGAATTCCTAATATTTAGGAATTTAAAGTTGTGTAAGATTTGACTTATATGAATTCTTTCCATATTTGATTGGTGTCCAACTTCTTCCCCCAAGATTTGAACATTTGATTATTCTTTTTTTCCCGACAAAGGAAATCTTCAAACTCTTCTACTTTAATTTATTTCTTTAGGTACATATTCCACATGCAAAGTATGATGGGAACTTTAAAAATAGGTGAATTCAATAACTTTTCGTAAATTATTAAACCAATGAAGTGACTATTTTTGTTTGTCTTATTAAATTTTAATGTTTTAGAAATGCTTTTTTGGCCCACACACGTTTCAAAAAGGTCATGTAAATGATACATTTTAATTCATTCTTATGTTAGTAACTAAAACCTAAAATTGAGAACTCATAAATTCAAATTTTTATTTGTATTATTTGACAAATATTTGAAGAATCGTAATAAAAGTATAGCTACTAGCTACTCATGTTTGTGTTTTCTCAAATGAACTTGAGAATATCTTTCCAAAAATATTTTTAAAAAACTATTATATCTGCTAGGGATATGTATATTGTTGAACTAAAAGGGAAGCATGATACCTTGTGAAATTAAAATGATAAATTATAAAATTGTAACAAATATTAGCTGAATATATTGAATGATGATTGAGAACTTCTATGAGACAATGTTTTTTCCTTTCATCAATTTCAGGAGCTTACATGTGTGTGTGTGTGTGTGTGTGTGTGTGTGTGTGTGTGTGTGTGTGTGTGTGTGTGTATATATATATATATATATATATATATATATATATATATATATATATATATATATATATATATATATATATATTATATGCCCCACAATATTGCGTCGATATTACACCTTGTAGTGTTACATTACAATTATGTTATGCTTCGCAGTATTATATTACGATGATGTTACACCCTGTAGTATTATACGTGGAATTGTCATAATATAATTGACCTCAGTTCAAGGACAAGATTATTTGGAGATTATAAGCATTATTCTATTTCAAACAAGTGATGAGTAAACTCGTGAAGGTGAGAGGGTAAGCAAATCGAAGAAAATGAATTTTCATCAAAGCTTGGCGATTTGGGATAAAATACGGTCCGAGATATAATACCCGGTATTTATGAACTAGTGTCATACAAGGTACTACATGACCATGATAGTAAGATATACAAGGTATGTTAAAAATGAGTAGTATTTTAAGTAACTTGAGATAATTCTTAATTATGTAGGTGATTGGTTAATTATTGAATAATGAGATATTACCCAATTAATTAAAGAATTATATTGGATAGAGATTAAGGGCATGAGGTGGCAGCCCCCATGCAAATTGAAATGACTTATGATACAAAATGAAAGGTGGCATCTGAAGTGTCATATAAATGACACTTACGTAAAGACTATCAAGACATTAAATGTTCGGATTGTGGTCTTCATTGGCCTTAAATTATTCAAGGTAAGCTTATAGTTTTTTTTCTAAATCCAAACATTTACAAGAACAAAAGTTAATCTCACTCCAATAAGAGCGGATATTAATCTTGAAACAAAACAATTCCAACGAGTTTCTTAGCACCGTAGCAACGTGAGCTTTTGCGATTATGGTGCAACCTTTTCCAAGAATATCATACGAATTTTTCCCTACTCAAGGTATGTTAAGGCTATCCCTTCTTTCCTTTTGGCATGATCCATACGATACAATTTAAACGAGCAAATACAATTTCATAAATGACTCTATTCATAGAAATACTAGGGGTGCCTATATTCTTGATTCCTCATATGTCTTATTATTCTATCATCTGTTCATGGGTCTCAGAAAATACGTAAGTTGATAAAGTTTATTTTATGATATTAATCAGAGGCAAAATGGTCTTATGACGTTCTGAGAGATTTTATTAACGTACTTCTCATGCATTGCATTCATTCATAAATGTACATTGACTCATGACTAGATGACGTTATATACGCATATATATATATATATGTATATATATGTATATAGGATATGGAAAAAGGTTACGGCGTTATATATGCACCACCACCTGATCAGTTGGTATATGTTGATGATTTTGCCCACAGTAGCCGAGATGATATGATGGGATGCCCTTAGAGGCTTGATGATATTATGAACGTATATACCTATGCATGGTATGACATTTATATGCATATGCATGATATTATAAAAATAAAATGATTCACAGAGCTATGCAAACATACATGTTGAGTCTTTTACTCCATGTTTCTCTCATGTCTATTATTTACTGATTTTCATTCCTTACATACTCGGTACATTATTTGTACTGATATCCTTTATGCATGGGGACATTGCGTTTCATGCCCGCAGGTCCCAATAGATAGGTCGAGAGCCCTCCAAGTAGGCTATCAGCTCAACGGAAGATGTTGGTGCGCTCCATTTGCTTCGGAGTTGCTTGTTTAGTTAGTATGATTTAGACGTGTATTGTTTGATAAGGCGGGACTCTGTCCCGACCTTTATAAAAATTATGTATTCTTAGAGGCTTGTAGACAGATGTCATGTATGTAAAAGATTGTATGGCCTTGTCGGCCTATGTTCAGTGTACAAGTGGTTATTTTGGTCTTTTAGGCCCATGTCTTATGTATAAGTTGGTATCACATGTTGTATTCTACTTATCTCATGGCAGTCTTTCGGCTCAATTATCTATGATAGTATGACATGAAAAGATATGTTATATTAGTACTCAATTGAGTAAGATACCGGGTGCCCATCGCGACCCATCGATTTAGGTCGTGACAAAAGTAGTATCAGAGCAGTTCTATCCTAGGGAGTCTACAAGCCGTGTCTAGTAGAGTCTTGTTTATGGGTATGTCGTGCACCACACTTATAAGCAGGAGGCTCCAGGATATTTAGGACTGTCACTCTTTCTTCCTACTCTAAATCGTGTGGTAGAGCTCAGTTGTAAGAACTTAATTTCCTAAACTTTATCTTATTCATAATACGACAATACCTACATCCAGAAAGACGGTTGGTAAGAGATATAGCTGTGGAAGAGTTGGGTCAGAGGAACTCAATTTTTGCATCATGCTTATAATGGATAAATATGAGGTATTCAGCAAATCATGTGTATACTAAGATGCGTAAGCTTCTTGATAAGGATCCCTAAGGCAAGAATGCCTATCCACTCTTACAGTAACAAGGAATAAGGAGGGAGACACAAGTTTCAGCAAGTAAAAGAAGCAAGGTAAAGAAGGGTACGAGACACCAAGTTAATGAATATTATCAGTATTACAGTTCTGGCAGAAAAATATAAGCATTGTGAGTTACCCTCAACAGTAAAATAGGTATGTATAATTGGCCACACCATCTCAGTTATACCCTACTGGGGGCTAACAAGTGTAGATTAAGAAAAGAACGGGATATCAGGATTCAGCTAGGGTTAGAGTAACACAAAATGGTGAATTGATTGTTTGCGTTAGTTGACAGTTTCGAAGGATATGGCAAATGTGCTAATAATCTCCTTGCGAGACACTCAGATGGAGCACTCTAAAATTTAGTATTATAAAGGTAGACACTGGAAGCCTTGAAGGGATAAATATTACCTTAGTGTGGCTCGCGTCCCTAGTAGAGCGAGAAGGTTAAACAACCCGAAGAGCCACTGGATGGAGCAAAGGGGAGCTAAAAGCAAATGAATATCTTGTTCGCATTTTCAAAATAAAGTGATAGGCGTAGCGGGAAATAAGAAAAGAATTAATAAAGCATTATGAGTAAGATATGATACACGGATGACAACGGTAGATCAAAAGATGACAGTATTATAGAATCTATAGCCAAGTGAAGGAAGAGACGAGAGGTGACATGCCTTAGGACAACAAAAGAGTATAGGTCATACAGTCATGTCCTCATTTCGAGAAATAAGTTCGCAACTCTAACACGATTACCAAAAAGGAAAAGTTAGACCCCAAAGTAATAGAATCAGTATGGATTGGTGAACAAGATAAACTAAACATAAATTAGGGACTGAGTCATTGATTATAGTCGGTATCATGAGAATTTCAGATTGGGTTCCAACGATAATAGAATGGACGATAGAAGAATAACCTTTAAAGGTCATTCAGGAAGATGATTCCCTAAAGTAAGCAATGTGAGAAAAGTTAAGCTTAAGGGACTGTATGTGCCAGTAATACTAAGTGTCACCCTCGCAAGTAAGGAAATTTGTTATCCTTGGTACGGAAGGTTTACCGCAAGGCGAGTAAGGGTCATCGATGATGTGAAAAGACACCTAAGAGGAAGAGGTAAAACATCTATAGGTAGCTCGTCGTAGCTCTAAATCTTAGTGCTCCCCTAAAGGGGGGAATATGGAGTGATGTGGCATTAAGTTAGAATTTCGTAGTTCTAGTAACTATGGAATGACAAAGGAAGAATGCGATAAAAAAACAAAAAGACAAAAAAAAAAAACCAAAAAAACCCAAAAAAATCAGAAGTGATATTCAAGATGATATGAGTTGTATGGAATTCCAATATGTATCGGCACTAAGATAAGTTAAGTATGCACGCAACAAGTGGCAATACGACCAAGAAAGCAATTCCTTGCATTTAAAGAAAGTTGAGAAGGAACGAAAAGAATTATTCGATTAATGATCTAGAGTTAGTTACGTTATGAACACACTTAAGAGTTCAGAGTATTATCCATGCAGCATATATGTTGACATTCATACATCCGTAGAAGACTCTGGTATAAGTTAAAGGAAAGAATCCCAGGGCATAGACAAAGGATTGAATTGTTAGAAGATTGTATCATGGATATTCCATAGCGCCCATGAAAGACTAAAGTAATAACTAATACCAGGAGCCGCAGATTAGGGAAGATAGCTTAAGCCTACATAAAGGCTGATGAAGGAATAGGAAACTAAAGAGTTTAATCAACTAAGTAAATCAGGAAGTCTGACTATTAGACCCGGAAAATTATAGGAATCGTGATTGAGAACATAACAGAATCACTCTTAATATCAGAGGTACGAAAGAGATAGTAAAATAGCCATATTCTAGAATGACTCTATGATAAAGCCAGTTAAAAAAGTACCAGCTTTATAAGAAGTCAGTGCGAAGCTCCCACTGGATTGTGTACGCACCAGAGGTGCAAGTATTATAATAGAGCTTCAAGTTATGGACGCGAATTACACCTATGTGGAAGGGAGGTCATGAAAGAGATAGAAGATACGATGCGAGATTTTAAGGTAAGTAAGATAAAGGTGAACAACGTACGAGATACTCACAGGCAGAAGATCGTGAATAGTCCATACTTTGGATAAAAAGCTAGAAGCGCGGGGATTCAGTATCTAGGAATAATAGCTGTTGATACCCAATTTTTCCCAATATATTTTCAATACGCAAAATACCTTCAAAATAGCATATAATGCATATATAATCATGTCCAAGGTTTTTATTATTTTTTCCATAATTTTAAGGTTTTAAATTGATTTATTTTCTCCCTTTTTATCCATAAAATCCCTAATAATTATTTTCAAAATTATTATTTTTTGATAATTCATCTATTAGATTTTTATGTTTATGCCAAAATATAGCTAAGGTAATTTTTATATATTTTTAAAATTACATTTAGTATTTTTAAAGTTAAATTGCACATAATTGCAATATTAGCCCTTTTAAGATTTAATTATGTTTTTATGCATAAAATTGGATACTGTATTTTTAAATTGCTAATTATGTATTATAAATCATTTTAGCATTTTTAAATTATTTATTTTAGAAATTATCTACTATTTTTTATAAATTAAATAGGAAAAATGGGCTATTTAAATTTTGGCCAAATTGACTTTCAAATCTAGCCTAAATCCAACGGACCCCCAACCCAATTAAAAAATCCACCTGACCCAAGCCCAAACTCAAACCAAACCCGGAATCCACCTACCCATTTAATCTCGACCGTTGATCTCCTAGAGGCCCCCATTATTCCCTTCCATAATTAATCCCAAATGACCCCCTAAACCCTCTCATTTTCACCAAACAACCGCCCTGAAAACCCCTTTCCTCTCCAATTCTCTCTGAGACCTAAACCTAACCCTAGCCGCCGCCACCTAAAACCAGCCCTAATCACTTCGATCCTCACTCGATCCATGGATTCCCATGGCTGTTTGAGACGTATACTTGTCTCCTACGTTTCCTGGTTGCTTGTTTTTGTGATTTCATGGAAGGATCTCGAAGAGATCTAGACCAGATCTTGTTCAAAACTCTCCGAGAGCCTATCCATGGTCTTTCATGCCATTTTCCGGCCATCCATGGTTGCTCGAGTAAGATCCATGACTTTTCCGGCTAAAACCAGTAACGTTCTAAAGTTTTCTCATCTTCTCTGGGTTCTCTGAAACCCTAACTCTTGAGATTTTTCACTTTTCTTTAGATCTGTCTTAGATCTAGGTATATCCATGAGTTTTTAACCAATTTTTCCTCATCTTTACTATCTTCCGAAACCCTAGTTTGCTACTGCTCGATTCTTCTCAGATCTTTATAAATCTGAGATGATTCAAGTATTATTAAGCATTTTCCTCTAAAAATCTCCTGTTTTAACTAACTATTTCAATTTTAGTCATTCTTTTCTAAAACTAGGGTTTCTCGGAGTTCTTTTACGCATGTTCTAACTGATTTCGTTATGATTAAACCCTTTCCCTTGTTTGTTTTGATCGATTTTGTGCTTTTACTGCTTTTAACTTGACTTTGTTAAAAGCCCCCTTTTTAAAGATTTTCTTTACTTTGTTTCTATAATTTTCCTTACTTTGCTTCTCTAAGTGTTAGCATGCTTTCTTTACTTCGTGTCTGTGTGTTAGCCTGCTTACGTGAGTCCTGTGATTAATCTGCTTCTAATATGTTTTCCTGAATCCCTAGCCTACTTATGTCGCTTTTGTATGACTATGCTCACTTTGTTTGTTCATCTTTTACTTCTTTCTGTGACTATGCTTCAAATATGTTTTTCTTGCTACATCTGTGGACCTCCTCTATTTATATGATGAAAGTATAAAGTCATGACTCCCTTTGATCAAGTCTGGTTTCCTTAATCGATGGTGCTTGAACATTTTCTTTCAAAAACCGTAAAAGCTTTTTCCCGTCTGTTAGGCTGACTGATTTCCTTACCCTATTTTGCTATGATACTTATTTTTTTTCTAATAAGTTGTGTCCTTAATCAAGGCTTCATGAATTTGGTCCTACTCTATGCTACTGAATCTCGACCCCTACCTTTCCACTTAATTTGATTAGTTGCTTACCTTAATTAATTCTCCTTGCCTTGTCTGCATTACTACTAATTGTCTCCTTAGTTTGAAAACTTTCTGAACCTAGCCTTAATTACCTGTTCTATACTGATACTATTTTTGAAATCTTTCCTTATTTATTATACTCTAGCCGTGTATGATTTCTTTCCTTATTTGTCACCTGCCCTTTACCATTCACACTGACTCCCTTAATCAAAGGGAGATTCAAACCAATTTTCTATGCCGAGTTCTATAATTACTGAAGAATTGATTCTTGCCTTATTTTAACCAGTTTTCAAACTACTATATAAATGACTCTCTTCTACAGTCTTAACACACGAACACAGTTCAGAATACACACACACACACACACACAAACTCTCTCTCCTTTCTCTACTACTCGTGCTACTGCTTGTCTAGCCGTATGAAAGCCAAGGCTAGACTGTGGAACTCTACTTGCTTTACTTTTTCTGTACTTTGCTTCCTTAACTGGTTTGTTCCTAGTTCAATTCTGAAACTCAACTCTATTTGCTCCATTGTTTGTCAATCCCTGTCTTTTTCTGCACTGACTTAATGGCTCATGTTGTTTAATTGCCTTTCTTGTTTACTGCTTTATTCAACATGCTTAAGTTCTGCCCTCTCTTGTTCAAATGTAATCAGCATGTCTACTTGAGTTCCTGTTTATGTCCCTCAACTAGTATGTCTCCTAATGTACTTGGTTAACACTAAGTTATGACTGTAATAGACCCCTGCATGACTACTCCCATACCCTGTCCCTATGTCTTATTACTATTGTAATTTCAAGCATGATTCCCTTGTTAACTCTTTGAAGTAGTAGTTGCTACTTGTTCTTTGTGCTTGCTGGTCTATATGCTTCTCTTCTCATCCATATTTATGTGTTTCTGATTTGGGTCCTCTATGTTCCCAACCCCTTGCTTCCCTGCTTGTGAATGTTGAAATGATAATACACTTTGAGTTTGTTCTTTGTGTGTTGGCTTATTCCAAGTTATTATTGCTTCTATTCCCTTCTCCTTTTCAAAACTGTTCTGTTGTTTTTGCAAACTTATTTCAAACATGCTGTTTCAAAACTGTTTCCCAATTCAACCCCTTTTTTTCATACCATGACAAGCACTCCCACATATACTCTTAGACCACTAGATTCTGCCCCTTTTGTGTGAGCCTTGCCTTGGGACTCTTGAGCTCCCCCTGAACTTGGACACATAAAAGCTGGACTTTTCCACACTGCACTTACGCTGTCTTGGCTATGAAATCTGGGTGTGAGCACTGCCCGGGATCCCTTGAGGTCCTTAGGGAACTCTGACACACCCAGATGTGAGAAAGACTATGGAACAATCTTGGCACCTGAGGTGGTTTATTACATAACCCAAGGAGGAAGTCCAAATCAGGTGTTGAAAAGTATGAGCTTGTTTCAGACTCTCTATAGTATAATTTTTACTTTTCTTATGTAATTCATTCACATGGTCTAAAATAATTTGTAAACGAACATTGGGGTTTGGATAGTGAAATAAGGGGGGGGGGGGGTAGCTATGCATGTTATAGATATCAAAAGGGGTAGAGGCCATGCTTTAGGTCTATATTTTCTGTATGTGTAGTAGAAACCATGCTCTTAGGTCTCATGTATACTGTTTCAGCATCTCATTTTTGACATTCTTATTACTCAGAAATCCTGCTTTAGGATAATGGGTCATTAAAACAAAGATCGCTACTCTTGCACACTTGACAACATGCTCTATAATATCGTAACCTTTTTTTGCATTCAGAAATCTTACTTTAGGAAAATTCTGCAATCCTGTGGTGCATTTAGAAACCCTGCTTTAGGAATTCTGTATATAAGCTATCATGAGCTTTATACATGCATCTTAGATACCATGTTTTAGGATCTCATTCGTACTTACATTCACACTTAGTGTAAACTGCTGATTATAAAAGAGGTAAAAATAGCTTTACATTTGATTATCCTGTTTAAAATAAACTGGTAACAATCCCTGCATTTTATAACACCTAGAACAACATGCTCTTAGGCAAAAACGACTTCTGAAATTCTAATGGTTCTGGTAAATGCTTAGGCAATCCTTAGGTATCCAATCTCTTATAAAACTAGAAACTGCTCTTTGTGTGTACTGCTTAATGATTAACAGGCTTAAAATCAGTAGGCAAGCCTGATTCAGACTTCTTTTTTGAGTCATGTAATAGATCTGGTTCTGCTATTATCACTTAGATACCATGCTTAAGATCTGAATTCAGACCTTAATTGTGTATGAGTCATGCTGTCTATGTGCATTACTTATGGAGGTATATCTGAGCCTTCTATCTGTTTTCTGTGTTTTCCCCCTAAATGCAGTCTTATGTGTTCTTATTTGACGCCTAGTATTTTGCCTTTAAACCTGAGGGTCTGCCTAGAACCTTCCCTTTTTTAGGATAGGAGTCCTAAATTCCTCCGGGACTGATAGGAAGGGACGGGTAGCAGCATGCCATAGGAGTCGAGACCAACCCTTGCTTTAATTACCTTCACTGGTTGGGAAAGGGTAGATATGGATATGATGACCGGTGCGTTAATACCACGTGTAGCTCCTCTTTGAGGAGTGGGTATTGCATTGATGTGATCCATATTACAAACAAATCCAGGACACCCCCTTTACATTCATAAGCATGCTTAGATTGTAATTCTTTTCAAAATCTCACTTTTTTCACTAGTTGTTTTTCAAACACTTGTGTATTTAAACTTAAATCCCCTACTATTTGAGCCATACTTGTTTATTTGCTAATTGTACAATTCAATAAAAACTGTCTCGCCGGGAACCACACTAGTGGATCCTGAGGGGTGTCTAACACCTTCTCCTTAGGATAATTTCAAGCCCTTACCCTGTCTTTGGTTAACAAACGTAGTTATGAATGAACCCTATAAGTGCCCTAACGCACCTTAAATCGTTAGGTAGTGACTCTTCAAAAATGCAACCCCCTTTCCCAAAAGGAAAGAGTTGTCCCAACCAAATGTCATGAACCCGATTCCGTGAAGGAAAAAGGGGGCGCAACAGCATGGCGACTCTGCCGGGGATATTTAGGCTTTTACCATTTCATACCGTTTTTTGTGAATTTGTACCCCTCCCTATGTGCAATTACTTGTTTAATTTCTTTAAGCATTTAGTTTCTTCTACAAAAGCAAAACTGACATATCTTTCTTGTTTCCTTCCTTTACTGATGCTTTAAATTATAAAACTGCTATATTTATCGCTTTCTTAACGTGAAAATACGTGTAAACATGCTTTTAATTATTGCATAATCATTCTCAACATCATACTCCACTCATGCCAAACAAATACTATAGCAACGCTTGATGAGTGGTTGCGCCCTTCTTATATCATTACCCCCTAAATTCGGAAAGGCTTATTTGCGGTAAAACTAGTCGATCAGCGGTGCAGTCAACAGTTCTGTGCCTTCCCACCTTGAGTTGTCTGCTCAAGGGTACCAGTCTAAAACCCCATAGAAACCTTACTCTATTCAAATTGTGCATGCATCATGGTCAAACCTATCCGGGTCAGTTATTTCGTCCACATAATGATCCTTTAAGATAACCTTGTCCAAAAGTCCACTGGGTTTCTCCAAACCCAAACGGACGTCATCATGTTCTATGCATTTATTTGGAGAACTAAATGCCTCATGCTAATTGTTGATATTAAATAGTCGAGTCTGGTGGGGATAAGGGCCTAACCTTGTTTGTCTTGTAGAAATATGAGGCAAAAAGTCCCCAGATTCGGTATGGTCACCAATGTCCACCCAAGATTGCTAAGTTGGTGGGAAGATCTACATTCTAGTGAGAAAAACCTTGTCAGAAAATATCTGGGCAATCTACCATCCCTCATGGAGATCCCGCCTAACAACGTGATAATAGAAGTTGCTACCTTATTTTGGGATTGTGAAAGGGCCGTGTTCCGCTTTGGGTACATCGAAATGACACCTTTGCTAGAGGAGAAAGGGGGACTGGCCGGTCTAGTGTGGGAAACTCCGGGTTTGTTGATGCCTGAGAACCGCACAAGCAAGGGTTTCCTTAAAATGATGGGTTTGAAGAAGAATGCAGAATTGGTATGCCTGAAGGAATCGTACATCCCTTTTGACTACCTGTATGTAAGGTATAGTCACAACAAATCCTACCGTACCTACCCTGACAAGTTTGCCATCACGTCCTTGGGACATATTCATTGTAGGGTGTTCGTCTTCATGTTTTGCTTCCTGGGTTTGATCGTGTTTCCAATGAAGAAAGAGAGAATCCATACTAGGTTGGCTATGGTAACCAAGACCCTAATGGAGGGGATTGGTGGGCAGACATTCAGCATTGTACCCATGATCATCGCAGATATATATCGAGCCTTAGAGAAGTGTCAACAAGGAGCGAGGCACTTCGAAGGCTACAATCTACTACTTCAACTTTGGCTCATGGAACATCTCCAAAAGGGCGAATACCAATAAGAAATTCAGCGAAGTGTCTGGGAAGACCACATCGCTTTCCACCATCCAAAGCCAATAGATTACATCCCCGACATGTTCGCTCAACCTGAGAATGCCAAAGGATGGGTTGAGCTCTTTGATAATTTGACTGAAGAACAGGTTCAATGGATGTTCGAGTGGTTTCTGACAGAGGAGTTCATCGCCCGATCCAGAGATGCACCTTTCCTGATACTGATTGGTCTGAGAGGAACATATCCTTACGTCCCTCTTCGAGTTATGAGGCAAGCAGGTAGGAATCAAGTCATACCCAGGGTCGACAAGATGAGCCATTTCCGAGCTGACTTCTAAAATGACGATAGTCCCTACAAGTGCCAAGCCCAACACATGTGGCACTGCAAGATCATAATGGGGAAAGACACTATCGAGCCAGATAGATATCATGTCGGTTGTACTCCTTTCTATTCAGGTTGGTTGGAAGACAATTGGGATAGTCTGGGCCAGCCAGGGTTCGTTCGAGGTCACAAAATTATCGATGAAAAGGCCGAGGCACAAGTCAAGTACAACCAGCTGCGCAAAAGGATCTGTGAATGCGAGAGCGAACACCGCGAGATATAAGAGTCCAACCAGAAGCTGATTAAGGAATGGAAAGACATGGATATCAGTGCCAACAAAAGGCTAGGGTACTTGGAGCGAGGCATAGTAGAGCTAGAGGGGAAATTTCTCAAAAGGGTTGAAGACTGTCAAAAGGCTGAAGGGATCGAAGGTGGACATCTAGCTAGAGCATACCTGTTGTTAGGACTTGGAGAATTGGGGAAGCTGTTTGACGGAGCCAAGGATGTCGAATCTGGGGAAGGTCCTTCTGGGACCAAATAGATAGGAATTTACTTTTTCGCTCGATGAATGTAATAAGGCCAATGGCCATTAATGACTTTTATTCCTTGCTTATTTAGTGTTGTTTTGAGATTCGCCTATCTTTATCAATAAAATGAGGCATTTAACATTCTAAGTTCTCCAAATCAATTTGTTGCTAGGCCTACCTCGGGCACAAAGAGGTTCCCAAATTAGGACATGTTTTACATTCCTCACTATGTGTTTAAATATTGCAATACTTTTCATAATCCTCATTGACTTGATTACCCTTTGTTTTATTTTTTATTATTCCCCTCCCCAAAGGTTAGTTCGTGCACTCTGGCACCATCATCTTATTTCACAAGATCCAAGGGCCCTCCACCCACTCCTCCTATTAGTCTCATTAAAGGCAAGAACAAAGTCAAAATGGAAGATTTAAACAACATCAGGAAGGAGAACACAACTGAACGAGTAGAGGCTACTGATGGCCAGGGTATTTGGGTTCCTAACGAGAATGTGTCACAACTTGAACAGAAACTACTGAAATTCCAGGAAGAGCTCGATCAGGTTTGGAATCTGGCAAACCTGTCATTTTCCCTCAGCACCCTAGATATCAACTTCCCCAACGCTCCAAACCCTACACCTCCTCAAAATATCCCAAAACAATAGAATCATCCCGCTCCTCAAAATCACGCTGCTCCACCAAAGAATCAATGCAACACCTGCCATACCCCAAACAACACTCCACTATTCATCCTAGAACCTCAAAACTCCGCAAACGACCATTTCCACACCCATACACCAGACCACCATAACACTCCTATCCACGTGGAGACCATGCCACACTCCACCCAACCTATCTCATGCACACCTGAATCTGATGAAAAGGATATACTTATCAGGAATTTGGCCGAGGAATTTAAGAAATTGACCAGCTGGATTCAGGGCATCGAGGGAAGCAAAGGAATTGATACGAGGACCTTTGCATACAACCTGATGTCGAACTGCCTGAGAGGTACAAACCTCCTAAGTTCGAAATGTTTGATGGTACGGGTGATCCAAGGGTCCATTTGGGGATATATTGCGACAAGCTGGTTAGAGTAGGGAAGGATGAAAGGATCCGTATGAAGTTGTTCATGAGGAGTTTGAAAGGAGATGCATTATCTTGGTACATCAGCCAAGATCCCATGAAGTGGTCAAGCTGGGTAGGCATGGCGTCTGACTTTATGGACCGATTCAGTTTAATACAGAGAACGCACCAGACGTGTTCTATATCCAAAACTTGAAGAGGAAGCCCACAGAGACGTTTCGCGAGTATGCTACTCGCTGGAGGTCCGAAGCTGCTAAGGTCAGACCTACCTTAGAAGAGGAGCAAATGAACAAGTTCTTTGTCCGGGCTCAAGACCCGCAGTACTATGAACGACTGATGATGATTGAGAACCACAAGTTCTCCGACATTATCAAATTAGGTGAGAGAATTGAAAAAGGTATTAAAAGTGGTATGGTTACAAATTTTGAGGCCTTACAAGCTACAAATAAGGCTTTACAGTCCGGTGGTGTGTCCAAGAAAAGGGACGTATGGGCCGTGATGGTTGCACAAAGGACCAAGTCTCCCCTTAAATACCAAGCTTACCCAACACCTCCACTCACATACCAGCCAACCCCAAATTACCAAGCACCCTCACCTTCATACCAAGCTCTGCCACCAACTTATCAATCATCTCCACCTCCTACATATCAACCTACTTCACCCAGATACTCTCAACCCGCTCATGTCTACCAAACTTATAATGCTCAACCATCCCATTATCAATCAACCCCTGCATGCCAAAACTTTCATAGACCCCGACCTAATTTTGATCGTAGACCTCCAAAACAATATACAGCCATCGTTGAACCCATCGATCAGCTGTATGAGAGGCTCAAAGCTGCTGGTTATGTCACCCCCATCCCCGCTGCAACCCCTGAGAATTCTTCTCAGTGGGTTAACCCAAACAAGTCCTGTGCATACCACTCCGGCATGAAAGAGCACACCATCGATGAGTGCCGCTCCTTGAAAGACAAGATACAGTCTTTGATTGATAACAAGATCATTGTGGCAAAGGAGCCCGCCCCAAATGTCTGCAACAACCCTCTGCCAGACCATAAAGGTGGAGGTATCCACATGATTGAAGTAGAAGATGACTGGGATCCCGAGGGATCAACCGGTTTATCGCAGAAGGTGATAATCCAAAGAAACCAACAATTACTCTCAATCCAATCATAGTCCAGATCCAACCATCTGAGGACACTGAGGTGAATATGTCTGTACCTCTTGAGTTTGAGGTAGCGCCATCCGCAAAGACACCAGCACTAATTGAGGTTGAATTTGTGTCTCCGGCAAATGCATCCGCACCATTTGAGGTTGCAGTCTTGCCACATAAGGCACTGGTTCCATTCGAAGCGAGGATAGCCGCGCCGATTCCAGTGGCGATGTCAACCATGCTACCATTCTATACAAATGTTGTACCTTGGGACTATACAGCCGAGGCGAGAAGTAAAGGCAAGGTGAGGATTGAAGAAACTGTTGCAACACAGGGTATGACAAGAACTAGTCGAGTCTATACCCCTGAACATCTATCTGAATCAAGCAAGCAGGCCTCCAATCGGCCACCCCTCATTGAGACAGGTCCGGACGACCTTTGAAGGAAGATACATGCCAAGGAATATTGGGTCATCGACCAATTAAACAAGACGCCAACCCAAATATCCATTCTCTCTTTACTGCAAAATTCTGAGGCATATAAGAATGCTTTGTTAAAGGTGCTGAATGAAGCGTACGTACCAAGTAACATCACTAGTGGGGAAGTGGCTAATATGGTAGGACAAGTGTTGGAAAGCCATAAGATCACCTTTCATGAGGACGAGCTGCCACCTGAAGGGCCGGGGCATAACAAAGCACTGCACATCACCGTGCAATGCGAAGATTATTTCATCACTAGAATCCTGATCGATGGAGGTTCCAGTCTTAACATTTGTCCACTGGTAACACTCAAAAAGTTGGGTAAAGGGCTGCATGAGACAAAGGATGGAGCAATCACTATGAAATTCTTCGATGGTTCTCAGAGGTCCACCATTGGTGAGATTAGTCTATGCCTGCAGATGGGACCAACCTGGTTCGAGGTCGATTTCCAGGTAATGGATGTACCAGCATCTTACAACTTGTTGCTGGGACGACCATATATTTATATTGCTGGGGCCGTAGCATCAATGCTGCATCAGGCAGTAAAGTTCGAATGGAATCACCAGCAAGTGATCATTCACGGCGACGGTAGCAACCATATATGCAGTCGCCATACCATTCCGGCGATCGAGGGAAGAAGGAAGTTGGGTGGAGAAACTTACCACCACATTGAACTAGTCAATGATATCGACAAAGACAAATGGTGGGATAGCAAAATCGAGAGTATACTGAGTTGGAGTGGGTACGAACCTGGCAAAGGGCTCGGCAAGAACCTCCAAGGAATCTCTAAGCCCATAAAACTCAAGAAACATGGCACTACCTTCCGTTTGAGATATGAATACACCTGGGAAGAATTCAATAAATAGTCACCGCCATGGCGCGGTCCTTACTACCCACTAGAGCAACCAATACCGCATTTGGAGCAGACCTTCCAATAGGCCGACATTATTTATAGGTCAGATGAAGAAGAAGCACTTGCAGCAGTGAGGAACCTATTTTTAGAGGACAGTGATATGGATTGTTGTGTTATTATCGAGGAGGAGGGGGAGGAAGGCCCTTCCATACAGGCTGTGAGCAGAGGGGCACATCTCAAGAATTGGACCATCAGGACAACCAAAGACCGACGAGCCTCGGGGTAGCAAGGCTAAAACAAGCATTATTCATTGTTTTGTTTACTAAATGATTTTCTTTTCGCATTTTTCAATGCCCGCAATAAGATCTTTGATGTTCAAAATAGTTATTCAATTTATCAAGAGCATTTCTGATTTTTCTTATGAATTAATATTTATTGCTATCATTTTCCTCCTTACTTTACCAATACAACATTACTATCACTTATCTTGTTGAACCAATGTCTGTGACATGCAATGAGACAATGCAAGAAACGTACATTGATTCAGAGGAAGATGACATACCTGACGAGATTGTCAATGAAGTTGAGAACTTTGAGAACAGACCTAAGTCCAACCTAGACTAGATCGAAATTGTCAACCTGGGAGATGCAGAAAACATCAAGGAAACGCGAATCAGCTATCACCATCAGAGAATAAAGAATACATAGAATTTCTAAAAGAGTATAAGGACATATTTTCCTGGTCGTATGACAGCATGACTGGTCTGAGTACGTCTATTATGGCTCACAAACTGCCAACCGATCCAACGTGTCCATCGGTAAAGCAAAAGCTCAGAAAGTTCAATCCTGATGTGAGTTTGAAAATCAAGGAAGAAGTCACCAAGCAGATCAAAGCTAAGGTTCTCAGGGTAGTAGAATACCCGACATAGTTAGCCAACATCGTGTCGGTACCAAAGAAGGATGGGAAGGTCAGAGTTTGTGTTGACTACCGGGATCTCAACCAGGCCAGTTTGAAAGACGACTTCCCTTTGCCAAATATACACATCCTGATTGAAAATTGCGCCAAGCATGAGCTACAATCATTCGTAGATTGCTTCGCTGGTTATCATTAGATCTGGATGGATGAGGAAGATGCAAAGAAAACAGCTTTCATTATGCCGTGGGGAGTGTGCTATTACAAGATTATGCCATTCGGCCTGAAGAATACATGGGCCACCTACATGAGGGCCATGACTACCATTTTCCATGATATGATACATAAGGAGATAAAGGTATATGTGGATGATGTTATTATCAAATCCAAGAAGGCCACTGACCACATAGAAGATTTAATGAAGTTCTTCAATAGACTGCGGAGATACAACCTGAAACTAAACCCCGCAAAGTGCGCATTTGGGGTTCCTGCTGGGAAATCGCTTGGGTTTATTGTGAGCCGCCGAGGAATAGAACTAGATCCATCAAACGTCAAAGCCATTCAAGAACTACCACTGCCAAAGAACAAGAAGGATGTGATGAGTTTCTTGGGAAGGCTTAACTACATCAACCGATTCATAACACAGTCTACAGTTATCTATAAGCCAATATTTAAGATGTTGAAGAAGGATGCCGCTACCAAATGGACCGAGGACTGCCAAAAGGCCTTCGACAGAATCAAGGAGTACCTATCAACACCACTAGTCTTAGTCCCGCCCGAGCCAGGTAGACCCTTATTACTCTACCTTGCAGTGTTAGATGGAGCTTTCGGCTGTGTTCTGGGGCAACACGATGAAACAGGGAGGAAGGAACAAGCCATTTATTATCTCAGTAAGAAGTTCACCCCGTACGAGGCCCGATATTCTCTATTGGAACACCCCTGTTGTGCTTTGACTTGGGTAGCTCAAAAGCTGAGACATTACTTCTGTGCCTATACTACATATCTCATATCAAGAATGGATCCCTTAAAGTACATTTTTTAGAAGCCCATGCCCACCGGCAAGCTAGCAAAGTGGCAAATCCTGTTGAGTGAATTAGACATTGTTTACGTAACTCAGAAAGCGGTCAAGGGACAGGCACTGACAGACCACCTTGCTGAAAACCTCGTGGATGGAGGATACGAACCCCTGAAAACATATTTTCCTGATGAATAGGTATCGTTCATAGGAGAAGACATTGCGGAAACCTATGACGGTTGGAGAATATTCTTTAATGGAGCAACAAACTTCAAAGGAGCTAGCATAGGAGCAGTCCTAATATCAAAAACTAGTCAGCATTATTCGATGTCTGCCAAACTCAGGTTCCCCTGCACCAACAATATGGCCGAGTATGAACGTTCAAGAGCTGCTAGTGATTGGAGATTCAGACTTACTTATACATCAGGTACGAGGAGAATGGACGACCAAGAATTCCAAGATACTCCCTTATTTACATCACGTACAGGAATTGAGAAAGAAGTTCACGAAGACAGAATTCCAGCATGTTCCTAGAATCCAGAATGAATTTGCCGATGCATTGGCTGCCCTATCATCTATGATACAGCATCCAGACAAGAATTTCGTTGATCCCATTCCGATGAAAATCCAAAATCAACCAGCTTGTTGTGCCCATGTTGAAGAAGAAGCATACGGAAAGCCTTGGTCTTATGATATTAAGGAATATTGGGCAAAATGAGAGTACCCGGAGCTTGCAAATCCTACTTAGAAATGCACACTTCGGAGATTGTCCAACAACTTCTTTCACAGCAGAGGAATTCTACATAGGAGGACTCCTGATTTGGGATTATTAAGATGTGTCGACGCAAAGGAAGCATCCAAGCTGCTAGAGGAAGTTCATGCTGGGACCTGCGGTCCACATATGAACGGTTTTATCTTAGCAAAGAAGATACTCCGGGCTGGTTACTTTTGGATGACTATAGAAACAGACTGCATCTAGTATGTCCGGAAATGCCATCGCTATCAGATACATGCAGACATGATAAAGGTACCTCCGAGCGAGCTCAACACAACAAGCTCACCGTGGCCGTTCGCCGCCTGGGGGATGGATGTTATTGGACCAATCGAGCCTGATGCTTCCAACGGACACAAGTTTATCCTGGTAGCCATAGACTATTTCACCAAATGGGTCGAAGCAGTATCTTATAGAGCAGTGACTAAGAAAGTTGTGGTGGACTTTGTCCACGACCGCATTGTTTGTCGATTCGGGATTCCAGAGTCAATCATTACTTATAATGGCTCCAACCTCAACAGTGACTTGGTGAAAGCTATGTGCAAAACTTTCAAGATCAGACACAAGAATTTCACAGCCTACAGGCCTCAGATGAATGGAGCTGTAGAAGCTGCCAACAAGAATATTAAGAAGATATTGAGGAAAATGATCGAGAAGCATAAGCAGTGGGACGAGAAGTTATCATTCGCTCTACTAGGGTATCGCACCACACTTCGCACATCAACCGGGGCAACCCCCTATATGCTGGTTTACGGTGCAGAGGTTGTCATTCTCGCTAAGGTAGAAATTCCTTCCCTAAGGATCATACAAGAATCTGAGCTCAACGACGCAGAGTGGGTAAAAAGTCATTATGAGTAACTAGCCCTTATAGACGGAAAGAGAATGAATGCAGTTTTCCATGGTCAACTCTAGCAGAACAGAATGTCTAGAGCCTTCAACAAGAGAGTCAAGCCAGGACAGTTCACACCGGGGCAACTGGTATTAAAAAAAAAATTCGCATCAAGATGAAGCTAAAGAGAAGTTCTCTCCCAACTAGCAGGGTCCATACATGGTTCACCGGGTTTTGACAGGGGGAGCCCTCATACTTGCAGAAATGGACGGAGAAGTCTGGCCAAAGCCGATCAATTCATATGCAGTCAAGCGTTACTATGTATAATCTTTATGCTTTCCTTATATGATGTAAATTGAATTACGCTTGACCTAATTCCCATTTAAGAGGGGATACGTAGGCAACCCTATGGGTTTGATCACAATTTAATAAAAATTTCATTTCCCCTGCAATTGGAAACTAGGGCAGAATTTTGAGGAGGACCCTCAAAATTCCGAAGTAATTTCAGCCAATCACCGCACGAGTAACTATCAGAAGCATCAACCCATCAAATTGGGGCAGAATTTTGAGGAGGACCCTCAAAATTCCGTAACAAGAGAGGTTGCAATGTCCCGAACCACGTCACAGTCGTCGGTTCATCTAAAAGCTATTTTTTACTATACATTTATGTCATACTTTTACAAAATCATGCATCTTTATTATTGAAACTGCTTTGTTTAGCAATGCTACCCTAATAATACAGACAGTATCACCAGATCAAAGCCGAACGAGTCAAGTAAAAGCTAGCAGGGATACGAGCTAACCTTCCCCCTTACAAAACTCACGATTTTTCTTTGGATGCAGGCACTAGAATTAGACATACTGTACGCCCACGGGACAGACATTATCCAAAATACGATTCTTAGAACCGTTGCACTTACCAATATTTGCTATCAGTACACACCAGTAATGTCCCGTATGTCACAATGCTCCCAATAATCATAACGCCGCAATCTGCTATCAACTAAGAAAACTCTACTGTCAATTGTTATCTTATTTCTTGCATAAGGCTACCATCTGCCTTCCGAGGTTAAGCTCTACCTCTATCTGCATCTACATTCTTGCATAAGGCTACCATTCTGCCTTCCGAGACTAAACGCTCTCTACTTCTGCAGCCGCATTGCATAAGGCTACTATTCTGCCTTCCAATCTGCATAAGGCTACCATTCTGCCTTCCGAGACTAAACACTGTCTCCATCTGCACCCGCATTGCATAAGGCTACTATTCTGCCTTCCAAATTTTGCATAAGGATACCATTCTGCCTTCCGAAGTTAAGCTCTACCTCAATCCGCATCTGCATTGCATAAGGCTACCATTCTGGCTTCCGCGGTTAAGCTCTACCTCAATCCACATCTGCATTGCATAAGGCTATTATTCTGCCTTCCAATTTGCATAAGGCCACCATTCTGCCTTCTGAGACTAAACACTGTCTCCATCTGCATCCGCATTGTATAAGGCTACTATTCCGCCTTCCAACTTGCATAAGGCTACCATTCTGCCTTCCGAGACTAAATGTTGTCTCCATTTGCATCTGTATTGCATAAGGCTACCATTCTGCCTTCCGAGGCTAAGCTCTGCCTCCAATTTTCTTCGAAACTAAGCGTTGTCCCAAACACTATTTATCTCGCTTCTCTTATGGGCTAAGCTCTACCTTTCAATTCGCAAGACTAAGCTCTGTCTTGCCCGCATCATACTACTGCATCCTTCATGGGCTGAAATATCGCCAACTCATCCAAAGGCGTCATCGTTCAGAGGCACCATCTTCATAGCCCTAGAACACCATGTCATGGCCTGAGGATCTCTTTCGATCTCTTGCATATAATTATTCAAAGGAGTCATAGTTCGGAGGCATCATCCTCATAGCCCAAGAACATCATTGCATGGCCTGCGAATCCTTCATCATATGCTTCATGGCCCAGGACATCATGGTCTAAGGACGTCATCCTCATTGTCCGAAGACAACACTCATGGTCCAACGAGAATTTGCATCATGTTTAAATTTATGCACAGTATACGCTTGTATTACTTCTATTTGCAGGTAAGATGACAAGCAATGGCTACCCCAGCAGCAACGATCCCGCTCTAGTTCCCTCAGCCATATCAAACCTAACCATTCCCGTAAACCGTCCACTCACCCAACCCCAAATATTGCGTCCGTTCTTGAAATCGCTTCATCGGTATACTCCGCCGGTGGATCCTGAACTACGTACAACCCGATTCCTGTAAAACCAGGGATATGTAGGGTACTCAGAAGCCAGCGTGCGGGCTAAACCTCTTCAAACCGTTTCGCTCGGTCAAAATTGGCCATCATATCTTTACCCGATAACTCTTTCATCCTTTCCGTGTAAAGAGGGGAAGCTATTGATACCCAATTTTTTCCTATATATTTTCAATACGCAAAATACCTTCAAAATAGCATATATATGCATATATAAACATGTCCAAGGTTTTTATTATTTTTTTCATAATTTTAAGGTTTTAAATTGATTTATTTTCTCCCTTTTTATCCATAAAATCCCCAATAATTATTTCCAAAATTATTATTTTTGATAATTAATCTATTTTATTTCTATATTTATGCCAAAATATGGCTAAGGTAATTTTTTATATATTTTTATAACTATATTTACTATTTTTAAAGCTAAATTGCACATAATTGCAATATTAGCCCTTTTAAGATTTAATTATGTTTTATATGCATAAAAATGTTTTGGAATTTTTAGATTATTATTTTAGAAATTATCTACTATTATTAAATAGGAAAAATGGGCTATTTAAATTTTGGCCAAATTGGCTTTCAAATCTAGCCTAAATCCAACGGACCTGTCACACCTCCTTTTTCCGCCCCCGCGAGGGGCGTAGGAGTTTTTTCCAATTAAAGGACAATCAAAACGGGATTTATTTATTTATTTCAGAGTCGCCACTTGAGAGATTTAGGGTGTCCCAAGTCACCAATTTAATCCCGAATCAAGGAAAAGAATGACTCCATATTATAGTCTGCGTACTAGAAATCCGGATAAGGAATTCTGTTAACCCGGGAGAAGGTGTTAGGCATTCCCGAGTTCTGTGATTCTAGCACGGTCGCTCAACTGTCATATTTGGCTTTAATATCTGATTTTTATACAATTATGAGCTCATGTGCAAATTTTTAACTCTTTACCGCTTTTATTATTATATTTTTAAAAGAATGTGAACATCGTTTAAAAACATGTCTTTGGATTGCGTCACATAAAATGCACCCGCGATCCGGAACGTATTTTTATTCAATGTTTTGGGATTTGGATTTGGGTCGCATAAATGCGCACCCGTGTTTAGGAATGTATTATTATTAAAATCGTGCCTAAAGCGATTATCGTATTATTATTTCTGGGTAAGACCGTGGAATTCACTAAACAGTCCATCCCGAATTCTAAATATTCAATTAAACATTTATTGAGGGCCCCGCAATTGGTGCATTTTATTGGGCGAGGCTCATCTCATTTTATTTTTAAAGGACAGTCCTAAAATGCCTACATTTTTCTCTTATTAAATTTGTCTCTACAAAATAAAAGAGAAAATGTCTTAATTTATTTACATGCTTGAGTTGTTATAGATGGGTTTCGAATATGATTCATAAAATCTGAAAATGATGCAAACAGGACAGTCCGTTGCCACTGCGGGCCCAGGCCCAACGTGTATGACATAAAACTAGACCTGGGCCATCTTATTCACATGTTACTACCTAGTTACATTATACTAGGCATGTTCTCAGTTTGTCAAATTAAAAAAAAAACTTAGCAATCTAATTTTAATCCTAGACCATTTACATGCTGAAATTAACCAATATTATTTAACTAAACAATATTCCTACCAAGTTCCTAAATGGCCTATTCGTTTGATTTTTTGACTAGACGGAGTTACTACACCATTTATTTATTTTTAGGCAATATATAGATAGTTCATCCGTTAAGCTATCGTCGGATGTTCCACTATATATATTAAATAGCTACATGATTCTGATTTTTGCAAGCTAAATAATTTATACATACAAATAAAATTCAGAATATAATTAAATTAAATTTAGAATTTCAACTCTTCATTTTCGTATTCATGCTTCATATTTCGGTTTACAATAACCAGCGTGTCAGTTGTGTACTTGATGTTGGAAGCAAAAGAAAAGGGAGATCAGCAGAAATTCAGTAGCATAAAACAATAGCAACCCCAGCAACCAGTAACAACCAGCAACGAGAAACTTAGTGACAGATTTTAAAATCAAGACAAAAATCCAGAAACACCAACAACAATCATCGGACAGAAGCAAAGGGAATATTTTCAGATTTTGAAAGACTAGTTAGTGTTTAACCCTTAATTTCTAAATCCGTATATCAGAATATTTGGATTGTAATCAGGTGTATACTATTCTTCTTTTGAATTTCCAGAATGTTTTTCTTTTTATTTTCTGAAGTCTTAGTATTTTTCGGAATTTCCTCTCTCTTAAAATTTTCTTCTGTATTCTCTTTTTTCTCTCTATCTCTCTCTCTTCTGTATTCTCCCTTCTTTTTTTCTATGTTCTTTCCGTTCTAGCTCTCAAGTGTAAAAGTCTCTCTTGTAAAAGTCTGTCTAAAAACTCTCTCCCAAAATCTGATCAAGTTCTCTTTATTTATTTTCCATCCCAAACCCTTTAATCAATTATTAAAACCACCACTTTCTCCTACCAAACCCATTATCTTCCCATTCATCCCCCTTTTAAACCCACTACCTAATGTTTTGTCCCCCACTACATTAAATAAATATATCAAACCCCAACCCATTACCTCTTGTCCCCCATGCCTAACATAAACAATTATATCACCCATACCCCATTACATTTTGTCCCCATGCTTAACATAAAGAATTATTCAAAATGTTCAATTCCCAAACTACCCCTCCGACCTTATTGCAATTACCATTTTACCCCTGAACGTACTGCAATTTACCAAACTACCCCATCAGCTATAACCAATTCACCTAATCAATCTCAACCAAAATATAGCCAATATGACCAATTTCTAAACGAATTCAACAACAAATCCTATGAACACAGATGAACAACATCAAATTAATGTGAATAAATTAACCATATTGGGAACCAATCCTGGTTAACTTAGACCAAAAATGGATGAGCAAGGAAACAACAATATTAACAACACAATACATGATTCAAACTAAATCAACAAATCAAAAAAAAAAGCTCAAATTAAATTACTGGATGGACTTCAAACAAAGAATAAACATGCATTAGATCCATATTAAATAACAAACATGACGGATTCAAATGATTTAAACTAAATCTAACAATATTAAAATTAAACTAACAATTTCTTTTACAAAATACAAAATAAAAGCACATGAAATAAACTGAAAAACTAATTAATCAACGTTCCATTTGAATCTGAAAATTAAATCAACAAAACATATGAACAAACTAGAAAATTAATTCAACGATGAACAAACAAAACAAGAATTGAACATTTATCGATTTTGGATCCGAAAAATATCAAACAAATTACGGACGGGAACGAAACTTAAACCAACTAACCGGATCGGAACGATGATGAACTCGAACGAAAACAAATCTAGAACCAAGACTGCGTATGAACTGTTTCCCAACCAAAGCTTCGAACAAATGACGATGCTATTCCGTGGATATAGCAGAAGCGACATTACTGGATGCTACTGGACGACGATGGTCGTTTGGACGTAGCGAAGAAGAAGTAGTAGCAGCTGGTCGTTTGGATGGAGACAAGTGAAATGAAGCCCCACGTCCATGGCTGGAGCTCGGGAGCTCGACCACTCAACTCGAGCTCGACGAAACGAAGAAGATGAAGCAGAAGCGACTGGGTTTTGCTACAGCTGCTTGTCGTGGCAGCAACAATGCAGCTCATTTGGGATCTCAAAGCCCTTTGTTCGTTCGCGGCTGGATCTCAAAGTAGTGGCAGCCATGGTCGTCAAGCTAGACGAAGAACGAAGAAGATGAAATGAAAGCAGAAGCAGCAGCGTGGTCTGCTTGGTTGACGACGAAGCAGTGGCGACGGGGTGGCTTCGAATCAGCTGCTCGACGGGCAGCAGCAGTAGAAGAAGCAGACGATGCAGCAACGGGCAGCAGCAAACGCAGCAGCAGCAGCAGGCAGCAGCAAACGCAGCCATGGCGGACAACAACATCTCCAAGACTGTTGCTTCTTCTTCTTCACCTCATGCTGCTCGTTGGTTTTCTGTCCAGCGGCGACGAGGTGGTTTGGCTGGAGGTGAGCGATGAAGATGAAATAAGAACGCAGCAAGGGCAGCCATGGGGGGAAGGTTTAGAAGTTTGGAGAAGATGGAGAGAATGAGAGGGGGGCGGATCTCTTTAGTTTTTTTAGGGTTTCTTTTTTTGTTTTTGTGAAATGTAAGATAGGGAGATGGGGTGTTGGGTATTTGGGTTATGGACTGGGTCGACCCGTGTTGAGATGGACCGGGTCGTGGGGAAGGTTGGACAATTTTTTGGGCTTGTGGTTTGAAATTGAAGAAGAGGCCCAATTCCGATTTTTGTATTTTTGCTCTCTTTTCTTCTTTTATTTTTCTAAAACTAAATTCTAAAAATCCTTAAATTATTATTAAGAACTAATTAAGTTATAAAAACGTAAATTAACTCCCAATAACAATTAACGCACAATTAAGTAATAATTAAACATAAAATTGTACAATTGGACATTAAATGCTAAAAATGCAAAAGATGCCTATTTTTTGTAATTTTCAATTTTTGTAAAACAAACTTAATTACTAACAATTGTAGAATTAAATCCTACATGCAAAATGCGACATATTTTTGTATTTTTTATTAATTTAACAAATAAACATGCACAGACAGAAATACAAATAATTATCAAAAATGCCACAAAAATTCTAAAATTGCACACAAAGGAAAATTGTTTTATTTTGGATTTTTTGGGAGTAATGCTCATATAGGGCAAAAATCACGTGCTTACAGCTGCCCCTCTTTGCTTGAAGACACGAAGGGTTTTCATGCAAAGATAAAGTGAGCGATTTTTGCCCATCCGAGTACTCCGTGTGAAGCATTTTTTTTGAAAAAGATTTGACCGAACCTTTGCTTCAGAGGTTTCCTACATATCCTGGGCTAAACAGGAATCAGGTCAATGTAGTTCAGGAAGTTTTGGTAGCTGGAACTACTGTGGGACCACAAGGTTACTGATGTTGCATGCTATTACCACTGCTTACCGATCTCCTTGTTACACCGTGCTTAAAAGAAAACAAGAAGCTAGGCTAGACTGCAATTTGTTCTTGTTGCCTTGCTTTCTTGTCGGCTTGTGTTTCTTCCGGTGCTTTTCTTCCGAGACTTCTGGCCCTTTGCTTTTCTGAATACCAGTTTTCATCATTTTGTTCGGTCCGCTGGGGACATGGCTTTCTTCATTAATCTTTTCGGCGGTTCCCCTGGGGATACATCTCTCTTCATCAGATTTGTTATGCTAGGCATGATTTAATGTTCACAAGCCGCTTCTTTCAAGACGCGTCTTTTCTTCCTTTTGACTCAGGCGCTTGAATTTGTGCTGGGACCTCTTGTTGCAACCTTCTACTTCCCGGTGCTGGGGATTTTTATTGTTTCCTGCTGGGGATTCCTGTTGTAACCTTCTGCTTTACTGCCTTCTGACTTGATCTTGAAATGTATTCCTCTGTTGTATAGGCGGGCTCCCAACTTCAACACTTGAAAAGTAAAGACTGAAATGTATTCCTCTGTTTTTATGGGCGGGCTCCCAACTTCAACACTTGAAATGAAAAGACTGAAATGTATTCCTCTGTTGTATGGGCGGGCTCCCAACTTCAACACTCGAAATGAAAAGACTGAATGTATTCCTCTGTTATTATGGGCGGGCTCCCAACTTCAATACTTGAAAAGTAATACTGAAATGTATTCCTCTGTTCTATGGGCGGGCTCCCAACTTCAACACTTGAAATGAAAAGACTGAAATGTATTCCTCTATTATATGGGCGGGCTCCCAACTTCAACACTTGAAATGAAAAGACTGAAATGTATTCCTCTGTTCTATGGGCGGGCTCCCAACTTCAACGCTTGAAATGAAAAGACTGAAATGTATTCCTCTGTTCTATGGACGGGCTCCCAACTTCAACAACTATTAAAAATAAAACGCCATTCCTCTCTTCAGGTGGGCTCCTGACTTCAAACAAACAACTTTTAAAATAAACGCCATTCCTCTTTTCAGGCGGGCTCCTGACTTCAACAACAACTTTTAAAAATAAAATGTCATTCCTTTCTTTAGGTTGGCGAGATTTCAACAACTTTTAAAAATAAAACGCCATTCCTCTCTTCAGGCGGGCTCCTGACTTCAACAACAACTTTAAAAATAAACGCCATTCCTCTCTTCAGGCGGGCTCCTGACTTCAACAAAAATTTTGAAAAATAAACGCCATTCCTCTCTTCAGGTGGGCTCCTGACTTCAACAACAACTTTAAAAATAAACGCCATTCCTCTCTTCAGGCGGGCTCCTGACTTCAACAACAACTTTAAAAATAAACGCCTTTCCTCTCTTCAGGCGGGCTCCTGATTTCAAAAACAACTTTAAAATAAAAATGCCATTCCTTTCTTTAGGCTGGCGAAATTTCAACAACTTTTAAAAATAAAACGCCATTCCTCTCTTCAGGCGGGCTCCTGACTTCAACAACAACTTTAAAAATAAACGCCTTTCCTCTCTTCAGGCGGGCTCCTGACTTCAAACAAACAACTTTTAAAATAAACGTCATTCCTCTCTTCAGGCGGGCTCCTGACCTCAACAACAATTTTGAAAAATAAAAATGCCATTCCTCTCTTCAGGCGGGCTCTTGACTTCAACAACTTTTAAAAATAAAACGCCATTCCTCCTTCCGGTGGGGTTACTGATTTTAAAATCTGCAGTATAAGACTACAAAGTATTTCTCTTGTTATACAGGTGGGCGCCTGACTTCAACAAACAACTTTGAAAAATAAAAACGCCATTCCTCTCTTCAGGCGGGCTCCTGATTTCAAAAACAACTTTAAAATAAAAATGCCATTCCTTTCTTTAGGCTGGCGAAATTTCAACAACTTTTAAAAATAAAACGCCATTCCTCTCTTCAGGCGGGCTCCTGATTTCAACAACAATTTTGAAAATAAACGCCATTCCTCTGGGTAAAACAAACTTAGGAGGAAATGCCTCTCCTATGGGTAAAGCTAAACTTAGGAGGAAATGCCTCTCCTATGGGTAAAACTAAACTTAGGAGGAAATGCATCTCCTATGGGTAAAAACAAACTTAGGAGGAAATGCATCTCCTATGGGTAAAAATAAACTTAGGAGGAAATGCGTCTCCTATGGGTAAAAAAAAAACTTAGGAGGAAATGCCTCTCCTATGGGGTAAAAATAAACTTAGGAGGAAATGCCTCTCCTATGGGTAAAAACTAAACTTAGGAGGAAATGCATCTCCTATGGGTAAAAATAAACTTAGGAGGAAATGCGTCTCCTATGGGTAAAAATAAACTTAGGAGGAAATGCGTCTCCTATGGGTAAAACAAACCTAGGAGAAAATGCATCTCCTATGGGTAAAAAAATAAACTTAGGAGGAAATGCCTCTCCTATGGGGTAAAAATAAACTTAGGAGGAAATGCCTCTCCTATGGGTAAAACTAAATTTAGGAGGAAATGCCTCTCCTATCGGTGAAACTTTAAACTTAGGAAGTGCGTCTCTTATGCGTGAACCATTTCCTTCTTCCTGAATTATTTACTTACCTGTGTTGTCTTCCCTCGAAACTGCTGGGGATTATTTTGCTGGGGATGAATTTTCCTTTTCTTCCTTACCCACTCTGGGTTGTCCGACCCTCTTGAAACTTGGTCGAAACTCTGTCGAGGATGCTTCTACATCTCGATGGTCCGCTGGGGATAACACTGCGAACTGCTGAGTAACCCTGCTGGGGATAACACTGCCGAGGATAACTCTGCTGAGTAAATATGTTATCTTACTCCTTCCCAAATTACCTCCTTTTAAGTAGGATGTTTCATTCCTCTGCAAACTACTTCCCCTTTTTTCTTTTTTCTATTTTTTTTTCTTTTTTCTCTTTTTTTTTGCTAGCTTCTTCCTTCGAAGACTACCTCCCTTAAGACTCGTTTTGCCTTTCCCCGAAAGGAACCGCTGAGGATACCGATTTTCACCAAGCTTGTGTTGGACTCCTCGAAACTGCTGGGGATAGCACTATTGGGGAATTATTTACTTACCTGTTGGGGGATAAAATGTTATCAACTGGGGATAACGCTGTCGAGGATAACACCTGCTGGGGGATTCTGATTCCTTCAGAATTAGTGCTTCACTCTTCGGAAGGCTGTTGGGAATGATACTGGCCTTCTGCTTTTTCTGAGCTCAAGTTTCATCCCTTTGTTTTGTCCGCTGGGGAACAACTTCCTCCATTGGAACTTATTATGTTGGGGGCAACACTGGTTCAAAGATCACTTCCCTTGAGACTGGTGTTATCTTTATTCTTCCCCAAATGGGTATCTGACTTCCAGAAAATTTTCTAAATGAAAGGAAAATTTTCTGCCCCAGTTTGATAATCTTTCTTGTGGCATGTATTTCCGTCATTAATGCCATTTCCTTTACCTGTTTCAAATCAAACAAAATTTGTTAGTTTAAAACGCGGTGGTTGGTTGTGATACTCCTACTGGGGATGACTTGCCCTTTCTCCTTCCTTGCTCTGCGTTCCACAACTTGTTGGGGATGACATTATTTGCTGGGGATAATCCCTTTCTGCTGGGAATATCCCTTTTCTTTTGTGGCATAGTTCGGAAACTGTCATTTTCCCGACCTTTTAGTCTCGTATGAATTTCCTAAATCATGCTCACTGCTCTCCTTGCTTTGTTCACGGGCCTTGGCCTTGAGGTTTATAACTTTTGGTTTTGGCAAGGATATCCCTCTTGACACTCGTCAATCCTTTTGTCAATTCCCTTTTGCTGGGGATATCTTTCTTGACACTGGCCTCGCGCTTGTTCCTTGCTGACTATACCACTTGGATGTACTAGACAGATCTCATCTTTCATAATTGTAAAGCTGATGGCATATTTTGAAGTCAATTCTCACTTGTTCTGACCAAACAGACTCTACTGGGGAATTTTTCTAAGAAAGGAAAAGATAAAAGGGAACAGAATAAAAAAGACAAAGGAAAAAGATGACTCTAAAAGAAAATAAAAATAAAACCTATCAAACGCAGATACTAACTCTAATGGTCATGACATGCATATGTGGCCTATCCTCCGCCGTCGATCGTCTTTCAAGATCTTCCCTTGGCGATTCCCCATCTGATTCTCAATCTTATTCGACTTGTAGTGCCCGGAGGGTTTTCACTATCAAGCCTCTCTCATTTTGGTTTTCTCTCAGCTTTCATCGCCTTATGGTGTCCGTAAAGATTTTCACCGATAAGACTCTCTCATTTGTATCACTTTCCAGCTGGGGATTTGGAGTGTTGCCGGTATGACTCTCTCTGTTGGAGATTAGAGTCCTTTCTGTTGTGGAACAGAGTGTTATGTTCACCGGTAAGACTCTCATTTGTCTGACTTGAAGACTGATCAGAAGGTCTTTCTTTGGACCGTAATGTGGGTTTTTGGATAGGGTTAGAAAGAAAGGGTATTTAAAGGCTCAAAAACAAATCAATTTGAGGTTCAAAATTACAACCTTCAGAACCATATTTGTTTACAACAAGCGCAACCCTTGCCCCAGTTTCTTGCTTGGGGATTATTTATTTATTATTTTTTTTTACACCATGCACACCATGCACACTATGCACACTATGCACCCTATGACCGAGCCGTGAAGCGCCTACGTATCCTCTTTGAGGAATCAGGTCAAACGTAGTTCCCAATTCCTCTTTTTTCAATTGACTTTTCTTTTTTTCTTTGTTATCATTTTTCTTTTCTTTTCTCTTTTTTTTTTCTTTCCTTTTTTTTTGGTTTTTTTCTTTTTTTCTTTTTTTCTTTTTTTTTCTTTTGTTTACCTGCCATGCTTGCGTTTTCTAGTTGTTTCTACTGATTCTGAACGAGGGGTACGAAAGAAAAATAAATAAGTCTCTAAAAGGGGTAACGAAGGATAAAGTGTTTAGGTAGCAGAACAAAATGCCTTCGTCATTCCAGTCTTCAAAACATGCCAAGTGCAAACAACACAATTAAACAAAGATTTGTAGCCTCTTCTGATGGCGCTGGACTTGACAATTATATTCAACATTTGCTTTTCATTTGTCATATCTAAAGCACCGTTGGGCGACACACTCATTCTCATTATCGTGAATGACCCTCATGCCAATTTGGCGAATCTTGCTTTTAAATGGTTTTCTTTGTGTTTTACTTGCCCTAGTTCCACATGACTCGAGCTCCGAATAATCTCAAACCGTTCTTATTTTTTTTAAATGTTCTGATCACCTCTCCAGGGTTTTATGATTAACTTTTCAGATTAGGCCCAAACTGTGTGCACATGTCATGTCACTAGAATTGGCGCTGAACAAAATGATAAAAGGATCAAACAAAAAGATGAATGGAAATAATAAAAGACCAGATTTTGTATTAGACTACCGGTGAAATGGTTTGACTAACAAAACAAACGAAACAAACCAAAATAAAATCCTAAAATAGCCTGGACAAAACTTAAACAAACCGCTATGACAAAATGGAAAGATAAGAAGGTTTGACACAAGACAATATTCGGATTACAACCCCAAGAATAATCCGGACAACAGAAATGACAACAAAATAAGCCACCAAAAGCTTCTATCTTGCTAACCAAGGAACGGAGCGTCCTGCCATTTTATCAAAACTGGCATCTTAGCCACTAAGCTTTGCATCAATACTGCCAAGACCATTACCAGCTTCAACATCATCAACCTCAGTCAACAAGTTCCCAATAGGACTCGAATGCTCCTGTCATCAGGCCTGATCCCCGCAAAGTGTGCTTTTGGATCTTGTATTTCCGGCTTACCACAAACCAACCACCTTCTTTCTTTGTGATTCAAAACAAAACAGGTTAGAATAGACTCAGTTGGTCCCCATTATTAACAACATCTTTTTTTTCTTTTTTTCTTTTTTCTTTCTTTTTTTTTCTTTTTTTTTCTATTTTTTCCATTTTTTTTCTTTTTTGTCGTGGTAGAATCTTATAGAGATTGCCTACGTATCATGACCCCGCATGAATCAGACCTTGCGTAGTTTGGACAAAATGAAAGGTAACAACAATGAAATATTTTTTTTTTTGGAATTATCAATTTTCATAATAAAACAAACGGGGTTTCAAAGGTTTAAAGATGACCTACAAACTTGAAAATCAAACAACCCGCATATTCTAATCAAAAGATTTACAAACTCAAAAAACAGACGGCCAGCTTCCTTTCCCCGTTTGACAAATGCAACCAAATGGCTATTTTTGCAAATATGGCCCCTTCCAAATCTCACATGAATTTTGAGGCCGGGGAGGATTATTTTATGACACTTTACAAACTTGTCTGTTCTTTTACGAAAATAGCCTTTCGATAACTGAAAGATACTCTAAGGCTATTTCGGCAAGAACGGTTTAAGACGCGGCCGAAGCTGGCTCGACTTATTTTTGACTAAGAATCCAAACGGTATTCACCTGACCGCTGACTCTTTGTTTTTTTTCAAATTACAATAAAAATCTGGTGTTGCAAACACGGCCCTTCAGCGCCTCGGGGACGAAGATTTTTAAGGCTGTGTGGGTCAACTGGACCAAAATCCTAAAAATGACCCAAGGTGGCTGTTTATACATAGTCAGCCTTCCGGCGTCCCTTTCGGGAACATTCGGCTATTTGTGACAAAAACAGCATCACCCGACTTATTTATGACTCTTTTTATCGTTTTTCAAAATAGAAAACTCAATATTGCAAACACGGCCTTTCAACGCCTCAGGGACGAATATTTTTAAGGCTGTGTGGGTCAACTGGACCAAATCTTAAAAATGACCCAAAGGTGGTTGTTTATGCAAAGTCAGCCTTCCGGCGTCCCTTTCGGGAACATTCGGCTATGTTTTGACAAAACAGCATCACCCGACAGAATTAAAATTTTGACATGTTTTTTTTATTTATTTGTTTTTGGCTATTTTAGCAAAAGGTGGGGTTGGACCCGATGAGGGTCGCCTACGTATCTCACATCCGGTGAGAATCAAACCCGCGTAGTTCGGGAGATTAAACAAACTATTTTAAAACACAACTCTTTTTTTTTATTTTAATTTTTAGCATTTCAAGCAAAATAAATGAATAAAATAAAAAAACTATTAAAAAAAATAACATATTTTCGCTTCCGTTGGCAAATAAACTATTTTGAAACAAAAATCAAGACTCTTTTTCTTTTCCCTTAACAGAACAAACTATTTTATTTTTTCTATTTTTTGAAAACGAGACAGAACAACATTTTTTTTTCTATTTTTCCTTTGCTTTTAGTAAAACAAACTAATAAAATATTTTTTCATTTTCTCAGAGTTTCGACAGTGTAGGGGCATTGGGATTTTTCGAAATAAACAATTAACTTCCTAACCGCTATTTCTCTTTTTTTTTCAATTTCACAATATTATTCCTGATATTCGAAAGTCGGTCAACACAAAAGTCCGAATCAAATAAATGCGCAAGTAGCAGCAAGAAAGATGCATCAGGATGGTCATTTTCATTTTTGGTGCACCTGTCCTAGATAGACCCAACCCATGTGTTGAGCCTCCAAAGTCAGATGCACGTGATGCAAACAAACATTCCTACTAGGGATCCGACATAAAGCTGAGTTATTCTAAGTTCATAACCTGGGCATTTGTTCTAGACTGTGTACTCGAGCGGACAACTCAAGTCGAGGAGGGGGCAAATTACCGGGAACCAAAAGGCCATCCAACTTCGTAACTTATCCGAGCCTCTTTTTTTATTTCAGTGTATGACACTAACAGAATAGAGAGTCTCAACCAGTAAGCACATCCCCGGAGGTGAAGAGAGAAGGGTTCGACACAGTTTATATATACAGTCAAATAATATCAAAGTGGTAAAAGCAACATTTAGCACATTAGGCTCAAACATGTAAAAATTAGATAAAGCCAAATATAACAATTTATCTAAGCTCGAATTTCTAACCCTGAACCAGTGGTTCTGGGTTTACTCCCCAGCAGAGTCGCCAGAGCTGTCACACCTCCTTTTTCTGCCCCCGCGAGGGGTGTAGGAGTTTTTTCTAATTAAAGGACAATCGAAATGAGATTTATTTATTTATTTATTTTAGATTCGCCACTTGAGAGATTTAGGGTGTCCCAAGTCACCAATTTAATCCCGAATCGAGGAAAAGAATGACTCCATATTACAGTCTGCGTACCAGAAATCCGGATAAGGAATTCTGTTAACCCGGGAGAAGGTGTTAGGCATTCCCGAGTTCTGTGGTTCTAGCACGGTCGCTCAACTGTCATATTTGGCTTAAATATCTGATTTTTATACAATTATGAGCTCATGTGCAAATTTTTAACTCTTTACCGCTTTTATTATTATATTTTTAAAAGAATGTGAACATCGTTTAAAAACATGTCTTTGGATTGCGTCACATAAAATGCACCCGAGATCCGGAACGTATTTTTATTCAATGTTTTGGGATTTGGATTTGGGTCGCATAAATGCACACCCGTGTTTAGGAATGTATTATTATTAAAATCGTGCCTAAAGCGATTAGCGTATTATTATTTCTGGGTAAGACAGTGGAATTCACTAAACAGTCCATCCCGAATTCTAAATATTCAATTAAACATTTATTAAGGGCTCCGCAATTGGTGCATTTTATTGGGCGAGACTCATCTCATTTTATTTTTAAAGGACAGTCCTAAAATGCCTACATTTTTCTCTTATTAAATTTGTCTCTACAAAATAAAAGAGAAAATGTCTTAATTTATTTACATGCTTGAGTTGTTATAGATGAGTTTCGAATATGATTCATAAAATCTGAAAATGATGCAAACAGGACAGTCCGTTGCCACTGCGGGCCCATGCCCAACGTGTATGACATAAAACTAGACCTGGGCCGTCTTATTCACATGTTATTACCTAGTTACATTATACTAGGCATGTTCTCAGTTTGTCAAATTAAAAAAAAAAACTTAGCAATATAATTTTAATCCTAGACCATTTATATGCTGAAATTAACCAATATTATTTAACTAAACAATATTCCTACCAAGTTCCTAAATGGCCTATTCATTTGATTTTTGACTAGGCGGAGTTACTACACCACTTATTTATTTTTAGGCAATATATAGATAGTTCATCCGTTAAGCTATCGTCGGATGTTCCACTATATATATTAAATAGCTACATGATTCTGATTTTTGTAAGCTAAATAATTTATACATACAAATAAAATTCAGAATATAATTAAATTAAATTTAGAATTTCAACTCTTCATTTTCGTATTCATGCTTCATATTTCGGTTTACAATAACCAGCGTGTCAGTTGTGTACCTGATATTGGAAGCAAAAGAAAAGGGAGATCAGCAGAAATTCAGTAGCATAAAACAACAGCAACCCCAGCAACCAGTAACAACCAGCAACGAGAAACTTAGTGACAGATTTTAAAATCAAGACAAAAATTCAGAAACACCAACAACAATCATCGGACAGAAGCAAAGGGAATCTTTTCAGATTTTGAAAGACTAGTTAGTGTTTAACCCTTAATTTCTGAATCCGTATATCAGAATATTTGGATTGTAATCAGGTGTATACTATTCTTCTTTTGAATTTCCAGAATGTTTTTCTTTTTATTTTCTGAAGTCTTAGTATTTTTCGGAATTTCCTCTCTCTTAAAATTTTCTTATGTATTCTCTTTTTTCTCTATCTCTCTCTCTCTTCTGTATTCTCCCTTCTTTTTTTCTGTGTTCTTTCCGTTCTAGCTCTCAAGTGTAAAAGTCTCTCTTGTAAAAGTCTATCTAAAAACTCTCTCCCAAAATCTGATCAAGTTCTCTTTATTTATTTTCCATCCCAAACCCTTTAATCAATTATTAAAACCACCACTTTCTCCTACCAAACTCATTATCTTCCCATTCATTCCCCTTTTAAACCCACTACCTAATGTTTTGTCCCCCACTACATTAAATAAATATATCAAACCCCAACCCATTACCTCTTGTCCCCCATGCCTAACATAAACAATTATATCACCCATACCCCATTACATTTTGTCCCCCATGCTTAACATAAAGAATTATTCAAAATGTTCAATTCCCAAACTACCCCTCCGACCTTATTGCAATTACCATTTTACCCCTGAACGTACTGCAATTTACCAAACTACCCCATCAACTATAACCAATTCACCTAATCAATCTCAACCAAAATATAGCCAATATGACCAATTTCTAAACGAATTCAACAACAAATCCTATGAACACAGATGAACAACATCAAATTAATGTGAATAAATTAACCATATTGGGAACCAATCCTGGTTAACTTAGACCAAAAATGGATGAGCAAGGAAACAACAATATTAACAACACAATACATGATTCAAACTAAATCAACAAATCAAAAAAAAAAGCTCAAATTAAATTACTGGATGGACTTCAAACAAAGAATAAACATGCATTAGATCCATATTAAATAACAAACATGACGGATTCAAATGATTTAAACTAAATCTAACAATATTAAAATTAAACTAACAATTTCTTTTACAAAATACAAAATAAAAGCACATGAAATAAACTGAAAAACTAATTAATCAACGTTCCATTTGAATCTGAAAATTAAATCAACAAAACATATGAACAAACTAGAAAATTAATTCAACGATGAACAAACAAAACAAGAATTGAACATTTATCGATTTTGGATCCGAAAAATATCAAACAAATTACGGACGGGAACGAAACTTAAACCAACTAACCGGATCGGAACGATGATGAACTCGAACGAAAACAAATCTGGAACCAAGACTGCGTATGAACTGTTTCCCAACCAAAGCTTTGAACAAATGACGATGCTATTCCGTGGATATAGCAGAAGCGACATTACTGGATGCTACTGGACGACGATGGTCGTTTGGACGTAACGAAGAAGAAGCAGTAGCAGCTGGTTGTTTGGATGGAGACAAGTGAAACGAAGCCCCACGTCCATGGCTGGAGCTCGGGAGCTCGACCACTCAACTCGAGCTCGACGAAACGAAGAAGATGAAGCAGAAGCGACTGGGTTTTGCTACAGCTGCTCGTCGTGGCAGCAACAACGCAGCTCATTTGGGATCTCAAAGCCCTTTGTTCGTTCGCGGCTGGATCTCAAAGTAGTGGCTGCCATGGTCGTCAAGATAGACGAAGAACGAAGAAGATGAAAAGAAAACAGAAGCAGCAGCGTGGTCTGCTTGGTTGACGACGAAGCAGTGGCGACGGGGTGGCTTCGAATCAGCTGCTCGACGGGCAGCAGCAGTAGAAGAAGCAGACGATGCAGCAGCGGGCAACAACAAACGCAGCAGCAGCAGCAGGCAGCAGCAAACACAGCCATGGCGGACAACAACATCTCCAAGACTGTTGCTTCTTCTTCTTCACCTCATGCTGCTCGTTGGTTTTCTGTCCAGCGGCGACGAGGTGGTTTGGCTGGAGGTGAACGACGAAGATGAAACAAGAACGCAGCAAGAGCAGCCATGGGAGGAAGGTTTGGAAGTTTGGAGAAGATGGAGAGAATGAGGGGGGGGGGGCGGATCTCTTTAGGTTCTCTTGTTTTGTTTTTGTGAAATGTAAGATAGGGAGATGGGGTGTTGGGTATTTGGGTTATGGACTGGGTCGACCCGTGTTGAGATGGACCGGGTCGTGGGGAAGGTTGGACAATTTTTTGGGCTTGTGGTTTGAAATTGAAGAAGAGGCCCAATTCCGATTTTTGTATTTTTGCTCTCTTTTCTTCTTTTATTTTTCTAAAACTAAATTCTAAAAATCCTTAAATTATTATTAAGAACTAAATTAAGTTATAAAAGCGCAAATTAACTCTCAATAACAATTAACGCACAATTAAGTAATAATTAAGCATAAAATTGTACAATTGGACATTAAATGCTAAAAATGCAAAAGATGCCTATTTTTTGTAATTTTCAATTTTTGTAAAACAAACTTAATTACTAACAATTGTAGAATTAAATCCTACATGCAAAATGCGACATAGTTTTGTATTGTTTATTAATTTAACAAATAAACATGCACAGACAGAAATACAAATAATTATCAAAAATACCACAAAAATTCTAAAATTGCACACAAAGGAAAATTGTTTTATTTTGGATTTTTTTGGGAGTAATGCTCATATAGGGCAAAAATCACGTGCTTACAGGACCCCCAACCCAATTAAGAAACCCACCGAACCCAAGCTCAAACCCAAACCAAACCCAGAACCCACCTACACATTTAATATAGATCGTTGATCTCCCAAATCAACGGCCCCCATTATTCTCTTCATTAATTAATCCCAAACGACCCCCCAAACCCTCTCATTTTCACCAAACAGCCGCCTTGAAACCCCTTTCCTCTCTAACTCTCTCTGAGACCTAAACCTAACCCTAGCCTCCACCACCTAAAACTAGCCCTAATCCCTTCGATCCTCACTCGATCCATGGATTCCCATGGCTGTTTGAGACATATACTTATCTCCTACGTCTCCTGGTTGCTCGTTTTTGTGATTTCATGGAAGGATCTCGAAGAGATCTAGACCAGATCTTGTTCAAAACTCTCCGAGAGCCTATCCATGGTCTTTCGTGCCATTTTCCGGCCATCCATGGTTGTTAGAGTAAGATCCATGACTTTTCTGGCTTACGTGAGTCCTGTGATTACTCTGCTTTGAATATATTTTCCCGAATTCCAAGCCTACTTATGTCGCTTTTGTATGACTATGCTCACTTTGTTTGTTCATCTTTTGCTTTTTTTTACTATGCTTCAAATATGTTTCTCTTTCTACATCTGTGGACCTCCTCTATTTATATGATGAAAGTATAGAGTCATGACTCCCTTTGATCAAGTCCGGTTTCCTTAATCGATGGTGATTGAAAATTTTCTTTCAAAAACCCTAAAAGCTTTTCCCTGTCTGTTAGGCTGACTGATTTCCTTACCCTATTTTGCTATGATACTTATTTTTTTCTACTAAGTTATGTCCTTAATCAGGGCTTCATGAATTTGGTCTTACTCTATGCTACTGAATCTCGACCCCTACCTTTCCACTTAATTTAATAGTTGCTTACTTTAATTAATTCTCCTTGCCTTGTCTGCATTACTACTGATTGTCTCTGTTGATACCCAATTTTTCCTACATATTTTTAAAATGGCATATATGTGCATATATAAGCACCCCAAAGTGTTTTGGCATTTTTAACGATTTTAAACCAATTTATGGCCTATTTTTACACCATAAAATCCCATAATTATTCCCAAAGCTCTCTATTTTGGAGAATAATTTATTTCATTCTCATATTTACATCAAAATATAGTCGGCATGATTTTTGCATATTTTTACAAATTCGTTTGGTATTTTTAAAACTAAATTGCATATAATTTCAATACTAGCCTCTTTAAGATTTAATAGCATTTTATAATTACAAAATTTATCCCAATATTTTGAATTAATATTTATATATTATTAGTTGACTCAGTGCCTTCAATTTGGTTTTAAAACATCCTTTACTATTTTTATAAAATCAAATGGGAAAACTGGCTATTGCAATCATGGCCTCAATTTCTTTCAATTATAGCCTATCTTGACCCCCCAATTGACCTCAAATTAGGCCCCAAATCGGCGACCCAATTCGGTTTTTTTACCCGTCTTGTCTGACCCGACCGTTTGTATCTTCAGATCCTGGCCGTTGATCATTTTGATCAACGGCCCACATCCCTCCTTTCCTTTATAATTTCAAACGAACTAACCCTATCTCTCATTTTTCTCTTCAACCGCCGCCCTCAAATACTCCCTTTCTCTCAAATTCTCTCTAACACTCGAAACCCTATTCGCCTCACTCGTCTTCTCCGACCAATTCTCGCCGGAGTCCATGGCTTCTCAGGCCATGGACGACCTATGCTCACCTCCCTTCACCCCCAAATCATGGTTGTTCGAGATTTCGAGGTTCGACCTCAATGAGGCCTGTTCAGATCCTCCGCCGATTTGTGTTCCTGTGGCTTCTCCGGCTCCGTTCCGACGTGTTCGAGCCTCAAGAGCCTAGATAAGGCTTAGATCTACTCCAGGCCAGATCCTTTCCAAGCCTTCTCGTGTCTAGGGTTTCTGAGAAACCCTAAAAGCTGTTTGAGGTTCTTTCTTTCTTTTGTTTTCTTAGATCTGTGATAGATCTGATGTTCTACTCGAAGTTTCAAAGCTTTTCCCTAAATTTCTCTTTTCAAAATTAGTCTGTTCAATTTAGGGTTTTTCAAAATCTTAAAAACGATTTCCGTTTCTTATTTTTTATTCTGTCTTTGTGTGAATCTGTTTGTTTATGCCATGTTTCATGAGTTCTCGCTTATGTTTTGTATCCTTTCCTCGCATGTCTTCTCTTATGTTCTTATGATTTTGCCGTTATTATGCATGTTCTTCTACTTGTGCTCTGTTATCTCTTCTACTAGTTCCTACAGCATACTTTTACATGTCTATCCTATGTGTTCCTTCGCTATTTTCTTACTAAGCCTCTTGTTTGCCTTTACTGGACCTTTGCTTGAACCTCTTTGTTATGACTCTGAATTTTCCTATACTAGTCTCTCTCTTTGTTTCACATGTCTGTATGTTTTATATATGACAAACTCTTCTTTCAAAAGGTCTTTTGCCAACTTGTGATTGATTCTGAATTCCTTTTTATAAGGAGTGATTGAGTGTTACTGATTTTCTTAAATTAGACCCCTTCTCACTTTTTTCTGGTTGGATTCATTCGCACTGAGATTCGAATCCTGATTTTACTGGCTGGTTGATTGATTGTCTTTCCTTGCTTGACCTAAACCGTGTACCACTAAACTGTTTCCTTAAATAGGTTTCTGTGTATTTACCCCTGTTATACTGCCTTAGAAAAGATTGTTCAAAACAAATCCTTTCCTTATTTATGTTGTCCGTTTGAATCAAATCCCTTAACCAAAAGGGAAACAGCTTGTGATCGATTGCAAAACTATTCTCTTACTTTTTTTTACTCACCGTCTGCACTATAAAAGGGAAAGGCTTTTCACATGCTTTCACAGACTTTTCTGCACAAAAACACAGGCTTTTACACATTCGAATACTGAGTTCTTTCACCAAAATTCTACTCTCTTCTTCTACTTTGTGCTTTCTGAAACAATTTCGAGCTCTCTCTCGAACAGTTCTTTCTGCATCTTGGCAATACACTTCACACCTCAGAAAATCATAAATATTTCTTTTTCAATACTGAATAACAGTTCCCTCTACTACTGCTTTCTCTACTACTACTGAACATTCTGCTCCATTCTCTCCTACTGTTTGAATATTCTGGAGTTCCTCTGAACTCCCAAGTGCTTGCTGAGGTTTTCGAGTTTCTCCTGTTAACTGTCTGGCTGTTTACTTGCTGTTGTTTCTCTGTTGTGCTGGAATTGCAACTGGTATGTGTTTCTAGTTAAATAACCCTCTCCAACTATGTGTGTTCATTTCTCTTCTTCTACACATTCTTCACTATGTGCTTATGTCCTGTAACTGTGGCATGTTCTATTCTTTCTTCTATGTCCTTGCATCGTCAGTCTGCTATGCTTTCTTATATTTTCCTTAATGTCAGTGTATTGTTTTTTGTATGAAAATCCCTTCCCTCTATTCCCTTTTGCATGCTAGTACTGTTCTGGACCATGGCCGCATCTTATGTTACTGTCCATGATCCAGAACTAGACTCTCCTGAGTCTCTACTCAAATGCTTTCCCATTCCCTCTCCCCTTTATGTGTTGAGCTTTAACTTGGGTCTGGTAGTGTCCTAATCACCACTCAAACCCTAAGTTTGACTCCCCAGAGTCTGCTCTTATTTGTTTAACCTAAGCTGGGGGTCAGGGGTGTGCCAGCCTATGCCATGGCTGGATATGACCTCCCTTTGCTATGTTTCTTCTCTCACTTTGCACGCATTCCTAGTTTCCTAAGTTCTACCCCTTTTTGGTAAGCCAATGCTTTAGGACCCTAGAGTTCCTTCTGAACTTGGATGCCTGAAGGTTGGTAATTCCACACTTGCATTATTCTGTTATGACTGTGTCCAGAGTGTAAGCATTGCCTGGGGCTCCTAGAGGCTCCCTGGAACTTTGAAACACTCTGAACAAGAGATGGCCTTGGAATCTGGAATCCGGATTTGGTGAAACACTTGTTATCGGATATTAAGATTGAATTAGGCTGCTCGGATCTAGCTGTAGGCTGTGATGTATTTTTGTTTACTTTCTTTCCCCTGATTTTGTAATAACTTTGTAAAAGGAACTCGGGGAAATATTAGTAAAGGGTGTAGGAGGAGTTTATTTTATTGCTAAAGGGTAGATACCATGCCTATAGGACCAATGCTGTTATTTAATCACTTAGATATCATGCCTATAGGTTCACACTTTAAATCATCTAGAGATCATGTCTATAAGTTTTGCATTCTTTTTCATTCAATCATTTAGAAATCATGTTTATAGGATTTAATGTTCAACCATGTTGCAAATCATTAGAAATCCTGCCTATAGGACCTACTAATCAACTAATTGCATATAGAAATCATGCCTATAGGACATACTAATCAACTAATTGCATATAGAAATCATGCCTATAGGGAATGCATGAAACGTTAGGCAAACCGTAAGGTAATCAAATACTCATTTCCTTAACGTTTAAAAACAGTAACGAGTCTTAAAAATCAAGGTATAGATATCCTGCCTATAGGGTTTCAGACTCGCCTAAATCTGCGTAAGTGATAACCAGGCCATTGGCTTCAGCGTTTTCAAACAAAGCTCGTCCAAACTTGTCTGCAATTTTCCTAAACTTGCATTTTTTGTTGAAACATTTTCAACCCTCTGCCTGAATTTTTATTCGTCTCATGAAGCTCTCTTTCAAAACATGTTTCAAACTCACTCTTCTTTTAAAAGCATTCTTACTTCTAAAAACTCTACTTTACAATTTCACCGTACTTCTACTTAAACAATTCTGCTGATTTTTCAAGTCATCTCTGAATTCCTACAATTTTCAAGCTTCTGTCTTAAACTCTTCTGCATTAGGTGCTTAATCGGTAACTTGTTTAAAATACCTCAACTGCTGACAATTGGATCTGGTCTGCCTAATGTAGACTTTTTATCCAAATCTACGTGTTGAACCAATCTGTCCGCTATTTAATTTTTTAAAGACCAAATCAGTACATGCAAGACATGCTAAACTAGTTGCTATGTGATTTATGGGGATTATATGAGCCTTTTGTGTGTTTGTTTCATTCCCTATTCATTTGCTATTTGTTTTGATTGACGCCCTAGTATTTTATCCTTTTGCAACTCCATATATGCCTATACTTCCCTTCCTCCTCCCCTTAGGATTAGAAGTACTAAAACCCCAGGACTGATAGGTTGGGACGGGTATTAGCATGCAATAAGTAAATGAGACTAATCGCGTTTAATACCTTAACGGGGTGGGAAGGGTAGAATATGGATATGATGACCGGTGCGCTAATATCTCATGTGAGAATGATTGCTGGGTATTGCACCAAGGTGATCCATATTGTATTTAAACCTAGGACCTTTTTCTTTATTTATACGATGTGATGTATTCTTAAAAGTAATGTTTTCTTCAATCAATCTTTTCTTTCCAAAACCACTTATGTCTTTTTTTTCTCTCTCTCTTTTCTTTCAAAACTTTCAACTTATTTGTATTCCTTATGTGCAAACATTGTCTGTTACTTCTACTCTTCTTAAAGTCACAACTAAGTACGGCCGGGAACCACACTAGTGGATCTTGAGGGGTGCCTAACACCTTCCCCTCGAGATAATCTCAAGCCCTTACCCGAACTCTGGTTTCTCTTTCAAAAATCTTCTTCTTTTCTTTAAAAGTGTCCTAATGCACTATAATCATTAGGTGACGACTCTTCAAATTCCATAACCCGATTCCTCAAAAGGGAATACGAGTTGTTTTGTCCATAATGTCGTAAAACCCGATTTCGCCTTAGAAAAAGGGGGCGTCGACAGTCTCCTTAGTTTGAAAATTTTCTGAACCTAGCCTTAATTACTTGTTCTATACTGGTACTATTTTTGAAATCTTTCCTTATTTGTTATACTCCAGCCGTGTATGATTTCTTTTCTTATTTGTCACCTGCCCTTTACCATTCACACTGACTCCCTTAATCAAAGGGAGATTCGAACTAATTTTCTATGCCGAGTTCTATAATTATTGAAGAATTGATTCTTGCCTTATTTTAACCAGTTTTCAAACTACTATATAAATGACTTTTTTCTACAGTCTTAACACACGAGCACAGTTCAGAATACACACACACACACACACTCAAACTCTCTCTCCTTTCTATACTACTCGTGCTACTGCTTGTCTAGCCGGCTGAAAGCCAAGGCTAGACTGTGGAATTTTACTTGCTTTACTTTTTCTGCACTTTGCTTCCTTAACTGATATGTTCCTAGTTCAATTCTGAAACTCAACTCTATGTGCTCTATTATTTGTCAATCCCTGTCTCTTTCTGCACTGACTTAATGGCTCATGTTGTTTAATTGCCTTTCTTGTTTACTGCTTTATTCAACATACTTAAGTTCTGCCCTCTCTTGTTCAAATGTAATCAGCATGTCTACTTGAGTTCCTGTTTATGTCTCTCAACTAGTATTTCTCCTAATGTACTTGGTTAACACTAAGTCATGACTAATTATGTGTAATAGACCCCTGCATGACTACTCCCATACCCTGTCCCTATGTCTTATTACATTATAATTTCAAGCATGATTCCCTTGTTAACTCTTTGAAGTAGTAGATGCTACTTGTTCTTTTTGCTTGCTGGTCTATATGCTTCTCTTCTCATCCATGTTTATGTGTTTCTGATTTGGGTCCTCTATGTCCCCAACCCCTTACTTCCCTGCTTGTGAATGTTGAAATGATACTACACTTTGAGTTTGTTCTATGTGTGCTGGCTTGTTCCAAGTTATTATTTCTTCTATTCCCTTCTCCTTTTCAAAACTGTTCTATTGTTTTTGCAAACTTATTTCAAACATGTTGTTTCAAAACTGTTTCCCAATTCAACCCTTTTTTTTCAAACCATGAGAAACACTCCCACATATACTCTTAGACCACTAGGTTCTGCCCCTTTTGTGTGAGCCTTGCCTTGGGACCCTTGAGCTCCCTCTGAACTTGGACACGTAAAAGCTGGTCTTTTTCACACTACACTTACTCTGTCTTAGCTATGAAATCTGGGTGTGAGCACTGCCCGGGATCCCTTGAGGTCCTTAAGGAACTCTGACACATCCAAATGTGAGAAAGACTATGGAACAATCTTGGCACCTAAGGTGGTTTATTACATAACTCAGGGAGGAAGTCCAAATCAGGTGTTGAAAAGTCTGGGCCTATTTCAGACTCTTTATATTATAATTTTTACTTTTCTCATGTAATTCATTCACATGGTTTGTAATAATTTGTAAATGAACATTGAGGTTTGGATAGTAAAATGGGGGGAGGGTAGCTATGCATGTTATAGATATCAAAAGGGGTAGAAGCCATGCTTTAGGTCTATATTTCCTGTATGTGCAGTAGAAACCATGCTCGTAGGTCTCATGTATACTGTTTCAGCATCTCATTTTTGACATTCTTATCACTCAGAAATCCTGCTTTAGGATAAAGGGTCATTAAAACAAAGATTGCTACGCTTGCACACTTGACAACATGCTCTATAATGTCGTAACCTTTTTCTGCATTCAGAAATCCCGCTTTAGGAATATTCTGCAATCCTGTCGTGCATTTAGAAACCCTGCTTTAGGAATTCTGCATATAAACCATCATGAGCTTTATACATGCATCTTAGATACCATGTTTTAGGATCTCATTCGTACTTGCATTCACACTTAGTGTAAACTGCTGATTATAAAAGAGGTTAAAACAACTTCACATTTGATTATCCTGTTTAAAATAAACTAGTAACAATCCCTGCATTTTATAACACCTAGAACATCATGCTTTTAGGCAAAAACGACTTCTGAACTTCTAATGGTTCTGGTAAATGCTTAGGCAATCCTTATGTATCCAATCTCTTATAAAATTGGAAACTGCTCTTTGTGTGTACTGCTTGATGATTAACATGCTTAAAATCAGTAGGCAAGCCTGATTCAGACTTCTTTTCTGAGTCATGTAATAGATCTGGTCCTGCTATTATTACTTAGATACCATGCTTAATATCTGAATTCAGACCTTAATTGTGTATGAGTCATGCTATCTATGTGCATTACTTGTGGAGGTGTATTTGAGCCTTCTATCTGTTTTTGTGTTTTCCCCCTAAATGCAGTCTTATTTGTTCTTATTTGATGCCTAGTATTTTGCCTTTAAACCCGAGGGTTCGCCTAGAACCTTCCCCTTTTTAGGATAGGAGTCCTAAATTCCTCCGGGACTGATAGGAAGGGACGGGTAGAAGCATGCCATAGGAGTCGAGACCAACCCTCACTTTAATTACCTTCATGGGGCGGGAAAGGGTAGATATGGATATGATGACCGGTGCGTTAATACCATGTGTAGCTCCTTTTTGAGGAGTGTCATACCGGGTATTGCATTGATGTGATCCATATTACAAACAAACCTAGGACACCCCCTTTACATTCATAAGCATGCTTAGATTGTAACTTTTTTCAAAATCTCACTTTTTTCACTAGTTGTTTTTCAAATACTTGTGTATTTAAACTTAAATTCCCTACTATTTGAGCCATACTTGTTTATTTGCTAATTGTACAATTCACAAAAAACTGTCTGGCCGGGAACCACACTAGTGGATCCTGAGGGGTGCCTAACACCTTCCCCTTAGGATAATTTCAAGCCCTTACCCTGTCTCTGATTACCAAACGTAGTTATGAATGAACTCTATAGGTGCCCTAACGCACCTTAAATTGTTAGGTGGCGACTCTTCAAAAATGCAACCCCCTTTCCCAAAAGGAAAGAGTTGTCCCAACCAAATGTCATGAACCTGATTTCGCGAAGGAAAAAGGGGGCGCGACAATAGCAGCATCGTCAGTAGCATATCTTCCGGACTATGGTCTAGGTATCGAAAAGCCTGACTAAGAGAGTAAAGAAGAGTTAGAGACGATGTGATATCTCGCTTGATGTTCCAAAATGACATAAGAAAATCTATGATGCAAGCAAGTTGAAAGGTTGGAAGTAATATAAATAGATATATGTAGGTTGCAAGCTATTATATGGTGAAACGACAAGGTTCTAGAAGACAGAAGTAAGGACAAGAATGGGTGAGTGAGAAGATAACGAAAATGAATAAGTCCTCAGGATTAAGCTCATGAAAACAAGAAGAGCAGATGGTTTATATAAGTTATACAAAACTCACTATAGCCTGAATGAACTCAAAGGAGTCTAAGACTAATAACGTTTAGAAGAGATGGAATATTGCCCTGGTAATAGAATGAGGGTGTAATTGTGATAGATAAAAGATGATGTTTGGGTCTTCGATTGAGTAATGATCTGACGAAGAAAAGAAAGGGATCTCATGAATTGGACATGATTAAAATACCCACACAAGGTGAATCACATTGGGATGCAGTGAGATACGGTTATGAAAGCATAGTATTGCCCTAGATGGATCAATCTAATCACTTCAAATGATCCTCGATCTAACGTGAGCCCTAGTAATTACGTAAGAGGTTTCAAGTTATCAGTGGTAGAGTGTAGATCAATATTAAGGTAAATCAATAATGGATGGATAAGAGTTACAAAATATGAGATGAGAGCAGGCCGTCATTCTTAAGATGAATAGTAATGAGGAAGCATTAAAGGACTTAAATTTATACATATAGGATAAACACGAGAGTAACCTGGAGTATGGTAGCAGACCTAAGTAACGATAAATCAAAATAAGAGTTATGGTATAGTATAAGAGTTATGACAGTAAATTCATACGGATGGATAAACGGATCTATGAAATAAGGTATAATAATATTCGTAAGTTCGACAAAGTACCGAGCGAAGAACTTCAGTATACCTACAGATACCCAGAGGGACATTTTATCAAGATCTGTATATGTTTGCAAAGTAAGACCTAGAGATTGGCTAGAAGCTGGAGCAAAAAGAAGAGAAGAGTCGGATAGGCACACTCACAAAGTGCTTTGTCGTACAGGCTGCATGAAATAAGGTAGCAACAACTACGAGATTGAAAGGATTCCAGCCACAAGTCGTGGCGTGAGAAAAGGGGCCTAAGGGGTGAATGCCCTGGCCTTTGGATTTATTCACAGAACAATTGCCTAAATGGCAAGGAGAGTATTAAGGTATTCACAAGAGCTATAAGTTATGAAAATGATAAGAGCATCGGTCAACATTCGAGGACGAATGTTCCAAAGGGGGGAATGATGTTACGCCCCGCAATATTACATCAATATTACGCTGTTACATTACAATGATGTTACGCTTTGCAGTATTATATTACGACGATGTTACACCCTGTAGTATTATACATGGAATTGTCGTAAGATAATTGACCTCAGTTCAAGGACAAGATTATTTGGAGATTATATGCATTATGCTATTTCAAACAAGTGATGAGTAAACTCGTGAATGTGAGAGGGTAAGCAAATCGAAGAAAATAAATTTTCATCAAAGCTTGGTAATTTGGGATAAAATACGGTCCGAGATATAATACTCGGTATTTATGGACTAGTGACATACAAGGTACTGCATGACCATGATAGTAGGATGTACAAGGTATGTTAAAAATGAGTAGTATTTTAAGTAATTTGAGATAATTCTTAATTATGTGGATGATTGATTAATTATTGGATAATGAGATATTACCCAATTAATTAAGGAATTATATTGGATAGAGATTAAGGGCATGAGGTGGCAGCCCCCATGCAAACTTATGATACAAAATGAAAGGTGGCAACTAAAGTGTCATACTAATGACACTTACGTAAAGACTACCAAGACATTAAAAAGTTTGGATTGTGGTGTTCATTGGCCTTAAATTAATCAAGGTAAGCTTATAAGTTTTCTTCCTAAATCCAAACATTTACAAGAACAGAAGTTAATCTCACTCCAACAAGAGCGGACATTAATCTTGAAACAAAACAATACCAACGATATTTCTTAGCACCGTAGCAACGTGAGATTTTGCGATTCTAAAGGAGTATGGTGCAACCTTTTCCAAGAATATCATACGAATTTTTCCCTACCCCAGGTATGTTAAGGCTATCCCTTCTTTCCTTTTGGCATGATCCATACGTGAGCAAATGTACAACTTCCATAAATGACTTTATTCATAGAAATGCTAGAGATGCTTATATTCTTGATTCCTCATATGTCTTATTAATCTATCGTCTGTTCATGGATCTCAGAAAATACGTAAGTTGATAAAGTTTATTTCATGATATTAATTAGAGGCATAATGGTCTTATGATGTTCTGGAAAATTTTATTAACGTACTTCTCATGCATTGCATTCATTCATACATGTACATTGATCCATGACCAGATGGCGTTATTACGCGTATATATATATATATATATATGGGATATGGGAAAATGTTACGGCATTGTATACGCACCACCATTTGATCAGCTGGTATACGTTGATGATTTGCCCACAGTGGCTGAAATGATGTGATGGGATGCCCTCAGATGCTTGATGGTGTTATGAACGCATATACCTATGCATGGTATGAAATTTATATGCATATGCATGACATTATAAAAATGAAATGATTCACAGAGCTATGCAAACATACATGTCGAGTCTTTTACTCAATGTTTCTCTCATGTCTATTATTTACTGATTTTCATTCCTTACATACTCGGTAAATTATTTGTACTGACGTCCCTTTTTGTCTGGTGAAGCTGCGCCTCATGCCCGCAGGTCCCGATAGACAGGTCGATAGCCCTCCAAGTAGGCTATCAGCTCAGCGGAAGATGTTGGTGCGCTCCATTTGCTTCGGAGTTGCTTGTTCGGTTAGTATGATTTAGACGTGTATTGTTTGGTATGGAAAGACTCTGTCTCGACCTTTATGAAAATTATGTATTCTTAGAGGCTTGTAGACAGATGTCATGTACGTAAAAGATTGTATGGTCTTGTCGGCCTATGTTTAGTGTACGAGTGGTTATTTTGGTCTTATAGACCCGTCTGTCTTATGTATAAGTTGGTATCACATGTTGTATTCTACTTATATCATGGTAGCCTTCTGGCTCAGTTATCTATGATAGTATGACATAAAAAGATACGTTATGTTGGTACTCGGTTGAGTAAGGTACCGAGTGCCTGTCGCGGCCCATCGGTTTGGGTCGTAACAAAAACACACACACACAATATATATATATATATATATATATATATATATATATATATATATATATTAAACTTATTTAACGAAAAGGGATACACGTGCAACACGCGTACTTTAAAACTAGTTAAATATAAAATTATAAATCCAGAACTTCAAAGGTTTTGATTGCCTTAGTAAGTTCTTCATAATCAATATTAACTTCTTGGCCATCTTCTGAAGTGTTAAATTCAAAGGCTTTAATAGTTTCATTTCAAATTTCATTGCATAATTCAAATTAATCTAACAAACTAAAACATTAAGCATAAATACATCTAATAATTTAAAATAACACACATTGTCTCAAGTCAACTTAAATACGAATTTATGTAGGACGCTCAAGACAACTCTTCATGTACCTCCTTAAACAACATGTGCCCTCCCACTTTCGATGAAGATTTAAGACTCGACCACAGTTCTTGCACTTTACTTTGTGAACTTCTTCATTTTCTTCTACCACCTCAAAGTGTTCCCAAACATATGAGCGCACTCTAGAAGCACGAGGCATGATTTAACTTGAATTGAGAATTTGAATTTGAGAAATGAGAGATGAGTGAAGAAACGAAGAAGAGGGGGTGTATTCATAGTTTTCAAAGGGCTAAATTAGTAATTACTAAAAGTATTGTTTTTTAAAATAATTGCCCAAAAAGGGCTATTCTTGCAAAATATCCATTGGGCAACGGTCAAATTGGAAGCTGACCGTTACCAACGGTTAAATGAATTTTAAAAATAAAATAAAAAATAAAAAATAACCGTTGAACCGGTCCGATTAACTGGCTCAACAGTGATTTTCCTTGGCCTGGTTTGATCTGTCCGGTTAACCGGTAATGAAAATGTAAACGTCCTAACCCCCCAAACCCAGCCCTACCTGCCCCCCTACCATCGATCCGGGTTGATCTGGGTTATTACCGGTCTGGGCCAGTCCGGAACTGGGTCAACCCGGCCCGTTAAACACATATAACTTAATTACATGGGCATATAAAATTTATCACTTATATACATTTTAAGAATTAATTGAGATATCAATTAATCCCGTTCATGCTATGCTGTTTCTAACATTACTATCCCACTCCCCCCCCAATGTTTCTTAACCCACTCCTCCACGCTTCTGAACATCTTTCCATCCATTAACGCTTTACTTCCCTATTTTTTCAAAAGCTTTTCCATTTTCTCTCTCAAAATTCCTAATTTCTCTCTCGAGATTCTAGGGTTGAGAGATATTATTTGAAATCCTTAGTTCATCAACAACTCCTTCCCTTTCGATGAAAAGAAAGGAACTCCGACGATAAGCCCTAAAAAATCTACTGATTCGGGAGATGGAGAAATTCCTACATTTGATTTGGGTGCTTTCTCACGGGATTTACTCAAAAAAATAGTGAAATCCCGATATGCAACACCAGAGAAAAGGTCTCCGCCTACCATTCTGAAGCTAGGGCAAAGGCGCAAAAAAATTGAAGCATGACAGAGATGTTACTAAAGGAACGTCATTTGCTAAGCCAGTAAAACGGAAGGGCAAAAAAATCGTTGGTGATGACGATTTCATGGATGAAGAAGTGATTCCTAAATCTGCAAAAAAAAAAATCAAGGTTTCTCTTGCTGGCAATCCCTCAAAAAGGAAGAAGGTTCATAAATCTCCTATACACATACCTCAACAGTAAGGCAAATAACAGTTCGAACCTGTGTATTTCATCTCGATACAATTTTCAATATTTGGATATGTTAGGTAAATAGGTTTCATATAGTGTATAAGAAAGAAAATATTACTTTAAAAAATACTCCAAAATGTTTACATATGCCCTATTCGCTCAATAATGTATAGTATTCATCCATTTCAATTTATATGACTTATATTTTTCTTATCGTGATGTTTCATAATTTATGGCATCCTCCAACTTTTGTGAACCATTTGCAATTCAAAAAAATTAAAAAATTTTAAACTATAACAAGTTTAAACTTTAGTATGATATCAAAACTATCTTGCAATTACTAATTTCCGTATTCTTTTTATATCACTAACATAAAATATAAATTAAATATATATTTTATTTTAAAAGTTGTCGTTCTATGAATATGAGGTTTCAGCCTCTTTCACTGAAAAATTACCTAAATATGCAAGGTCAAAATTATTTGTGAATATATATATATATATATATATATATATATATATATATATATATATTGAATTCTTTATGTTTAATCTTTTATAATTTAAATCCCCTCAGGAAAATCTAACTTTACCATTGCCCATGCATAGCACGAGCTCAATGCACTAGATACTGCACATAACGGGAGCTGCACAATGCTATCTTTTTAAAAAACTTTATACTCAATCTTTTTGTCACTGAAAGAGTAAACATCTTTGAGGAGACATCATAGAAATGAAAGTTTGGTAATCCTAGATCTCAACACTAAACAATCTTCACCATCAAAATGACCACCACCAATTCTCCGCCAGAACCACCTGATTTGAGCACCATGCACATTGATAAACCAGCGACACCCAATAATACCTCCATAGACATGAAACAATCCTTCAAAAACACCCTACTTTCACATAACCAAATTCATCATTTACAGAGTACTTGTCACACAACCCACTCACATATTGACTTCTCCGATGAAACTACCAATGACTACCAACCTGACACCTTTATTCCTTTAACGTCAACTGACAAAACTCGCCTATATTCTCCATGGAAATCATCCGTCATAGTCAAAGTGTTTGGTCGAAAAGTCGGGCATCAAACACTACGTACCAAATTACGTACCCTCTAGAAGAAGACTTACCAGTAATCGGTCTAGGCTCAAACTTCTTCCTCATAAAATTCCAAAAGGAAGAGAATAAGAATAAAGCACTCCATGAAGGACCTTGGTTTATATTTAATCATTTCCTCTTAGTGCGTAAGTGGGAACCTAAATTCATTGTCTCTAATGCCCAACTTACTTACTCAACAATTTGGATAGGACTACCAGAATTACCCACAGAGTTCTATGACTTCGACATCCTACAAAGAGTTGGATCCAAAATTGGTACCCTCCTCAAAATTGATACTTGTACATCTGCTACCACTAGAAGTAGGTACGCACGCATCTGTATTGAAGTATCCTAGGAACAACCTTTAAAAACATATGTGTTCATTGGTATGCATCGACAACAAATCCTCTACGAAGGTCTCAACATGCTATGCACTATTTGTGGAAGGCTGGGCCACAACAAAACTCATTGCACATTTAAACCATTAACTTGCAAACCGAGTTCATCCCATGTACACTCATCCTCCCTCACTGGACCCCTGCTTGAAAAATAGCCTCTTCAAAGAAAAGAACTCCCACATCCACAATCCTCTATCACGAGTGAATGGAAAATAGTTAATTTTTCCTCAAAAACTAATTATAAAAGCCCACCCCGCGGGAAAGGAAGGCTTCACTTAACAAAGAATCACCAAATTTTGGACGCTCATCACACATCAATGCAATGCCGGCTACTACACTGGACCCCACAGGTACGCCTTCAAACGAACAACTCCCAAACCCTGGCCCCCTAATAAAGGGAAAAGACCTAGCTACCCTTCCTAAATTTTTTAATATTCCACCTTAGAACTCATAGAGGAAATCAAAGATATACCTATGCTGGACTCCCACCCAATGACATTGAGCCCAAAGACACATTTTCACCATTCCACTACGTCTCTCACACCCAAAGCTCATACCCAGTTGAATCTTCCCAACTTAGGTATAGCCTCACCTTCTCATTCCATAGTATACCAAGCTACTAATCATCCCTCCATGTCAAATTGTTCGACCACGATGATAATCCACATGGCACACACCTCAGACACTACATGTTACGACGGCACATCAACCCAATTGCCACAAACAACTACACTACCCAAACCTACCCAACCCAATTCCCTGAATGATAATAGGCCTATGACAGCTACTCTGCCAAGCCCATTACAATTACCTAAATCTTCTACTCCAAATACCTATCATCTAATAGCCCATCACACTCAACTCAATACACATGCAACACAGCCACATGAATTTCCTTTACAAATAGCTTCATCATCAATTACCCCATCTAATCAACCGCAACTGTTACCCACTCAAATAAACCATACATATGTCGTTCCATCATTACCTCCCATTTCCAACATTACAACCTCTACTACAAGTAAAGCCACTACCACAATTAAACTCCATGCAAATGAATCATTTTACCTTAAATTTACAACAGAGGAGAACACTCTCCTTCACAAACACCCACTTACTCTAACACCCCATTAACTTGAACACACTCGCCATGCAACTATCGAACCACCCTCCACAACACCCCCCACCAATATACATCACTCAATACCCCCCAATACTATCACGATCCAAGTTCTCCCTCCGTGAACAGTCGTGACGTCACCTAGTCTCTACGACTAGGTAAGCCTAGCAATTTGCAGAAAAAGGAAAACAAGATACGAAACTAGCAATTTTCGGTAACATAATAACGAAGTTTGAAAATGCCGCTCAGAATATATACAACTTTACTCTCTCAAACTGAACACAAGACACTCTCAAAACCCGGAATCTCATGAAATCACAAGCTAGAGAAAATTATATAGTGTTCTAACTCCAGAATGTCTAAACAAAAGTAACTACATGAAGTCTAAAGCGGAGGGAAGAATAGAGTGGGACTTCTAGGTCTGCGGACGCGACCGATATACCTCGAAGTCTCTGATATCGCCTGCCTCACTGATAGAATGGCTGAGAAGAAGAACCTAGATCTGCACACGAAAAACATGTGCAGGAAAGGGCATGAGTACACCACAACAGTACCTAGTAAGTTTCAAGCCTAACCTCGGTCGAATAGTGACGAGGAAGGTCAGGGCCCTACTGGTTATATATATATATATATATATAACAATATGAAATGTGATAGTATAATTAAAATACTAACAGTCGATAAAAATAAAGTCACAGAAAGAAAACAACTCAGAACATAGAGATAGCAACAGGGATCTCCCAGGATATCGTCCCGTAGTCCCAAACGTAAATGTGCAGAGAATCTCCTAGGATATCGTCCCACAGTCCGAATCATAAATATGCAGGGGAATCTCCTAGAATACCAATCTGTAGTCCCAAAGTAAATATCTAGTACAGTGACCTCCCGGGGATCTTGTCCCATAGTCCCAAATATAAATGTGCAGTGGGATCTCCCGAAATACCGATCCATAGTCCAAAAATAAACATGCAGGGGGTTCTCCCGGAATACCGATCCGTAGTCCCAAAGTAAACACACAATAGTATCAGGAAAGAATCCTACAATTCTATCCAAGTTCGCATCAGGAAAACAGGAAATTTCTACTCTAAATATGCTACACAAAGTCCAGGTAAGCAGTTAAAGCAGGTAAGACAGTTAAGTCACATAAGCATGCTTTTCCTAAGCTAAACAAGAAGTTTCACATATTAGTATTGTCCAATTAAGGGAGAAAACATAGATAAGTATTTAAAGAAAACATGGTTTTTCAACAATTAGCATGTGTACGCACTCGTCACCTCACGTATACGACACTCATATAATAAAGTACCAAAATCCTAAGGGGAGTTCCCTCACACAAGTTAGGCAAGCCACTTACCTCGAACCAACTCAAAAATCAATCTGATATCACGCTCTTGCCACGAGTATCCAACTCCTGATGACCCAAATCTAATCAAATTAATAACATAATGTAAATAAAACTACAAACAACTAATTTAGCTACTGAAATCGAAGCTAAGGCAAAAAAAAGAAAGAAAAATACCCAAAAATCCTCCCCGGACCCACGTCTCAAAATCGGGGAAAAATTACAGATTATGAACACCCATTCACTTACGAGTCTACCCATACAACAATCACTCAAATTTGATACCAAAACCTCGATCAAAATCCCAAAACTCGGTCTAATAACTTTTCCTCAATTCTCCCAAAATTTTCACCCCAAATCCAAAATTAATTAATGAATTTAAGCTTTGATTAATGGGATACAATAAAAAAGGGATTAGGAATCATTACCCTATGGTCTTCTCTTCAAAATCCCCACAAAATCGCCTTCCCCTGAGCTCCAATTTGATTTTTCCAAGTTATGAACTCAAACCCTCGATTTTCATATTTCTGCCCAGCGATTTCCGCTTCTGCGGTCATGGGGCCACATCTGTGGTCCAGCTTCTGCGGATGGGGACCCGCACTTGCGAGATTTCATTAAACCCCCAAGAGTCGCACCTGCGCTCCACTCTTCGCAGATGCGGTCCGCTTCTGCGGTTCTTAAGTCGCATCTGCGACCTTTGGTCTTCATGTCCCAGACCGCACCTGCGGCCTCTTTCCTCGCTTCTGCGGGCTGCACCTGCGGGTTCCTCACCGCAGGTGCGAAAATACCAGAAGTAGCAAACTTCAGTATCTGCCTAAGTCCAAATTCACTTCCGTTAAACATTTGAAACTCACTCGAGGCCCCCAGGACCTTAACCAAACATACCAAACAATCCTAAAACATCAAATGAACTCAATCCAACCCTTGAATCACATCAAACAATGCTAAAACCACGAATCACCCTCCAATCCAAGCCTAATGAACTTGAAATCTCAAGAATTCTACAACCGATACCGAAACCAACCAAACCATGTCCGATTGACCCCAAAGTTTGCACACAAGTCACATTCAACCCTACAGAGCTATTCCAACTTTCGGAATCGGATTCTGACCCCGATATCAAAATTCGCTATCGATCCGGAAACTTCAAAAATTCAACTTTCGGCATTTCAAACCTAAATAAGCTACAGACCTCCAAAACACAATCCGAACATGCCCCTAAGCCCAAAATAGCAAAACGGAGCTAATGGAATTGACGGAATTCCATTTCAAGGCCGTCTTCATACTGCTCCAACTACGGTCCAAATTATAAAGCTTAAACTCTCATCTAGGGACTAAGTGTCCCAAAACACTCCGAAACCCCAAACGAATCCTCCCAGAAACTCACAATAGCATAAATAAACACGGGAAAAACAATTAATAGGGGATCAGGGTGTTAATTCTCAAAACGACCGGCTGGGTCATTACATCCTCCCCCTCCTAAAACATTCGTTCGTCCTTAAACGAGCATAAAGACATACCTGAAGTGGTGAAAATATGAGGGTAACGGTTGCGCATATCCTGCTCGGTCTCCTACATCACCTCCTCGACCGGTTGACCCCGCCACTAAACCTTCACTGATGCAATGTTCTTTGACCTCAGCTTTTGAACCTGCCTGTCCAATATCGCCACTAGCTCCTCAACATAAGATAGATCCTTGTCCAACTGGACTGAACTCAAATCCAACACGTATGACGGATCACCGTGATATTTCCGAAGCATCGAAACATGAAATACCAAATGAACTCCTGCCAAGCTAGGAGGTAAGACAAGCTCATAAGCAACCTCCCCAACACGTTGCAATACCTCAAAAGGACCAATAAACCTCGAACTCAATTCCCCCTTCTTCCCAAATCTCATAACGCCATTCATAGGCGAAACCCGAAGTAGGACCCGCTCTCCAACCATATAGGAAACATCACGAACCTTCCGGTCCGTATAACTCTTCTGTCTGGATTAGGCTGTACAGAGTCTATCCTGAATTACCTTAACCTTCTCCAAGCATCCTGAACCAAATATGTGCCCAATAATCTAGCCTCGCCCGGCTCGAACCAACCCACCGGGGATCTACACCACCTACCATACAAAGCCTCATACGATGCCATCTGAATGCTGGACTGATAACTGTTGTTGAAGGCAAACTCCGCCAGTGGCAAGAACTGATCCTAAGAACCTCCAAACTCCATCACACACGCACAGAGGATATCCTTAAGAATCTGGATAGTGCGCTCGGACTGTCCGTCCGTCTGGGGGTGAAATATTATGCTCAACTCCACCCGAGTACCCAACTCATGTTGTACGGCCCTCCAGAACCGTGATGTGAACTGAGTACCTCTATCTAAAATGATGAAAACTGGAATACCATGCAGACAAACAATCTCTCAGATATAAATCTCTACCAACCGCTCCAAAGAATAGGTAGTACACATAGGAATGAAGTGCATGGACTTGGTTAGCTGATCCACAATTACCCAAATGGCATCGAACTTCCTCAAGATCCGTGGGAGTCCAACTACAAAGTCCATGGTGATCCTCTCTCACTTACACTCCAGAATCTCCATCTGTTGAAGTAAACCACCCAGTCTCTGGTGCTCATACTTTACATGTTGACAATTTAGGCACCAAGCTACAAACCCAACTATATCTTTCTTCATCCGCCTCCACCAATAGTGCTGTCTCAAATCCTGTTACATCTTCGTAGCACCCGGATGGATGGAATACCGCGAACTGTGGGCCTCCTCTAGAATCAACTCCTGAAGCCCATCAACATTGGGTACACATATCCGACCCTGCATCCTTAATACCCCATCATCACCAATAGTCACATCTCCGGCATCACCATGCAGAACCTTGTCCTTGAGGATGAGCAAATGAGGGTCATCATACTGACGCTCTCTGATACGATCAAACAAGGCAGACAAAGAAATCACACAAGCTAGAACCCGACAGGGCTCCAAAAAATTCAATCTCACAAACTGGCTGGCTAAGGCCTGAACATTCATCACCATGGGCATCTTAGCTGCTAGTAAATAAACCAAACTCTCCGCCCGGTGACTCAAAGCATTGGCCACCATATTGGTCTTGCCCGGGTGATATAAGATAGTGATATCATAGTCCTTCAGCAGCTCTAACCACCTCCTCTGGCATAAATTAAGGTCCTTCTACTTGAACAGATGTTGCAAACTCCGGTGATCAGTATAGATCTCACAAGGAACACCATACAAATAATGACGCCAGATCTTCAAGGCGTGAACAATAGCACCTAACTCGAGATCATGGACATGATAATTCTTCTCATGTACCTTCAACTGTCTGGATGCGTAAGCAATCACCCTACTGTCCTGCATTAGTACCGCTCCAAGGCCAATCCTTGAGGCGTCACAATAGACAGTATAAGACCCCGAATCTGTAGGCAATATCAAAACTAAGGCTGTAGTCAAAGCTATCTTGAGCTTCTGGAAGCTCTCCTCACAATCTTCTGTCCATTGGAACGGAGCATCCTTCTGGGTCAGCCTGGTCATAGGTGCTGCAATAGATGAAAATCCCTCAACAAATCAGCGATAATAACCCGCAAAGCCAAGAAAACTACGGATCTCTATAGCTGAGGATGGTCTGGGCCAACTCTGCACTACTTCCACTTTCTTCGGATCCACCTTGATCCCTTCATTCGATACCACGTGACCCAAGAATGCCACGGAATCCAACCAAAACTCACATTTTGAGAACTTCGCATATAATTTCTTTTCTCTCAAAGTCAGAAGTATTGTCCTTAGGTGTTGCTCATGATCTTCCCAACTCTGGGAGTATATCAGAATATCATCAATAAAGACAATGACGAATGAGTCAAGATATGGACGGAACACGTTGTGCATCAAATGCATAAATGCCGCTGGGGCATTGGTGAGACCAAATGACCTAACAAGGAACTCGTACTGACCATACCGAGTCTTGAAAGCAGTCTTCGGGATATCTGGCTCCCGAATCTTCAACTGATGATAACCTGAACACAAGTCAATTTTAGAAAACACTTGTGCACCCTGTAATGGGTCAAACAGATCATTAACGACAAAGAATACCGGTTGTTCACTGTAACTTTGTTCAACTAGCGATAATCAATTCACGCATAGAACCATCCTTTTTCTTCACAAACAAAACAGGAGCACCCCAAGGTGATACACTAGGCCGAATAAAGCCCTTATCAAGTAATTCTTATAATTGATTCTTCAACTCAGGAGGGGCCCTACGATAAGGAGGAATAGAAATGAGCTGAGTACCCGGCAACAAATCAATGCCGAAATCATTATCTCTGTGAGGTGGCATACCCAGAAGATCAACTGGAAACACATCAGGAAAATCCCTCACAACTGGGACTGAATCAACTGTAGGGGCATCATTACTGACATCTCTCACATAGGCTAGATGCGCGTCGCACCCCTTCTCAACCATTCGCTGAGCCTTAAGAAACGAAATAACTTTACTAGTAGTGTGATCTAAAGTACCCCTCCACTCTACTCACGGTACACCTGGCATAGCCAGTGTCACGGTTTTGGCGTGACAATCAAGAATAGCATAATGGGGCGACAACTAGTCCATGCCCAAGATAACATCAAAATCTATCATGCTGAGCAGTAATAAATCAGCTATGGTTTCAAAACCACTAAGAATAATCAAACATGACCGATAAACGCGGTCCATAACAAGAGAATCTCCCATAGGAGTAGAAACATAAATAAGGGAACTCAAGGAATCCCGAGATACGCCCAAATGCAGGGCAAAATAAGAGGACACATAAGAATAAGTGGATCCTGGATAGAATAGAATCGATGCATCCCTATGACAGACCGAAACAATACCTGTGATAACAGAATCGGAGGCAACAACCTCAGTACGGGCAGGAAGGGTATAGTATCTGGCCTGACCTCCCCCTCTAGGACGACCCCTACCACCCCGACCTCCACCTTAGACTACCACCTTTATATCACCAACTAGAGATGCACCACCAGTACAACAATTACCCACCACCACCACAACCCACATAACTACCCTTCTACCCCCTCAACTCCCACCACATTCCATAGTTTCGTGGATTCAACCCACGTCGATCCTCAATATCCCAACACCACTACATGCACAAGCCTCACCATATCAACCAGTGACTTCACCAATGAGCCCAATACTACTAACCCCAGCCAATCCCAACAAACTAGACGAAATCGAACAACTCGAGGTAGCAGCAACAATGGCGGACATCAGGGAAACATGACCAATACTATGCCTCCTCAACGACAACAAATCTTACATCTTCAAAGAGTAGTATGCAAGAAAAGTAGTAATAATTTGCCCAACAAAACTAAGAAGTTTTTCCCTAAATATTCAACCAACAACCAATCCAGAGAAGGGGAAATATGGAATTGTGATGATTCCATCGACGACATTGATCCATGCTTGTACTAACCACTGGTTCATGTAGCTTCAGGTTTGCACACTTGAATCACACACGAACCGCTTGCAAAAAGCCTTGCTATTTTGTTCTCAATTCACGTTTAACTTCTGCGTTTTTGTGCAACACTTGTAAAGTGAGAACATCCTGCAATTTATAGAGTTAGTAGATGAAGAAATAACTAGAGTTCTGATGCAACTCTTCCTTGGCGAAAGAGTTCTAGTTGATCTCAACTTCTAACTCCTTCTCTATCTTGGATAATGTTCTCTTTGAGTAAGGAGTCCTTCTCCTTATCAATTATGCAACCTTTTCGATCAAGAGATATTAAATACACCAAGTTAAGCTTATCTCCTTCACGTGCATCCCACATGCTCGAATCTACCCATTTTTGTGCACCTGAGAGATGGACCTGGTTCATGCCTGAGCTTCCTTTGTCAATCTTCAAAACTAATCTTCACTTGGGCCACAAAAATTTTGATGATGACAAACTCTGTGCTTTTCATAAGCTTAGGCCATGTTTCAACTTAGCTCAACATCAACATAATGTTAGAAATATTTTTCCTTTTTATCACTTATCATCAAGGACCAGGTACATTAGGTTATAAACATCATTGTTCAAAGTGTAAAGCACAACCTTTTTCCCCCTTTTGGCATCATCGAAAAGTTGAATAAAATGTGAGATAACCAGATTTTAAAACTTACTCATGGACATTGAAGCTACTTCAAATGCAATCATGGATTAATCATCATAGATCAAGATAAGAATTTTAACCATCAAAGAAATATAAACAAACAGTTAGGGCAAAAGACAATGAATTTCATTGATGGTTGATAAGATTCTACCACAGAGCATAAGAAGAAATAAAAATACTAAAAATATGAGCAAAAGAAACAAAAAGTCCCGAACTGGGTCACTAGTTAATCTACACTAGGCTAGGAGGCTTAAGGTTGGGAAGAACTAGGTGCTTGGTTTTTGACTTGGAGGAGTTTCAGCATATCTTGAAGAATGACATCATTCTTCTCTTTTTCTCTCGCCAGCTCAATTCTGAGAGCATCTCTCTCTGTCTCCACCTCAACCAACCTCTTCTTCAGCCTTTCAATCTTAGCATCCTTAGCCTCACTTTCTTGCACCAAGGCTCTGACGTTGCTATTCACTGGTACCTTTTTGGATGAACTAGGTTCTTTAGGAGTGACATTGACTTCATAATCGTAAGCAAGCAGAGTATTAACCCAAAAATGATCCATGCTTGTACTAACCTCCCACTTTTTCATAGGTACATTGAAATGTGAAAGCACAGTTGTGAGAATAAAGCCATAGGAAATGGTATGAGTCTTGAAGACATTTATAACCCTATCATTAGGTCTGTGAGGGTTTCATGTTTAGATGGAACAGGTTCATCTATATTTTTCCCAAATTGAACCAACCCCTCAACAGCTTCGCCAGACCCACTTCCCCCTGTTTTGCTCACACTCTATTCTATTTCAGTAAATTCCTCTCCCCAAACAACCATTGCACCAGTTTTTTTTGTTAGACCAACAGGAGTGGGTGAAGAATCAACCACTTTTTTACCCTTTCCCCTCACAGCACTCATAGTATCCTTTTCTCTTTTTCTTTTCCCTTCTCCAGATTTTGTAGTCTCAACACTGCTATAGATCCTACCAGTACAAATCTATTCTCCAAATTTGTAACAACTTCAGAAATTGTCTCAGGAGTAACTTTAGAATCAGAAGATATCTGTTCAATTTCGGAATACCTAATTTCTTCCCCCTTAGTAGCAGACTTAAATGAATTTTCAGATTTCTGAGATTTTTCTTCTCTACTTGCTTTCAATTGCTTGTTTATTTTCTTGATCTGCTCTCCTTCAGCGATTATCTTACGAGCCATCATCTTTACTCTACTTTTCTTAGATATTGGTGTGGTTGAAGGAGTGGTAGAAGGTGTGGAAGTGGTTTCCTGTGGTGGTGATGAAGGATTTTCAGAGGTGTTCGACATATCTGGGTTAGGGTATGTAAGAGAAGAGAATTAGATTGTGTTTGAAAGATGAAAGAAGAATGAGAGTTTTTGATGGCTTGAGAGAGATGAAGTAAGGAATACAATAAAGCTGATAAATATACAGAGGAATCATTAATGGGGTAACAACATCTTTTCAGACTTTTAGAAGTCTAATCAAACTGAAATTCAGTTTTGAAGAGACGTTGGAGTGTATCCCTAGAATCTAGGTACTTCAATTCGGTTGGGACTCTTTTGAACGGAACTGGTTCACTTGTAACAGATAAGTCCAAAAGGAGTTTGGAATTAGGTAGGACTCATAATCCAAATATAATTATTTCAAATTATGCAGAGTGTAGAAAACATACCTATTTATCTTGATGAACCATGTTATTCACTGAATTTTTTTTTGTCTAAGTCTAAATTAATCAAAAAAAAAAGAAAATATCATTAGAGATTAATGAGTCATTTTAGCACACGACACATGAGTATACTGTTGGAAGTATGAGACTGAGCAAGATTTAATCTAATTATATACAAAATTTACACAGTTTCTAACCAATAATTTTTTCATTTTTTCCGTTCAACCTTGAAATGGTTCTTTTAGGTGATCTTAATCATCCCTAATTCCAACCTGTTCCTCTAAAAGTGATCTCTACTTAAGGCTTTTATGAATATGTCAGCAATTTGCTTGTCAGTAGCACAAAATTCCATAGTGATCAAGCCTTCCTCATAGTTGTCTCTCAAACAATGATACCTAAAATCTATGTGCTTAGTTCTCTTATGATGAACCGGGTTCTTTGTCATACTAATAGCACTAGTGTTATCACAAAAAATAGGGATGCAACCAACATCAATTCCAAAGTCCAATAATTATTGTTTGATCCACAACAATTGAGCACAATATGAAGCAACAGCAACATACTCCGCTTCAGCAGTAGATAAAGCCATTGAATTTTGCTTTTTGGTAGCCCATGACACAAGACATGAACCAAGGAACTGTGCCATACCTGAGGTGCTCTTCCTATCCACAAGGAAACCTGCATAATCAGTGTCAGCATATCCCACTAGGTTAAAATTACTACCTTTTGGATACCAAAGGCAAATGTCAGTGGTGCCTTTCAAGTATCTCAATATTCTCTTGACAGCAGTCAAGTGGGACTTCTTTGGATTTGCTTGAAATTGAGCACAAAGACCTATACTGAAAACAATGTCAGGTCTGCTAGCAGTAAGATACAAAAGAGAACCAATTATTTCCCTATACAACTTCTGATCAACAGATGAACCAGGTTCATCTATATCTAATTTCGTGGATATTGCAATAGGAGTGTCAATTTCTTTGAATGTTCCTTCCTGGTTTGGTTTTGTTTCTGAGGAATATGTTCATGGACAGGTTCCCTCGAGGTTTGAGGATAGGTTCCTCTCTAGTTAGTTCCCCTTGTCATGTTGCCCTGGGTGGAAGGACTTGTTCCATCATATGTTCCTTCCTATGATGCATCTTCAGGCTGGACTGTGGTTTCACTATTTGAATTTTTTATCAGCCCAATCTCTTATTTATCTTATTCCTGCCTCTCAGAAAGAATGTTAGTTTTAAAAAAAATAACATATACATTTTTTCTACACACATAGTTCTTTTACTGTATATCTTATAAGCTTTACTATGTGAAGAATATCCCAAGAATACTCCCTCATCACTTCTAGGATCATACTTACCTATGCAGTCTTTGCCATTATTATGCACAAAGCACTTACATCTAAATGTCCTAAGATGGGATATATTTAGCTTTCTCCCTTTAAGTGACTCATAGGGAATCTTAATAACAAGAGGTCTAGTCATGCAACTATTTATGATGGAGCATGCAAAAATTCAGCAAACTTAGCATTTTCAAATTCAGTTCCATGATCAGACTTAATTGATGCAAGTTGATTACCTAGTTGTTTCTGAGTTTTTTCTAACAAAAGAAGTAAACATGTCAAATGCTTCATCATTAGATGTTAAAAACAATGTCCAAGTAAACCTAGAGTAATCATCAACAAGCACCATCACATATCTTTTACCACCTCTACTTAATGTTCTTATTGGACCACATAGATCCATATGGACCAGTTCCATCGTTCTAGTGGTACTTACCATTTTCTTGCTTTTGAAAGGGGATCTTACCTGCTTCCTCCTTGCACAAGTCTCACAAACTTTGTCTTCCTTGAACTTAATGTTAGGCAGTCCTATCACCAAGTCCTTGGAGACTAGTTTGTTGAGTTGACTTAGACTGGCATGTCCAAGTCTTTTGTGCCAAGGAAGGGGATCATTATCCAACACACTTAAACAAGTGAGTTCATTTTCTGAAAGTGTGGACAGATCTACAATGTAAATATTGTTAACTCTTTTTCCTTGCAAAACAATCTTGTCAGTGGTAAGATTTATCACAAAACATTTGGTAGAGGTGAATGCTACCAAGTTACCTCTATCACACAATTGTGATACACTGATTAGGCTGTATTTTAGGCCATCTATCAAGTAGAAATTCTCAAAAGAGTGAGAAACAGTCTTACCTACCTTTCCAATCCCAATGATCTCACCTTTCTTCCCATTTCCAAAGGAGACATTACCTCATTTCAGGTCTTCAAGTGAAAGGAACTGGTTCTTGCTACCTGTCATATGTTTTGAGCAGCCGCTATCCATGTACCATATTTGGCTTCTCCCCTTCACTTGGACCCGTAAAAGGAAATCAGGGGTTAGTCTTAGGAACCCAAACTAGTTTGGGTCCGTTTCTATAGGCAAAAGGGTGAATCAGATTCTTTTTAGCCCAACCTGGTAGCTTATTTTTCCCTTGAACAAATTCTTTATTCTTTTGACTAGCCTTTTTTTGCAATACATTCACTTTTATAGTGACCAGTTTTACCACAGTATGTGCAAATTTTGTTCTCAGGAAGTGTGTGGTACTTGCTTTTGGGATCCCACTTAGGTGTAGGGGTCCCATAGACAAGTCCTCTCTTATTGCTATTATGGTGTTCATGTATCCATGAAAGTGCATCGGAGGACCTATTCCATTTACAAGTTCTGTCTAGCTCATATTTAACCTTGCTTAGATCCTCCTTAAGAACTCTTATCTGCTCATCTCTTTTGTACAACTCGTCTTTCATTTTTCCTAGGTTTTCTTCTAATGTGAGTTGTGTGTGATCAGCTTTCTTTTTACCTATTCCTAATTTCAGTTTTAGATTTTCAGATCTTAGCTCTAGGACAGTGGTGTCAAGTTCATGAACTTGGTTCTTTAACTTAGTATTTTTACTATCACTTTCACTAGCCCTAAGTTACAGATTTTTGCACTTAGCTTTCAATATCACACACTCCTTAGACATCAGTTCCTTTTCATTGTTTAGATCCTCAGATTCATCAATGAAATCAAAGAGTAATTCAGATAGCCTTTCTTTAGACAAAAATTTAATCTTGTCTTTGAGATGAATTATACTTACCTCAGATTCCTCATCGAATTATTCAATTGTCATAAGTGCTTGTTCATCTCCATCTTCATCCTATGAGTCCTCATTTGAGCTTTCTCCCCAGGCAGCAACCATAGCCTTTGTTGATCCTTTGTGCTTCTTGTGTTGAACTTGTTCCTTCTTCATATTCCTTCATTCAGCTCTTTCCTTCTTCCATTCAATTTCCCATTGAGGGCAATTTTTGATGTGGTGAGAAGTCTTCCCACACTTGTAACACTCCTCATTGGTTTATTTTTTAGGAACCATTGGTTTGCTATAGCTTCCGCTTCTTGAAGGACCATTTCCTCTCATTAGATACTTCTTGAAGTCCTTTGTAATCATGGTCATTTCATCCTCCTCTAAATCAGCACCTTCAGTGATTCTGAGTGCCAGGCTCCTTTCCTTCTTGGGTGCATCCATATTCAAGGTTTGCCTTCTAAGTTCATAGGCAGTGAGATTTCCAATTAGCTCATCCAACTTAAGAGTGACAACGTTCTTTGATTTCTGAATAGTAGTAATTTTGCTTTCCTAAGAGACTGGCAGAACCCTTGTCAAAATCTTCTCAACTTTGTCTTCTTCAAGAATAACCCTTCCAAGAGACTTAAGTTCATTTGTCAATGCAGTGAACCATGTATACATCTCCTGGATGGTTTCCCCTTCCTTCATGGTAAAATTCTCATATTGAGAATACAACAGTGTTCCTCTGGACCTCTTCACTTGAGGTGTTCTTTCATGAGCCACTTGCAAAGTATCCCATATTTCCTTAGCAGTGATACAACTTTAAATTCTACTGTACTCATCTGGACCAAGTCCACACACAAGCCATTTCTTGGCCTTAGCATTATTTTCCCATTTCCTCAAGTCCTCGGCATTGCAGTCATCTCTTGTTTTTGGCACTTCTACTCCTTCAATAGTCTTCTTCATGGTAGCCAGGGGACCATCAGTGACAATGTCCCATAGGTGATAGTCTTCTCCGATGATGTGATCTCTCATCCTGTTTTTTCACCAAGAGTAGTACTGGCCATTAAAGAGTGGAGGCCTATCAGTAGATTGCCCTTTCTAGTTTCCAGGTGGTGCGATCATCTTGATCTGTTCCTAAGGTGTTAGACTCTTTAAGGATAACCCGCTCTGATACCAATTGGTGTTTTATACTTCAATACCACACAAGAGGGAGGGGAGTGATTTGTGTGGTGACCAATTTTTCCCTTAAACTAATTATGGAAGGAACTGGTTCTTCTATGTGTTCCTTCTACTACTATTGCGCAATAGTAAATATAGATAGTAAAGAACACAAGTATTTTTACGTGGAAAACACCCGCTCAAAAGGTGACAAAACTACGACCTACTACTCAGTAGGATTTTCCCCAACACTTCACTAAATCACTGAGCTAAAATAGCATTTGCAAAACTCTTTGTAAACCTAAGGATTACCTTTAATCCCGTTGTAACAACCAGCCTCTAACTGTTGCGACAACTTCAAGTTAACTCTAACTTGAATACTCAAAGTACCTATTACAATTGCTTCTAGATAAAGCTGAAAAGTACAATATAAAAACACCTACTATAATTGAACTAGAAATAAAGAAAAACACATAAAACTCTTTATGGAGCTGGTTCTTCAATCTGGTTCATGTAGCTTCAGGTTTGCACACTTGAATCACACACGAACTGCTTGCAAAAAGCCTTGCTATTTTTCTCTCAATTCACGTTTAACTTCTGCATTTTTGTGCAACACCTGTAAAGTGAGAACATCCTGCAATTTATAGAGTTAGTAGATGAAGAAATAACTAGAGTTCTGATGCAACTCTTCCTTGGTGGAAGAGTTCTAGTTGATCTCAACTTCTAACTCCTTCCCTATCTTGGATAATGTTCTCTTTGAGTAAGGTGTCCTTCTCCTTATCAGTTATGCAACCTTTTCGATCAGGAGATATTAAATACACTAAGTTAAGCTTATCTCCTTCACGTGCATCCCACATGCTCGAATCTGCCCGTTTTTGTGCACCTGAGGGATGGACTTGGTTCATGCCTGAGCTTCCTTTGTCAATCTTCAAAACTAACCTTCACTTGGGCCAACACCTAGCAAACAAAATACTAGAACAACTCGATAGGTATGTTTGCAATTATGACTGGATTAACTTATTTCCATAAGCAAATGTACAACATTTACCTCGAACGCACTCAGATCATTGTCCCTTATTAATCAACTTAAAATACACTTTTCACCGGAAAAAAGTGTTCCGATTTGAAACAATTTGGACCTCACACCCACACTTTGCCAACCTAATCAACCGTAATTGGGCTCTTAATAAGGGCCTACTACAAGCCATAGAAGACTTCACATAAGAGGTTCAGGAGTGGAACCAAAATACTTTTGGTAACATTTTTAAAAAATAAAAGAATTTATTACCCCGAATTGCTGGCATCCAATCCTCCCCTAGTTACCCCAAAAGCCCTTTCCTCCGATATCTAGAAATAAATCTTATTAATAATTATAATAATTTACTCCGGCTTGAAGAACGACTAAAATCGCGTATCAACTAGCTTCAACAAGGCGATGCAAATACCAAATTTTACCATCTCACTACTCTTCGAAGAAATCGTATAACAACTCTCAAAGATTTAGGTGGTAATTGGATTCTTGAACAATCTCAAGTCAATGATATTGTGAGCACGTGATTTTTGCCTTACGAAAAAACTACTCCAAAATAAATCAAAAATAAAATAAATTTTTTTTACTGTGTAATTTCTGAATTTGCGTGGTGTTAAATATTTGTTTATGTCCGTGAATGTTTACTTTGTCATGATAAAATAAAAAATAAAATAAAATACATGTTGCATGCATATAGGATATAACTATGCATTTTAAAAGATAATTTAAATTAAAAAAAATATATGTGTTAGTTCTATTTTAAATATCCCACTATGTGATTAATATTTTTGACTATGTGTTAAACAATTGTTATGAAGTAATTAATATTTTTGTGTAAGGTTAAAAATTGTTTTATAATTTTTATTAGGATTTTTTATAATTTAAATAAAATTAGAAAATATATATAAATTGTGAAAGGAAATTGGACCTGGATTAAAATCCAGGCCCAAGTGAATTAATTCCCCCCCAGCCCAATCCAAAATAGCCTGTCCGGTCCAATTCAATGCAGCTACGCCAAACGACGTCGTTTGGTGATCATTCATCAAGGGCCGTTGGATTAAGTCCATCCAACGGCCAAGATTTCATCACCCTAACCCGTGATCATTACCCGACCCACTGCCCCGGTTCAACCCGTCCCCCAACTTAAACCAAACGATGTCGTTTGGTTAAGTGGATTGATCCTAGCCATCCATTCTACTTGATCCAACGGACGATACCAATCCACCCCACCCCTATATAAATCCCAAGCCTTACCCCGGCCCCTAACTGAACACCCCCCCTCCTACACTGTTCATCATCGTCCCCCAAACCCCCACTCCTAACCCTAGCCGCCCTAGGATTCCACCGCCTGAAACCCGGCGGCATCAACGCCGCCGGTCACCATCTTGACACCCCAGAACCCTCTGAACGTCCCCTACACGAATATGACCTTAGATTCCTTCGAATCAGGCCCCAACCCTTCGAATCTTAAATCGAAGGTTGGCCTGAAAACCTGATCTAAACCAATCAGCACCTAGTTAACACCATAGCTTCCCCTAGTCATCCTGAGTATGGATCTGTTGTTTGTTTGGCTCGAATCAGTTCCGAGTTTCTCGAATCTTCTTTTGAAGATTCGGACCAAACAAGAACAAGCTCAGATTTGTTTTAAGTTGACACCAAATGACCCCTAGGCTACCCTCACCCTTGTGTCATGTTTGGGTCTTCTCGAATCTGACCAGAAATGGTTAAATCCCAAATCGAATATTTAAGAACCCTAAAAAATTACCAAACTTTCGGATTCTGTTCAGATTAAGTAAAGATTGAGGTTCAATCGACCTTAGTCGAAGTATTTTCAGTGGAAAATACTTCGACTAAGGTCTGTTTGATTTCAAACAAAAATCCAAATCCAAGCTGAGTTCGAGTCGGATTAAAATTGAAGATTCAAAGGTATTTTTTCTATTATTTTGTGTATTCTACGTGTGTTGTTGTTTGTCTTAATAGCTTGTTAATTTTTCATGATTTTATTTGATTAATTCTGTCACTTTTGTCTCATTCCCGTCTATATGGTCAAATATGAAACTGTTTTCAATTGGTTGTGATTGTTCATAATGTAAGTAATCGACTCGATTAAGTTCGTCGATTAGTTATATTATGAATTCTCACTTATGATAATGCTAATAAAAAAACAGTCTGCTTCTATTATTTTAGACTAATTATTGACAAATGTTGTAAATAGTCAACTGATTAATACTCGTCAATTAAATCATGTTTGTTTGTGAATCAGTGAATTCAAATGTATGCTGTATATGTTGTTTTCTGAACAGGGCATTGTCAGTATATTGACAATGCTCCTGTGTATGTTTGATCTTAGTTCAATTATAAGTTCAGTTTGCATTATTATGCTGAACCCAGTGTAATATTGTCAAGTTTGAGTTCAAGTTTACAAATGATGATTAGATGTAATTGTGATAGAATGTTTACATTCTTAGGATTCAGTCCAGAACCTAAGAGAATTGGTATTAGCTGTGTTAAATCAGGTTGATAATTAAGTTTGAACAGATTTTTAAATCTGTTTTGTAAATTCTGTTATGATTTTTACATTTAAGGCAGTAATAATAGTGATCACAGTAGGTATTTCTGGGTTAGAAACAGTAGGGTAATGTGATAATAGTAGTGGGCTGAAAGTGGAATGTAATGGCTATAATTTAAGTAATAAAGGGGAACAAGGGATAATGGGGCTGCTGAAAATCATGTTAGGATCACATAAAGTATTAAAAAGTAGTTTTTAATGGAAACTTTCTAATTTTTAAAGGGATAAAGGGTCCAGCCACCATGACAAAGGTGCAACCAGCCCTGTATAAATACAGGAGCTGGACAGCTTAAAAGGGGCAGACTTGAAGAGACCTTAGAGGATTCTCAAAAAAGGGAGTTTTAAGAGAAAAAGAGAGTGTGAAATTGGGGAAGCAAACAGATTTTTAGGGGCAGTTTTCAGACAGAGAGATAGAGCTTAAGGCAGATTTTAGGAAACTGAAAGAAAACTGAAATATGATATTATTTCTTTTCAGTAAGTCTGTTCGGATTTGTTCAATAACATTGTTCAGTTAAAAATTCTGAAATTTCCTAAAGAGTGTTGTCACTGTGCATCTGGGTTCTTTGGGTCTTATTATTGTTTAAATCTGTGGGAATACTGGTATTTTGCTGATTTAGTTACTGCTGCAACTGCTGAAACTTACTTCTTCTACCTCCATTTCCAGGTACATATCCTTTTAAATTCTATGTTGGAAAGAGATTCAGTATGACGGATAAAATGAAGATTGAATTGTAATACTATCTTTATTCATATGAGTTCTTTAATTAAAAACTCAGTTTTATTTTCTGGATCAAATAAGTAGTATATGTTAATAGAATGATTGTAAATTAAATATCTTTTATTGAAGACTGTATAAGTGTTGTAACAAGGTTAATTTTTCTAAATTTTCATTAAAGTATGGTTGTGATTAAGATTGTCAAGATAGGAAACAATGGCATAAAGTGGGCCATTATTTAAATTTTATGGTGTTGTTAGTTAAGTAAAGAGTAATGTAGAAATATCAAGAAAACTACACTACTAATTCTTATTGTTAAATAAGGTTTAGATGGTCTTGATGGTATATGTTTATAAAGATAATAGATGTGTGTATAAGCGTTGGTGAAAGGTGATATGATATATCTTGTTACGATATTAAAACATTATGAATGTTTACGAAATACAGTTAGGTTGTATGTAAGGTAATTTTATTGAAGTAACTTGTATAATAACTCCTTTCCTATAAACTCGATGCCTATTTGCCTTCATAAAACAAAGTGACCAAATAATTAGGCCTATTAGATTAAAAGCGAGTATATGAGAATGAGAAGAGATGTACAAGCATAAATTGCCACACTTTACATCAATGATAATTAGAAATAGAATTTGCATTAAGTAAATAATAAAAATTCTCGGAAAATATTTCCTTCCTTTATGAATCATTTATTTTCCGTTTCATATGCAATTTATTCTTTGGCATATATATATATATGACATATTTGTTAAAAAAAATCATATTTTTACTATGTTCTTTGAATTTGAATAGTTGGAATGAATATAACTTATATTCGGAAATCATAATCGACGAACAACCTTTAATAGATTGCGAATTCTTTTCAAAGAATTTAAAGGCCTCTAAATAGGAGTTTCTCATGATTTTCACATAAAAGAAATACATAAATATAAACAATTTGTGGAAAATCCCTAAACCATTACAAATATTTTGCGCAATTAGGGATACGTTCGCGTACCCTGATTATATTTTTAAAAGTAAAAATTCGGATTATGCGTACGCGCAATTTCGAACGAATATTTAATAAAAGAATTTTTCCAAAGGCGTTAAATCAATTTCATAAAAACCCAAGATGTACGGTTCACTATTCAAGAAAAACAAATATTCTTGATTCAACACAATTTTGAAAAATGATTGCTTAATAAATATATTATCAAAAGTTATTGTGTACACGTACGCGTGACACAAGTCCGCCATTTTTTTTAAAACACGAATATACGTACGCGTAATTCGATTCAAAGAAGGATCCTCAAACACAGTAAGTATAAGCGGTAGCAAAAATCATGTAACATCAATATATTTAATAAAAATCAAGATAATTAAGCCAATAATAAAAACAGTTAAGCGACCGTGCTAGAACCACGGAATTCGGAAATGCCTAACACCTTCTTCCAGATTAACAGAATTCCTTACTCAGGATTTCTGGTTCGCAGAATAATAAGCAGAGTCATATTCTCCTCGATTCAGGGATTGAAATTGGTGACTTGGGATGCCTTAAAATTCCCAGGTGGCGACTCTGAAATAACTAAATAAATCCCGTTTCGACTGTCCTTTAATTGGAGAAAACTCCCCACGCGCCCCGCGGGCGCGGCAAAAAGGAGGTGCGACAACTCTGGCGACTCTGCTGGGGATTAAAAGTCAAACTGTAACCCAGAACCAGTGGTTCAGGGTTTAAAGAATTCGAGCTTAAAATATCTGTGTTAATTGGTTTTATTTACTATGAGATTTTCAACTGTTTATATGCTAATATGCTAAATGTTATTGTTTACCGCTTTAATATTATTTGAATTGTGAATATATACAACTGCTACGAAACCCCCTTCTTTCTGAGTCTTCTGAATTTATGGTGTACACGTGCGCGTGACCCACCTTTCTGTTAGAGTCCTACCAAATAAGACGGAGTTGGGACAAGTAACTAGGCCGGGCAGACTTTCGTGCTCCCGGTACGTTGCCCCCGCTTCGGCTCAAACTGTCCGTTTGGGTAAGCCAGGTTTAGAACAATCAACCTAAGGTTTTACACTTAGAATAACTCAGCCATGTACCGGATCCCTAGTAGGAACGAATATTTGCATCATATGCATTTGGCCTTGGAGACTCAACACAGGGGTTGGGTCTGTCTATGACAGGTGAACCCAAAAATAAAAAGACCATCATAATGCATCCTACTTGTTACTTGTGCATTCATTTGCCTCGAACATGCTTGTTGACCAGCTTAAATAAAATCATGGTAAGAAGAGAGGAATAAAATGGGTTGTTTTAAATTTCGAAAAAAAAAAGAGAAAAGGTTTTAAATCTTGAAATAAGGGTATTTAATAAATAATAAAAAAAATTCGAAAATTACTTTTTTAGTATAAATTTTCAAAAATGAATTTTGACTTTATCAAAATTAAATTTCAGATACAAAATGAGCATCACACAAAGTCCCTCATCCACAAGTACGGAAGAATTTCTATGTCAGCTTCAAATGTGGTGGTATGATTTAGGCGAAGACGGTCAAAAATGGGTCGTCAAGCATTTGAGAAATCTCACGGACATTATGAAAGTTAAACCCCGTGATGATCTGATTGCGTCATTAGTAACTTTCTGGGATCCTGTTCACAATGTTTTTCGTTTCTCTGACTTCGAGCTTACTCCTACATTAGAGGAGATAGCTGGATATACTGGTTTTGAAGGAAGTTTAAGAAATCAAAGCTTGATATTCACAAAGGCTCCTTCGGTACATCGATTCTTCGGTCTTTTGAACATCAGCAGTCAAATCAGGAAAAGCAATGTCATCAATGGATGTTGTTCCTTCAACTTTTTGTATTCAAGGTTCGGAAAGTCAGAAGGGTTTGAAATTCATGAAAAAGGCCTTACTAATAAGCAAAACAAAGACACTTGGTATAAGCACGTGATTTTTGACCCTCCCCGGGAATTTTTACGTTCTTAAGCATAAATATCTAATTTAGGACTAGTATAGCTATTTTAACTATTTTTACTTTATTTCGTTGCAAAAAGAAAAACTTCAAAAAATATATATATAAATTTTAGTTTATGTATCTCTCATAAATTTGAAAAATACAAAAATTGTACTTTATTTTGGTACTGTATATAAATTCGAAAATTACAAAAAATATAGTTCTATTAATGTTTGCAGTCATTATAATTTTGAAAAATACAAAAATATTACGTCATATTTTTGTCTTTATTAAAGAACGAAAATTACAAAAAAATAGTTTTATTAATATTCTATAGTCATTTTTAACTTGGAAAAAATACAAAAATATTACCTCATATTTTATCTTAATATTTAAAACGAAAATTACAAAAAAAATAGTTTTATTAATAATTTTGTAGCTATTTTAAAATCTTGAAAAATATTTAAAAATATATAGTTTTGTTTAAATACTAGTCTTATTTTTGGTAGTTATTTTGCTTACATAGGACTAGTTAAGCAACGTGTTCCTATTTCTCGGGTCCGGGCAAAAGAATAATATTCGGGTTTAAACTACCCGGTTTTAGGCCTAAATTTCGGACCTGGCCCACAATAAACCGTGTCCAGGACACATGGGGAACCCCACCACGCGTGGGGGACATATGCCTCGAACCCCACCACGCGTGGGCTCATTTTTCTGGGCAAAACCCAGTACAAAGCACGGACAAAAGCATAGAGGTCAGGGGGGATTTTTGGATTTTTTGAAAAACACTACTGTTCAGGCTTCTTCTTCATAAAAGAAGAAGAAGCAAAACCCTACTGTAAAAGGGGAGGACCCCGTCACCTTCCCACTCCCCCGACGCTAAACCACCCAACCAACTCCTCCAGCACTCCCGTCCAAACACCATCGCCCAAACACCTACCAAAACCCACGTCCAAACAGCTTTCCCCCAGCACCGGACCAACACCCCTACTGCCTGTTACCATACTCCATTATCATCCTCGCATCACCATCGCATCCAAAACACCAGGCACCACCAAACCAGCCTCCCCAGCGTCCATAACCACCATCCAAACGAAACCAGCCCCACCGTCGTCCAACCACCCCCCGTCGGTAAACCACCATTGAAGACCCCTACTGTCCCAACGACCAAAACCAACGAAAACCCTCTCCAAACGCAGCAACAACCAGCTCCGTCAACAACCAAACAGACCTCCATAGCTGCTCCTTTCATCACCTCCAACGACCCCTTTGTTGCAGCTTCTCGCAATAGTTGCTGCATCAAAAAATACAGCAGCTGTTGCTGCGTCGCTGCGTTGCTGAGTAGCTCAGCCGTTGCTTCAGTCCGGTGAGGTTGTTTTGTTCGTCGAGGTCCGGTACGTCGAGGCGCTGTCCGAGGTTCCGTCGTTGTTCTTCGTTCAGAAAGGTCCGGCTTAAGTTCCGTCGGAATCGTGTTTGTCGCTCTGAGTTGGTCGAGGTGCTAAGGTTAGTAAACCTCGATGTATTAGATAAATAAACTTACGTTGAATGTTTGAGATGCAATATAAAAATTGGTATGGAAATTTTCTGCCTATGTTTCATTGTCTGCATTTTGGTTCATTCTCATGTTATGTTATTCTTATTTATTTGATGACGTTTAATTAAGTTTGACTAGTTGTTCTATGACACAAGTTTGACGTTAATTTGTTCGTCCTTTACTTCGCTTAGTTCATTCAAAATTTTTTTATTATTATTAGTACATGTTATTACTAATCCCGAAATACTCATTCGCTAAAACTCTTTTATTAAACCTCTAACAAGTTATGAGATTTTAGTTGTAAAGAAGCTGTAAGGTTTAGTATGGTTAAAAGCGTAAAAATGGCATCCCTTTAAAAATAAAAAAGTAAAAATAAAAAAAAATAAAATAAATAATAATAATAAAAAAATAAATAAAAAGGAGACGAGCTTCGCTAAATAAAAATGTACAAATTGCGGAGCCCTCGCAAAATACATGTATTAAATACTTAAATTCCGGGACGAGCCGTTTAGTAAAATTCACGGCCCTACCCCAAAATAATAATGCGCTAGTTGCTTTAGACGCGCCTTTAATAATGTTATCTCCCTAAACTCGGGTGCACATTTATGTGACCCAAATCCAAATCTCAACGGAGTCGAAATATGTCTTTAGTCACGGGCGCATTGATTGTGGCGTGGCCCGAGATGCATTTCCATGACGTTGCAAATTCTTTAAAAAATAAGAACGAGATGAGCCTCGCCAAAAAAAAAAAAATAAATTGTGGGGCCCTCAGTAAATACTTGTTTTAAATTACTTGGAATTCAGGAGGGTTGTTTAGCGAATTTCACGGTCTCCGCAAAAATAATAATGCGCTAGTTGCTTTAGGCGCGTCTTTAATAATTTAATTTTCTTAAACTCGGGTGTGCATTTCATGCGACCCAAATCCAAATCCTAAAACATCAAATAAAATATGTTTCGGATCGTGGGTGCATTTCATGTGACACAGTCCAAAGATATATTTTAAGCGATGTTCACATTCTTGTAAAAACAATAATAATAAAGCGGTTAAAAGATAAATTTGCACATAAGTTCATATTGTATTAAAAATCAGATAAATAAGCCAAATATAACAGTTGAGCGACCGTGCTAAAACCACGGAACTCGGGAATGCCTAACACCTTCTCCCGGGTTAACAGAATTCCTTATCTAGATTTCTGGTACGCAGACTGTAATATAGAGTCATTATTTTCCTCGATTCGGGATTAAAATTGGTGACTTGGGACACTCTAAATCTCCCAAGTGGCGACTCTGAAATAATTAAACGAATCCCGTTTCGATTGTCCTTTAATTGGAAAAAACTCCCCTGTGCCCGCGGGTGCGTAAAAAGGAGGTGTGACAGCTCTGGCGACTCTGCTGGGGAGTATTGACCCAGAACCACTGATTCAGGGTTAAGAATTCGAGCTTAGAATAATTGTTATTATTTGGCTTTATTTATTATCTGATTATTACATGTTTTGAGCCTAATGTGCTAAATGTTGCTTTTACCGCTTTGATATTATTTGAACTGTATATAAATTGTGCCGAAACCTTTCTCTTCTTACCTCTGGGGATGTGCTTACTGGTTGAGACTCCCTATTCTGTTAGTGTCATACCCTAAATAAAAGAGGCTCGGAAAGTTTCTAAGCCGGCTGGCCTTTTGGTTCCCGGAAAGGAGCTCCTTCCTCAGCTCGAGTTGTCCGCTCGGGTACACTGTCTAGAACACCGACCCAGGTTTTTTGAACCTAGTATAACAAAGCCACATGCCGGATCCCTAGTAGGAACGTTTATTTGCATCATGTGCATTTGACTTAGGGGACTCAACATAGGGGTTGGGTCCGTCTAGGACAAGCAACCTGAAAATAATAGACAATCTTTCGGCATCCTATGTGCTACATGTTGTATTTAGTCAAGGGCGAATGGGTCATTTGGTCATTTCCAGCATGATGTTATTTTAATCAAAGCATGGGGAACATTTGTGGAATCCAAGAAGCCTTGGAATTCCCTATGTCCCCCACGCTTGCTTTTTGGGAAAGCACATGGGGAACATTTGCGGAATCCAAGAAGTCTTGGAATTCCCATATGTCTCCCATACCACATTTTTGAAAGAAATAATAAATATAAAAAATAAAAATACAAATAAAAACAAAGCATGAAAATCCAAAAAAGATTTTGTATGTTGTCATCATTTTCCACATATAAGAAAATCGTGAAAAGATGAGGAAATGGCAGTGTAGAGATATAATTACTTATTTTTAGAAAGAAAAAAAAAACAAATGTCCAAGTAGTGTCGAAACTCTGCCAAAATTTTGAGAATATAAAATAAAAAATGTCTTATTAGTTTGTTTTATTAAAAAAGAAAAAGCATTAATAGAAAAGAAAATTGTTTGTCTTGCCATAAAAATGAAAAAGTCTTGTTTTAAAAATATGTGTTATTTATTTGTTTATGAAAATGACAAAATTAAAATAATCCAAAAGTATTTTCTCCATTATTGGCTTCTCTAGGAAGTCTTTCTAATTGTTTTCAAAAATAATATAAAAAAAACAAATCCGAAAATATTTTGATTTTTCTTTCAAAAATTGAAAAGAAAATTCAAAATTTTAAAAAAAACAACATTTTAGAAGCATTTCTTTTATTAAAGGTAAAATTTCAAAAAATATTTTCTTTTTTAGAATAAAAAAAAAGAGCAAATGAAAATTCAAAAAATATATTAGTCTTTCTTTTAAAAAGAAAATCAATCAAAAGGGTTAGTTCATCTGCTTATTATTATTTGCCTACTTATTCTTATTTGACCGAACTACGCGGGTTTGATTCTCACCGGATGTGAGATACGTAGGCAACCCTCATCGGGTCCAACCCCCACCTTCTCAAAAGAAGGAATGTTTTATGTTTTTCGTTAATTCGTTTGTTTGTTATAAACGAAAAAAAAATAATAGAATAATAGTCTATTTGTTTATTGTGAAAATAATAATAAATATATAAAAAAATATATATAGAAAATGGAAAAGGGTCCTCTCAAAAACAGTTTATTTGCCCGAACTACGCGGGTTTGATTCTCACCGGATGTGAGATACGTAGGCAACCCTCATCGGGTCCAACCCCACCTTTTGCTAAAAGCCAAAAACAAATAAATAATAATAATAAAAAAAATGTGTGTCAAATTTTAATTTTGTCATAAAGAAGTCAGGTGACGCTGTTTTATCAAGACATAGCCGAATGTTCCCGAAAGGGACGCCGGAAGGCTGACTTTGCATTAACAGCCGCCTTTGGGTCATTTTGAGATATGGACCCACACAGCCTAAAAATCTTCGTCCCCGAGGCGTTGAAAGGCCGTGTTTGCAATATTGACTTTTCTAATTTGAAAAATGATAAAAGGAGTCATAAATAAGTCAGGTGTTGTTTTGTCATAAATAGCCGAATGTTCCCCAGAGGGACGCCGGAAGGCTGACTTTGCATAAACAGCCACCTTTTGGGTCATATTTAGGATTTTTTGTCCAGTTGACCCACACAGCCTTAAAAATTTTCGTCCCCGAGACGCTGAAGGGCCGTGTTTTGCAGCACCAAGTTTTTATTATAATTTGAAAAAAAAGAGTCGACGGTCAGGTGAGTACCATTTGAAAATTTTGTCATAATAAGCCGAGCCAGCTTCGGCCGCGTCTTAAACCGTTCTTGCCGAAATAGCCTTAGAGTATCTTTCAGTTGTCGAAAGGTTATTTTCGTAAAAGAATGGACAAGTTTTAAAGTGTCAAAATAATCCTCACCGGCCTCAAATTTATGTGAAAATTGGAAGGGGCCACATTTACAAAAAATAACCATTTGGTTGCATTTGTCGAACAGAGAAAGGGAGCTGGAATTTTGTTTTTAAGTCTACCAATCTTTTGATTAGAACATGCAGGTTGTTTAATTTTCAAGCTTGTGGGTAATCTTTAAATCCTTGAAACCCAGTTTGTTCTAAATTTTTTTTAAAAAAATGTGTGTTTAGTATTGTTTATCTTTTATTGTCCGAACTACGCAAGGTCTGATTCATGCGGGGTCATGATACGTAGGCAATCTCCATAAGATTCGACCACAACAAAAAAAAAGGAAAAAAAAAATGAAAAAGAAAAAGAAAAAAAAAAGAAAAAGCAAAATGAAAAAGCAATGAAAAAAAAAGAAAGAAAAAGAAAAAAAAAAGAAAAAAAAACGAAAAAAAAAAGATGTTGTCACCTGTTTTGTTTTGAAGCATAAACTTAAGGTGGTTGGTTTGTGGTAATCCGGACAATGACGCCCAGAATCCTTTGCTTGCACCTCATGATATACAGTCTGCAGGGATCAGGCCTAATAACAGAAGCACTTGAATCCTATTGGAAACTTGTTGACGGAGGTTGCTGATATTGAAGCTGGTAATAGTCTTTGCAATACTAATGCAAAGCTCAGCGGCTACGATGCCGAGTTTGAAAAATGGGAGGACGCTCCGTTCCTTGGTTAGCAAGAGAGAAGCTTGTGGTGGCTTATTTTGTTGTCATTTCTGTTGTCCGGATTAGTAAGGTTGTAATTTGGATTTTGTCCTGTGTCAAACCTTCTCATCTTTTCCTTTTGTCATATCAGTTTGTTTAAGTTTTGTCCAGTTTGTTTAGGATTTTTATTCCGGTTTGTTTTTATTTTTTTTCAAACCATTTCACCAGTCTAATGCAAAATCCGGTCTTATATTATATCCAGTCATCTTTTGTTTAGTACTTTTTTCATTTTGTTCAGTGCCGATTCTAGTGACATGACATGCGCACACACTTTGGGCTTAGTCTTTAAAGTTAATCATAAAACCACAGAAAGGCGGTCAAACCATTTAAAGAAAATAAGGACGGTTTGAGATTATTCAGAGCTCGAGTCATGTGGAACTGGGGCAAGTTAAACAAAAAAGAAAACCGTTTAAAAGCAAGATTTGCCTAAATTGGCATGAGGGTCGTTCATAATAATGAGAATGAGAGTGTCGCCCAACGGTGCTTTAGAAGTGACAAAGGGAAAAACAAATGTTTAACATAATTGTCAAGCCCAGCACCGTCAGAAGAGGCTACAAATTTTAATCGTGTTGTTTGCACTTGGCATGTTTTGAAGACTGGAATGACGAAGGCATTTTGTTCTGCTACCTAAACACTTTATCCTTCGTTAGCCCTTTGAGCCTTATTTATTTTCTTTCATGCCCCTCGTTCGGAACCAGTAGCAACGACTAGAAGATACGAGCATGAAAAAAAAAGAAAAAAAGAGAATAGCAAAATGACAAAAGAAAAATGAAAAAAAGAGAAAAAAAAAGAAAATTGATAACCAAGAAAAAAAAATCAAATGAAAAAGAGGAATTGGGAACTACGTTTGACCTGATTCCTCAAAGAGGATACGTAGGCGCTTCACGGCTCGGCCATAGTTTTGAAAAAAAAAATGAAAAAAAAAACAATTAAGATATCCCCAAGCAAGAAACTGGGGCAGAGGTTGCGGTCGTTGTAAATAAATCTAATTCCGAAGGTTGTAACTAATAACCCAAAAAATTAATGTATTTTTGAGCCTTTTATACCCTTTCTTTCTAGCCTGTCCAAAACACCCATTACGGTCCAAAGAAAGACCTTCCGATCAGTCTTCAAAAGATGCCAAGTCAGACAAATGAAGAGTCTTACTGGCGAACATAACATTCTGTTCCACAGCAGAAAGGACTCTAATCTCCAACAGAAAGAGTCATACCAGAAACACTCCAAAATCCCCAGCTGGAGAGAGATATAAAACGAGAGAGTCTTATTGGTGAAAACCTTCACAGGCACCATAAGGCGATGAAAGCTGAGAGAAGAACCCAAAGATGAGAGAGACTTGATAGTGAAAACCCTTCGGGCACTACAAGTCGAATAAGATTGAGAGTCAGAGGGGGAATCGCCAATTGAAGATCTTAAAAGATGATTGACGGCAGAGGATAGGCCACATACGCATGTCATGGCCATTAGAGTCGGTATTTGCGTTTGATAGATTTTTATTTGTAGTTTCTTTTGTAAAAGAGTCATTTGTTTCCTTTGTCTTTTATTTTGTGTCTTTTATCTTTCTCCTTTCATAGAAAATTCCCCAATAGAGTCTGTCTGGTCAGAACAAGTATGAAATGACTTCAAATAGGCCATCAGCTTTCCAAATGAGATCTGACTAGTACATCCAAGTGGTATAGTCAGCGAGGAACAAGCGCGAGGCCAATGTCAAAATATATATCCCCAGCAAAAGGCCCATGAACAAAGCAAGGAACGCAGTGAGCAATATTTGGCGAAATTCATACAAGACTAAAAGTCGGGGGAAATGCCAGTTTCCAAGCTATGCCACAAAGAAGAGGGATATCCCCCAGCAGGAGGGGATTATCCCCAGCACATAATATCATCCCCAACAAGTGGTGGAGCACATAGAAAGGAAGAGAGAAAGGGAAAGCCATCCCAGCAGGAGTATCACAACCAACCACCATGTTTTAAACTAACAATTTTGTTTGATTTGAAACAGGTAAGGGAAATAGCATTGAGGCAGAACTGCGTGCCACAAGGGATATTATCAAACTGGGGCAGAAAATTTTCCTTTCATTTAGAAAATTTTCTGGAAGTCAGGTACCCTCAGCTGATAACATTTTACCCCCCAACAGGTAAGTAAATCAAGGGAGGTAGTCTTCGAAGGAAGAAGCTATGCAAAAAAAAAAATAAATAAATAAATAATTATAAAAAAAAAAGAATAATAATAAAAATGGGGAAGGTAGAAAAGGAAAATTCATCCCAACCCCCAGCAAGTATTCGAGGTAAGACATTTTCAAGTCTTAAAGATATTTTGGGTTAATCCGCCCTCAAATAGGATCTGTCGGGTTCATCCGCCCTCAAATAGGATATGTTGGGTTCATCCGCCCTCAAATAGGATCTGTTGGGTTAATCCGCCCTCAAATAGGATCTGTCGGGTTCATCCGCCCTCAAATAGGATATGTCGGGTTCATCCGCCCTCAAATAGGATCTGTTGGGTCCATCCGCCCTCAAATAGGATCTGTCGGGTTCATCCGCCCTCAAATAGGATATGTCGGGTTCATCCGCCCTCAAATAGGATCTGTTGGGTTCATCCGCCCTCAAATAGGATATGTTGGTTTCAGTCTTTTTATTTCAAGTTTTAAAACCAGGCGCCCACCTGTATAACGAGAGGAATACTTTTATGTCTTAGTTTAACCAGGCGCCCACCTGAATAATGAGAGGAATACATTTTCTGTCTTTTCATTCATATTCAAGGTCACCCACCAGTATAATGCGGGCATATCATTTCATGTCTTTACCAGGCGCCCACCTGTATAACGAGAGGAATACTTTTATGTCTTAGTTTAACCAGGCGCCCACCTGAATAACGAGAGGAATACTTTTAGGTCTTAGTTTAAACAGGCGCCCACCTGAATAACGAGAGGAATACTTTTGTCTGTGCATTCCATATTCTAGGCACCCACCTGTATAACAAGGGAATACATTTTGTGTCTTTACCATTAGGCGCCCACCTGTATAATAAGGGAATACATTCCACGTCTTTACCCATAGGAGATGCATTTCCTCCTAGGTTTGTTTAGTTTTACCCATAGGAGATGCATTTCCTCCTAGGTTTGTTTCAGTTTCACCCATAGGAGACGCATTTCCTCCTAGGTTTGTTTCAGTTTCACCCATAGGAGACGCATTTCCTCCTAGGTTTGTTTCAGTTTCACCCATAGGAGATGCATTTCCTCCTAGGTTTGTTTCAGTTTCACCCATAGGAGACGCATTTCCTCCTAGGTTTGTTTCAGTTTCACCCATAGGAGATGCATTTCCTCCTAAGTTCAGTTCTACCAATAGGAGACGCACTTCCTAAGTTTATTGTACCCACAGGAGACGCACTTCCTCAAAGTTAAGTTTTACCCATAGGAGATGCATTTCCTCCTAAGTTGTTTTAAAAAAAAATGACCTAGTCTGATGAACCTTCTCCTAGGATCAAAATCTTAGTCTGACGAATTTTTCTCCTAAGATAGAGACCTAGTCTGACGAACCTTCTCCTAGGATCAAAATCTTAGTCTGATGAATCTTTCTCCTGAGATAACCAAAAAAAAAAAAAAAACCTAGTATGATGAACCTTCTCCTAGGATCAAAATCTTAGTCCGATGAATTTTTCTCCTAAGATAGAGACCTAGTCTGACGAACCTTCTCCTAGGATCAAAATCTTAGTCTGATGAATCTTTCTCCTAAGATACCAAAAACAAAAAATGACCTAGTCTGATGAACCTTCTCCTAGGATCAAAATCTTAGTCTGACGAATTTTTCTCCTAAGATAGAGACCTAGTCTGACGAACCTTCTCCTAGGATCAAAATCTTAGTCTGACGAATTTTTCTCCTAAGATAGAGACCTAGTCTGACGAACCTTCTCCTAGGATCAAAATCTTAGTCTGATGAATCTTTCTCCTAAGATAACAAACAAAAAATGACCTAGTCTGATGAACTTTCTCCTAAGATCAAAATCTTAGTCTGATGAATCTTTCTCCTAAGATAACAAATAAAAATGACCTAGTCTGATGAACTTTCTCCTAGGATCAAAATCTTAGTCTGATGAATTTTTCTCCTAAGATAGAGACCTAGTCTGACGAACCTTCTCCTAGGATCAAAATCTTAGTCTGATGAATCTTTCTCCTAAGATACCAAAAAAAAGGAAAAGAAAAAAAAACGTTTGAAAAAAAGAGTCATTTTCCTAAATCCAGGCACCCACCTGTATAACGAGAGTAATACATTTCAGTCTTTTTCATTACAAGTGTTGAAGTTGGGAGCCCGCCCATAGAACAGAGGAATACATTTCAGTCCTTACATTTCAAGCATTGAAGTTAGGCGCCCACCTGTATAACAAGGGAATACATCCTAATCTAGTATTTAGTTCACTCTCAGCACTGCATCAGTAGTATTAGTGGGCTACGATTTTGCTAACGGACAAACCTTCCCAGTGCAAACCGGGTTAGGAAATTTTGTTTGTTTTGTTTGTTTTGATCGACAGGGGCCTGCCTATAGAGCAGAAGATTGTTATATGTCAAAGATTGAAGAAGTTAGGGGTCCGCCTGCAGAACGGCGGGATCGTTCAAAGTCAGGCCGTAACCCATTGGAAGGCAGAAAGCCACAACAAAAATCCCCAGCACTCAATCCAAGATAGAAGCAACAAGAATCTCGCCCCAAGAATGCGAGTCAACAGTCTGAGAGGGTCAACAAAAGCTAGTCACAAAAACAAAAAGAAAAAAAAGAAGAAAAAGAAAAAGAGAAAAATGAATGAATCCGAAGCACGGATGAGGAGAACAAATGTGATCTGCTCAAGAACTAGCGCCTACAACTAGCAAGTATCAAGGTTCAAATCCAAAGTTTGTATGAAGCACCATTCAAGACTCAAGACCAAGTTTCAGAAGACTTAAAGATAGGAATCCTTGTAACTAGTAGCTGATAGGCTTAGTTAGTCTTTTTCAGTTTTCATTTTTGTTGTAATGACAGGACCGCGGACCGGAACCTCAACGGAACGGCACCTCGATCGGCTCTTCACCTCGGTACAACTCTGCCATCTCTCTCTCATTTCCGAACTACACGTGGCCTAATTCCTGTATAACCAAGGATATGTAGGCAGCTCAGATACCAGGGCTCGGTCACATTCCCAACCTTTCCTGAAGTGTAGTCCGTCCAAGTAATGGTCGGGTCAAAAACACGGCTAGTCGTTCTTTGTCGGAAAACTCTTCGTGTTTCCAGTCAAAGAGGGGCAGCTGTAAGCACGTGATTTTTGACCCTCCCCGGGAATTTTTACGTTCTTAAGCTTAAATATCTAATTTAGGACTAGTATAGCTATTTTAACTATTTTTACTTTATTTCGTTGCAAAAAGAAAAATTTCAAAAAATATATATATAAATTTTAGTTTATGTATCTCTCATAAATTTGAAAAATACAAAAATTGTACTTTATTTTGGTACTGTATATAAATTCAAAAATTACAAAAAATATAGTTCTATTAATGTTTGCAGTCATTATAATTTTGAAAAATACAAAAATATTATGTCATATTTTTGTCTTTATTAAAGAACGAAAATTACAAAAAAATAGTTTTATTAGTATTCTATAGTCATTTTTAACTTGGAAAAAATACAAAAATATTACCTCATATTTTATCTTAATATTTAAAACGAAAATTACAAAAAAAAAAAGTTTTATTAATATTTTGTAGCTATTTTAAAATCTTGAAAAATATTTAAAAATATATAGTTTTGTTTAAATACTAGTCTTATTTTTGGTAGTTATTTTGCTTACATAGGACTAGTTAAGCAACGTGTTCCTATTTCTCGGGTCCGGGCAAAAGAATAATATTCGGGTTTAAACTACCCGGTTTTAGGCCTAATTTTCGGACCTGGCCCACAATAAACCGTGTCCAGGACACGTGGGGAACCCCACCACGCGTGGGGGACATATGCCTCGAACCCCACCACGTGTGGGCTCATTTTTCTGGGCAAAACCCAGTACAAAGCACGGACAAAAGCATAGAGGTCAGGGGGGATTTTTGGATTTTTTGAAAAACACTACTGTTCAGGCTTCTTCTTCATAAAAGAAGAAGAAGCAAAACCCTACTGTAAAGAGGGAGGACCCCGTCACCTTCCCACTCCCCCGACGCTAAACCACCCAACCAACTCCTCCAGCACTCCCGTCCAAACACCATCGCCCAAACACCTACCAAAACCCACGTCCAAACAGCTTTCCCCCAGCACCGGACCAACACCCCTACTGCCCGTTACCATACTCCATTATCATCCTCGCATCACCATCGCGTCCAAAACACCAGGCACCACCAAACCAGCCTCCCCAGCGTCCATAACCACCATCCAAACGAAACCAGCCCCACCGTCGTCCAACCACCCCCCGTCGTCAACCTCCATTACCACCATCGTCGTCCAACCAGCCCCCATCGTCAACTGCCCAAACAACCTCTCCAAATGCAGCAACAACCAGCTCCGTCAACAACCAAACAGACCTCCATAGCTGCTCCTTTCATCACCTCCAACGACCCCTTTGTTGCAGCTTCTCGCAACAGTTGCTGCGTCGAAAAATACAGCAGCTGTTGCTGCGTCGCTGCGTTGCTGAGTAGCTCAGCCGTTGCTTCAGTCCGGTGAGGTTGTTTTGTTCGTCGAGGTCCGGTACGTCGAGGCGCTGTCCGAGGTTCCGTCGTTGTTCTTCGTTCAGAAAGGTCTGGCTTAAGTTCCGTCGGAATCGTGTTTGTCGCTCTGAGTTGGTCGAGGTGCTAAGGTTAGTAAACCTCGATGTATTAGATAAATAAACTTACGTTGAATGTTTGAGATGCAATATAAAAATTGGTATGGAAATTTTCTGCCTATGTTTCATTGTCTGCATTTTGGTTCATTCTCATGTTATATTATTCTTATTTATTTGATGACGTTTAATTAAGTTTGACTAGTTGTTCTATGACACAAGTTTGACGTTAATTTGTTCGTCCTTTACTTCGCTTAGTTCATTCAAAAAAAAATTTTTTATTATTAGTACATGTTATTACTAATCCCGAAATACTCATTCGCTAAAACTCTTTTATTAAACCTCTAACAAGTTATGAGATTTTAGTTGTAAAGAAGCTGTAAGGTTTAGTATGGTTAAAAGCGTAAAAATGGCATCCCTTTAAAAATAAAAAAGTAAAAATAAAAAAAAATAAAATAAATAATAATAATAAAAAAATAAATAAAAAGGAGACGAGCTTCGCTAAATAAAAATGTACAAATTGCGGAGCCCTCGCAAAATACATGTATTAAATACTTAAATTCCGGGACGGGCCGTTTAGTAAAATTCACGGCCCTACCCCAAAATAATAATGCGCTAGTTGCTTTAGACGCGCCTTTAATAATGTTATCTCCCTAAACTCGGGTGCACATTTATGTGACCCAAATCCAAATCTCAACGGAGTCGAAATATGTCTTTAGTCACGGGCGCATTGATTGTGGCGTGGCCCGAGATGCATTTCCATGACGTTGCAAATTCTTTTTAAAAAACTAAGAATGAGATGAGCCTCGCCAAAAAAAAAAACAAATTGTGGGGCCCTCAGTAAATACTTGTTTTAAATTACTTGGAATTCAGGAGGGTTGTTTAGCGAATTTCACGGTCTCCGCAAAAATAATAATGCGCTAGTTGCTTTAGGCGCGTCTTTAATAATTTAATTTTCTTAAACTCGGGTGTGCATTTCATGCGACCCAAATCCAAATCCTAAAACATCAAATAAAATATGTTTCGGATCGTGGGTGCATTTCATGTGACACAGTCCAAAGATATATTTTAAGCGATGTTCACATTCTTGTAAAAACAATAATAATAAAGCGGTTAAAAGATAAATTTGCACATAAGTTCATATTGTATTAAAAATCAGATAAATAAGCCAAATATAACAGTTGAGCGACCGTGCTAAAACCACGGAACTCGGGAATGCCTAACACCTTCTCCCGGGTTAACAGAATTCCTTATCTAGATTTCTGGTACGCAGACTGTAATATAGAGTCATTATTTTCCTCGATTCGGGATTAAAATTGGTGACTTGGGACACCCTAAATCTCCCAAGTGGCGACTCTGAAATAATTAAACGAATCCCGTTTCGATTGTCCTTTAATTGGAAAAAACTCCCCTGCGCCCGTGGGTGCGTAAAAAGGAGGTGTGACACTTGGCAGATTCACCGTCGATTTGCTTTCATGGTGGCTTTTCTAGGAGTCATGGTCTTCCCAAATAAAGAGCGAACAATTGATATTCGCACCGCAAAAGTTGTGCAAATCCTTACCACCAAAGAAAATCACACCCTTGTCCCCATCATTCTATCAGATATTTATCGGGCTTTGACTTTATGCAAATCAGGAGCAAAGGTCTTCGAAGGATGCAAAATTTTGTTGCAAATGTGGGTGATTGAACATCTCCAACAACAGCCCAAGATCATACAATATGGGTCGAACAAAGCTAATTGCATCGAGAGCTATGAGGAAAGAACAAAAAATTATCAAGCTCTAGAAGGGATAGAAGCATGGGTATCTCATCTAAAGGCTTTAATGGCAAATCAAATTGAATGGACTCTGGGATGGCTCCCGATGAGAGAAGTAATACATATGTCAACCTCAAATAGTTATCTACTACTATTGGGATTGAGAAGCATTCAGCCGTATGCACCACTAAGAGTCCTAAGGCAACTAGGGAGATATCAAATAGTTCCTGATGAGGAAGATTTGAGTATGCAAGTAATCGAATTACACCCAGAAGCCACTATTCCCGAAGCTCTACTTCAGCAGATGTGGAATGGGTGTCGATACTTGAAAAGTGATACTCAAGTCCCAGACACTACAAAGGGTGAGATGAATCCTGGATATGCAAGGTGGTTCGAAAAACGATCTCGCGTGGATGATGTACCAGAACCTGAACTAAAAAGGACAACAAAAAGACCCCATGTTCAAAACTTCAATGATAAAATCCAAGAGCGGTTGATCTGGGGAGAAAAAGAAAAAGGGTACAAAGCAACTATCCATGCCCTAAAAGAAAATCTAAGAAGCCTCAGTTTGGAGAAAGATTTGCAAGAACAAGAAGCCGAAGGCGAGAAAAAGAGTCTAGCTTGTGAGAATGAAAATCTTCATGCTCGATTCCAAAAAATGAAAAGAGTTTCTGAAACGCCAAAGAGGAGCTGGAAGGATCAAAAAACCATCGCCAATCTCTTTGAAAGAATGCAAGATTATGATTTCATTCTTGCGGAAAATGAAAGGGCATTGAGCAAAGCAAAAGAAAAGATCCAACAATTAAACGAAGAAGCCAGATCTAACAAGGAACGCCAAGATAGGCAATCTGAAAAAGACAAGGCACAATTCAAGAAGGAAAAAGACTATTGGATGCGATCAGAAGACCAGCTTCGTGCACAACTAGAAGAGGCAAGAAGATGCAACAAAGAACACCAACAAGCAGACCTCGACAGGGAAAGAGCGCAAGCAAGATTAGAGCAGGCCAGACTCCGAGCTTTGTTAGAATCAGCTCTAGATCGTGAGAACCGTGTCAGAGATATAGCCACCACTCATCAGCAGCAATTGCAAGACCAAGACCAACGTCTCCAAGGTTTCAGGGCACAAATCCACGACCTGGCAGTCTTCACATCTCAAAGTTATGTAAACTGCCAAGGAATGGATTATGAAAGATTTACTGAGCATGCGCCCACTTTTGCTCGTCATCTAGCAATGGAGTTGGAGAGGATGTATCGTACGCTGGGAGGCCATCCGGGTCAAGCACCACATTGAGCAGATAATCCAATATTTGACAACAAAAATGGAAAGTGGGGCATGTTGTGAGATGTTATGAATTGTATCTTTTATTTAAGTGTGTGTGTTTTCAAGCCATTTTCTTAAAGTTTTCAAATGTAATTCCATCTTTGTGTAATGAATAAAAATGATCGCCTTTGGTCCGAACTACGCAAGGTCTGATTCATGTTTGGCATGATACGTAGGCAATCTCTAAGATTCGACCACCACGATAAAATATATATATTAAATAAAAGTGAATGACAATTTTTCAATTTCAAGAAAGCTGGGACGACACAAGCAACCGAGCGAATGCATAATAGAAAGGGATTATTTGTCTAGGAGCATTGCATCTCAACGTGTGATTATATATGTGTTAAACTCTCAAAACTAACAAGTTTGTCCATTTCCAAAATTCAAGCAGTTAGTTTCTCTAAAGAGTATACTGGCATATTATCACTATCACACAAGATCAAAAGGACCAATACCCGAAAGTATGTCTATCCCAGATGTTGACACAGGTATGGAGATAGAAGAGATGGATGTCGGGAAAATGAAAGAAGAGATGTTTAAGCTCAAGCAGCAAATGGCTGAGATGTACCAAGCTTGGTCTACAGGACAGTTACCCCCATCTTACCCAAATAACCCTGCTCCATCAATGACCCAAACTCAGGATAATATCACCACCGAATTATCCCCAAGTTTCCCCATTTATCAGCACTACCGAGGCACCACCTCTCAGACACCACAGTCTCCACCTCCAAAACCAGTTCCGTACTTTCCTCCACCTATGACTCCTATTTTCGTAGCACCTCCCCCTGCTACATTTCACAAATCTCCTAGCGAGCCTACATTCCAGGCCCAGGACAACCAATATTACCCCCGGAGCCCACCTTCAAAGCCTCCGAAATCAATTCAACTGCTCCTCGGTTTGATCTCCCAACCGAAATTGACAAGCCAGCCAAAAATGTTGAACAAGAAGAGATGTTCAGGAAGGTCAAAAGTCTAGAACAATCGTTCCGAGACATGCGGGGATTAGGTGGGCAAGTCAGTGTAGCATACAAAGATTTATGCTTATTCCCTAATGTACAATTGCCAGTTGGCTTCAAGATGCCCAAATTTGACCTATACAGCGGGCACGACGACCCAGTAGCCCACTTAAGGGGTTTCTGTAGCAAGATGCGAGGAGCTGGGGGAAAGGATGAATTATTAATGGCATACTTCAGTCAAAGTTTAAGCGGATCAGCTTTGGAGTGGTATACATGCCAGGACCATGGAAGATGGTACACCTGGGATGACCTGGCACAGGCATTTGCATACCATTTCTAATACAATCTGGAAATCATCCCAGATCGATTATCTTTGACCAAATTTGAAAAGAAACACAATGAAAGTTTCAGAGAGTATGGTTTTCGGTGGAGAGAACATGCAGCAAGAGTGGATCCTCCCATGAAGGAGAGCGAAATGGTAGATTACTTCCTCCAAGCCTTGGAACCAACTTACTATGCCCACTTGGTTTCAGCGGTTGGAAAATCATTCAACGAGGTAGTAAAGATGGGAGGTATGGTGGAAGAAGGCATCAAAACAAATAAAATCATGAGCTATTCAGCAATTAAGGCAACTACTCAAGCTATTCAAGGCGGGGTAGGAGGAATCGGAAGAAAGAAAAGGGAGGAAGCAGCAGTAGTTGATTCAGGAATTTGGCCGGGACCCAGAGGTTCACCACTTTACTATAATCAACAACGACCTCGCCAATCAGCTTACCACCATGATTCATCCCAACACTACTATCACCCTTCAGAGCCTCATTTTGCCATTAACCATGCTCAAGCATACAATCAGCCACCTGTTCACACCAATTGGCGTGCTCCTGTCACACCAAATACTTACCCACGAGCTTATCCCGGACCAGGTTTCAGGCCTAGGCCAGCATTCAGGGGAGAAAGGGAACAGAAAAAGAAAACTTACACTCCATTGGGAGAGTCTTACACTAGTCTGTTCCACAGGCTGAGACAGCTAGACATGCTGAGACCAATACAATCCAAACTACCCAATCCTCCACCAAAGAATCTGGATTACACCATTAGCTGTGAATATTGCTCCGGTGCACCAGGCCATGATACAGAGAAATGTTGGCATTTGAAAAATGCAATACAAGAGCTGATTGATACTAATAAAATCGAGGTTCAAAACCCCGAAGCTCCAAATATCAATAGAAATCCAATGTCAGCCCATCAAGAGGCTAACATGATAGAAATTATACAAGCTGATGGAGAGACAAAGAAGCCGTCACAAACTGTCATGATGATCAAGTCTCATGAAACCAAGCTAGATAAGCAGTTGATGGAGGAGAAGCCGGTGACTAAACAGAACAAAAATGGTGATAAACCGTCTATGATAGTCGATGAGGGGTCATCGAGCAAAGTTGCCGCAAAACAAGAAAGGCCGAAAGTGATAGTACCAGGGGTTGCTAACAAACCCGTTGTATTCGTGGAAGGAGCACGTACAGATCGGGTTATTATTGCACCTGTAATCCAGCTGCCGATCATCAACAACAAAGCCATCCCATGGAACTATGAACGGGTGACTGTAATGTACAAGGGCAAAGAAATCAAGGAAGAAGTGTGTGAGGTGCAAGGCTTGACTCGTTCGGGAAGATGTTTTACTCCCGAAGAGCTAAGAAAAACTAAAAACAATCCAATGCCAACAAAGAAAGCTGTGACGGAGGAGTTTTTAAGAAAGATGAAACTCCATGATTATTCTGTTGTGGATCAATTAAAGAAGACCCCCGCTCAAATTTCATTGTTATCATTACTGATCCATTCAGAGGAACACCGTCTAGCGTTGATGAAAATCCTGAATGAAGCTCATGTTCCTGAAAAGATCTCTGTAAATCATTTGGGAAAAATAGCCAACAGAATCTTTGAGACAAACAGAATTACATTTGCTGATGATGAATTACCTATGGAAGGTACCGAGCACAACAGAGCTCTTTACCTCACCGTGAAATGTGAAAATTCTGTAGTAACCCGGGTATTGGTTGACAATGGGTCCAGTGCAAACATATGCCCTCTCTCCACTTTAAACAAATTAAAGATTAAAGAGGAGAGGATCCAGAAGAATAGTATCTGTGTACGAGAATTTGACGGTGGAAGCAGAGATTCATTTGGCGACATAGTGTTGGAACTGACAATAGGGCCAGTTGAATTCACAATGGAATTCCAAGTGTTGGACATAACTGTTTCTTACAATTTGTTGTTGGGTCGACCATGGATCCATGCTGCTAAAGCAGTCCCGTCAACACTACATCAGGCTGTCAAGTTTGAATGGGACCATCAAGAAATAGTCGTGCATGGAGAAGAAAGTTTAAATGCTCACAACAGCACCATTGTACCGGTCGAGAGAACAGAAATTGACCAAGGACCATGGGTATACCAAGTGTCCGACACGGTGTCGGTAGAGAAAAGTCCAGAAGGGAAACACCTTTCGAATCCAAAGATATCCTCTGCATCAGTCATGGTAGCTTATGAAATGCTGAAGAATGGCTTTATACCCGGCAAAGGTCTGGGCTTATCTCTGCAAGGAATTGTACAACCAGTATCTCTCCCCGAGAACTGGGGAACATTCAGTTTAGGGTTCACACCTACCGCCAATGACGTGATAAGGGCCAGGAAGTTGAAACACCAAGCATGGGTTCTTCCAAAACCAGTACCACAGCTGTCGAAGTCTTTTGTCAAGACCGGTGCTAAAAATCGCCCGATAACAACAATTCCTAAATCCCAGGTCAATCCTGAGGAGGAATTAATTGAAAGGTTCGAGAAATTGTTTAGTGATGTGAATATGTTGGAAGGCGGAGAAGGATGTAGCAACGCAGAAGTTCAATTCGTTAGACCAGAAACAAAGCTCAATAATTGGAAAGCCACTCTTCTCCCAATTCGAAAGGAGTCTTGGTAGTTTATTTTGATTTTCTTTCAGTTTGTTTGGGTTATTTCAAGGTTGTAATCCCAAAGTTTATCTTACAGTTTGTTTGAAGTGTGCAAACCTTGTTATCTTTCATCATCCAATAAAAAGCAGTTTCCTTTTATTATCATTCCTGATAGTTTTCTTTTCTTTTTCTTCTTTCCTATACAGTTCCTTTTACGCTGGCTCTAGTGATATGGCATGTATGAGGAATCCTCAGCCCAGTCTTAAAAATCAATCTGGTTCCGAAGTAATAATTCAAGAAATATATTGTGATTATGAATCAGAATATGATGAAGATGAGGTTTTTGAAGAGATTAGTAAAGAGTTAATTCACTTTGAGGAAAAAATCAAACCTAACTTGAGTGATACCGAGGACATCAATATAGGGGACACGAGTAATATCCGAGAAACTAAAATAAGTGTCCATCTGGAGCCAAAGATCCAAGAGGAGTTAAATAAAGCACTCATAGAATTCAAAGATGTTTTTGCATGGTCGTATGACGACATGCCGGGCTTGAGCACTGATTTAGTGGTCCACAAATTACCCACCGATCCAACGGTGCCTCCTGTCAAGCAGAGGCTGAGAAAATTCAAGCCTGATATGAGTATGAGAATTAAGGAAGAAATCACCAAACAATTGGAAGCAAAGGTCATTCGAGTCACTCGATATCCTGTTTGGTTAGCTAATATCGTTCCTGTACCAAAGAAAGACGGCAAAATTAGAGTATGCGTCGACTATCGCAATATCAACAAAGCAAGTCCAAAGGATAATTTCCCATTACCCAATATCCATATTTTAATCAACAATTGTGCCAAGCATGATATAGGGTCTTTCGTGGATTGTTATGCCGGGTATCATCAAATTCTAATGGATGAAGAAGATGCAGAAAAGACGGCATTCATCACACCATGGGGAACTTATTGCTACCGAGTAATGCCATTCGGTTTAAAGAACGCCGGAGCAACCTATATGAGAGCAATGACCACAGTGTTTCATGATATGATACACAAGGAGATTGAGGTATACGTGGACGATGTGATCATAAAATCAAAGCATCAGGCCGACCACGTTGGGGATTTGAGGAAGTTCTTCTTAAGACTTCGCAGGTACAACCTCAAGCTTAACCCTGCCAAGTGCGCATTTGGAGTTCCATCCGGAAAGTTGCTGGGATTCATAGTCAATCGACGAGGCATTGAGCTAGATCCATCAAAGATCAAAGCCATCCAAGAACTGCCACCCCCAAGAAACAAAACTGAAGTAATGAGTTTGTTGGGAAGATTAAATTATATCGGCAGGTTTATAGCTCAGCTCACAACAACCTGTGAGCCAATTTTCAAATTATTGAAAAAGGATGCTGCGGTCAAATGGACTGATGAGTGTCAAGAAGCGTTTGATAAGATAAAAGGGTACTTGTCGAAACCACCCGTGTTGGTCCCGCCAGAGCCAGGAAGACCTTTGATTCTTTACTTAACGGTTTTGGAGAATTCATTTGGTTGTGTATTGGGACAACATGACCTCACTGGCAGAAAAGAACAGGCCATCTACTACCTTAGCAAGAAGTTCACGGCTTGTGAGGTTAAGTATACTCATCTGGAAAAGACATGTTGCGCCCTAACATGGGTAGCTCAAAAATTGAAACACTATTTGTCATCCTACACTACCTACCTCATTTCTCGGTTGGATCCATTGAAATACATTTTTCAAAAGCCTATGCCAACAGGAAGACTTGCAAAGTGGCAGATACTACTCACAGAATTCGACATCATCTATGTGACTCGAACTGCAATGAAGGCTCAAGCACTGGCCGATCATTTAGCCGAAAACCCGGTCGATGAGGAATATGAGCCGTTGAAGACTTATTTTCCTGATGAAGAAACAGTGCATATCGATGAGGCGGAACAAATTGAAAAACCTGGTTGGAAACTTTTCTTTGATGGAGCCGCTAACATGAAAGGAGTCGGAATAGGAGCTGTAATCATTTCTGAAACAGGGCATCACTATCCTGTTACGGCTCAATTACGATTTTATTGCACCAATAATATGGCTGAATATGAAGCTTGCATTTTGGGGTTAAGGCTAGCCGCGGACATGGGTATCCGAGAAATCTTAGTCATGGGAGATTCGGATCTTTTGGTACATCAAATTCAAGGAGAATGGGAAACCCGAGACTTGAAGCTCATACCATACCGACAATGTCTACATGATCTTTGTCAGCGGTTTCAATCAGTGGAATTCCAACATATTCCAAGAATCCATAATGAGGTTGCCGATGCATTGGCTACCCTAGCATCAATGCTGCACCATCCGGACAAAGCTTATGTAGATCCAATACATATTCAAGTCCACAATCAGCACGCTTATTGCAATGTGGTTGAGGAAGAATTTGATGGAGAACCATGGTTCCACGACATCAAGGAATATATCAGGATGGGTATATATCCCGCACAAGCCACAGGAGATCAAAAGAGAACCATAAGGCGACTGGCAAATGGATTCTTCTTAAGCGGAGGAGTTTTGTATAAAAGAACACCAGATCTCGGATTATTAAGATGCATAGATGCCAGACAAGCTACAACTGTCATGTCTGAAGTACATTCGGGATTTTGCGGACCCCACATGAGTGGATATGTGTTGGCAAAGAAAATCCTCCGAGCCGGTTACTATTGGCTTACCATGGAGCGAGATTGTATCAGTTTTGTACGCAAGTTTCATCAATGCCAAATACACGGAGATTTGATTCATTCTCCACCATCCGAGTTGCACACAATGTCGGCACCATGGCCCTTCGTTGCCTGGGGCATGGATGTGATTGGACCAATTGAGTCGGCAGCATCCAATGGACATAGGTTCATTCTGGTAGCTATTGATTATTTTACCAAATGGGTTGAGGCCAAGACATTCAAGTCAGTGACCAAGAAAGCTGTGGTCGATTTTGTCCATTCAAATATCATATGTCGATTCGGAATCCCGAAGGTGATCATCACAGATAACGGTGCTAATCTTAACAGCAACTTAATGAAGGAAGTATGTCAACAGTTTAAGATTACACATCGTAACTCTACCCCATATCGGCCCAAGGCGAATGGAGCAGTAGAAGCAGCCAACAAAAACATAAAGAAGATACTTCGGAAAATGATAGAAGGTTCAAAACAATGGCATGAAAAGCTACCATTTGCATTATTGGGATACCGCACTACTGTTCGCACTTCAGTAGGAGCAACTCCTTATTTGTTGGTATACAGCACTGAAGCAGTAATTCCTGCAGAAATTGAGATTCCTTCCTTTCGGATCATCGCCGAAGCAAAGATTGATGATGATGAATGGGTCAAAACCCGTCTAGAACAGTTAAACTTGATTGACGAAAAACGATTGACCGCAGTATGCCATGGTCAATTATATCAAAGAAGAATAGAAAGAGCATACAACAAAAAGGTGCGTCCCCGGAAGTTTGAAGTAGGTCAGCATGTGCTGAAACGTATTCTTCCACATCAGGTTGAAGCAAAAGGCAAATTTGCCCCGAATTGGCAAGGACCATTCATTGTGACCAGAGTATTATCGAATGGTGCACTATGTTTAACAGATATTGAAGGCAAATGCATAGATATGGCGATCAATTCTGACGCGGTAAAGAGATATTATGCATAACTTTTTGAATGTTTGTATTTAGCACTATTTCGAAGATTGAAATGACAAAGGCAATTTATTCTGCTATCCAAACACTATACCATTTGCTTCCCCTTTGAGCCATACTTGTTTCTTTCCTACCCTCTCTTGGAATCAATAAAAAAAAATGATCAAAATCTTCACTATTATGTAGTGAACTACGTTTGACCTGATTCCTCAAAGAAGGATACGTAGGCGCCTCACGGCTCGGTCATAGGGTGCACAATATACATAAAATGTGCACAAAAAGAAACATCAAGCAACCCCAATCAAGGAACTGGGGCAAGAATTGTATAGGAAACAAGAAAAGATTCCAAGAGTCGTAATTTTAAACACATACCAAAATTGTTTAGCTTTTCCATTTCTAACCCCATACCATAAAGACCTTTCGACCAATCTTAGAAAAATGCTAAGTCAAGCAAATGAAGATGGTTCATAACATTCTGGTACAAACAAGAAAAGAAAGTAAAAACGAGAGAGTCTTATAGGTGAAAACCCAAACGGGCACCATAAGGCGACGGAAGTTAAGAGAAAAGTAAAAATGAGAGAGTCTTATTGGTGAAAACCTTTGTAGGCACCATAAGGCGAAAAGGAAGTGAGAAATAAACAAATAAGGAAAGTTTATTAGTGAAAACTTTTTAAGACATTGCAAGTCCAACAGGTCTGTGAAATGAGAAATGAAGTTGGGTTATGGAAATTTTGGCAAAAACAAAAATGAGACAATTGAAAGGAGATTGATTAAAAGACTGGGTTGATTAATCCGAAATGCATACCCTGATCATTGGTGCCAGTAACTCCAATCAGATAAGTTTTCATTCTTGCTCCAACAGTCATCCAAAATTGGATTTTTCTTTTTATTCTATAATTGTCGAAATCAACGTGTTTCGTCACTAATAATCTTACTTTTCTAAAAGCTTTGAAAAGAGTTTTAATCCAAACAAATAAGAAGGAATGTCAAGGTATACTACCAAGATTCAAGGTTACAAAATACGGCCACGAAAGGTGGGAGATAAAATATGGGTGTAAGAAAGATGAAATCAAAAGTGGATCAGCAAAGTCAGAAGAGGCATATGATTACAGTTAAAAGGTTTTGAAGGAAAACACACAGAGGGGAATCCTATAGTCAAGGATCAATTACAAAGACAAAACAGTCTTTTCAATCATTCCAAGGCAATAAAGAGAGACGAAGAGAAATATCACCATCGGCAAGAATACCACAGCCAGCCACCCTGCTTTAAACTAACAAAGTTTTCTTTGATTTAAAACAGGGGCAAGTATAATATTTGTATCAGGGAATACCCGATAGAATTGAAGAAGTCAGGCGTCCACCTGGAGAATAAGGATGAGAAAAGAAGAAGTCAGGCGTCCACTTGGAGAATGAGGATGAGAATTGAAGAAGTCAGGCGTTCACCTGGAGAATAAGGATGAGAAAAGAAGAAGTCAGGCGTCCACCTGGAGAATGATGATGAGAAAAGAAGAAGTCAGGCGTCCACCTGGAGAATGAGGATGAAAAATTGAAGAAGTCAGGCATCCACCTGGAGAATGAGGATGAGAAAAAAAAGAAGTCAGGCGTCCACCTGGAGAATGAGGATGAGAATTGAAGAAATCAGGCGTCCACCTGGAGAATGAGGATGAAGAAATTGAAGAAGTCAGGCGTCCACCTGGAGAATGAGGATAAGAATTGAAGAAGTCAGGCGTCCACCTGGAGAATGAGGATGAGAAAAGAAGAAGTCAGGCGTCCACCTGGAGAATGAGGATGAAAAATTGAAGAAGTCAGGCATCCACCTGGAGAATGAGGATGAGAAAAAAGAAGTCAGGCGTCCACCTGGAGAATGAGGATGAGAATTGAAGAAATCAGGCGTCCACCTGGAGAATGAGGATGAAGAAATTGAAGAAGTCAGGCGTCCACCTGGAGAATGAGGATAAGAATTGAAGAAGTCAGGCGTCCACCTGGAGAATGAGGATGAGAAAAGAAGAAGTCAGGCGTCCACCTGGAGAATGAGGATGAAGAATTGAAGAAGTCAGGCGTCCACCTGGAGAATGAGGATGAAGAATTAAAGAAGTCAGGCGTCCACCTGGAGAATGAGGATGAGAATTGAAGAAGTCAGGCGTCCACCTGGAGAATGAGGATGAAGAAATTGAAGAAGTCAGGCGTCCACCTGGAGAATGAGGATAAGAATTGAAGAAGTCAGGCGTCCACCTGGAGAATGAGGATGAGAATTAAAGAAGTCAGGCGTCCACCTGGAGAATGAGGATGAGAAAATTGAAGAAGTCAGGCGTCCACCTGGAGAATGAGGATGAGAAATTGAAGAAGTCAGGCGTCCACCTGGAGAATGAGGATGAAGAAATTGAAGAAGTCAGGCGTCCACCTGGAGAATGAGGATGAAGAATTAAAGAAGTCAGGCGTCCACCTGGAGAATGAGGATGAGAAAAAGAAGAAGTCAGGCGTCCACCTGGAGAATGAGGATGAAGAATTGAAGAAGTCAGGCGTCCACCTGGAGAATGAGGATGAAAAATTGAAGAAGTCAGGCGTCCACCTGGAGAATGAGGATGAGAAAAAAGAAGAAATCAGGCGTCCACCTGGAGAATGAGGATGAGAAAAAGAAGAAGTCAGGCGTCCACCTGGAGAATGAGGATGAGAATTGAAGAAGTCAGGCGTCCACCTGGAGAATGAGGATGAGAAAATTAAAGAAGTCAGGCGTCCACCTGGAGAATGAGGATGAAAATTAAAGAAGTCAGGCGTCCACCTGGAGAATGAGGATGAAGAATTAAAGAAATCAGGCGTCCACCTGGAGAATGAGGATGAGAAAAAGAAGAAGTCAGGCGTCCACCTGGAGAATGAGGATGAGAATTAAAGAAATCAGGCGTCCACCTGGAGAATGAGGATGAGAAAATTGAAGAACTCAGGCGTCCACCTGGAGAATGAGGATGAGAAATTGAAGAAGTCAGGCGTCCACCTGGAGAATGAGGATAAGAATTGAAAAAGTCAGGCGTCCACCTGGAGAATGAGGATGAAGAAAGAAAAGAAGCAGTCAAGGCACCCACCTGAAGAACGAGGGAATGAAATTGAAGTGTTGAAATCAAAAGCCCGCTCATATGAAAAAGGAGCACACTTAGAATCAATAAAGCAGAGGAGTCCAACAAAATCCCCAACAAGAAACAACAAGAGTTCCAAAAGGAATATGGAATAAGACAAATGCCCAAGAGTCACCAAGATACCAAGACAACAAGAAACGCAAGGGCATGATCTAGATAAGATTTTATAATTCATGTACCATAGTCTAGTTTAATTTTGTATTTCCTTTAAAGTAAGGTTTAATAAGGAGGTCAACAAGCAGTAAAAACAGCACGAAGCAGCAGTAACATCACAGTCCCACGGTAGTCCCAGCTACCCAAAACTTCCCGAACTACATTGACCTGATTCCTTTATAGCCAAGGATATGTAGGAAACCTTTGAAGCAGAGGTTCGGTCAAATCTTTCTAAAAATGCTTCCCACGGAGTATTCGAACGGGCAAAAATCGCTCGTATCCGCTCACTTTATCTTTGCACGAAAACTCTTCGAGTTTCCGCACAAAGAGGGGCAGCTGTGAGCACGTGATTTTTGCCTTACGAAAAAACTACTCCAAAATAAATCAAAAATAAAATAAATTTCTTTTACTGTGTAATTTCTGAATTTGCGTGGTGTTAAATATTTGTTTATGTCCGTAAATGTTTACTTTGTCATGATAAAATGAAAAATAAAATAAAATACATGTTGCATGCATATAGGATATAACTATGCATTTTAAAAGATAATTTAAATAAAAAAAAATATATGCGTTAGTTCTATTTTAAATATCCCACTGTGTGATTAATGTTTTTGACTATGTGTTAAATAATTGTTATGAAGTAATTAATATTTTTGTGTAAGGTTAAAAATTATTTTATAATTTTTATTAGGATTTTTTATAATTTAAATAAAATTAGAAAATATATATATAAATTGTGAAAGGAAATTGGACCAGGATTAAAATCTAGGCCCAAGTGAATTAATTCCCCCCAGCCCAATCCAAAATAGCCTGTCCGGTCCAATTCAATGCAGCTACGCCAAACGACGTCGTTTGGTGATCATTCATCAAGGGCCGTTGGATTAAGTCCATCCAACGGCCAAGATTTCATCACCCTAACCCGTGATCATTACCCGACCCACTGCCCCGGTTCAACCCGTCCCCCAACTTAAACCAAACGATGTCGTTTGGTTAAGTGGATTGATCCTAGCCATCCATTCTACTTGATCCAACGGACGATACCAATCCACCCCACCCCTATATAAATCCCAAGCCTTACCCCGGCCCCTAACTGAACACCCCCCCTCCTCCTACACTGTTCATCATCGTCCCCCAAACCCCCACTCCTAACCCTAGCCGCCCTAGGATTCCACCGCCTGAAACCCGGCGGCATCAACGCCGCCGGTCACCATCTTGACACCCCAGAACCCTCTGAACGTCCCCTACACGAATATGACCTTAGATTCCTTCGAATCAGGCCCCAACCCTTCGAATCTTAAATCGAAGGTTGGCCTGAAAACCTGATCTAAACCAATCAGCACCTAGTTAACACCATAGCTTCCCCTAGTCATCCTGAGTATGGATCTGTTGTTTGTTTGGCTCGAATCAGTTCCGAGTTTCTCGAATCTTCTTTTGAAGATTCGGACCAAACAAGAACAAGCTCAGATTTGTTTTAAGTTGACACCAAATGACCCCTAGGCTACCCTCACCCTTGTGTCATGTTTGGGTCTTCTCGAATCTGACCAGAAATGGTTAAATCCCAAATCGAATATTTAAGAACCCTAAAAAATTACCAAACTTTCGGATTCTGTTCAGATTAAGTAAAGATTGAGGTTCAATCGACCTTAGTCGAAGTATTTTCAGTGGAAAATACTTCGACTAAGGTCTGTTTGATTTCAAACAAAAATCCAAATCCAAGCTGAGTTCGAGTCGGATTAAAATTGAAGATTCAAAGGTATTTTTTCTATTATTTTGTGTATTCTACGTGTGTTGTTGTTTGTCTTAATAGCTTGTTAATTTTTCATGATTTTATTTGATTAATTCTGTCACTTTTGTCTCATGCCCGTCTATATGGTCAAATATGAAACTGTTTTCAATTGGTTGTGATTGTTCATAATGTAAGTAATCGACTCGATTAAGTTCGTCGATTAGTTATATTATGAATTCTCACTTATGATAATGCTAATAAAAAAACAGTCTGCTTCTATTGTTTTAGACTAATTATTGACAAATGTTGTAAATAGTCAACTGATTAATACTCGTCAATTAAATCATGTTTGTTTGTGAATTAGTGAATTCAAATGTATGTTGTATATGTTGTTTTCTGAACAGGGCATTGTCAGTATATTGACAATGCTCCTGTGTATGTTTGATCTTAGTTTAATTATAAGTTCAGTTTGCATTATTATGCTGAACCCAGTGTAATATTGTCAAGTTTGAGTTCAAGTTTACAAATGATGATTAGATGTAATTGTGATAGAATGTTTACATTCTTAGGATTCAGTCCAGAACCTAAGAGAATTGGTATTAGCTGTGTTAAATCAGGTTGATAATTAAGTTTGAACAGATTTTTAAATCTGTTTTGTAAATTCTGTTATGATTTTTACATTTAAGGAAGTAATAATAGCGATCACAGTAGGTATTTCTGGGTTAGAAACAGTAGGGTAATGTGATAATAGTAGTGGGCTGAAAGTGGAATGTAATGACTATAATTTAAGTAATAAAGGGGAACAAGGGATAATGGGGCTGCTGAAAATCATGTTAGGATCACATAAAGTATTAAAAAGTAGTTTTTAATGGAAACTTTCTAATTTTTAAAGGGATAAAGGGTCCAGCCACCATGACAAAGGTGCAATCAGCCCTGTATAAATACAGTAGCTGGACAGCTTAAAAGGGGCAGACTTGAAGAGACCTTAGAGGATTCTCAAAAAAGGGAGTTTTAAGAGAAAAAGAGAGTGTGAAATTGGGGAAGCAAACAGATTTTTAGGGGCAGTTTTCAGACAGAGAGATAGAGCTTAAGGCAGATTTTAGGAAACTGAAAGAAAACTGAAATCTGATATTATTTCTTTTCAGTAAGTCTGTTCGGATTTGTTCAATAACATTGTTCAGTTAAAAATTCTGAAATTTCCTAAAGAGTGCTGTCACTGTGCATCTGGGTTCTTTGGGTCTTATTATTGTTTAAATCTATGGGAATACTGGTATTTTGCTGATTTAGTTACTGCTGCAACTGCTGAAACTTACTTCTTCTACCTCCATTTCCAGGTACATATCCTTTTAAATTCTATGTTGGAAAGAGATTCAGTATGACGGATAAAATGAAGATTGAATTGTAATACTATCTTTATTCATATGAGTTCTTTAATTAAAAACTCAGTTTTATTTTCTGGATCAAATAAGTAGTATATGTTAATAGAATGATTGTAAATTAAATATCTTTTATTGAAGACTGTATAAGTGTTGTAACAAGGTTAATTTTTCTAAATTTTCATTAAAGTATGGTTGTGATTAAGATTGTCAAGATAGGAAACAATGGCATAAAGTGGGCCATTATTTAAATTTTATGGTGTTGTTAGTTAAGTAAAGAGTAATGTAGAAATATCAAGAAAACTACACTACTAATTCTTATTGTTAAATAAGGTTTAGATGGTCTTGATGGTATATGTTTATAAAGATAATAGATGTGTGTATAAGCGTTGGTGAAAGGTGATATGATATATCTTGTTACGATATTAAAACATTATGAATGTTTACGAAATACAGTTAGGTTGTATGTAAGGTAATTTTATTGAAGTAACTTGTATAATAACTCCTTTCCTATAAACTCGATGCCTATTTGCCTTCATAAAACAAAGTGACCAAATAATTAGGCCTATTAGATTAAAAGCGAGTATATGAGAATGAGAAGAGATGTACAAGCATAAATTGCCACACTTTACATCAATGATAATTAGAAATAGAATTTGCATTAAGTAAATAATAAAAATTCTCGAAAAATATTTCCTTCCTTTATGAATCATTTATTTTCAGTTTCATATGCAATTTATTCTTTGGCATATATATATATATGACATATTTGTTAAAAAAAATAAATCATATTTTTACTATGTTCTTTGAATTTGAATAGTTGGAATGAATATAACTTATATTCGGAAATCATAATCGACGAACAACCTTTAATAGATTGCGAATTCTTTTCAAAGAATTTATAGGCCTCTAAATAGGAGTTTCTCATGATTTTCACATAAAAGAAATACATAAATATAAACAATTTGTGGAAAATCCATAAACCATTACAAATATTTTGCGCAACTAGGGATACGTTCGCGTACCCTGATTATATTTTTAAAAGTAAAAATTCGGATTATGCGTACGCGTAATTTCGAACGAATATTTAATAAAAGGATTTTTCCAAAGGCGTTAAATCAATTTCATAAAAACCCAAGATGTACGGTTTACTATTCAAGAAAAACAAATATTCTTGATTCAACACAATTTTGAAAAATGATTGCTTAATAAATATATTATCAAAAGTTATTGTGTACACGTACGCGTGACACAAGTCCGCCATTTTTTTTAAAACACGAATATACGTACGCGTAATTCGATTCAAAGAAGGATCCTCAAACACAGTAAGTATAAGCGGTAGCAAAAATCATGTAACATCAATATATTTAATAAAAATCAAGATAATTAAGCCAATAATAAAAACAGTTAAGCGACCGTGCTAGAACCACGGAATTCGGAAATGCCTAACACCTTCTTCCGGATTAACAGAATTCCTTACTCAGGATTTCTGGTTCGCAGAATAATAAGCAGAGTCATATTCTCCTCGATTCAGGGATTGAAATTGGTGACTTGGGACGCCTTAAAATTCCCAGGTGGCGACTCTGAAATAACTAAATAAATCCCGTTTCGACTGTCCTTTAATTGGAGAAAACTCCTCACGTGCCCCGCGGGCGCGGCAAAAAGGAGGTGCGACAGATATGATATATCATTATTACTAAAACTTATTCATCACCATCCAAACCCAATCCACAAAGTCTTATGATACATCTCCATATCGAACACCAACTTCCATGGATCATGCCACTCTGACTCGCCCTCTTACCCTAACGAAAATATTCCAGGCCATAAACTCTTTCCAACCACTCAAAGCTCAAGGGCCATATGGTCCACACCCCTTCTTCTATCAAACCTACTAGCCCCAAATTGCCCATTCAGTGATATACTTCTGTAATGACGCTTCCACTAATCAACGTATCCCACCACAAATTAACAAGACCTATATATGCCTTATCTCCAAGGTTAAACATCCTTCATCCATTACTCAATAATGGCCAATTGGCCTTTTCAATACTATCTATAAAATTATTACCAAAATAATAGTTTCTAGACTCAATCTATTATAATTAAAATAATTAGCCCCCGGCAGTCGGCTTTTTTAAAAGTGTAACGACCCGACTGGTTGTTTTGAACAATTGCATCCGGTTCAGCAGTTTGAGATCAAGAGTAGCTTCACATTATGTATATCGACTTGTGTGCATGGTTGGATTCAGTTTCCGGATAAATCGAAGTCGAATTGGAAGAAGAAATCTAGTTTTGAAGCTTAAGCGGTAGGAATTTGACTGGAATTTGACTTTGGAGTAAACGGCTCCGGAATGAGTTTTGGATGATGTCAATAGCTTTGTATGAAGATTTCGGACTTAGGCGTGTGTTCGTATTTGGATTTGGAGGCCCGTAGGTTAATTTGAGGCATTTCGGTGAAAGTTGGAAAAGTTGAAAATTGGAAAATGGAGAGGTTTGACCCATAGTTGACTTTTGTGTTATCGAGGTCGGAATACGATTCCGAAAGTTGGAATAGCCCCATAATGTCATTTTGGACTTGCCTGCAAAATTTGGTGTCGTTTGGAGTTGATTTGATATGGTTCGGACGCTTGGTTGTAATTCTAGAAATTCTTGAAGTTTAAGTTTGATTTTCATGCATTTTGGCATTCGATTTATGATTTTAGAAGTTATTTTGATGATTTGAGCACGCGAGCGATTTCATGTTGTGTTTTTAGACTTGTGTGCATATTTGGTTTGGAGCCCCGAGGGCTCGGATGAGTTCCAGAATGATTTTTGCATAGTCTTGATAGCTGGTACTGGTATCATCGCATTTGCGATGTATTGGTCGCAAATGCGACAGCCGCAATTGCGAAGCAGCCATCGCATTTGCGAGGTCCGAGCTGCTGGGCAGAGTTCGCATTTGTGAGGTCCGAGCTGCTGGGCAGAGTTCACATTTGCGAAGAACTCTGTCGCAATTGCGAAAGTCCTTCATCGCATTTGCAAAGATTTTGTCGCAAATGCGACCTTAGCAGGGTAATTCTAGGCTTCGCATTTGCAAAGCTATCTCCACATTTGCGAGTTCGCATTTGCAAACCCAGTGTCGCAAATGCGGCATCTGCAACCTGCTAAAAGCTGAGTATTCCGAGTTTTTTCTCATTTTTCATAATTTTGAACCCTAACTCCGAGAGTGGGCGATTTTGAGAGGAGATTTTCATACCAAATCATTGGTAAGTGTTTTTAATCAATTTCCAACTATATTTTGTGATTATATCTTAGATTTAACATCAAATTCATGAGAATCTAAAGGAAAATTTAGGAAAAATTGGGAAATCTTTCAAAATGTAAATGATGATTTGAATGACCAAATGGTATCATAATTTGATAATTTTGGTATGGGTGAACTCGTATCGGAATGAGTATTCGGTTTTTGTAAATTTTGTTGGATTCCGAGGTGCGGGGCCGGGTAGTTGACTTTTATTGACTTTTTGCAAATCGTATAAGAATCATAATTTTGTTAATTGGAATTGTTTTCTCTTTCATTGTTTGATGTATTCAAGTTGTTTTTGGCTAGATTGAGCCGAGCATTAATGAATTGGTAAAGAAAAAGCTAATTTGAGTATTGAATTGGCCAGATTGAGGTGAATATCTTGCCTAACCTTGTGTGGGGGACTCCTCCTTAGGATTTGAGTCTTCTATGCTAATTGTAGTCCGTGCATGCGAAGTGACGAGTGTGTGCTCGGACTTATTTGGGGAAAATTTACTTTTAGGATTCTTAGGTCCTTATGTTCATTAAGTGGGGAGTTTTTCTGATATGATTGGGTTTCCTAATTGCTTGTTTCACTTCCATATGCTCCATATGATGTTGTTAGCTTTCCTCTCACTCTTACTTGCTACTTGACCCTTATTTGCCTTAATTGAAGTGATTGCCTTCCTTATTGTTTTGATACTTCTTGATTGTGAATTCCTCTATGACTTCGTGCAAATTTGTTACATGTCCAATTGTTGTGATTACCGGTGTAATTATTACATGCTTATTATGTCTTGTTGTTTTGTTAAGGTTATTGTGCTTCTTGGTTTTTCCGTGATCCTTATTACGTATTATTCATGCTTAAATTGACAATTATTCATGTTGAACAAGACTTATGACATTCTCTTGGTAATTGACCATTGTTGAGTATTGACTCAAGTTGAGATCTATATTGCGAAGCCAGCTGTTGAAATAAGATTGGTTATTGTTGATTCCCTTGCTGAGAGATTATTGTTTCTATTGTTGATTCCCTTGTCGGGATGTTATTGTTTCTACTGTTGATTCCCTTGCTGGGATATTATTAATTTCTATTGTTGATTCCCTTGCCAGGATTCTATTGATTTCTATTGTTGATTCCCTTACCGGGATGTCATTGTTTCTGTTGTTTGGGTGAGGAAGAGTGTAAAGCACAAAGGGTGATGTCGTGCATGATATTGTGAGGAAGAGTGTAAAGCACGAAAGGTGATGTCGTGCCATATTATTGAGAGTAAAAGCACGAAGGGTGATGTCGTGCCATGATTATGAGAGAGTTAAAGCACGAAGTATGATGTCGTGCACATTTTTGTTTATGCATATAGTGAGGAAGAGTGATAAAGCACAAAGGGTGATGTCGTTCACTTTCTGTTTGTTGTGTTTATTTGTGGTTATCAATTCAAGTGTTTTAATTGTTTAGATTCATTTACTGTTGTGATCCTTTGTGATGGAACCACATAGTGTTTTTCGATACTTTGCCCTATTTATATACATATTTCAATACTTCAAGTTTCAATAATTGTTCATTTGTAATTCAATTAGTTACTCAATTAAATTTTCTTAAACCGTCTGAGGTTGTATTTTACTTAAAAAAATATTTCTACTAAGTTAATTTATTAAATCCCATGGTAAATATAATAATTCATTCGATGTTGTATTTTAATTGAAAATGGTACTTTCTTTATTCAAATGATTTCTAAAAATAACTTCATCTTTTCTTGTTGAGTTCTTAATTGGCTTAGAAGTTGTACTCTACTTTATGTTGTACTCAGTATATTGGTTATGGACCCTATGTACTGAGTAACATGAGAACGTTGTTGTGCAAAGAGAGATAGAAATATGTGGGTACAAGATGCCGGGTGTGCTAAAGGTTTGGTAATTGAGATTATGATATGAGACATCGAGTTTGAGATGATTGGAATTGTGTATTAGAAATGATATGATATATTGAGCTAACATCGCCTTTCGTGTACATTTTTTTACTTGTCTGTGTTCCAGCTATGTTGGTGTTAATTTACTTGGTTATCTTTCGTTTCTATCCGAGTCCCCTTTTATTATTTCGACAATTTGTAGTTTGATTTATCCCTGTTGTTGATATTACCTTGTTACCTTTATCTTGATATTTGTTATCATATCATGTTTAATCTATTTGACCAGTAGGTTTCTTGACTGTTCCTCGTCACTACCCCACCGAGGTTAGTCTTGATACTTACTGGGCACCGTTGTGGTGTGTTCATACTACACTTTTGTACATTTTTGTGTACAGATTCAGGTATTTGATCGGTAGTAGTTGTGCGGGTCGTTGCGGTGGAGACTCAAGGTAAACCTGCTGCAGCGTTTACAGGTCTCGGAGTCACCTTCATTTGTACTTATTTTCATTTGTTTCTTTTGTTTCGGAACAATGATGTATTTATTTTGTATAACTACTCTTAGAAAGGCTTATGACTTGTACCACCAGTTTAGGAAATTGAAATTTGTTAAGAGTTATTTAAATTAAAGTTAGTAAATATAAATGTTATCTCAGTTAATGTTAGACTTACCTAGTTTAGAGACTAGGTGCCATCACGACTCCTTCGGAGGGATTTTTGGGTCATGACAAAAAGGAAGACGAGCTTCGGATAATGCCATAATAGTCCAAGAAATCCTTATTTCTTTTCATAAAAAGAAAGGTAAGTATGCTAATTTCTTACTCAAACTCGATCTAGAAAAAGCCTTCGATAAAATGGACTGGAGTTTCATTAAAGAAATTTCGCACTTCTTTAATTTTCCAAGCCAATTCATAAACCAATTTATGTCATGCATCAGCACCACTTTCATCTCTATCCTTCTAGATGGTCATCCAAGACCATACTTCTCACCCACACCACAAGGGGCATTCGCCAAAGTGACCCCTTATCTCCCTACATTTTCATATTATGCATGGAACATTTATCACGACAAATTCATTATTTAGTTGACTATCAAAAATGGAAGGCCATAAAGATCTCAAGAAATGGCCCAAAAATTTCTCACCTATTGTTTGTCGATGATATCACATTAACTTCCAGGTTAACCACTACGAGTGTCCACTCCATTATAGATACTCTTAATCAATTCACACAAAAATCAGGACAAAGCATTAATTTTATTAAGTCAACAATTTATTTCTCTAGAAATGTAACTCAAATAGATAAATCTTTTGTCCTAACCTCCTTCAATATGCAAGAAGGAGTCCAGTTTGGAAAATATCTGGGCTTTCCCTTATTAGTACAAAGCCCCATCAAATCCGACTTTTAGTTCATCTTGGATAACTTTAAAACAAAATTGGCGGGGTGAAAAGTCAATATGCTTACAATAGCAAGGCGAACTACCCTAATTAAATCTATGCTGAATACACTCCTTAATCATGTAATGCAAGTCATTAAACTCCCGCAACAGGTCATATCTAAAATGAACCGTTATCAACGTAATTTCCTTTAGGGTACTACTCAACACAAAAAGAAAATTCACCTTATCAAATGATCACTCGTTCAACAATCAAAATGTCAAGGAGGCCTATACATTCAAAATTTGAACACCAAGAATAATGCCCTACTAGGAAACTTAGCATGGTGACTTTTAAAATCCCCTGGCTCATTATAGGCCTCCCTACTACTAACTAGATACTCTACTCACCAAAGCCAAACCTCCAACATCTGAAAAGCTATCCAATTAGGCTGGAAGTTTTGCCAAAAAGGAGTTGTCTGACATATCGCTACAGGCCAGCATATTAACTTCTGGAATGAACCTTGGATAGGACCAAATATCACACATAGAAAAGTCATAGAATGGCCATTACACAAACATGAAGAAGATTCCAAGGTCAATCAACACATTACAAATAATATGATTAATACTATTAATTTGTTTTTTGACCTACCTATCCAAACCCTCTCATTAATCCGTAAAATTCATGTTCCAACACTTGCTAACTTCCATTCCTTTGATCAAATAATTTGGGGCCTTACATCCTCTGGACATTTCTTAGTAAAATCTTTGTAAAATAAATTAACTGGCACTCATAACCAATACTCCTACCTTGACTTTGGAAATTAAACCTACCTCCAAAAATCATCCTTTTCCTGTGGTTAATTTCCCACCAACGGTTGCCCACCGCCACTCATCTTTATAAGATACATATCACAACTTCAAACATCTGTTCCATTTGCTTACACGGTGAGGAAATAATTAATCACCTCATATTCCAATGCCCAAATGCTCTCCGCATATGGACTCAACTAGGCCTCACAAACGACCTACACTGTATGGATATTCCAAGCACACAACATATTCAAATCATCCACACATTACTTCACACCACTAATAATCTGTTGTTAAACCTACCTTCATGATTATTAAGTCCATATACAACATGGAATATATGGAACCTACGTAATTGGTTCATTTTCCAACATCAAACGCCCATCCCAAAAATTCAGCAATTAATTTCACAAACAGCTGAATATAACTTTATTATTCAGAAGCAATCACAAAAACCAACAATCACACCCATGTATGTCAAATGGTACCCTCCTACACATGGTACTATTAAATTAAACACTGACGGATCCTCTAAAGGCCAACAACCCAGAAATAGCATAGGTGGAGTTTTCCGAAATAATATAGGACATTGGTTACTTGGATTCATGGGCACAAGACCCACAGGAAACTCTGCATATATGGAACTATGTGCCTTATTATAGGGATTACAATTAGCACGACATCATCACTTCATCCCATTAGAAATCAACGTGGATTCTACAGAGGTAATCTCGATGCTAAACCATCACAATTTACATTACTCATCAATACTAATGGAATGTAGGTACTTGCTTCGACAATTGGGTAACCCAACCATCAAGCACACATACAGGGAGAAGAATCGCGTTGCAGATAAACTTGCACAATATGGAGCCACACAATCCTCACTGGAGCAGACTCTCATCCTACAACAACCACCCACCTTTTTGAATCAGCAACTTCTGGACGACCAAAGGGTAGCGCTTACGCAAGAAACGTAACAATGCCTACATCAACAAACAACATATCCTTTTGTATGCATGAACATGACAGTGGCGATAATATTGTAGCTCATCTAGGGATCATTATAGTGGTCCAAATATTACTTCTTTTTGTAACAATATGCAAAGCGTACACTTTGCTCCTTGTATTGGCTCTTACTTTTAATTTAATACTCCATCTGTTCCAATTTATGTGAACCTATTTCCTTTTTGGTCAGTTCCAAAAAGAATGACTATTTTCTAAATTTGGTAACAATTTAGCTTAAACTTACAATTCTACCCTTAATGAGAAGCTTTTATAACCACACAAATATTCTGGTTCCCTTTTTGAGTTGTTTAGGACCACAAATTCTAAAAGTCTTTATTTTTTCTTAAACTCAGTGTCCAGTCAAACAAGTTCACATAAATTGGAACGGAGGGAGCAGTGGCGAAGCCAGAAATGTTTCCAAGAGTGTTCAAACTTGAAAGAACTAAAAAGAAATTCCCGACAAATGGTGTTCAATATATATTTTATACATCTAAAATCAGTATTTTACTTGTATATACAATGTAATTTTTCGTAATATTTTGGTGTAAAAGGTGGCTTCGCTCCGGAGGGATGTTGACCAAAAAAAAATCAAATACATATAAAATATACTTTTTGCAAGTGATCGACTCCGACTACGTGGTGATTTGCCAATAACAGGAGTTCGATTCGCTTCTTTTGATCGACTCAAACTAATGCTGTATTTTGTCCCGGGCCCGGGCCTTAGTGGGCCTAACGGGCCGGGCCTCGCGGTCCCGGGCTTCGTGGTCCCGGGCTCTGGCGGTCCCGGGCTTCGTGAGCCTAATGGGTGGAACAGGCCCATGACGGGCCTAAGCCCACATGGTCCTGTGCTTAACGGGCCGGGCTCGTGGGCTTCGCGGGCCTAGCGGTTTTTTTTTTTTTAGACAATTTCTTGTAGTATCATGGCTATATTAGAAGTAGGAGTTGGAATAGTTGGCCTAGCATGCTCTAAGGCAAGTTGATAAGCATTATAAACTGTTTGAGCGTTAATCTTAATTGAAGCTTTTGCATCTGCAAGTGTCGCAATTTCCTCATTTGAAAGATCTAAAGCCTTATAAATATTTGAATACCAAAAATGAGGACCTCCCAATTTCATTGTAGGATTTAGCATTGCAGCAAGACCATAAATAGGAGGGATAGGAAAAAAATATTTTTTAAACTTTTGTTTCATTTCATTTATAGCAAGTTCATAAATATCCCCACCCTCACTAAATTCAACAAACAAATCAGATAGTGCTGCAATATAAACTAAACAGTTTGAAATAGTAGGATAATATTGCCCAGAAAATGCATTTGTTGCAATTTGAAAATGTTCTAAAAAATCTAAAAGAATTTTAACATTAGTCCAATCTTGAGTGGTAAGCATTTCATCATCATCTTCACCACCTACCCGAGAATTAAACGTTGCATTAATTGGGTTTCTATATTCATATGCTACTACTAAACTTTCGTACATACAATTCCATCTAGTCGGGCAAGGTTTAGGAACCTTTCTTTCTCTAAGGCCATATTCATCACATTTTTTAAAATACTCTCTAAGTCTACTTCTACGGTTTGAATAAAAAAGTCAATTAAGAGCCATTCTAACCTTTTCAATTTCTATGTTTAATATTCGCATACCATCACCGACAATTAAATGATAAATATGACAAATACATCTAACATGGAAAATATTAGTAAATGCAGGATTTAGTGTTGTTGTAAGCATGCCTATAGCACTGGTGTTACTAGAAGCATTATCCATTGAAATTGCCATTATTTTATCGCTAAAGCAAAAATATCTACAAATATCTGCAACAGTGTTAGCTATAAATTTACCTGTGTGACGCGAATTAATTATTCTATATGCAATTATGCGTTTTTGCATTATCCATTCCTCATCTATCCAATGACTTGTAACAGTTAGGTAATCACAATCATTACCACTTCTACCAATATCAGTAGTAATAGAAATCCGATTAGGTATATGAGTAAATAAATAACGCAAATATTGTTCATATTCATGTTTGAATTTATAAATATCACTCTTAACTGTTGCGCGAGGCCAACCTTTATAAGTAGGATTAAACACTCTTCTAATATAATGAACCCAATTAGGATTAGAAGCAAAAGTATAAGGTAAGCACATAACAGTAATCATCTTTGCTAATTCTTCACGATCTCTATTTGGATCGTAATATAAAATACCTCCAGTGACAGTGTTAATTCCTGGTTGAACTAGATTTGAACCTGTACTAGGGTTAATCGCAGAATCTACACTTGTCCCCTCTAGATGCGCTTTCATTTGAAAAAATCTAGCCTTATCTCTAGGGTGTGTTTTTATGTGCCTAGTCAAACTACCTGTGCCGCTACGGTCTCCTACATATTTATGCGACATTAATTTCCCACAAGTTTTACACTTAGCCTTATTTTTTCTCTTACTTGAGTAAAACAATTCCAAACTAATGATGTTTCTAAGCGTTTAGCAGGTTCTCTATTAAAAGTAGGAGTTTCTACAGGTGGGTCGACCGGTGCATCACTTGGGTTATTAAGAGGACTAGTAGGTGTATCATCTAAATCCGGTGCTTGAGTTTCATCATCATCCTCATTTTCCTCATTATTTTCTAAGATGGTTTCATTAGGATAAAGAGCATTCATAATTTCATCATCTAATCTATCACCTGGTGCAACATTATGATAAAATTCACTATCGGTAAATTGAAAACAAGGGTGATCACTATCAAGAATTACGGAAGGAGGAGGACGTCTAGGTTGGCGACTACTTTCAACTTGCTTATCTTTTCTAGGTCGGGGAGCCGGGGGAAGGGTAGTTGGTTGGCCACTACTTTCACCGGTTTTATCTTTTCCTTTACCAAACATTTTTTTCAAAGTAAATGCCATATTAATTATAATTATGCAAACTAAACCACACAAAAATATATTCTAAAAACGTAAGAGTTGAAACGAGTTTACCGGATTGCCGAACAACTTCTTGAAAATTGAAAATCGTTGAACACTTGAAAACTTCAATTCAACAACTTCACAATTTTTCACGAAATTTCAACAATAAATTAAGTAATTGTAGTAGAGATATTGAGAGATATTGATGAATTGGTGAATAAAAATGAAAGAATGAGGGGGTATTTATAGTTGAGAAATGGGGAAAAGTGTAATTATATAAAGTTTGGGGGCCAAATGGCCATTTTTTTAACTTAAAAAACGGTCATATTTTCAGCCCAAACGGCTAGATTTTAAATATGGCCGTTGGAGATTTTTTTTTTTTTTTTTTTGAAAAATAGCCGTTGGGCCCGCCAGGACCGGCCCAGGCCCGCCTGCCGGTCCCGGGCTAAACGGTCCCGGGCTCGTGGGCTCACCCATGGAGACCAGCCCGTGACGGGCTCAGGAGGCCCACCAAGACCGGCCCACCCAAGACCGGCCCACCAGGCCCGTTAGAACTACGGGCCCGGTCCGGTCCGATTCAGGCCCGGCCCACCGAGCAGCATTAACCCAAACATTGACCGTGTCAAGTTGTCAATACAGCGACACACGCAATACTCTATCCGCTGTTCAAATCCACAACTACAACAATAAAAACCCATTTTTTTCAATTTAAACCACCATTATTCTGACGTTACCCAGAGAAAATCCATTTCACGATCAACACAACAATGTCATCCTACGGCAACAGAGCAACTTATTCTCCTTCAGCACCACCTCTCTCCGACCCAAACGAGCCCCCAGTAGCCCATCCCTATCATCCTCCTCCTTCTTCTTCTTCGGGAAATTACTCAAATTACCCAAATTACCCTCAGTCTCAGCAGCCACAGCCACAGCCACAGAGTAGTGGTTATGGATATGGGCCTACTTCTTCTTCTTCTTATGGGTATAATTACCAGCAGCCTACTCCAAATTATGCTGCTTTTTTTCCACCAGGGACTGACCCACAAGTTATTCAGAGCTTCCAGATGGTGGACAGGGACCAAAGTGGGTTTGTTGAAGAGAAGGAGTTACAAGAGGCTCTTTCTTCGGGTTACCAAAGGTTTAGGCTTAGGACTATTCGTTTGCTCATCTTTCTCTTCAAAAATCCCTCTGACCAGTTCCCACGCATTGGTAAGCTTCTTCTTTTTTTTCCCCTTCTTGGGTTTCTTATTTGGTCATTTTTTACAAATAAGTTTCCCTTTTTGCCATGCTTTTAGTTGTCGGGTTCTTTATCCCAAGTATGCTTTTGGATTACCCCTCCTTTCCAATTTCTTCCCTATAGTTTGATTCAACACTAAGTTTAAGACAAAATGAGTACTTTTAAAACTTGTGGTCTTAAACATGTCATAACATTTGTATAATTACAAGACTTTTGGGATGTGTGGTCTTACATGCCATAACATTAGTGTAGCTACAAAAGCTTCTCATTGACTTTCAAATGAGAATTTTAAAGTTAGATGTTTCCGGATATAGAAATTGTATCAATCTTTTGGAACGTATGCATAGGGAAATAGTGCCAACAAATTGGAGCAGAGGGAGATGTTTTTCTTTTAAAGAACTTTTGCACATTAATTTTCCCAAAAAACAATCAGTTAGCTAAAGAGGTGGTTGGAGGATTTTCTTTCTGAGAAAAGCTCTTTTTCTACCCACTAAGCAGTCCGAAATCTTTAAAAAAAAATACAGCTGCGCAAACATATATCTTTTTTGAAAATATGCAAAAAGTTTCTCAAAAAGTTGTCCAAACGGCTTGGCAAGAGTTAGTTCAATTTTTACTCATTTTTTTTTTTTTTTTGAATTTAGGTCTTCGCTTTTTGCTATTAGTCTAATCACTTCGTAGTTCGTATATAACTTTTCCTTTCTATCAATGTAGTTCAAATTTACAATGGTGATTTTGTTGTTCTGATCAGAAATAATGAGTACAATATATCGCTTGTATTTTTCTTTGCTTCTAAAAAAAATTGTGGGTGTTAGCTATATGACATTGCTGTCTAATTTTGTTGCTCCAAATATTGTTTTTGCTATATCTTATTTAATTGAGCTTTGCCATGTATTGTTGAACAGGACCAAAGGAATTTGCTGCACTATGGAGTTGTCTTGGTCAATGGAGGGTACACAGTTCAATTGCTTTCTACTTTAGGTTTTTATTAAGTATTAACAGTCAAGAAATTAGAGTATCAAAACCTCTATCAGGAAGACAAAAAAGATATCAGAAATGGAGGTTGACATGAGTAGTAGCAGGCTGTAGAGGATGGAGGGGTGGGAGGGGATTGAGGAAGGAGGGAGGGGGGGGGGGGAAGAGAGAGAATGACACTAAATAAATTATATGCAGCCCAATAAGTCCTTGTCCTGGGGTAATTTTCTAGGTTTTCGACACCTATGGAACATTAGAGAGAGAAGCTACTGCAGTATAGAAAGTGGTTTGTAAACATTTTGTACAATTTGGAGAGAGAAATTATAGATGTTCTGAGAACAGACATTCATCTTTATCATGCGTAAAAATTAAAGCTTTACAGTTCTCGTTCTTATAGTGTAACTTGAAAGATGCTCATAGTGTGGATATTTTTGTGGACTTACTATGGATGAGTTTAGGAATTCTTTTTTGCCTCCAAAAGAATTATGGAGGAGAATATTAACAATTAAAAAAATTATGGAGCGCAGTATTGAGGATAACATAGTGGCTGATATACCATTGTGCCTCACTCTCACCTTACCACTGCCTTCCGTTTTTGTTTCCAAAATCATCTTTACCACTTTGCAAATTATAATTACTGCCTCTGACATTGATCCTCTTGTTTGTAGGCAATATTTGAGAGATTTGATAGAGATCGAAGTGGGAAGATTGATGCGACAGAACTAAGGGATGCTCTCTACAGTCTTGGATACATGGTGCCACCTTCTGTTCTTGAAGTTTTGATCTCCAGATATACTGACGGATGCAGTCGGAGGCCTGAACTATGTTTTGATAGCTTTGTCGAGTAAGCCTCATTCTGCAATAAACCTTTTCATCGAATAGATAGGTTCTTAAGTTGGCTATGTTCTGAACTTTATGTTTTAATGATGCAGATGTGGGATGATTGTGAAGGTAAAATAACTGATCTCTTTCTATAAATACTTTGCTACTTGATATCTCAATTTCTGTAATACATCTGCCTGGCTTTTATATATTTCTTTCCTCATTTTAGTCACTGGTCTGACATTACCCTCATTAGCTAGGGGGTGCTAGAACATCAGAATCTTAAGCTACTGTTTTTTTTTGATAAAGATGAATCTTAAGCTACTATATGAGTTGCATACACTAAAATTGCTACACCCCTATGTGTACTGTTCTTTGAAATTGCCCCTTTACAGAAAGTGATACCAACTTCCCCCTATTAGAGTTTCCTCGAGAAACACAAATTTACTTCAGGCGTGTAAACAACATATAAGGAAGTATAATGTATCCCAAGACGTCTAGAACATATGTGAAAAGGTTATGAGTACACACATGTAACTTGAACTATACTTTGTTAAGAACCGCAATAAACACATGATGCAATCATCAAATATAGTATCAATCAAGCTACTCAATTTGTTAGCCGAAACTTAAAATACGCCAATACAAGCATCAAGTTGTCCTTGCATGTGCAGGTTGGAAAGCATATAAATAAAACGTACTTAAAATATGAGATCTAATAATTCTGTCCAAAAACATACATACTTTCTGAGAAATCATGCTAGTAATGATAAATCAATTAAAGATAGGTTTCTCCTCATCTCTAAGCTCGAATAGTTACTGGTATTTACTACAACTAGTCAATCCAATCACTTCCTTGCGTTATCGAGTGAAAAGCATGAGGAATTAACATGTTCCCATCATTGGGGTTGATAATCATGTTTAACCCTTGCTAATAATTTTAACCTTAATTTACTGAATTGAAGAATCCCCGTTGCTTAATTTCCTAATAAAAGAAATCAAATTTTAGGAGTTCAATCCTTACTGACTTGAAAATCCTTGATCAACATTGGGTCAACTGAAATTCTACTCTCCAATATTCCCTTGGCTGCTTACGTTTGACAGGGATATAATGTGATTTCTAATTAAGCTTTTATAGCTACACGGTTAAAATATGAGAAAGTTGTATATCCTGGGCTACATCCATCTTCAGCTTCTCAGAAGAACCTTTGAGGATTGGATTCTGCCTTTTTTGCATGTCAAGTTACTCCTTGTCCACGAAGTGGTAGCCCTTATCTGCCTCTCAGATAAATCTTTGTAACTGTCTTGTGTTAGCTAGCCTTTTCTAAAAGCATTAGTTACCTAGAACTCTTTTCATTTCAAGTAGAGAAAGGTGAAAAATAAATTCTAGGAGGGTGATCGCTGAATAAAAAAGCGTGTAACGTCTATATAATATGTAAATAATAGCATGTATATCAACTAGCATAGAAGAGGATTCTGCACTATGGTATTTCACTAGGAGGGTGGTTAATGGAACTTCTAAAAATAGTTTGGAGTTGTATGTTGTCCATCTAAGAGGCAAGTTGATGAAGCTCTGGTATTGAATTTTGTCCAATCATGCTTAGTCCACCCCTAGATCTTCTCTTCTGTTAAGTAACCCTCATCAGTTATGTAAAGCTTCTCAATATGCTTTCAGACCTTTCCACCTGGAAGGAACCTATGAATGAGAATTCACTAGTATAACCTTACCTTCTGCCATGGCTACCAATCCTTAACAACTAACACGATACTGTTACTGTTTAGGATCCGCTATGAAGTTGAAAATTCAGTTTATCAATTTAAATACTTCTCAAGATTTTCACCTTGTTCCTTTGTCCACACACCATCAGCTTAGCTTCTCCATTTTGCATTCATTAGTCTTAGTACCGAAACTTCTCAAATCCACTTTGGAAAACTGAAGCATGGTGAATTCGTGTTTTGGGAAAGGAGGAAAAGGAAAAGAAAAAGAAGAAAAAGAAGAAAAAGCAGAACAAAACAAAAGAGAAGCAACAGAAAAAAGAGGAATCTATGAGGACATTCAAGAAATGGTTCTCCTTTTATTTTAGCTACCTCACAAACCAAATTTGACAACAAATCTGTGGACAAGTTAGATTACCTTGCATTTTCTGTGGACAAGTTATCAGATGTGAAGCTTGATCCTCGATGCAGGCCAGCATAAGTGAACGGTAATGGTAGAAAGTGTTATAGATAGGAACAAAAAGGTGTAGCATGTCATGGCTTATTAGAAGTAAATTAATGGCTATAGGGCTAGTAGTGGTGGTCTTGTAGGTCAGTATGATTAGGTTCGCTGATAGTGAGCGATGACGATTGAGATGTTGGGTTATCAAGAAACTAGCACTATAGTTTGCTGAACAGTGAGTAATGAGCAGATGATTGCTGAGAGGAAGGAGTTGGTTAATATAGGCTATGCAAAGAAATAGTTTGGTGGTTAATAGGCCAAAGAAGTTGATGTTTTAATAAGTATCCTAAGGTGATTGTAACATTGGAGGCAATGCATTGCCATTACACTTGGTCCTTAAGGCAGGCCCCAAACTCTAGGGTCGGGATTCTTTGTTATTTGTCTGACAATAAAAATAATGGTGGATAGTGCAATGGAGTAGGAACAATAGGATGTAGCATGGAACTGTGTCTAAGAAGTAAATCAATTGTCTTATCAGAACAATAGGAACAATGTATTGTGCATTATTTGGATACAGTAGGAACAGCGTATTGTGCATTATTTGAGAAAATATGTAATAATCTTTATTAATCTTCCAGATTTTCTTTTGAATTTTATGTTATATTATTGATTTTTATCCTTTATTTTGTGTAGATTCTTTTTTGTTTCAAAAATTAAAATAAATCGATCTCGAAAGGCTAATTCCTTGCCCAAGAAGAGTGAAACTTCTCCCTTTCTCCTTTTGCCCTTAAAACATTGATGTGAATTATGTACTTCCTCAGATCATAGACATTTGACAGGTTTATGAAGGACAAATGCACATTTCTCAAGTCAGTCAGAGTATGTCTGCCTGTTGATCATAGGGATCTCTTGGGAATAGGTTGTGCATTGAGAACTTCTCTGTGTTTCCGAATATAAGTTAAAATGGTTATATATCAGAAACATAGAAGATCATCCAGATGCTAATAGATATAGTGTGCGTTATCTGATATATTGCCTTAAAAAGTGAAATGAATTGAGGTGGAATTCAACTTCAATATAATATTTGCACACATCACATGGAATTCTTTTTAAATTTGTCAACAGTAAGTATTTTGCCTTGATGTTACTGTCTCTGAATCCTTCTGTTTTTGCATTTTCAGGGCTTGACTGAAAAGTTCAAGGAGAAAGACACACGTTATACCGGCTCGGCAAAACTGACCTATGATGAGTTCATGTCCATGATCCTACCTTTTATTGTGTCATACTAGGATGTTAGAGATTCAGTTTTTATTTTATTTTATTTATTATTTGACACGTTTTCCGGTTTTGGAGGGAATGTCTAAAGTTGGCATTGTATATGTACAATCGTCTGTACAAGTTTTTTCATGTCTATTCTTCCTCAATTACATTTTGATCATCTCTTTATTCTTCGACTGGTATATTAGAAGATGTGTTGTTCAAGTATGGTTGTGTATAGTTTCTAGTATATGTAGCGCGATAAATTGTTAGGCTATTATCCCTTCTATTATTTTGGGATTTCGGGAATCAAAAGAACTTAATCTCCTCGTTTGCAAAAATATGGTTCAGTTGGTATTCTAGTGCAGGCTGCAGCTGCCTCGAGAGGAATTGAAGAGAATAACGAAATTTTGTATGTATTACTGCAAGACTTGTAATATACTAGTGATATTGGCCAAAAGGATTATAATCATGTTGCCAAATGCAAGTCATTGTCCGGATATCAACACAATCTCATATCATTGATCCAAAAAGAATATCCTGTACAGAGTGTCAACAGAGTTAAATTACTAGATACAGATCATAGGCCTTTGAAAACTCAGGTCCAAATGTCATTCTTGGTGAATATTGCAGATAGCAGCATTAATACTTTTACAATCAAACTCCATTGTCTTCATCCAATTCTCAAAATCTCCAATTTCCTGCGCCAAAAAAGTGCATTGAAGCTACTGATATATATATATATGTATCTGCGGAATTGGATAATACCAACATACATCATATCAATACAAAAATTCACACTTTCCACTGTATAAAAGCATCTCATTTTGCTACACCTCACCAACATTCGGTCAAAAGGAGAATCTAATAGTCAGGTCTTTCACATAATAAAAGGTTCACAATGTTTGGACCAAAAAGCAAAACTAAAGTATTTTCACAGGATCTGGGATCTGGATTAATCATGAAAAATAGGAAATTGTCGGAGTTAAATTGGGTTTCTAACAACCATGGCTATGACATTTTAGCTGAGCGAAGAGCAACTAACAAATATGCTTCTACTATTACATAATTAAATTTCTGTAATATATGAACATATGCAAGGATTGTGAACTTCTCAATAAGTGAAGACTAAGATTGATAAACTATGCCAAGTCAACTAAATAGAAGATCATGAATGAATCACTGAGGTTTCATTTCATTCTAATTTCCATCTTGAAGTATACCAGCGGAATGGAACTTTAGCAAAGTAAATGTGATTGCAAATTCAAATTCTATCCACAAAAAACCAACATGTATGGCCACAAAATTATAGGCTTCTATTCCGATTTCCCATTTTTCACTTTTCTATTTTGGTTACTTTACTCTTCCTAAAAAGTAGTCCAAAAGAACTACTATGCTCAAGCCTAGAACAGTTCTATAATTACAAGTGAACAAACTAGTTCTACTAAAATAAGGCGACATTTACTTTGGCTGGGAATTCATCAGAATATTCAATCTTTTCTTTTTCGATAACGGGTGGTGTCTTGCTCACCAGTACCGGTACTTGCTAACTCCCACTAGCAAGTAACGGTAACTCTACCCACCAAGACTTAAGACACATGCAAAGCAATCACCTAGCACTTTGTTGACTGTGCTAGCTCGTACAATATTCAATCTTGAAAACATAAAGGCAAGTAAAGTGAAAGAAAATTGCAATTGGAAATTAAGACTTCAAAAAGCGAATCACTCATTGGTGTTATTTGATTTTAATTTCCTTCCTGAAGTTATACCAGTGGAATGGAATTTTAGCAAAGTAAATGTAACAAAAAAATCGAATTCCATCCCCCGAAGATCAGCATGTATGACCACAAAATTAGACATTTCTTGGGGTTGCCCTTCCTTCCTTTTTTTGGTTATGTTACTTTCCTCAAATAATAGTCCAAAAGAACTACTATGCTCAAGCCTCAAACAGTTCTATAATGATAAGTGAACATACTACTACAACAATAACAAATGAAATCCCACATGTGGGGTCTGGGGAGGCTAGTGCGTACGCAGTCCATACCCCTACCTTGAGAAAGTGGAGAGACTGTTTTCGGTACACCTCGGCTCAGAAAAATAAGTGAACATACTAGTTCTACTAAAACAAGGTGCCATTTACATTGGCTGGCTGTTTTAGCTTAGAAGCTACATTTTTTTTTCCTTTTATCAATACTGAGTACTTGTTTCCCTCCACTAGAAGCTACATATTCATCAGAAGAATTCAATCTTGAAAACTATAAACACAAATAAAATTGAAACAAAAATGCAATTGGAAACTAAGACAACACACATAGCAATATGGACTGACCTTAATTGCAGTATTAATGGAGTGAGAAGCAGCAAGCCACTGATCAGTTTGCTTCCCAAATTGCAAAATAGTTGCAGCCAAAGCTCGAATTTCCATTTCAATTCTCTTTTGCATTACAAAAGATTCTTGCACTTCTCTATTAACTGAGTCCACCAACAGCTCTGAAACCCGTCTCGCACTTCGAATTGCATCCTTCTTCGCCTTCTCTGTAACAAAAATTCAAGAAAATCATAACCCAATTCATAAAATCCGAACTTTCAATTACCCAATTGAGAAAAAAAATCCAAAATACCCATAACCAAAAAATGCCCCAAAAATAATTAAACAAATTGGAACCGATTTGTGTGTTTGTGTGACTGACCGGTGGCATCACGGAGCTTGACAGAGGAAGAATGGTGAAGGTTAATGAATTGAATGAGTGAAGCTTCTAAGCCATGAGCAGAATCTCCTTGTTTTGACCGATCCATCTCCTTCCACACTGCAATTGCTGCTTTAGATTGTATATGCTTAAATTCTCAGAAGTTTGTTAAACTCCGAATTGAGTCTTATAGTTTTCAGAATGTGAACATGTGGCCCAAAGTTATTTTAAGGAGCAATTTGGACAAATTTTGAAGGAAAAAAATTATTTGGACACAAAAAGCAAACATGTTTGGATAATTTTAGTTTTTATAGATTTGTTAGCATTTTGTGTGTAGCTGAATTTTTCTTTTAACAAACCGCCCTCAAACGTTTTATTACATTAAAATGGGTTTTTACGAAAACTATTTGAAAAACTTAGGGATAAGGCATCAAATCCTCCCCAACCTATGACCATATTATCAAATATGCGCTTTTTCTTTTCGGAGGTCCTACTACCCCTCCCTCCCCTAAACTTATTTTTTTCCAGAATTTATTTAACCTTATATGCTTAATTAAACCCGTACGTGACTACACTTCTGCCAAGCGCGTAAGGACTAAATTTCAAAGTTTCATTTGCTATATAATCGCCTTGTGTTATGCCAAATAAGCCATAAGAAAGGCTCTCAAACGTAAAACTCAGCTCTTTTATTTAACCCCATTTTTTTATCACTCCTCTTAAATATAAAGTATTTGCCATTGTTGAAGAGCTTCTACTGGTGGTGCTGAAATTGAAGAGGTGAGTTCTAATCAATAGACCATAAATTACTAATCTTTAGTCAATTCGAATTTTTATTTTTATTTTAGGGTTTGAATATTTTTCCCCAACTTTTATCTATTAGATATTAAGATTATGAAATGGCAAATACCAACTTGAATAGACTTTGTATGGAAGATGAAGACCTAATGCTCAATATTGAAGTGCGATGCAAACATGAAATTTTGTTGCAAATGCAGACTTCTTGGTCAAAGCGTAATCTTGGTAGAAGATTTTGGTCTTGCCTCTACTATGGCGTATGTGTTCATTTATAGCCCATATATTTTGGTTGATTAACTCTATGTTTTGTCATTAAATTGATTCCAATTTATGAAATTTCAAGCGAAGAGTTGCAAATTTTTTCAATGTGTTCATTTATTGTCCATCTATTGTAGTTGACTAACTCTGTATTTTGTCATTAAATTGATTCCAATTTTTGAAATTTCAAGCGAAGTGTTGCAAATTTTCTTAATGAAGGGACAATGAAGTTGATGAAAGATTGAAATTTATTCTTCCAAGATTGTTCAACAAAATTAAAAAGATGGAAGAAGGTTTGACGCATTATGGAAGCCTCAAGAGGTGGTTGGTTGAGTTTGAAAGTTTGAAAAATGCCGATATTAATTTGGCTATGATTGACAATGAAAAAGAGAAGGGGCCAAAGGAGAAAAAGAAAATGATCTAATGTTGGTTGAATAGGAAGTTCATTTTGTGTATTGGGATATGTATTTGTTGCTATGTGTATCAACATCCTAATTCAAGTTGGCAACTTGGAGAGTGATCAAATAAAGCTGCAATAGCAGTTGCTTTGTGTTTGTAGCAATTATTTAGAAGTGTTTGATTAAGGCTGTAATAACTCTATTTTATTGTTATTGTGGTATTTAACTTTATTTTAGTATATGCTATCTGGAAGTTTATTATGTATGAATTGGATTTATGATCGATTCTTTGATTCTTTCAACTACTATGTATAAGTCAATAATTTGATGAATACAGAGATCACATTGAGCTTTTGTGTAAATGACAATACAATATTAAATCTCAATAAGTGGATTCTCGCTAAGCTTTATTTAAATGCAAGATAACACTGAATTTAATAGAAATAAAGTTGCAATATTTCATAAATACCACCAAATTTAGTAAACAAAACATCCTATGTACTAAGGTAGCATTTGAATACTAATAAATTATCGTTCTATAAGGATAAAAACTGCATATTACAGTCAACATCTCTGGCTTAGGATAAACAATGTTTGCTTGCAGTCAACCAAAAACATCAAAAAATTATTTACTTGCAGATTGCAGCAAAAAAAATAACCAAATCTATTGTGGATGTAAAAAATTGCTATTCTGGCTTAGGTTGTTTGAACCACCAGTCCTTATTTGAATTCTATGTTGTCCTCTAATCTCTTGAAGCCTTCTTATTGTGATTGATGGTTTCCCCTTCCATTTTAGTCCACTACTTGGTTTGAAACCAATGTCACTAGCTACATCAACTGATCTTGTTACCATTATTGGATCATTGGATACTATTCTGCTACTTGGCATACTAGACTGCAAAGAAAGAATAACTTAATAAGTTATCACAAATATACAAAGCAAATTGAATAACACAAATATACATATACACTTACATTCAAAGTTTTGAAGCCATTTTCAGCTTGAAACACACTCATCCCATCACTCTTAGCCTTTTACATTTTTTTGTATTTTCCACATCATTCCCCTTCCTCTATTTAGTGTAGTAGTAGAGGCATTAGGTGTAGCAGATGCATTAGGTGTTGATGATGTACTAGGTGCAGAACATTCAAACCAACTGGCAAGTGAATGATGAGCAGTAGATGTTACATTAGGTGTTGATGGACTTGCATTCCAAGATCTTCATCTTCCCCTACCTCTACTAGTTGCAGCTATGCATTTCTAGATTCCCCCTTCCCCTATCTCTACTAGCAGTAGATGTTGCATTAGGTACTGAATGAATTGTACTCTTTAATCTTCCCCTTCCCCTTCTATACTAGCTGTTGCAACAGGTACATGCAGTTGATGAAAATTCAGCAACAGAAGTTACAATTGTTGAAAATTTAGCTGCAATAGAGGTATTAGGTGCAATAAATGTTGATTTTCTAGGTCTTCCTTTCCATCTTTTTGCAGTAGGTTCAGCTTCTAAATTTATTGGTTTCTAACAGATGATAAATAGTTAGATATAGTATTTGAATTTAAAAGAAAGTAGATATAGTTAGATATACTATATTACCTTTGATTTGACTCTATTTCTTCCTGAACCTGACGGTTCTGCATCACTAGAAGTTACAGTTGATGGTGCAGCAGTTCCTGAACCTGATGGTTCTCTAGCACTCTTATGACACCCTCTCTTGTTATGACCACTACTCTTGCAAATGCTACACCTCATGACAAGTTCATTTTTAGGCAACTTTCCAGAATTTTTTGTTTCAGTTGCCTCTTTTCTAAACCTATATATTTCTGCTCCCCATGAATGCATTCTTTAATGTACCAAAACAGATGTAGAAACTTTAAAATACTGTCTTACCAGATTCATTAGCTTCACAAAGTTTCACCATACAAGTATTCTCAGGGTGGTCCTTAACAATTCATTCCTATAATCAAGAATTCTTTCAAACTCAAGAATAGGGTCACCCATAATTTCTTTCAATTCTCTGGCTCTTGCTCTCCTAGTGTTGGTCTTGCCAACATGCACTTTAAACTTCTTTCTAATTAACTCTTGTAACTTGAACATTCTTATGTTTGCTTGCTCAATTATTTTATCTTTAAACACTTTAGTCATGTATTTAGAGTTGCACAAATAATTTTTGGTGGCCGTATTATACTTTTGAACTGAATTATAAGTCTTAAGCACAAAATTATTACTTGATATTTCAAGGCTTGCATACAACAACCATGAACAACTATCCTTGCATCTTACCCTGATTGTCGTTGGCTCATTCGCGTACTGTTCCACATGAACCCTCCTTTGAACTGCATACTTGGTTACTGCATATCTAAGTTCATCCACATATGCAAAAATCATACCCAGCTGCCACACAACTTTTTTACTTGTGGGACCATAAATCACCTTCTTTGTAGAAGAAGATCCCCTTCTTGGTAGATTTACCCTAACTTCTTCCCCATCTTCAAACCAACATTCATCTTCATCTGTTTCAAAGCTACATGTATCAGAACTTGGGTAATATGGTTCATCACCTCCTATCCTACCTTCTATACTTTTTTTTACATGTTTCAGTCTCATCAAACCCCAGATCTGGTCCAGCTACACCACATGGAATATTTTTAGGGTCAGCAAGAACTCTCTCCTTTCTTTTTCTTCTCTGGAAAGACTTTCTTTCAGCCCTAAACTCTATGAAATCTTCATGTATATCACTGCCATAATCCTCTACACCTTCACCAAAAAATCACTATCTTCTTAACTTGAACTATCTTCAGTTGAGTTATCAGATTCCTCCTCAGTTGAAGATGAATCTAGATATGGTAGAGGAGCTGCTGGATCAATAGGTGTAGGTGAAGCTGCAACTGTACCATTTAAAGCCTCCTCACTAACCCCAATATTTTGATTAACACTTCCTTCAATGGTCCCATTCTCTTTATTAAAATCTGAACCATATTCCTCTCCACCCATGTGTTGGACATATACTTCTAAAATAGCTCCATTTGCAAGAACTGTGCAATTCTTGAAAGCTCCCTGTCATTGTTCTTGTTCTCTATAATGTCACAGTAAGGTTGGCCTAACACTAAATGTGCAACTTGTGTTATACCCTAATTCTTTAATATAATCCAATAGCTCAAAAAATAAGATATTGTATCTACATCAACATTCACATATTTAGTCATTACCCACGTATCTTGGTTCCCCACTTTCAACCTCTAAGACCTCACCATGAGACAATCTTAAAGTCACCAATATAAACACACTCATACCTGAATGCAAATAAACAATAACAATAAATTAATACAAATTCCCAACAACAAAATTATTATGCCGAAAAATAGGGCAGCACTAGAAAACTATTTATTTACTTACAACCAGGAACACATCAGTGTAAACACGCAAAATCAAAACTTTAGTATTAACATGGACATGCAAACCCCTCAGTTTCATAGTCAAAATCTCATAATTTTGTATAACAACAAATTTATTAAAAAACCCTAAACTGCTAAAAAATCAATTGAATATGGTAAAGAACTAACCTTTAGTCTTGATTTGTGACCAATAAATGGCTAATGGTTCTGCGCTGACCTTGATTATAACACCACGGTATCAAATAAAACCCTAGATTATAACGACGTACTGAAATCGAAGACGATAAACGACAATGTTAGAGACTACATACTTACATTATATTAGAGCCGATTTTGCAATAGAATAAAGAGAAAATTATGATTGGAGTGATTTTTGTGAAGGAGTCAAAGATGGGAGATTGAGAATTTGGTTTCGACCGTTGAAGATGGGAGATCGAATGAATAACTTAGAAGAGACTAGTTGAAAATAAAAGGGAACTAATAAAATAATAAGAAATTGGGTGATTATACGCTGGGAGGATTTTATACATTACCCCAAAAACGTACATAAACACATTTTTGCAATTATTTTTATTCAATATTAGAAAATACTTTCCACGGGAAAAATAAAAATAAAAGGCAACACCGTCGGGAAAACACGTGGATTTTTTTTTTTGGCTTCCCATCCGGTATCTGGTTTTTTGGTTTTCCATCCGGTATCTGGTATCCGCATTGGAGTACGACTATATTTAAATTCGCGCTGCGTAGGGCCCCATTCGGGGGGAAGCGCTTCCTACCAAGGATTTTTCCATACCCAGGACTCGAATTCGAGACCTCTGGTTAAGGGAAGAGCAGTCTCATCCAATGCACCACATCTTTTGGTGGTACGTGTGACTCTCATTTTAACGTTTATATCTGTTAAGCATATATCCCCAAGTCCCCACTATAAGAATTTTAATTTCACTGATGGTAAATTTGACAAATATTTTTTTAGAGATATTTACCTCAATTCTTCGAAAAAATTCTTCCTTTTTAAGGATATTTGTTTATGAAGATTGATGGACAGAGATGTTCTTAGTTTAGTGTTTTTAATTTCTTTTTAATCTTTATTGAGGCTATGTAACCTTCTTAACCTGTAAGCTTTAATTAAATTTCAACATTCCAAAATCTCCAAAATATCTTTATAATGTACCTTAACGTATCTTTAAACTTCAGATCATTCTAAATCACATTATGGCTTGTTTCACCCTGCTTGCTATATTTTTATATCTCGACAACAATATCATAGAAAGGTATAAAACCATATTTTTTGGTAAGTACTGCAGTCTTGTAAAACTAATGGATATTTTATAATTGGATCAGAACTGAGGAAAATGATACTTAATGGTAATTATAACAGCACTGAGTAGGCTAAAGTAAGGGTAATGTTCTATTATTCTTTTGTCGTGAGTTTTGTTCTGCGCCCTCTCTGCCATTTTATTTGATATAAGAACGTATCAGATTTAAAATCCAGCAATAATGCAGAAAATTATGATAGTAATGATTTAATGTTAACTTGATGATAAAATTTCACATCAAAGTTAGAAATACTGAATTATTACGTAAATTTTATTTTATTTTTTAAGAAAGTTAAACTTTTCTATATTGACGTTTGGTTGAAAAGATATTCAAATATATATTTTCCAACAATTTTTGAAATAAACGCAACTTTAATTCTGAAAATTGGGAAGTTTTGGAATTGAAGCATAAAAGAAACTGGAAATGGACAATGACAAGTCACAACCACATAACAACGATTAAAAAAACAAAAAAGAAAACATGGCTAGTGGCTAGTATTACAATTATGCAATATGTCATAATCTATGATATGTCAGCACAATTATAGTTCCCTTATTATAATAATTCTAATAAAATGGGATGACAACTATTGCCAGAGAAACTTTTCTGTTCTTATTCAATTTGTAAACGAATCAACTATTCAACTAATTTTTTGAGTTTTTTAATCTATGAATTTTTTTTGGTATGAATATAATGTATATTGATCATGACTTCAAGTCCAATAAGCAATTCCCCAGCCAAGTTAGCAGTGTGAAATAGAAAATAAAAGCTGCGCCGTCTTCGACTACCTGTGCAAGCAAAATTCAATTAATATACACATTACATGAACCGAATCAAGACTAAGAAACCATCATTATCTGCTGAAGAGTATAATAACATATATTTCAGCAGCCATGCATGTTTCACAGCCAAATTTGAAAATTAGTTGTTGTCAAAGACAAAATTAAACGCATCGAATATGTCCGCTTCAAAGCTGTTTCCTGTCGCGATCACTAGTGATCTGTTAAACGCGCGCAGGGTATCTCCCGCCCCAGATGGAATCTAGGCAGGTCTAAAGATATCCAAAGTCGAAATATTTGTATCAATGGAACAACACAGAGATATAGGACCTTCATAATCAAGCGTTTCTTGCCCTAATCAGGTTTCTATGTCAAGTTCTATATCAAGATCACGACAAGTGCCTGCATGTCCGGCAGCACAACAAGGGGCGGAGCTTCCTCTTTGCAGTAGCTTCCGTCTAAATCCTGTATTTGTCTTAAATAATCTATTGAATATGAATAAATTATTAATTTAGAATCTAATAACTTAAAAGGACCAGAATCCTGAACCCATATATTTCAAATACTAGCTCTGCCGCTGAACACAACCAAGGGCCGGTCAGTAGATACATGTCCAGTAGTGAAGGGCAGGCTGGCAGCGCAAGAGAACTTTTTCTGATCGGTACGCAAAGCAAGAGAAAACTTTGTAGCAAAGAGGGTATAAAGTGGTAGTACTAGTTTCTGAAACTAACTAGATGTGGTGAAGGTTTGCCATAACAACTAGAGAATCAAATTCAGTGGGAATATAGCAAAGGCAGTATGTGGAAAATGCCAAAGTGGATTCTTCCATTTGTCAAGTTTATCTACTCATATTAAGCCATTGCTGATGTAAGAAAAGATTACAAATGGGCTCCATCATGTTTAAAGTCACGCAGCCAACTTTGCTGCTAAAAGAATCCTACTGTGTTACACCTTTTCAAGAATTTGCCAACCAAAAATTTCCATCATGCCAGATCAGTTCTTTATAAGCACATACTTTTATCTACAAGAAAACCAAAATAAATATCTAAAGGGATATTTTTTTTCCTTTTATGCCCGACCCCCCTCTCGACCTACAAGAAAATGAAATAAATAAATAAGGAAAGAGAATAAGCACACACACACTATACACAAAAAAGCAGCCTGAGATAGCTAGATGAAGAGGTCTACTAAGCACTAATCCCACATCAAAAAGCACATAAAACTCATATTATTGTGCCCCCCTCTCCCACTTCTCTCCTAATACACGGGCCACTTTCTGCGACTTGGCAAAATTACATTGGTTGTTCTATCAAAACCAAGAATTTCACTTGTAATTTGGATAAGTAGAAGGAATATATTATAGTATTAAATAGGAAAAAAAGAAGGTGATGGAAGTTAAAGGAGAGGCAACTTAGAATTGACTCGAGGATGATAGGTGACGCCAACATTGACTGCTCCACATCAGATTGATGCAACAAATACTCTATTTGAAAATAATGATAAAAAAGAAAGACACGAGATGTCATAATCAGATATAGGCTTCACCAGCAAATACAAAAACTAATGAGCCTTTCCACTTGGCAATTATATTCAATGTGAAAAATAATTCAGAATATGTTGATAGATGGACTCAGAGAGGGTGGCTTTCTTTTCCAATACAAGCCAATATGGACTTTTGTCTTCGTGAAGATGATGGGAATTTTGTAAAAATGAGATTCATATGCATGATTGCTAGTGGAAATAAGATAAGGGTGATGAGACCCATTACCATATCTTCAATAAAGAAATGATACAATGAAAGGTATCCTAGAAAGTAGGTCATTAACAGTCAACTGGGCAGCCCGGTGCACAAGGTATTCTGCGTTCACGGAGGATCCGGAAAGGGCCGCACCCCCAAGAAGTGTGTAATATAAACAATCTATTCTAATGCAAGCATCAATACGGAGGGACTGTTGCTCCAAGGCTCCCCTTCATGATCAACTGTGATTAACAGTTGACTATTGCTAGAATATTATAAGGTGGGCTTTCAGCTTACAAATTGCAAATTCATGAAACCAACTTTGAAGCAGCATCATATATACTACATCACACTGATTTAAGAAAATTAAGGGAATAACGAAAGCCTATAAATAAGGAGAAAGATGAGGTTGACAGTATTTCTTACCTTTAATACCTATCTATCAGCAAAAGTTCTTGACAAAATTGAATAATCTCTAATCTACTTGTATCTCCATATTTGATCTATTGTACAACTTTCAGAAGTGTATCAAGAAAACCAGAACAAGCAGAAGAAAAGCAGAAACAGACAAGGCCTGAAACAAAAATAAAAGGATAACATTAGAAGAGTATGTATAATACGCAAGATTCAACATTCAGAAAAATCATGGAAACAAGTCTTGGAATTAAAAGAAGTTGGTAGAAAATACGCGACATGTCAAGCAAGAAAGAAATAACAGATTCCTTACTTTTTTCTTGGCAGCTGAATAATCCATACGCGGAAGAAATCCTTGTAACCCGATGTTATAAACTGGAGTTCCATCGGGATAGTAGAGGCCATAATTCCGCTCTGATGCTGGACCAGGCTTTAAATTTTCATTAAAGAGCGCAAACACATATATATCAATGGGCTCAGATGGATTTGCTGGAGTTCCTTGATTTTGCTGTATACGCCGAAACAAGTTACCATTATATTGTGCAGCATTTTCAGGTGTTGCTCCAAACTCATTTGGGTCGCCCTTCGATGGCCACCCTGTCTCAGAAACCTTAACTTGAATGTCTGAGTAGCCCATTGCCTTAATCGCTGAATGAACTGCATCAATTTGTGCATATAACATGTTGTCATACTTTAAATTTGTGATTGGGTCAATCGTACCAGCATTAGGCCGGAAAAGTACATAATCAAGCGGGACTTGATCGGGGCTGTCTTTGTATGCAAAGAATGGATAGGCATTTATAAGGAACGGGGACTTGGTCTGGGCATGGAAATTGAGAATGCCATGAATGTATTCAGCAAGATCTTGTCGAAATGAACCAGAGGAAGGCGGAAAAGAGTTGCCCAAGATCCCAGCCGAGTGGGCGTGTGCCACATATATATCATTGCTAAGGCCAAGATTAACAAGAGCCCGATATACACCTTGCATTGCCGGGAGGAGGTTATTCATCATCTGTGTATCGTTCCCCGTTAAGATCTCGTTCCCAACAGTAATACAAGTGATTTTAGTCTGAGTATGGTAAGGTTGAACATGCGATTGAATCCAAGCCTGAGCTTGTTGAGGATCAGTCATTCTTTGTAGGTACTCATTCCCAAGTCCAATAACGAATTCCACATCCGTGTTAGCAAATGCGCTTAACACGTTTGGATCAGCGTCATAAAGTTTTACTCTCGTAACATTGATAGATCTGAGGAGATAGGAAACTCGCGACGGTGTTGGCAAATTATTGGCAATTTGGCCATAGTTAATTCCAATTCCAAGGCTGAGGGTACTGCCAAATAAATCTGATCAAACAGTTGAAATAACAGTAAATACCTTATGGGGGAAAATATGTGAAAAACACGATCGTTTAACAATTAAGAAACTACCTACCAGTAGAAAATTAACTACTGCACATATCCACCTATACTTCACCAAGAAAATCAGAACAAAAACTCTGTTTTTCCAATCAAATGACTAAAACCATCCTCTACTGATAACTTCAATTCTATCTTCAATAACTGAACAGAATAATCCAATAAAGAAACACATATTCCCTATTCCTTAGGACCAAGAATCCATAAATCTGGTGACAAACACTTGAGCAAGAATTCATATTCACATTAAAGGCCAAGCAATACTACAATTCCGACCAAGTAAACAAGAAACCAACTTAAAAAGACTGAATCTTTATAACCAAAATGGCAGTCCCAACTCCCCACCCCCCAGATAACCCCACCAAACTACCTCACCCAAGAACCAAAATAGCATAAAAACAAACTAGTTGATGAAAAGGACATGCAAGATTTGTACAAAAAAGGTTAGTTAGAAAAAGAGAAACCTGAAAGAGTAAGGAGGAGGAGAAGAAGAGGCTTGAGGAAGTTGAAGAGGATGGCCATTTCCCCCTTTGCCAGCCTAGCTAAATCTCAGCCACGACGGCTCTTTAATGATGTATATGTATCCTTATTTATACTACATGCAAAAACTTCCTTTATTTCTCTTTTTCCTTTAGTATTATATATTATTTCCTTATTAAGCCCTATTTAAAAGGAAAATATACTTTTATATATAAAAATAATTTAAGACTTTTAGTTATACTCTTAAGAAAAATTAAAGATACATATTCCAAATGAAGGAGAATTTTGGCGTAACTGGTAAAGTTATTGTCATGTGATCAGGAGGTCACAGGTTCGAGCCGAAAAAACGGTCTCTTGCAGCCATGCTTGATAAGGTTGTGTTCAATAGACCCTTGTAGTCCGATCCTACTCCAAACCTTGGACATAGCGGGAACTTAGTGAATCATACTGTCCTTTTATGACATTCAAGATCATAAGTTACACATTTATCTTCTTGCCTACGAAAAATATCTTATTATATATAATTTTTTATATATAGGTGTTGTCTGGTCTAACTAAAGGCATCTAAATTTGTTAAACTTGCAAGTACATGTTAATAAAATAATTTATTTGGCAAAGTTGAAGTAGATGAACTTGCATCAAAAACTAACTGTAATTTAACTTTAAATTATTATACTGTTACTTTCGTGTCTCGACCACTTGACCATTCATTTATGAACATAAAACGATAAGTATATTATATGGAGTAGTATTATTAGCTAGCAGCAACGCACAAATTATTTTGGTGAAATCTATGTTAAGATATTTTGTGACTATTTCCAGTCGCTTTCTTACACGTAAGTTCTCGGTTTCCTTTCTGTATCAGGGCCGTTGTATGTAGTTGACGCGTGAAATTTACCGACATAACTTTCTTATTTTCAAAGAGACCCTTGAAGTTTTTCATTATTACATTTTGGCTGCAATGACTTTCTGTTTTGTTTCCTAAAGTGCAATAATCATTTCCCAACAATTACCGCGTGATTAAAAGAAAACTTCCCGTTTTATGCATTTTTCTTTTGGTCCAAATTATGTAGTGGAAAATGATCATACTGTTCTTTCTAGTCAATTGATTTGTAGATCATCTCTTCTTTTTTTCCGAGTGAAATGGCGAGGATGCAATTTACAGCTAGGTTAAACTATAAAATTATGAATAATCTTTAATGATAAATACAACTTACCACACTTTGTGATTAATATGAACAAATATTGAGTACCATAGTTTCAACACAAATTATACTTATATTCAACTTAATCATTGTGTGAAATTCATCAAAGGATCATGTAATGCTAAAGCATATTAGCTCCATTTCCATATCTTTTAGTAAATGCCCTAAGATCTTGTCTAAAAATGCGGTTTTTATTTAATTTATTGTGCTAGTAATTATGCACAATTTATTAAAATGTGTCGAACTCAAATTTGTAGTGATTATTCAACAAAACAGAGAAGTTGACTCAACAATTAATGAGTTTAGAGACAAATTCGTGAGGTCAATTAGACTAAATGGTACCCCATTCACTTTTACTTGTCCACTATTAACTTTGCACACTCCTTAAGAAATAATAAATAAAGTGCATAATTTACCATGATACTTGTATTAATTGGTTTATAGACTTAATGGATTTGAAAAATAATTTGAAATGAATAATTAATACTAAGGGCAAAACAAGAAAAATAAATTATTTTTCTCTTGATATGCAAAAAGTGACAAGTAAAAATAAAAATTTATTTTTGGAATGCTTGACAACTAAAAGTGAACGGAAAGAGTACAAGACTGTAATGTACCAAATGGATTATCATAATATGGTATCAGAGTTGTGGAGCCGGACGAATATTAAGAGGTAGAATAAAAGTGTTATGGGAAATTTAGGGTTTTAATTTTCATTCGTTAAATGTAACCCGTTCAAATTTAGTCGAGCTAATTGAATTATAACCTTCTCTCAACCTCCTAAACATTGAAAACATACTAATAACACATTTATTGTCTCATCTTTATCGTTTTAGAGGAACCACACAAATATACTTCCTAATTTTGGCATATGAATTACTTAGGTGTAATTGGAAAAAGATGTCAAATATATACATGGAATGAGATCTTTTGATTAGTATTTAAGTTGGCCCAAGTAAAGGTTAAGTTTTGAAGATTGACAAAGGAACTCAGACATGAGCCAGGTTCATCCTAGTGCACAGATATGGACAAACTTAAGCATGTGAGATGCACGTGAAGGAGATAAATTTATCGAAAAGATATCTCTTGAATGAAGTAATATCTCCTGATCCTGATCGAAAAGATTGCATATTGGATGAGGAGAAGGACTCCTTACTCAAAGAGAACACGGTTTAAGAGAAGGATAGAGTTAGAGGTTGAGATCAACTAGAACTTTTCCACCAAGGAAGAGTAGCATCAGAATTCTAGTCAATCTCTATTTACTAACTCTATAAATATTAATGTTGTTCTCTTGTACAGGGAACGCACATAAACAGAAGTTAAATGTGAATTGAGAGCAAAATAACAAGGCAATTTTGCAAGCAATTTGTGTGTGATTCAAGCGTGCAAACCTGAAGCTACTTGAACCAGATAGAATAACCAGTTCCAAGTGTCGGTCTTTTATTCTAGTTCAATTGTAGTATGTGTTTTCATATTGTACCTCTCAGCTTTATCTAGAAGCAATTGTATTATGTACTCAGAGTTTTCAAGTTAGAGTTAATTTGAAGTTGTCGCAACAGTTGAGATTGTGTGCTACAACGGGACTAAAGTTAGTCCTAAAGAGTTTTTGTAAATGCAGTTTTTGACTCAGTGATTTTAGTGGAGTGTTTGGGAAAACTCTACTGGAAAGTAGGTCATGGTTTTTTCACCTTTTGAGCCAGGTATTTTCCACGTAAAATTTCTGTGTTCTTTAATTTTTGTACTTATTATTTCGCAACAGTAGTAGTTGGAATACATAGAAGAACCAGGTCCTTCTATAATCAGTTTAAGCAAAAAATTGGACACCACACAAATCACCCCCCTCTTGTGTGGTATTGAAGTATAAAACATCAATTGGTATCAGAGCAGGTTATCCTTGAAGAGACTAACACCTTAAGAACATATCAAGATTAGCGCACCACCTGAAAACTGGGAAGGGCAATCCACCGCTAGGCCTCCACTCTTTAATGGCCAATACTACTCTTGGTGGAAAAATAGGATGAGAGATCACATCATCGAAGAAGACTATGAGCTATGAAACATTGTCACTGACAGTCCCCTGGCTACCATGAAAAAGACTGTTGAAGGAGTAGAAGTGCCAAAAACAAGAGCTGACTGCATGGCCGAGGACTTGAAAAAGTGGGAAAAGAATGCTAAGGCCAAGAAATAGCTTGTCTGTGGACTTAGTCCAGACGAGTACAGGAGAATTCAAAGTTATACTACTGTTAAGGAAATTTGGGACACTTTGCAAGTGGCTCATGAAAGAAATCATCAAGTGAAGAGATCAAGAAGAACACTATTGTACTCTCAATATGAGAATTTCACCATGAAGAAAGGAAAAACTTTCCAAGAGATGTATACAAGGTTCATAACACTAACAAATAAACTTAAGTCTCTTGGAAGGATAATCCTTGAAGAAGACAAGGTTGAGAAAATATTGACAAGAGTTTTGCCAGTTACTTGGGAAAGCAAAATCACTGATATTCAGGAATCAAAGAACATTTCCACTCTCAAGTTGGACGAGCTAATCGGAAATCTCATTGCCTATGAACTTAGAAGGAAAACTATGATGATGGATGCACCCAAGAAGGAAAAGAGCCTAGCTCTCAGAATCGCTGAAGGTGCAGTTTAGAGAAGGATGAAATGGCTTTGATCACAAGGGATTTCAAGAAGTATCTAATGAGAGGAAAGGATTCTTCAAGAGAACAAACCAAGAGTCCCTGAAAAATAGACCAACGACGGCTGTTACAAATGTGGTAAGACTGACCACATGATCAAAAACTGTTCTCAATGGGAAATTGAATGGAAGAAGGAAAGGGCTGAACGAAGAAACAGGAAGAAGGAACAAGTTCATCCCAAGAAAAACAAAGGATCAACAAAGGCTATGGTTGCTGCTTGGGGAGAGAGCTCAGATGAGGATTCAGAAGATGGAGATGGAGATGAACAAGCACTTATGGCCATTGGAGAATCTGATGAGGAATCAGAGTTAAGTATGATTCATCTCAAAGACAAGATTAAATTTTTGTCTAATGAAAATCTATCTGAGTTACTGCTAGATTTCATTGATGAATCTGAGGTCATAAACAACGAAAAGGACCAGATATCTAAAGAATGTGTAATTGTGAAAGCTAAGTGCAAAAATCTGGAACTCAGGACTAGTGAAAGTGATAGTAAAAATGCTGATTTGAAGAACTAGGTTCTTGAACTCGATTCCACTATGCTAGAGCTTAGATCTGAAAATTTAAAACTGAAATTAGGAACAGGTAAAAAGAAAGTTGATCACACACATCTCACCTTAGAAGAAAATCTAAAAAAAATGAAGGATGAGTTGTACAAAAGGGATGAGCAGATAAGAGTCCTAAAAGAAGATCTAAGCAAGGTGAAGCATGAACTAGACAGAACATGTAAATGAAATAGAATACACTATCATGGCATCAAGAACTCCATTGTAGCAATAAGAGAGGACTTGGCTATGGGACCCATGCACCTAAGTGGGATCCCAAAAGCAAGTACATCACTCTTCTTGAGAACAAAATTTGCATACACTATGGAAAGATTGGTCACTACAAAAGTGAGTGTACTGCAAAAGAAAAGGCCAATCAAAAGAACAAAACTTTTGTTCAAGGAAAAAATAGGCTGCCAGGATGGGCTAAAAAGAATTTAATTCACCATTTTGCCTATAGAAAGTGACCCAAACTAGTTTGGGTTCCTAAGACTAACCCCTGATTTCTCTTTGCAGGTCCAAGTGAAAGGGAGCATCCAAATATGGTACATGGATATTGGTTGTTCAAAGCATATGACTGGAAGCAAGAACCAGTTCTTTTCACTTGAGGACTTAAATGGAGGTAATGTCTGCTTTGGAAATGGCAATAAAAATGAGATTATTGGGGTTGGAAAGGTAGGTAAGACGTACTCACTCCATTAAGAATGTCTACTTGATAGATGGCTTGAAATATAGCCTAATCAGTGTATCATAACTGTGTGACAGAGGTAACTTGGTAGTATTCACCTCTACCAAATATTTTGTGATAAATCTTACCACTGACAAGATTGTTTTTCAGGGAAAAAGAGTAAACAATATATACATTGTAGATTTTTCCACTCTTTTAGAAAATGAACTAACTTGCTTAAGTGTGTTGGACAATAATTCCCTCCTTTAGCACAAAAGACTTGGACATGCAAGTCTAAGTCAACATAACAAATTAGTCTCCAAGGACCTAGTGATAGATCTGCCTAACATCAAGTTTAAGGAAGACAAAGTTTGTTAGGCTCGGGCAAAGAGGGGCAGCTGTAAGCACGTGATTTTTGCTTCACGGAAGTTACTCCAAAAGAAAAAGAAAATCAAAAAATATATGTTTTTGTCCCTAATGGATTTTTATGTTAAATTGTGTGTTAATTATTATAGGTGTTAAATAATATGTGTGTAAATTTCTTTTTTATTTTTTTTTTTACAATTTATTTAGGAATTTTGTTTAATTTTGGTTCTTAAAGAAAAAATGGTTGTGGAAAATCGGATTGGGCCCCAAAATGAGGCCCAAAACCAAAACAAAGACCCAGTCCAAACCAGGCCTGCCCAGGCACATCCCCAAAACGACGCCGCATAGGGCGTTTGATCTGAGCCATCCGTCCAGGCCAATCCAACGGCCCAGGACCCCTTTCAGCAACCCGTTTCCAAACCCGACCCAGTAACCGGTTAGAACCGACCCCCAACCAAGGCCAAACGGTGTCGTTCCGTATTTAGTGAAAGATCCTGGCCATCAATCTCGATTCATCCAACGGCCAGGATCTAATTGCCCATTACGTATATAAACCTAAACCTTTACCCAGCCCCCCTATCCGAACACCCCCCTTCCATCGTCCCAAACGCAAACCCAGACCTCTCGTTCCCAAACCCTAGCCGCCACCCTTCACCTTCACCGTAAAGCCGGTGGAAAGGACGTCGGTGACCACCCCCTTTACATCCTAGAACCACCTCAACCCCCTGAATCCAAATCCACCAACAGCTTGGCTCGAATCCTCCCCCACCTTCTCGAATCTTCATTTGAAGATTCGAGACAAAACTCGATCTACACCAAACCACCCCAAATGCATGCCAGGCGCTCCCCCGACCTCCCTCGTGACCAAACCATGCTTGGTTTGGTCCGATTCTACCCACAAATCCAAAAAAATCAAATTTGGAAAAAATCGAACCCTAGAACACAAAGATTTTGTGGGGTCTGTTTAAATTTAAACAAGTTTGGGGTCTAGTAGACCCTAATCGAAGTGTTCTCGGTCGAGAACACCTCGGTTAGGATTTGTTGACTTCAAACGGGCAAATCAATCCCGGGCCTAGGGTCAACTATGTTTAAATCTTTTCAGGTTTGTTCATTTGTCCCTTTTATCGTCCATTTTGTTATTTAGATTAATTTATTAGCATGTTTAGTTGTTTGTCTAGTTCTGGGATTTTTGTTATCAGTTTGTTTCCCCGTCTCCATAAGACCTTTTGCTTGGTTGTTTGTTTAGTCCGTTATGTGGTAGTATGTTTATTTCAATTCAGGATAACATCGTCGAATCAATAATGTCTGGTTTTTCTAATATCGTGCAAAAGTGTCAAAGAACAGTGTTATGCTTTGTTTTGTGTTGTTTTTTTAGTCGACTGCTTGTCCCGTGTTATAATTAGTATAGTCGATTCGATAAACGTCGTCGATTAGTTTTCTATGCCTGAATGTTCAAATGTCCTGATTCCTGATAGCTTCATAGGATTTGATCAAACCAGTATTGATTAGTTGGTTGCTTGAAAACTATCTGTGAATGGCTTGCTAGCTATAATACAATAGTTGGAATTCAGATAGGATAGTTGCTGAATTTGAACTCCCATAAGTTCAGAATTTCATTTTTGTTGAAGTTGGGATAAAACAGTAATGGTCAGGGGTGTTAAAAGGTTTAGTTTGGGGTTATAAAATCCTGAAATGCTTAAAGGCAAGATGATCTGACAATGAGGTACTAAAACATTGATTCAACTAATAGAATTAATTAACCAATAGTGGAAGTAATGACATATTAAGTGCCTTTAATGGCTGGAAATCAGAAAGGCATGGCAATTTGTATTTCTTTAATGAATTAGGGTCAATTGGACAGTATGTGCTGTCAGGAATACATTCCTGCTGCCCATGCTTGGTTTTAGTTTAATAAGTGATAAGGCATTTTAATAGTTTTGTTAGGGGAATCTCATGGGAGGTTTGGTTATTATAAATAGTTGAGTGGAAAAACAGCAGGGATGGAGGGAATCTGAATGGTTTAACAGGTTTTAAATGATCTAAGGAAAACTATAAAAGGGGGAGAGCTTCCATTAGTTAGGAGAGAGAGAGAGAGAGAGAGAGAAAGAAGAAAAGAGGGGCTAAAAAAGAGGCAAGTTCTGAATTAGAAAAGGGTTCTGAAAAGCAGAGAGGTCAGGGAGTATTTGAAAGATAGACTGAAAAATTATAGAGTGCTCAGAGAAGAACAAAACTGTTTAGTTCTAAAGGGTTGGTCTGTTACTATCTCTTTAGGGTATTCTGATTTCCCTGTGAGAGTACTACGGTAATTTGGGCCTCTGTTTGCTGTTGATCGAATTGGTCTCATTGTTATTGAGTTTGTTGTTGGTTATTGGTCAAGTTGTTGTGATTAGTGAACTGTTTGCACTATTGCATCAAACATCCTGGGTTTTCTGTTGGTCTACCACTCTGTTCTGGGTTTGTTGATTGATGCCCGACCATTTGTGGGTTTATCATTGTGGGAACTACTGTTGGTTGTTCGTGAACTAGTGGTTGTATAGTTGCTGTTTGTTGCTGCTGTGATACTGTTGTGTTACTGCTGTCTGTTCGATTGTTGCTGATATCGTTCTTCTTCTTCTCATTCTTATTGTCCAGCATCCAGGTACACATTCTAATTGCACTGGTGTAATGATGAACTTGGAGCATGATTAAGAGTCTAAAGAGAATGGTTGTTTGAACTTAGTGTAGTGATTTTCATCTTCTACTATTACAGTTTAAAGCATTATGTATACATGTAAAGTTTGACCCCATACCGTGTAATGGAGTAGTTTTCATTCTATAAGAGTGTGGTCCAGTAATTTGACGGTGTATCATAATCAAAATTAATGGTGTATCAGTGATGTTCGATCAACAAATGGTTTCGTATAGGGTCGATTAAGAAGGGTAATGTAGTAATCACGTTTGTTTTACCTTGGCTCACCAGTATATAACGCATATTTCAAAAGCATGCTATGCAATTTGGGAAAATATATGTATAAACAACAAAATCGTGCAGGTTATATTATTGGATAAAGTTTGCCTAAAACAGGTAGTAATACCACCTAAGTTAGATAAGGTCGTTTTGGTCTTTTCGCCTTTGTGTGTAGGAATACTTAATTGAACCTCATATGTGTGCCCGTCAATAAATAAGGTTGCATACATTTAATTTCTTCATCTAAAAATAGATAATCTGTTTCGATATTATTGTGCGTCAATCTCATGTTCTAGTATTAATGAATAATAGAATATAGAATGAAAGCAGTTTTTCTTTGTACAAACTCGATCGCAATTTTCCATTCGCATTAGTCGTGAACTAATAAATAAGTTACGTTTTTCAGCATGTAAATAATTAGGAAACTTTCTTTTATTTTAGAGACGAACTTAATAGAAAAAATATAGTCACTGTAGGTTTATCCTTTTAAATAAAAATGAGACGAGCCTCGACAAACAAAAATGCACAAGCTGCGGGGCCCTCTAAATGTATATATTAAAATACTTAGAATTCGGGACAGGCCGTTTAGCGAATTTTACAGCCTTCCCAAAATAACAATACGCTAGTTGCTTTAGGCGCACCTTTAATAATTTAACCTTCTTAAACACGCGTGCACATTGATGTGACCTAAATCCAAATCTCAACGGAGTCAAAGTGTGTCGACGACTGCGGGTACATTGATTGTAACGCGGTTCGAGATATATTTTCACAACGTTGCAATTCCTTGTAAAAAATAATAATAATAATTATGAAAGCGGTAAAAAGTTAAAATTTGCACATAAGTTCATATTTGTATAAAATCAGATAATCAAGCCGAATATAACAGTTGAGCGACCGTGCTAGAACCACGGAACTCGGGAATGCCTAACACCTTCTCCCGGGTTAACAGAATTCCTTATCCGGATTTCTGGTACGCAGACTGTAATATGGAGTCATTCTTTTCCTCGATTCAGGATTAAAATTGGTGACTTGGGACACCCTAAATCTCCCAAGTGGCGACTCTGAAATAAATAAACAAATCCCGTTTTGATTGTCCTTTAATTGGAAAAAAACTCCTACGCCCCTCGCGGGGGCGGAAAAAGGAGGTGTGACAGCTTTGGCGACTCTGCTGGGGATAAATGACCCAGAACCACCGGATCAGGGTTAGAAATTCGAGCCTAGAATAATTGTTCTATTTGGCTCTATTTATTATCTGATATCTTTATGTGATATGTGCTTCATGTGCAAAATGGTTTGTTACCGCTTTGATATTATTTGACTGTATATATAAACTGTGCTGAAACCTTTCTCTTCTTACCTCCGGGGAGAAGCTCGCTGGTCGAGACTCCCTATTCTGTTAGTGTCATACCCAAGTAGAAAGAGGCTCGGATAAGTTACAAAGCCAGACGACCCCGCGGGTCCCCGGTATGTAGCCCCCTCCTCGACTTGAGTTGTTCGCTCGTGCAAGCCAGGTCTAGAACAAAGCCTAGTTTGAAGCTTAGTAAAACATAACTTCATGCCGGATCCCTAGTAGGAAAACGCTTATTTGCATCACGTTGCATTTGACTTAGGGGGCTCAACATAGGGGCTGGGCCCGTCTAGGAATAGCAACCTGGAACAAAAAAACGGAAACTATCATGTGGCATTTTGCCTGTTATCGCATTTAATTTGCTTCGAATTTGCATGTTGACCAGCGGGTGATAACAAGAATTTTGAAAACATAAATAAATAAATAAATAAATAATTCAAAAGTTTCTCACTTAAAAGCAATGTCCAAATATTTTTCGTTTTTGAGAAAACCCGTGATTTAGATAAATTTCTTACCTGAACTACGTCGGTTTGATTCCCACCGGATGTGGGATACGTAGGCAACCCTTATCGGGTCCAACTCCCCGATTTTGTTTTACCAATAATCATATATATATATATATATACCCATGTATATACATATATTATTTCTTTCAAAAAAAAATGTTTGGAGTCAAAATAAAAATCTTTTCTTTCTTGTCTAAAATCACCTTAATAAATGTGCAGAATGAGCACAAGTAGGAGTTCATCTGAGGCCATTATAAACAAAGTTCCTTTGGGCTTACGCATGTGGTGGAACGACTTGGGAGGATCAGGGCAAGATACGGTCAAAATATACTTGGGAAATTTGGTTGGATTGCTGGACATCGATCCGCGAGGGGACGTTATCAGGGCTCTAATTTCATTTTGGGACTCGGCCCACAATGTATTTTACTTCTCAGATTTCGAACTCACCTCGACACTGGAGGAGTTGGCAGGGTACATTGGATGTCCTAACATCCCTATGAAAGAGCAGTATCTCATCGCACCAAGGGCCGTAACCATACACAAGTTCCTGGATATCGTAAAGATCCGCAGAACGGTACATAACCCAGAGTTATCAAAAGGGTTTTGTATTTTGGCATTTCTGTATGACAGATATGGTCATCTGGGAGGGTTCAACAATCCCGAGAGTAAGATCTGCAGTGGGGAGAGCCGGTTGGAATGGGAGAGGCATAGATGTATTGCTTTTATGATAGCCTTTCTGGGTTTTCTGGTGTTCCCTAGAAGAGATGGAAAAATTAACATACAAATCGCTGGGGTCGTCAATACTTTGATCAGACAAGAAAATAGCACTCTAGCACCAATGATAATTGCGGAAATTTTCCGCGCACTCACTATTTGCAAAACCGGAGGAGGTTTCTTCGAAGGATGTAACATACTACTGCAAATGTGGATGATAGAGCATCTATGTCATCGCCCTCAATTGCTGAAATATGGGTCATCACAAAAGACTTGTATAGAAGAGTTTCCCACCAGGATCGACGGGTTCGGATTGCCGGAAGGGGTCGCCGAATGGGTCACACTAGTGCGCTCTATTTTAGCAAACCAGATAGAGTGGGCATTCGAATGGCTACCTATAGAGGAAGTCATACACATGTTGGCCATCGAATCTTATTTGCTGTTGATGGGTCTCCAAAGTATCCAGCCCTACGCACCATGCAGAGTGTTGAGACAGTTGGGACGATACCAAATAATCCCGAAAGAAGAGGATCTCAATAGCCAGGTGATTGAAATCGGGCCTGGTAGGCAGTTCCCTGAGGCGGTCGTTCGGCGCATCTGGAATGAATGTCAAACCTTGAAGGTAGATACTTGTGTACAAGACAGGGCCAAGGGCGAAGTGTCGCCAAAATACCTCAGATGGTACCGAAGAGAGCTTGAGCACCAGAGACCAATTAAGAGAGCTCACATCCAAGACTTTGAGGAATCATCACATGCACAATGGGGCTGGTTAAAAAGAGAGGAAGGCTACCGGGCTGAAATCGGGAAGCTAAAACAACAAGTTGAAAGGCTTGTATTTGAGAACAACGTGCAAGTCTCCTCCGAGCGGGTTGAGAAGAACAAGTTAGCCCAAGAAAACCAGACACTAAAGGACCGCATTCGCCAAGCCAGTAAGAGTAACATTGACCGACAGAAATGTCACTCCGACGAAAGATTGATAGCAAGTTTGAGAAATTAGGTCATTCAAAGCCAAGAAGAATTAGAACAATCAGAAGCTTGCGTAGCAAGGATGAAGGTCAGATGGGCAAAAGGTACAATGGCCCGGAGGCAGCGTCTGCAACAGGTCATAAGGGATTATGAAATGAGCATCGGGATATTAAGGAAAACGAACGTCACTCTTCATAATCAGATCATCAAACAAGCACGAGATGCCCAGGCCGACAGAAGACATTGTTACAATGCAATGGCCTGCATGGAAAGACAAATGGAGATGTTCCAGGATCGACTTGCCGACAATGCTCAAGCACTGGGATTAAAAAACCGGCAAATAAAGCAACTGTTCGTTGAAAGGGACAACATTCGAGGAAGGATCGACGAGATTGGGCACTACATCTACATGAGATGCCTAGCATGCGAGCAAATGCCTCGAAAAACCCTCCTTGTTTCCATCATGGGCTGCGTCCACCGGATCATGAATGAATTGAAAAGCTTGCAGAGAGACCTCACACCTAGAACCGCGAAAAGGCCGAATGATGCCTCGTGGGCCCCTAAGTTGGAAAGTTAATCTTTGGTCGAGTCCTGTTTATTTGGCTTTGTTGTTTTCCCATATGTTGTTTTCTTTTCTTTTAGTCAAACCGGGTTAAGAACTGTGGAGTCTGTACTATTACTGTTCCTCGTTTGAAGTAATTTGTAATAGAAAATTTTGAGGATGAATTTAATGATTCCAAAAGAATTTTGTGTTTCTTTACTTTATGGCAGAACTACGCCGGTCTGATTCATGCGGGGACGTGATACGTAGGCAATCCACATAAGATTCGACCGCCTTTAATAAAGGAAGAAAGAAAAAAAAGAGAAGAAAATACAAAAATAAAATAAAATATTGGGTTTCCCAAAGTACCTTAAAAGGACAAATGAGCAAGCTGGGATGACGCAGGTTGTTTGAAGTAAAGCATGTAGAAACGGTTAACTGCCTAGGAGCATGGCATCCTCAATGTGTTGTTGTTATCAAATCTGTTAAAATCTAACGCTAACAAAGTTTGTTGTTGTCAGCATCCAGATAGTTAGTTGTTAAAGAATTCTGGCAACACACCCTTACCAAACCAGATCCAAAGGACCGGTAACAACGAGCATGACTACTTCAGAGAATAGTACCGAGGAAGAAAGGCCGATGAGCCAGTTGTTAAAAGAAGCGATGGAAAAGATTGAAAGCATGGGACTAGAGATGAATGCAATGCAGCTAGCTCTAGCCAAAGCACAAAAGAGCCCTGAGCCACTAGGGCACATGCCGGAATACCCTCACTCCGGCCCTTCAACAAGCCTCCGGAATCACCGTTATCATCAGGAAAGAAGCCCCCAAGATTCCCAAGCTCCACCACCCCATCAACCTCTACCGACACCAAATGTTCCCACTTTTGTGGGACCCACATCAGCCACCCTGCAAAGAACGACCAGCGAGCCATTGTTTCAGGCTCACGATACGCAATACTATCCCCTGAGCCCACATTTCATGCTCCCGAACCACATGCCTACAATCCGCACTTGGAGGTACCGACAGAGATTGAAAAGCCGTTTAAAGCCCCTGAACAAGATGAGGTATTAAGGAAGTTCAAAATCCTGGAGCAGTCCTTCAGGAACTTGCACGGATTAGGTAACCAGGTCAGCGTGGCCTACAAAGATCTATGCCCTTTCCCGGACGTCCAACTCCCGGCTGGGTTCAAGATGCCTAAGTTTGATTTATATGAAGGGCACGGTGACCCCATGGCACATTTGCGGGGTTTCTGCAGCAAAATGAGAGGGGAAGGCGGCAAAGATGAGCTGCTGATAGCTTATTTCGGCCAAAGTCTGAGCGGATCGGCACTAGAATGGTATACCAGGCAGGATTCCAGCAGGTGGTACACCTGGGATGATCTGGCGCAGGCTTTCGCAGGTCATTTCCAATACAATCTCGAGATAGTCCCTGACTGTCTCACGTTGTTGAGGACCGGGAAGAAACCCGGGGAAAGTTTTCGCGAGTTCAGGGTTCCGCTGGAGAGAGCAAGCGGCCAGAGTCGATCCTCCCATGAGAGAGGGAGAGATGGTGGACTATTTCTTGCAAACATTGGATCCAACCTACTTTGGTCACTTGGTGACGACGGTTGGAAAATCCTTCAACGAGGTGGTGAAGATAGGGGTCATGATAGAAGAGGGTCTGAGGTCTGACAAAATCCTGAATTACTCAGCACTCAAGGAAACGACCCAGGCTATTCAGAACGGCACGGGAGGTGCGCTGGGAAGAAGAAAGAAAGAAGAAATTGCCACGATCGAGGCAGGCAGTTGGTCCGGGTCCGGCAAGCCACACTACAACCAACCCAAACCCCACAGGCCAAACTACCCATACAGCCCACCACATCACTACTATCCACCCCAAGAACTGCATTTCACCGTCCATCAAGCCCAGATATACACCCAACCTCCAGTTCGCCCACAATGGCGTGCGCCAGCTCCCCATAATACCTACCCACCACCACAAAATACCTACCTTCCACCAAGAGCACACAGGAACCCTCCAGGGACGGGTTTTTTGAGGGAGTCAAGCTGCTAAAAGTGATAGGCTGCAGAAACATCGAGCCTTTACTGAGCTGGGAGAGACTTATACCGCCGTATTCCACAAATTGAGACGGTTGGGTTTGGTGAGTCCTGTCGAACCTAGAGAGCAAAACCCCCCACCTCAAAATGTGAACAGGTCAATAAGCTGTGAGTACTACTCAGGAATGTTGGGACATGATACTGAAAAGTGTTGGAGGCTGAAGCAGGCTATACAAGATCTCATTGATGATAACAAAATCGAGGTCCAGACGCCAGAGGCACCTAACATCAACCAGAATCCACTGCCAGCGCACCACGAGACTCACATGATCGAGTTGGTGTACGAGGGAGGAGAGCTGAGAAAGCCCTCATAGACAGTGATGATGATCCAGGCCGCTCTGAAAGAAGGATTGACCAGTGGAGGAACGGGGTTACAGTCGCAGGGAGGAGGCATCAAGCTAGTAGTGATATTGGGAAAGAGCCCATCCACCATAACAAGCGAGCCCGAGCCAAACAAGTTGGTAATACCAGGGACTCCACCCACACCCGCAGTTGTGTTGAAAAGGGTATACAAGGAACTGGTCACCATAAAGCCTGTAGTCCAGCTGCCGATGATTAATAGCAAGGCCGTGCCTTGGAAGTATGAAAAGGCAGTGGTGATGTACAAAGGAAAACAAGTGGAGGAAGTCAGTTGTGAAGCGCAAGGGCTGACTCGATCTGGGCGGTGTTTTGCTCCGGTGGAGCTGAGAAGAACCAACCCCGCTACAACCAAGAAACCTGTGTCTGAAGAAGAGGCTGAGGAGTTCTTGAGGAAGATGAAAGTGCAGGACTACTCCGTGGTCGAACAGCTGAGGAAAACACCAGCCCAGATCTCGCTGCTATCATTATTGATCCATTCTAAGGAACATCGTCGGGCCCTGATGAAGATATTGAATGAAGCTCATGTGCCCAACGAGATTTCTGTAAACCACCTGGAAACCATTGCCAACAAGATTTTCGAGGTGAACAGGGTAACATTCTCAGATGATGATCTGCCGGTGGAAGGTACGAAGCATAATAAAGCTCTTTACCTAACTGTCAAATGTGAAAACTCGGTAGTTACTCGGGTATTGGTGGATAACGGTTCAAGTGCCAATATTTGTCCATTGTCCACCCTAAACCAGTTAAAGATCGACCACAGAAGAATCCGCAAGAATAGCATCTGTGTCCGAGGATTTGACGGAAATGGAACAGCCACTGTAGGGGATGTTGTACTTGAGTTGACCATCGGTCCGATCCAGTTTACCATGGAGTTCCAGGTGCTAGATGCCACAGTATCTTATAACCTTCTGTTAGGACGGCCGTGGATTCATGCAGCCAAAGCGGTGCCTTCCACCCTACATCAGATGATTAAGTTCGAGTGGGATAGACAAGAGGTCGTATTGCACGACGAAGACACGGCGTGCAGCATGGGTGGCGCCATTGCGCCCTTCATAGAGACCGATGATGACAAAGGTCCTTGGGTCTACCAGATTTTCGATACAGTGTCGGCAAACAAAATTTCTGAAGGAGAAATCATCCCGCACCCTAGGGTAGCTGCCGCAACAGTCATGATGGTCTCGGAAATGCTGGGTAATGGATTTGTGCCGGGAAAAGGCTTGGGAGTCGAGCTTTAGGGGATTGTCCAACCTGTCTCCCTGCCTAAAAATTTGGAAACTTTCGGGTTGGGGTTCAAGCCAAGTGCAGCAGATGTAAAGCAAGCGCGGAAAATGAAGAAGAAAGTCTGGTATCTTCCCAAACCTGTGCCACGTCTCTCAAAGTCTTTTGTCAGAGCAAGTGCCAAGGGGCCACCGGTCCCAAAGATTCTCGGACCATTGATCGGGATGGACGGGGACCTAAATCAGAGTTTTGAGAGGCTATTCGCTGATGTCAGTATGGTAGAAGCTGGAGAGAGTTCCAGCAGAGCGGAGATACAATTTGTGGGGCCTGAGGCCAAGACCAACAATTGGACGGTTACTCCTCTTCCTGTCCGGGGGGAGTCTTGGTAGTAGGCTTTGATTTATGTTTTTTGTTTGTTTTGATTTGTTCGGATTATTCCAGGGTGTAATCCAAATTTTACTTTTGCTTTGTAAAAGTGTGAACCCTTTTATCTGGCAAGTTTAATAAAGTTCTCTTATTTTGTCTCATTTTAATTTTGTTTTGTTCTTTTTCTTTCTGAACAGTTCTCTTTTTACTGGTTCTAATGACATGGCATGCACAGCGGATCTTCGACCTAGTCTAATAAATCAATCTGAATCCGACTTAATGATACAAGAGGTCGTTTATGATGATGAATCTGAATATGACGAAGATAAAGCCTTCGAAGAGATAAACCGAGAACTGTGCCAATTTGAAGAGAAACCCAAGCCTAACCTAAATGACACTGAGGCTGTGAATCTAGGAGACGCTAATAATGTCAGAGAAACCAAAATCAGCATCCACATTGAGCCAAATGTCAGGGAAGAATTGATCAAAACCCTCGTGGAATTCAAAGATGTTTTTGCATGGTCATATGATGATATGCCGGGATTAAGCACCAATTTAGTGGTTCACAAATTGCCCACTGACCCGGCATACCCTCCGGTCAAGCAAAAGCTAAGGAAATTTAAAACAGAAATGAGTGTAAAGATCAAAGAAGATGTGATTAAGCAGCTGCAGGCGAAGGTCATTCGGGTCACTCGATATCCCGAGTGGTTGGCCAATGTGGTACCAGTTCCAATGTGGCACGATATGAGCAAGCGATTTTTATCGGTGAAATTCAAACATATCCCGAGAATTCATAACGAGGTTGCGGATGCATTGGCCACTTTAGCATCAATGTTACACCACCCCGACAAAATGTACGTCAACCCTCTGCACATCCAGGTTCGTGATCAGCACGCTTATTGCAACGCGGTGGAAGAGGAAGCAGATGGCAAACCCTGGTTTCATGATATCAAGGAGTACCTCAAAATGGGGATATATCCGGAACAGGCCACTGGAGACCAAAAAAGAGCCCTTCGGCGTCTGTCGAATGGTTTCTTCCTCAGCGGAGGAGTTTTGTACAGAAGAACCCCGGACTTGGGATTGTTAAGATGTATAGACGCCGGTCAAGCCACGACGGTTATGGCAGAGGTACATGCTGGAGTTTGCGGGCCACATATGAGCGAATATGTATTGGCAAGAAAGATCCTTCGAGCAGGGTATTACTGGCTCACCATGGAGCATGACTGTATCACTTTCGTGAGGAAATGCCATCAGTGTCAGATACATGGAGATCTGATTCATTCGCCGCCAACAGAGTTACATACGATGTCAGCACCCTGGCCGTTTGTTGCATGGGGCATGGATGTCACTGGGCCTATCAAGCCGCCGGCATCCAACGACCATAGGTTCATTTTGGTGACCATCGACTACTTCACCAAATGGGTCGAAGCTAAAACCTTCAAGTCGGTAACTAAAAAGTCAGTGGTGGATTTTGTTCACTCCCATATCATCTGCAGATTTGGGATCCCAAAAGTGATCATTACAGACAATGGTGCAAATCTTAACAGCAGCTTGATGAGAGAGGTATGCCAACAATTCAAGATTACACACCGCAATTCCACCCCATATCGTCCCAAGGCGAATGGAGCGGTCAAAGCAGCCAATAAAAACATCAAGAAGATACTGTGAAAGATGGTGGAAGGATCAAGACAATGGCACAAGAGATTACCCTTTGCTTTGTTAGGTTATCGCACTACCGTCCGGACTTCCATAGATGCGACTCCTTATTTGTTGGTGTACGGAACTGAGGCCGTAATACCAGCAGAGGTCGAAATTCCGTCCCTCCGAATTGTTGCGGAAGCCGAGATTGATGATGACGAATGGGTCAAAGCTCGATTGGAACAATTGAGCTTGATAGACGAGAAAAGATTGGCAGCAGTATGCCATGGTCAGCTGTATCAGAAGAGAATAGCAAAGGCATACAATAAGAAGGTACGCCCCAGGAAGTTTGAAGTAGGGCAGCAAGTATTGAAGCGGATCCTCCCGCATCAGGTCGAGGCAAAAGGCAAGTTCGCCCCAAATTGGCAAGGGCCTTATATCGTGACCAGAGTGTTGTCCAACGGTGCTTTGTGTCTGACGGATATCGAGGGAAGATGTGTCGACATGGCTATCAATTCGGATGCAGTCAAGAGATATTATGCGTAATTTCTTTGATTATGGCAATTATTGGCTCGTTTGTTTGTACTTGGTACTTATTGGATAATGAAATGACGGAGGCAATTCTTTCTTCTATCCAAACACTTTTAACCCTTGTTTCCCCCTTTTGAGCCTTAAGTTATTCTTTCATACCCCTCTTTTGGAATCACTAATGGAAAAGATATGAAAAAGAGAAAGAAAAAGAAAAGAAAATTTTTAAGAGAAAATGAAAAAAAAGAGAAAAAAAAGAGATAAAAATCACAAGAAATACAAAACCGTTAGGAACTACGTTTGACCTGATTCCTCGAAGAGGATACGTAGGCGCCTCACGGCTCGGTCATAGTGTGCATAGTGTATATAAGTGTGCATAGTAGGCACAGTGTGCGTAACGCACGTAGCTCAACAAAGTGTAAAAAATAAAATCCCCCAAGCAAGAAAACTGGGGCAGAAGTTATGTTTTAAAGTTCCAACAAAGGTTTGATTCCAAAAGTTGTAGTGGTTCACCCGTCAGAGTTATTTCAAATTTTTGATAGCTTTTCTTCTAGCCCCACACCAAAACCAACATCGATGTCCAAAAAAGACCTCCCGATCAACCTCCAAGAGGTTCCAAGTCAGGCAAATAAAGCCGAGAATAATACACTGATCCCCGACAAAGAAGAGGATCATAAAACTAGAAAGGAATTGATAGTCCAAAGGAATCTCTAGAAGAGAGGGTCATATCGACGGCACTCCAATTCTCCGTTGAAGAAATAAAATGAGAGAGTCTTGGCGGTGAAAACCATCGCAGGCACCACAAGGCGACGAAAGATGAGAGATATGAAACGAGAGAGTCTTATCGGTGAAAACCTTCACATGTACCATAAGGCGCCGGGAGCTGAGAGAAAAGAGAGAGTCTCATTAGTGAAAACCCCTCGAAGGGCACTATGAGGCGACAAGACAGATCAACAAAAGGGTCCACGTTCGCAAATAAATAGACACCCATTTATCCCCAACAAGTAAGGTCATCAGGCAAGTTGATTGATACAAATAGATTGGGTCGGGAATCTACGGTGCACGTCATGATCACAAGGACCAGTCATGTCATCCAGATAAGTTCTTCTCTTTTCCTTTTTCCACCAAGTATTGGTTCAGAAAGACTTTTCTCCTTTTCTATCTTTTTCATTTTTCTTTCTAAAAATTCGTTTTGAAAAGGATTTTTCAAAGTTTACTACCAGAGGCCGAAGGGGTACAAAAGCAAAATACGGAGAGGATAGGCCAAAGGCCGAGGCAATGGGACAAAAGGCATCGGTTGAGAAAACCAAAGGACGAATTGTGCAGAAAGTTAAGGGTAAAGAGAGCGGAAAAAACGGGTGAAGGACTTGTGGACCAAATTCTGAGAAGGTGTCCCCGCAGAATGCCGACAAATCACGGGCCCAAGTTCGAAGTGGTCAGACGCCACAGGAAAGGGAAATTAATCCGATGCAAGATAACCCTAACCGTCCTAAAGGCTAGCCCCAGGCGATGCAATGTTGTGCCTTGCAGTTCTGGGAGGAAGTAAACTCCTAAAGGGAGTGGTTTCGGGATTAAAGTGGACTCCCACAGCGTGTCCTATAAAGAGAAAGCAGAAAAGGGGATAAATGGAAAACCATCCCCAGTAGGCAGGGTACCCCCAGCAAGCGACTTTATCCACCAACCAATTGTTGGAGCACAGAGCAAGGAACAGAAAAGGAAAAATCATCCCCCAGCAAGGACACCGCTGCCCGCCATGATTAAAACTAACTAAATCCTTTTGTCTGCTGCAGGAAAATAAAGGTTGATGATGGCAGCAGGACGCGATGCCAGAAAGGTCACCAAAACCGGGGCAGAAAATTTTCTGTCGTTGTCAAAAATTTTCTCGGAGGAACGAGAAAACAGATTCAAATATTTTTAGTCTTAGTTTAAATAGGCGCCCACCTGTATAACTAGAGGAATACTTTTCAGTCTTAGTTTAAATAGGCGCCCACCTGTATAACGAGAGGAATACTTTTCAGTCTTAGTTTAAATAGGCGCCCACCTGTATAATGAGAGGAATAATTTTCGGTCTTAGTTTAAATAGGCGCCCACCTGTATAATGAGAGGAATAATTTCATGTCTTAGTTTAAATAGGCGCTCACCTGTATAACAAGAGGAATACTTTTCAGTCTTAGTTTAAATAGGCGCTCACCTGTATAACGAGAGGAATACTTTTCATGTCTTAGTTTAAATAGGTGCCCACCTGTATAATGAGAGGAATAATTTCATGTCTTAGTTTAAATAGGCGCCCACCTGTATAACGAGAGGAATACTTTTCATGTTTTAGTTTAAATAGGCGCCCACCTGTATAACGAGAGGAATAATTTTCAGTCTTAGTTTAAATAGGCGCCCACCTGTATAACAAGAGGAATACTTTTCATGTCTTAGTTTAAATAGGCGCCCACTTGTATAATGAGAGGAATAATTTCATGTCTTAGTTTAAATAGGCGCCCACCTGTATAATGAGAGGAATACTTTTCATGTCTTAGTTTAAATAGGCGCCTACCTATATAACGAGAGGAATAATTTTCAGTCTTAGTCTAAATAGGCATCCACCTGTATAACGAGAGGAATGACTTTCATGTCTTAGTTTAAATAGGCGCCCACCTGTATAACGAGAGGAATAATTTCATGTCTTAGTTTAAATAGGCGCCCACCTGTATAACGAGAGGAATAATTTCATGTCTTAGTTTAAATAGGCGCCCACCTGTATAACGAGAGGAATAATTTTCAGTCTTAGTCTAAATAGGCGCCCACCTGTATAACGAGAGGAATAACTTTCATGTCTTAGTTTAAATAGGCGTCCACCTGTATAACGAGAGGAATAATTTCATGTCTTATTTTAAATAGGCGCCCACCTGTATAACGAGAGGAATAATTTTCAGTCTTAGTTTAAATAGGCGCCCACCTGTATAATGAGAGGAATAATTTTCAGTCTTAGTTTAAATAGGCGCCCACCTGTATAATGAGAGGAATAATTTTCAGTCTTAGTTTAAATAGGCGCCCACCTGTATAACGAGAGGAATACTTTTCAGTCTTAGTCTAAATAGGCGCCCACCTGTATAACGAGAGGAATAATTTTCAGCGCCCACCTGTATAACGAGAGGAATAATTTTCAGTCTTAGTTTAAATAGGCGTCCACCTGTATAACGAGAGGAATACTTTTCAGTCGTAGTAGGCGTCCACCTGTATAACGAGAGGAATACTTTTCATATTTTAGTTTAAATATTTTAGATTTTGAGAGCAGTAACCCCACCGGAAGACCAAAGGCTACAGTAGGAATACCTAGCAGGAAACAATAAAAATCCCTAGGACCAGGAAGCAAAAGGTTGCAAACTCAAGTGCATGTGTCAAAAGGAAAGAAAGGATGCGTTTTGAAAAAAGCAGCTTGTGAACATCAAATCATGCCCGACATAGCAAATCTGATAAAGAGAGTCGTACCACCAGAGGAACCACTGAAAAGCTTGATGAAGAAAGCCATGTCCTCAGCGGACCAAGCAAAATGATGAAAGCTGGTATTCAGAAGACAAAGGACCAGTGTCATCCCCAAATTCACGGAAGAAAAGCACCAAGGAAGCACAAGCCGACAAGAAAGCAAGGCAACATGAACAAGTTGAAGATAGATGAGATCCTATGATCCGTAGTCTAGCCTAGCATTTTGTTTTCTTTTTCAGCACAATGTAACAAGAAGATCGGTAAAGCAATAACAGCATACAGCAGCATGTAACAGCACACAACAACAGCGAACATGACAGTCACATGGTAGTCCCAGCTACCAAAACTTCCTGAACTACATTGACCTGATTCCTGTTCAGCCCAGGATATGTAGGAAACCTCTCTAGCAAAGGTTCTGTCAAATCTTTTTCAAAAAAATGCTTCACAAGGAGTACACGGACAAGCAAAAATTGCTCACTTTATCTTTGCATGAAAACCCTTCGTGTCTTCGGGAAAAGAAGGGCAGCTGTAAGCACGTGATTTTTGCTTCACGGAAGTTACTCCAAAAGAAAAAGAAAATCAAAAAATATATGTTTTTGTCCCTAATGGATTTTTATGTTAAATTGTGTGTTAATTATTATAGGTGTTAACTAATATGTGTGTAATTTTTTTTTTAATTTTTTTTTACAATTTATTTAGGAATTTTGTTTAATTTTGGTTCTTAAAGAAAAAATGATTGTGGAAAATCGGATTGGGCCCCAAAATGAGGCCCAAAACCAAAACAAAGACCCAGTCCAAACTAGGCCTGCCCAGGCACATCCCCAAAATGATGCCGCATAGGGCGTTTGATCTGAGCCATCCGTCCAGGTCAATCCAACGGCCCAGGACCCCTTTCAGCAACCCGTTTCCAAACCTGACCCAGTAACCGGTTAGAACAGACCCCCAACCAAGGCCAAACGGTGTCGTTCTGTATTTAGTGAAAGATCCTGGCCATCAATCTCGATTCATCCAACGGCCAGGATCTAATTGCCCATTACGTATATAAACCTAAACCTTTACCCAGCCCCCCTATCCGAACACCCCCTTCCATCGTCCCAAACACAAACCCAGACCTCCCGTTCCCAAACCCTAGCCGCCACCCTTCACCTTCACCGTAAAGCCGGCGGCAAGGACGCCGGTGACCACCCCCTTTACACCCTAGAACCACCTCAACCCCCTGAATCCAAATCCACCAACAGCTTGGCTCGAATCCTCCCCCACCTTCTCGAATCTTCATTTGAAGATTCGAGACAAAACTCGATCTACACCAAACCACCCCAAATGCATGCCAGGCACTCCCCCGACCTCCCTCGTGACCAAACCATGCTTGGTTTGGTCCGATTCTACCCACAAATCCAAAAAAATCAAATTTGGAAGAAATCGAACTCTAGAACACAAAGATTTTGTGGGGTCTGTTTAAATTTAAACAAGTTTGGGGTCTAGTAGACCCTAATCGAAGTGTTCTCGGTCGAGAACACCTCGGTTAGGATTTGTTCGACTTCAAACGGAAAAATCAAGCTCGGGCCTAGGGTCAGCTATGTTTAAAGCTTTTCAGGTTTGTTCATTTGTCCCTTTTATCGTCCATTTTGTTATTTAGATTAATTTATTAGCATGTTTAGTTGTTTGTCTAGTTCTGGGATTTCTGTTATCAGTTTGTTTCCCCGTCTACATAAGACCTTTTGCTTGGTTGTTTGTTTATTCTGTCATGTGGTAGTATGTTTATTTCAATTCAGGATAACATCGTCGAATCAATAATGTCTGGTTTTTCTAATATCGTGCAAAAGTGTCAAAGAACAGTGTTATGCTTTGTTTTGTATTGTTTGTTTGGTCGACTGCTTGTCCCGTGTTATAATTAGTATAGTCGATTCGATAAACGTCGTCGATTAGTTTTCTATGCCTGAATGTTCAAATGTCCTGATTCCTGATAGCTTCATAGGATTTGATCAAACCAGTGTTGATTAGTTGGTTGCTTGAAAACTATCTGTGAATGGCTTGTTAGCTATAATACAATAGTTGGAATTCAGATAGGATAGTTGCTGAATTTGAACTCCCATAAGTTTAGAATTTCATTTTTGTTGAAGTTGGGATAAAACAGTAATGGTCAGGGGTGTTAAAAGGTTTGGTTTAAGGTTATAAAATCCTGAAATGCTTAAAGGCAAGATGAGCTGACAATGAGGTACTAAAACATTGATTCAACTAATGGAATTAATTAACCAATAGTGGAAGTAATGACATATTAAGTGCCTTTAATGGCTGGAAATCAGAAAGGCATGGCAATTTGTATTTCTTTAATGAATTAGGGTCAATTGGATAGTATGTGCTGTCAGGAATACATTCTTGCTGCCCATGCTTGGTTTTAGTTTAATAAGTGATAAGGCATTTTAATAGTTTTGTTAGGGGAATCTCATGGGAGGTTTGGTTATTTTAAATAGTTAAGTGGAAAAACAGCAGGGATGGAGGGAATCTGAATGGTTTAACAGGTTTTAAATGATCTAAGGAAAACTATAAAAGGGGGAGAGCTTCCATTAGTTAGGAGAGAGAGAGAGAGAGAGAAAAGAAAAGAGGGGCTAAAAAAGAGGCAAGTTCTGAATTAGAAAAGGGTTCTGAAAAGCAGAGAGGTCAGGGAGTATTTGAAAGATAGACTGAAAAATTATAGAGTGCTCAGAGAAGAACAAAACTGTTTAGTTCTAAAGGGTTGGTCTGTTACTATCTCTTTAGGGTATTCTGATTTCCCTGTGAGAGTACTACGGTAATTTGGGCCTCTGTTTGCTGTTGATCGAATTGGTCTCATTGTTATTGAGTTTGTTGTTGGTTATTGGTCAAGTTGTTGTGATTAGTGAACTGTTTGCACTATTGCATCAAACATCCTGGGTTTTCTGTTGGTCTACCACTCTGTTCTGGGTTTGTTGATTGATGCCCGACCATTTGTGGGTTTATCATTGTGGGAACTGCTGTTGGTTGTTCGTGAACTAGTGGTTGTATAGTTGTTGTTTGTTGCTGCTGTGTTACTGCTGTCTGTTCGATTGTTGCTGATATCGTTCTTCTTCTTCTCATTCTTATTATCCAGCATCCAGGTACACATTCTAATTGCACTGGTGTAATGATGAACTTGGAGCATGATTAAGAGTCTAAAGAGAATGGTTGTGTGAACTTAGTGTAGTGATTTTCATCTTCTACTATTACAGTTTAAAGCATTCTGTATACATGTAAAGTTTGACCCCATACCGTGTAATGGAGTAGTTTTCATTCTATAAGAGTGTGGTCCAGTAATTTGACGGTGTATCATAATCAAAATTAATGGTGTATCAGTGATGTTCGATCAACAAATGGTTTCGTATAGGGTCGATTAAGAAGGGTAATGTAGTAATCACGTTTGTTTTACCTTGGCTCACCAGTATATAACGCATATTTCAAAAGCATGCTATGCAATTTGGGAAAATATATGTATAAACAACAAAATCGTGCAGGTTATATTATTGGATAAAGTTTGCCTAAAACAGGTAGTAATACCACCTAAGTTAGATAAGGTCGTTTTGGTCTTTTCGCCTTTGCGTGTAGGAATAATTAATTGAACCTCATATGTGTGCCCGTCAATGAATAAGGTTGCATACGTTTAATTTCTTCATCTAAAAATAGATAATCTGTTTCGATATTATTGTGCGTCAATCTCATGTTCTAGTATTATTGAATAATAGAATATAGAATGAAAGCAGTTTTTCTTTGTACAAACTCGATCGCAATTTTCCATTCGCATTAGCCGTGAACTAATAAATAAGTTACGTTTTTCAGCATGTAAATAATTAGGAAATTTTCTTTTATTTTAGAGACGAACTTAATAGAAAAAATATAGTCACTGTAGGTTTATCCTTTTAAATAAAAATGAGACGAGCCTCGACAAACAAAAATGCACAAGCTGCGGGGCCCTCTAAATGTATATATTAAAATACTTAGAATTCGGGACAGGCCGTTTAGTGAATTTTACGGCCTTCCCAAAATAACAATACGCTAGTTGCTTTAGGCGCACCTTTAATAATTTAACCTTCTTAAACACGGGTGCACATTGATGTGACCCAAATCCAAATCTCAACGGAGTCAAAGTGTGTCGACGACCACGGGTACATTGATTGTAACGCGGTTCGAGATATATTTTCACAACGTTGCAATTCCTTGTAAAAAATAATAATAATAATTATGAAAGCGGTAAAAAGTTAAAATTTGCACATAAGTTCATATTTGTATAAAATCAGATAATCAAGCCGAATATAACAGTTGAGCGACCGTGCTAGAACCACGGAACTCGGGAATGCCTAACACCTTCTCCCGGGTTAACAGAATTCCTTATCCGGATTTCTGGTACGCAGACTGTAATATGGAGTTATTCTTTTCCTCGATTCGGGATTAAAATTGGTGACTTGGGACACCCTAAATCTCCCAAGTGGCGACTCTGAAATAAATAAACAAATCCCGTTTCGATTGTCCTTTAATTGGAAAAAACTCCTACGCCCCTCGCGGGGGCGGAAAAAGGCGGTGTGACAGGAAGCAGATAAGATCCTCTTTCAAAAGCAAGAAAATGGTAAGTACCACTAGAACGATGGTACTGATCCATATGGTTCTTTGTGGACCAATGAGAACTCTGAGCAGAGGTGGTAAGAGATATGTTATGGTGCTTGTTGATGATTACTCTAGGTTTACTTGGACATTATTTTTAACATCTAAGGATGAAGCATTTGACATGTTTACTTCTTTTTTTAGAACAACTCAGAAACAACTAGGTCATCAACTTGCATCAATTAGGTCGGATCATGGAACTGAATTTGAAAATGATAAGTTTGCTGAATTTTGTGATGAGCATGGCATAGATCACAATTTTTCTGCCCATAGGACTCCACAACAAAATGGAGTAGTTGAAAGAAAGAATAAGACACTTGAAGATATGGCTAGGACTATGCTTCTTTCTAGTAAACTTCCCCATAACTTATGGGCAGAAGCTGTAAACACTGCAAGTTACATTATTAATAGGTGCATGACTAGACCTCTTATAGAGAAGACTCTCTATGAGTTACTTAAAGGGAGAAAACCAAATATATCCTATCTTAGGGCATTTGGATGCATGTGTTTTGTGCACAACAATGGAAAGGACTCCCTAGGTAAGTTTGATCCTAGAAGTGATGAAGGAGTATTCTTGGGATATTCTTTACATAGCAAAGCATATAAAGTGTACAACAAAAGAACTATATGTGTAGAAGAAAGTGTACATGTAGTTTTTGATGAAACTAACATTCTTTCTGAGAAACAGGAACATGAAGATGAAGCTATTAGGCTGGTAAAAGGTTTAAATGAAGTCACATCCCAAGATGAAGCTGTACCAGAAGAAGGAACATGTGATGGAACAGGTTCTTCCATCTAAGGCAACCTGACAGGGGGAATTGAACAAAGAAGAACTGAATCTAATTCCCAAATGGAACCTGTCCATGAGCTTGTTCCTCAGCAACAGAACATGGGAGAAACATCAAACAGAAACCAGTTGGTTGTAAAACCTTACAAGTATCAAAGTTCTCATCACATAGAGAACATAATTACTGATCCAACTTCTGGAATTAAAAGTAGATCTCAATTAAATAATATGTGTGCTTTTGATGCTTTCCTATCTCTTATTGAACCTAAAAATATTGCTGAGGTTTTGCAGGATGCAGACCGGGTAAATGCAATGCAAGATGAACTCAATTAGTTTGAAAGGAGTCAAGTTTGGCATCTGGTTCCAAGACCCAAGGACAAATCAGTAATTGACACTAAATGGGTCTTCAGAAACAAACTTGATGAAGATGGAACTGGTACAAGGAACAAGGCAAGGATGGTGGTTCAAGGTTATAGCCAAGAGGAAGGCATAGACTATGATGAGACATTTGCTCCGGTTACAAGGTTGGAAGCAATAAGACTCCTCATAGCCTTTGCTGTATACATGGAATTTACTCTTCACCAGATGGACGTTAAGAGTGCCTTCTTAAATGGCTACTTAAAGGAAGAAGTGTTTGTCAAACAACCTCCAGGGTTTGAAAGTAAGGAGTGTCCAGATCATGTATACAAACTAGACAAGGCACTCTATGGACTCAAGCAGGCTCCTAGAGCATGGTATGAACGACTATCCAAATTCCTGCTTGAACATGGCTACAAGAGAGGCAACATTGATAGCACTCTATTCTTGAGGGAAAAAGGTAAGGATCTTCTTGTAGTACAATATATGTTGATGACATAATTTTTGGGGTAACCATTAAAAAACTAAGTAAGGAATTTGCTAAACTTATGGGGAGTGAATTTGAAATGTGTATGATGGATGAGCTTAATTTCTTCTTAGGCTGACAAATTAAACAAAACTCAAATGGAACCGTGATCCATCAGAAGAAATATGCAAAAGAGTTGATAAGAAGTTTAAAATGGAAGAATCAAAGGAAATAGATACTCCTATTGCAACAGTCACAAAATTGGACATAGATGAACTTGGTTCATCTGTTGATCAGAAGTTGTATAGGGGTATGATTGGTTCATTTTTGTATCTTACTACTAGCAGACCTGACACTGTTTTCAGTGTAGGGCTTTGTGCTCGATTTCAAGCAAATCCAAAGGAATCCCACTTGACTGTTGTCAAAAGAATATTGAGATACTTGGAAGGCACTACTGACCTTTGCCTTTGGTATCCAAAAGGTAGTAACTTTAACCTAGTAGGATATGTTGATATTGACTATGCAGGTTTTCTTGTGGATAGGAAGAGTATGGCACACTTCCTTGTTCATGTCTTGTGTTATGGGCTACTAAAAAGTAAAATTAAGTAGTTTTATCTACTGCTGAAGTTGAGTATGTTGTTATTGCTTCCTGTTGTGCTCAATTGCTGTGGATCAAACAGCAGTTGATGGATTTTGGTATTGAAGTTGGTTGCATACCTATTTTTTGTGATAACACTAGTGCTATTAGTATGACTAAGAACCTGGTTCATCATAAGAGAACTAAGCACATAGATGTTAGACACCGTTTTTGAGGGACAACTATAAGAAATGACTGATCACTATAGAATGTTGTGCTACTGATAAACAGATTGCTGACATTTTTACAAAAGCATTAAGTAGAGAAAGCTTCGAAAGGAACAGGTTAGAACTAGGTATGATTAAGATCACCTAATGGAACCAGTTTAGAATGCACAATGAAAAAAAAACGAAAAAAAAAATTTGGTTAGGAAATCTGGAACTTGTGTAAATATCTAGATTAATCTTTACTCAGTCTCATACTGTAAATAGTATACTCATGTGCCATGTATTGATATGACTCACTGATCTCTTACAAAATTTCTTCTATTTTGGCAACTTGAGGTATGATTAAGAGGATTCTTAGTGAAAAATCTGGTTCATCAGTACTGGTTCATCTGAATAACGAGGTATGTTTTCTACAATCTGCACAATTAGAAATATTAATATCTAATTTATGAGCAGAGTCCTAACTATGTTCAAAAACCTATCCTTTTGAGTTTGAACCAGTTTCGTTTCAATTAGACTCTTCACCGTATTAAAATGCATAGATTCTACGAAAGATTAACCGCATATTCAACCTGATATTTCAGAGTGATTGGACTTCTAATTGACTACAAAAATCTGTCGTAAGACATTAATTAATCCTCTCCCTTTAAAATCCATCATCATCACCACTACCACTCCTATAATTCTCAAAACCGTCAAAAATTCTTTCTGTTCTCTACTCTTCTCTCTTCCAAAACTCCAATCAAGAATTTTCTTCCAGAATTAGCAAAGATGACCAACCCTAAGATAACCCCGTCACACTTACACCACCTACCCCCTCCGATTCTCCACTACTCCACAAACCAATACAACCCTCCAACCTAGGAGGAGGCGAGTGAAGATGCTTGCTCGCAAAACTGTGGCTACGGGTGCGCTTTTAAAGAAACTAAATACAAAATTAAAGGCTAGTCAAGCCCAAGATTCTGAAAATTCTGATGATTCTCTCAAGTCTGCGAGTAAGGGGGAAGGAACTGGGTCTTCTGCTTCTGAGCAGGCAACATCTGTGCAAAATTCCCTCTCTGAGATACGTTCTATTCTAGTTGAAAATTTGGAGAATCGTTTTGTTTTGGTTGGCTCTATTGTGAATGTGGAAACGAGTGAGTCAAGGAGGAGAGGTGGTAAAAATAAAAGAGAAAAAGAAACTGAGAGTGAGGGTGTTCATAGTGAAGAGAGGAAAAAAGGGAAAGAAGTGGCTGATTCTTCACCCACCTCTGAAGCTGTTAAACTGGCTATATGTGGAGCTGAGCTAGAAAAGGCGATAGAGAGTAGCAAGAAAATAGGGGGAAATGGTTCAGGGGAAGATGCTGAAGGGCTTGTCGATCTCAGTTCACATATAGATGAACCTGGTTTATCTATTGAGGAAACCCTAGCAGATCTTCTAAAGAAGTTGGGTGCAAGCTATAACCCCAAGAAAAGGAGAACTCCAATACCAAAAGTTCCTAGCACTGCAAGAACCTCCAAGAAAAGGAAGGTTGCTTCTTCAACAACTACTAATATTCCTCTACCAAAAGGAAGGGCCACAAGAAGTAAGTTGAAGCAGAGTAAGGATGCGTTCCAAAAAGCTATGGAGGAAAGTAAGAAGAAAAGAATGGACAAAGGGAAAGCTAAGGTGGCAGAGCCTATTGAGGCTATTGAGATGGACCGGGTCCATTAGGATGAACATGTGACTGTGGAGGTTCAGACCCCTAAGCCCAAGAAGACCAAGACGTATTCATCTGTTTCCATGGCCGTTGAACCCTCTTCTTTGGCTAAACGAACAAGGTCTGCTGTGAAAGCCAAGCAAGTTAAGATTACTGAGAAATAACATTGGAGTGGTGAAGAAGAGGGTGAATCTGACTATGAACAAGATAAGCTGGCCAAGTTTGGCAAACGAAGAATCTTGAAGGGTAGACTTTTGAAGAATTTGGAGGAACCAGGGATGGTTCGACTTGTTCATGCTCTATCAGTTTGAGGGAGGTAAGGTCATGGTCCTTCAGTTGGATGGCAGGCTGGCAAGAAATGAGATTATTGAGTTTATGGCCAATGCAAAGGTCAAGGATGGCAGAGTTACTAGCCAGGTGAAAGAGATTCAAGTGACTTTTGATGCAAAAGAGCTGGGTGAAATCCTTGACATTCCTTCTGAAGGGTATGATGACTACACGAGACAAAAATGGCGAAGTCTGGACTCCTTTCCTACTACCCTTGCCATTACTAGGAAGTTTTGTGATGTCACAAAAGTGAATGAGGCCAAGGTTGTGCATAAGAGTGAAATGAAACCATGTCACAAAGTCATGTTTGAAATTGTCAACAAGTGTTTGCTGCCTAGGCAGGAAAGAAGACACACTGCTAACTACATGGATTTGGTTTTGATGGAGTGTCTTCAAAGTGGGCGGCAGACCAACTGGTCTGCATTTATGATCAAGCTACTTGATAGGGTTATCAATGGCTCCAAGGCCCATGCCACTCCTTATGGTTTTATTCTCACTACTGTTCTTGCTCGTTTTAAGGTGTCACTAAAGAAGTGGAAGATGGCCATAAGCAAAGACTATTTTGGAATCAACACGTTGATTGCTTGTAATTATGAGGTCACTGCCATTCCAAATGAACCTGGTTCATCTAAAACGACATCTATAATAGCAAGGTCAGACCTCTATTACAGGAAGTGGGGATATGGATGCTGAGATAGTTAGGCTGAAGACTCGTTTGACAGAGGTTGAATATGAGAGAGATGCTCTCAGAACTGAGCTCACAAAGGAAAAGGAGAAGAATGATGGCATTCTTCAAGTCATGTTGCACCTTCTCCAAGCCAAAACCCAACCCTCTAGTTCTTCCAAACATTAATTTCTTTAGCCTTCATTTCCTGAACCTTGTCTAGACCTCTCAGTGACCCAGATTAGGGATTTTTCTTGTTTTGCTTATGTTTTAACTGTTTTGTTTCTTTTTATGGATTGTGGTAGAATCATATTCTCTATCAATGAAGTTTTCTCCTTTTTCTCTTGTCTATTGTTTATTTTTCCTTGATAATTTGAATATGTGTAGTTGATTACTTATGATTAATCCATGAATGCATTTGCAGTTGCCCTAGTGGCCATGAGTAATTTTTAAAATTTGGGAATCACACTTTGCTTATGCAACTTTTTTATGATGCCAAAATGGGGAAGATATATTGTGCTTTATATTCAGAATAGTGATGTTTATAACCTAATGAACCTGGTCCTTGATGATAAGTGAAAAATTTCTAACTTTGCATTGATGTTGAGCTGAGTTCTGGCAGGGCCTAAGTGTATGAAAAGCACAGAGTTTGTCATCATCAAAAAGGAGGAATTTGTTGGCCCAAGTAAAGGTTAAGTTTTGAAGATTGACAAAGGAACTCAGACATGAGTCAGGTCCATCCTAGTGCATAGATATGGACAGACTTAATCATGTGAGATGGACGTGAAGTAGATAAACTTATCGAAAAGATATCTCTTGAAAAATGTAATATCTATTGATCCTGATCGAAAAGATTGTATATTAGATAAGGAGAAGGACTCCTTACTTAAAGAGAACACGGTTTAAGAGAAGGATGGAGTTAGAGGTTGTGATCAACTAGAACTCTTCCACCAAGGGAGAGTAACATCAGAATTCTAGTCAATCTCTATTTACTAACTCTATAAATATCAGTGTTGTTCTCTTTTACAGGGAATGCACATAAGAAGAAGTTAAACGTGAATTGAGAGCAAAATAGCAAGGCAATTTTGCAAGCAATTTCTGTGTGATTCAAGCGTGCAAACCTGAAGCTACTTGAACCAGATAGAAGAAGCAGTTCCAAGTGTCGGTATTTTATTCTAGTTCAATTGTAGTAGATTTTTTCATATTGTATCTCAGCTTTATCTAGAAGCAATTATATTAGGTACTCAGAGTTTTCAAGTTAGAGTTAATTTGAAGTTGTCGCAACAGTTGAGGTTGTGTGCTACAACGGGATTAGAGTTAGTCCTAGGTTTACAAAATAGTTTTTGTAAATGCAGTTTTTGACTCAGTGATTTTAGTGGAGTATTTGGGAAAATCCTACTGGAAAGTAAGTCATGATTTATTCACCTTTTGAGCAAGGTATTTTCCACGTAAAATCTTTGTGTTCTTTACTTTTTGTACTTATTATTCCGCAACAGTAGTAGTTGGAATACATAGAAGAACCAGGTCCTTCTATAATCAGTTTAAGCGGAAAATTGGACACCACACAAATCACCCTCCTTCTTGTGTGGTTAAGGCTGTATTGTGGTCCGGGACCGGCCCGAGACCGCGAGCCCACATGGGCTTGGACTAAACGGGTTGGCCTGTATGGTCCGGTCCCAAGCAGTCCTAGGAGCCCACTGTGGGCCGGTCCAGCATGGAGAGACCGCGAGCCCGGGACCGGCTGGTGGGCCTGGGCCGGTTCAACCGGGCCTAACGGGCCCAATGACTATTTTTTAAAAAAAAAATTAAAATTGGCCAATGGTTGGAAGTATTAAAACTAGCAGCTGGCCTGCTAATTTAGTCATTTGGCTTTTTAAAAAATAGCAATTTGCCCCCCAAATTTTTTATAATTATACTTTTTCCCTATTCTCAACTATAAATACCCCTTCATTCTTTTATTTTTACTCACAAAATCATCAATCTCTCTCTAATTTTCTTCTATAATTGCTTACTTTATTATTGCAATTTATGAAAGATTGTGAAGTTGGCGAATTGAAGTATTCAAGTCTTGATGTCTTCAACGATATACAATTTTCAAGAAGTTGTTCGTCAATTCGGTAAACTCGTTCCAACTCTTAAGTTTTAATATTATAGTTTTGTTTGTTTTTGTTTGTATAATTATAATTAATATAGCCTTTTCTTTGAAAAAAATATTTGGTGGTAAGGGAAAATCTAAAATTGGTGAATCTAGTAGTCAAGCTACTACTACTCCCCTAGCTCCCCGACCCAGACGTGTGACCTGTCCTCCTCCACATATTATTCTTGATAGTGATAACCCTTATTTTCAATTTACCGATAGTCAATTTTACCATGATATTGCACCAGGTCAACAATTAAATAATGAATACATGAATACTTTTAATGGTAATCCAACTATCGATGAAAATGATGATTTAGATGAAACACAACAAGATTTAGATGATACACCTACTAGTCATGTTGTTAACCCAACTGAAATAATTCAAATGATGCTCTGCCTGACCCTCCTGTAGTAACCCCTACTTTTAATAGACAACCGTCTAGACGGTGCGAAACATCTCTTGTTTGGCACTTTTTTATTTAACTAAGAGATCAAAGAAAGGCTAAGTGTAAAACTTGTGGGACTTTGATGGCTCATAAATTTACTGGAGACCGTAGCGGTACGGGTACTTTGACTAGACACATAAAGACACACCCTAAAGATAAAGCTAGATTTCTTCAAATGAAAGCTGCGCAAGAGGAGACAAGTGTAGGTACTCAGGTTAACCCTAGTACCAGGCCAAATCTAGTTAAATCGGGAATTAACAATGTTACCGGTGACATTTTATATTACGATCCAAATAAAGATCGTGAAGAATTTGCAAAAATGGTTACTGTTATGTGCTTACCCTATAGTTTTCCTTCTAACCCTCACTTTGTGCATTATATTAGAAGAGCTTTTAATCCTACTTATAAAGGATGGCCTCGCGCAACTGCAAAGAGCGATAATTATAAATATAAACATGAATGTGAACAATATTTGCGCTATTTATTTACTTATATAAATTGTCGCGTTGCTATTACTACTGATATTGGTAAAAATGGTAATGACTGTGATTATCTTACTGTTACCACTTTTTGGATTGATGAGGAATGGAAAATGGAAAAGTGCATTATTGCTTATAGAATAATTAATTCACATCACACAGGTAAGTTCATTGCTAACACAGTTACAGATATTTGTAGATATTTTTGCATTAGAGATAAAATAATGTCAGTTTCAATGGATAATGCTTCTAGTAACACTAATGCTATAGGCTTAACAGGTGTTAGAAGTGCGTTCGGTTGATTCAATATCCATGAATCTAGAAAAGAGGATTGAGGTATAATAAGTGCAAAGAATGTAGAACTGTAGAACTAAATAAATGGACTTATTCATCCCCTACATGAGAAAGATATGTATCATAATAAACTTACAACTACACTAAATCCTGCATTTAGTAATATTTTCCATGTTAGATGTATTTGTCATATATACCATTTAATCGTCGGTGATGGTATGAAAATATTAAATGTTGAAATTGAAAAGGTTAAAATGGCTCTTAATTGGCTTTTTTATTCAAACCATAGAAGTAGACTTAGAGAATATTTTAAAAAATGTGATGAATTTGTCCTTAGAGAAAGAAAGGTTCCTAAACCTTGTCCGACTATATGGAATTACATGTATGAAAGTTTAGTTATTGCATATGAATATAGAAACCCAATAAACGCAACGTTTAATGCTCGTGTTGGTGGTGATGATGATAATGATGATGAGCAGCACCTTACAAATCAGGATTGGACTAATGTTAAAATTCTTGTAGACTTTTTAGAACAATTTTATGTTGCTACAAATGAATTATCTGGGCAATATTATCCTACTATTTCTAACTGTTTAGTTTATATTGCAGCACTTGCAGATTTGTTTACTCAATTTTCAGAGAGTGGGGTAATTTATCAACTTGCTATTAATTCTATGAAAGATAAGTTTAAAAGATATTTTTTCCCTATCCCCCCTATTTTTGGTGTTGCTGCCATGTTAAATCCTACCATGAAATTAGAAGGTCCTCACTCTTGGTATACAAATATTTATAAGGCTTTATCACTTTCAGATGAGGAATTTGATACACTTGCAGATGCAAAAGCCTCAATTAAAATAAATGCTCAAACAATTTATAATGCTTATCAACTTGCCTTAGATCATGCTAGACCAAATGTTCCAACTCCTACTTCGTCTAGTTCACAATCATCTAAAAGAACTGCGGGCCTAAAAGCACTTAGTTCTTGGACGGAGTTTAGGGGTTCTCAAGGTGATAATATTGGTGATAGTTCACAACTAAATGAGATTCAAGTTTATTTGTCGCAGGGACTTGAATCAAAGAATCCCGACGGCTCTTTTGATGTTTTGGAATGGTGGAAGGACAAAGAAAAACAATATTCGGTTCTTTCAAGGATGACTTGAGATATTTTAAGTATTCAAGCTTCAACAGTGGCATCGGAGAGCGCTTTCAGTCAAGCGAGACTTCAAATCGGTGATCATAGAGCGTCTATGAGGGAGAGCTTGGAAAAATCAATACTCTTCAGAAATTGGATCCGTTTGAAAAGAAGAAATTTTGGACTTGCTGAATCACAACCGGAAGATAGATGAAGCTTATGAAGAAATGCTAGCGGAACTTGCGGAGGATGTTGCTTCCCCGGAAGCGGTGATGAACAAGCTTCTTTTCCGCCACCACCAACGGAAATTCCTCTGAACCTTGAAGGATTTATGAAATTTGTTAGAGATAATACGTAGACTAATATGTAACTTGTATTTTGGCACATCTTCATTAGTTTTTTTCCTTTTAATGGTGGTATTAGCACCTTGTTATGCTCATTCCATTGGGGGGAGGAAGACTAAGAAAGATATTGTCATTTTTTGTTAATGTCGTAATAATAAAAATTATAAGGTATTTCCTTGAATATTTCTTTACAATTTTTTTGTGTTTAAATTTGAATTAGAAGATTTAAGTCACAATTATATAATATAATTTACAAGAAATTACCTTAGATAAAAAAAATTCAAAAAAAAATAGCCCGGAACACCTCCGTGGGCCCGACCCATTTAGCCGGGGACCATGTGGGCTTAGGCCCACAATGGGCCGGTTCCACCCTCCAGGACCATTAAGCCCGGGACCGTTTTGCCCGGCTTGTCAGAGCCCGGGACCGTTTGGCCCGACCCATTTAGCCCATTTAGGCCCGGGACTGGATCACAATACAGCCTTATGTGTGGTATCAAAGTATAAAACATCAATTTATTATTATTTTTCGTTAGCTAAGAGGTAAAGGTGCATTATTGTCCACTGTCATAAGTGCTTTTTACAATTAAGATCGTTATTTCTACCTCAAAATATGAAACAATTTCATTATTTAGTCACATTTTCGGAGATGTTTTTTTTAAAATAAAAATCTTTTTTAATATCTTGTGATAGTTTTTGTGATAAAATAAGTGGTAGATTGAATAAGAAGACAAAGAGCCTAGTTTAGTCAATGGTCAATGGAATTTCAACAGAGTAGCTGCATCTTCTTTAGAATTTCTTCAGATTTGGGGTACAATGGGACATAAAATGTTAGGATTTACTAACTAATGTTACACAAATTGTTTTTTTTCTTCTTAATTATCAGTAGGTGATGGCAATTCTGACAAATTTCAAGAAAAAATCATGCTTGTTGGCCGTTATTTTGTTTTCTAATGGTCAATTTATACCTTCTAAATTGGAAATTATAAAAGACCGAGCAAATGGGAACAATGATAAAATCATACAAATAATCTTTCAAATTGAAACCTATAGCACTCTACTTAATCTACGTGCATTTCTTTTTTCTTTTGAAGAAAATGTATTTCAAGAATTAAAAGAACTAGAATAATAAATAACCTTAAAACGGAGTGTTACGTAACCTTTGTTATAATGTATAATTTTCAACTTCATCCCCTTTTATTTAATTTTTCTAACGAATAAAAGAGTGTTGACAGTGATAATGATTCTCTTCTCAAATTAAACCTTCATTGTCATACTTTGACACTAATAATGATTCTCTTCCCAAATTTAATAATGATCCAAATTAAGAAGTTTAACATGTAATGGGATCACTTGTTACTTATACGTTACTCTCTTCTCCCTAATAATTATAAAACTATTACTTTCATGTATGCCAATGATATCTTGAGGGCGATAATTTATTCTATTTTTGTACTTTTGTTTTCCACTATCACATATGTTATTTCATATTCACGAGAAAATATTCTTAAAATCAGAAATTAATGTACAAACCCAAATGAAAAGTTAAGGGATTTGTTAATTCTAAATAGGTTGGAGGGTTTTATGAACTTTTTAAATTTCAACCACTAACGCAAAGGTTTAAATGCTGTAGTGAAAGAAAAACAAATTAAAGTTGAAAACTTTATTCTATTAAAAAAAACTTTATTCTATTAAAAAAACTTTATTCTCCCAGATATTGAGTTACTTGCAGAATTATAATTTAACTTACTAAAAAAAAAAAAAAAACATGATAACTTTTATTTGAAGTTCATGTTTTTAGGTATGGGATAAAACCTTTTTAGGTTGAATAGAGCCTGGAATAGTCTTATGTGGGCAATGAATTGACTATTGAGATATTGTATCTAACTTCTTCAATTAATCTGGAAATGCGTTTTACTTACAGCTTGTTTGGATAGTTGTTACCGATTGTATCGTATCGTATTGTTACTTTAAATACAATGTTTGTTTTAATTGTTACTTAAATTTTATTGTATCGTATCGTTAAATTCGTCGTTATGTAATGATAAAATGTGTCACTTTATGTAACGACCGATTTGGTGTGATCGCGTCGTTTCCTTGTGTTTTTCTCTCAATCTCACCCTTCATTATTATTAAATAATTTTATTTTATCATTTACCCTACCTTTTTATATACCATCTCATAGTTTTTCTTTATAATATTACAAGTTTATTGCATGATACTATGAAACGACGGCAAAACGGCACAATCCATCCAAACATTGTATTCATCAAACGATACAGTACAATACAATACAATACGATACGATACATTATGAAACGATATGTAACAACCATCCAAACAAGCTGTTAATAATCACAAAGATAAATTGAAAATAATCTTAAATACTGAAAATAATATCAAATAATATTTATAATTATCTTTTTTTTTTCTTTTAGCAAAAAAATGAGTGTACAAGTAACCCAGTAATACGGATATTCTTTTTTAGAAATACCATGTTACAAACTCGAATCTCTGTGAGTTATTATTAAAATCTCAAAATTAGTAGAAGTAATTAAAGAGTGATTTCAAATTGCGAAAAGAATATAGAAAAGAAAATTAAGGAATTTTTAAAATAAGAATCACGTAGAAGATATCCGTTCATATTTGGTGCATTAGGTAATATTAACAGCGTTTTATTGCATGACGTAATAACTTAATTTTGACTATTGAGATATGAAACTAACTAATTATACAGATCATCACCTAGAATTTGACCTAATCCCGTCAAAGAATATTGGCCTAGCTTGTAATTAGTTAGCTAGCTAACCACAAGAGGAAAATGAAAGTCTAATCCACAATATTATAACCAATTAAAGTGTACAATATTGGCATGCAATACACGAGTAACGTCCTATCATTTTAGATAGAGATACTCCTACCTTTTAGAAGGAAAATGAAAAATAAAAAAATCAGTTCAGATTATTGGCGCTTTACGTGAGCAAATATAATACTATGAATATGAACATTATTACGTTCTCCAATAAAATTCGTTTTAAGGAGTTAGACAATAGTACAAGTCAATGTCAATTTTAGAGTGCTAAGCACCGTTGAACTTTAAGTCATTAGGCTTTAAAGACTAGAAGTGTGAATTGGGAAATGGTGGGAAATAAAAAATTTGGAAAATTTGAATCAAGTGAGCTTTTTCATTTATGACAAATGAACTTTGTCCCTCATTGGTGAGGGACAATTACACTTGTGTGTATAAATATAAGATCACTTCTTAGAGCTCTTAAAAGAAGTTGAAGAGAATGAAGCCTCGCGCCGTCGTCGTTGCTCGGTAGCTTCGGCTTCGGCTTCGTCAAATGATCGATGAGATTAATTTTTTGGACAAAGTTTATTTAATTAATTATTTAAGAATTAATTAAATGACAGTCAGTTCATTAGCGGAATTAACTGGAATGCATAATCCTTAAGGAAATTGTGGACTCGAAATATTTCTTATCGTTACAGTTTTTCCAGTTTCTTCTAATAGTTCTCTAATTTCTGTTTTAACACAGTAGCGACGACAAGCTTAAGGAATTATATATTAACGTTTCTGTGTTGAAATCTATATTGAACTGTGATATATATTTTGTATACTAGTTTGGAGACTAAAGCCTTGGTGCTTTCTACTCCGGTATATTTTTTACTCCGGCTTAACGAACATAAAAACTTTACCGGGGTATTAAATTTGATTACGGTATGAAGAATATAATAAACTTCACCGTTTATGTTTTGAATGTTTGGTTTGGTATTCAGTTTGAAGATATAAAATCTTCACTGATTTTGAAAATTTCCGTTTGTTGCCAACTTTACAGAAAAATGACAAATGAGGACCAAACTAATGCTAATAGAACGGGTGCTACTGTTACGAGTGTTGCAGCCTCGTCGAGCCGTTCAACTCCTGCTCATGCTACGGCACCAACAGAAAAACCCGGAAAGTTTTTCGGTATTGACTTCAAACGTTGGTAAATGAAGATGTTCTTCTATCTTACTACGTTGAGTTTGCAGCGATTCATCAAGGAGGATCCTCCGGTCGTGGCTGAAGGCACTCCGGATCACGAACGATTTGTTGTAACTGAAGCATGGAAACATTCTGATTTCTTGTGCAAAAACTACATTTTGAGTTGTTTGGAAGATAGCTTGTACAATATCTATAGTGTCATGGAAACTTCAAAAGCGTTATGGAATGCGCTTGAGAATAAGTACAAGACTGAGGATGCTGGACTTAAGAAGTTCGTGGCTGTAAGGTTTTTGAATTTCAAGATGGTTGACAGTAGGTCGGTCATAACTCAAGTCCAAGAATTACAAGTCATTGTGCATGACCTCCTTGCTGAAGGTATGACCCGAATAAATAATTTTATTAATAAGATTTAACTTGTTATTAATTATGAATTTATTATTGAAGGTATGGTCATAAATGAGGCCTTTCAAGTAGCCGTTTTCATTGAGAAGTTACCTCCGTTGTGGAAGGACTTTAAGAACTATCTAAAACACAAGCGTAAGGAAATGACACTTGAAGATTTGATTGTTCGTTTGAGTATAGAAGAAGACAACAAAAATGCTGAAAAGAAGTCACGTGGCAACTCGACAATAATAAGGGCTAACATTGTTGAGGAGGCTCCACAAAATAAGAAGAGAAAGAAGGTAGGGGTGGGCATATTTCGATCGGAACCGAATAAACCGACCGAACCAATTTTTTTTTTATTTCGGTTATTCGGTTTGTTCGGTCGGTTTTGATTTAAAATTTTTAAATTTCAGCTTTTTGGTTCGGTTTTCGGTTATTAAATCTTTTAGTTCGGTTAACCGAAAAACCGAATTATTAGCATATATGTTCTTTAAGTTATATATAGGCTAAGCCCATAAATAATAAATTAATACTATTAGGTCCAATCTATAAAATACTCAACCCAATTAAGTAAGTCCATCAACTTTCCAATCTTAAAGACTTTCCGTCTATTAAAACTTCCATAGCATATGTGATAGATACCGGGAGAATTTCACACAGAGTTATAATTTACACTATGTTTGAATTTTATGATCCATAATAGTGTGCAAAGTTTAATCTATTTTTTTTCTTTCTATAAACACAATATTTCCAATAATTTCGAAGTTTTGGGAAAAATCAATAAATTCTCCGGTCGTATTATTACATAGAAGGAGTCCAATATGATAATATTCAAACCGAAAACCGAACCGAAATAACCGAACCGAAGTTAGAAAAACTGAACTGAACCGACTTATTTCAGTTCGGTTTCGGATACTACTTTTACAAAACCAAAAACTGAATAACCGAACCGAGTTTCTTCAAATCGAACCGAACCAACCGAATGCCCACCCCAAAAAGAAGGCTTCTGGACCAACGAATTACCCAAGCAAGAAAAAGTTCAAGGGTAATTTCCGCAACTGTGGAAAGTCTGGGCATAAGGCCGTGGACTGTCGTGCACCAAAGACTGATGTACAAAAGAAGAAGAATAAGAAGAATCAAGCTAACATGGTTGAAAATGTTGAAGAAATGGAGGACTTGTGTGCCATGTTGTCTGAATGAAACTTGGTAGGAAATCCTAAAGAATGATGGATTGATTCTGGAGCCACCCTCCATGTTTGTGCTAACAAGGAGTTATTTTCTTCTTATGCCCCCGCAGGACCCGACGAGACAATTTTCATGGGAAATTCGTCTATAACCAAAATTGAAGGAGTTGGCAAGATTGCATTGAAGATGACGTCGGGAAAAATTGTGACTCTAAACCAAGTTCTCCATGTTCCAGAAATTCGCAAGAATCTTGTGTCTACCTCACTTCTTGTCAAAAATGGATTCAAATGTATTTTTGTTTCTAATAGTGTTGTACTAAGTAAGAATGATGTGTATGTAGGAAAAGGTTGCCTGAATGAGGGCCTTTTTAAGATAAATGTAATAGCAGTTCCTATCAATAAAGTTAATGCTTCTTCTTACTTACTTGAGTCAAATACTTTATGGCATGCACGCCTAGGTCACATCAACTTCAAAACATTGCGAAAAATGATGAATTTGGAAGTATTGCCAAAATTTGATTGCATTAATTCCAAATGTCAAATATGTGTGGAATCAAAGTATGCTAAACATCCTTATAAGTCCGTTGAAAGGAATTCAAGTCCTTTAGACTTAATTCACACAGATATTTGTGACATGTAGTCAACACTATCTCGCAGTGGGAAAAAGTATTTCATTACTTTTATTGACGATAGTACGAGATATTGCTATGTTTACTTACTTAATAGTAAAGATGAAGCAATTGATGCTTTCAAACAATACAAGAGTGAAGTTGAAATACAACTAAACAAAAAGATCAAGATGATAAGAAGTGATATGGGTGGCGAATATGAATCTCCTTTTAAAGAAATATGTTTGGAAAATGGCATTATTCACCAAACAACTGCCCCTTACTCTCCACAATCTAATGGAATTGCAGAGAGAAAGAATCGAACGTTGAAAGAGATGATGAATGCATTGTTGATAAGTTCTGGTTTACCACAGAACTTGTGGGGGGAAGCTATACTTACAGCTAACCGAATAATCAACCGTGTACCTCATAGTAAAACACAGTCCATTCCTTATAAAAAATGGAAAGGAAGGAAGCTCAGCTTGAAATACTTCAAAGTGTGGGGGTGTTTAGCTAAGGTACAAGTTCCTAAACCTAAAAGGGTTAAGATAGGTCCAAAAACGGTTGATTGTGTATTTATTGGATATGTAACCAATAACAAGGCATATCGTTTTCTGGTTCATAAATCAGAAAATCCTGAGATCCACGTTAATACGGTAATAGAATCAGATAATGCTGAATTCTTTAAAACTATTTATCCGTATAAAAAGGAAAGTAAATTGTCCTACCAAAAGTCAAAACGACCTCAGGAGGAAACAACATATGGTATGCCTAATGAGGAAAATCCGAGAAGAAGTAAACGTCAAAGAACATCCACTTCATTCGGTCCAGATTTTCTGACTTTCCTGCTAGAAAATGAGCCTCAAACCTTCAAGAAAGCAATGTCTTCCTCAGAAGCATAATTGGAAAGGGGCTGTCAATAATGAAATAGAATTCATATTGAGCAACCATACTTGGGAATTGGTTGATCTTCCTCCAGGTAACAAAACTTTGGGTTCTAAATGAATTTTCAAGAAGAAAATAAAATATGGTGGTACTATTGGCAAATACAAGGCAAGACTTGTTGTCAAAGGATTTAGACAGCGAGAAAGTTTTGACTATTTTGACACATACTCGTCGGTAACAAGAATTACATCCATTCGGATGCCAATAGCATTAGCCGCCTTGTATGGTCTTCAAATCCATCAAATGGATGTAAAAACAACTTTCTTAAATGGTGATCTAGAGGAAAAAATTTACATGAACCAACCTGAAGGATTTGTGGTTCCGGAAAAAGAAAAGAAGGTGTGCCACCTTGTTAAGTCCCTTTATGGACTAAAACAAGTATCCAAGCAATGACATGCGAAATTTGACCAAACAATATTGTCAAATGGCTTTAAGATTAATGAATGTGATAAATGTGTTTGCATTAAGAACGTTCCAAATCATATAGTCATTGTTTGCTTATATGTTGATGATATGCTAATAATGAGCAAAGACATTGCCAACATTCAAGCTACTAAGCGTATGCTTGCTAGTAAGTTTGATATGAAAGACTTAGGAGTTGCCGATGTAATTCTAGGAATTAAAATCCAGAGGACTCCTCAGGTCCTGGCTTTGTCTCAATCATATTACGTGAAAATGGTACTGGAAAAATTCAAACACTTGGAATTTAGAAGTGCAAGAACTCCAATTGACTTAAACCATTATCTTGTAAAGAATAAAGGTGAAAGCACGTCTTAATTGGATTTTGCTCATATGTTGGGAAGCTTAATGTATATCATGAACTGTACACGTCCTGATATAGCTTGTGCAATAAGTAAACTTAGTCGATTCACAAGTAATCCCAACAAACATCACTGGTTAGCAATGAAACGAGTTCTGGGATATTTGGAATATACCCAAGATTATGCTTTGCACTACAATAGATATCATGCAGTTATCAAAGGATATAGTGATGCAAATTGGATAACCAGCTCAACAGAAACAAAGTCCACAAGTGGATATGCTTTTATTGTTGGCGGAGGAGCAATATCTTGGAAGTCTTCCAAACAGACGTGCATCGCTCGCTCTACAATGGAATCAGAGTTTATAGCTTTGGATAAGGCCGACGAAGAAGCTGAATAGATTCGAAATTTCTTAGAAGACATTCCGTTCTGGCCAAAACCTTTGGCTCCTATATGCATACATTACGATAGTGAGGCTGCAATAGGACGGGCATAGAGCGTTATGTATAACGAAAAGTCTCGTCATATACGACGAAGACATAAAACCGTTAGACAACTACTCTCTAGTGGAATTATCACTATTGATTATGTAAGATCAAAGGATAATGTGGCGGATCCGCTTATAAAAGGCCTAACTAGAGAGGGAGTTGGGGAATGGGACTATGGCCGAGGACAAGTCATCATGGCGGTAACTCTACCTAGAATTTTGGATATTCCGAGATCTATAGGTTCAAGAAGCTCAAACAAAGTTGTGATTGACCGGTTCAATATTGTCAAAGTAAAATCTTTGGTCCCTTCTTGGGATGAAGACAATGCTCAGTAACAAGGATAGAACTTTACACGTTCTTTAATGATTACCTAAGTTTGATGTGGTATTTATCAAATAGTGTCAACCTAAATGATTACACATTTAGGAATCACCTATGTAAGTGTGAAGTGGAAGCCGCTTCAATGAGAATTCTGTAAGGCCAATTCTCTACGCACTTATGAAACCAGGCGATGTTCATGGCTGAAACGAACACAACAATGAGAACCAAAAGGCGGTTAAGGGTTGGTTGTGCGACATATGGTTGTCTAGGTATACACTAAATTTCGAAGGTTCAAAGATATCAAATCTACTGATTGACCGAGTATATCCGACATATGCTCACTACGGAAAGTTCAAAGGGAAACCTACTTATCTAGATGCAATTAATCCTTACTTGCAAATCACACATCTTTCATCTATGTTAATTCTTGTTACAGTCATTCCCATTCATGTGGGGGATTATTGGACTTTAAGCCATTGGGTTTTAAAGACTAGAAGTGTGAATTGGAAAATGGTGGAAAATAAAAGGAGGGAAATGAAAATTTTGAATCAAGTGAGCTTTTTCATTTATGACAAATGAACTTTGTCCCTCATTGGTGAGGGATAACTACACTTGTGTGTATAAATATAGGATCACTTCTTAGAGCTCTTAAAAGGAGTTGAAGAGAATGAAGCCTCACGTCGTCGTCGTCGCTCGGCTTCGGCTTCGAATTCGAATTCGGATTCCGATTCGGATTTGGATTTGTCAAATGATCGATCGATGAGATTAATTTTTTGGACAAAGTTTATTTAATTAATTATTTAAGAATTAATTAAGTGCCTGTCAGTTCATTAACGGAATTAACTGGAATGTATAATCCAAAACGCTGAACGCTGTTTTCCCTTCTGTTCACATTATGAACAGATATCACACCTCTTCCGACAATTGCCTATAAATTCTGAGGCATGGCTTCCTTTTTTACATACTGAGAAAATATAGAACTTCCTTCTGAAAATCCAGCATTCTACTTTGCAGTTTCTCTTTTAAATTCGTATTTGTGATTTTGCCCCGTTCTTTGAGTTCGTTGGTATCCTGCAGTGCCACTGTTGCAGGAAGGTTTATTCCGTTTCATCCTGGGAGGATTTAATCCATTACCTTGGCAACTTGTGAGGGGGTTAAAATTCCTTAAGGACGCACAAGGAAATTGTGGACTCGGAATATTTCTTATCGTTACAGTTTTTCCAATTTCTTCTAATAGTTTTCTAATTTCTGTTTTAACACAATAGCGAAACAAGCACTATAGCTTGAAATGAACAAACTGAAAGTACATTTCTTTTTAAAAATTATTGAGGTTTGAAACCCTTGAAAGTCTGATAAATCAAAGAACGATGTATAATACCACTAAGGTTTGTAGTGAGAGGTAAATAATCAAATTTTCATCTTTCCTTTCGAAGGTTTCTTAATTATAGTTTTTGGTTAGAGCCTTGAAAATGAAAAAAAAAATCCTAATAAACATTACTTTCACCTTTAATATGTCTTACGCAACGCAAATTCAGATGAGTTAGGATTCCAATATAGATTCGAATTGGAAAAAAATCAAATCTTCATCCACATTTTTTCAGTTTCTCTTATTGTGTTTATTCTCTCCTTTTTATCCCAACCTAGTTTCTCTTATGTTATTAGTATTAAGTATAGTAAAGAAGATAATATAAACAAATAAATAAAATAGTATAACAGTTGAGGGGGAAAAAAAGTTCTTTTCCAAATAAGGAAAGAGAAAATAGGTTCTTTTTTTTTTTCCAAATAGAACTTAATATTCAGAAAAGAAACCAAAAAACTAACTTGAGATAGAAAATTTTAGAGCGATTAAAACCAATGTCAATTTAATAGTGCTAGGCTCTATAGCTTGAAATGAAAAAACTCATGAAAGCAACATTTCTTTCTAAAATGATTAAAGTTTGAAACCCTTAATAAATCAAAGAATAGTGTATAATACCACTCAGGTTTGTAGTGAGATGTAAATGATCAAATTATCATTCTTCCTTTTAAAGGTTACTTAGTCAGCTCCGAGCCTTGAAAATAAAAAAAATTCTAATAATCAATGCTTTTACTTTTAATATGCCTTATGCAATATGAATTCGAATTAGTCAGGACGCTAATATAGATACCATATATATATATATATATATATATATATATATATCACAAGAGGAATAGAAAAGACAAGTCAGATTGAATGTAAGGTGCAAGACGAAGAAGGATTTCTTGATTTAAAGTTTTACATAATTAAAAAAAGAAAATGGTTTCCTTTCATAGCCATCTTTCTTCTTATCGTATTATTTATGTACGTGGGAATGCAAGGCAGCCTACCAAAATGATCAAATCTTCATCCGCATTTTTGAGTTTCTCTTATTGTCTGTTCTTCTATTTTTCCAACCTAGTTTCTCTTATATTATTAAAATATAATAATTTTAACAAAGAAGATAATATAAACAAAGAAATAAAATAGTACTTAGTAGTATAAAATGTGAGGAAGAAAAAGTTCTTTTTCAAATAAAGAAAGAGAAAATAGGATGTGACGCGATTGGTAGGAGGGCACGTGTAATTCACCGCCCGCGATGGATCCTCATCGAATTTCACGAAGTCGGTGGAATTCTTGATGTCCTCATCATTTCCCTTAACTTACACTTTTCCCCTTTTATAATTTTTCTTTTACATTCTTGTCCCCCTTTCCGATTTGTTATTTTTTTTTTTTTTTTTTTTTTTGCTTTTGTAGACACGGTTTTGGTAATTGAGTAAGGTAATTCTGCACCCTAGGCAAAGTTACGTGTTCTACATATATTCTAATCATTTAATTAAATTTATTTTTACCTCAATTTAATACTTAATCATTGATTATGTAGTATAGTTTGGTGTGTGGCTAAGTTCTTTTTTTTTCTTTAATCACCAGCTGCATGAAAATTATTTGAGTAAATAGTTTTAAAATAGATACGAATTATTTGACACAAATAGAAGAGTGTCAAAATAAGAAGTAAATTGATGTTCTGAGAGGATCATTCTGAGCTCAACATAGAGCTCCACAAAAGTTGCCAATTGATGTTCGCTAATCGCAACATCCTCCTATTATCTTTGACAGAATAGACATTACGTTAAACGAATATTCCCTTAATCTCCTGCCTTAACACTTATTTACATTTTTTAATTTAATGTAACTTTTAAACAATACCTACTAAAAGGGTCAAACTTTAGGTTTTAGTAAAAAGTTGTCGAAAACTGAAATTTGCAAAATTTTGTAGTTTTGTACCGTTGAAACGAGAGATGAAATATTTTCAATTTTCAAAAGGGTGATATCACCTTCTTTTGAAGAAAAGTATTGCATGTGTAGTTAGTTGTATAATATACTATCACGATTATTATTTTCATAAAATAAAATAAAAACATTTTGTATTCATTTACTAAAACAACGTGTTGCACCTTAAAATTATTTTTGCCATTTTACATTTTACCTTGCATAAAATAAAAATATTTGTGCATAATTAAGCAAGAGTTATTTATGCCAAAAACAAAAATTGTAACCAGATATTTAATAGTAATATAGAGTTTTGTATTAAATATCAAACATCGTATTCATAATGCAAAATGAAATAAACTTTTTCAGTATCACTTAAGTCTAGACATAGTCAATAAAGTTTAGCGCAAAAAATGATGGTAACAAATTAATATCCAAATTCCTTGATGTATTTGACATAGAATGTTCTTGGAAAAATTGTTTCATATAAATTAAACAAGCAGTCCCTTATTATAAAATAAAGACTGTAAAGTAAAGACAAGTATAGAAAGAAACTGATAATTATTTAAATTCAAACTAATGTATATAATGAATTGAAATCTCTTCTATTTATAAAAGAAAGGAAGCTGCTGTGTAAGCTGCTACGCAAGCTGCTGTGTAAGCTGTTACTGCAAGCTGCTGTGTAAGCTGTTACTACAAGCTATTGTGTAAGCTGCTATTATATCATATATGGATAATCTTCTACTGAGAGCAATATTTATCCATAACGGAGTACTGAATGGATAAGCTTATTATATCCGGTATAGATAATCTTCTACGGGGGGTAATGTTTATCCATAATCAGGTACCGAAGTGATAAACTTCTTCAGGAAGCTTATTTCCAATAGAATACTAAATAGATAAACATATTTACGGGGAGTCCCATATGAATAAGCTTCTTCAGGAAGCTTATTTACAACGGAGAACTAAATGAACATCCATAATATAATATATTTATAACACTCCTCCTTGGATGTTCATTAAAAGATAATGTGCCCCATTAAAACCTTACTAGGAAAAACCACGTGGGAAAAAATTCTAGTGAAGGAAAAAGAATACACATATTTAGTAATACGCATTGCTATGTGCCTCATTAAAAACCTTATAAGGAAAACCTCATGGGAAAAAACCTTAGTAAGGAAAAAAGAGTGCATCGCGTATTTTACTCCCCCTGATGAAAACTTTGTTTTAAATATTTGAGTCTCCGCATTCCAAACTTGTATACTATCTTCTCAAAAGTTGAAGTTGGCAAAGATTTAGTGAATAAATCTGATGGATTATCACTTGAATGGATTTGCTGCACATCAATGTCACCACTTTTCTGAAGATCGTGTGTGTAGAATGATTTTGGTGAAATGTGCTTCGTTCTATCTCCTTTTATAAATCCTCCCTTCAATTGGGCTATGCATGCAGCATTGTCTTCGTATAAAATTGTGGGTCTTTTCTCACATTCCAAATCACATTTTTCTCGAATAAAATGAATTATTGATCTCAACCATATGCATTCCCTACTTGCTTCATGAATAACTATTATCTCAGCATGATTTGAAGAAGTAGCAACAATAGATTGCTTTGTGGAGCGCCATGATATTACAGTACCTCCATATGTAAATACGTACCCGGTTTGAGATCTAACTTTATGGGGATCAGATAAATAACCTGCATCTGCATAACCAACAAGATCTGCACTATCTTTGTTAGCATAAAACAAATCCATATCAAGAGTTCCCTTTAAATTTCGCAATATATGCTTAATCCCGTTCCAATGTCTCTGTGTAGGAGAAGAACTATATCTTGCTAGTAAATTAACAGAAAATTCTATGCCAGGCCTTGTAGCATTAGCAAGATACATTAGTGCACCAATTGCACTGAGATAGGGTACTTCGGGACAAGGAGTTCCTCGTCCTCTTCTGAAGGTCGGAACAAATCTTTATTCACTTCAACCGATTGAACAACCATTGGTGTACTCAATGGGTGCGCTTTGTCCGTGTAAAAGCGTTTTAAGACCCTTTATGTATAGGCAGATTGATGGATAAAAATCCCGTCTGCTAAATGTTCAATTTGCAGACCAAGACAAAGTTTTGCCTTTCCAAGATCTTTCATCTCAAATTCTTTCTTAAGATATTCAATTGCCTTTTGGAACTCTTCTGGAGTTCCAACAAGATTTATGTCATCAACATAAACAGCAAGTATAACAAATTCTAATGCCATTTTCTTTATAAAAATATATGGACAAATAACATCATTTATGTAACTTTCTTTCAGCAAATATTCACTAAGATGATTATACCACATGCGCCCAGATTGCTTAAAACGGTACAAAGATCTTTGTAATCTAATTGAATAAATTTCTTGATATTTTGAATTCGCTTCAGGCATTTTAAATCCTTCAGGGATTTTCATATAAATCTCATTATCAAGTGAACCGTACAGATAAGTTGTAACTACTTTCATTAGATATATTTCAAGCTTTTCATGCGGTGCTAAACTGATGAGATATCTTAATATTATGGCATCTATAACAGGTGAATATGTTTCATTAAAATCGATTCCAAGTCGTTGTGAGAATCCTTGTGCAACAAGGCGAGCTTTGTATCTTTCAACTTTATTTTTATCATTCCTTTTTCGCACAAAAACTCATTTATGACCAACTGGTTTTATACCAGCAGGTGTTTGGACTACTGGTCCAAAGACCTCTCTTTTAGCAAGTGACTTCAATTCCGATTGAATTGCCTCTTGCCATTTTGGTCAATCAGATCTTTGTCGACATTCTTCGACAGATCGAGGTTCAAGATCCTCACTATCTTGCATAATATTAAGTGCAACATTATATGCAAAAATATTATCCACCACTATTTCAAATCGATTTAAATTAATCCCATCACCGATCAAACTTATTAAAAGTTCTTCACTCACATGAGCTTCGGGTTCATTGATTTCTTCAGGAATCTCAGAACTAATCAGATCTTGGGTCTCTTCAGGAGATCCCTTCATAGTATCGTTTTGATCATTTGTCGATTTTCTTTTTCGAGGATTTCGATCCTTAGAACCCAAAGGCCTACCACGCTTCAGGCGTGCTTTAGGTTCACTAGCTCTCATGCTAGTAGATGGTCCTACTGGGACATCAATTCGGATAGGCACATTCTCTGCTGGGATATGTGACTTAGTTATCCTTTTCAAATCAGTAAATGCGTCTGGCATTTGATTTGCTATATTCTGTAAATGGATGATCTTCTAGACCTCCTGATTACATATAGGGGTACGGGGATCAAAGTGAGATAATGATGAAACTTTCCACACAATTTCTCTTTTGATTTCCTTTTTCTCTCCCCCTAATTGTGGAAAATTTGTTTCATCAAACCGACAATGTGCAAATCGAGCAGTAAATAAATCTCCTGTTAATGGTTCAAGATAGCGAATAATAGAGGGTAATTCAAACCAAACATATATTCCTATCCTTCTCTGTGGTCCCATCTTACTGCGTTGTGGTGGTGCTACTGGCACATATACAACACATCCGAAAATTCGTATATAAGCAATATTTGGTTCATGACCAAAAACTAATTGTGACGAAGAATATTTATTATAATGTGTCGGTCTGAGACGGATAAGTGATGTTGCATGCAAGATAGCATGGCCCCAAATAGTACTGGGCAATGTTGTTTTCATAAGTAGTGGTCTTGCTATCAATTGCAGGCGTTTAATAAATGGCTCTGCAATGCCATTTTGAGTATGAACATAAGCTACATGATGTTTAACTTTTATCCCAACTGATAGACAATAATCATCAAAAGCTTGAGATGAGAATTCTCCAGCATTATCAAGGCGAATAGCCTTTATAGGATAATCTGGGAATTGTGCCCTTAATCGAATTATTTGGGCTAATAGCTTTGCAAACGCCAGGTTGCGAGATGATAGTAGGCACACATGAGACCATCTTGAAGATGCATCTATTAGGACCATAAAATATCTAAACAACCCACTTGGTGGGTGAATAAGTCCACATATATCCCCATGTATACGCTCTAAAAAGGCAGGGGATTCAATGTCAACCTTCATTGGTGATGGTCTAGTGATCATTTTGCCTTGATAACAAGCATCACAAGAAAATTCGTCATTTGTAAGAATCTTCAGGTTCTTTAATGGATGCCCACTCGAATTTTCAGTAATTCGTCTCATCATTATTGATCCAGGATGGCACAAACGGTCATGCCAAAGCACAAAAGTATTTGAATCCGTAAACTTCTGGTTTACGATAGAGTGTGCTCAACTGTACTAATTTTTGAATAGTATAAGCCAGAAGATAAAGTTGGTAACTTTTCTACAATGCATTTCTGGCCAGAAATATTCTTTGTAATACAAAGATATTCCCTGTTCATTTCATCTATTGTCTCAACATGATACTCATTTCGGCGGATATTTATAAAACTCAACAAGTTTCTTCGGGACTTGGAGGAGAACAATGCATTGTATATAATAAGTTTTGTTCCCTTAGACAGAAATATAATGGCTCTTCCGGAGCCTTCAATCAAACTTATATTACCAGAAATTGTTGAAACATTTGTTTTTTCCTTATGCAAATAAGAAAAGTATTTCTGATCCTTGAATATGGCATGAGTTGTTCCACTATCAATAACACAAATATCTTCATGATTTGTCTTTGATCCAAACATAATTTGAGGATTATCCATATTCTTCAAAATGACATAAATAAAATATATTATAGTAAACATCATTATCAAAGCATAACTTCTATTTATGTACAACAATTATATAAACATACTATCTTTTACAAACAACAAAAATTAAAATATTTATATGTTTCTCCTTCTGGGAGTGCAAAGTAATCAGCTACATCCAAATGCATGAAGTCTAAATTATCTTCAGAAATAGAATTTGCTTCAGCATTTTTCTCTAGCTTTTTCAGGGAGGCTTGATAAAGCTCAACCAGGTGCTTTGGCGTACGACAGGTACGTGACCAGTGCCCTTTTCCTCCACATCTATAGCATGCATTTTCTGCATTTGGTGCTTGCACCGCTTCATGCTTTTGTTCCTTCCTTTTCCACTGCTGGTGGTGAGGAGGCTTCTTTGGTGCATTATTATTACCATGATTGGGGTTCCTTCCCCGACCACGGCCATGACCACGACTGGGGCCACGACTCTTCCACGTTTAGCTTGGTGGAAGTTCGTCTCATCCACTTCAGGGAATGGACAAGAACCAGTAGGTCAGCTTTCATGATTTTTCATTAATAGTCCATTATGTTGCTCGGCTATAAGAAGATGTGAGATAAGTTCAGAATACTTTTTAAATCCCATCTCTCGATATTGTTGTTGCAGGAGCATATTCGAGGCATGAAAAGTGGTGATAGTTTTCTCCAACATATCATGATCAGTAATATTATCACCACATAATTTCAATTGGGAAATAATTCTGACATAGCAGAATTATACTTACTGATAGATTTAAAATCTTGTAGCCTTAAATGAGTCCAATCATATCGTGCATGTGGAAGAACGACCATCTTCAGGTGGTCATATCTATCTTTCAAATTATTCCACAGTATGACTGGATCTTTAACAGTAAGATACTCCATTTTCAGGCCCTCATCAAGGTGATGGCGTAGGAATATCATTGCTTTGGCACGGTCTTGGTTTGATGCCTGGTTTTTGTCTTTGATGGTGTCTGCCAGACCCATCGCATCAAGATGAATTTCAACATCAAGCACTCAAGACATGTAGCTTTTGCCCGATATATCCAGGGCTACAAATTCAAGTTTAGAAAGATTTTACATTATTTAGGAAAAGAAAGTTCTTACCTCACGTACTTAATATTTGCTCGAGATTGCTGAGTCTCGTGTTGATAACGTGTTATAAAATAAAGACTGTAAAGTAAAGACAAGTATAGAGAGAAACTGATATATTATTCAAATTCAAACATATGTATATAATGAATTGAAATCTCTTCTATTTATAGAAGAAAGGAAGATGTTGTGCAAGCTGCTCATGCAAGCTGCTACTGCAAACTGCTGTGTAAGCTGCTACTGCAAGCTGCTGTATAAACTGTTATTATACCAGATATGGATAATCTTCTATTGAGAGCAATGTTTATCCATAACGGAGTACTGAATGGATAAGCTTATTATACCCGATATGGATAATCTTCTACCGGGAATAATGTTTATCCATAACCGGGTACCGAAGTTATAAGCTTCTTCAGGAAGCTTATTTCCAATAGAGTACTAAATAGATAAACATATTTATGGTAGAGTCTCATATGAATAAGCTTCTTCGGAAAACTTATTTACAACGGAGTACTAAATGAACATCCATAATATAATATATTTATAATACCCCTAATTATATTCCGCTTGTGATTCACTGTAACTTGTTTCGATCTTTATATGATTCCCTTTTAACCTTACCCATTGAAATTGAATAACAAATCCATTATTATTCTCCATAAATGTCAATTAAGAGATGATGCTTTTGGTTTTGCCATTTGGTTTCAAGCATAAGCTAAGTGACATACTAATAATTCTTTGTAATCATTTGACTTTTTAATTAATTCGTATCTCCAAAGCAAGCAAGTGAGCATTAAATAACCGTTCTCATTCTAAATACTTCTCCGCATTGAATATTTATATTTAATTAATTAAATAATTAATCTTAAGAATCAATAAACTAAAGTGATCAAAAGCATATCATTTGATCATGGCTAAGTTTTAAAGGGTTCGTATATAAATATATATCTTACATTCATTGACTTGATATAAGTATTATGTGGGAGTTAGTTCTTACATAGTAATATATTTTAATCATCAAAATCTGTTTCATAAAAAACAAATGGACTTATTAGATGCACTCTTTAAGCATCATACACGTAAATAAAAGAAAAATGTGTTACTTAGTTTCAAGTAATATTAAATATTCTTTCCATTGTCTTTGAAGCCTGTACAACAAGAATCCTCTCCTTTCCAATCACTAACTATATTAATAATCATACAATATATTTCCACTTTTTCTAGAGACCTTTTAAACCTTTTTATGAAATTTTTATAAGGTGTGGTCTTCTTAAGTGGCCCCATAAAGATGCCACAACTCAGAATTTAATATTACAAAATAGTCCTAAATTACAGTAAAACCATTTTTTTTACACAATTAACTAAGTAGATTTCTCCCAAACAAAAGGTCCTTTCTCAAAGACCAAAGTATAAAAGTATTTTCTTCCTCTAGTCATTATGGAAATCTTTGTCTCATTATTGCTTCTCTTTCTATCTGAAACTTTAGGATTGTAGGCCAGGATTAGATTGAACTTTATTCTTATATTCTAGTTAGCTCCAATTTCTCCTTTATTTCTTTCAAGTTGTTGTCCCTTTGAACAAAAAGTTTTTGATAATACAATCTTAAAGTCTTGGGGAGCCTCTAGCATGTTTGCTTCTTGTTTTCCATGCTTAAAATATGGGTGTACAAAGAAAACTGACAAACTGCACCAAACCAATAATTCGAGTCAAATCGAGAAAAAAAACTCGACTATGGTTTGGTTTGGTTTGGAAAAAAAACTCGACCATAATTGATTTGGTTTGGTTTTAACAAAAAAAATTAAACCGAAACCAAACCAACCCGACATTACATGTATACAAGTTTTAAAAATATTTTATACATAAAAACAATTATTGTAATGTAATTTACAAATATATAATTTAAACTCTTTAATAGTTCTCTCTTTTAATGTATTATTTCAAGCTTGGACTTAGAACTTTTGAATGGTCAAATATGTTTTATAGTCTATAAAAGTTAGTAACTCAAATAAAGCCCAAAGCAAAATCAAATTAATATTAATGCTAACAAAAAAAATCAATTCAATACTAGAAATGACAATAGTATTGGATATTTTTTTTTTAGTTTTGCATTGATTTAGATAGTGAAAATGCATAACTCACTTTTAATATTATTTAGTCATGTAATTAATACTTAGTACTTATTTTAACATGATTTAGTACTTTTAGATTATCTTTATTTTTATTAAGGATTATTAATTAGCAATATTTATCTTATGCAATTTGTTGAGCATTTTAGTATAATCATGTCTCATCTTCTATTATTGTGTATTATTTTATTGGATGACATCTTATATAGTTTTATCCTATTAGGACTTAAGAAATATTAGAGTACAAATTATAAATTTTATGCTATGAAGATTTTGTCGAAAAAAAACCCGAAAAACCCAAAGAACCAAAGAAAATCGAAAAACCGTGATTAAAAAATCCGACTTTTGTTGGTTTGGTTTATAAATTTAAAAATTCGAGACAATTGGTTTGATTTGGTAGTTGAAAAATCCGAACCAACCTGGCCTATGTACACCCCTACTTAATAGTATACACTTTTAGCTTTTCTGAAAAGGCAAGGAGTTGAAGATAAAATCACCATTTTATGCACACACACACACACACACACACACACACACATATATATATATATATATATATATATATATATATATATATATATATATATATATATATATATATATATATGATTCCAAAAATCTAGGCGAATGATGCACAAAGTATCATGTATTCACGCAGGGTCCGGAGAAGGGTCGCACTCAAGGGGTGTGATGTAGGCAGTCTACCTGATCTATGCTGATTCCACGGCTCCAGCCCGTGATCTATAGGTCACACTAGGGGTGTACAAAGGAAACCGACAAACCGCACCAACCCGATAATCCGAGTCAAACCGAGAAAAAAAATCTGACTATGAGTTAGTTTGATTTGGTTTGGTGTTAGAAAAAAAAAACTGAGCATAATTGGTTTGGTTTGGTTTTAACTAAAGAAAGTCAAACCGAAACTAAACTAACCCGACATTACATATATAGAAATTTTAGATATGTTTAATATATAAATATATTTATTGTGATGTAATTTATAAATATTTCTTAAAAAGTTTCATAATTTTATTTTTTTGAGGTATTATTTCAAGCTAGGGTTGGACTTAGAACTTTTGAATGTTCTAATAAGTTTTTTAGCCATTAACATTAGTAAATTAAATAGTGCTAACAAAAGCCCAAACCAAAATCAAATCAATACTAATGCCAACAAAAGACATTTAATTCAATACTACGAATGTGAATGTATTGAATATCTATTTTTTGTTTTGTAATAATTTAGATAAAAATGCATAACCTATTTTTATTTTTTCTTTAGCGTTTAGTCATGTATTTAATACTCCTTTATTAGTCTACTTATTTTAGGATGACTTAGTACTCTTAGATTATGTTTATTTTTATTATAGTTTTTTAATTAGCAATATTTATATTACATAATTTTATTGTTGAATATTTTAGGATAATGCCATGACATATCTCATATTTTGTATTATTTTCTTAGAAAATACTTTATATAGTTGTATTTTATTAGGACTAAAGAAATATTTTGAGCATAATTTATTTGTTCTACGAAGATTTTACCAGGAAAAAAATCCTAAAAAACCCGAATAACCCGAGAAAAACCGAGAGTGAAAAATCCGAGTTTTATTGATTTGGTTTGGTCTTTAGATTTAATAATCCGACACAATTGGTTTGATTTGGCAATTGTAAAATCCGAACCAACCCGATCTATGTACACCCTAGGTCACACGAATATAACTTTACAGTTGCTCCAAGACTCCCCTTCTCCAAGTCACTTACTTCTTAACTCTAAGGTAATAGACTATGAATTTAACTTATACTATCTAGGTCATCTTTACATGTTGTAGTAGATAATTCATCTTAGTTTCAAGATAACGAATTCCACTTTTAAGAAAGGTTAGCTGTAAATATCTTTTGGATGAGCTGATAGTGTAAAATTTTCTCCAAATTGTCAGTATGTATAAATTAAACTTAGTGGTGGAGCCACATTGAAAGCAAGGGATTTCATATGATACCCTTTGCTCAAAAGAGTTGTACTTATTATACATTGTATATTACAATCTACAAGCAAAAAATAATTAAGTGTATAATTAATATAAGGGTTGAATTCAGAGGCCGATCTAGGATTTGGAGGTTCCGGCTGCTTTGACTCGAATTGTTCATCTTTTAACAAATAGAGCTAGGAAATAAACAAGAGAGCCTTATTATACTTGAACAAACAAAATATGTCAATAATAAATTAAAAGAGAATTGTGTCGACAATAATATTTTAGGAAGGAAAACTTGACCACCTTGGCCACTTTTGTTATTGCGGGTGGCACTTTTAATATTTGTACTATTTCTTATCTATATATATACAATTCTAATGAAGCTTGCGGGTGTTGTGCCACTCCCACATTACAACATAGATCAGCCCTTGGTTGAATTCCCTTGATTTGGAACAGAAGCTTGATATAGCCTATTTTTAGAAGAGTTGAATCCACTTAATAAAATCTCTGGCTCCGCCACGGGTTAAACTCATAAGCTATATATTTTGCATGAGGATTTACAACGTTGTCTAAATTAAGAGGTGATACACATTAGGCCCGAATTAAGCAAGCGAAAAGTTTTGATTTTAATATGGGCCAGTCTCAATACAACCATCATCAGGCCCTAACTTAATCAAGTAGTGGCCCATAATCAAGATCCAAAGTATATTACTACACCCAACACAGTTGTGTAAAGTGGACCTACAGGAAATTGTAGGCCCATAGGAATGACAAAAGTAGATCACAAAGATAAGCGAACAACTTGACTATAGTATAGATCGGATGGCAGTAAGTGAGCAGATGATTGGGATCTTTCTACTCTTAACCAAAATTTTTGGGTTCGAGTCCCGTGAATGGAGAACCTTTCAGCAGGAAGCGTTAAGACAGTCAAACCGCAAGTTAGGAGCAAAACATATGGAACATATCTTATGAATACCCTCTCATGCAAATTTGTCTCTCTTTTGGCTTCTTAGGCATCAATTTTAGTGCATCTTAGGGTAAGGATATCAAACACATAATTACCTTTTCCTTTGGAACATAAACTTTAGGATTTCAAAAACTATATGAAGAGCATTCTGAAGTTACTAGGCGCTCTGAATTCGTCGATTCTAAATTCTCAATCACGCCAGCAATTCTAGTATAAGCTTCTCAAACAATTGGATCTGTTAGTGTTAGTGCATTTTGGAGTTGAAAAAGAGTAAAACCATAACATAAAATTTCAGTTAACATAAACATCAAGGACTTGAGGCCAAATATAGAACCAATAGGCACTTAGAAGAAGGCTGCATTACATAAGCATTTATGAAACAAAAGATGTTCTTGATTTAACCCTAGTTCGGAAACTCAAGGACAAAAGCATTATATAGCTTCCTTACCTTAGACCAAGATCATCAGCTTAACTTAAAATCAGGATACTCAGTAAAGATCACCCTCCTTGTGAGTGTGGATCACACAATCAGAGGTTGGGTAAGAAACACACGTAAGCAGATAACCCTCTTTCATTTGATTGTCGTCCAGAAAAGATCCGTCAGATTGATCAACAGAACCCGACTCTAACTTCCCAGCACATGTCGAGCAAGCACCAGCCCTGCACGAATAAGGGAGTTCGACTCCAGCTTCTTCAGCTGCATCGAGGATGTAAGTATCAGATGGTGCTTCGAACTCATGTTCTGTACCATCTGGACAAACCAACTTGACCTTGTACATGTTTGCTGATGCTCTAAAACCAGAGTCAGCTTTCAAGCCAAAGGATTTCGAGATGCTCCGCACAGAACCCAGAGAAGATGGGATTTTAATAAATGTGCTCTTTTTCTGAGTCTGAGGAGCAGCTTTGAACATGCAGGTGGAAGGAAGTCTCACTGTCGACATGTTTTACCTGATCAAAATTTACAAGCAATCATGAAATAAACAAGTAATAGAGAGGGACTATAATGAAGAATGTCTAATATACATCAATACTGACCATAGAGTAACAGTATATATAGGAAGCATAAGTTTGAAGTGCCAAATGAAATAAGTAAACTGAATCAAACTCATTGCTTTTGTTTACTTATCGCAGACAGATTTGAACATGTCCGTTTCAGGTGTTAATATATATCAAATTTACAACAACAGCAATAACAAACCTAGTGTAATCCCACGAGGGGGTCTAGGGAGGGTAGTATGTACCCAGACCTTACCTTACCTCTACCTCGTAAAGATAGAGAAGTTGTTTCCGATAGACTAAGATTTATCAAATTTCTATTCTTAAATATGGTGGGAAAAAAATCATATCTAAACGAATAATGTATATAACTGTTACTACTTAAAGTTATGTATTAATCCACATCTATGTAAAACTTTTCAAGCCAGAATAGCAGCAAAGGAGGACTTGTTAGAACTTCTAATTTGACATTTTGACAATATATGCCATGTTGTAGATGAAAAAGAAATGAATATCTGCTAGTCCATTTCTTATAAGACAAGGCTTTGAATATCTGGAGCATTATGAGAAGATGCAAGCGGGTGGCTTCATGCTCTTCGCTCTAAGCTCCATGTTGCGGAGATAAAATTTACTAGCATAATAATTTATGATTCTATACTAAGGAAGTGTTAAACTTAATCCACTGTACATTGCCAAGGCTATGACTACTGATCGAAGATATAAGATGCACATTACACATAAAAGAACAAATAAACATCTTGCTTAGTCACCATCTTAATATCCTTTCAAACACTTCGGCGAGGTTAATCAGACTAAAGCATATGCTTTTTCTTCTTTTCCTATGCAATATATTTCAGGAAATTCAAAGAAGGCTTGTGCAATTCTTCTTCTAGATGTTCCCAACTTCTGGCTGAATTATCAAGTTTTAGAGAATTGCATCTTCTCAAAATTAGACTTGATGCAATTAGTAAATTCCTATCTATCAGAAAGCTATCCTCTACATGAATAGTGTTCCTCTATCCGACACAAAAAAGGTGCCATTTTATCTCAATCCACTAAATCAAATTTCATTAAGAGGGAATCTCAAAAACCAGTCAGAAGTCCATTTTCATTTAACTAGTCCTATTTCAGGCTTTAAAGAAAATTACACACTCAAAAGCACCAAATCTGTAATACTAAGTATAGAGCTAAGCTTTTCCAATGAGTTATATCATTAGATAAAATCCACACTTGTGATTCAAGCCAGAGTCTATTCACATAACTTAGTTTTCACCAAAAGAGAGAATATAAAACAGAGAATTGAAATAAAGACAAAACAATCTCTTTCATTAATATGTTTACATAATTATGCATAGCAACAAACATTGACAAGTACAACAACAAAAAGAGGTTCAAAAGTCATTTTCCATCTGCATCTCATACGGCTACAAGTTATGCTGTTTGACCTTGAATCAAGCTCACAGAAAAAAAAAATCAAAGAATTCTAAAAAGTTTAAAAAACCCAAAATCCAACCTTTCACAGAATTTCAATCTTTAATCAGATACCACAGAATTTCACCAGATGATGAATCAAAAACAGAGATCTCAACAACCCATACCCAAAAACAGGAAAACCCCAATTACCAAAACTTAAACACGTGGGAAAATAGCCCAACGTGCACATGAAGAATCAAACAAGTAAATTCAAACAAAAGCCCAACAATTTTTTAAAAAAGAACTCCAAAAAGCTTCAAATACCCAAAATCCAGCTTTGTTTAAAGATTCAACCTTTAATAAAATACCAAAGGAATTTCACCTGATGAATGATCCCCCAGAAATCTCAAACACACGGCAAAACCAAATTCGTGAAGTCAAAATACATCGGAGAAAACAACATGCACATGGAAAAGGAAAAAGAAGTAGATTCTCACAGCAAAAATCCAAGAATCTTTCAAAAGGGTAAAGAGAGTGAGGTGAGAATTTTTACCAATAGAAGAAGTGGGGTTGGCTGCTGATCTGAAAGTAAGCGGAGTTGTCGAGGGAGCAAGACTCGAGACTCCTAATTATAATTTATAGACAGGAAAAAGTAAAGGGCTTTTGTGATTTGGCAAAGTTGGCATCAAATACGTACCGCCCATGTGTTTCTCTTTCTCTTTCTCTTTCTCTTTTTCATTGCCAAACTTGAATTGACCTTTTTGCCTTTGTACCCTTTTTCGTTGTTTTTGGTTTTCTAGCGTTTAGCCATAAATTTTGTTGAAATTTAAAATTTAAAAAAATTAAAGTTGTGCTCAAAAATAATTTTTGAAAGTTAAAATTTATGTTGGATATACATTTTATTTGAATAAAAATGTTAAATTTTTATGAGTGAAAAAAAAATTTCTCCCAAAAACTGCTCTAAATCAATTTTTGAAAACTTAAATTTTATTTTTATATTTTTTTAATAAACTGATCATATTCTATGGAAAAGTTAATGTTTTCACATTTTTTTTATGACCAAAAGCAGCAAAAATTTATGACAAAAGTGGAGCTCAGTACCTGTCTAGCGCCGAAATTTTGCGACTTTATTTTAATGTTCGAATTCGAAATATATAAATCGTTAAACATAGAGGAGTACTACCCTCCCACCATAGTTTTTGGTGCATACATTTGATTTTTTGGTATTTTTTTGTGATTTTTTTTAGATTTTAAGAATGAATTAATTATTTTTTTTCTATATTGCCCTTGAAGTAAATAATGTTGGAGTATGCGTTAAGAGTGTTTATGTGAGATAGTATGGTCAATTTCATTGCTAATTAATGTTAAAAAGTAAATTTCTTAAACTGTGTGAAAACATCCAAAAATCACTTATTTTGGACCGGAGGGAGTAACTTGTTGATTTCATTCCAAAACAAAAAGGAAAAGTGAACAACAAAATAAAAGCAATTTAAAGCAAGACAATTTGCTATCTAAACTGTGTTGCATGTTTGGTTATGATAAAACGTCTAAATTCTATTTAAAATTGATATTTGATTGAATTTTGGGATACAAAATGCTCTACTCCACCTCTATACAAATAAAATGCAATGCTTTAAAAAAACAACAAAAAATCTTGTAAACCTTGTTAAAGATGCAACTATTTTGACAGTTAAACTACAGTTTCTAAAAAACAAAGAATGAGAAACGTATGAACTTTAGGACGATCAGTTATATCTATATACACTAGTGAATTAGCGAAGCGCTGTGACATAAAAAGAATATATAATTAGTTCAAACATCTATGTTATGGGTCTTTTTAATAATCTTAAAATTATTTGAAATGGTAAAATTTATTAAAAAAGCAAGTATATAAGGCTATACATACAAAACACACACATATATATATATAAGAGAAAGACACACATGAACAAACTAAAATAGGAAATAAACAAAAACAGGAAACAAATATCCTTTTATAGTTCTTATTAACAACTAGTAGTCGTACCCGCGCGATGCGCCGTCAATATTAAAAAAATATTTGTCACTTTGTTAATTTTTTAATATTACACTTGGAATTATCACAATGATTTGATTCTCCTATTCTATATAAATAGAACAGATAGTTTCAGAATTTTAATAAATAAATCTCTATTAAATTAAAGGGACTTATATAGTCATCAAATAATTTTTTTGTTATATGTTTTTATTTATTATATTATCCAATATTTAGTATTATTATATTGTTAATAAAAATTATTAGCATATTACTTGTTTAATATGTTTGTCCGCTAATTTTTTTGTAATATAATAGAAGATATATATTCTATTACTCTCGAAAATATTTTTTATTTTAAATTTTATTATATTTTTCTCAATAATATTGTTTGAAAATTTTAATGAATAAATACACTTTTTATTTCAAAAAATAAAAACGAAAATGATTTTAAAAAATGAAATAAAGAAATTAACTAACCTAAACCAACCCTCACCCATGTTTGAGCAGTTAATTTAGGTAGTTAATTTCTTTGTTAATTTTCAATAGATGATTTCTTTGTTATTAACAATCCAAACAAACTTTCCAAATTCCTGTATTGTCAAAGGTTAAATAGACATCCTGAAAATGAGTCGGCAGGGATTGGTTATATCACTTACGGCTTCCTTTATCCCTGTATTGCAAATATTTCCTAAGAATAAGGTGTCATTAATGTCCTCACTTGGAGCAGTGCCACATCGCTTTCCCATGTCAAAAAGATAAATTAGAATCATAGTGCAATTCCAAATATACACAAATATGACTTGGAAAAAATTATACAACTGGGGGTTTCTCATTTCAGACAAAGCACGGCTTGCTTGCTCCTTAGTTGCAAACTTGACGAATGTGTATCCCTTATTCTTGTTCGTTGACACCTCTCTGTGCATTCGAACATCAATTACGTCTCCAACATGCTGGAACACCCTTTTTAGATCCTCTATTTTATCTTTGCCGACTTTGCGGAGGGGGCATAATGCAGAGGGGGCATTGCGCTGTTGGACTTTGCCAAGGCTTTCGATCTAGTCATTGCAAACTCGAGTTTTACGAAGCGGGATGAACATTTGGTTACTTACCAAAGTTCGGTGGCGAAAACTCAGATTGACTATCTCCTCCTCAGAAGACGCGACAGAAGGTTGTGCGAGGACTGCAAGGTTATCCCAGGTGAGACCCTCTCAACGCAGCATAGGCTTTTGGTGATGGACATTTGTATTAGGATAAGGAGGAAGCAGAGGTCAGTACAAGGACGCCCCAGGATTAGGTGGGGCGCCTTAACTAAGGATAAAGCTAAAGAGTTGGAAGGAAGGTTATCGGCAATGGGAGCTTGGAGAAGTAGTGGGGACGCAAACACAATGTGGTCGACGACGGCGGACTGTATAAGAAAGGCGGCGAGAGAGGTGTTAGGGATATCTACGGGCCACTATGGTGGACACAAAGGAGATTGGTGGTGGAATGCAGTTGTCCAAGGTAAAGTGAAAGCAAAGAATGCAGCTTACCTAAGGTTAGTAGGGAGCACTAACGAGGAGGAGAAGAGAGAAAACAGTCAAAGGTATAAGGTAGCTAGGAAGGAGGCAAAGATGGCAGTGACGGAGGCTAAGACGACAGCTTTTGCTCGTCTGTATGAGGAACTAAGGAACAAAGGTGGGGAGAAGAAGTTATTCCGACTCGCTAAGGCGAGAGAGAGGACAACTCGGGATCTGGACCAAGTGAGGTGCATAAAAGATGATGACGGCAAAGTTTTGATGGGAGATGACCAGATTAAGAGGAGGTGGCAGACCTACTTTCATAAACTTCTAAGTGAAGAAGGGGAGCGGGATATTATACTTGGGGAATCGAGGAATGCCGACAGTCACCATGGATTAAGTAATTGTAGGGACATTGAGATCGATGAAGTCATGGAGGCAATGCGTAAGATGAGAAGGGGCAGAGCTACCGGGCCAGACGAAATTCCGGTTGAACTGTGGAGGTGCGTGGGTAGAGCATGCTTAGAATGGCTTACTGCATTGTTTAGTGTTATATTCAAGACTAATAGAATGCCTGAAGAGTGGAGGTGGAGTACAATGGTCCCGTTGTATAAGAACAAAGGTGATGTCCAGAGCTGTAACAACTATAGGGGCATCAAATTACTAAGTCATACCATGAAAGTTTGGGAGAGAGTGGTAGAAGTGAGAGTGCCAAGGACGGTGTCTATTTCAGACAACCAGTTCGGGTTCATGCCGGGACGATCTACCACAGAAGCTATCCACCTTATTAGGAGGATGGTGGAATAGTACAGAGATAAGAAGAAGGATCTCCACATGGTGTTTATTGATCTGGAGAAAGCGTACGATAAGGTTCCTAGGAAGGTCTTATGGAGCTGCTTAAAGGATAAAGGAGTCCCGAGTAACTATATTAGGGTGATTAAAGACATGTATGATGGAGCTAAGACTCGGGTTAGGACAGTAGGAGGCGACTCTGAACACTTTCCAGTTATTACGGGGTTGCACCAAGGGTCTGCGCTCAGCCCATTCCTATTTGCCCTGGTGATGGATGCACTGACTCATCATATTCAAGGGGAGGTTCCATGGTGCATGCTATTTGCTGATGACATTATTCTAATTGACGAGACAAGAGGCGGCGTCAACGAGAGGCTAGAGATTTGGAGACATGCTCTTGAGTCTAAAGGTTTCAAGTTGAGTAGGACGAAGACGGAATACCTCGAGTGCAAATTTGGAGTTGAGCCGACGGAAGCGGGAGTTGAAGTGAGGCTTGACTCTCAAGTCATTCCCAAGAGAGGTAGTTTCAAGTACCTTGGATCGGTTATTCAGGGGATCGGGGAGATTGACGAGGATGTCACACACCGCATAGGGGTGGGGTGGATGAAGTGGAGGTTAGCGTCAGGAGTCTTGTGTGACAAGAAAGTGCCACCGTTACTAAAAGGTAAGTTTTATAGAGTAGTGGTTAGGTCTGCCATGTTGTATGGAACTGAATGTTGGCTGGTAAAGAACTCACACATCCAGAAGATGAAAGTAGCAGAGATGAGGATGTTGAGGTGGATGTGCGGGCATACAAGGATGGATAAGATTAGGAATGAAGATATTCGAGAGAAGGTGGGTGTGGCCCCCATGGAGGACAAGATGCGGGAAGTAAGACTCAGATGGTTCGAGCACATTCAGAGGAGGAGCACTGATGCACTGGTGAGGAGGTGTGAGCGACTGGCTGTAGTGAGCACGCGGAGAGGTAGAGGGAGACCTAAGAAGTATTAGGGAGAGGTGATCAGACAGGACATGGCGCGACTTAGGATTACTGAGGACATGGCCCTTGATAGGGAATTATGGAGGTCGAGCATTAAGGTTGTAGGTTAGGGGAGAGTGTGAATATTTCTACAGCACAAGTGAGGGAGACTATCTAGTTAGGAGTTAGACTAGGAATGCCACTGGTCGTCTATTGACGCAGGGCTTTACCTTCTAGTTGTATTATACCAGCCATCTATTTCGTATTTTGTATTTCGTATTCCGTATTTCATATTTCATATCTCTTATATATTGTTGTTATTTTTAATACGCATTTTTATGGTACTAATATATCATCTCCTATTGCTTTTTGAGCCGAGGGTCTCCTGGAAACAACCTCTCTACCCTTCGGGGTAGGGGTAAGGTCTGCGTACATATTACCCTCCCCAGACCCCACTTGTGGGATTATACTGGATCGTTGTTGTTGTTGTTGTTGTATTTTATCTTCGTCAACAGAAATATCCTTTCCCTTCATCTTCTTGTCGGTATCTTCCATGTGCATCCAATTCCTCATTTTTTTTCTGTAAAGCATGTCATGAATTGTGTCCTTCAACAAAAAGGGACTCCATTACAATTAATATAACGAACAAACTTTTCTAACTCTTTCTCCGCTCTACTTATTCGACCCGTCTTTCACTAATGCTATGTGTCGTACTGACTGCTGATTGTATATAAAATTGTGTGTGACAAAGAAGACATAAAAGAGGCCTAGTTAAGAAGGGAAGTTTTTTTTGGCTTTCTTAGGGAAGTAAACGGATAACGAAAGCAGAAGGAGCCTTTCAAAGGGTGCTTTAATTTTTACTCAATAAGTGGATACTTTAAAATGAGTTTTCTTTTTTAAAGAGGAAAAAACGTGCCCTTTAATTGTGCCATGTAAAATCAGTTATTTTTTAAAAAATAAAATTGTCTGAAATTTTGAATTCTGAAAAAAAAACTGCCCTTTATATTTATTTTTTTAAATATATTTGAAACTCCAACAAAATTGGAGAATTGTCCAAAATTTTTACACGTGTCAATTTAATTTAATGTTGCACCACTTGTCATCATAATATTTCTTTGCCTCTCCTATTATATATAAATAAATAGATATAAAAATGATTGTATAGCGCATGAAATCTTATTGAGTAAACGATATTTATAAGAAGTTTGTAGAATTAATACATATTATTCAAATTAATTAGGTAAAAGAAACAGTCAGGAATAGAAAAAGAATCGATACAATACAACATTACAAATCAATTAAATATATCGGTTTAATCTTTTCAAATTCTATCTTGAATGCATGCAATATAGCACATCAGTGGAAAAATGATTGCTAAAGCAAAAAAGGGAAATGGGAACAAAGATAAAATATCTTTTTCTTTTATATCTTTTGGCAGTATGATTCAAATGTTTTACATCAAATAAAATGGGAAAACGGCTATTTTAACTCTAATCTACAAAGTGATTCCAAATTATTGTGTAGAAGTCTAAGAAATTTCGTTAGTTAACTTTAAATAAATATCATTTAAACAAACTCTTATCTCTGTTATACATGGATACATCTACTCCACCTGCATTGCAGAAAGGATTACATTTAAGAAAAAATATTTTCTAATTGGATTAGGACAATATTCCTAATCGTAACAAAAACAGAGTAGAGCATAAACAAACATGTAGCATTACAATCAAATAGCTACAAAACAATTAAAGGATTAACTTTGTCAAAGCTAATTTTAAGTCTTTAAATTTCTTGAATAACTATTTCAGTTACCGATATTGATCTCCACAAACATGTCCATATATACATATTGTTCAGACCAACCTGATAGAAAAGATGGAAAAAATCAATCATAGAACTTATCATATATCTTTAAATAAACTCACTGAACTTAGTATAGAACATGTTGTTATGAAACTAACACCACACTTTAAGTACTCGTAGTAATTTCTTGATATCAGTAAGATAACATCTTACTTCATCAATTAAAAAAAAAAGAGCATCCTTTTAGTAACTATTTTTTCTTTCAATCTTTTTCTCTTAACATAAATCCCATTCTCAAGACAAACACGGCGAAAGCCAAATGGAAAGGAAGAAGAAGAGAAACACCTTGGACTCATAGTCTGCCAAAACCTAATGTAAAAAGGAAAAAAAGAAAAGAACAGATCAAGAAAGTCAATCATATATAGGTACCCCAAAACAGCAGACAATAAATGAACGATACATGTAATACAAACATCCCAAGTTATACCATCAAAATTCAAGTGTATTAGTGCCATAACAGTAGCTAAAAGATTTGATACATAATTAATTTCGATATAGGATAGAAGAAACCCAAGCTTAATAAATGGAGTTATAGTTCCCGGGCTCTTTCTAGTCCTCATTCAAAACCACCAAACCTTTTCGGCTCCTCCATGTTTGTAGGAGTAGGGAAAGATAAAAACAAACCATAAAAATCAAAGTACAATGTGGAGACACCAACACAATCGGACAGAGCAATGTGGAACCCACAGTAGCACCAAATCACAACAGATAGACCCAAAATTGAACAAATCAAACCAACATTTCATGCAAAACTATAACGTAGGAAAAGACTATAAGAAGTCCAATAACAACAACAAATCGTTCTAATTACAAAAAGACCTCTCTTTTGGAATAATATAAAAATTGACAATACTTCAGCCAACAATGCTCTATGTGAGTTTCAATATTTACAGCAGTCATACCATTCTCTCAAATTGTTCCGAAAATAAATAACATTAAAATTGAGTAAAAACAGTTAGGACAACCTAGAAACCAGAAAGAAAAAAATACTTGCAAAGTCATGAACTATCCGCTGATTTCTTCGAACTCCGATTGCTACCAGTGGCTCTCATTTGGATTATTGTGTTTGTCGTCTTCTATTTGGGGGAAAATAGTGTAATGAAGAAAAGAGATCCAATGGACGTCTCTTTTATTGGGCTTTGAGGTAACGTTTTGAACTCCACAGTAAAAGACGTAACAGTTGTTCATTATTTAAAACGTACAGAATTTTAGAATTTTTAAAAGTAATAATTGAATCAGAAAGGCAGTTAAAATGCCAAAAAAAAGGAGAAAAAAATAATTATAATTGTCGGGCAGATAAAGGTGCCACATCACCTTGCTAATTCCGAGCTTTATATTTATACTAGTTAATTAAATAAACTTTTTTACTTTTTAGTTGATATAAAGGAAATAGAAAATGTAAAATACCAAAAATCATAACCAAAGGTTCAACTGGTGTAGAAGGAGTGTGTCACGACCCAAAATTTGACCTGTCGTGATGGCGCCTATCGTGGTACAAGGCAAGCCTCAACTCAATATTTCAACACAGTAGAACTTTTAAATAAAGGCGGAAGCAGTTAATATTAAATAAAACCTTTTAGAACAGAATATAACTCTAAAAGTACTAAACAAACCATCCCCAAAACCCGGTGTCACTGAGTGCGTGAGCATCTAAATGATAACAACATCCGACTGATAAAATACTATCTGGAAATATAGAACAGTACAACATGAAAGGAAAGGAGAGTCAAGGTCAGCGAACGCCATGCAGCGACCTCAATAGTCTCCTGAGTCTGACTCCTCAATCAGCAACCGCCGTGGCCAGAAGTGTCTAGATCTATACACGAGGTATAGGGGGTAACGTGAGTACACCAACTCAATAAGTAACAGAAATAAATAAGGAACTGAGAAGTAGTGACGAGCTATGCAAATACAGTTATCTCAATAACTTTCAAATAAGAGTAGTCATACTTTCAATTTAACAGTTTAAGTCACATCAATACGTACTCAATAAACCAAATATTAAATTTGACTGAGCAGTAAATAATATCTTCCAATAATTTTCAAAACAGTGATATGACATCTGCGATGCAACAGTAATGAAGTAAATATATTTTCTCAGAATAACAGTCACTTTGTCCTCCCATTCACTCCAACCTCACAATCACTCATTTCTCACATTAACTCATTCCTCTCAGTCGTTCAGCACTCGGCACTCGCACTTAGTAGGTACCTGCGCTCACTGGGGGTGTGTACAGACTCCGGAGGGGCTCCTTCAGCCCAAGCGCTATAACAAGCCACCTCGTGGCATAAATCACTCAGGCCCTCGGCCTCACTCAGTCATAAATCAGTAACAATATGCTGCGGCGTGCAGCCTGATCCCATAAATATCCTTACAGATCAGGCCATCGACCTCACTTAGTCATAAATCAGTAACAACATGCTGCGAAGTGCAACCCGATCCCATCAATATCCTCACAGATTAGGCCCTCGGTCTCACTCAGTCATCAATCTCTCCAGTTTCTCGGGCTCTCAAAAATCATATAAACAGCCCAAACAGAGGTAATGTCATGAATCAATAATGAACATCAAGAGACGGAGGCATAATAAGCAAGAAAAGCTATGACTGAGTACAAAACAACAATTAACAGCTAATTCAGTAAGTACACGACCTCGCAGGTCTCAACAGTGATCATATAAGGCCTAAACATGATTTCTAACACGAAGTACAATCAATTTCTATGAAAACAGAGGGAACATGTATTAAACAGTAGGCCAATTAATTCCACAGTCTCGCGGGATGGACCAAGTCACAATCCCTACGGTACGCCCATCACCTATCATGTCGTATGTGTGTCACCTCCAAAATAGTCATACGACACAATGTCCGAGTTTTCATACCCTCAGGACCAGATTTATAACTGTTACTTACCTTAATCCGAGCAAAAATCCTACTCCGCAGTGCCTTTGCCGCTCAAATCGGCCTCCAAACGTTCCGAATCTAGTCACAATTAACTCAATTCATTCAATACATAGTATAGGAATTAATTCCATATGAAAATACTAATTTTTCAACAAAATTCGAAATTAAACCCAAAATTGCCCGCGGGACCCGCGTCTCGAAATACGACAAAAGTCAAAGAATATGAACTCCTATTCAACCACGAGTCCAACCATACAAATTTTACCCAAATTCGACATCGGATTGGCTTTCAAATCTTAAATTTTTGTTTTTGGAAGATTTGGCTAAAAATCTGATTTTTCTTCCATAAATTCATGGATTCATGATGTAAATGTGTATGGAATCATGAAATATAATCAATATAAGATAAGGAACACTTACCCCAATGTTTTCACGTGAAAATCGCCTAAAATCGCCCAAGAACCGAGCTCCAAAATTTCTAAAACGAAATGGCAAAGTGACTGATTTTTGTGATTAAATGTTTCTGCCCATCCGTCACCAAAAGCCATTTTCGTCACTAAAAGTCGTCACTAAAAGTCTACTAGAAATAGCTTTACTAGCCCTTATTCAATTGAGCATAACTTTTTGTACAAATGTCCAAATGATAAACGGTTTAATATTCTGAAAACTAGAATGCAAGGGCTACAACTTTCATTTTTGCACATTTTTAGATTCCTTATAGATTTCGAGATATAAGCTTCCAAAGTAGCCTCCTCGCATCAGAAAGTTCTGGAAAAATTTCAATACAACATTATCAACCTTTATTCAATCGACCATAAATTTCTGTACACATATCTAAATGATTAATGGTTTAGCTTTCTAGAAACTAGGATGCAAAGGCTACAACTTTCATGTTTTGTAAATTTATAGATTCCTTATGTATTTTGAGATATAAGCTTCCGAAATAGGCTCCACGATTGCACAGTTGTTGTCCAAGACAGCTTCTGCAGCAGAAACTTTCAGCAACCCTTTTTGTCCGATTTCCATTCCGTTAACCTTCCGAAATCCACCCGAGGCCCTCGGGACTTTAACCAGTTATACCAATATGTCCCAAAATACAATACGAACTTAATCAAGGCTTCAAACCATGTCAAACAACACTAAAATTACGGATCGCGCATTGAATTGAATTATGACTTTTCAAATCTTCCAATTTCTACTTTTTGCGTCGAAACATATCAAATCAACCCGGAATGACTTCAAATTTTGCACACAAGTCATAAATGACATAATGGATCTGTTCCAATTTTCATAATCGAATTCCGACCCTGATATCAAAAAAGTCAACTCTCGGTCAAACTTTCCAAATATCTTCTATTTTCCAACTTTCGCCAAAATGCGTCAAATTGTCCTACGGACTTCCAAATCCAAATCCGAACATGCTCCTAAGTCCAAAACACCATACAAAACTATTGGAACCATCAAAATACCATTCCGGTGTCTTTTTCTCAAAAGTCAAATCTTCGGTCAAACATAAGAAATCTTTAGCCTTAGATTTCTAGTTTCCGTTAAATGGCGATAATTTGATCTAGGGACCTTCGATTTCGGGCATATGACTAAGTCCCAAATAACGATACGGAACTACCGAAATGGTCAAAACTTTTATCCGAGTTCGTTTGCTCAAAATATTGACCGAAGTCAACTCAATTGAGTTTTAAAGCTCTAGTTCACAACTTAATCCATTTTTCACATAAAAATCTTTCGGAAAATTATACGGACTATGCACGCAAGTCGAGGAATTATTGATACCACTTTTCAAGGTCTTAAAATACTGAGATGATTATTAAATTTAAAGATGACATTTTTGGGTCATCACATTCTCCACCTCTAAAACAAATGTTCGTCCTCGAACGTACTAAGAATTATTCCCAGGTTACCAAATTGATGATTTTACTTTTACACAAATATTCGATGTTGATCCCATATTACCGCATTCGACATAATTCCAACAATACCATTTCAATTGAGATTATTTCCTTTATCTATATTTGTAAACTTTAAGACCAAATTTCTTACACTTCAATCATTTTCGGAAAGATCCGATCTTCACGTCAACACACGATATTCGTCTCGACTGGCTATAGCAACTTGTGCCTACGTACCCATCAAATATGGGGTATTACATTCTCCCCCACTTAGGTCATTCGTCCTCAAATGAGAAGTAGAGCATGTCCTTAAACACATAATGTAACTTATCTCTTTCTTTGCACATCTCAATATCCCAAATTTTTCTAACTCCTAAATTTTTCAGAAATTTCGGCAGAGTCTCCCCTATAATTGGGCCTATCCACCTGTTAGAGTAACACCAAAAGAACTTCTAACAACATGTCCACAACCCAACAAAATACCACAAAGTATATATTAATAACACTAATCTTCGCATTACAAGCACGACATTAGCACAATGATATCTTGACATGAAACACATCATATGTATGACCATAACCATATCTCTGGTCTTAATAGTTGTTCATAAAAGATTACAACATCACCAATTAACCTCATATTAACAAAATCTCATTTGAAACCTCCAGTTTACTAACAACAATGCATGAAGATCTCATAATTACTTACCCGAATTAACGAGTAATAATTTATATCCCCAGGCACTCACCTCATAGTCTAAAACTCAATAATTACAATACAAACCTGGCAAATTATGCACAAAGATATTCATACAAGATTTTTTTTTTTTTGCAGATAAGTCTAATAGGCATGACTCCCTATAAGTACTATTGTACAAATTTTAATTTCACAAAGGGAGCATTTAAACACATAATTTTTTTTACCCCAAGGACCTCGTCCTTATATAACATCTACCGCATCTTGTAGCCCGGTTTAAATATTTCACATTATATAAAACACGAGGATCTTATCCTCAACGCTGTACCATAAGTAATATCCATATCGTGCCAAATTGGAACATTCCATTTTCTTCTTTTGAATAATTTTCCGTTTAACAAAATCACAACACATAATGATAGACATAGCTATCTCCATCGAATCTCCCAACAGGAGTATTCACATAAGCAGATTTCAGAATTACGAAGCTAACTCATAAGTGGAGCACAATAGGAGGACTTGCCTCGATACTCAGAACCGAATCAAGATAAGAAAATTGTTACTTCATAATAATTCGAGACCGTACTTGTACGACACCATCTGGTGTTGCGACCTCAACCATACTATAGAAAATATATCAACGGGCTAGGTCTCCACCTCTAGGAGTCTCACCTCCACCTCTAACATCCTGACCCCTACCTATGGCTGGTCATGTAAGTGGAGTAGTAACTACAATGGGGCACATAGCCTGAGTGCTTTTAATAAATATATTTCTCCCAAGTCTAGGACAATTTCCCCCTGATGGGCCTAGTACTATCATATTCATAACAATCCCTTTAAGGGTTTAGCTGCTCATACTGAGTCTATGCTAGATAACTGGAATAACCATTATATGAACCTCATGTCGGTAGTGCATTAAAAGAACTTACTGGAGTACCCCGAGTAATCAGATATATTGGCTGGGCTGGTCAGCTGCCGAAGCCCGTGTCATAATGATTTGTAGTTGTAGAGTAGAATCCGTTGAATCCTTTAAAACCTCGAGACCTCTTGGTCTTCTTAGCTTCCTCTTTTCCTCATCCAGAACACATTATTTTGGCAATTTCTACCACTAGCCGAAATGAAGCATCAACCTGTAGCTTCCCAGGTTTTACTAAATTTCAAGATCATAATTGAGTCCTTTAATGAGTCTGTGGATTCACTCTCTAGCTTAGGAACCAAAGTAGGAGTATGACAGCTAACTTATTGAACCTGATGACATATTCTGACACTGTCATGGTAATCTGACACAACCGTTTAGACCACATATACCACATATTACAGAGAATCCGAGAGACAAACTCCTTCAAAACATTTCTAAGAACTGAGCTGAGTAGGTGGTGTTGCATTAGCTAGTCTGCCCTCTTCATAGGCTTTCCACAAACACCAACGGCTAATATCTTCTTTTGCTATGTTGACTCAACACTGCTGAGCCAACCTATTTATTCATATACTCTTCGATTCTTATTTGGTGTAACTTTTTTCTAATTATACACAATAATCACAAAAGTATAGCTCCATCAAGATAAATCTTGGCATGAACTACATAGTCCAGAAGATCATTAACCACTGTACTTTCTCTAAAGCACCCAAAAATCTGCAACCTTGACTTCCACACTGAGCAAACCTTCTGTAAATGTAAAGTTGTTCCTTTGAAACTAAAGTATTGGATTATTAAAGAGGCAGACATACCGCAAGTCCCAACCTTCTCCCCTGCATGTCTCATGCCTTAAATATGTATAAATTATTGGGGAGCCTTTCAGTACCATATATATATACATTTCAGGTTAAAATTGATATAACACATGACCATTCGATCCATTCATTGATAGTAGACATCCCTATTTGGCGCGAAGTCATGGGTCACAACATCCGATAATCCACAATGTTGACATTTGTAACTCATATATTTCACTGGTAAAAGAGGACTGCCAACCAACAAGATAAGGATCACACAAACTTCAGAACATCCCGTAGGAGATAACCCACTTGCTTAGCCTCAAACTGGTATCTCTCTATACTCTTCCATAATCATAACTATTACACAATCACTTAACCTCCCTCTGAGTCTGAACTCATAACACAACATGAAGATTTACTCCGCTCAACAACTACACTACACGAGAGGTCCTTCAACACACCCATAGCTCGAGGCCATATGCCAACTCAAGACAGAAGTCAAACACCCAATAATCCTTGCTACATCCTCAGCAAACTCCTCCCGTCATATTCAAACAATTTGAACACATTTCACAATCAAATCATACTCATCCCTAGTCATCCAGTCACAAATCCCACCAATAAGGACACAAACGGACATATAAGTTCCAAATGCACGTGCTCACACAATCGAAATCTCAGTACTCAAGCCATAGACAAAACATGGCCTCAAGTCCTCCAGACTGGCCCAACATCATACACAGAAATTACATCTCGCACCTCATCCAGGAAATCACAAGTTGTCGATGCACAGCAGATACCGAACGCTCATGTGCGCACACGAATGCGTGGAAGGAATTCAAGGAATTATGCTTCAAGTTTAATCAATGTTGCACAATAAGAATTCAAGAATGTGGAATTTTCTAAAGGGTTCTGCAGCCTCTCGAAGATAACTATAGACGTCTCTGTACCGATCCGCAAGACTCTACTAAACCTGCTCATGACTCGTGAGACCTATGTAACTTAGTGCTCTGATACCAACTTGTCACGACCCAAAATCTGACCTGTCATGATGGCACCTATCGTGGTACAAGGCAAGCCTCAACTCAACATCTCAACACAGTAGAACTTTTAAATAAAGGCGGAAGCAGTTAATATTAAATAAAACCTTTTAGAACAGAATATAACTCCAAAATTACTAAACAATCCATCCCCAAAATTCGGTGTCACTGAGTGCATGAGCATCTAAATGATAACAACATCCGACCGATAAAACACTATCTGGAAATATAGAACAGTACAACATGAAAGGAAAGGAGAGTCAAGGTTAGCGAACGCCATGCAACTACCTCAATAGTCTCCTAAGTCTGACTCCTCAATCAGCAACCGCCGTGACCAGAAGTGTCTAGATCTATACACGAGGTACAGGGGGTAACGTGAGTACACCAACTCAGTAAGTAACAGAAATAAATAAGGAACTGAGAAGTAGTGACGAGCTATGCAAATACAGTTATCTCAATAACTTTCAAATAAAAGTAGTCATACCTTCAATTTAATAGTTTAAGTCACATCAGTACGTACTCAATAAACCAAATATTAAATTTGATTGAGCAGTAAATAATATCTTCCAATAATTTTCAAAACAGTGATATGATATCTGCGATGCAACAGTAATGAAGTAAATGTATTTTCTCAGAATAACAGTCACTCTGTCCTCCCATTCACTCCAACAACAATCACTCATTCCTTACATTCACTCATTCCTCCCAGTCGCTCAGCACCCGGCACTTGGCACTCGCACTCAGCACTCGCACTTAGTAGGTACCTGCGCTCATTGGGGGTGTGTACAGACTCCGGAGGGGCTCCTTCAGTCCAAGCATTATAACAAGCCACCTCGTGGCATAATCAACTCAGGCCCTCGGCCTCACTCAATCATAAATCAGTAACAATATGCTGCGGCAGTGCAACCGATCCCATAAATATCCTCACAGATCAGGCCATCGACCTCACTTAGTCATAAATCAGTAACAATATGTTGCGGCGTGCAGCCCGATCCCATAAATATCCTCACAGATCAGGCTCTCGGCCTCACGCAGTCATCAATCTCTCCAGTCTCTCGGGCTCTCAAAAATCATATAAACAGCCCAAATAGAGGTAATGTCATGAATCAACAATGAACATCAAGAGACGGAGGCATAATAAGCAAGAAAAGTTATGACTGAGTACAAAACAACTATCAAATGCTAATTCAGTAAGTACACGACCTCACGGGTCTCAACAGTGATTATATAAGGCTTAAACATGATTTCTAACATGAAGTACAGTCAATTTCTATGAAAACAGAGGGAACATGTATTAAACAGTAGGCCAATTAATTCTACAGTCTCGCGGGACGAACCAAGTCACAATCCCTACGGTGCACGCCCACACACCCGCCACCAAACATGTGTGTCACCTCCAAAATAGTCATACGACACAATGTCCGGGGTTTCATACCCTCAAAACCAGATTTATAACTGTTACTTACCTTAATCCGAGCAAAAATCCTACTCCGCAATGCCTTTGCCGCTCAAATCGGCCTCCAAACGTCCCGAATCTAGTCACAATTAACTCAATTCATTCAATACATATTATAGGAATTAATTCCATATGAAAATGCTAATTTTTCAATTAAATCCAAAATTAACCCAAAAATTGTCCGTGGGACCCGCGTCTCATAATACGACAAAAGTCACGGAATATGAACCCCTATTCAACCACGAGTCCAAGGCTCTTATTCAATTGATCATAACTTTCTGTATAAATGTCCAAATGATGAATGGTTTAATATTCTGAAAACTAGAATGCAAGGGCTACAACTTTCATGTTTTGCACATTTTTCGATTCCTTATAGATTTCGAGATATAAGCTTCCAAAGTAGTCTCCTCGCATCAGAAAGTTCTGGAAAAATTTCAATACAACATTATCAACCTTTATTCAATCGACCATAAATTTCTGTACACATATCTAAAAGATTAATGGTTTAGCTCTCTGGAAATTAGGATGCAAGAGATACAACTTTCATGTTTTGTAAATTTACAGATTCCTTATGTATTTTGAGATATAAGCTTCCGAAATAGGCTCCACGATTGCACAATTGCTGTCCAAGACAGCTTCTGCAGCAGAAACTTCCAATAACCCTTTTTGTCCGATTTCCATTCCGTTAACCTTCCGAAATCCACCCGAGGCCCTCGGGACCTTAACAAATTATACCAACATGTCCCAAAATACAATACGAACTTAATCAAGGCTTCAAACCACGTCAAATAACACTAAAATTACGGATCGCGCATTGAATTGAATTATGAGTTTTCAAATCTTCCAATTTCTACTTTTTGCGTCGAAACATATCAAATCAACCCGGAATGACTTCAAATTTTGCACACAAGTCATAAATGACATAATGGATCTGTTCCAATTTTCATAATCGAATTCCGACCCCGATATCAAAAAAGTCAACTCTCGGTCAAACTTTCCAAAAATCTTCTATTTTCCAACTTTCGCCAAAATGCGTCAAATTGTCCTACGGAGTTCCAAATCCAAATCCGAACATGATCCTAAGTCCAAAACACCATACGAAACTATTGGAACCATCAAAATACCATTCCGGGGTCTTTTTCTCAAAAGTCAAACCTTCGGTCAAACATAAGAAATCTTTAGCTTTAGATTTCTAGTTCCCGTTAAATGGCGATAATTTGATCTAGGGACCTTCGAATTCGATTTCGGGCATATGACCAAGTCCCAGGAACTACCGGAATGGTCAAAACTTTTATCCGAATTCGTTTGCTCAAAATGTTGACCAAAGTCAACTCAGTTGAGTTTTAAAGCTCTAGTTCATAACTTAATTCATTTTTCACATAAAAACCTTCCGAAAAATTATACGGATTGTGTACGCAAGTCGAGAAATTATTAATACCGCTTTTCAAGGTCTTAAAATACCGAGATGATTATTAAATTTAAAGATGATATTTTTGGGTCATCACAGAGTGGTTGTTGTTATTGGTTGAGCAGTTGGTGCCCAACCTGGGGCATAGACAATTGTTTAATTGCTTTTAAAAAGTAAAAAAAAATGCATAATCAAAAATTACATACAAAACAATCGGACCAAAAAAAAGCAAATTAAAACGAATAAAGCATTGACTACTTTTTTTAGTAGTTTCGTAATTACAGAATTTTCTCTCAATTTGAGGGAAAAGCTTGTCAAAAAGCAGAATCAATTGTATGATTGATAATTTTACTAATTATAAATTTTAATAAAAATTGGAATAGGATGTTAAAACAATTTTATTTAAACTCTGCTGCAAAATGAAGAGGCACATACTTGCTGCTTTGGCCATTTTTCAGTTATATATTGTGTTTCCGTGGAAGTTTAAGAGGCCAAAAAATTAATGGAAGCAAAACATTGCTAAATGAATTTTACAAAAATCTTGTTCGTATTTTTCTCTTCGTTTAAAAATCGAATGCCAATTGCCAATTGCCAAGTGCAACAACTATTAAGCAGCACATTTAATAAATTGATACACTTATATAATAAAAAATAGTAATTTCACAGCATTTAGTAACTTCATTGTATTTTAGAATCTTTCTAGAGCTTTTACTTCATATTTTAGCCACTAAGCAAGGAAAGATATTACAACTAAACAAATATACCATATAGTGAGAGGCTTCACAAGCTTCATGTTCCCGCTTCGAAATTGGTTGAAACCATAGTTTTCTTTTTTGTCTTTGTTTTTGTTTTTCTTCTAATGAAATATATATAGCTAGCACAAAAATAGTAATCATATAAAGTCAAATTATAAAGTTGTATTTCTTGATTCACATTGTGCTTGATAGATAACATCAAGACTGTTGCAAAGGGAATAAAATAGCAGATAACTTCTCAAAACCATGAGACTTGGAACGTTTTCTTGCAACCCCATGGTATCAAAATTCTTATTCAATTTGGCAACTCTAAAATCATTCTGTCTTAGTTATACTATTGTCAGCCTTTATCCAAAACAAACATTTTCTGCCTTCCAATATTAGTTTTCTAACATAAATTTCAATCTAGAAAGTAACTTAATTGTAACAAATAATACAACATAAATATTATTTTCAAGAAAAAAAAACTCACTTTCAGAGCTTGTAATGTGTAATATCATATCTGCTTGATTTGAAGAAACTCTTGAGAAAAACTACTTATTCTTAAGATATAATTATACGTAACTGATTTCAAGTTTTTCTTTAATTGTAACTTGTAAGAAATAAAGTTTGTTCACTTTCAAACAATCCTCCATATGGATATATATCTTCTTCTGCATCATTCTTATCACTATTAACAATGTTATAATGTTGCATTCCCGCATCTCGTTGAATATAATTTCTCGATAATTCCGTTATGGCAACATTTTAATTCATGGAGTGTTATAAGTCTATAATCCTCAATCAATCAATAAGTATAAAAAGGCAGCCTGATTTTTTTAGTTTTCTTGGCACATCACATTGAACCGGTGGCATGAATAAAAGCCTCTATGGTTGGAAGAGAGGGAGGTTACTATGGTAACAAAAGTGGCAGAAATGAGGAAGATTATGCAATAAAGGTAACTTCTGAAAACAATGGGGGAAAATTGCATGGGATTGTAGTTAAATAGCATATTCAGAGAGGTGATCGGGTGGAGAGGTTAAGGAATTAAATAAATGGGTGCGTGGAGTCAATGGAGGTTACAATTGTGTTGTCATTCTCTCTTTGATGATATTATTTAAAGAAGGAAATCAATTAATGGAATATTTCTGTAAAGGTTGTCACTGTTCACTACTTAACCGTTATTTGATTCCATTTTTTAAACGGCACTTAATTAAAGAAATAGGGCAAAAAGTCAAAATATTATAATAAAAGAAAAATATGAATTCTGCTCAAGGAGATTGCCACGAAAATATGAATTAATTTCTCTCTTTTTTGTATTCCATAACTGAAAGAAAGTAGTAATTATACTTTTTGTATATTCCATAATTGAAATCTCCTTATTCATAAGCCTCATCAGTTTCGTTATTAGTTCTAGGTAGTAAATGATTTTTTTGTATTGAAATTAGGAAAAATCTCAAAAATCTAGAAAAAAAAGATAAATATGAAAGTTGGTCATATAGGAATGCCACATCAGCTGACCATTTCCCAACTTTATATATTTATATAGATTCTTAAGGCTATTCTTCAGTCGAATAGATTTTTAGTTTTTTCCGGTGTAATAATTGCAATGGGGTTTGATTAAATCGAATTTCTACCAAAAAGTTCTAAGGATAAATTGTTTCCTACGAAAGATAATTTCATACTCAGCTCGAACTATGACAATTCTCTTCGTTATTTGCCCATTCCCTCCCCTACCTCCAATAGGAAGAACTGTGTTAGACTTTAAGCCATTAGGCTTTAAAGATTAGAAGTGTGAATTGGGAAATGGTGGGAAATAAAATGGAGAAAAATGAAAAATTTGAATCAAGTGAGTTTTTTTATTTATGACAAATGAACTCTGTCCCTCATTGGTGAGGGACAACTACACTTGTGTGTAAATATGGGATCACTTCTTAGAGCTCTTAAAGGAGTTGAAGAGAATGAAGCCTCGCGACGTCGTCGTCGCTCGGCTCGACTTCGGATTTGGATGATTTGTCAAATGATCGATCGATGAGATTAATTTTTTGGACAAAGTTTATTTAATTAATTATTTAAGAATTAATTAAGTGTCAGTCAATTCATTAACGGAATTAACTGGAATGTATAATCCAAAACGCTGAACGTTGCTTTCCCTTCTGTTCACATTATGAACAGACATCACACCTCTTCCGACAATTGCCTATAAATTCTGAGGCATGACTTCCTTTTTACATACTGAGAAAATATAGAACTTCCTTCTGAAAATCCAGCATTCTACTTTGCAGTTTCTCTTTTAAATTCGTAAGTGTGATTTTGCTCCGTTCTTTGAGTTCGTTGGTATACTGCAGTTTGTATTGCCACTGTTGCAGGAAGGTTTATTCCGTTTCATCCTGGGAGGATTTAATCCATTACTTTGGAAACTTGTGAGGGGGTTAAAATTCTTTAAGAACGCACAAGGAAATTGTGGACTCGGAATATTTCTTATCGTTACAGTTTTTCCAGTTTCTTCTAATAGTTTTCTAATTTCTGTTTTAACACAGTAGCGACGACAAGCTTAAGGAATTTTAAATTAACGTTTCTGTGTTGAAATCTATATTGAACTGTGATATATATTTTGTATACTGGTTTGGAGACTAAAGCCTTTGGTGCTTTCTACTCCGATATATTTTTTACTCCAGCTTAAAGAACATAAAAACTATACTGGGGTATTAAATTTGAATATGGTTTGAATAATATAATAAACTTCACCGTTTATGTTTTGAATGTTTGGTTTGGTATTCAGTTTGAAGATACAAAATCTTCACTAATTTTGAAAAGTTCTGTTTGTTGCCAACTTTACAGAAAAATGGCAAATGAGGACTAAACTAATGCTAATGGAACGGGTGCTACTGTTACGAGTGTTGATGCCTCATCGAGCCGTTCAACTCCTGCTCATGCTATGGCACCAGCAGAAAAACCCAGAAAGTTTTCCGGTATTGACTTCAAAAGTTGGCAAATGAATATGCTCTTCTATCTTACTACGATGAGTTTGCAGCGATTCATCAAGGAGGATCCTCCGGTCGTGGCTGAAGGCACTCTGGATGACGAACGATTTGTTGTAACTGAAGCATTGAATCATTCTGATTTCTTGTGCAAAAACTACATTTTGAGTTGTTTGGAAGATATCTTGTACAATGTCTATAGTGTCATTTATGGAATGCGCTTAAGAAGAAGTATAAGACTGAAGATGTCAGACTTAAGAAGTTCGTGGCTGCAAGGTTTTTGGATTTCAAGATGGTTGACAATAGGTCGGTCATAACTCAAGTTCAAGAATTACAAGTCTGCATGACCTCCTTGCGGAAGGTATGACCCGAATCAACAATTTTATTAATAAGATTTATCTTGTTATTAATTATAAATTTATTATTGAAGGTATGGTCATAAATGAGGCCTTTCAAGTCGCCGCTTTCATTGAGAAGTTACCTCCGTTGTGGAAGGACTTTAAGAACTATCTAAAACACAAGCATAAGGAAATGACACTTGAAGATTTGATTGTTCGTTTGAGGATAGAAAAAGATAACAAAAATGCTGAAAAGAAGTCACGTGGCAACTCGACAATAATAAGGGATAATATTGTTGAGGAGGCACCACAAAATAAGAAGAGAAAGAAGGCTTCTAGACCAAAGAATTACCCAAGCAAGAAAAAGTTCAAGGGTAATTGCCACAACTGTGGAAAGTCTGGGCATAAGGCTGTGGACTGTCGTGCACCAAAGACTGATGTACAAAAGAAGAAGAAGAAGAAGAAGAAGAAGAAGAAGAAGAAGAAGAAGAAGAAGAAGAAGAAGAAGAAGAAGAAGAAGAAGAAGAAGAAGAAGAAGAAGAAGAATCAAGCTAACATGGTTGAAAATGTTGAAGAAATGGAGGACTTGTGTGCCATGTTGTCTGAATGCAACTTGGTAGGAAATCCTAAAGAATGGTGGATTGATTCTAGAGCTACCCGCCATGTTTGTGCTAACAAGGAGTTATTTTCTTCTTATGCCCCCGCAGGACCCCGACGAGACAATTTTCATGGGAATTCGTCTACAACCAAAATTGAAGGAGTTGGCAAGATTGCGTTGAAGATGACGTCGGGAAAAATTTGTGACTCTAAACCAAGTTCTCCATGTTCTAGAAATTCGCAAGAATCTTGTGTCTACCTCACTTCTTGTCAAGAATGGATTCAAATGTATTTTTGTTTCTAATAGTGTTGTACTAAGTAAGAATGATGTGTATGTAGGAAAAGGTTACCTGAATGAAGGCCTTTTTAATGTAATAGCAGTTCCTATCAATAAAGTTAATGCTTCTTCTTACTTACTTGAGTCAAACACTTTATGGCATGCACGCCTAGGTCACATCAACTTCAAAGCATTGCAAACAATGATAAATTTGGAAGTATTGCCAAAATTTGATTGCATTAATTCTAAATGTCAAATATGTATGGAATCAAAGTATGCTAAGCATCCTTATAAGTCCGTTGAAAGGAATTCAAGTCCTTTAGACTTAATTCACACAGATATTTGCGACATGAAGTCAACACCATCTCGCGGTGGGAAAAAGTATTTCATTACTTTTATTGACGATAGTACGAGATATTGCTATGTTTACTTACTTAATAGTAAAGATGAAGCAATTGATGCTTTCAAGCAATACAAGAGTGAAGTTGAAGCACAACTAAACAAAAAGATCAAGATGATAAGAAGTGATAGGGGTGGCGAATATGAATCTCCTTTTGAAGAAATATGTTTGGAAAATGGCATTATTCACCAAACAACTTCCCCTTACTCTCCACAATCTAATGGAATTGCGGAGAGAAAGAATCGAACGTTTAAAGAGATAATGAATGCGCTGTTGATAAATTCTGGTTTACCACAGCACTTGTGGGGGGAAGCTATACTTACAGCTAACCGAATTATTAACCGTGTACCTCATAGTAAAACACAGTCCATTCCTTATGAAAAATGAAAAGGAAGGAACCCCAGCTTGAAATACTTCAAAGTGTGGGGGTGTTTAGCTAAGGTACAAGTTCCTAAACCTAAAAGGGTTAAGATAGGTCCAAAAACGGTTGATTGTGTATTTATTGGATATGTAAGCAATAACAAGGCATATCGTTTTCTGGTTCATAAATCGGAAAATCCTGAGATCCACATTAATACGGTAATAGAATCAGATAATGCTGAATTCTTTGAAACTATTTATCCATATAAAAAGGAAAGTGAATTGTCCTACCAAAAGTCAAAACGACCTCGGGAGGAAACAACAGATGGTATGCCTAATGAGGAAAATTCGAGAAGAAGTAAATGTCAAAGAACATCTACTTTATTCGATCCAGATTTGCTGACTTTCCTGCTAGAAAATGAGCCTCGAACCTTCAAGGAAGCAATGTCTTCCTCAGAAGCACAATATTGAAAAGAGGCTGTCAATGGTAAAATAGAATCCATATTGAGCAATCACACTTGGGAATTGGTTGATCTTTCTCCAGGTAACAAAACTTTGGGTTCTAAATGGATTTTCAAGAAGAAAATAAAAGATGACGGTACTATTGACAAATACAAGGCAAGACTTGTTGTTAAAGGATTTAGACAGTGAGAAGGTCTTGACTATTTTGACACATACTCGTGGTAATAAGAATTACATCCATTCGGATGCTAATAGTGTTAGCCGCCTTGTATCGTCTTCAAATCCATCAAATGGATGTAAAAATAGCCTTCTTAAATGGTGATCTAGAGGAAGAAATTTACATGAACCAACCTAAAGGATTTGTGGTTCCGGGAAAAGAAAAGAAGGTGTGCCGACTTGTTAAGTCCCTTTATGGACTAAAACAAGCACCCAAGCAATGGCATGAGAAATTTGACCAAACAATGTTGTCAAATAGCTTTAAGATTAATGAATGTGATAAATGTGTTTACATTAAGAATGTTCCAAATCATATAGTCATTGTTTGCTTATATGTTGATGATATGCTAATAATGAGCAAAGACATTGCCGACATTCAAGCTACTAAGCGTATGCTTGCTAGTAAGTTTGATATGAAAGACTTAGGAGTTGCCAATGTAATTCTAGGAATTAAAATCCAAAGGACTCCTCAGGGTTTGGCTTTGTCTCAATCACATTACGTGAAAATTTACTGGAAAAATTCAAATACTTGGAATTTAGAAGTGTAAGAACTCCAATTGACATAAACTATTATCTTGTAAAGAATAAAGGTAAAAGCACGTCTCAATTAGATTATGCTCGTTTGTTGGGAAGCTTAATGTATATCATGAACTGTACACGTCCTGATATAGCTTGTGCAATAAGTAAACTTAGTCGATTCACAAGTAATCCAACAAACGTCATTGGTTGGCAATGAAACGAGTTATGGGATATTTGGAATATACCCAAGATTACGCTTTGCGCTACAATAGATATCCTCCGATTATCGAAGGATATAGTGATGCATATTGGATAACCGGCTCAACAAAACAAAGTCCACAAGTGGATATGTTTTTACTGTTGGCGGAGGAGCAGTATCTTGGAAGTCTTCCAAACAGACATGCATCGCTCGCTCTACAATGGAATCAGAGTTTATAGCTTTGGATAAGGCCGGCGAAGAAGCTGAATGGATTCGAAATTTCTTAGAAGACATTCTGTTCTGGCCAAAACCTTTGGCTCCTATATGCATACATTGCTATAGTGTGGCTGCAATATGACGGGCAGGGAGCGTTATGTATAACGAAAAGTCTCGTCATATACGACGAAGACATAAAACCGTTAGACAACTACTCTCTAGTGGAATTATCACTATTGATTATGTAAGATCAAAGGATAATGTGGCGGATCCGCTTACAAAAGGCCTAACTAGAGAGGGAATTGAGAAATCATCTAAGGGAATTGGGACTATGGCCGAGGACAAGTCATCATGGCGGTAACTCTACCTAGAATTTTGGATATTCCGAGATCTAGGTTCAAGGAGCTCAAAAAAGTTGTGATTAACCGGTTCAACATTGTCAAAGTAAAATCTTTGGTCCTTTCTCGTGATGAAGACAATGTTCAGTAACAAGGATAGAACTTTACACGTTTTTTGATGATTACCTAAGTTTGATGTGGTATTTATCAAATAGTGTCAATCTAAAGGATTACACGTTTAAGAATCACCTATGTAAGTGCGAAGTGGAAGCCGCTTCAATGAGAATTCTGTAAGGCCAATTCTCTACGCACTTATGAAATTAGGCGATGTTCATGGCTGAAACGAACACAACAATGAGAACCAAAAGACAGTTAAGGGTTGGTTGTGCGACATATGGTTGTCTAGGTATACACTAAAGTTCGACGGTTCAAAGATATCAAATCTGCCGATTGACCGAGTATATCCGACATATGCTCGCTACGGAAAGTTCAAAGGAAAATCTACTTATCCAGATGCAATTAATCCTTACTTGCAAATCACACAGCTTTCATCTATTTTCATTCTTGTTACAGTCAATCTCATTCATGCGGGGGATTGTTGGACTTTAAGCCATTGGGCTTTAAAGACTAGAAGTGTGAATTGAGAAATGGTGGGAAATAAAATGGTGGGAAATGAAAACTTTGGAAAATTTGAATCAAGTGAGCTTTTTTATTTATGACAAATGAACTTTATCCCTCATTGGTGAGGGAACTCTACACTTGTGTGTATAAATATAGGATCACTTCTTAGAGCTCTTAAAGGAGTTGAAGAGAATGAAGCCTCGCACCGTCGTCGTCGTTCGGCTCGGCTTCGGATGTGGATGACTTTCAAATGATCGATCGATGAGATTAATTTTTTGGATAAAGTTTATTTAATTGATTATTTAAGAATTAATTAAGTGCTAGTCAGATCATTAACGAAATTAACTGGAATGTATAATCCAAAACGCTGAACGCTGCTTTCCCTTCTGTTCACATTATGAACAGACATCACACCTCTTCCGACAATTGCCTATAAATTCTGAGGCATGGCTTCCTTTTCACATACTGAGAAAATATAGAACTTCCTTCTGAAAATCCAGCATTCTACTTCGCAGTTTCTCTTTTAAATTCGTAAGTGTAATTTTGCTCCGTTCTTTGAGTTCGTTGGTATCCTGCAGTTTGTATTGCCACTGTTGCAGGAAGGTTTATTACATTTCATCCTGGGAGGATTTAATCCATTACCTTGGCAATTTATGAGGAGGTTAAAATTCTTTAAGGACGCACAAGGAAATTGTGGACTCGGAATATTTCTTATCGTTATAGTTTTTCCAGTTTCTTCTAATAGTTTTCTAATTTCTATTTTAACACAGTAGCAACGACAAATTGTACATGCTACGGAGTAGCATTATTTTTATATTTTTACAAAAGGAAAAATAAATGTTAGCTATTGGAAATTTTAAGGTGACCATTTGGTTCAAAGGATTAGGTGTGTTTTTCCAATATAGATTTTGGGATTTTTATCTCGTATTGATTAGAGGGATATATTAGCTCAATCCAATATTATTGTTGTACCAAAATCTTGGTATTAATTATTTTATATAGAAGGTGAATTAATTATTCAAATTATAATCCTAATAAAAATCCCAAATTTATAATCCGAACATATCCTAATTTTAAACCAAACGACCCCAAGTATTAGCCACTTTCACTTTACTGACCGGCCTGACTGAATTGTAAATGTTACTTTCGTACGGTAGAAATTGCACGGGGCGTCCTATTTGGTCGCCCTCATTTAATTTATATCCATTTTTTTTAAAAAATTTAACTTGTACTCACTTCTTAAATAACTTCAGCTCCCTTTCTCCTCCTCCTTCTCCATCACCAACACAACCTCACCCCCCAATATAATGAACGTAAAGAGTACAAGGTTTTCACTGGCCCATAGGCTATAGCTACTCAGTAGCATGGATGGAATTATAAAGCCACAAGAAAACTCTAATCTATTCTAGAAGAGATTTGTGGGCACTCCTCATTGCAACATTCATCTTTTATGATTATGTGTTCCCAACCCTCTGTTAATGTCATGCCAACCAACTGTCATCTTTTAGTCTGTTTTTGTAGTTCTTTAATCCTCGATCTCAAAGGTAGCTAATATCCAAGGATTTACTGTATGTAATACATGTTGCTTAAATGACGTTCATATGATTCTCTGAAGCATGATATTTGACGATCCTAGCACCTTGAATAACTGAAGTCTCCCATTTACAATACAAAAACTTCAGCTCTAGAGCTGAAGTTTTTGTGTTGTAACTGGAAACTTCAACTCTAGTATGTAATATTAATAGGTGGTAAAAAAACTTCAGCTCTAGAGATGAAGTTTCCCATTTACAACACAAAAACTTCAGCTCTAGAGCTGAACTTCAGGCCCGGCTACTAGAATGTTGAAGTTTTGCGTGATTGTCTTTGCTACTTCAGCCCCGTATGCTGAAGTTATGCGAAAAAGCGGGTACGCTTGCAATTTTTTTTTGCAAAGCGGACACAGGTTAAAATATGGTACAAAAAACGGGTATAGATGCAAATGCCCTTTTCGTATGGGTACTAACAATTTTGCATACCCTCGCCCCACCCCCCACCCCTTCAAACAAAAAAAAATAAAGGAATTGGGTAGTATTTCTTTTCATAGAAGACGGTATTGACCCGCCACTAAGAATTTCCTCATACTTATATTATGCCTTCAGAATAATGACCAATGATTAGTTTATATATCTTGACTTTCTATGGTGGCGCAAACAACAAATAATTTATTAAGTAAAGAAAATTTATAATTAATGTCGGACTCTATGAAAATTTGAGATTTTGCAGTTTGCAGTTTGCAGTTTGTTCTCTTTTGAGCATCTTGTTCTATCGTCAATATTTCTATGCTTCACTTATAGCAACTTAACGAATTATATTAGATTTCAGACAACAATTGAGGAAAAAGAAAAGAAAGAAGGAAAAAAAAAAAAATTAACCCCGCTTCCTTAGTTCAAGCTATGTAAATTGATGTTTTACTAGTAATATTGTATGAGTTCAAATTTGGACGACCACGACCAATGACGAATACGACAAACGACGAGATCTTCGTAGCTCGACATCCTGTGGAGGACGACAGACAAGCGAACATAAACCGTGATTTTTACGGTAATGCAGGCCTAAAAGGGGCATTAGGAATATTCTTTCGAATATGCCCTATGATATGTCTTTTAGAAGGGGTTTGTCCCTTATATATAGCGGGAAAACAACCTTGTAAAGAGGATTTTTTCCTGTTTTTAGCAGAGAACACTCATTGTAATACTTTTCTACTAAAAAGATTGACATTCTTAAAGTTCAATCACTCTATCTCGCAAGATCAAGAAATATTATCCATTGTGTTCATCTTTTATATATTTCGTTCTAGAGTTTATTATACTTAGCTAAGATTTATCGCTTCACTTTCTTTGATTGATTTATTCAAAAAGGTTCCAATATCTTTTGAGTCAAACAGTTTGACACCGTCTGTGGGGATTTCTATAACTGAGATTTTAGTTTCGTTTAGATCCTTGAAAGGAATAATCACATCTTCTTAGCCTCGCAAAGACCAACAATGGCAGGAAAGGGGGAAGCAAGATTAAAGGCAATAGTAGGTGTCACGAACAACCTTTTGGATTCCATCAACGAAGCCGGCAGGGAAGACAATAAAAATGCAATGCCAAACGCTACACCTGAAGGAGATACCTCGTCCCCCCCCCCCCCCCCCCCGCACAAAAGCTTGACTGTCTCGCGCGAGAGGGAAACCTCAACATCCGCAGCAGGAGAAGCACCAACGGATGTGAAAAAGCTATTAAAAGAGTGCTTGACAAACACCTTGAGCAACATACTCGACAAACCCGTTCACAGGGATATCGGGGGCACAATACACGCAGAAATCGCAGTTGTCGTCGATGAGCCAGAAACTCCACGCACCGGTAACACTCATATTGTTATTGATGCAGGTAACGATGCACTTGTAGCCATCTTAAAGAAAATGGAAGAAATGGAAATGAGAACAAAATGCTTCGTGATCAGATGAAGGAGCATCGGGAAAGGGTCGATAAAATACCGGGCGCTCCGAAGTTGCTACCAAAACATGACGTAGGCCGATTCGTCAAGCAACCATACAGTGAAGGGGATGCCCCCCACTCTATTCTGAAAACCTTCAAAATGCCGCCATACTTGAAAAATATGTCATGGCACCACAGACCCGAAGATCACATAATCCACTACGTCACAACAGTAAAAGGCAACGATCTATCAAAAGAACAGGTGACATCGGTGCTGCTAAAAAAGTTCGGCAAAACCCTAACAGGGGGAGCACTGATGTGGTATTCCCTACTACCGGCACGGTCAATATCGACGTTCGAAGAAATGGTAGATAAATTCGTCACCGCTTACGTGGGAGCGAAAAAGTCAGAAGCTAGAGTAAATGACATCTTCGTCGTTAGGCAGACGACAGGCGAAGGACTTCAGGATTTCCTAGCCTGATTAAATAGGGTAAGAATGAGCCTACCAAACGTATCAAAAGGGATGGCGGTAACAGCCTTCCAAAATGGGTTAAATAGAAACAGGTCGAAAGCAACCAAGAAACTACTAAGTAGACTCATGAAGTACCCCCACCACGTGAGAGGAAATCCATAATGCCTATTGTGCCGAAGTAAAGGCAGATGAGGACGACCTAAATAGCTTGATCCAACAGCTAACATCGGTCTAAACTGAAACAAGGAGAGATCGCCGCAACGATGGTCGAAGAGATCAACTATCCTGTTTCAATCGAGAAAGGCATCAGCCCTACATTCGAACATCCATCCCACCTCCTCCACGACATGTAGATGTCACACCTCGAAACACCGTGCCATACCAAAACAAAAGAGGTATGCTTCACTGTTATCTGCTCATAACTTTTGTGTTTCTCCTTCAGAAATAGTGTATGCTTTAGAAAAGCTCGGCACAAAGGTATACTGGCCGCAAAAGATAAAGTAAGATCCGAGCACCCGGAGATCGAATATTCTGTATGAATTCCACCAGGAAAGGGGACACAAGACCGAAGACTGCATAGGTTTACGATAGGAAGTGGTAATAATTCTAAACTATGGACACCTGAAAGAACTGTTGAGCGATCAAGGGCGGATTAACTTCGCTTATGGACGCGATCAACCTCAAGGACCCCCAAAACCACCTTCACCAGCTCGTACCATACAAATGATCATTAGCGGCGGTGATGATACAGTAATCAACCATGTGAAATTCACCACCACACATAAACTCAAACGGACAGTCGCTCACGAACGGTACGACGACCTCGAAGATAGTATCATCTTCGATAAGTCAGATACCAACGGTTTATCTTTCCCTCACTATGATGCTTTGGTTATAACTTTACGTGTTGCAGATACCAATGTAAAAAGAATAATGGTGGATGACAAAAGCGGCGCTTTTATTATTCACCCACGAGTCCTCATATAGATGAGACTCGAGGATAAGATAGTACTGCGCTGTATAACACTAACGGGTTTTAATAATGCAGTGGAACGAATCTCTGGAGAGATAGTGTTGCCTGTTCTGGCAGGGGGAGTCACTCTAGAAACGATATTTCATGTCCTGAACCAGGAAACAGCCTACAACGCTATCATAGGGCGTCCATGGATACACATCATGCGAGCCATCCCGTCAAGTTTCTATCAAGTAATTAAATTTCCTACCCCATGGGGAATATTCAGCATTCGGGGCGAGCAACGCACCGCCTAAGAATGCTACCAAATTGCCCAAGATTGCACACACACCTAACAACTAAGGGGGCAAGTGCGAAAGCATAGCAATCAGCCATATCGGGAACCAAACCCAACATACAAATAGAGGTCATCAAAGACCCAGATGTCGTAGATTCCCGTAAGGCAACCGTAGAAGACCTCGACCCCGTTCAATTGGACAACACCGACAACACAAAAAAAGCTTATATCAGACACAACCTCTCAGAACCAGGTAAGTTCCATGAGTTTTAACTAACAATGCCGATTTGTTTGCCTTTTCCCATTCAGATATGCCGAGAATCCCAAGGGACATCGTCACACACAGGCTGAATGTCGACCCTCTTTACCCGCCAGTGCGGCAGATGAGGAGAAAGTTCAATGCCGCAATCAACGATGCAGTCAGCGAAGAAGTTGATAAGTTGCTCGCTAATGGTTCCGTCCGAGAATCAAAGTATCCTCAGTGGGTCACCAATGTGGTCATGGTAAAAATGAAGAATGGGAAGTGGCGGATGTGTGTCGACTTCACCGACCTAAAAAAAGCATGCCCAAAAGATTCCTTTCCGTTACCACATATCGACCAGCTCATCGATGCAACGGCGGGGCACGAACTATTAAGCTTCCTAGACGCCCATTCTGGTTACAACCAAATTCTAATAGCAGAAGAAGACCAAAAAAGACAACTTTCATCACTCACCAAGGAACGTATTGCTACAGAGTCATGTCGTTCGGACTCAAGAGCGCAGGGGCGATGTATCAAAGGTTAGTCACCAAAATATTCAAAGAACAACTCGGAAAGACTATGGAGGTCTACATCGATGACATTCTAGTGAAGTCGAAAAGGAAGGAGGATCACATTGGTCATCTGAAGGAAGCCTTCGAAATATTGAGGCGATACGGAATGAAACTGAATCCCGATAAATACGCCTTTAGCATAACATCAGGAAAGTTCCTTTGTTTTTTGGTGTCGCAAAAGGGTATCGAGGTCAACCCAGATCAAATCAAGGCCATAGAAGGAATACCGGAGACATTAACCATCAAAAAACAGGTACAAAAATTGACAGGACGAATAGCCGCACTATCGAGGTTCATCTCACGATCATCAAATAGATGCCATTAATTTTTCAATGTACTAAGGAAGGATCATGGGCTATAGTAGAATTCAGAATGCATTGACGCCTTAAGAAAACTGAAAGCGTACCTATCCTCTCCTCTACTACTCGTCAAGGCAGACCCGGTCGAATGCCTCCTAGTATACCTAGCAGTCTCTGAAGTCGCGGTAAGTGCAGTTTTGGTCCGCAAACAAAGGTATGCAATCTCCAATTTATTATATCAACAAAACCTTAATTGATGCTGAAACAAGGTACCTCCACCTTGAGAATCTCTGGCATTAGTCGTAGCTTCACGAAAGCTTAGACCATATTTTCAATTTCATCTCGTAAAGGTGGTGACGACCTTCCCCCTCAGGGGCATCCTACACAAACCCGAACTATGGGGTAGGTTGGCCAAATGGGCCATAGAATTAACCGATCACGACATAACATATCAAACACGAACTGCTATAAAGTCGTAAGTGCTCGTCGATTTTGTCGTCGATTTCAGCACGTAAGTACAACCTAAAGTAGAGCGGGAGGCGCTCCATGCTTCCGCACATTCTGACCTCTGAGTCCTCTACACCGACGGCGCATCTAATGCATTGGGATTGGGACTGGGACTCGTCCTCGAAGTCCCAACGGGCGAAGTAATTCACCAGTCCATACAGTGTCCCGAGATGACTAACAATGAGGCCGTGTATGAAGCTGTGATTGCAGTATTGAAATTATCCCTCAAATATGGCGCTCGACGACTCATCCTCCATTGTGACTCTTAGCTCGTGGTGAACCAAGTCACTGGCACTTTCCAAATCAAAGAACAGAGACTACAAAAGTACCAGTCAGAAATTCACAAACTGCTACCAGAATTCGACGAATGTCGCCTCGATCAGATACCTAGGGCATAGAATATCGAAGAGGACAGTCTCCCTAAGCTAGTAGCAGCCACTAGAAATATCAACAAGAGAACATGGTCACCCTTCTCCATTCCTCAATAGACCAGGTAGAGGTACATTCTATAAACCTAACTTGGGACTGGGGCAACCATATCATAACATATTTGCAGGAAGGGACACTCCCATAAGATAATAAAGAAGCCAAAAAGGTCTGAATACAAGTGGCCAGATGCAGCCTCGTAAACTATGACCTTTACAAAAGGACGTTTGGCGGCCCCCTGGCCAAATGTCTTGGGCCAAATCAAACAAGGCGAGTACTAGAAGAAGTACACGAGGGGCACTGCGATGCCCATATATGAAATCGTGCCCTCGTCAGATGCCTCATCCACGCAGGATACTACTGGCATACCATGAAAAAAGAAGTCGTAGATTACATCAGAAAATGTGAACAGTGCCAAAAATACGCCCCTATGATACACAAAGAAGGAGAACTCCTACATTCCTTCACTTCGCCACGGCCATTCATAAAGTGGGGGATGGATATTGTCGGACCCCTTCCAGCAGGACGAGGTAAGGTACGCTTCTTTTTGGTTTTAACTGACTATTTTTCTAAATGGGTGGAAGCAGGTGCATACACACAAATACGTGAGAAAGAAGTTATCGTGTTCATATGGAAAAATATAATATGCCGCTTTGGCATTCCCAAAGAAATTAGTTGTGACAACGGACCTTAGTTCGTCGGAAAGAAGACAACCGAGTTCTTTGAAAAATGGCACATCAAGCGAATACTCTCCATACCATACCACCCCGCCGGCAACGGCCAAGCTGAATCCTCCAATAAAATGATATTGAATATATTGAAAAAGAAGCTCGAGGGAGCCAAGGGGCTATGGCCTGAACTGCTACCAGAAGTATTATGGGCATACCGCACCACACCAAAAACTAGAATAGGTGAGACACCATATTCACTAGTATACGGGACTGACGCGGTTATACCCGTCGTAGTCGGAGAACCTAACCTGAGATACTCCAACAAAAGCGGACCAAGTAACGACAAAAGTAGGCTACAAGACCTAGATGAAGTCGAAGAACGAAGAGATATGGCTCACGTAAGAATGGTAACCCAAGAGCAACAAGCAGAAAGGTACTATAACAAGAAGGCCAAAGTACGACCACTCAAGGATGGAGACTACGTTCTCAAGGCTAAAACACAAGCAGCGAAAGACCCTAATGAGAGAAAATTGGGAATAAACTGGGACGGGCCATACAAAATCACGGCGATAGCAAATAAAGGAGCATTCCAATAAAAGACAATGGAAGGAAAACTACTCCAAAACAATTGGAATGTCGCCCATCTCAAACACTTCCACTTTTGAAAAGAGGTGTCGCCTAAGTCGTACTCTTTTTCCCTCATCCGGGTTTTCTCCCAATCGGGTTTTCTCGATGAGATTTTTAATAAGGCGGCAAGGGAGACATCTCGAGGTCCAAAGTGTTGTTCATTACCCCGCCCATCGACGTGATCTCCTGGCCGAGTAATAAAGGGACTAAGTATAGATAGCCAAATCTCCATTATATGTACAAAGTCAACATGTATTTCCTATAGGAATATAATAAAATCTACAATATATGGATGAAACTCCTAATGGCCAAGCCATCGACAAAAATATGAGTCCAACTTCATTCAAACTACGACGAGATACTACATCGACGCCAGCTCGAAAGTAACATCCCAATGGCTAAGGCCATCGACAAAAGTATATGTTCAACCTCATTCGAACTACGACAGTATACTACATCGACGCCAGCTCGAAAATAACATCCTAATGGATAAGGCCATCGACGAAAGTATAAGTTCGACCTCATTCGAACTATGACGGGATACTACTTTGATGCCAACTCGAAAGTAACATCCCAATGGCTAAGGCCATCGACAAGAGTATAAGTTCGACCTCATTCGAACTACAATGGGATACTACTTCGATGCCAGCTCGAAAGTAACATCCCAATGGCTAAGGCCATCGACAATAGTATAAGTTCAACCTCATTCGAACTACGACGAGATACTACATCGATGCCAGCTCGAAAGTAACACCCCAATGGCTAAGGCCATCGACAAAAGTATAAGTTCGACCTCACTCGAACTACGACGGGATACTACTTCGATGCCTGCTCGAAAGTAACATCCCAATGGCTAAGGCCATGGACAAAAGTATAACTTCGACTTCACTTATACTACGACGGGATAATACTTTGACGCCAGCTCGAAAGTAACATCCCAATGGCTAAGGCCATCGACAAAAATATGAATTCGACATCACTCGAAGCAAAATCGGCTTAACAGTCTGACAAATACTCGGTATATCGTAGATATAACAAAGGTTGCCACCGAACCGAAAAAACAATTTTTTCATTACAACAAAAAAATTACTAACACCTATCTTTATAGTGTGCAAAGATGCCCTTACAAAAATCATTAAGCAAAAGTAAGTACGAACCAAAGATTACACATCATCCCCGGTAGCATACACATCTTCGTACAAAGAGTCCTAGGCAAGACGATTCGCATCATCAGAGTTGATATCATCTCCGTCAGGCGTAAGAGGATCATATTTGCATGCCTCGCAAGCTGTACGAGCTTTGGCATGCTTATCCTGAAGTTCCACTTCAGATGCCCTCCCATCGGCATGAAGAGCCTTGTACACATCAAGTTAGGCCTCAACATGAACCCACAACTCATATAAGCAATGATGCACGATAGGATCGGCCGAAGCACGAGACGTAGAGGGTTGCGAGTGTCGATGCATGTCCTCCGTTCTCAGTGATGCCACTTGTTCGATCAACGTGGATAGCTCCGCTCCAACTCCTTAATGCACCCTCAAGCCCCGCTACCTTAAGAGCGGATGCCTCCTTCTCCTTGGTCAGCTCCGACCTACAGACACAGAGGGTATCTTCCAAAACCGCCCTTCAGAAATAACAGCCGCCAGTTTATCGACACTCGCACTCAACTCACCCATATGCTAATTAATCTCCGCCGCCTTCGTACTCAATTCGGAAGTCAAACTGGCCATCTTTACTTGTAAGCCGGCATTCTCGGCCATCACCCCTCTACTTAACTCGAGCTCATCTTCCTTCACCTTAAGGGTTTCCTCAAGTTCACTGTTGCGGGCGATAGCCTTCATAAGGTCCTTGTCTCGCTCCCTCAACTCCTCGACCTTGCGCGCCAATTGATCCTCCCTCTATTTAAGACCTTCACGGAACAGTTGGAAGTCAAGGTCCTGATTGTAGATGTCGGCCATCACACGATGCTTAGTGCGATATTCTTGATATTTGGAAGGCATCTTCCCGTAGATGGCTGTCCTCTTCCTTTCCCGGCGCTCGCGCTCGATCTCCATGATAAGGGTCTCGCACAATAAGAAAGAAGTTAAAATAAAAAGATAGGTCGATAATAACAACGCAAACCCAATGACGAAAAGGAAAAGAAAGACATCTACCCGCAAAGCCATGCCGGCGACGTTCTGAGACAACTCCATGTCGCTCATCACTCTAAGCGCCTCGCTCTCGGGGGCAGCACATAAAGGGGCTAAAGCAGACGCCACCTGTTCATAGTTCGACAACAAGTTGTAGTCCCCTGGACAACTATATGCCTATCAGAACCCTCCACTATGACCTCTACATGAGTATGGTGTTCTGAGAACTCACAAACATCCTCTGGGTCGACATCCAAACCCGAGCCTTCGCCCTCAACATGTAGGCCCTTCCGACGTAAGATGATGCACCACCCTTAACGGAGCGCACGGAACCACCTCCTGGGAAAACCCTTTTCGTTTAGGGAGACCTCTCCGCCAAGATGGCATCGGCCATAAATGTAGGCACAGCTGCTGTTTGCGACGCACCCATCCTACTTTTACCAGTGTCCACGGCCACATCCTTCCTAAGCTCAACCTCTCTCCTTTTCCTCAGCAACAGCTCATCCCCATTAGAGAATTCGTCCACAAGGTAATGGATCAGTACGGAAAAGGTCTCTTCCCTCACGACCATACCGTGAAAAGGATCTCCCATCTGTATCGGTTGAGCACGACCCTCCCGGATGGACTCACTCAAGGTAAACCGCATTCATGCAGCAGCGACAGCCTGCCGAAATGCAAGGACCGGGGCCCTCCGCCTAGAAGCTCCTCGACCTGTCATCATAAAGAGTTGTATCAATAAGAAGATAGTACATAGTCAAGGAGCGACACAGGATAAGACACTTACCAGATGAAACTCTCGGCCCAAAGCGTTTTATAAAAGTGGGCCAGTCTCGAGTCTCCGCTGCATGGGGCAACAGACGAGCTACCCAATCTTTTATACCTATAATAGGGTGGGGTAGATGCCTCATAGCTGCAAACGAGAAGCGAACAAACACTATAAGGAATGACGAAGAAAAGAACGAGTAAAATAAGTGACGACACTTACAATTCTCGTTGGACTGCTGCGGGAACCTAGTAGGGTCAGACACAATGTGTTCGATTTTGACAAAGAAGTACTTATGCCAAAATTTGTTGCTTGCTCGGTCGTCGGTCCCACCACCATCCCTTTTGTCCCACGGTGCCTCAAATGCACCATAGTGCCCCTGTGAAAGCTGGGTGTGAACAAGTGCAGAAGGTGGTGAACAGTAACCTCACATCCCGCCAACTCCATGTACTTTGTCAACAGTAGAAGTATTTTAAGCGTGTATGGGGAAAGTTGCACCGGGCAAACCTGATAGAATCGACAGAACTCTTCCGCTAACGGAAGAAGGGGGAAGGAATGATCGATCACGAAGGAGTACTCATAAAAAGCACAGTACCCAGGCTCATGGACTTCCACGAAGTCCCTTCCCGCTGGAACCATATCAACATGAGCGGGGATACTATATTTTGTACGGAGAGCATCAATATGAACTTGTTCCATTTCAAAGAGCACGGGGATAGGAGTAGGAGGAGGATCCTTGAGAAAGTCGCTTCGAGACATGGGGTGTTTCGGCAGCAACTCCTCCATGGTGGGAAAGTTGTCCCCCTCTTCCACCGTCATGTCCTCACCGCCAGAGGGGAGCGTCACAGACAACAAGGTGGCGTCAGAAACCCCCTCACGATATCGATGTGTTATAGGCATCTCTTCGACGGAGAAGGTGTTAAAATAACAGAGAAAGCAATGAACGAAGAATGGGGGAAGAGGAAGCAGAAAAATCGTTGGAGCAAACACAAGAGGAATGAGAAAGGATAACCAGAAATGAAATGGCCAAGAGTTTTTGAAAAAACAAACCCTCCACCTATTTATAGGATTGGGTGGCGCCAGAATCAAAGCGGAAGGCTGCAGAGCGGCACCAAAATCGAAGCGACAAGCCCTCAACCCCTGTCTCGAAAACACGCATAATGATGACACACGTGGAGATGATGTCATTTCCCGATAAGATACACTATCCGGTGTCTTGTTAAGCATGCTAACCTCCCATTGTTATTGCCAATCCATAACGCTTCGTAAAACCAAATTTCTCCACAAGAGTAGGTGGTGTCCGCTCATCAAGGACGCAACAAGTTGCAACCTCGACAAGCGAAGGGACTAACTGTATGGGTCCAAATTTGGACGACCACTGCCATTGACGAATACGGCAAACGACGAGATCTTCGTAGCTCGACGTCCTATGGAGGACGACAGACAAGCGAACAGAGACTGTGACTTTTACAGTAGTGCAGGCCCAACAAGGGGCACTAGGAATATTCTTTCGAATATTCCCTATGATATGTCTTTTAGGGTTCAGAAGGGGTTTGTCCCTTATATATATCGAGAAAATAACCTTGTAAAGAGGATTTTTTTACCTGTTTTTAGCAGAGAACACTGATTGTAATACTTTTCTACAAAAAGATTAGCATTCTTAAAGTTCGATCACTCAATCTCGCAAGATCAAGAAATATTATCCATTGTGTTCATCTTTTATATCTTTCGTTCTAGAGTTTATTATACTTAGCTAAGATTTACCCATTTACTTTCTTTGATTGATTTATTCAAAAAGGTTCAATATCTTTTAAGTCAAATAAATACAAATATCTGCTTTTTAGTTGCATTATTCTAAGTACTTTTTTATGATGTTAGTGTTGGAGTCAGCTTGCACGCAATTCAATTATTTCACTTTATCGACTAACTCCATCTACTCAGCTTAGACAAATGGAAATAAATGTCTCTAGGTTTTGAATATAAGATCTCATGATTCTTCTACTACTATGCTTACCAATAAATCACACTCTTAGGTGAAAATCACATAATTTTAAATTTGTTCTTATTGTTTTTGCTCCTTCCAACTTTGGATCATTGGAGTCAAAAAAATAAAGTTTTGAAATACATGATTGCGAATTTTTGCCTTTGTAATTTTGACACAGCGAAAGGATAGAAAATATTAACAATAAATTAAATTAAATACATGTCAATTCTCACCTGTCACGTTAATATTTGCTATTACAAGACAAAAATACACACACATATAAAAAATAAAAATAAAAAGATAATCTGGCTTTTCCAATGAGTCATGTGGGGAATATACCCATAAGTAACAAAACTTGGTGAAAAGAATCTCTTTGAAAGGCTCACGAAAAAAACATGCACAAACTCAAATAAAAGACAGTACAAAAAAGTAGCTTGTAGCACCAACAACGAGTGCTTGAAAGAGGTACCATCTCAGTGTTTGAATTAGGGTGTGTTTGGTACGAAGGGAAAAAAAATTCGAAAAAGTTTTTCAATTTTCTTTGTTTGGTTGGCTTAAATGTGTTGGAAAATATTTTTTCTCATTTTCCTTCAATTAAAGGAAAATGTTTCCCTATCAAGGGAAGAAAAAACATTTTCCAAAACTATTTTCCCACCTTCTTACCCTATTCCCCATCCCCACAATCCACCCCCATACCTCCACATCCACCCACCCAACTCCAACCCCACCTCACCCCCCCTACCCACCCCACCCCTCAACCCCCAACCTAAATAAAAATATTATTAATAGTACTTTATTTTCATGTTATAGATAGATTATTTTTTTTTGCATTTCAACAAATGAGTATTTTTTTTACATGATATAAAAAAATATTTTTTTATTTCAAAAAAAAAAGTATTTTCTTTCATTTCAACAAAAAAGTATTGTCTTTGCATGATGTAAAAAAGTATTTTTTTTCATTTCAACAAAATAAGAATTTTCTTTTATTTCAATCAAATGAGTATTTTATTTTCATGTTATAGAAATAGTACTTTCTTTTTCAACCAAAAAAAGAGTATTTTCTTTTTAGTTATGGAGCAAAAATTTTAATGTTATTTTCGCGTAAAAAAGTAAAGCAGCACAATAGTTCTTTTGGATTTGTGTTACTTTTTAGAAGAATAATTAAATTCCTTGAAGAAAATAGAGCCATGAAAATGTTGGGTATTTGGAAGGGGGGGAGGGAGAGGGGGGACCAAGGGAACATGGGGACTTGGGGGAAGGGGGTGAGGAGAGTAGCATAAAAAAATATTTTCTGCTCTCTAACCAAACACTAGAAAATATTTTCGGAAAAAGTTTTTCACTCACCAATCAAACATGGGAAAATAAGTGATAGAACCACTCATTTTTCATGAAAATATTTTCCATGGAAAATATTTTCCTTATACCAAACACACCCTTAAAGTCACATAATTTTCCTTTGTATCTTTTAAGAGTTTAAATTCTATACTTTGATGATATAAGAAAGAATTACACAATTATGTCACTTATAAAAAATTACAGAAAACATTTGATAATAAACATAATAAACTAGCAACTTAATAAAAATGCTAAATGATCTTGCTATAATAGATTAAATTTTTGTACGACGGAATCTAAGATTTAAATTTGATGGATTCGACCGTTTAAAATTTTATCAGTGAATCTGTTGGACTTTGGAATTATGAGTTCGAAATTTAATATTTTAATGAATTTTACATACATATATACATACTCTCTATCTAAAATGTTGAGCTCAATTGATCTTGCAATAAAACATGCTACACCGCCTGGAAGTACAGCTAGTGGAACTTCAATATCCATGGTCTTATTAGCTTAATTGTAATTGGCACGTACAATACGTCCAGTCGCTTCTTGTGAATTTTCAAAACCCTAATGTGTGAAAGTGGGATATGCACTTGCAATGGATGTGTGAGTGTTAATATATACCATAAGCGATGCAGAAATAGATCGAGTAATCTCTTTCTTTAACAAAAATAAAAAATAAAAAAAATACTAGTTTGAATGGTCCAATCATTGATCGTGAAAATTTCTACAATTAGGTACGTCACTAGTATAGTTCCCTAGCCACGATTACACTATTTGCTGAAATAATCTAGGATGAATGGCGTAACTGGAATAATCTATGATTATGCTATTTGAAGAGGAGCCTTGGCGTAACTGGTAAAGTTGTTGCTATGTGGTCAGGAGGTTACGGGTTCGAGCCGTAGAAACAGTCTCTTGCAGAATGCGGGGTAAGGCTGCGTACAATAGACCGTTGTGTGGTCTGGCCCTTCCCCTGACCCGCGTATAGCTGAAGCTTAGTGCCGGGCTGGAATAATCTAGGATGAATCACTCTGATGGTTAGAAATAGAAATAGTAAATACGATTTTTTATACTTTGCTTTATGTACAACTTCAAAATATCAAGCATTCGAATTAGATTAGATTACTTTATTGGATCCTTTATCAGTTATTCATTGAATGAAAATAACTACAAGTGACGGAGACAGACGATTTAAATAACGAAAAATCTAATATTTAAAAATTATACCGAGAATGACTAGAAAAGTGGAAGTAAGACCGAATATAATTTGATCATTATGAACAAATTCAAAATCTTTATAAATAGAGTCAATCATTAGTTCTCAGCATGTCTACCTTAATGGAAGATATATAGGATTTATTGCATTGATTATGGTAAAAAAATCTTTACATTATAAATATAAATGACCTAAATCCATTTTGTAACTTGTATTATTTTCTTACATAGATTTGTCCTTGTTTAAAATGGAAAGAACAAATTATCATAGTTAAAAAATTTGTAGGGGCTGAGGTTTTGGCAATCAAAACAAGTTGGCTTCTTGGGCAAGTGGCCCTGATCACCTCAAGCCAATAATAAAAAAAGTAAGCAGCTGCACTTCAATTACTCCTAAACCCTATTATTAATGGTAGGGTCATGTGTTCTTTCATACCCACTAGGAGCTGCCTATCTTCTCTATTGCCTAAGCTTAAGAGCCACATTCTAGCCTTTTAGTTGGCACTTGAAACAAGAACAATGCCCTTCTTACTCTTGAAGAATTAATTAGTACTCCTAGTAAATTGAGCAGCAATTTGCAGAAAGTTGGTGTTTTAAAGAGAGTCCGGAACCAATGTAGTTTTTTTGGACTCAAAGTACATAAATAGGTGGTAAAAAAAATTTACATTTTTATATATAGCTTCACAATACATGGCGCTATACATTAACAGTAATGACACCGTTAATGCGCCAGATATTGTGGCGCTATACTGTAAAAGCTGACACGGCACAGGTATAGCGCCACAATACCTGGCGCTATACATACATTTTTTAAATCTCTTCCGTCTTCTTCATCGATTCATCCTCTATTTTTTAACCTTCTCCTCTCTTCTTGGTCCCCCACCCCATACCCGCTTCTGCCCTCCTTTTAAAAAAAAATTAGGTCCCCCCGACACATAAAACTTGAAGAACGTAGGTCCCACATTCGAGTAGAGTTTTGTGTTATTGTTGATTCACACTTCCGGAGTCAAAATATCAATCTTTTTGCTTTCCAAAAATTCTAAATCGAGGTATTTCGATTTATTTTAAGTCGAAACATTTATAATAATGCATATTATTTGATTTGTATGTATTCTATTTCGGTTTGTGTTTTTTTTTCGAAACTAGCAAGTTAAATTTATCCGAATTTAATATTAGTGTTTTCTAAAAAAATATAAATTTGTAAAATAAATTTGTCTGTTAATATCCTGATTTATATATATGTGTTTTCATGTCGTTTTATGTTTTATTTGCAATTAAATTTATTTGTTGTTTATGTTTAGTTTCGATTATTTTTTAGCGTAGTAAAATCTAGACCTTTTTAGCGTAGTAAAACGTAGACTCTTTTAGCATAGTAAAATTTAGAGCCTTGTAGCATAGTAATGTGTAGTATTTTAGCTTAGAATTCCTTTTGTTTAAGTATCTTATACTGGTTGTTGAAAATAAAAAATTTGTACAATTAAGTTAATAGTTGTATCAACACCCATATATATATAATTTGTACAATTAAGTTATTAAAAAATATAAATTTAAATTATAATAAAAACACATAATTATTAATGATAGTTTGGTGTCACTAGTCCTCAAAATATCGAGCCCTGAACCCATATATATATATATATATATATATATATATATATATATATATATATATATATATATATATATATATATATAATTTGTACAATTAAGTTATTAAAAAATATGAATTTACAGTTGACGACATGGACGCGACTATACATCCCGGCCCTCGGACGTTGGATCTATTAGCCCTACAGCCCCAGCATAGATCCGAGTATATATGGGACGGACAGTTGCTTACGCAGACTTTCCGGGCTAAGAGAGTGGATCTATTGTGGGATTTTTTGAGTCCTCCCCGCGTTCTACATCCCCATGTGGTCCATTACCTAGAGGAGATGGGATTATATAGGATTATTAGGATTGGCCGGATACAGCTCGACTATGCTTTGATCACGGCCTTGATTGAGCGGTGGCGACCGGAGACGCACACTTTCCATTTGTCCATCGGCGAGGCCACCATCACACTCCAAGACGCTGAGATTTTATATGGCCTGTCCGCTGATGGCTTGCCAGTTTCACTGCCTGCGACCATGAGATATTATTCGCGGCAGGCATATTGGGATATGCTGCACATGCTCATGGGTTTCATGCCAGAGGACGAGGAGGTAGCGTCTGGGTCTAGTCGTATATAGTTGGTCCCCATTAGAGACCACCTGGTGCAGATCCACCATACTATCACCGACGAGTCAGCGGAGGTGGATGTACAGCGATATACGAGGCTATTGTTGCTCCTTCTATTTGGGGAGGTCTTGTTCCTGAACACTTCGGGGAACCTAGTGAGTCTCCGTTTTCTGCATCATATTGCTCGGTTCGAGGATACAGCCATCTACAGCTGGGGTGGTGCTGTCATCTCATATCTGTACAGGCAGATGTGTCGGGCTTGCATCGGCACATAGAGAGACGTTGGTGGCTTTCTGCCGCTTCTACAGGTGACAACATATTCAAATAATATGTCCATTAGTTACAATTCTACCTAGTTATAGTTAATCTTATACTTTACGTAAACTTTGTATGTTAGGTTTGGGTTTGGGAGTGATTTCTGCAGTTTCAACCACCTCTACCACAGCTACCGGCTAATGTAGAAATTCTGCAACTCCCTCTAGCATGTAGGTGGGTTATGCGTCATACTCTTGCACGAGAGTATGATGTCCATCATAATCTCCCCCTCTGCATGGATGTGTTGTATCTACTGGAGGACGCACAGGTGAATATCTAACTAAACTTACCTGTTATAGATTAACTTAGTGTTGTGCATACTAACGGTTTGTGTTCTTATTTGATAGTTCATCTGGACGCCGTACAGCGATGAGGTGATAGGGTACCCTGCCAGCGTATTGCACGTTCGGCCGACATATTTGGAGGGCTTCTGTCCCGCTCATATGCATCGATATTGTCGAGCACCATGCCTCTGAGCGGGTATTTCGTCAGTTTGGCCTGTCGTAGCCTATACCGACTCCGCCTGCATGGTATGATTTATATTATGAGAGGGATGATCGGTCCAGGGCGGACGACACATTTATGGCATGGCTTAACGAGCAGTTGGGTACTTGGGAAAGGCGAGGGGACTTGACCCCACCTCCGCAACACTTTCCTATTCAACATTATATGGCATGGTACCGCACTGTTTCCCGACTTTTTATCGGGAACCCAGTTCATCAGCCACATGGTCGGTACGTCCCATACGCTGGGAGACACGAGGCCCTGGTATGTTTTCTGTTATTATTAGTTATATACTTGTAATTTAGTACCAAATATGTAGTTTATATGTTTTACTTTGTGCAGGTGATTGGATTGCATACCGTCTATCATATGGGGCAGCAGATGCAAAGTTATGTCTACGATCCTATGGCCATGCAGGAGTATAGTCGTCGATTCATGGATATGGCTGCCCAGACACTGCAGCGAGCCCGATTGGATCAGCGTTTGGCACACGAGGCTGATTATATGGACCCAGCGCAGTACCATCGAGGTCGTGGTATCCCACGAGCTGGTGGTGCCCGACGAGCTGGTGCTGTCGGACGAAGTGATCGTGGGCGGAGAGGAGGTGGTCCTCAGCAAAGGGGCGTTAAGGCTCCTGTTGATGATGTTGCTGCTGATATGGCAGGTGGCATGCATGAGACAGACATGCCGTCTTACAACCTTGGAATTTATCGCACTCCAGTGCCATCGCAAGTGACCCCATTAGGTCAATTATTGATCACGGGCTCGGATATTCAAGGAGTGGATTGGGGTAGATACTTCTCAGGCCCGTCTACCACTGTTGAGGATTGACCGACCCGAGATTTTTATAGTGGGCGCCGACTGAGTTATGGCTCCACATCACATGTGCAGGTATGAGTTTATTAGTATTGAATTTGAATTTGTTTTAACTGTAACTTATTTATTTTCTTTAACTTTATTAATTTCCTTTTTAAGGCTTCATGCGATGTAGTGACAGATGACTACATTCAGGATCTAGAGACGATGATGTTAAGATAATATAAATTATTGTGAATTGTTATGTAGTTTTCTACATTAAGTTTCATATTATTATGTAGACTTCTACTGGAGCTGACAGCACCATCGATACATGTCATCCTGCATCGCATCCGGCTATAAGGAGACGACTTGATGACGATGATCTTGATAGCGTACCCGGGCGGGAGGGGATGCGCCTCAGGCCAGCGGCTGCATTGAGACACATCGGATGCGGGACACATTGACATGGTGTAAATAATATTTTTGTATATATTAACAACAATATTTAATCGAATATACCCATTACTTTTTTTAGTTCTCCATTTGTTTGATAGTTTCATAAAATAAAATTTAGAACAACACAAGCACTTAAACTTAACTTCCACTTCAACTAAAATAAAATTTAGTACAGCACAAGCACTTAAACTTAACTTCCACTTCAATTAAAATAAAATTTAGTACAACAGAAGCACTTAAACTTAACTTCCACTTCAATTAAAATAAAATTTAGTACAAAACAAGCACTTAAACTTAACTTCTACTTCAATTAAAATAAAATTTAGTACAACAAATAAGGAAAACATTACTATAGCACAAACACAAGCACAAACACAAACATAGCAGGCTAACATAATAAAAATACATGAAATATGAAAAATACACTAAACACATACATGCCAATGTTTAGCCCTGGTTGTTATTTATTCTCCGCTCCAACCACTTAAATCGTTCTTCCAGTTGTTCTTTTTCTTCTTCTACCTCTTTCAGTTTCGCCTTCACCTCCGCAAGTTCCAGTTTATATTTTTTTACGTTTCTTTTGTGCTTCACAATTCCATTATGTTTTCCATTTTTCTTCTCTCACCTCCTTCAGGTTCGCCCTCAAGTCTGCAATAATTCTATTGCTTTCTTTTTCATGTTCCTGTTGTCTTAAACATATATTATGAAGAAACTTCAGTTGTTCTCTGTAACATTCCTGATAACATGGTTCATCAACCCATTCCTCAAAATCACAAATAGGTTCGCCGGGAACCTTGTAAAACTGGTTCATACAGTGCTAGTAGCGGCGTCCAACTTCACCATCGTCCCAACACTTTTGCATCAAACATGCTTTTCCATAGTTGCACTTTGATGGACGAAGAGGTTGAGCCATTTGTGAAATGTTTGCTTTTAGTAAAAAAAACCTTACTTTTAATAAAATATTTGCTTTTAGTAAATTTTGAGCACACAAAATAACTACAATGAACCCGTTATTTATAGGCGAGACAACACACACATAACGTATTATCTAATGGCGCTATACTTTGCGTGTTAAAAATCATGATGTTGACAAGACAACTTTATGTCAGCTGGTCAGCTTTTTCAGTTCGACAAGACAACACACATAACGTACTATCTAATGGCGCTATACTTTGCGTGTTAAATATCATGATGTTGACAAGACAACTTTATGTCAGCTGGTCAGTTTTTTTAGTTCGACAAGATAACACACACATAACGTACTATCTAATGGCGTTATACTTTGCGTGTTAAATATCATGATGTTGACAAGACAACTTTATGTCAGCTGGTCAGCTTTTTCAGTTCGACAAGACAACACAAACATAACGTACTATCTAATGGCGTTATACTTTGCGTGTTAAATATCATGATGTTGACAAGACAACTTTATGTCAGCTGGTCAGCTTTTCAGTTCGACAAGACAACAACACATAACGTACTATCTAATGGCACTATACTTTGCGTGTTAAATATCATGATGTTGACAAGACAACTTTATGTCAGCTGGTCAGCTTTTTCAGTTCGACAAGACAACACACACATAATAAATATACAGATAATTTTATTAAATTATTATTTAAATAGGTAAAATGGGAAAGTACAAATCATAGTTAACAAGTATAATTTTATTTCATAAATCTTGAAACATAGACATAACAACAAATTATTACAACATCAACTCATGGATAGTTAGGTACATTAGAAGAACACTCACCACGAGCTTGATTAGTTTTGCTACCCAAACAAGCTGAAGGACATTTACGACGGTCGTGTCCTGTTTGCGAGCATATACCACATTTGCGCGCATAAACAGTATCACTAACATCCATTTGGTTCCGTATACGCGTTCTCTTCTGCACTTATCTTTTACGCAAATAGGACTTGTTATACACCATTTTAAATGGTTTCGGAGGCCAATAATGCTCAACACCCACTAGCTGCAACTGACCACTATATGTGTTTAGGTACTTGGAAACACTATATTGTTGATCAACATAGTTGGTCTCCGCATAACCAACACGTTAAAAACATTTGATGGCATGTGAGCAAGGCATGTGGTAGATGGACCATTTCCCATACGAGCATAACCTTGCTGATTCATTTAGGGTATGTACATTATTACCCCGATTATTATGGATAGCGGTGAGAACTTCAAAAATACCTCTTTCGTTATCATACTGCAAAAATGAATGCCAATGTGCTCGCCGTCTGTATTTCTCAAATCTCTGCATCGGCACTGGCATAAATGCAACACCCCTCTCCATCAATTCCGTTGCAGCTGCAGACCGTTCAACAAACCTCTCCGCCATCTGCTTGAACGACATCCGCATCATGGCTGTGACGGGCAATCCTCTTGCCGACTTCAATAACCCATTGAAGGACTCTGATACATTTTTAGTAAGAATTCCCCATCGTCTGCCATCATCCGCATGCAACGTCCAATTTTCAGGGTCATGTCGTATTAACCAACGATAGGCTGCCTCGTCTTCTTGCCTGATAGAATCCATATGCCTCCGAAATTTATGATGTTGGTGGTCTGTTGCTGTCATCCACATAAAATCATATAGATCATTGTTGGGATGTGCCTTCTAAAAATTGGCCTTAAAGTGCCTCACGCAGTAACGGTGGTATGGTATGCATAAGGTTCTTGCCATGCAGGCAAGTTCTCCACAGAACTTAATATACCACCGTGCTCATCAGATATTAGACAAATACCTGAACGGTGTTTGACAACGTGCTCTTTCAGGTGGTTCAAAAACAGAGGCCACGTCTCTATGCTTTCATTGGCACAAACAGCAAAAGCTAGAGGAAATATTTGTCCATTAGCATCCACTGCTACGGCTATCAATAGCTTGATATCTTACTTTCCATAGACATGAGTTCCGTCTATGGATATTACGGGCCGACAATGCGAAAAACCATCAATTGCTGGCTTAAACGCCCAGAACACGTAATTGAATATGTATTCTGGTGTTCCCGAACTCTGCTCAAGCTTCCATTCAACAACTGTCCCGGGGTTAAAGTGCTGCAGTGCGGCCATGAACTTTGGCAGAGATGCAAATGACTTATCCCAATTACCGTACACAATTTCAAACGTTCGTTTGCGCCCGAGAAATGCCTTTCTTTTCGTAATGGTATGGCCATATTCCTGGTGGACTGATGTAATGCACTATTTGATTGTATACCTATGGACGCTTCGAGGTGCGGAATAAGTACAAGAGAAATCAAGTCAATATCCAAGTTGAAGTGATTTCCGTTGAATGTGTCCATTTCGCATGTGTGGGTAGGAATGTATTTACCCACTTTTCACATACTTGTCTTCTTCTTGGTCGCACGCAACATCCAATTACATGGCCAAAACCACCTGCGACAAACAACCTTGTATACCATCGGACTTGACTCTCATACCTGTATCTCACGACACTCTTTTACGTTGTTCATTTTACAAGCCCTGCTTAAGCGCGCTTTATTAGGAAAAGCATCCCCTTTGCAAGCACCGTTGGTCTAGACTCATCCCACATTGATGTTCGGATTTCATCAAAATCCCTTGTAAGAGCTTCCACATCTGGCACGGTTGGCAAGTTATCAATGTAAGGAATCTCCCTTGAATGAAACGGCACTTCGGACTCGTACACTCTTCGTCTAGGGGGTCTCTCTTCAAATCAGGTCCTTCCTCCTCATCCTGCTCATCACCATCCTCACGAAAAAAGGGTGTCTCGTCTCCGGATTCATCGGCATTGTTATCGTAATCACTGTTCTGTTCCTCACTCTGTGCATCTGCCAGATCCCGATGTAATACGTCGTTTTCGGTCAATTGAGTGAGTACTGGTGGTTCAACTTGCTCGTTTTCACTGCACAACCAACAAAAATATAAGCTACTGAATTAATAAATGCTTTCCATATGGCTATATCACTTCACTTACAAGTCGTAATTTGATGAAATTCTATGATAGACGTTTTCAATTAGGTGATGACTACCGGATGGTCCACTTGTAAAATTCATATCTGGCCGGTACCCCCTATTAAATATATGAGCGTTAATACAAATTCAATACGCCAAAAATATACATAATTAACACAAATGAAAATTGAAGTTTACCACTCGTCTTGTGAATTATGGAAAGCAAGGTATAAATTATTTTCTCGCTGCTCATTCGCCGGCGGTGATAAGTTTAAATCAAGGAAAACTCTTTCATCCGGAACCTGTTCGGCAAAAACTGCTCCAGAATAACCACCCGATGACTGGGGGTTATCTTTATTACGCACAACCTCTTTTTTGGAACGGCTTCAACCTTCACGTACATCTCCAACATTGTGATTACAAGAAATTCCCGGCATTCGTCCGGAGTCCTCAGAAAATCATTCAAAGTTTCATCATCGTCGATATTAATTGAACGTTTAATTGAACGGAATACGGATATCCTAATTGAACGTCGATACGGATATCTTCCAGTTACTTTAAGTATCACTGAACGTTTCCTCACACTCATTTTTTTTGCATAACAACGATATCAATTTATCGTACTCTATTGTAAGTGGCAATTTAACATGACACTGAGCAGGTAAACTGTAGCCCACGGAGTTATTCTCCATCACAACCTCACTCCCCCAATATAATGAAACTCTTATTCTACGCTCTTCAGACATAATGAAAAAATGCTGGAGAATTTAACAACAATAAACGTTTCAACAAGAGTTAAAAAAAATTTTGAATGAATTTCTATACAATCCTAACCTCTTTATATAGGAAATGGCTAGCCGGAAATTTTATATATATAGCGCTCAAAAAGTTGGCACTATATGCTTTTGAATTATTGAAGTCAAGAATTGTTGGTGGGACCAGGAAAAAGGAGTATAGCACCAAAATACCAGGCGCTATATATAAAACTTATGTATAGCACCAAGTATTGTGGTGCTATACATAAAAATGTCACCTTTTTTCCCTACCTATTTATGTATTTTGAGTCCAAAAGAACCACAATTGGGTTCCGGAATCGTTTTAAAGATACAACCTACTAGGCTAAGGGTCTAAAAGTTTTGCAATCGAACATTATGTTTAAAATTACCACTGAAATGGACTACAACTCTTTGATATATGCTGACCAATCTAAGGATCAGGGGTTTAAACTATTTGACCGCGTGATTAATTTACTCACTCAAGAACAAGATTTATGCCACCTAAACATACTTCAAGAAGAAAGGGAACAACTCGCTTTTCTTCTACTTTTCCCCCCTTTTCCTTGGAGGGAGGAGGTGCTAGTATGGGATGAAATGGAGAACCAGCAATCCGAAACGAGGAAACTTTACTGGTTATAAACCATTTATTGTTAAAGTTTGCAATCTTAGGACTAGTTTGACCATAGATTTTGCCAAAATAAATTTGGGTTTTATTTGGCAAACACATGTTTGGCCATGCAAAATTCCAAATCCCAATAGCTGGTTTTCGGCCAGCCAAAATATCACTATTATATTTTTTTATTGCCCCAAACTTTTGTATTTTATAAAAGAGCCCACCATTTATCATTTTGTAATAATGTTGTATCAAATCTATTTATGTTCAGGACTATGGTTTGCGATAATATAATGAATGTTATTGATAATGGTATTGTTGGGTATTTGTCATAATTTTTAGAACTTGTGCCACTGTTACTATAATGGTATGAGTCGAGGGTCTCCTGGAAACAGCCTCTCTACCCTTCGGGGTAGGGGTAAGGTCTGCGTACATATTACCCTCCCTAGACCCCACGTGTGGGATTATACTGGGTTGTTGTTGTTGTTTTGCCACTGTTACTAAAAGGAAAGTTTTATAGAGCAGTGGTTAGGCCTGCCATGTTGTATGGAACTGAATGTTGGCCGGTAAAGAACTCACACACCCAGAAGATGAAAGTAGCAGAGATGAGGATGTTGAGGTGGATGTGCGGGCATACAAGGATGGATAAGATTAGGAATGAAGATATTCGAGAGAAGGTGGGTGTGGCCCCCATGGAGGACAAGATGCGGGAAGTGAGACTCAGATGGTTCGGGCACATTCAGAGGAGGAGCACTGATGCACCGGTGAGGAGGTGTGAGCGACTGGCTGTAGTGGGCACGCAGAGAGGTAGAAGGAGACCTAAGAAGTATTGGGGAGAGGTGATCAGACATGACTTGGCACGACTTAGGATTACTGAGGACATGGCCCTTGATAGGGATTTATGGAGGTCGAGCATTAGGGTTGTAGGTTAGGGGAGAGTGTGAATATTTCTACAACACAATAGAGGAAGACTATCCAGTTAGGAGTTAGACTAGGAATGTCATTGGTCGTCTATTGAGGCAGGGCTTTACCTTCTAGTTTACTATACCAGCCATCTATTTCGTATTTTCGTATTTTCGTATTTAATATCCTATATTTCATATTTCATATCTCTTATATATTGTTGTTATTTTTATTACGCATTTTTATGGTACTAATATATCATCTCCTATTGTTTTTTGAGCCGAGGGTCTCCTGGAAACAGCCTCCCTACCCTTCAGGGTAGGGGTAAGGTCTGCGTACATATTACCCTCCACAGACCCCACTTGTGGGATTATACTGGGTCGTCGTTGTTGTTGTTGGGTATAAGTCATACTTCATATTTTTCTAAAATAAATTTGGAAAATATGTTTTGAAAATTGATGTCCAAACACAATTTCATCTTCAAACCAAATTTCACCAAAATCAGATTTTTCAAAACAAATATGGGAATCTATAGTCAAACGCAGACTCTAGACTAACAAGAAAGATCCTTAGTGTTTTGAAATTTTAGCACATTTGGCAAAAAGTTAAATTCCCGTCAAAAGCTAAAAACGAACAGAAACTCGTAAACAGATCATACACTGGCCTCCTCCTGAAAAATTAAAGAGTGAAACAGCATTTATGCACAAAAAAAAAAAGGGGTACTGCAGACTTAACTGTCGAACCAAACTGCACAGCCAGAAAACTATTGAGCTATGAATTGTGAACAATCTGAAAATTAGCTGAATCGGAAATACAGTCACACGTACTCATATAACTTTTGGGAAGAAAAAGGCCCACGGTTTGGATAGAAGTCTTGTGTGATTTGTTAAGTTGCTCCGCCTGTTTTTAACATGAACTCCACTTTGAAATATAATAGTAGTTGTTAATTTTTAAAATGATTAAGGATGTTTCGTGTTAGATACATTAAAATGAAGATGCACTTTTGGTTTGGATTATACAACAGGGGTGTTTTCAATCACAAATTTTCACATCTTAAAACAGATAGACCTCAGCGTGTTGAAAAAATACAATATTATAAGAATCTAGCACCACGAACACTAGTCTTACCATAGGCACAACTATCATAGGTATATTAGGAGGCTCCAGCAATAAAATAGTTGGTAACCGTCTTTAACAATGGAAAAGAGAGACTATTTTTTCAAATAGTGATTAGTTGTAGTAATTTCAGCAAAAATAGGATGAGCATGGAGCATGGATGAAAAGGGAAGAAAAGTAGCGACCTGTTCGAGGCCATAGTCAAAACAAGATGAATGAAAGGCACGGAGAATCGCTAATTCACAAATATTGCCAACCTTCAATGCAAGTATTCGTCATTGTTTATGAGACGCTCTTGCTCTGCTAATTGGCTTTCTAAGAACCATGAACGAGGAGATGAGGGAAGGCATTGCATGGGGATGGATAAGAAGAAACTGGACAAAAGAAATGTACTACTAAACATAATGAATAGAGATCATCATGCAAAGGAAATCATAGTTGATAAAAATAAGAGAATAAAGAACAGTGCTAACATCTTTTAAAATAAAAATGTCTGGCAAAACGATCCCTGTAATGATATTACAATAAAACCATTATCCAGGATGACAACTATCCAAAATTTTCATTAGTATCTCTTACAAGCAAAATGCCCAAAAAGTTGCAACAACGAGACAATTATCTTAAAAGACACGCTGTGTCTTCCCCATTGTGCTCTTCAAGTACAAACACCTCACCTGTTGTGATAACAATTAAACCAGGTCAATAAAAGAAAACACAGCATTCTGTCTCAAACAATAATTCAAAGGAAAAAGCAGATGCCTAAACTGAGATATGCCAGATGGACTTACGTTTTGCCAATTTTTCTTTAGCAATGACACAAGGAAATTCACACTCATTTGCACATTCTGGAAGATTTGTTTCTCCTCCATGTCAAGATTGCCAACAGCAACACCCATGCAAAGCACTTTCTTCAATTGGAACTTGATTGTGGCCTTGGTTTCGTTAACCTTAGACTCGAGTGACTCCTGGTGGGAAACAAGGCTAGGAAATTTACCTGCATTCACAAGGAGCCAGTTAAGAGACCTTAAATGGGGGCTTAATCAAGAGCAAACCACCTCAAGAAAGAACAAAATTGAGTTAAAGTACTTGCCAGCCTTGTTCAGACCGGGACCCAAGAGACGAGGAATCTGCTTGATGACAGATTCTGAAGCCAAGAAAGCATGGTACTTCTTGGCAAGCTTCTTAACTAGCTTCTTGTTCTTGTTAAGCTTCTTGAGGCTTTCCACATCCATGTACTCCAACCCGATCTTTTCAGCCTGCAAACACGTGTGGCAATGGCAAATTGTGATTATCTCCCTAAAAAAACTAATGGTTCAAGTACAATTCACCTAACAGTAGCGTGTATAATTTTCTATAATTAGTACCCAGAAAATTTACCATCAAATGCAACAACACAAGATCAACATCATAAAGCTAAAAATTAAACATCCTACTAATCGGCATTCACACATAATTGGCAGATTTACCCTTGCAACTAATGGGACTTCTGGCGCCATTACATCTTTTAGCCAAGTTACCACACTATTTGAGTCATGATCAAATCATGCAATTGCATTTTATACACAAGAAACGCATCACAGACTAGAAGAGAACACATAGAAACAAAGGTAGAAAGACAAACTAATAAACAAAGCACAAAATATTTTCCAACCTGTGAAAAACACATTTTGACTGTGATTCCACTCTTTTTAACTGCTCTTGAACTGTTAGGCAATCATCATTGATGATAACATCATAGTGCCCATAGCAATTACAGAACCGTGCATGAAATTTTGAATTTTCACCTCATACTGCTCCTCGTTCAATTCTTTCGAATTCATTGGATCCTACAAAATATGTCAATTGACAATAATACAATCAATTCATTCTCAATATAATTTTCCAAGTAATAACTACATATACACATTGTTAAATAATTGACAATTAAAATAATGATATTAAGGGCAGCAATGGAAATCCACTCAGCAGTAGCATATGCACTTTCAACTACTTTATTTTTATAAGCGAGAACTCGGTGGAAAATGTGTCCACCACTCTACCCTTTTCCATTTAAATACCAAGCTTTAGTTAGCAAATACTTTATGAGGTAAACAAGAATCAAATGAAGCTCAAGTGTAGCCATTAACTAACGCAAAAAGGAGGATTACCTCCTCAACGTGCTGAGCATCTCCGAGCATACAAATCTTCATCTTAGGACGAGGAATGTGAGGCAGTTTCACAGATCCACTGAAACGCTTGTCCTTTTGGGGATCATAGTTCTTAAGCCCAATCTGGAGCTCAATTGTCTCTGTGAACTTCCTCTTCTTCTCATTGCAATCATTCTTAATTACAGAGATTGCTTCTCTTAGGGCTTCACTCTGAAGCTTACTGTTCCAAAATTAAAATGCAACTAATTTAACGCAAATACTCAACAAGACCAAACAATAAAAACAAAAAATAACTATTTTACAAATGTTATTAATAACAATATATTAAGAAGCCAGCAAATAAGAGTAAAAATTACCTCATAGCTCAAGCACTTCTCTTTTGCCTTCTAAATTCACTGGTGTCAATCAAATAAGATAAAAAAAAAAATCAGTATTTCAGCTAGAAATTAGCGATATTTTCACGGGTTTTTTGGGCAGCCAAACAGAACTTTTGTAACAGTAATCTCTAGGTAAAAGTTTAAGGCCCTCGAAATGGTGACTGTGTTAGTGGGAGAGAAGAAGAGATACCTGTAGGAGAAAACCCAAATTAGGGTTTGTAAGCGCCGTTCGAGTGACGAATGGAGAGTTCGTTCAGTGCTATATAAGTGATAAATATAGGGCTATATACGTTGGGCTTGGTGAGATAGATTAGAGAACCTGGGCTATTAAATGACGCTACAACCCAATTATCAGCAGGCCCATTTTGCATAAATTTATGGTAGAATAGGCAAATAGACACCTGTAGTTGCAGAAAATTCTATTCCTGCCCCCTGCTCTACTGTGAATTTTCATCTAGACACCTTTAGTTGTTCAAACAAACTACTTTCAAGCGTATTTGTCAATCGCAAATATTGCCACCACATTGGAAAATAATCACAAGTTTTTGCCAAGTAATTTTGGAATCAAAATCACTAAAATATTTTGCCTTGTCACCTTTTTTCTATAAAATGTTCACAATTCCTTCTCTCTTCGTCTTTCTTTCTGCACATCTCCATTATCGTCTCTCTCTTTTATCTCGTTATTATCTATTTCTATTGGGATTTTTTTCTCATTGTTACAACTATTTCTCTCAGTGATTTTCCTTTCTTGATTTTGTTGGCTTCAGTTTTTAAAAGCATATATTTTCGATGCTACAACTATTGAAGGATTACCAATTGATCACCCTTCAAAAATCAAATATATAGTTCAAAAATAATCCTTAGCAAATTCCTCACTTTCCAATTGCGCATAATAGAGTCTAACATTCACCTAGGTAGGTCATGAATATCGGGCCAAACTATTAGCTTATGTATAATCTGATATGTTACACCATCATCTCCTCCCCTGATTCTGGTGTACATCTAGTGAAACTATCGTCTACCTTACGTATAATACTCTCGAAAAGGCAGCCATAAAGTTGCTTCTAAAGGTATTAAACATGCTTAGTTCATGGGAAATAGATTGGCATCAAATATCAAATATAGGGAACTATAAAAAGGGGAGTTATAACATTAAAATGGCTTGATAATATCTTCATGAGTACTAATGTAGTAGTTTATAACTTGTCTAAGTATCTATGCATACAAATCTTGGTAATTTACCTAGTATTAGGGCGGAAAAGGGTGGTATATTAGTTTTCGCAGCATTACTTATACCAACACGTAACACGTGTAACTACATTTAGGGATGTATTAGGAGCTATTATAATTAACACAAATCATATATGAGATTATTCTAGGGAGTTACAATAATTTATTGGGACATTATATATGCAATTATGTTATCCTTAAAAGACATAATAAGGTCACATGGAGGGTGCTTACCAGTAATTATAGTGTAATTATATGTTTGGTAATTAGTCTAAAACCTATATATTTTTGTCCAATCATCTAATTTCTGAATTGACTTGCTAAATAAGTTGCACGTTTTGATCTATGTGAGTATTATCATTGTTGTTAGTATTGGTCAATATATTGGGAATAGAACCACGAGGTTTCAAATTCAAAATCCAGTAGAAGCAAAAAACTTTAGGTGATTTCTTTTCATTTGCTGGTACTGATAGGAGTTACAAGGTATCATATGGAACAATCAAGGTACATACAAATTGATTCGAATACTACCGTCATTTAAAAATACTATTATAGTTCTTAAATTGCTCAAAGATTAAACTGTACTTTGCTTATCGCATCAAACTTGTAACTCAATATTCTGAGCTCCAGAAATTCAATATGTTTACCGAATCAAAGTGATCGATATGATTGAAAATTGTATCTAGGACTATACACACAAGCAAGTCGACGAAGAGCATAGTAAGAGGCCGAGACTTAAGAGTGAGCAATCACCTAGTCCTTCCAAAAAATAAGAGCAGATTATCTGTCACGACCCAAAATACACCAGAGGTCGTGATGGCGTCTAACATCACTCAAACAAGCCAACGATGAATGTTTAACTTAATTACCCATTTTAGTATTTTCGAAATCATAATTTTCATCAATTAAATAGTAAGACATAGAATTTACAGGGTTGTTCATACTGTTTTCACAACTGCAATAAAGGACAACCCATAAGTACCCCCAATACCCAGTGTCACAAGTGCATGAGCATCAATTAGGAAATAAAATACATCTGTCTGAGATACAAATTAGACAGGAGAATACAAATAACTCTTATGGAGACTTTATAGGCTGCAGATCGAAACATGAAATGCATCTCACGGTAAGTCCCTGCATCATCCGCGCCTCTGCGCCCAAAAGATCACTAGACATATATGTACCTGCACAAAAATATACAGCAAATGCAGTATGAGTACGTAAATCAATGCGTACTCAGTAAGTATCTAGCCTAACCCCAGAGAAGTAATAACGAGGGGTCGACATCGACACTTACTAGTGGTCTAATAAGACATATACAGTAAGAAATAAACATATATGGAGCAGAGTAAATAAACGAATTAAACAAATATAAATATGTGATACAATCATTCTCTCAACAATAAGCTCAGCTCTCAATTAGTAATCACCTTCTCCACCGGAGTGTGTGTGTGTCTATATATATATATATATATATATATATACATGTACAAATCGTGCGTATTATTTGTCAAAAGGGCCAGTGTATCTGGGAGTTTTCCTGATTTGAATTATGATGATTATGACGATGTCATAATTCAAATCAGTAAAACTCCCAGATACATTGGCCCTTTTAACAAATAATACGCACGATTCCATAGAAGTATTTTATAGAAATGCCGAGGCGTACGGCCCGATCCTAGCATAATCTGGTATATAACGATAGATACATCTATTATATATATATATTGCCGAGGCGAATGACCCGCTCCCATGAGAGCGTGGTACATAATCTTGCCGATACGAACGGCCCGGTCCCATAAAGTGTGCGCACTGCCGAGGGTCAAACGGTACGAACCATAGATGTATCTATCCAACCGAGGTGAACAGCCCGATCCTATTAGAATAAGAAGCTTTGACGGGTCCTTGGCCCCACTCACGAAGGAACATGTGAGTTATAAGGAGCTTTGAGGAAACATTTCGATGAGAACGCATAGCGCGAGAGAAATTCATATGAGGAGTATATTTATTCCGCGGCTAATCATGAAACTCGTCAAATCTCTGCAATAGCAAGTCTATCACTCTGCGTCCGTCTAGTCTCAAGTAGTAATGCGAAGTAAAAGAATTTAATAAGCAAGAGATCATCCAAATAGTACAGTTATAGCATGGCGTGAACCTGAGTCTACCCGGACAATAACATGAATATAGCTACGTACGGATTCTCGTCACCTCATGCGTACATAGCCCCTGCAACAAGTAACACATATCAATTACAATACCTAGGGGTAGTTTTCCCCTCACAGAGTTAGACAAGAGACTTACCTCGCTTCGAAATTTCACAAGCGGCTCCAACGCCGCTTTAACACCTCAAACCGGTGCCCGTCGCTCCAAAACTAGTCAAATAGTGTGCAAACCAATAAATATATATTCTAATACTCATAACAAATTGATTCGAACAATTTTCCAACTTTGCTCGAAAAGTCGATAAAGCCTCATTCGGGACTACATGCCCGGATTCCGAATTTTTCGAAGATAACCATTACCCATAACATTACGAACTCAAATATATAATTTATTCTCAATTCCATGTCCAATTTCATGATCAAAATCCAAAAATACCAATTTCTAGGTTTTTCTTCAAAATCCTAAATTTCTACTAATTTTCATGTTTAAATCCATGTATTTAACTCACAATATGTGGGAATTACTTACCTCATGAAAGATGATAAAATGGCACTCCAAAATCTCCCCCAAGGCCGGCTCTAATGAGAGAAAAGAGGTGAAATGAGCCAAAACCCGATTTGGCTAACTTATACATTCTGCCCATGCGACTTGCACACCTGAGAAGCCAAAGGCCGCTTCTGCGACACCAAGACTGCTTCTGCGGAAAACATTGGAGGCCGCCCCCTTCGCACCTGCGGATAACATCCCGCTCCTATGACATTGCAGGTGCACAAATCCACCTCACTCATGCGCTCCGCTCCGCTTCTGCGCTCCAAGAGGCTGCATCTGCGCCATCGCAGATGCAAAAAAAGTCTCGCACCTGCAGACATTGCCCAGCTTGCCCAGAACCGCTTCTGCGATCCTCCTGGCCGCTTTTGCGGCCCCGCACCTGCGCCAAAACCTCGCAGGTGAGGTTACACCAGATGGCAGCAGCTCTAGCATTCCTCCAAGCCCAAACTCGATCTATTTACCATCCGAAATTCACCGAGGCCCTCGGGACCTCAACTAATTATACCAACACGTCCCAAAATGAAATACGAACCTAGTCGAAGCCTCAAAGCACGTCAAACAACATCGAAATCATGAATCGCGCCTCGAATCATACTTACAAATTTCCAAATTCTATAACTTGTACCGAAATATACCAAATCAATCCGGAATGACTTCAAAATTTGCACACAACTCCTAAATGACATTACGGACCTATTTCAACTTCCAAAATCGCAATCCGACCCCGGTATCAAAAGGTCCACTCCCGGTCAGATTTTCCAAAAAAAATCTTCAAATTTCCAACTTTCGCTAAATGACCCTGAAATGACCTACGGACCTCCAAATCTACATCCGGACGCACTTCTACGACCAGAATCACCCTATAGATCTATTCCTAGGCTCGGAATTCCAAACGGACATTGATAATATTAAAATATACTTCAATTCAAATTTATGAAATTCTTTCAAAATGCCAACTTTTCACAATAGGTGCTGAAATGCTCCCGGGTCATCCAAAACCCGATTCGGAATACGCCCAATTCCAAAATCGTCATACGAACTTATTGGAACCTTCAAATCCCGATTCCGATGTCGTTTACTCAAAAATCAAACCTTAGTCAATTTTCCAACTTTAAGCTTCCGAAATGAGAATTTTCCATCTAAGTCATCCCCGAACTTCCCGAAATTCATTTCCGACCATACGTGCAAGTCATAATACCTGAAGTGAAGTTACTCATGGCCTCAAACCACCAAACGACGTGCTAGGGCCCAAAATGACCGGTTGAGTCGTTACATTCTCTCCCACTTAAACATACATTCGTCCTCGAACGGGAGAAGACCTGCTCCGAAGTTGTCCGAAATCACTGTTTAACACCTCGTGCACCTACTTATGCTACCACAACCCAGTTGAGCACATTAGCTCGAGCCAACTTGAAGATCCTCCCTTTTATTTAGTCAAGTAAGCCTTAGAACCAAATTCCAACATCCGAAATTCTCTACCAGACCAGTCTCCAACATATAAACACCGTATCAATCACTACACACTGTACCAAACATGATTGTATACCCTTACTGAATTCACACCATGCACCGCATAATTCACATGACCATAATAACACCCTCTGGCCACAATAGCCGAAATCTCACGAATCTGGTGCCCACAACACACCTCATGACGCCTATAAGTCCTGTTTCAAGTTTTGCAATACTGCCACGATGGAAGAGATGTGTAAGAACACATAACCACCTGCCGAATCACAATTTATGGAGTCTCTCCTCCTGACAAGAATCATTACCTCATTCTGGATTGATTAATGATATTTGTTCTTTAACATGCCTTATATAAATCCGATCGCACTGATCTCATGTCTAATAATCTCGTCTTACCCAGTTTAAGCTGCTCCACCAATAAGCCACTGTAAACAGTATCTAAGATTTCATATGACGCGACAATGTGCCAACAAGCTACAAACTCGAATGTGATACATAAGGAAAAATGAACTCAGGAAAGAACTACTCAACCCACGTAACTAATTAAACAACCGAAAAGATGTTATGAACCTTCCTCATAAAATAAGAAACAAAACACACAAGAATATATATGGGGAGTTGTACTCAACATCACACTGTTGCGGTGTGCAACACGATCCAACCAATGTACCCGTGGCGGCATGCCAACCGATCCACACGTAATAATCTATAAGGAAATACTTACCGAGCTAGAATGCTCATACCTACGAAATACCCGAATGTCGGCTGCAAGCACGCCAAATTCATAATACCATCCCTGGGGAGATAGATAGCGTCATACGCTACAAAACTCAAGCATGACTAAGGTGCAATAATTGACCTGCATTTCGAGAGCCATCATGCTCTCATAATACCACAAACTACATGGGATCTCGATACGAGTGCGAATAATCATACCGTCTCACAATCCCCATGGCACAATAAAGATTACACAGAATAGCTGACAATAGAAATAACATCCAAGGCCCGAAGACTCCTCCATAAATAATGCTATGCTGAAATGAACACATTCGGCCGGATATAGAGCACACACTTACGTTTAGATCCATCCGCGGACCTCAAGTCGATTCTGATCGTACCATACTGGGCCAATAACCTTTCAAGTATCCGCAGTAACCTCTTCCCTAACACATAAGAACAACCGTCGAATCCAGAACAAACTTCCGTAGTTCACAACCAAGTGAATAGAGCACCTTCCAGTCCTAAACTCTCACATTAGTGATAGTACCATAATCTCCAAACTTGGTTTCAGTCTTTAATAAATCAAGTGACTGCATGCCACACTTATGAAATCTTCCCGTGGGATACATTCCCATGACTTTTCGCACCATATAACAAGTCTGTACATCTATACCACCGGCCATACTAATGTTGTAAAGCAAATCGAGAATCGGCAAATCAGTACACAAAGCCTCTTACATATGACAACGATTTTAGGTGGCGCTAAAAACAATACCAACTTACTCTAAACATCTGAATTTTTTCCTACTAATCAGAAGCCTGTGACATTCTTGTCTACACCGAACCGCAACCTTGATCCTCAACTTCTGATTCCCCATGCCGCTCACCACACCTAACATGCCAATATGCGAGAGTAAAAGAATTCCATCATAACTCCTGAACCACTAATAGAATAAACACTCCATCATATAGAAACCTTTCACTTAACTCATTTCAGGAGAACCATTGCAATACACGACTGAATTCCTATAACTGCAGAAAATACAATCTGCAAGTAGTGGTCTAAACTTCCATAACTCTTATGGGATCCATCTACATATAATAGGCTATTATAACCGAATACCTCCAAATAAATCAAATTACGGCGGCCATCAAGCCTCGCACGTACTGCCACAAATTACCTACATAACTTAATACGCTGAAGGAATTGATCATTGCCACCATCATGTCGATTCAACCATTGCTAACTGATCTGAGTTCTTCTAACTTACTCTGGACTTGCCTTAGAAATAATAATAACTCCATTCAAAATATAACGAACTCAATCTGCATTCATTCTGAGTGACCCTATTTCACGAGACCATGTTGCCTCAAAACCCATGAACTAACTCATATCCTTCTTGTGCACACATTCGCATCTTCAACTGGTACACCCATGCTGATAATTCCTCTACGAATATGAAGTTATCTTCTCTCATTCCTCGAATGCTACACCGCAGACTAATGATAACATAGAACACTCCAAGCCCCTTTCATAATCCACTACAAAAGCACGATACTTAACCATACCACGGACTCGAAATTCTTAGGCACTGCACTTTAATTTTGAACCCACTAGGACCATTGTTGAGAGTCACCCACTCTGACTTGTTCCCGAATATAATCAAATTCTAAGGCTTTGCTAGCACATGAACACCCTCTCAAAGAAGCAACCAACTGAATTCTTTTCCTTGTACATCACATCCACACGAAGCATAAACTCTGAGTCTTCTCAAAACTGAACACGAACTGATAAGGCCAAATATAACACACATTCCTCAAATCCTTTGCTCAAATTACCACTAATGTTTTCTTTACTTAGTCGTAATAACCCAACAATATACCGATAACCAGAAACAGCACAAGTAGACAACCACTCAATCCAATCATAGACGGTGGGGGCTCTCCCACTTAGCTTGAAGCTACAATTACATAACCCTAGGACCCACCGAGATTCCTTCTTCCCATTGACATCAGCTGAAAGTCCAACAATACATTCCAAACTCGAAGTCATGTTGCATCTAAATAAAATACGTGGACCTAGTCACTGTCGACCATGAATTCCCAAATGGCTCCAAGCTTTTCTCAAGGCGTGTGGCCATCCTACCACAGAACCCATATATTATTTTGCCACTCTCCAACTTTGGTTAAACCCTCTCCTTTAAGCAACTCCTTGACTTCTGCTTTTCATTCTTGACCTTATAGCAATTCAACCACCGCAAAACACCTCCCTCCACGCCCTTCCTCATACTTCGCTACCTGAATATTGCCCCAAATCAAATCCATACCTGTAGCACCTGAACAAATGAGTCGCTGCCAACTCTAAACCTCGTAGAAGATCATTTTTCTCGAGCCATCAATATTAGAAACACCAATTTGATTCTGAACTGCGACACACCGCTATCTCTGACAACCGCTCCTCAGGCACCATTTCACAACACCTTGCCCCGAAGGACAAAAATCAAGGAAGACCATAACACCGGCGAACCTTAATGTGTTCAACAAGGACGACAATGCTACATCACAATTGAGAATTTCGCCACGCTAGAAAATACTAAGTCTCATTATTTCATCAACCAAGGCCTGAACATCCATAGTCTGATTGCCTTTCTTTCGCCGGAATTTAAATGCTGAACCTCTAAGCCGTGAATTGAGAAATCCTCCTTTCAAGTTATTCACTGCCACGACCCATAAATAAGCACCATACCATTACACCAACACTGTGCGATTGCGGCGCATGAATCATCATAACAATCAATGCCCAACCTCAAACATAAGCAATACTAATACTGAACTAAAACGACAGAACATCCTTCCGTAAGGCGATGCCAATAGCCCGATCAAATACGCAGGGAGAAACATCATGCACCATATCTGCAGTACCATTATAATTCCTCGATTCCCAATCGATAACAAGCGCTTCTCGTAGCATAATATTGAGTAGGAAGGAAATAAAGGCATAAGCCTCAAAGGAAACAAATCACACGATGAGGAATCAAGAAGGGAAATGCTCCTAACAACCCATTAGCCTCTCGAAGATAAGTACAAACGTCTCTGTACCGACCGGCAAGACTCTACTAGAGTTACTCATGACTCGTGAGACCTAAGTGAACCTAATGCTCTGATACCAAGCTGTCACGACCCAAAATCCACTAGAGGTCGTGATGGCACTTATCATCGCCGTCAAACAAGCCAACAGTGAATGTTTAACTTAATTACCCATTTTAGTCTTTTCGAAATCATAATTTTCATCAATTAAATAGTAGGACATAAAATTTATAGGGTTTGATACTGTTTTCACAACTGCAATAAAGGACAACCCATGAGTACCCCCAAAACCCTGTGTCACAAGTGCATGAGCATCTACTAGGAAATAAAATAAAATACATCTGTCTAAGATACAAATTAGACAGGAGAATACAAATAACTCTAATGGAGACTTTACAGGTTGTAGATCGTAACATGAAATGCATCTCACGGTAAGTCCCCACATCATTCGTGCCTCTGCGCCCAAAAGATCAATAGACATATATGTCCCTGCACAAAAATATGTAGCAATCATAACATGAGTACGTAAATAAATGTGTACCGAATAAGTATCTAGCCTAACTCCAGAGAAGTAGTAAGGAGGGGTCGACATCGACACTTACTAATGGTCCAATAAGACAGATACAGTAAGAAGTAGACAGATATAGGGCAGAGTAAATAAACTAATTAAACAAGTATAAATATGTGGTACAATCCTTCTCTCAACAATAAGCTCAACTCTCGATTAGTAGTCACCTCTTCCACCGGAGTATGTATGTATGTATGTATGTATGTATGTATGTATGTATGTATGTATGTATGTATGTATGTATGTATGTATGTATGTATGTATGTATGTATATATAATGGACCTCACCAGATAGGTCGTCATAATTCAAATCAGTAAAACTCCTAGATGCACTCGCCCTTTTGACAAATAATACGCACGATTCCATAGAAGTATTTTGCAGAAATGCCGAGGCGTACGACCGATCCCATCATAATCTGGTATATAACCATAGATACATCTATTATATATATTACCGAGGGGAATGACCCGCTCCCATGAGAGTGTGGTACATAATACTGTCGAGGCGAACAGATCGAACGACACGAACTATAGATGTATCTATCCTGCCGAGGCAAACTGCCCGATCCCATTAGAATAAGAAGCTTTGACGGGTCCTTGACCCCACTCACGAAGGAACGTGTGAGTTACAAGGAGCTTTGAGGAAACTTTTCGATAATAACGCATAACGCGAGAGAAATTCATAAGAGGAGTACATTTATTCCGCGGCTAATCATGCAACTCGTCAAATCTCTACAATAGCAAGTCTATCTATCACTCTACGTCTGTCTAGTCTCAAGTAGTAATGCGAAGTGAAAGAATTTAATAAGAAAGAGATAACCCAGATAGTACAATTATAACATTGCGTGAACCTGAGTCTACCCGGACAATAACATGAATGTAGCTACGTACGAACTCTCATCATGTCGTGCGTACGTAGCCCCGCAACAAGTAACACATATCAATTACAACACCTAGGGGGTAGTCTCCCCCTCACAAAGTTACATAGGAGACTTACCTCGCTCCGAAGTTCCATAACCGGCTCCAATGCCGCTCTAACGCCTCAATTAGGTGCTCGTCACTCTAAAACTAGTCAAAAAGTGTGCAAACCAATAAAAATATACTCTAATACTCATAACAAATTGATTTGAATAATTTCCCAACTTCGCTCGAAAAGTCGATAAAGCCACAATCGGGCCCACGTGCTCGGATTTTGAAATTTTTTAAAGAGAACCATTACCCATAATATTAAGAACTCAAATATATAATTTATTCTCAATTCCATGTCCAATTTCGTGATCAAAATCCAAATATACTAATTTTTAGGTTTTTCTTCAAAATCCTAAATTTCTACTAATTTCCATGTTTAAATCCATATTAAAACATGTATTTAACTCACAATATGTGGGAATTACTTACCTCATGAAGGATGATAAAGTGGCACTCCAAAATCGTCCCAAGTCCGGCTCCAATGAGAGAAAAAAGGTGGAATGAGCCAAAACTCGATTTGGCTAACTTATACATTCTGCCTAGGCAACTTTCGAACCTGCGGACAACGTCCCGCTTCTGCGACACCAAGACCGCTTATGCGGAAAACACTGGAGGTCGCCTTCACAATTGTAGACAATGTCCCGCTTCTGCAATATCACAGCTATGCAAATCCACCTCGCTCTTGCGCTCCGCTCCACTTCTGCGCTCCAAGAGGCCGCATCTGCGCCATCGCAGATGCGAAAAAAGTCTCGCACCTACGGGCACTGCCCAGCTCGCCCAAAACCGCTTTTGCGACCCTCCTGGCCACTTCTACGACCCCGCACCTGCGGCCAAAACCTCACAGGTGTGGTTACACCAGATGACAACAGCTCATACATTATTCTAAGCCCAAACTCGATCCCTTTACCATCCAAAATCAGCCTGAGGCCTTCGGGACCTCAACCAATTATACCCACACGCCCCAAAATGAAATACGAACTTAGTTGAAACCTCAAACCACGTCAAACAATATCAAAATCACGAATCGCGTCTCGAATCAAACTTACAAATTTTCAAATTTTCAAATTCCATAATTTGTGCCGAAACGTACCAAATCAATCCGAATGACTTAAAATTTTGCAAACAAGTCCTAAATGACATTACGGACCTATTCCAACTTCCGAAATCGGAATCCGACCCGATATCAAAAGGTCCATTCCCGGTCAAACTTTCCAATTTTTTTTTTCAAATTACCAACTTTCGCTAAATGACCCCGAAATGACCTACGGACCTCCAAATCTACATCCAGACGCGCTTCTAAGACCAGAATCACCATACAGAGCTATTCCCAGGCTCGGAATTCTAAGCGGACATCGATAACATTAAAATACACTTCAACCCAATTTATGAAATTCTTTCAAAATGCCAACTTTCCACAATAGGCGCCGAAATGCTTCCGGATTATCCAAAATCCGATCCGGACATACGCCCAAGTCTAAAATCGTCATACGAACCTGTTGGAACGTTCAAATCCCGATTCCGAGGTAGTTTATTCAAAAGTTAAACCTTAGTTAGTTTTTCCAACTTTAAGCTTCCGAAATGAGAATTTTCCATCTAAGTCAGCCCCAAACTTCCTGAAATTCAATTCCAACTATACGTGCAAGTCATAATGTCTGATGTGAAGTTACACATGACCTCAAACCACCGAACGATGCGCTAGGTCTCAAAATGACCGGTTGGGTCGTTACATTATCATAGTGTTTTGTGCTCATTATTGACGAGCTCTTTTGTATTGTGAGGACCCCAATCACATATCTGATATGCTGGATGTGACTATTCGAAGGCTATTATAACATCAATCACCAAGCTTAAATTATAGGCAAAATACCTTAAAAGGAAACTTTTTACAGTGCGGGGTCCTGTCCATTGGACGAATTGGGTAATGGGAGAATGGCAACTGGGCCCTGCAGTGGTAGAACCTCGTGAACCCCTCTAAACTTGGCATGTATTATTGGTTATATCCTTGAACTATTCGTGGTCTTAATTACTCCCTATACTTGGTTATTCAATAGCTGTTGCCCCTTTGGATGATCTCATCATAGGAAAGTGGCATGCACTCGCTAGCCACGTAGATTTTCCTGTCCATGTGGCATTTTTTTTAAAAATAAAATATATTTTACACATTTTTAAGTGTGTTACTTTTTTAGATAATATTTTTCGAATAAAATTTATGATAAAACTTGGCTAGAACTACATTATTTAGACTAAAAAAATTCATTTGGCTAAAAATACTAAGCTTTTAGTTATTATTTTTTGAATTTGACATGAAAATAAAAATTTATATAGTTGAAATAAATAGTCAAGAAATCTAAAAAGATATAAAAAATACATAGTTTGATTTTTATTATTTTGGCTACAATTTTTTATATAGCTCTAAATTATGGAGCTCTAAATATTTTTTTTTACAAATATTACCGGAAAAAGTAAAAATATATAGCTGAAATAAATAGTAATTGCATCAAAAGAAGAAATAAAAAGAGTGTACAATTGCAAGCTCACCATTTTGTCTATATCTTTTTATTTGGTAAAAATAATGGAGTTGTAGCCATTTTTTAAACTGATTTGATGCGAAAATAAAAATGCACAATTAAAATAAAAAAAATTATATCTAAAGAAAAAAATAACAGGAAATACACAACTAGTACTCCATTATTTTTGCTAAAAGTTTTCTATTTGGCTAAAATGATGGAGTTCCAACCAAACTTTTATAAATTTGCTCCCAAAAAAACGAAATATGCAGTTGGAACAAATAGCCATATCTATAGAAGAAATTAAAAATAATAAAAGTTAGAGTAAAACCCACATTATATGTTAAGATGAATCAAGAAGAAATACATAGTTGTAATAAATAAATCAGTATATATGACTATATGACAATTAAAAGTTAAAAAATAATTTATTTGAAAGCTTGATTTCTCGATTTTTCTTCACTCTCGCACACTTAAAAGAGAGTGCACCCACACACTTTGACACATTAGCGTACAAGGGATGACTCTCAGAAGATCAAATTAAAGAAGGTAATTAAGATTATGAATAATTTAAAGGTGTAACGTTTATGAGAGTTTTAAGATATTCCGCCTAAAGTACATCATAAATGTGAGTTCCAATCCACTTTTCGAACCATCAATTTCGTTACCGGGCAATATGAGCGCTAACAAGTGCATATAACAAGAATTTTGCTTTTAATAAAGCAATATGCTTGCATATTAAAGGTCTAAATTACTGTCCACTTCATTTGAAATAATTTAGTTCATTGAATATAATAATTACTACTCGTACATGACTAAATTCCGTTGACTTGTTCAAACAATAATATTGCATTAGCCAACAGAATAAAGAGGCAAAATAAGGGGGGGGGGGGTAAAATAGCAAAAAAAGAAAAAAAAGAAAAAAAAAACTTTTCTTAAAAGAGAAACAGCGGTCCAAAAGTCTATCGTTCTAAAGTAAACTCAGCCACAACCCGACCGGGTCGAATGAAAAACCCAAACCGACCGGGTCGAGCTAGGTTAATAACTTAATATACAGGGGGTAGTAACGCTTTGTTTTCAGAACGAAGTCCAAAGCTATTATCGCACTTCTCCACATTTCTTAAAAAAGTAGCAGATCTAAGCAAACCCCAGAAAGAGATTTACTATTAGGAAAATGGAGGGGACATCAGCTAGAAGAAGCGGCGGCGGGGTTATGGAAGGATTTTACAGACTTATTATGCGCCGTAACTCTGTTTACGTTACCTTTGTCATCGCTGGCGCTCTCCTCGGCGAAAGGGTCAGTCTTTTCTCTTATGTCCTTTTTACATTTTTGTGTAGATTTTGGTTTATTTCAATTGGATCTGAAAAATATCGGATCAGTTTAACGGATTTAACAAACCAGATCGGTGTGGCGCAGTTTGTGTTTTTCTTAATCTCTATGTTTGTTTGTTGCAGGCGGTGGATTACGGGGTTCATAAGCTCTGGGAGATGAACAATGTTGGGGTATGCACAATTTTCCCTTTTCTTTTTTTTTTGTCTTTTGACATGCTTCTGTGTATCTTGTTTGTCGAATTATATTATGTTTAATTTCCTGTGTATTTTTGCTGTGGTATTGTGGTAGGGGTCATTTTATTTCATTTGAGAGTGGTGTCTTAATTAGGTTGCAGCTAATCTCGCATATTATGTGTAGGGCATGAACACTTTCTAATTATATGGATAGGTCTTGATTATTTGGAAGTTGTTGTGCCTTACGGTCCTTTATTGTTCTTATGATGCATGTTTTTCATTGATTAGATTTTGTGAAACAAAGGAAGATGGTAGTGATGGATGAGTTTTACCAAAAGCCATAGGCCAATAGCCTTAGGGGTCGTTTGGTTTGAATTTGAAGACAAGTTATGTCGGGATTAGTTATGCTGAGATTAGTTATCCTATTGTTATTTCTTATTGACTGGTTGATATGCTGTGTTAATCTTGGGATTATCAATTTTACTACTTTATCATGGGATTACTATTTTACCCGGTGGCAGGTACAAGTTATCCCGGTACTATTTTTAATCATAGAATAACTTATCCCAGGATTAGTAACCAAACAAGGGATAAGGCGGTACTAAATTTCCCCCCTAGATTATTGTTGCTTATTCATCATATCAAACGACCCCTTAGGATATACCATCATGCGATTCTATAAATTGATTAAGAATCTCAAATAACAATCTTGAGTTCTTTTGGATGAGTTGTGACTTGTGATTATGTCTCAAGTTTAAATGATGTATTGGTTAAGTGCTATAAATGGATTGGTTCACTTTTCTGCTGATGTCGAACAGTGAAAGATGGTCATAATGTAGGTGTCTAGTACTTTAATTTGCGCAGCTTGCATCAGGTGGTTTCACCTCTTTTGAGGTGATTGTTAGGTGGCTCAAGTGTTTGAGCAGTTAGAAGCTTGTATTCCCTCTATCCCATGTGATAGAAACATTTACCCACGTCATAAGACCAATTAAGAACTTTAATCTATCACACTATATACCTTAGTAACAAAATGATGTTTCTGGTTTTCAGTGTCGAATCATATCTATACTCGCTCGTTCTCACTCACACACACACGCTAACCATTAATTAATCTTTAATCTTATCAGAAAAAAAATATTTAGTCTTTAGTTTAATAGGTGTCAAAATAAGGGTGTGACCTAGCGGGTCAATGTGGTGGAATGAAAACCATGGGAGACTAGAGTCTAAATCTTAGCGAAGATGAAAATGTGGGGTATTCCTTCCAATTTTCTTAAGCTTTTGTGGGAAGAGTTATCCGATACTTTTGTTGGTGGGAGGTAGCAGGAGCCCGGAGGAATAGTTGAGGTGCATGTAAGTTGGCCGGGCACCATCGTTATAAAAGGATACTTGTCTCACATAGAAATAAGATAAGTAGACTATTTTTTGGGTCACATTTTTGAAAGATTCAATAAGGGAGGTTGCTTGATTTAGGCTTCCGTAACTGGTGCATGTATCAACAAATGTTCTCTCACATTCTCTGTTGAGCATCGGTTTTGACTTGGTTGTATGCATGAATGTCACTGATATTATGCTGTCAATGGATATCCTAAAAGTGCCTAAATATATGCCAGCTTACTTGTTTTACAATGTTACTTTGTCTATTAATATCCTGAAAAGAAAAGACAATTCTAGTCTTAGTTGGATGTGATCAGACGTAACATGTCTTTATCTTGTCCTTGTTCAGTTAGCAATTTTTATTTGTTGAAGTGATGTAGAGTGCCAATTGAACTAACGAAACTTTCAAATGCAGTGAGGCCTTTCAGCCCTTCTTCTAAAGTTTTTATAAAATTTCTAATGCATTTTTTTGTAGTTTTTTGGTCAATGAGCAATCTTTTAAAATTTATCAGGTATTATTATAGGGCTTGCATAATTCCAGTAGTTGCTCAGAAAGGGGTATTTTAGCTGTTTTGTTCTTTGGGCTCACGTGGGTCAAACATGTACTTGACCTGCTGTTTTGACTATTGAGAGTTCAAGAATTTTGAAAAAAGCTCATTAGTAGCCTATTGTCTAAACTTAGCCTTAAGTTGACTTAGTTCTCACAAAGTGACTCATGATCACTGTTAAATCACAACCCAAAATAAAGCCGGTTCATTATCAGTCTCTTGGCATATGCTTATATGAGGAATCTGGAGATGATTTTTAGCTAGCACCAGCTTTGACTTTTGAGCCTAGATATGTTTGGTCATTGTAAATACTTTACCTCAAGGGTGCAGAAATTGCCCTTATGATATTAATCTCTCAACTGACGAATCCTGGTATAATGTCTTAATTTTATGTAATTGCTTAACTTGTCAAAACGAGGTGATACAACATAGGTTTAGCTCAAAGCGTTGACAAGTATTTACGGGTTATCATCAGATAAGATGTTTATGCATGGAATTCGGAGGCGGATCCAGAATTTGAAGTTTATGAGTTCCTGTGACGTCCTCAAGTTAATATATAACAATAATTGGGTTCGCAGTCAAATATTTCTAAATATATATGAGAGATCTGTGCAAAAGCTACCAGGTTCCCATGAACCTGACACTTTGGATCCACAACTGATGGAATTTACTTTGTCAACTTTATTGGGTTTGAAGTATTCATTGTGGTCTTTGTCATTCTAACCTAAAAACAATTTGTCCCTTTGATTCTTCTTGTCTATTTTAGTATGCCTCCCCCGAGTAGAAGGGGTATTTTATTAACTCCTTTTTTTGGATAACTCAAAACTCCATTTACTTTACACCAGAATGTGTCAAAAAATGTACATACAAAGTGAATGCATAGTCCCACCATGGTCCACAGCTAAGTTAGCCTAACCATCCATGCACATTGGTATTTTCTCTTTACACCGAAAGTTCAAATTGAACAAAAAGATTCTCTATACTAGTTATATTGTTCTTGCTTTCTGCAGTGCTCTTCTATTTCCTTCATTCCAATTTGCCAAAGGGCACGATACTGGTGTTGTCCAAGCTGTCTTTCTCCGTTTGCTGATATTCATATGTTCCAACTCTTCATTGCCTTAGTTACCCTGTTCAACATCCCTAATATCATGGGATTGCCTCGATCACCATCTTCAACATCCTCGTACCATGTTGAAAAGCAATAATGCACGGCTCCAAAATTTGCAAAACATGTTATTATCTCCCTGCTCCTTGCATAAATGGCACCAACTTACCATGATCCATCTTTGTAATTATCTGGCATTATAATGGCATCGCTAAGGGTCACTTTCTAATTTTCAGTGTTAATTCGGCCATTGATGTTTTTACTCTTTTGAAACCTGCTTTATATAGTTAAGAAACTACATTAGATCACAAGCACTTATATAATTTAAAAATATGTAAAAGAAGTGTTTGAAAAAATTGTAGTCAAAGAAAAAACTCTTTGATTCCTCGTATTGTAATAGTTCATAATAAAATGCGACGGATGTCGTAGTTACTGTAGTGCTTTGATGTCCATACATTCTACACCATTCTCTTATCACACCTTTAGATAACTTTGTGCAGTAAGATTTTACTGTAGAAGACTTCGTTGCCCTCCCCGTTCATACCATCCTGTCCCTCATACTCTATTGGGCAATTTGATTATTTAGGTAAGAATGATTTGGCCTCTTCAAATTTCTGATTCTAGATGGTCCTTCTGAAGATTTATATTCCAAGTGAATAAGTGATCCATCCACTGGCTACCTCTCTCCAAATAGTCAACCACCTTCTTTTTCCAGTCATTCACCACAACACGATACACCTCTGAAAATGCCTCCTCTAAAGTTTTCCCTTTACGCTGCATGTCTTTCCAAAAACAGATGCGCTTGCCAGTACAAACTGTGTATCCGGATAATCAACTTCTTTCTTTCGTGATGCCTATCCCTACACTCACCTCGTAAGAATGCATAACCTCACTGAGAACCATCTATTAATAACTGCATATTTGGCACCTGTTATTCTTCTTGTTAAAGCGTTCTCCTCCTCCTTCCCCGCTCCCCTTTCGTTCTTCTCTATCCCCCAAACCTGATTCTTTTATTCTCCTTTTATCTTCGTCAAAAAATTATTGTCTATTTATCGAAAGTTAATTCTTTCCCCAGTGTACTTTTTCCATTCTCCTTGTTTTTTAATGTTCAGCTCCTACTCGTCTTCTATTGTCTCGTATTTATTTAATCATCTCCCCCATCTTTAGTATTTCTATTCTTCCATTTCATTTCTGATTTCTGTTACTCCAGTCACTACCTTCTTTCTTTCTTTTTCCTCTCTCTCTCTCTCTCTCTCTCTGTGTGTGCGCGCACGCGTGTCCGTCTATATTATAGAGGGAGAGATTGATAGATAGATGGATAGATATTCATGTGCTCCTTTGGTTCTTCTTCTTCATTTGTTTCTTTTATTATTCATTAGCTTACAAGTTTCTTTCTCTTCTCTTTTACCTTTTCCTGATTTCTCTCACCTATATTCCGGGTTGCTTCTTTTTTCTTTTTCTTCTTTTGGTGCGTAAGAGTGGTGTCTGGACAAGCTTGTACGCATCTCCTCTTCCACTTTGTTCTTGCTATCTTCTAATAGTACAAGTACCTGGTACTTTGCCTTTCAGTGTTTTGTCAGAAGTGACGACTTCACCTAGTGTCGACTCCGTTGGAATTTGAAGCTTGTTCCTAAGTTTGACATTCCAACTTCGACCTCTAGGCCATCACCTTGGTGTCTCTCTATATTCCAGTAGTTTGTTTACATTTTCTTTCTTCTTTTTCCTTTTTTCTACTCCAAATTTCTCCATCGTAAAATTGACATCCGTTTTAAGACACATTTTGCATCATCAGGGGTCTTTTGACAAAATAAGAATTTGCTGTGGTAATTAGGGACTTGAAGGGTTGGTATCTTACTTCATGGCTAGCTATCAAAGCTAATAAGAAGTCTTGAGGAGCTATGAGTTTCAGATTGTGTACCTTGTGGCAGAAATGATAAATGATGTATATAGAAGTATTAGCAATAAGCAGACCAGTAGGAAGAAACAGGAAAGCCATGATAACTTTTCCAAGAAGGCAAGACGTTACTTGTGAAGTCGTTGAATGCTGAACGTCTGTTCCTATTTACTTCAGCGTAATCAGTCAGTAATTGCATTAGGTCTCTACATACAGAACTCTCAATGTAGTGGAAAACTAGTGAATGGAAGTATGACCTAAAGTTAAAAATATCGAATCAACCTCGCCTCCAGAAAAGTGAAACGATCTTTAGCTTTGAGAAAGCATGATGATAGTAAACCAATTCTTATCTAAAGTAAGTCTCTCTTAGATAAGCATCTTCGTATCTAAGAAGTAGTTGCCATGTCTCACTATGACAGTCTTGATATTTCTGGTTCCGTTTTCATTTTTAGTTCCGAATAGTAACTCTCTAATCTTTTGGTCTGTTCCCATGCTTAATTTCCCTCTTGCTCCTGCTGTTCTAGAAGGTCTCTTTTTAATTCAGTGTCACTGGGATTTCATCCATTTCTAACTTGTGTTCCTATTATGGAATGCAGAAGCGTTATGAGGATATTTCAGTTTTGGGACAGCGGCCTGCTGAATAAATTTTCAGTCATGGAGCTTATTTGAGCCAGAGACAGATTCGATCTTTCAATAATTTTTTTGCAACTCGGCCATGCTGCGGCCGTCTTTTAAATATTTGCTGTAGTTTTGGAGGAAATTCGTTGAATGAAATATGGTACTTAAAATTTCTGTCATAAGGGCTTATGTGTCACTATGGGGTGATGGAAATAATTGTTATTGTAAAAGTACTTTCTTGCATTTTACATGAAAGTATGTTGACGAATTTGAGATGTTAATTTGGGTTATAAAAAGATGATGTTAAAGTAATGGTTGAAAAGTTAATTTGATACATGCCATAGTAGTTATAAGTTTGTATAGTTTAATGTCTTGAAAGCCGTATTGTGTAATTAGAATGATCTCAAGCATGTTGGAGTATCTATAATAATTAAGTGTTATATAAATTGTAACGGAAAGAGTATAATTTGTGAAATTACAAGATCATTATCATAAAAAATGGAGAACACAGTAATGTATCAGAAAACAGGCAAAGCAGTCTCCAATTGGTTCCGCCATAATGTTAGCCCCTTTTCAAAATCCTTTTGGCACCTCTCTCTCTTCCATCAGTTTGGATTCTCTTCCTTTGCTCCTCTACAAACTTTGGGGTTTTTAACATTTTAGCTTGATACAGACTCACTTTAAAAGAAGCCAAGCTCAACCAATTTTCTTCGTTGGTGGTACAAAATCATGGAGAGCTGCAGAGGGACAAAGAAGCGATAGGGTGGCAGAACAAGAAACGAGGGTGTGGCCTAATGGTCAATGAATTGGATTGAGAATTATGAGGTCGAAGAGCTGAAATTTTGAATAAGTCGTCTGTGCAAATGACACCAATGTGTATTGGGAAATGAAGATTTACATTTTTAATTCCTCCAATTTTTCTATCCCTAAGTTGCATCATTGTACTTCAGCTGAAATAACTATGCATATTCTCGATTTTCTATTAACTCATCATCTTATCTAATCACCCCACATCTTAAATCCGTTTAATATTGGACATCTTTCACCTCTAGCTTCCTTTGATTCAGCCAAAGATGTAATTGGTTCCAACAAGTTAGTTTCTCCAGCATACATTTGGAATAATTATACATTGGCACCTATGTATAGTTTCGTGATTGATAAACCTGATTTTCTGCCAACTTGGGGACAGGCTTTGCTTTTCTTAGCGCAGTGTTTGCCTCTAATTGCTGATTACTGTGTTTAATTAAACTCTAAAACTTAAATCAAATTCGATATGAGAAAACAATTTTCACAATATACAGCAGAGATTAGGGGCTAAAAAACCTGAAACTTCACGTTAAGGCCAGTTAAGAATTTAAACAACTTACTGTGTACACAACACAATACGAGAAGCTAGTTTGTATGTTTAAGGCAGAAGAGAAGAAAAAGTTGATTAAAGTTTTGCTTAATTTTGACTCCTTGCAGCCTTACATATATGAATCATAAAGAGCTACAACACAGCAATAAACATTATTGCTAATAAAATGTAAATGAACAAAGCCAAACCAATATGATATTTAATAACCGTACTTTTTTGAGAGAGAAAAGAAGAGCCTTTCTCTTTGCCTAAGATTTTGATGCAATACTAAAGGTAGTTTAACAAATTAAAGGGAACTAAATTTGCATCTATTTCTAACAACGAACTTCATTCTTTATAACTTTAAATTTGCTCCGATTAGACTTAACGGAAAAAACGCTTCATACCAAGAATTTTTTCGTACTCGAGATATTTGGGTAAAAGTGGAGAATTCCCAATGATCCCACTGATAGTGGTATCAGGTATGATTCGTGTGAAGAACATATAATGATTAAATTAAATTCTAGTCTTTAATTGCACTTTGCAAAGGCCTTAGTCATATTGGCCTGTTTTATCCCAAAGTAAGACCTGATTAACAAATTCGCCAAAATTAAACAAAACTTCAGCAAATGATCAAAATTGAAACTAAGATCTAAAAGTACTTTAACATTTATTCTTGAAATAACCTAATTGTTACTTTTTTTTCACTACCTACTTCTGATTCCTAGCATTCTTGATCTTGAACTTGAACCTGAAGGTGCTCTTTTTCCTTGAGATATCAAAGCTTCACGAGCTGAATTTAATCCTTTTGGAGCTAATAGTGTATCAAATGAAGAATAATCCATCCATTCCCTCAAATTACCCTCTTGTCCCCATTTTTCTGGCACAAAAACCCTACCTCCAACTTTAGTCCAATGCCTCTTCAACTTCTCACGACCTGATAACAATGGACCTTCTTCTTGCCCTCTTGCCAATTTCTCCGGTTCGATCGAAAAATCACCTATTTTATCTCCTTCATCCACCATTGTCAGAGATCCAAAGTTCTTGATTGAATCTTGATATTCAGCTGGTTTATTATGAGAGAATTCATCACCTTTTTTCATTGTGGAGTCGCAGGTCGACATATTTTTCGGCGAACTAATCAACCAAGACTCAGTCACAAGCGTTATCTAAATATGCTTTCAGATATCGCTATACAATTACAACTCGTTTTTGCTCAAGTAATCGCACAATGAGGTGGTGCATGAAATTGTTAGAAGGCTTGAATATATATACAATTTAATAAAGAGGATTTGTTTGGGGGAGGGGAATGGCCAATGGGTGGTGAATTGTTATACACGTCTAAGACATTCAAATTTGGACACTTCTTTATTATTCTCCACGAATTGTGGGGTTCTATGTCCTGTATGTGTTTAGGGAAAGTGAGGGAGTTAGTAGGGTTCACTTATTTCCTAGCAGAGTTCTTGTGGTTGAACTAAGTATAGCGTGTACTTTTTCTATGTTAGATATAGAGACACATGATTAACAAAAAGTGAAAATATGGAGCAACAAAAGTATGTGTGAAGAATGTTCATAGATATTTTTCCCAACAGGGGCGGATACATGCACCTTGTTTCGAACGGAGTTACATCATATCGTTTCGTCGAATTTGTTAAATATGTATATATAGATAACAAGCAAAATGAAATATTAACTATAAATATTAGAAAATGGTGCCGTTTGTCGTTAGAATAATTTATTTATTTGCTCTTTTCTTCAAATATTGATACTGTTTACAATAAATCTTGTGTAAGACTCAGTAGCGAAGCCAAAAATTTCTCGAAGGGTGTTTAAAATTTAATATACACACGCAAAAAAATATTTTTGATCTATATACACAATATAAGTTTCTATATACACAGTAAACTTTATTGATAAAGGGTGTTTAGTTGACCACCCTTCAAATTATGTGCCTATGCCACTGGTGTACGCTACCAGGGGCAGAGCTAGTTTTTCATTTGCAGGTTTGGCCGAACACAGTAGTTTTGATCGAAACTCTTAAAACATCCTTTATTTATTTTAAGAAATTCATTAATTATATATAAATTAGTATTAAATTAAAACCCATTAGTTTAAAAGGAGTAGAATTCCAAACCCAAGCTTCAAATTCTAGCTCCATCTTAGTAGCCACTGTTTCAAAACGATGACTGAGTTAGGACTGTCCATCCATTTGGTTCTCATTGCACCGTACGTGCTATTTCCCATCATAAAGTTAGACTAAATTTATAGCCTGTTTGGCCAACCATTTTTTTGGGCCAATTTTTTTTTTTTTTTGGTGTTGGACAAGCTTTTGGAAGGAAAAAAGTGCTTTTGAGGAGAAGCAGAAGTAGTTTTGGAGAAACAGAAAAAGTAGCTTCTCTTTAGAAACACTTTTCTGAGAATCACTTTTGAGAAAAATACACTTAGAAGCAGTTTTCAAAAGCTTGGCCAAACACTAATTACTGCTCAAAAGTGCTTTTCTAATTAATTAGCCAAACACAAACTGCTTCTCACAAAAAACACTTTTTTAAAAAGTACTTTTAAAAAAAATACTTATCAAAATAAGTTGATTTTAGAAGCTTGGTCAAACGGGCTATTAGACCGTCAAATTTAAAAAGCCAAAGTAATAGGGTACTTGAGTTTATGTGTACGAACATGAATCACTCGTAAAAAAGCTCATATGTGACAATAATGTACTTTTATATTTCATTGGTTATGATAATAAATGGAATATACTTTGAATAATCTAGGGATATTTACAAAAATTGCCAGTCAGACTAATATAATTGAACTTTCTAATTTCGAATATTTTTATAACTAGTATTAGTACCCCAACACTAATTATATCAAATATTTAAGTTATTTAGATTGTATATAAATAATCTTAAAATTTACACTTTCTCAGTAAATATAGATAACCATTGGATATTAACTACATAAAAAAATTAATCATGTCTTCTATTTTTCTTTTTTATATTATTTTTATCGGTGTCATTAGATCCTAAAAATAGTCGGGAAGCAAAATAATAACTCATATTTATGGCAAAATAATCAAATGTTGAGACATTGAATGACTCTTTGGATAAGACTTAACTCTTTTACTATTACTTGAACTCCTATTTGATGTGTTGGTATCTCTTAAAAAAAATATTTTTTTCTTAAAATTTCAGTTTCTAAAATATTATTTTTCAATAATAATTATTTTTATAATAATGTAATTGAAAATATTATTCTTAATTCAAAACTCATTTTAGTTGGCTATCTAAAAATATAAAAAATTATTTAGCTTGTGAATTTTTTTACTCCATTTTGATATTTGACATTAACCATGTTAAGAATCTGAGTTATTTGAATTATATGTAACTAACCTTAACATTTAAACCTTCTAAATAATTATAGATAATCGTCAGATATTAATTAAGAAACACTACATGAAAAAAGACTAACATTTTCTCAATTCTCGTAGTGATAATTTTATTTTTGCACTATTCTCATAGGTGTCATTAGAACCTAAAAATAGCCACAAAGTGAAATAATAACTCATATTTATGGCAAAGCACAAAGGTTGACACGGTATAAACGATTCTTTGATTACGACGTGACTCTTATACTACGATTTGAACTCTTATTTGGTATGATTTTATCTTTCAAAAATATTTCTATTTTGAAATTTCAATTTCTAAAACTTTATATATATTATAATAATGATTATCTTTATAATGATGCGAGTATGATTTTATCTTTCAAAAAATATTTCTATTTTGAAATTTCAATTTCTAAAACTTTATATATATATTATAATAATGATTATCTTTATAATGATGCAAGTGAAGATATTATCCTTAATTTAAAATTCACTTTAATCGGCTATCTAAAAATTTAAATGATTCTTTGGCCGGATTTATTTCAGTATGACTCCACTTTAAGTTTATCGATATCTCTAGCCCCAGAATTTGAATTTTTAATATCCTATATATACAAAAAATTTGTTCTTTGAATCATTAAATGTTAAATTAGTTGATTATTATTATAAAATATTGCATATATTGTCTTAAAATTGTCAAGTAGTTTATTTTTCGACACCATACTTGGCTTAACCTCAATGCAAACTACTCAAATTACATTCCAATTCAAATTCGAATATCATATCAGTTTGTTAGTAATAATGATTTTTTAAAAACGACACATAATGTAAATTAAAAAAAAAATATTCGAAGATATCCTTATCTTATAATCTATGTATTTGAGTTGGAAAAAATATATTTGAAATCGATGAGATTAACTTTCAAATTTTTTATACTCAACAAAGATGAAACATAAAAAGAAATTTGTTGTCATCTTTTATTTCTCGTTTTTAGATCTTTCTAACATTTTTTTTCAATATTTATTTTTTTAATCTTATTTTTAATGTCATTATTTCTTTTGTTACAAAAAATTAATTTATTTCACTATAAAAGGAAGGATGAGTTTTAATAAAAGTTGTCTACATATGAACTTTAATTATATTTTTTGTCTTTGGTTGAAATTATTTCATATTTTTCTTTTAGCTTTATCTAATCAGCCTAAATAGGTGCTCACCCGACCATTTAAATTAAAAAATTAAATGATGTGTAATTTATATATAATCCATATATAATATGTGTATAATCGTGTGTTGTCGGTATATCATATATTTATATTAGCTATAAAAAGTAAACAATAATTATGGCCGGATATTATGTAAATATTCCATAAAATTTTGTTTTTTTTAGTTTATCTATGATATAACTTCTATTATAATAATTTTAAAACTCTCTTCTAATGTTCAAAAATATGTTATCTTTTTATTATCTTTGAATTAAAAGAAAGTAAAGAGTTTTTTCGAAATAATTTGTTTACATTTTAACACAAATATTTCACGTCATACCAATTTTTTTTTATATATACTCTTTGTTACACTTAAAAGTCGCTATAGAAACTATCAATTAGAAACAAATTTATCTCTTGTTGAGTGTGAAAAAAAACCTTTCACATAATCTAATGATTCAAAACTAATATTCTTCAACGGAAAAAAATATTACACCCTTACAATATTGACTTGACTACAGCTAAATAAATAAAGTATCTAGAGATTTCGAAATCCAGAATCGAAATGAAGAAGATGGACTCTAGAGATTTCGAAAAATTTAAACAATAATTGACATAGAAATGAATTAGCAGAACACTTAGTGATTTTTTTCTCTAGTACCAGAAATAAAGAAGCAATAGAAAATGAAGGAGAAAAATCTCGAACCCTAATTTTTAATTTTCTTCCGAAATCTCTTCCAAACCCTTTCTAAAATATTCTCCAAAACAATCCCCCTACACAAGAAAAAGGTCTCACCTTATATAGACCTCCAAAAGATCTCGAACCTTCTTCCTTTCTCTCCAAGAAAATTCCCAAAACGAGAAATCCTCTCCTTCAAACAGATTTCCCACCCCGTTTCTGATGAAAGAGGGAAAAATGGAGGGAGTAGATTAGCTCAAATCCAATCTAACGCTCCCTATTTTTCCTTATTTTCATCTGAAGGGTGAAAAAATCCGAGATAAATCAAAGAAGCATGTGAGGGGAAAGGGAATCTGTCATAAACGGTTGTAATATGGTAGGAGGAGAGAGGGGAAACGCGAGGTATGAGATTGGTGTTCACTTGCCCTGGATTTTGAGCGATTTGGGATCTGGTATGGGTGAGAAAGGTGAGTGAACAGTAGCTGCGCCGATTTGGATCTTGGAGATTAGGGTTCTGTGTATTTTTGTGTTATAATTGGGATGGGTGGGTAACGGGTCGCGGGCTAGGGAAGGGCGGGTAAGGCTGGGGCAGATTGACGTAAAACTGGGCCTTAGCTCTTGGTCCACAATCAACAGCCCTATTTCCTTTTCACTTCTCTCTTTTTTCAATTTTCTTTCCTTATACTAATTAATTAAAACTTAAATTAAAACTCCTAAAAATAATTAATTTGGGAAAAACTAAGCTGATCAACTACTAAAATATTTATGAAAAATAATTACTCATAAATTAGAAGGGAAACTACAAATTTAAAATTAAAAGGCTAAAAATGCAAAAGTAAGCCGATTTTCGTGATTTTCATTTTTTTAATTAAAAAAAATTGTTAATTAATTCCAAAAAATGTAAAATCAAACCTAAATGCGATGCATGGTATTTTTTGGCCTTTTCATGATTTTTTAATAAAATAAACGTGCACAGAAAATGCAAATAATTAGCACAAATTTCCTCAAAATCCTATAAAATTGTAAAAAATGGAAAAAATTATTTTTCTTGTATTTTATGGGAGTAATTCACATAGGACAAAAATCACGTGCTCACACCCGTCATTACCAATAGTCACATCTCTGGCATCACCATGCTGAACCTTATCCTTGAGGACAAGCAAATGAGGGTCATCATACTGACGCTCCCTGATACGATCAAATAAGGAAGACCGAGAAACCACGCAAGCTAGAACCCGACTGGGCTCCGAAAGATCCAATCTCACAAAATGGCTGGCTAAGGCCTGAACATCCATCGCCATGAGTCTCTCTGCTGCTGGTAAATAAGCCAAACTCCCCAAACTCTCTGCCCGGCGACTCAAGGCATCGACCACCACATTGGCCTTGCCCGGGTGATATAAAATAGTGATATCATAGTCCTTTAGCAACTCTAACCATCTCCTCTGGCGCAAATTTAGATCCTTTTGCTTGAACAGGTGTTGCAAGATTCGATGATCAGTATAAATCTCACAAGACACACCGTACAAATAATGACGCCATATCTTCAAAGCGTGAACAATGGCAACCGAATCAAGGTCGTGGACAAGATAATTCTTCTCATGTACCTTCAACTGTCTGGACGAGTAGGCAATCACCCTACCGCCCTGCATCAATATCGCTCCAAGGCCGATCCTCGAGGCATCACAATAGACAGTATAAGGCCCTAAACCTGTAGGCAATATCAAAACTGGGGCTGTAGTCAAAGCTGTCTTGAGCTTCTGAAAGCTCGACTCACACTCTTCCGTCTACTAGAACGGAGCACCTTTCTGGGTCAACCTGGTCATAAGAGCCGCAATCGATAAAAACCCCTCAACAAAACGATGGTAATAACCCGTCAAGTCAAGAAAACTACGGATCTCTATAGTTGAGTATGGTCTAGGCCAAATCTGCACTGCCTCTACTTTCTTCGGATTCACTTGAATACCCTCACTCAACACCACGTGGCCTAAGAATGCCTCGGAATCCAACCAAAACTCACATTTCGAGAACTTAGCATAGAGCTTCTTTTCTCTCAAGGTCTAAAGCACTGTCCTCAGGTGCTGCTCATGATCTTCCCAACTCCGAGAATACACCAGAACGAGTATCATCAATAAAGACAATGACAAACGAGTCAAGCTATGGCCGGAACACATTGTGCATCAAATGCATAAAGGCTGCTGGGGCACTGGTCAGCCCAAATAACATAACAAGGAACTCGTAATGACCATACCAAGTCTTGAAAGCAGTCTTCGGGATATCTAGCTCCCGAATATTCAACTGATGGTAACCTGAGCGCAAGCCAATCTTAGAGAACACTTGTGCGCTCTGAAGCTGGTCAAACAGATCATCAATACGAGGCAAAGGATAATGGTTCTTCACTGCAACTTTGTTCAACTAGCGATAATCAATGCACATATGCATAGAACCATCCTTCTTCTTCACAAACAAGATAGGAGCACCCCAAGGTGATACACTGGGCCTAATAAAACCCTTATCAAGAAATTCCTGTAACCGATCCTTCAACTCCTTCAACTCCGGAGGAGCCATACGATACGGAGGGATAGAAATGGGCTGAGTGCCCGGCAACAGATCAATGCCAAAATCAATATATCTATCAGGCGGCATGCCCGAAAGATCAGCTGGAAACACATCGGGAAAATCCCGTACTACTGGGATTGAATCAACTGAAGGGGTATCAATACTGACATCTCTCACATAAGCTAGATAATCATCACACCACTTCTCAACCATACGCTGAGCCTTAAGGAAAGAAATAACTCTACTGGGAGTGTGATATAAAGCACCCCTCCACTCAACTCGCGGTACACCTGGCATAGCCAACATCACAGTTTTGGCGTGACAATCAAGAATAGCATAATGGGCCGACAACCAGTCCATGCCTAAGATAATATCAAAATCTACTATGCTGAGCAACAATAAATTGGCTCTGGTCTCAAAACCACTAAGAGCAACCAAACACTACCGATAAACACGGTCCACAACAAGAGAATCTCCCATAGGAGTAGAAACATAAATAGGGGAACTCAAAGAATCCCGAGGTACACCCAAATACGGAGCAAAATAAGAAGACACATAAGAGTAAATGGAGCCTGGATCGAATAGAACCGATGCATCTATGTGACAAACCAGTATAATACCTGTGATGACAGAATCGGAGGCAACAACCTCGGTACAGGTAGGAAGGGCATAGTATCTAGCCTGGCCTCCCCCTCTAGGGCGACCTCTACCTCCCCGACCTCTACCTCTAGCTGGCTGAGCATGTGGGGTGGGAACTAGAGCTGTAACCATAGCCTGAGAACTTTGTGGGGCACGCTGTGGCTGAGAAGTCTGTGGAGGTGCACCCCTCTTAAGTCTGGGGCAATCCCTCACCATATGGCGTGTATCACCACACTCAAAATAAACTCTAGGAGAATGTGGCAGCTGTGACTGGCTCGGGCCAGGTCTGCTGGACTAACCACTGATCTGGGGCAATCCCTCACTATATGGCATGTATCACCACACTCAAAATAAGCTTTGGGAGGACGTGGCGGCTGTGACTGGCTCGGGCTAGGTCTGCTGGACTGACTACTAAAAGCACCCCGCGCAGGAGGCGCACTAGATATTGGAGGTGCATAATACGACTCCTGAGGCCTATGAGGAGCTGGAATACCACTGGCTGCTGGAAGCGATGAATGAACGGGGCGACTCATATAACCCCTACCATGATGATCTGCAGCTGCGGTACGGGCACCAGAATAATGGCCCGACTCCCGAGACCTCTTGGCCTCCCTCTCTCCTCTCCCTACCTAGCATGCATACCCTCAATACTTCTAGCAATGTTCACCACCTACTGATAAGAAATATCCATCTCCAACTCACGAGCCATGCTAGACCTGATGCTGGGAATAAGCCCCTCAATAAACCGGTGAACCCTCTCGTGAATAGTAGAAACCAAGGCTGGGGCATGTCTAGCCAAGCTAGTGTAACAGAAAACATACTCCGAGACAGTCATAGTACCCTAGCGCAAATGCTCAAAGTCTGCGCGCCATGCATCCCTGAGGCTCTGAGGAACAAACTCCCTCAGGAACATATCTGAAAACCGAGTCCAAGTTAGTGAAGCTGCCTCGTCCGGACTGTCTAACTCATAGGTGCGCCACCACTCGTAGGCGGCTCCTCAAAGCTGGAAGGTAGTGGAAACCCCAATCGATCATACCTATAGTGCTGAGGATACAATAACACTCCTCTAGAAATCCTAAGGCATCGTCAGAGGCTAACCCACTGAATACTGGAGGATTATACTTCCTGAACCTCTCATGTCTCCACTGCTCATCCTCTGAAGTTGCTGCCCTGTCCTCGGGCTAACCTGGGGCTACAGGTTGTACAGGAAAAATCTCTAGGACCTGATCAACATGCACTCGCTGCTCAGGAGTGCGGGCGGCGGGAGTCTGTGCTCCTCCCCCGACCTGAGATGTAGCTGCAGCAAGTGGAAGCAACCCTGCCTGAGCCAAAGTGGTGTACATGCTCATGAACTGCGCAAGAGTCTCCTGGAGAGATGGAGTAGTGGTAGCAGTAGGCGTATCAGGTACCTGGACTCCGGCTGGAACTGCTGGTGGTACCTCGACGGTAGCTCGCGCGGGTGCTCTGGCTGCACCATATGTGCATCTCGGCCTCTACCCCGACCCCGACCTCTGACGGCTATAGTAGGTGGCGCGGTGCCTGATCATCTCGGGTAGCACGTGTCCTCACCATCTGTGAGAGAATAGAAGACAAAATTTCAGAATTGTGATATCAAAATCTCGCACAACAAGGAAATCAAATGAAGTGGAGTTTTCCTAACAGTTACATAGCCTCTTGTAGATAAGTACAGACGTCTCCGTACTGATCAGCGAGACTCTAATAAATTGACTTGTGATTTATGACTCCTATGAACCTAGAGCTCTGATACAAACTTGTCACGACCCCGGTTTGCCCTCCGTGAACCATCGTGATGACACATAGTCTCTACGACTAGGTAATCTTAACAATGCGGAAAATAAACTAATTTGCAGAAGAAACAAATAGAACCGAGATAGTGAAATAAAAATAGCGTTTAAAAGTGCCGCTTGACATACACACTATCAACTCTAAAAAAAACTAATACATTTTCCAAAACCCGGAATCTCATGACCACATGCCTTTGAATGTCTACAAACATCTAACTCCAGAATATCTAACAAAGAAACGAAAGTGCAGAAGGGCTAATATAAAAAGAAAGAGTAGAAAGGGACTCTTCGGTCTGCGGACGCGGCAGATATACCTCGGAGTCTCTACATGCGCCTCGTCTCAAGCGTGGTAAGTCTGAGTGGAAGTACCTGGATCTGCACATGAAAAATATGCGCAGAAAGGGTATGAGTACACCACAACAGTATTCAGTAAGTCCCAAGCCTAACCTCGGTCGGGTAGTGACAAGGAAGGTCAGAGCCCTACTAAGGTTAAATAAAATATAAGGTTTAACAGTATAGAACAAAAACAATATAAATAAGTACAACGGTAAAAGTAATATATGATATAAGGACAACAACATCTAACACAGAGGCAAAGTAAACACAGAAAGAGATACAACTCAGTACAAGGATAACAACCGGGGATCTCCCAGGATACTGTCCTGTAGTCCCAAACATAAATATCCAGTGGATCTCACGGGATACCGTCCCGTAGTCCAACTCATAATGCGAGGGGATCTCCCGAAATACCGATCCGTAGTCCCAAATGTAAATACTCATTACAGGGGGAATCTACCGGGTGCAGTCCCGTAGTTCCAATGTAAATGTGCAGGGGGATCTCCCGGAATATCGTTCCGTAGTCCCAAAGTAAACATACAGGGGGATCTCCCGGGATACCGTCCCGTAGTCCTAAAGTAAACATACATCAACAACAAGAAGAGTACACAGTTCAATTCAAGTCCCATAACAAGGTAAAACAGATATTTCTAACCTAGCATGCTGCACGTAATCCAAATAAGGCAGTTTGAGCAAGAAAGGCAATTAAGTCAATTAGACATGCTTTCCTAAGCTAACAACATGCTTAAATTGCAAGCAATATAAACAAGAAAGGAAACATACTAGCAATTACTTAATGAAAACTGGATTTTTCAACAATTAGCACAAATACACACTTGTCACCTCACGTACAAGGTATTTTAATTATCAATAATTCCAAATCCTAAGGGGAAGGTCCCCCCACAAGGTTAGACAAGCCACTTACCTCGAACCGATTCAATAATCAATCCGAGACCACGTTCTTGCCACGAGTACTGGACTCCAAATGACCCAAATCTATTCAATTCAATCGCATAATGTAAATAACACTTCAAGTAACTGATTCTACAAGGAAATTCTAAGCTAATACGCGAAATTAAGTAAAAATGACCAAAACGCCCCTCGAGCCCACGTCTCGAAATCAGGTAAAATTTATATTTCCAGAATTCTCACACTCTCACGAGTTCAGTCATACCAAAAGTACCAAAATCGGACCTCAAATGGTCCTTCAAATCATCACTCAAGGTCTCTTAATTAATCAAGCCCTAACCCCCAAATTACCACTGATTTTCCTCAAATTTTCATGCTTACAATGATAAAAATCACCTCAATAACGAGTTTAAGGACCAAAGACCTTACCCCAATTAATTCCTCTGAAAATCTCCCTTGAAAATGCTCCCCAAGGCTTCTTCCCATTTGAAAAGAGGTGAAAAATAACTCAAATTCACGAAGGTAACTATTTATATGTTCTGCCCAGCTAATCCGCTTCTGCGGTCATGGGACTGCACCTATGGTCTCGCTTTTGCGGAACAAAGGTCGCATCTGCGACAAATTACTAAACTCAGCTTTCCGCACCTGCGACTCCCCATACGCAGATGCGGTACTACTTCTGCGGCTCCTGCTAGTTCTCTCCATTTCCGTTTCTGCGGCTACACACTTGCGGGACCCAGCCGCAGGTGTGGTTATGACAGAAGATCAGCAGCTGAAGCTGCTCAAACGAACTTCCAATTCTTCCGACAACCTCCCGAAACCATCCTGAGGCCTCCGGGACCTCAGCCAAAAGCACAACCAAGTCTATTACCACTGTCCAAACTTATACCAATCCTTAAAACACCCAAACCAACATCGAAACGACGAATCAATCACGAATTCAAGCCTAAGAACTCCAAAACTCTAAATTTACGCTTTCGATCAAAAAGTCTATCAAACCTCGTCCGAATGACCTGAAATTTTGCACACACGTCACATTCAACACTACGGAGTTACTCCAACTTCCGGAATTCCATACCGACCCTCGGATCAAAATCTCACTATCGAACCGGAAACCTCAAAAATTCAACTTTCGGCATTTCAAGCCTAAATTAGCTACAGACCTCCAAAACACATTTTGAACACGCTCCTAAGCCCGAAATCGCCCAACGGAGCTAACGGAACCATCAGAATTCCATTCCGAGGCCATCTTCACACCGTTCCGACTACGGTCAAATTTCCAAAACTTAAGCTCTTATTTAGGGACTAAGTGTTCCAAAACTCTCCGAAACTCAAAACCGAACATCCCAGCAAATCAAAATAGCAGAAATTAATACGGGGAAAGCAGTTAATAGGGGATCGGGGCGTTAATTTTTAAAACGACCGGTCGAGTCGTTATAGTTACACCGATAAATTATCTTTACGTTCCTCTATTGCACATACCCATGCTTGAAAATGCAACTCTCCATTTGAAGAACGGCTACCCCTTGCTTGAGAATGGTGATTTTTTTTTCCTTTCAGATAGTTGAATCAAACATTCACAAAACGTGTTCATGAAAACTTCTTTGGCTTCTTACAACAATAGAATATTAATCATACATTTTAAATATTGAATTAGTAACAAAAATTTAATTTTCTACTCAAAGATGTTAAATTGAGTGACATTCGCGTATGATATTGAGTGTCTTACAAGAGATATTGATAATTGTGCACTATATGGTATTTTTTAGTAATTTAAAATAATCTAAAAAATTCAACCCAGTTTGAGTAGATATTCATTATTTGATTAGTTTTCGATTTGACTGTAATTTTCCTTTCAACCATGTATTGTTCCTTCCCTGCTAAGAGGGTTGTTTCAACTACCATAGGGTTGTTTCAACTACTGCGTGGTTCATTCAAATCTATCTATATTTACTTAAAAGGAAAGAAGTCAACCCTAAAAATTTGCCAAGTGTTCCACATATAAAATGTCATGTGGCAATTTTTGAACAAATTAGTTATTTTAGGTAAAATTAGTTTCTCTTTAAGTAAATATAGATTTGAAAATAATTATTTAGGTTTTCTATATCTAAAAAAAAAGAAGAAGAAGCAGTTTCTATGTTTTTCTATATTTAAAAAAAAGAAAGAAGTGGTTTCTACGTTTTCTTTTTAATTTTTTTTTAAAGAAAACGTCATTCCTATTAAATAGGTATATACATACATTTTGAAACCTTAAAGAACGACAATTGGGAACGCCATTTTCATATATTTGCCCTAAAACTTTCATCCTCCAGATTCGGCACCTCAATCCCACGACCACGATGTCTCACCACGATATCAACTCCTTACCCACAAACTCTTCTGCCCAGGATTCCAGTAACATAATTTCACATTTTTATCAAATCAGTTGTAAAATCAGTTCTACTTTTACGGTATATATTTCTGTTCTTTCTCCGTCGTGTGCATATCAAACAACAATTCTAGAGTACAAGAGGTGATTGGTATAATTTGTATTTCATGAACAATCTTTATTTCACTTGAGATTGTATTCCTTTAACAGTGAAGTTTTAGTTTCTACTTATATTTACCAATACCTTAGTCTATTTCAGGATATAATGGCGGCTGAAATCAATTTCGTTAGTGAAATTAACAGCAAGTCAATGAATTGGAAGTTAAAGGTTCGTATTCTCAGGCTTTGGAAAATTCGGATCGCGACAGGCCTGACAACCCTTTTTCATTTGAGATTATTCCGATGGATGAAAAAGTATTGTTTAAAACTTTATAATTACTTTCTATTTATCATTGTTTACATATGCGTAAGTATATTACAGTCATATACAAAATAACTTAGTCATTTTAACTAATTGAGTTTTTTTATAGGGCGACCGCATTCACGCAAGTATTGACAGGTCTTTTATCCAAAGGTTCAAACAACAAATTAAGGAAATGGGTTTGTATATCATGAAGAATTTTGTGGTTTCTTCAAATAGTATAAAGCTGAAGACCAAAGACCACAAGTTTAAGTTGATGTTCACGTATAAGACCATTGTTGACGAAATACATGATCCACATTTCAACACGTGTATTTTCAAATTTAGAACCTATGAGCAGCTGTCAAATCTCCAAGAATTTGATAATACTGAGCTATTTGGTAATTAAAATTCTCTCTTTTTTTCCAGTTTCATTTTATTTTGCCTTATTTGTTTTCTATCTTATGAGTTCTAAGTGTGAACTAAATCAATACAAATTATAGTACATAAGATCAAAGATTAAGTTTTAGATTAAAACTGAATTTCTTGATATTATTAAATCCTCTGTCGAAAATCATAATCTGATTTCTAGAAGGCCTTTGTAGGCGTATGGAACTAAAGAAAGATTAGTAGTGTACCATTACTCTGAAGATCTCCAGTACATGGGTATAGTCTTGGTACTATTTTACATAGTATTTACAGATAGTATTTCAGTGGTTTTATGAAGGCCTAAGGTTACCTTTTGATCTCTTACTTACATAGGTAGCTAATGGAGTTCATGCCCACAGTTTCCTTTGCATTCTCTTAAACTTTCCCTTTTAACAAAAGTCAATATGAAACTAGAAGATATAAACCAAGAGTCTGTTAAGTTGGAGGTACCAGAAGATTTAATGATTTGGCATAAATTTCCCCACTGATATACCGGTACAATTTCAATGTTATTGGTAATTTTGCGTGCTGCAGTAACAATTATAATTAAGAATCAAACCACAGATTAAATTCTTCTATTTAGGTCTTGAATACTATCAGGTATTAGATGTTGAGTGATTGCGTACCTCAACCTCAACACACCTGTTCAAACTCTAGGAGAGAGGGGAAAACCAAAATTAAAAAAAAAAGGGTGAAATCACACATTTCAAACTCTATGAGATCATTGGAGATGTTTAACTGGTAGTAAGAATCACAGAAGCTTAACACTGAAAACATTTATACAAGGTTGAGTCCAGTAAGAAGTATGAAGAGTCGAAAGAGTTTAACACAAAGTATTCACTTAAATGATTGGTTATTCAGGATAATGAAAACAATTATCAATCATACTATATTATAAGTATGAAGTCCAAAATGTCGGGTTAAAAGACCAAAATAGACATCAAAAGTTGAATGATTGTTTTGCCCTTTACCCAAACATTATTTCAAAAACCCTTTTCGTACAAAGATGTAAATGCAAATACCATTTAGAAATACAAAAAAAAAAAAATGGCCAATAAAGAGATTTTAGAGAATTTATTATGGTACATGAATTTGAAACTATACATTTTTCAAATTAGTCTCGACATTCCCATACATGTACCGTTCTCAGCTGATAATATTATTATTGATATATAAAATTAGTTTCTAAATCAGTTTGACATGAAGAAGACGAAAAGCAGCAGCTATTGGCATGCCAATGTTAGACAACAAGTAATTAGCATTATCTTGAGTACTTCGATGGAGGTCGTCAACTAAGACGAGGTAACTCTAATACTGTTGTAACATTGTTTTATTAGAAACTGTTATTATGAGTACATGTACCCGAATTTCGTTGATTTATACCTGGTGCATTTTTTACTTTGATTTCTTATTTCTTTCATCCCTTTTTTTTTTTTTACTTGATAATACTGTATATTTGATGTGGCCAAGGCAAATATGAAATGATAATAAATTGATATGAAGCAAAGAAATAGAAAAAATTAAATATGATGTTACTAAGATAGATGCAGAGAGAGAAAAATCATAACAATGCAAAAGCAAGGATGTGAGGACGGGACATATATTTTATTTTAGTAGTGAGAAGATAGTCCGAATTTTTTCTTTTATGCAAATAATCTTTCAATTTAAATATGAGTTTACAAAGGATTTGCTTTTAATTTTGAAATCGATATCCCAACTAATCATTTGTAATTATGATCTGGAGATGAATATATTAAGCATTTTATGTTTTTCTATATATAGGATAGTTGAACAGATTTCAGATTCTCTAACTGTCTCCAACTTATTAAAACAACGATGAACTTAGTAGTAGATGATTGCACAAGATGAATTTGTTTGGAGCGCTTGGAAAACATTATTTTGTTAATTATTATTTTTATAATCCATATATTGGAGGAGGAGGAGGAAGAGTTGCTTTTTCTACTTAATTGATATTTAAAATGGTTCCAGATTTTATGATTTTGCAACAAATTTATTTGAAATTATTTTTACTAAGAAAAACTTGTAATTTCTTCATAACTATTAACCTTCGAATTTCTCACGGTGAATATATTTTTCTATCTTCATTCCTACATATGAACAACATTTACTTCAAATGTTCTAAGTATCAAATTTTGTATAGGAAAGAGTCTTGCTTCATGTATTAATGAGAAGTATGTTTCAATTAACTTTTTTTATTAAATTGTAAAAATCACCACATAGAAATCGGCAAATGTAATATGTTGTCTATGCAACCGAATTCACTATCCTGAAATATAATACGGCTTCTTCGTTGGTTTAGTTCGCTAAATAGGATCCATACATTATTTTTTAGGAATTTACTCTTTATTCATTACTTCGGATTTTATAAATCAAAACATAATTTTAAATATTACTTGTGTGAGTTTGAAATTTCTATGCCTACTGATAAGGGGTTTACGCGTAACCAGCGTGTCTAGAAACTAGTACTATATTATAAGTGTGAATACCTAAAGTGTAAGTTAAAAGACCAAAATATCCATCAAAAGTTTGAAAGACTGTTTTACCCTCCAAACAAGCATTATTTTAAGAAACATTTTTGTGCAAAAATGTAAATATGCATTCTTCAAAGATAACAAAAGAAAAAATTTAATGCAATTAAAAAGAATTAGGAAAAATAGCAACGTAGGAGCCGTTCAGATGGCCATAGTAAATGAAAAAAAAATGATTCTTGGTCTTCCTGCAGCGCTTCTTTTTCTTCTCATAATTGATTTATCTTCCATTGCTTATTGAAAATAAGCTTTGAACTGTACTTCCTTTTCAGTTTTCAATATTTGTTGCATATTCATGTAGGTCAGCCTTCTCTCATTTTTTATTTATTTGTTATAAATCGTGAGTAGATGATCACACCCAACTATGCCTTATAAAAAGGACCCTGCGGACGTTGCAAATATAACCTGAGTATTCTGCCCAGAGTCGAATCCACAGAGAGTTAACCTATCAATCACTATCTTTAGACCCACTAAACTCTTGAGAACCAATTTCCCCAAACGTTTGAATCACAGTTGATGGTGTCTTCAATAACTAAAATTGCAAGTAAATAAACAGTTGTAAACTAAGGATGCTAAGGTTGTAAACAATAATGAGAAAACGCTAAGGTAATGACTTCCCCTATTGATGGAATCCCTTCTGTTTATGCTTCATACAAATTGACCAACACCTCTCTATCAATCATGAACGCTCATCTTACCGTAAATCTCTCCCGAGTAATTACAATAATATACTCAATGCACTCTCCCGAGATACACTAGCTAGCTCTAATTAACACGGTTCACTTTAGATTGCACTCAAGGCTTCATTATCCCTAATCCCGCCTTTAAACCCGTAGTTATAGATCCCTCTTATACTTTGAGAGTGGTGTTGTTCAACAATAACCTAAATATGCACTCTCTCCCGAGTTATGCACACTAAATAGGCACAACTAATTGAGGATCCTGTCAATTAACTACAACATGCACAAAGTTGAACAAATAAAGATTGAGACTAGCAATTTGTATTCACATAAACAAGAAGTTCATCCCCCAATAGGTTCCATCAAAACCTTAGACAAAAGATTTAGCTACTCATAACTATGGGTAAACAAACTAAAACAATATTCATCATAAAACTTGCAAAAAAAATCAAAGAAAAGAAGAAAGATGTTTTGGGTGATCTCTCACAATTGTTTTTCCTTGCCAAAATACTCTCCAAATCAATACATGCCTCTCTTGGGCGAAGTCTAGTGTTTAAAATAGGGTTTTGGGTTAAAAATCCCGTGTTTTGCACTTTAGTCCCTAAAGTTCTCCTCCTCCGCCGCGGTTCTGCCGCGGTCGCGGTCAAACCGCGGCCAAACATGCTCTCTGATTCTCACTTTGTCTGCAGCCCACTTCTACCGCGGTTCTGCCGCGGTCGCGGTGGAACCGTGGCAGTCCTTTTTCAGTTCTGACTTGAGCTGTTTCGCGTGGTTTACTTGACGGAATTTTACGATCGGCCTCTTTTTCTCCATATTTGATCCCAAAAGTACTCCATAGCCTTCTCTGGTCATATATAACCTGCAAAGCATGAAAAACACTAATAAGAGCATTTTGTTATCACTTTTATCATCCAAACTATACAAGAAGGTGGTTATTTAGAGCCTAATTATAGTTAAATTCACCTATTATCAGTGGACAATGAACTAAATTCAACAATTCATCTGGTTCCATCTCGACATACAATACCCATTTACTCCTCTCAAATTAGGTAAACATATTTCTTTCATTGTTACATGTTATATGAGCTTTGCTAATTCGACAAGATAGTGCTTACAATCATTCTTATGGTGATCATGTTGTTTGGTTTTCTGCATACCTGGGCTCGACGGGGTCTGCTGCGGTTCTGCCGCGGTCGCGGGTGAACCGCGGTAGACGAAGTTCAGAGAGGGGTTCCCACCGCGGTTGTACCGCGGTCGCGGTTGAACCGCAGTCTGGGCAGTTTTATTTTATTTTATTTTATTTATTTTTTTTTGATTTTTTTTTCATATAATGTGTTACACTTACAACAATTTCGTGGGTTGCCTCCCACGCAGCGCCTGATTTAACATCGCGGTACGACGTAGGATGAGCGCAATTAAGGCTCGCTCGACCTCTGTGGTTCAGTCAGGTGCAGCGCAGACACTTCCTTTTTCTCGCTCATGCCCACATATGGCTTCAATCTTTGACCATTGACTCTAAATGTACGAGAGTCATTCTCTGTGGCAATCTCAACAACTCCTGAAGGGAAAACTTCAACTACTCGAAATGGTCCAGACCATTGTGACTTAAGTTTACCTGGGAACAGACGTAGTCTTGAGTTGTATAGCAATACCATGTCCCCGGGTTTGAAATTTCTCTCAACAATGTTCTGGTCGTGCAGCCTCTTCATTCTCTCCTTGTACAATTTTGTGCTCTCAAAAGCAAGATATTTGAACTCCTCGAGCTCATGCAATTCAGTGACTCTTGACGTGCCCGCAACTTCCATGTCTAAGTTCAGCTGTTTTAATGCCCACCACGCTTTATGTTCAAGTTCCACTGGCAGGTGGCAGGCCTTCCCAAACACCAACTTGTATGGTGACATACCAATTGGAGTTTTGAAGGCAGTTCTGTAAGCCCAGAGTGCATCATCTAGCTTCCTCGCCCAATCAGTTCTTATGGCGTTCACAGTTTTGGTTAACACACTCTTGATTTCTCTGTTGGACACTTCAACCTGTCCACTAGTTTGTGGGTGGTAAGGAGTAGCCACCTTGTGGCGTACATCGTACTTAGAAAGCAACTTTTCAAAGGCCCTGTTGCAGAAATGAGTGCCTCCATCACTGATAATTGCTCGTGGTGTCCCAAAGCAGGTGAATATATTCTTCTTTAGAAATCCCACCACCACTTTTGCATCATTAGTGGGTAACGCCGCAGCTTCCACCCATTTGGACATATAGTCTACAACAACAATAATGTACTTATTGCCATAGAAGCTGACGAAGGGACCCATGAAGTCAATCCCCCAGACGTCAAACACTTCCACCTCTTGAATTGGGTTCATGGGCATCTCGTGGTGTCGGGAAATGTTCCCGGTCCACTGACATTCATCGCAGCCCTTCACCCATAGGTGCGCATCTTTAAACATTGTCGGCCAGAAGAATCCAGCCTCTAGCACCTTTGCCGCTGTCCTAACCCCTCTAAAGTGTCCACCATACGCCGATGCATGACAAGCCTACAAAATAGAAAATTGCTCTATCTCGGGGACGCATCTCCGGATCATATTATCAAGGCATATTCTAAACAGATAAGGTTCATCCCAGTAATACTGGCAGCTTTCACGAAAAAAAATTTTCCTTTGGACCGATGAAAGGTCGTGAGGAACTATACCACTGGCTAGGTAATTAGCAAAGTCTGCATACCATGGCGCTTCCTGATGAGTGGTGGCGAGCAGCTGCTCGTCTGGAAAAGTTTCCAGTATTTCCTCAACCTCAACTACATTTTCAGCTCCCTCAAGTCGTGATAGATGATCAACGACTTGATTCTCAGTGCCCTTACGGTCACAAATCTCAAGATCGAACTCTTGCAATAACAACACCCAACGAATCAGGCGTGGCTTAGATTCTTTATTTTTAATTAAGTACCTAAGAGTTGCATGGTCAGTATATACAATCACCTTAGACCCTATCAGGTAGGATCGGAACTTGTCAAGCGCGAACACTACAACCAACATCTCCTTTTCAGTCACAGTGTAGTTCAACTGGGCTCCACTCAACGTTCTACTAGCATAGTAGATTGGGTGCATTAGTTTGTATTTCCGCTGGCCCAGCACTGCTCCCACTGCATAGTCACTGGCATCACATATTAGTTCAAACGGTTGCTCCCAGTTGGGGGCAACTATGATGGGTGTTGTGACCAGTCTCTTTTTCAACTCCTCAAATGCTACCCTGCAATCATCAGAAAACAAAAACGAGTGATCTTTTTCTAACAACTTACAGAGAGGGTTGGCGATTTTGGAGAAGTCTTTTATGAACCTCCGGTAAAAACCGGCATGTCCAAGGAAGCTTCTGATGGCTTTGACTGAAGTTGGTGGAGGCAGCTTTGCTATTACATTAATTTTCGCGCGATCCACCTCTATTCCCTTGCTTGACACCCGGTGCCCCAAGACTATGCCTTCTTGTACCATGAAATGACACTTCTCCCAGTTCAGAACCAAGTTAGTCTCGATGCACTGTTTCAGCACACGCATCAGATTTATCAGGCACTCATCAAATGAATTCCCCACCACTGAGAAGTCATCCATGAACACGTCCATTATGTCCTCAACCATGTTAGTGAATATGGCCATCATGCACCGTTGAAATGTGGCAGGTGCGTTGCATAGGCCAAAGGGCATCCGTCTAAAGGCATAAATGCCATATGGGCATGTGAAGGAGGTCTTCTCTCTGTCCTCCGGTGCAATGGAGATCTGATTGTACCTTGAGTACCCATCCAGAAAATAGAAGTGTGACCTCCCTGCCAATCTGTCTAACATCTGATCAATGAAAGAAAGTGGGAAGTGGTCTTTCCGGGTGGCTAGATTCAACTTTCGATAGTCCATACAAATTCTCCAGCCTGTGACGGTTCTTGTTGAGATCAATTCATTGTTGTCATTTGTCACAATCGTCATGCTTCCCTTTTTAGGAACACATTGCACTGGGCTCACCCAGCTGCTGTCAGAGATTGGGAAAATAATTCCCGCATCCAACCACTTTATCACCTCCTTCTTCACCATTTCCTTCATGTTGGGGTTCAACCTCCTCTGATGTTCCCTGGAAGGTTTGTGCCCCTATTCCAGCAGAATCTTGTGCATGTAGTAGGCGGGGCTGATCCCCCTGATGTCTGCCATGGTCCACCCCATGGTAATTTTGCACTCCTTTAGTACTTGTAAAAGTTTTTGAACCTGCACATCTAACAAACTAGATGAGATAATAACAGGTAATGTGGAGTCATGTCCCAGAAATTTATACCTGAGGTGAGCTGGCAATGGCTTTAACTCCAGCTTTGGTGGTTCTTCAATAGATGACTTAGCTGGAGGAGTTTCTCTCTTTTCTAAGTGCAAGGGCTCAAACTCTAGATTTCTCTCCCAGAACCCTCTACCTTCCAATGCCAACACCCATTCCACCAAATCCTCACCATTCACTTCATCTAAGTTCATCAAACATGCAGCAAGAGGGTCCTCAATTGTCAACACCTCATCATCAGACTCTACAATTACATCCACGACATTAATAAGAGAGCAATTGGCGAACTCGCTTGGTCGCCTCATAGACTTTTGCACATTGAATGTTATTTCCTCATCATTGAGTCTCATTTTGAGCTTCCCAGTCTCACAGTCAATCAGAGCTCTCCCCGTGGCCAAGAATGGTCTTCCTACGATTATAGGAATCTCTTCATCCACTTTGCAATCCAAGATCACAAAATCTGCAGGGCACAAATTTCCCCACCTGAATAAGCACATCATCAAGGATACCGAATGGATGCTTCACAGTCCTGTCGGCCAGCTGCAACAACATGGAGGTGGGTCTAGCTCTCCCAATGCCCAACCTCTTATAGATAGCCAAGGGCATAAGATTAATGCTGGCCCCTAAGTCACAGAGCGCCTTAGCAAAGGCAAAATTCCCAATAGTGCATGGAATTGTAAAGCTACATGGATCGAACAACTTTTCAGCAATAGGTCTCGTCACCACTGCACTACAGGTCTGAGTAAGTGTAACCGTAGCCAAGTCTTGAAAATCAAATTTCCGGGACATCAAGTCCTTCATCATTTTTGCGTACCCAGGCATCTCCTTTAAAGTTTCAACCAGTGGAATATTTACCTGGATTTGTTTGAGCATTTCAAAGAACTTTTTATACTGCTCCTCCTTTTGATGCTTGGCCAGCCTCTGTGGAAAGGGTGCAGGAGGTCTCTTCTTCCCAATCACTTGGGACTTCTCTTTGTCAGCTACTATTTCAACTACTGGCTCTTCAACTGGCTCAGCTACTTTCTCGGTCTCCTGCTGAATGTTCTTTTCTTCCTGAGCAGGCTGGACTGTCACCTCTGTCAGTATCGTAGACTCATCCAGCTCAATGGGCACTGGAATGAATGTCTCAGCCTGTATATTTTCTCGAGCTCTCTCTTGTTCTACATCTAGATCCCTGCCATTACGGAGACTCACCGCCATCAGCTGCTTTGGGCTCTGATCTTTTGGATTAATCTGGGTGTCTGCAGGTAATGTCCCCTGAGGACGATTGTTCAGAGACATTGAAATTTGGCCCAATTGCACTTCAATATTTTTGATTGCTGCATCATGTGCATCTACTCTTTCATTTATTTTTGCATTGGACCCAATAACCTGCTGCATCATTGCTTCAAGTCTAGTGAACCCATCTTCTTGCCTTCCACCATGTTGTTGCTGAGGTGGGGGATACCCTTGCTGCTGATTGTTGTACCCCTGTGGCCTTGGATAAGGTGCCATATTTTTGGGAGGTCTCATACCTCCCATGCTTCCAGCATTGTACTGTGGCTGAGGCGGTCTGTATGGCTGCTGAGTTTGCTGACCCCAGTTCTGATTGCCCTGTCTCTGGCCTCCATAGTTTGACACATAGTTCATGTCTTCAGGGTGCTGATGATGATGATCATGTTCTGCATTCCAAGGATTACCAACTGGCTGACTAATGCAAGATGTGCACAAGCCCCCATTGGTAGTATCTACAATGTGCACTTGCTGTTTCTGCCCTGATTCCTCCACCTTTTTGGTGAGTATGCTCATCTGTGTCAAGAGGGTCGCCACATTTTCAGCCATGGAATTTGATGGGTCAAAAGGCACTGAGTGCACCACTGGAGTGATAGGTGCATTCCTCGTCGTCCACCCCGAATTTTGAGCCATTTTGTCAAGTAGACTCTGACCTTCTCTCCAGGTTTTGCTCAAAAATGCCCCACCAGCTGAGGCATCTACAATGTTCTTCATGCTATCTGACAGTCCCATGTAAAACCGTTGTCCCAACATCTGATCTGGAATACCATGGTGTGGACATATAACCAACATTCCTTTAAACCGACTCCATGTCTCATGCAGTGTCTCCATTGGTTTCTGTTTAAAGCTCACGATCTCATAAATTTGTTGAGCTGTTTTGTTGGGCGGGTGGAACTTGATGTAAAATTGCTTGACTAACTCATCCCAAGTTTCTATAGAGTTTATGGGGAGTGAGTTTAGCCAGATCTGAGCAGCTCCTGTCACCGAGAATGGAAATAATAACAGTCTGATTGCTTACGGAGTTACGTTGGGTTGCCTTTGAGTTTTGCAAATCGACAGGAAGTTCTTCAAGTGCTGCTGAGGATCTTCGGCTGGTGTCCCAGAAAATAGTCCCTTGTTTTGCAGCAAGTGCAGCATGTTGTTCGTGATTTGGAACGATTCAGCTTGTATCGCGGGCACAACAATGGCAGTGGCCAGATTGTCAGCTGTGGGTTGTGCCCAGTCATATAGTGCAGTCTCAGGCACATGAGGTGCCATATATCTGACGTTTCCGTTGACATTCTACGTCACCCATGTCAATTTCGAGTTTGTGTGTTTGATGAGGTTGTTGAAGTCTTTTGTTGGCACGGTTCAATACCCGGAATGTTTTCTCGGGGTCTGAGAGTCCTTCAAGTAGTTCTCCAGTCCTCGTAGAGTTTCTAGGCATACACCTATGCAACCACGTCAACAACCTTCAAAAATTTCAATCACAAATTTGGTGTAGAGAAAACTGACTACACTAAGATATTTTGTATTTCTATCAATGGTAATTGATAATTCCGTTAACTCCCCGGCAACGACGCCAAAATTTGATCACGCCCAACCATGCCTTACAAAAAAGACCCTGCGGACGTTGCAAATATAACCTGAGTATTCTGCCCAGAGTCGAATCCACAGAGAGTTAACCTATCAATCACTATCTTTAGACCCACTAAATTCTTGAGAACCAATTTCCCCAAACGTTTGAATCATAGTTGATGGTGTCTTCAATAACTAAAATTGCAAGTAAATAAACAGCTGTAACCTAAGGATGCTAAGGTTGTAAAAAATAATGAGAAAACGCTAAGGTAATGACTTCCCCTATTGATGGAATCCCTTCTGTTTATGCTTCATACAAATTGACCAACACCTCTCTATCAATCATGAACGCTCATCTTACCGTAAATCTCTCCCGAGTAAGCACAGTAATATACTCAATGCACTCTCCCGAGATATACTAGCTAGCTCTAATTAACACGGTTCACTTTAGATTGCACTCAAGGCTTCGTTATCCCTAATCCTGCCTTTAAACCCGCAGTTATAGATCCCTCTTATACTTTGGGAGTGGTGTTGTTCAACAATAACCTAAATATGCACTCTCTCCTGAGTTATGCACACTAAATAGGCACAGCTAATTGAGGATCCTGTCAATTACAACATGCACAAAGTTGAACAAATAAAGATTGAGACTAGCAATTTGTATTCACATAAACAAGAAGTTCATCCCCCAACAGGTTCCATCAAAACCTTAGACAAAGGATTTAGCTACTCATAACTATGGGTAAACAAACTAAAACAATATTCATCATAAAACTTGCAAGAAAAATCAAAGAAAAGAAGAAAGATGTTTTGGGTGATCTCTCACAATTGTTTTTCCTTTCCAAAATACTCTCCAAATCAATACATGCCTCTCTTGAGCGAAGTCTAGTGTTTAAAATAGGGTTTTGGGCTAAAAATCCCGTGTTTTGCACTTTAGTCCCTAAAGTTCTCCTCCTCCGCCGCGGTTCCGCTGCGGTCGCGGTCAAACCACGGCCAAACATGCTTTCTGATTCTCACTTTGTCTGCAGCCCACTTCTACCGCGGTTCTGCCGCGGTCGCGGTGGAACCACGACAGTCCTCTTTCAGTTCTGACTTGAGCTGTTTTGCGTGGTTTACTTGACGAAATTTTACGATCGACCTCTTTTTCTCCATATTTGATCCCAAAAGCACTCCATAGCCTTCTCTGGTCATATATAACCTGCAAAGCATGAAAAATACTAATAAGAGCATTTTGTTATCACTTTTATCATCCAAACTATACAAGAAGGTGGTTATTTAGAGCCTAATTATAGTTAAATTCACCTATTATCAGTGGACAATGAACTAAATTCAACAATTCATCTGGTTCCATCTCGACATACAATACCCATTTACTCCTCTCAAATTAGGTAAACATATTTCTTTCATTGTTACATGTTATATGAGCTTTGCTAATTCGACAAGATAGTGCTTGCAATCATTCTCATGGTGATCATGTTGTTTGGTTTTGTGGGTGACTTTCATATATATGGTGAATTATGTATCGATATTATTTTTCTCCAATGATATAAATAATTGATATGAAAATAGTAAAAGCTAAAATTAAAAATCAAAGAATAAAAACTCCTTTTATGGAAAACTGCTTGACAATTTAACATTAGAATCATGAAAAGATAGTATGAACATACCAAAAAAAGGTAATAAGCATCGAGTAATTTTTTGGGATATGCATTTAACCATTTCTTAAACTTTATTTGATTTATTCTTGTGTAAACTGATATTTTCATTTGATTTTTATTTTTGATTGCTTAAATAGTGCCGTCTTTGTTCATTTTCTTTTGTGCTAAATTTTTCTAGAAGTTTTCTTCGCTGTTAATGTTTAGTGTTTTATTTACTCTTTCCTGCCAAGTTAGTTTTTTTATTGATTGGAAAATCTGTCAATCTCATAATGAGTAAAAAAAGAAAATCCTCAATAGGCTCATAAGAACCTGTCAGTTGTCGCAGTTGATTAATTAGAAATTATGTTAAAATTGACCTTTTATTGCATGAGTGGATTGAAGAGTCATATATATATTTAGTTAGATTTTCTTTCATTTCTTATTGTAAATTAAGTTTTCGTGAAACGTAAATAATTAGTAAATCAAATTCTCTACAAAATCATCAGATTTTTCCTTCATTTGATTATGTTGTTACTCAACAGTCGACACCTGTGCATTTTAGAGTTATTATTTCTCGAGAAGTTTTATTTTATGTCTCATACAACTTACACTAGTTGTATGAAACTTCTTTTTGTCTCACAAATTTGTGGACCCCAATCTTACACTTCTGGGTCCACAAAAATCTAGGTCCACAAAACTGTGAGACAAAAAAGTTGTCTCATACAACTAGTGTCAGTTGTATGAGACACAAAATAAATTTTTCCTTATTTCTCAGTTAGCATTTCATTTAATGGTTTGTTTTTTCTTTTAATATTTAATTTTTTCTTATTTCTAGATAATTTACTGTCAATAATTACTTTTAAAAAGGTGAAGTTTCAATACTGAGCTGCTGTTGTTGTTGAAAAGGTGAAGTATCAATAGTAAAGATGATGAAAGTAGATATTTAAGTGGTGACAGTAGAAGGAATTTTATGTTACTTTAAGAATCATATATGATACATTTCTATGGTATTTTTTTTATTATTTCTTTTTTTTTTTTTAAAATAAATGTTCTCTTTTATTTTCTCCCATAAGATTTTTTCTACTGCAGCAACTCTTCTTTTTTCCTTATAGGAATTCTTTCATTCTCCTAATTAATTCTTCTTTAATTTCTGTGTTCTTTACTTTAGCAATTTCAGTAAAATTGTGTTTATAACGATAATAATTATTGATCGAGTAAGTTTATTATTCATGGTTAGAGCGTGCATTTTCTCCCTTCGAACTTCGTCTAACTCATCGTCTATTTTAATACTCCCTCTGTTTCAGTTTATGTGAATCTATTTCCTTTTTGGTCCGTTCTAAAAAGAATGATCCCTTTTTAAATTTGGTAACAATTTAGCTTAAATTTACAATTCTACCCCTAATGAGAAGCTTTTATAACCACACAAATACTCTGAGCTCCTTTTTGACTTGTTTAGGACCACAAATTTCAAAAGTCTTATTTTTGGTTAAACTCCGTGCCCAGTCAAACAGGTTCACATAAATTGGAAATGAGGGAATATTATTTATAATATTTTAAAATATTTGTACTAATTAACATGATATACACATGCAAAGCACGTGCCCAAGAACTAAGAACTAGTGTTATTAAGTTCTACTAACTAATAGGGGAGCCCCAATAGTGCTACTCTTCACCGGATCATGATGGTTCATGACGATCTGTTGAAGAATATTTTTATAATTACTTGATCAGTAGGTGAAACATTTGATGGACCGTAAAAGTGAGGCTACGAACGAAGAGGCATTTTGCATCAGAAAACTTATGATTTCATTTTAGTTTCCATCTTCTACTTTACTCTTTTAATATTAGTAGCTTTGTTTAGTGTATTATTCGTCGAATTTAGCTTATGCTTAATAAAACACGTACTATGAGATTTAAAGCATCATCTTTGTAACAATTTAATCGATTCTAATAAGGAACAAACAAAATTTGTACACCGTATTATATTTATTTTTTACTTTTGTTGTTGTAGCTTCTGTTAACCACACTCATTATGTCTTTTTTTGTTAGACTTCTGATGCTGCAGGCGACTCTTCATGTCTAATGGAAATATAAAATATTATTGAAAAAAGGTACATGTTTAAAGTTGAGGTTAAGAGTTCCAACAATCACAACAAAGATGAAGTCTTAAAAGTTATTATGGTTACTGACGAAGAGGAAATTATAAAGAACATGCAAAGAACATTCTATTGATCTGATGTCTAAGGTTTGCTTCTGACCAACTAACTATGTAGTCTAATTTTTTCTTCATGATGTTGCCTATTCACTTTATTGCATCATTATTTTGTGTTTGTAGATGGCTTTCGTGGTACTTGAGAGTCACACACAACACACTAATTTTGCAAAAAAATTAATTAAATGATAGATTTAATCTGACTCTTTTCCCAAGAATTGAAGAAATAACATCATGAGTTGGAACTAAACTAGGCGAGATCTTTTTATACTGAACATCTGGGATCATGAGAAGGTTAGAGATCCTTTCCACTCTTGTGTTTCATTTAAGTGTGTTGGGTGAGTGGGTGGGGGTAGAGATGAAAAGGCGTGGGCTTGCGAGTTAAGCAAAACCCCATCTTCCTCACTTGATCAAAGCCGAAAGGCTGATAAATGTTTTTTATTTTATTTTCACAGCTCAAAGAAATATCTTTGTTGTATAAATTCATTCGAGATGTTTCTGATGTAGATAGTTGTTCGTGCTGGTGGACTTTCAGCAGCAGTAGTCGTTAGAATGGTTGTAATAAGTGTTGCCATAATGCAACTATGTATGTATGGTTGAGGGTGGATTCATCTGGAGCAATAAAGGCAACATGTTGTTCGTAAAATCTTCTAACATTTCACATTCTTTTGTTTCACTAAGAGTACCAGATGTTCTACTTATTATTTCATCTAATAGTCTGCAACATACATTTATTTTTACAGGTAAGAAAAGTTACCTTATGTATGCAACAGAGAACTTTGCCTCAGCTGTAAAGGAACATGTAGCTTCTAATGAAGGTGTTTTTGATTGCAACAACATTACTGTTATGTCTGTAAGTGACATAAAATCTTGATGAGAATTAATATTTTTAATGTATGCATTTCATGTGAGACTTAAAAATGTTATATAGATTATGATAACAAGGATTGGGTATTTCCAAGATCTTAGTTATCCATGTGAGTCATCGTTTATATCATCAACCAACATGACTGACTTGCTCATGTTCTCATATACTTCTGATCCAAAGTACACCACAATAAAAGGTGATGTCTTTTTTACTGTGAATTACACATATGTATAATTGTTCTTTATTTTTTCTGATAATAACTTGAGACAAATTTCTGCTTTTTCAGGTGGACTTATCCTTTTTAAAGCCAAGTACTTCTGTAGCATTACTCCAGTATGTTGTAACAACTAAGCTATCCAAATTTACACAAAATTTGCTAATTTATTTTAGAAATGATGTAATTAATAGTAAAAATTGAATGTTGCTGCCTTCTATCACACATATGTTCTCTTGGATTTGGTGTTTATCCAAATTGACTATAACAAAACTCTCGATTATTTTATATCTACTATCAATATATGTTTGATTATTGGTGTCACGACCCTAACCCAGACCCGGTCGTGATGGCGCCTCTCGTGAAGACAAGGCCAGTAGACACTTTTCATTTTTCAATTATTAACAGTTAAGCATTTAAGAAACGGTCGAAACATGATAAAATAAATCCGAAATAACAATGATAACATAAATACGCGGAAGAACACCTATACACAGCCCTAACCGGGGTGTCACTAGTCATGAGCATCTATAAAACCTAATACAAGTCTAAAATGTCTGCAAACTATTACAAATGTCTGATAAGAGATAGAAATGATAAAGAGGGAGAAACACGGGACTGTGGACGTCAAGCAACTACCTCGTGGACTCCGATATCTGCCGGGAGCTATCAGCACTCAGGAGCGGGACCTGCTACGCCTAAATTTGCACACAGGGGTGCAGGGAGTAAAGTGAGTACTCCAACTCAGTGAGTAACAAATGTAAATAAAGGCTGAAAGCAAGAAATCACGTAAGGCACAAAACATTCTATAATGAAGCAGTAAAACCATTTAAAAACAGTAAATCAGTGCAAGATAGGTAAAATCCTTTAACTCAAGTTTAACTTCATGAAAAGCCTTTCTCAATAATTAAGCAGGTAATTGACAGTCAATTATGAAAAGTAAACACATAAAGGCTCGCCCTTCGGGCACAGTATCAACAAATCCGCCCCTCGGGCAACATCTCAGAACAGTATCAGCCTCTCGGACAATCACATAGAACAATACCAGCCTCTTGGGCTCAATCTCACATCACAATGGGTACCGACGCTCACTGGGGGTGTACAGACTCCTGAAGGGGCCCCTTACGGCCCAAACGCAATATCAAGCACCTCGTGGCGTCAACACTAGGCCCTCGGCCTCATATCAATCAAGCCACCTCGTGGCGTACATATCTCAGGCCCTCGATCTCATAATCAGTATTAAATATTTCCTCACAACATAGGCCCTCGGCCTTACTCAGTCTAAAAAAATCCTCAAAAGCCACTCGGGCAGTAGTAAAACATGTTTCTCAGCCCAAAATATCATTTAAAAGATCATTTAAGTGTTAAAACAGTAAACTTGGCTGAGTACAAAAACAGTGAAATATAACAAGTCTGAGTTCAAGTATAAAGTCAAAATAGTGAGGAAATACCAGTAAAAATCCCCGAGGGGTTCAAATAGTTGGCACAAGGCGCAAATATGGCATTCAGCCCAAATCATGATGATAGCAAATAGATTTCAGTCAAATACGCGGTAAAATAGTCATTTGGGACAGACCAAGTCACAATTCCCAACAGTGCACGACCCCACACTCGTCATCAAGTGTGTACATCACCTCAATATAGCATAACAATGTGCAAGTCCGGGGTTTCATACCCTCAGAGCAGCATTTACAATCATTACTCACCTCGAACCGGTCAAATCTCTAGCTCGCGATGCCTTTGCCCCTCGAATCGGCATCCACTCGCATCGAATCTATCCAAAATCAGAATGAGGACGTCAAAATATGCTAAGGGAACGAAGCCCAAGCGAAAACAATCAATAAATGGCACAAATCCCGAAATTACCAAAACCTGACCCCCGAGCCCACGTCTCGAAATTCAATAATTTTTACATCAATAGATTCCTTATCTCCCTACGAGTTCATACATATCAAAAGTTCAGAAATCCGACCCCAAATAGTCCTTCAAATCCTCAATTAAAGGCCTAAGTTCTCAAGCCCTAGTTCCCCAATTTTCACCCTTAATCTCCACTAAAACCATGATTAAACAATGAAAAAATGATCTTAAACTCAAGTAATTAAGCTTAGGGAACTTACCCAACTGATATCCTTTGATTCCTCTTGAAATCCTATGCCTTAGCCTCTTTCCCGTCTTCAAAAATGATAAACTTATCAAAATTTCGCGAAGAAGACAATTTATACCTTCTGCCCAGACCTTTTCGCATATGCGGTCCCATACCCGCTTCTGTGGTACCGCAATTGCGGTTCAACGTCCGCTTCTACAGAATCACTTAAGTTCTCAGCCATCCGCATCTGCGGTTCCTCGCCCGCATCTGCGGTTCCTCGCCCGCATCTGCGACATTGCAGATGCGGTTCTCCTAACCGCTTCTGCGGTCCCAGTCAAACATACCTCTGGTCGCTTTTGCGGCCACTCTCTCGCATATACGGCGCCACACTTGCAGTCCCCAATCCGCAGGTGCGAAAATACCAGAAGGAGCATTCAACAGCTGCAACAACAATCCAAACTTCCCGTTAACCTTCCGAAATCACCCCGAGGCCCCCGGGACCTCAACCAAAAGCACAAATATATCCTAATACCTTATTCAAACTTGTTCCAATCATCAAAACACCTCAAACAACATCAAATCACCCAAAACACATCGGAGTGAAGCCAAACTTTCTAAAATCTTCTGAATTCCGCTTTTGATCAAAAACCCAACCAAACCACGTCCGAATGACCTGGAATTTTGCACACACTTCCCAAATGACCCAACAGAACTACTGCGACTCTCAGAATTCCATTCCGACCCCTATATCAAAATCTTGCCTATTAACCGGAAATCGCCAAAATCTCAACTTCGCCAATTCAAGCCTAAATCAACTCCGAATCTTCAAAACTCATTTCGATCGCACTCCTAGGTCATAAATCACCTCCAGAAGCTAACCGAACCATCAGAACTCACATCCGAGCCCTCTAACACATAAGTCAACATCCGGTTGACTTTCCAACTTAAACTTCCTTAAAAGAGACTAAGTGTCTCAAACCTTACCAAAATCATTCCGGATTTGATCCGACCAATACGATACCACAAAATACGGATAAGGAAGCATAAAGAAACAGAAATGGGGAAAATGGAGCGGTAACTCATGAGACGACTGGCCGGGTCGTCACAATTGGTTGAGATTTTGTATCATTATTTTACTTTCCCTGCAACTATGGACGATGTGTATATGAACTAGAAGTGAATTTTTGGAAATCTACTTTACCTTTTGGCTTATTACAGTTATCTAACCTTCTTTGCTAATCATGTTTTTGTGCATAGATATTGGTGGTTCCTCGCATAGATACAATCCCATGAAATTTATATATTTATTTTTTGATTTAATTCTTTTGAATGTGATCGCTAAATTTAATCTACAATAAAGACATGTTTCTACTATATCATTTTTTTTTGAAACGATGCGGTACGTATACTAGTGATAAAGAAAGAAAATGTCTTTTACCGTTTAGATTATACATATCAGAAATAATATGGCCCAATTTTGCTTACGCAGTTAGATTTGTCTTTAGGATTGAAATTTTGAGAAATATAAAATACGAAAAGAGGCAGGTGCAGTCCTAAAACTACATATCTATCCATATGATCACAATGTTAGAGAAAGCGATTGTGCTGAAATAAATATAAATCATTCATAATTTAGAAATGTCTATACTTATTAGGGTTTAATATTTTATTAAAATAAATTTTATGACCGCGCGAAGCGCAAATAAATTTACTAGTATATATATAAAGTTGAGCCTCACATAGTTGATGTGGCATACCTCTAAAACCTGTATACCTATTTTTCTTTTATCTCCTTGTTCTGACATTTCTTCCTTTTCTTTTAATGCTCCAGCATCAAAGAAGATGCCTTTTCCCATCCCCTGAATAGTTACTTCACTTTAAATTCTTATTAATTACTCTCCCAAATGTAACGTATATCCTCTCTAAAATTTGTACAGACTTTTTAATCTTTATCCACTCCTGAATATTCTTTACCCACGAAACCAACAAATATCAGTACCTTTCTCCTTCTTCTTCCTTTTTCTTCAAATTTGCAGGGGTTCTGGTGATCTTTTATCGTCCTTTTGATGTGGGTTTGGAGCAGTTGAGACACAATCATCATAATCACCTTCAGATTTTTTTTTATTTTCTTGTGGACACCTTTAATTTTGCTTTCTTCTTTTTCAGCATTAACATCTAAACTTACTTGTACACTTTAGCAGTGACGAAGATAACAACAGTAGAAAGCAATGCCATAAAAAGGTTAGGAAGTTTTATTCAGTCATAATTCATTCATTGTTTATGCAGTTATTATTTGAAAACTAGCAGTTCAATGCGATTTGTGTATTAGTTATGCATATGGCAGTTTTTTGTCGAGAAATATACGAAATTTGGTCTGATCTTCAATTTTGTCACAAACATTTATGTCGGATGCTTACTGGACGTGCTTCAACGGCCAGATACTGACGGCATCTCTTTCTCATATCACCGAAAAATGCCCTCGGACTTTGATGGTACTCCCATGCTCTCTTTGAAGTCATTAATCTTTATCAATTCATTCTACGTCGTTGTTTTTTTCAGAATTAGCAAAAACTAGGTTTACTTCTTTTACTTAGTAGAAAACATATATACGTACTTTCTAATTTTTACAACAGTTATTGGGTGTACGAGTCGTCTCAACCCGTTCATTGTTAGAGATACAACTATTAGCTGATGTTATCGCTATGAGTCTATCAAGAAGCCTAATTTTAAGAGAAAAATATATAGAATTCTGATAGGTAAGTTTATACTTTATAGGTTTTTTAAATAGATATCCGGAAAAACTATTGATGCTTGATGAGATTATTAACTAGGTGCAATCCGATCCACTGCCAAGTTGAGGTTAAATTACTTAGATGACATTAGTTTTAGAGTGTGCAAAATCGGACTTTGCAAACTTGGTGTTCAATTTTTTTGGATAAATGATTTTTTATTTGTTTTGCCCAAAAAAGAGTAAAATTTAAAATATTTTCAACCTTAGTTTTTCAAATCTTTCAAAAACTCAAATATTAGTCATTAGTTTCAATTTAAGTTCCAAATGATGTGAGTTAAACTTTAGAAAGGTAGCTGAATTCTGTATGTGTGCTTCATGTAGTTTCTATCAATGAAGTTAAGTCTGAATCCAAGAATGGACTTCAATATAGAATGTCTTCTCTTCAAGGATTTTCAATCAGAGCAAACTTATGGTATTACTCACGAGTTTTTGGCTATAATTGTTCATGAATTTTGTGACAACTTCAGATTATTCATTCCATTGGATTGTGTCGCATCATACTAACAAAAGTAGCTGCAGAGTTTGGATTCCAGAGTTATGAAGTGTATTTAGAGAAAAATTTAGTTCATCAGATCTGTTGAGAAAAACAACAGTCAAATTATACTGAAAAACTCTTAGTACAAACCTTATTCCTATTCAACTTGAAACATTCGTTTAGTAGTGACATAATGACTTATTGCCTCCTCTACAATAGCATTATAAGCTTCATCATCCTCTTTTCCTTTTCAGTTGCAGTCTATCGTGCTCATCCTTTCTTCTTTATAATCACTCTGTTTAATAAGTTTGCTTGAATTCCTATTTTTTTAAATATTTTTCTTAAATTGTCTCATGCGAGAAGATAGCAATGATATATCAAGATTAACCTTTATTACAATCTTTAGTTGGTGATTTAGAGTATCGCCTATTGAATTGTTAAAATTGTTGTCTTGTCACTGCTTCTACAATTGTTCAATGTGATTGGGACTATTAAAGATACATGTTTAATTGCTGTCACTTCACTCATGCTTTACGGCCTTGCCGAGTTATGGCTCCAACTTTTGTTACGTTTTTCACTTCTTTTAACCGTTTTAAATGGATTTCAATTTGTAATACACATACACATTAAAAGTGACTATATGCATATACAAGAAAAATAATATACAAGAAAAATATAATCAATTCTATATAAAAAATATTTACAATATATCAATTGCGCGGGCTATATCACTAGTAGATAATAAATTTGTACTAATGTAGCCTCTTTAACTGCTAAGTATTGCTTTCATCTTCCGATACTTTATTGCAAAGGTACATACTATATCAACATTTGGAATATCCATTCAATCTTTGCTCCTTTGAGCTGTGATGACCCAAAATGTATCTCGTATTTTAAGATCCAATTCGGGGTTTCGAGGTCTTCAAAACCTCATTTCCTTCCTCCTCGATTTACGTGCGTAGTCCAAGCGCATTTCCGAAAAGCCTTTATGTAAAATTTGAGAAACAATATTGAGTTTGCCTTTAAAAATTGATTTAAGTTGACTTCGGTCAATATTTTTAGTGAACGGACCTGTACCCGTAATTTGACTGTCCCGGAGGGTCCGTAGTAAAATATGAGACCTGGGCGTATGCCCAGAATCGAATTCCGAGGTCCCTAACCTGAGAAATGAATTTTTGAAAAAAATTGTTAACTGAAAAATATAGTTATTTTGTTTAGAAATTGAACAATGCTTGAACTTGTTGGTATCAGGTCCGTATTTTAGTTCCGGAGCATGGTACAGGTCCATTATAATATTTAAACCTTATCTGTGAAATTTGGTGAAAAAACGAAAGTAATTTAACGTGATTCGGACGTCTAGTTGTGAAAATAGAAATTTCAAGTGATCTTAAGGATTTAATGAGTTTGGGGTTAAATTCGTTGTTTAAGATGTTATTTTGGCAATTTGATCGCATGAACAAGTTTATATGATATTTTAAGACTTGTGTTCATGTTTGGTTTGGAGACCGGAGGACTCGGGTGAGTTTTGGATAGGCTACGGAGTAAGTTTGGAACTTAGAAATCTGCTGTTGCAGCTGATACCTGTGTCAGGCCTCTGATCTCGCAAGGCTTCGCATTTGCGAGCTTAACAGTCATGGCAATTGCAAGGTCTTTATCGCAATTGCGAAGAAGACCTAGGACACCATGAGTTCGCAATTGCGAACATATCTTCGCATTTGCGACAAAAGGATTCGCATTTGCGATAGTAGCAAAAATGCAACAGGTTCGCATTTGCGACGCCTGTCTCGCATTTGCGAGTTTCGGTGAAGCTTTGGTCGTAAATGTAACATCTGTAACTGTGCAAAAAGGGACTTAGACGGGATTTTTGATTCATTTCTTAAATTTTCAAACTCTAAACTTCTAGAGGCGATTTTCCAAAGACCAATTCTTCCCCAAATCATAGGTAAACGATTTCTAACTCTTTTCTTTCAATCTATCTCATCTTTCTACAAGATTTCATCACAAAATTTAGGGATTTTCATGGAAAATTAGGTGTTTTTGGGTAGAATTTAGGAATTTTAAAATTTGGGGATTTAGACCTCAAATTGAGATCGAATTTTAAAACCAATTGCATATCCGAGCTCGGGGGTGAATGGGTAATTGGGTTTTGGTCCGAACTTCGAGTTTTGACCAAGCGGGTCCGGGATCGATTTTTGACTCTTTGGGGGAAAATGTTAGAGAATCTATAATCATGCATTAGTATTGGTTTCTTTGGCATTAGTTGGTGTTAATAAGTAATTATGCATAGATACGAGCGGATTGAAAGTGAAAACTAAGAGAAAAGCGGTATTTAAGGCTTGAGCTTGGCCTTGGAATCGAGGTAAGTGTCGTGGCTAACCTAGCTTGAGGGATTAGGTATTGTTGCCTTATTTTCTACTTGTTTACTTGTTAAGTACGATGTATATGTAAGGTGACGAGTATCTATACATCGTTGTCAGGTCATAGCATGCAAGGGAGTCTTATACTTGTGACCGTTGTGTTTCTTTGTATGTATTGTTCCTGCTTAAACTAGTTATTACTCATGTTAAACAAGTCTTATTATGTTTTTTTCCTGGTTTTGGATATTGGTTGAGTATTGGCTTCAGTTGAGATTTCTGTTGTGAAATTGAGTGATGAAACGAAGTTGTTTGATTGTGATGCCCTTGCCGGGTTATTATTGTTTCTGTTGTTTCTTATGGTGAGGAAGAGTGATAAAGCACGAAGGGTAATGCCGTGCACATTTATATTATTCATATGGTGAGGAAGAGTGATAAAACACGAAGGGTGATGCCGTGCACATTTATATTGTTCATATGGTGAGGAAGAGTAATAAAGCACGAAGGGTGATGATGTGCACATTTCTATATTCATATGGTGAGGAAGAGTGATAAAGCACGAAGGGTGATCTCGTGCACGTTTCTATTATTGATTGCATGGTGAGGATTGAGAGTAAAAGCACGAATGGTAATGCCGTGCATTTTCTGTTTACTGTGTTTATTTGTTGTTATCGGTTCAAGTGTACTAGCTGTTTAGATTTTCTTTATTGTTGTGATTCTGTATGTTGGAACCCCCATAGCATGTTGCTCCTTCCCGTTCATTTCTGCTTAGCTTTTATTACTTGTTATTCTGTTAGTATATTATTTAACTGCACAGGTTTATGTTATTTGTCGTGTCCTAACCTCGTCACTACTTCGCCGAGGTTAGGCTTAGCACTTACCAGTACATAAGGTCAGTTGTACTGATACTACACTCTACACTTTTTGTGCAGATCCTTGTACGGGACCATATGTTACACCCCATATTTTCGTACATGAAAATATGCCATAAATAAATTAATGAGAGCCCGATAGTGAGATGTCACGTCCCACAGTATTATATTACGGTGATGTTACGCTTTGCAGTATTAAGTTACGACAATGTTGCACCCTGAAGTATTGTACGTTAAAATTTCATTTTCAGATAACCGACGTAGACTCGGGGATGAGATCATCTTGACGTTAACGTACTTATGCTATTTATAACAGGCGATAAATAAGTGTTATGAAGGATAAAGGGGTACACAGATTAAAGAAAACGAGTTTCGTTGGAAGTTATCAATTTGGAATAAAATACGGGTCGAGCGATAACACCCGATGATTATGAACTAGTACCATGCAAGGTACCATATGACCACGGTAGTATAATATATAAAGTATATATGAAGTATTTTTAAAAATAAATAGAATTCTAAGTAATTTGTGATAATTCTTAAATTTTGCGGGTAATAAATTAATTACCGGGTAATGAAACATTACCCGGTTAACTAATAAGTGGATAAATTTAATCAATTATCCTAAAGAGTAACGTGGAAACATGCCACACATTAAAAGAATGACTCTTCAAGTCATTTCATTATGTGGCAATGTAACATAAAGTCATTTAATGACTCATAAGGAACATGAAAGAACAAAAACCAAAATCTGATTCTTAAAGTTTCAAAAAGACCTTTTGTCTTTAGAAACCAAACAAAAATAAACGTGAGTGAGATTCTTAAGGAACTAAAAACTTAAGAATCAAATTTTTCAACATTTCAAAGCCAAAACGTGAAACCAATTTCAAAGCCAAAAACGCAAAACCAAACAATCGCATGTTGTCTTGAACCAGAGAATCAATTTTGTCAACACTTCAAAAATTTCGATTGAAATTCAGTTCAAATTTCAATCTAAGATTCAAGCATAGTTTTCGTTCAAGAATTTTGCAGAAACGGGTATGTTAAGACTATCCCTTCTTTCTTTTGGCACGATCCATACGATATGAATGAAACGTGCAAATGCACAAATTCCATAAGTGACTCTACTCATAGAAGTAATAGAAATATCTATGTTCTTTAATTCTCATGTGTCATAATATTTTATCATCTGTTCATGGGTCTCAGAAAAATACGAAAGTTGAAAAGATGTTACTTTATGATATTGCTCAAGAGGCAAAGTGGTCTTATGACCTTCCGAATGATTTTATTGACGTACTTTTCATGCATTGCATTCATGTGCATTGACCCATAACCATATGACGTTATATACGCGTATATATGTAAATATATGTATATGGAATGGGAAAAGGTTACGACGTTATATACGCACCACCACCTGATCAGCTGGTATATGATGATGATGTTGCCCACAGTGGCCGAAATATGATTCAAACGGCGTTATATACGCATATATATGTAAGTATGATTCAAACGACGTTATATACGCATATATATGTATGTATATATGTATATGGATATGGGAAAGGTTATGACGTTATATACGCACCACCACCTGATCAGCTGGTATACGATGATGATTTTTCCTACAGTGGCCGATATGATATGATGGGATGCCCTCAGAGGTTGATGATGTTATGAAATATGTACCTATGCACGACATGACATTCATTCGCATATGCACGACGCTCAAAGTAATTTATGATTTACAAAGTTATTCAGACTTACAGGTTAAGTCATGTACTCTATATGTCTTTCATGCCTCTTATGTATTTATTTATGTGCCTTACATACTCGGTACATTATTCGTACTGACGTCCCTTTTGCTTGGGGATGCTGCATTTCATGCCCGCAGGTCCCGATAGACAGGTCGAGAGCCCTCCAAGTAGGCTATCAGCTCAGCGAAAGATGTTGGTGCACTCCATTTACTTCGGAGTTGCTCGTTTGGTTAGTATGATTTAGACGTGTATTGTTTGGTAAGGCGGGACTCTGTCCTGACCTTTATGACATTTATGTACTCTTAGAGGCTTGTAGACATATGTCGTGTATATAAAAGATTGTACAGCCTTGTCGTCCTTTGTTTTGAGTTTGTAAATAATAATGTTGGCCTATTAGGCTCGTATGTCACGTGTATATGATGATGTAATATGAAAGATACGTTACATTGGTACTCGGTTGAGTAAGGTACCGGGTGCCCGTCGTGGCCCATCGGTTTGGGTCATGACAAAAGTGGTATCAGAGCAGTTCTGTCCTAGGGAGTCTACAAGCCATGTCTAGTAGAGTCTTGTTTATGGGTGTGTCGTGCACCACACTTATAAGCAGGAGGCTATAGGGCATTTAAGACTATCACTCTTTCTTCTTACTCTAGATCGTATGGTAGAGCTCACTTATAAGAATTCAAGTCCCGGGCTTCTATTTTGTATTCGTAATAAGACGATGCCTATGTTCAGAAAGATGATCAATAAGAGATATAGCTGTGGAAGTGCTGAATTAGAGGAACTCGACTTTGTATCATGCTTATGATAAGTAAATATGAGGTCTTCAGCAGATCATGTACGTACTGAAAGGTGTAAGCCTCTTGATAAGGAGCCTTAAGGTAAGAATGCCTATCCACCTTTATGGTGAAAGACAATAAGAGCTTTAGAAGGTAAATACAAGTGTCAATAAGTAAAAGAAGTAAGATGAAGAAAAGTACGAGGCGCCCAGTTAATGAAGATTAACGGTGTTTATAATTCAAGCAGAGGAATGTAAGCCTTTTGAGTTATATTCAATGGTAACAGAGGTATGTATAATTGGCCGTACCCATCTCAGTTATGCCCTATGGGGGGGGGGGGATAACAAACATAGTTTAAGAAAAGGACGAGTTATCAGGATCCGACTAGGGATATAGTAACCCAAAATAGTAGATGGATTGGTAGAGTTAGTTGACATTTCTGAAGGATAGTGCAAATGTGGTAATGGATCTCCCTGTGAGACACCTCGATGGTGCACCCTAAAATAGTACAGCTAGATATGAGTACTACAAAGACATGCACTATAAGCCTTGAAGGGATAAATATTACCTTAGTGTGGCTCGCGGCCCTAGTAAAGTGAGAACGTTAAGCAATTTGAAGAGCCACTGGATGGAGCAAAGGAAAGCTAAAAGCGAAAGAATGTCGTATTGAAGTTTTCACAAGGAAAGGGATATGCAGAAATATTAGCAGAGTAATGAGAAGAGAGATAAGGAAGCAATATGAATAAGGTGGGATACATGGATGAAAACGGTAGAATGTTACAGAACCTATAGTCGGTAAAAGATTCATAGGTGATGTGCCTTAAGACAACGAAAGAGTATAGGCCATAAGGTTATATCCTCATTTCGAGAAATATGTTCGTGACTCCAACGCGACTACCAGAGGGGAGAGTTAATCCCTAGAGTAACATAAATCAGTATGAACTGGTAAACAAGATAAACTAAATATGAATTAGGGACTGAATGATTGGAAAGTACTCGGCATCATGAGAATTTCATATTTCATTCCGGTGGTAATAGAATGGACCACAGAAGAAGAGTCACGATGAATTCAGAGAATAGTCATTCAGGGAGACGCTTCCCTAGAGCAAGCAATGTGAGCAAAGTTAAGCTTAAGAGACTGTATGTGCCAGTTACGCTAAGTGACACCCTCGCGAGTAAGGAAATTTGTCATCCTTGGTACAGAAGAATTGCCGCAAGGCGAGTAAGGATCATTGATGTTGAAAAATGACGCCAAAGATGAAGAGGTAAAACATCTATAGGTAGCTCCTCGTGGCTTCAACTTTTAGTACACCCCTAAAGGGGGGAATATGGAGTAATGCGGCATTAAGTCAGAATTAAGTGGTTCTAGTGACAATGGAATGGTAAAGGAAGAATGTGATAAATGAAAGAGGAATGGTATGGCACTTATCCAAATCTTACATGTACACTACAATTCAAGAATATTGTGAAAGCACGACGTCAAGGAGAGGAATTAAGGGTTCCTGCCCGAGCTGTTATTAATACATAAGGAGCCAGTGCGAGACGTAAGTTAAAACAAAGTAAATAACCCAAGAAAGATTACGAGGAATATTGATATGAGAATGGGCCAACGAGTAGTTAGTAATTGGTCAGGAAGATATCAGTTATGGCTAAATAGGAGGTTACAAACGAGTCATCAGATCATGTAAGATAAACATAGTAGAACCCAACACGGAGAATTCAGCCTCAAAGAATATCATTATAATACTTGAGATATAGAGTCGGGGTAGTGAAAGGTATCGTGTGAGTGTTACGGGGATAAAAAAAAGGTGCCACTGGGAAGGTAGTCAAAATATCAGTTCAGAAGCAACCATATAAGTATAAGGGCATGGAAGTAAGCAACTATAGATGATTATAGGCAAGTAAGGACATCAGAAAAGGTCCGTAATAAGCTCACAACTTTACGAGAGTAAAGGATTCTCCCTAAGTACTACAACGAAAAACTAGCTGAGGAAATAAGAAAGAAGGCTTCGACCTAAGCACAATGGCCTAAAGAGGAAATGGTCGTGTACCAACAATCTCGCAACAACAGTGTAAGCATTCCAAAGGAAACTGGCACCTACAATGGCTAATGAACGAGAAATAAAAAATTAAAAGTAATATTCAAGATCATATTAGTTTTATAAAAACTCTGCCAAGTGTGGGAACTAAGATAAGCTAAGTATGGACGCAACAATGGGGTAGAAAGACCAGGAAAAGTAATAGCTCACATTGAAAGAAAACTAAGATGGAATGAAAGAGTTATTCGATCAATGATTCAGAGTTAGTACGTTATGGATACACTCAAGATTTTGGACCATTATCCAGGCATCATATTTGTTGACAATCATACAGCCACAGAAGGCTCCGGTATAAGTTAAAAGAAAGAATTGAGCCTAGGGCATAGACAAAGGATTGAATTGTTAGAAGATTGTATCATGGATATTCCATAACGCCCATGAAAGGCTAAGGTAATAACTAATACCATGAGCCACAGATTGGAAGATAGCTTAAGCCTACATAAAGACCGATCAGAATGAAGAGGAAACTAAAAGAGTTACATTAACGAAGTAAATCAGGAATCCGATTATTGGAGCCAGAAGTTATAGGAATCATGATTGAGAACATAACATAATCACTCTTAATATTATAGGTGCAAGAGAGATAACACAACAACTATATTCTATAACGGCTATACGATAAAGCCAGTTAGAAGAAGTACCAGCCTCATAAGAAGTCAGTATGGAACTCCCATCAGATTGTACAGGCACCAGAGGTGCAAATATTATAATAGAGTTTTAAATTGTGGATGTGAATTCTACCCATGCGGAAGGGAGGTTATAAAAGAAAGATAGATGAATGTGAGGAAATATTTTAAAGTAAGTAAGGAAAATGTAAAAAACATACAAGATACTCAAATACATAAGGTTATAAATAGTCCATACTGCGGATAATGGGCTAGAAGCACGGGGATTCAGTATCCAGGAATGATAGCAGCGTCATCGGTGGCATACCTTCCAGCCTATGGTTTTTAGGTACCGAAAGGTCTAATTAGAGAGTGAAAGGAGAGTTAGAGACGATGTGATATCTCAATGTTCCATAAAAGCATAAGGAAATCGGTCGCAAGCTAAAGTATGATAGAACAACAAGGTTTTAGAAAGACAGGAGTAAGGATAAGAAAAGGGCAAGCGAGAAGATGATGAAAATGGATAAATCCTCGGGATTAAGCCCGTGAAATCAAGGGAGTTGATGGGTTATCTAAATTATATAAAGCCCAGTATAGCGTGAATGAGCTCAAAGGAGTCTATGACTAGTATCATTTAGAAGAAATGGAATACTGACCTGGTAATAAAATGAGGGTGTAATTATGACAGATAAAAGATGACGTTTGGGCCGTTGATTGAATAATGATTTGAAGGAAAAAAAATAAAGGGGAGGAAGAGAAAAGATTTTGCGGACGACACAGAATTAGAATACCCTCATAAGGTGAATCACAATGAGATACTATGAAATACGATTATGGGAATCACTTCTTGTATTTATCGATGCAACGTAAGCCCTAGTAGCAAGATATTACATAAGAGGTTTCAATTATCAGTGGTGGATTGTAGATAGATATTGAGGTGAATTAATAATGGATGGATAAAAGTTACAAAGTATGAAATGAGGTTAGATCATCGCTCTTAAGATGAACAGTAATGAGGAAGCATTAAAGGACTTAGACTTATACATATGGGATAAGCAATGAGAGCAAGCTGGGATTTGGTAACAGACCTCAGCAATGATAATTAAAGTAAGAGTTATGGCAGTAAATTCATACAGATGGCTAAACGGACCTATGCGATGAGATACATATTCGTGAATTCAACAAAGTACCGAGCAAAGAACTTCAGTATACTCATAGATGCCTAAAGGGACATCTTATCAAGCTCTACATATGAAGCCTAGAGATTGGGCACACTTACAAGGTCAAAATTGTACATGCTGCATGATGAAAGGTAGCAACAATTACGAGATTGAATGGATTCCGACTACAAGTTGTGGTGTGAGAAGGATGCCTAAGGGGGGATTGCCATAGACTTTGGACTTAATCACAGAACAGTTGCCTAGATGGCAAGAGGACTACTAAAGTATTCACAAGAGCTATGGGATATGAGAACGATAAGTGCATCAGTCAACATTCGAGAACGAATGTTCCAAAGGGGGGAATGATGTTACACCCCATATTTTCGTACATGAAAATACGCCATAAATAAATTAATGATAGCCCGGAAGTGAGATGTCACGTCCTGCAGTATTATATTACAGTGATGTTACGCTTTGCAGTATTAAGTTACGACGATGTTGCACCCTGAAGTATTGTACGTTAAAATTTCGTTTTCAGATAACCGACGTAGACTCGGGGATGAGATCATCTCGACGTTAACGTACTTATGCTATTTATAACAGGCGATAAATAAGTGTTATGAAGGATAAAGGGGTACACAGATTAAAGAAAACGAGTTTCGTTGGAAGTGATCAATTTAGAATAAAATACGGGTCGAGCGATAATACCCGATAATTATGAACTAGTACCATGCAAGGTACCATATGACCACGTTAGTATAATATATAAAGTATATATGAATTATTTTTAAAAATAAATAGAATTTTAAGTAATTTGTGATAATTCTTAAATTTTGCAGGTAATAGATTAATTACCGGGTAACGAAACATTACCTGATTAACTAATAAGTGGATAAATTTAATCAATTATCCTAAAGAGTAACGTGGAAACATGCCACACATTAAAAGAATGACTCTTCAAGTCATTTCACTATGTGGCAATGTAACATAAAGTCATTTAATGACTCATAAGGAACATAAAAGAACAAAAACCAAAATCTGATTCTTAAAGTTTCAAAAAGACTTTTTGTATTTAGAAACCAAACAAAAATAAACGTGAGTGAGATTCTTAAGGAAGTAAAAACTTAAGAATCAGATTTTTCAACATTTCAAAGCCAAAACGTGAAAACAATTTCAAAGCCAAAAATGCGAAAACAAATAATTGCATGTTGTCTTGAACCAGAGAATCAATTTTGTCAACACTTCAAAAATTTCGACTGAAATTTCAGTTCAAATTTCAATCCAAGATTCAAGCATAGTTTTCGTTCAAGAATTTTGCAGAAACGGGTATGTTAAGGCTATCCCTTCTTTCTTTTGGCATGACCCATACGATATGAACGAAACGTACAAATGCACAAATTCCATAAGTGACTCTACTCATAGAAGTAATAGAAATATCTATGTTCTTTAATTCTCATGTGTCATAATATTTTATCATCTGTTCATGGGTCTTAGAAAAATACGAAAGTTGAAAAGATGTTACTTTATGATATTGCTCAAGAGGCAAAGTGGTCTTATGACCTTCCGAATGATTTTATTGACGTACTTTTCATGCATTGCATTCATGTGCATTGACCCATGACCAGATGACGTTATATACGCGTATATATGTAAATATATGTATATGGAATGGGAAAAGGTTATGGCGTTATATACGCACCACCACCTGATCAGCTGGTATATGATGATGATGTTGCCCACAGTGGCCGAAATATGATTCAAACAGCGTTATATACGCATATATATGTAAGTATGATTCAAATGGCGTTATATACGCGTATATATGTATGTATATATGTATATGGGATATGGGAAAGGTTATGGCATTATATACGCACCACCACCTGATCAGTTGGTATACGATGATGATTTTGCCCACAATGGCCAAATGATATGATGGGATGCCCTCAGAGGCTGATGATGTTATGAAATATGTACCTATGCACGACATGGCATTCATACGCATATGCACGACGCTAATAGTAATTTATGATTTACAAAGTTATTCAGACTTACAGGTTAAGTCATGTACTCTATATGTCTTTCATGCCTCTTATATATTTATTTATGTGCCTTACCTACTCGGTACATTATTCATACTGATGTCCCTTTTGCTTGGGGACACTGCATTTCATGCCCGCAGGTCCCGATAGACAGGTCGAGAGCCCTCCAAGTAGGCTATCAGCTCAGCGAAAGATGTTGGTGCGCTCCATTTACTTCGGAGTTGCTCGTTTGGTTAGTATGATTTAGACGTGTATTGTTTGGTAAGGCCGGACTCTGTCCCGACCTTTATGATATTTATGTACTCTTAGAGGCTTGTAGATATATGTCGTGTATATAAAAGATTGTACAGCCTTGTCGTCCTTTGTTTTTAGTTTGTAAATAATAATATTGGCCTATTAGGCTCGTATGTCACATGCATAATATGATGTAATATGAAAGATACGTTACGTTGGTACTCGGTTGAGTAAGATACCGGGTGCCCATCGTGGCCCATCGGTTTGGTTCGTGACACCATACTGATCAGAGTTTGAGGTTGCTCCCTTCAGTTCACAGGAGACCCAAGGTTGCCGGCGTTCGCAGACCCTGGAGTCCCCTCCCTCTATCTTAGTTCCTATTTTCTTTCATTCTGAAAAATAGATGTATTTTTCCTTTAAACCAGTATTGTAGAAATTCTTAGGCATTCGTGGATTGTGACACCAGATCATTGGGGTAGTTGTATTTTAGAGATTTGAACTGTTATAAAATTTCCACACTTCATATCTGTTTAGCTTTATTTAATATCTATTTCCGTTTTGATTAATGATTAATGTGTTAGAACCATATTTGTTGGCTTGCCTAGCATTCAAGAATTAGACGCCATCACAATCCCGACGGTAGGAAATTCGGGCCATGACAAGTTGGTATCAGAGCACTAGGTTTCACAATTCAAGAACAAACTAGGTAGAATTTGAGAGATCGGTATGGAGACGTCTGTGCTTATCCACAGAGGCTACAGAGTTTAAGAATAACTTCACATCTATTCTTCTTTGTCGTTCGATTTGATTTCTCAATGCTAATTGAACTTCTACTCTATTCTTTCATAGATGGAGAGAAAATGTACCGCTTCATCAGCTGATCAACAGCCTGAGCCCCCAGTGACATCTCCTATGCAGCGTAGAGGCCGAGGCAAGGGCAAGGCTCAGCCCAGAGTTCGAGCAGTAGCACCAATGACGGAGCTTCAAGTAGAGTTTGATTATGAGGTCCCAACCTAGACCATTCCAGCAGGGCCAGCTTAGGTTCCAGAGGGGTTCATAGCTACCCCGGTACTTCAAGATGCTTTGGTCAAATTAGTGGGCCTTATAGAGAGTGTTACTCAGGCCAGCATACTTCATGTAGCACCATCCATCTCTCGAGCTGGGGGAGGAGAACAGACTCCCGCTACTTACACTCCAGAGTAGATGGTTCCTCATTTCAGACTCCAGCAGCTTCGCCACTTGGGGTAGTTCCGCCAGGTGTTGTAGCATAAACCGGTAATGGATCAGCTATGTCTTCTGAGGCCATATGGAGGTTGGACAGGTTCACCAAGCTCTTGACTACTACCTATGGCGGTGCATTTTCAGAGGATCCCTAGGATTATTTGGACAGTTGTCACGAGGTTCTATGGAACATGGGGGTGGTGGAGACAAACAAGGTCGACTTTGCCGCTTTTCGTCTATCAAGTTCCACCAAGAAATGGTGGAGGGATTTTTGTTTGGCTAGACCAGCTGGGTCACCTGGTTTGACTTGGGATCGGTTATCTCAGTTATTTCTGGAGAAGTTCCTTCCTATCACTTAGAGAGAGGATTATCAAAGGTAGTTTGAGCGCCTCCAGTAGGGTTCTATGACTGTCACTCAATACGAGACCAGATTTATTAACTTGGCCCGTCATGCTCTTCTTATACTTCCCACCGAGAGAGAGAGGGTGAGGAGGTTTATTGAGGGACTTGCTCAGCCTATCAGATTGCAGATGGCTAAGGAGTCATGGAGTGAGATTTTTTTTAGGATTCGGCCAATGTGGCCAGGCGAGTCGAGATGGTTTTAGCTCAGGGGAGTGGTCAGGGGTCTGACAAGAGTCCCCGTCATTCTGGCAGGTTCAGTGGTGCCTCATCTGGAGGCAGGGATTCTTTTGGTATAGTCCATCCTCCCAAGCCATTTCATTCAGTACTTCATACTTCTCACAGTGCTCCAGGTGGCCGTGGCCATCATATGCAGTATTCAGATCAGCTACCCTACAGTGCACCATCAGCTCCTATCAGTGCACCTCCGCTCTAGAGTTTTCAGGGTGGTTACTTCGGCCATCAAGGCCAATTTCAGGGTCAGCAGTCTCACCAGCCGAAGTCTTGTTACACTTGTGGCGATGCGAGGCACATTGTTAGATATTACCCTCGAGCCTCGAATAGCTCTCAGCATTAGGGTTCTCGTGCCATGGTTCCGGCACTGGGTGTTCCACCGCCCGCTCAGCTACCTAGAGGTAGGGGTCAGGCAGCTAGATGTGGAGGTCGAGGTGTTAGAGGTGGAGGCCAGCCAGTAGGAGGCTGTCCCAGGGATGTAATTTAGAGTGGTGGGGCCTAGCCCCGATATTATGCTATTCCAGCCAGGCCTAAGGCTGAGTCCTCCAATACAGTTATCACAGGTACGATTTCAGTTTGCAGTAGAGATGCTTCAGTTCTATTTGATTCAGGGTTTACATACTCCTATGTGTCATCCTAATTTGCCCCATATTTGGTTGTGCCTCGTGATTGGTTGAGTGCTACCGTGTATGTGTCCACGCCAGTAGGGGATTCTATTATTGTAAACCATGTCTATCGTTCGTGCATGGTTGTTATTGGGGGTGTTGAGACTAGTATAGACCTCCTACTTCTCGACATGGTTGCCTTCAATGTTATTTTGGGGATGGATTGGTTGTCGCATTATCATGCTATATTGTACTGTCATGCCAAGACCGTGACCTTAGCTTTGCCGGGGGTTGCCTTGATTAGAGTGGAGAAGGACTCCTAGTCATTCTACCAGCAGGGTTATCTCTTATATGAAGGCTCATCGTATGGTCGAGAATGGGTGTTTGACTTATTTGGCTTATGTTCGTGATTTGAGTGCTGAGGTTTCTTCTATGGATTCTATACTAGTTGTCCGGAAGTTTCCAGAGGTATTTCCTGCAGACCTATTGGAGATTCCACCCGACAGGGATATTGACTTTTGCATAGATTTGGCTCCGCACTCAGTCCATTTCTATTCCGCCATATCGTATGGCCCCGCCAGAGTTGAAGGAATTGAAGGAGCAATTGCAAGATTTGCTTGATAAGGGCTTCATTAGGCCGAGTGTCTCACCTTGTAGTGCGCCAGTTGTCACACCTCCTTTTTACCTACACCCCGGGAAGGGAGTATATAAGGGAGTTTTTTCCAATTAGAGTGACAATCGAAACGGGATTATTTGTTTATTAAATTCAGAGTCGCCACTTGGGATAATTTTATGGTGTCCCAAGTCACCGGTTCAAATCCCGAATTGAGGAAAAGATTGACTCTATATTACAGTCCGCAAACCAGAAATCCGGGTAAGGAATTCTGTTAACCCGGGAGAAGGTGTTAGGCATTCCCGGGATCCGTGGTTCTAGCACAGTTGCTCAACTGTTATATTTGTCTTAATTATCTGATTTTAAACAATTATGAACCTACACAAATTTAACTTTTTATCTGCTTTTATTCATTTTTTAGAGAAAATTGCAACGTCATTAAAACATGTCTCAAACCATGTCACATAAATGCACCCGTGATCTTTGACATATTTTAACATTATTGTGATTTGGATTTGGGTCACATAAATGAGCACGCGAATTTAGGAAAGTAATATTATTAAACTAATGCTCCTAAAGCAATTACGAATTTGCAACTTTGCGAGGGCCATGAAAATTCGCTAAATGGCACGCCTCGATTTCTAAGGATAAACAAAATTAATTAGACGAGGGCCATGCAATTGTCATTTTTGTTCGGCACGGCACACCTCGATTCCAATTTTAAAGAAAATTCAAATTAAACTCGGAGGGCCATAAGCTATTTTGTGTTATCTATTATGACTCAACTCACAACTATTTAAAGAAGCTTAATTATCCAAACACTAATGGGCAAGGGTTATACTATGGTTCAAACTAACAAAAGTACGTGTTTTTAAAAAAAAATAAAGAGAGGCTGATGGTTCGAAATTAATGTTTGGGCCTCATGAGGCCCGACAGCCTACCTACGTGAGGCTATTCCAAGTGACAATTAGCACCAGTCCATGCCAAGCCCAAGATAGAGCCCAAATTGAAAAGGACCAGTCTCAACAAACCATGAGATTCCCAGTTCGAGTCCACACATAGCACAAGTTGTCCAGTTATGGCATTCGACTTTACGGATCATGTTGCTTTAATAAAATTGAACAATTAATGGTTTAAACACTTATATCGTCACGTTTATGCAGATGCTGCGATACAAACATTAATTCACGCCTGTTCTAAGCAATCATCTGTCGACCACTATTGATACTGATACATAATCGTTCAAATTTCATGCCAACATCAACTGATTTATCATGATACAGAATTTAAATAGTGGCCTGTGGCCCTTCATACTCTAAACTTGAGCTCATCACTTAATTGTCAAATTTAAAGGGAAAGTAACAGTAAACACTCAAAGCTACTATTAAACTCATGAGTCACCTGTGCATGTATGGTCATTACCCACAAATGAGAATTTAAACATCAACCTGAGACTTAACAGGGTACAGACATCACGTGCAATTTCAGGCTTTATTCAGCTAGTGCCTGGCATTTTGATAGCTTATACTAAGCAGTATTGATCTCAACAGATAATAAGCAAACATCTAAGCTTCGAGCACTATAATATCCCTTTAAAGTCCTTTGTACGAAATCTGAATTTTGATTCATGCCAACCACCAATAATTTAAAACACTTGACTTGTTTAACACTGTAAGTGAACTTTAGGTTGAAGTAGAAATGAACTAACTACAATGAAAACCAAGACTAATTTTGAAGGTTTCAGAAATATAAAAACAAACATCTAAGAAACTAATGCTCTTTGTATACCAAACTTCGAGCAAACACACTTGTACTCCTTCATTTCATATGTCAAAGAGATGAACAATACCTGGAATATAGGAAGCAAAGAAAACCAAGTTCAGCAGAAGAAAAAGGCAGCAACAGAACCCTATAACAGGAGACAACCAGCAAAGACAACTCAAAACCAATCCAATGGAACGGTAAACCAACAGAAAAGCTTGAACCAACACTTTCAAAATCCCAATTTAATCCATTTTTCGACCCCAAAGAGAATTAGAAGTTGTTTTTTTTAGTTCAAAACTTCAAGATCATAGAAAGAGCTCAATGAAACAGTGGTTTTTTTATTTCCAGTCATTTTCAATTTTTCTCTGATTTTTCTCTTCAATTTCTGCCTTGAAAGGCAAGAAAACCATGCCTTTATAGGCAAGGAAGTAGGGCAGCTTACAAAAGATAAAATTTGCAATTAGACCCTTCTCAACTTCTTTTTCTTTGCTTTTTATTCCTGACTTTTGACTTGTTAACCAAGTAAGTGTACTATGCAGCTTCTAGGAAGTTTCATGGGTGGTTACTTGAGAGATTCTCTCAGTAACTTCCCTAGTTTACCCTTAATACCCCTGAATTTTACTTTGAGAACCAGACCAAGATGGGTCAAAATTTGGCCCAATACTAAACCAAATCAGGTGGGCTACTCCTTTCCAAATGGATCAGACACAACCCAAAGCCCAAGCGAGCACTTATCCAATTGAAAAGAATATACTACAGACCCAGATATCATGAAATGATTTCAACAACAATCCTAATTCAATCACTGATCAATTCACAGCTAGGTGAGGGATTAACTAAATTACTAAATCAACATAAACTAATTAACCTAAACTAAGGAACTAACAAGAAGGAAATCAGAGACTTAACTCTAAAACTAAACAAACGGGCAAACAAGGTTAGTGAACAAGTTTTAAGAGTTGAAAAGAAAATTAAATACGACCAGAATCAAATACCAAACCCAAATTAATCTAAAGGAGGGAAAACTAAATCTAAGACTATTCACAGAAGATAAAATTAGTCAAGGCAAACGGAAAAGAAAAGAAGAAGATCAAGAGATAAAACGGACATGCAAAAGAACTCACCAAGCAGACTCGAAACCAAACCGAATTTCTTGGTTTAACGAAATTGATGCTATTCACTTGTTCTTTGTTAAGAACAAGTGAACTGTATAGATTTTGCATTGAACCAATACTTCGACTCGTGACAACCAAGAAGCCTGGGCCATTGCACTCTCAGAACTGAAGGTGAAGAGATTTGGGGTTTTAGGGTCTCTAATTTGATTTGAGATTCGAGCAACTCTGTGAGGATTTGAGAGAAACTCGTTGTGGATTAGGGAAGATTGAGCCATGGGGGTTATCTAGTGTTAATTTAGGGTGATTTGGGAAATTTTAGGTTTTTAGTTTAGTCTTTGATTGAAGATTCGACGAGTACCGCGGTGATTCGAAGGAAACAAACAACGGATTCGACATGAGGGGAGGAAGTGGGTGCTATAGTGTAAATCTGGTGTGGATTGGAGGTGGCGCCGCCACTAATGGCGGTGGGAATTTAATGGCGGCTTCTAGGGTTTTCAGTGGTTAGGGTATCTGAGGTTGTGAAAGAGACGATGAGGGGGGAGGGGGGGGGGGTAATGGCATTAGGACATTTATATACTAAGGAACCCCGTGTTCCCAGCCGTTTGATCGAGAAACCTTTACGGCTAGGGTTGAACACTGGTTAAACGGTGTCGTTTGGACACTAGACGGGGCGGAACGGGTTGGGGCGCGAGTTTGGGCTGGGGAATTTAATTAGTTTGGCCCAAAATTTGATCCTTCTCACTTTTTTCCTTCTCTTTTCAATTCTCTTTTTAATTCCTTCTCTTTTCTAAAATGAAAATAAAATAAAACCCAACTTAATTCCTAAACCAAATTATCCTAGAAAATTAAATTAATTACCCTAATAATTATTACAACTGATTAAATACCAAAACTCAAATCTAAAAATCGAACAATGCAAAATAAACCATTTTTGTGATTTTCCATTTTTGTAAAGCAATTAAATTATTAATTGATTTAAAAATGCAAAATTAAATCCTAAATGCAAATGCAACATATTTTTGTATTTTTCATAATTTAAACAAAATTAAACATGCGCAGCCAAATGCAAACAATAACAAAAATGCTACGAAAATCCACGAAATTGCAAACAATGGAAAAACTATTTTGTTTTGAATTTGTGGGAGTAATTCATATAGGGCAAAAATCACGTGCTCACAGCTGGCCCTCTTTGCTCGGAAACACGAAGAGATTTCGTGCAAAGATAAGTGAGCGGATACGAGCGATTTTTGCCTGTTTGAATACTCCGTGGGAAGCATTTTTGAAATATTTGACCGCACCCTGCTTCCGAGGTTGCCTACATATCCTTGACTAAAAAGAAATCAGGTCAGTGTAGTTCAGGAATGTTTGGTAGCTGGGACTACCATGAAACTGTGACTTCACTGTTGTTGTTGTTGCTGCTGCTACTGCTTACTGAACCCCTTATTACACCAAAAAATAAAAAAGAAGCTAGCCTAGACTATGATCTATGCATTACAAAATCCTATCTATATCTTCAAACTTGCTCTTGTGGTTCCTGTTGCCTTGTTGACTTGTATTTTCCCGGTGGAATCCCCTTGTTGTCGCCTTGAATTGTAATCTGAGATGTTTCCCTTTCTCCAGGTGGACACCCGCTTGCTGAAACTTGAATGTATTCCCTTGTTCTCCAGGTGGGCTCCTGGTTGCTAAACTTGAAATGTATTCCTTTGTTTTCCAGGTGGGCGCCTGATTGCTGAACTTTGAAACGTATTCCCTTGTTCTACAGGTGGGCGCCTGATTGATGAAACTTGAAATGTATTCCCTTGTTCTCCAGGTGGGCGCCTGATTGCTGAACTTTGAAGTGTATTCCCTTGTGCTCCAAGTGGGCACCTGATTTCCACAATATAGACAAAACAAAGAAAACTTCTGCCCCAGTTTGGTGCTGGGCGCATCTGTGAGTGTTAATTGAATCATATTACCAGAAAATCTCAAAGAATTTTAAAAGCTAGATCCCATTATCCAGGAGGGTCATGAAAACTCCTAGTTATATGACAGTTTTAAATCTAAGTTATATTTCCTAAAGGTACGACTTCCGCTAAGTCTTGTTATCTATGAAAACCTTAAAACTAAATCCCATTATCCAGGAGAGTCCTAAAAACTTAAAAGCTAAATCCCATTATCCAGGAGGGTCCTGAAAACTTAAAAACTAAATCCCATTGTCCAGGAGGGTCCTGAAAATTTAAAAACTAAATCCCATTATCCAGGAGAGTCCTGAAAATTTAAAACTAAATCTCATTATCCATGAGGGTCCTGAAAACTTAAAAACTAAATCCTATTGTCTAGGAGGGTCTTGAAAATTTAAAAACTAAATCCCATTATCCAGGAGGGTCCTGAAAATTTAAAACTAAATCCCATTATCCAGGAGGGTCCTGAAAACTTAAAAACTAAATCCCATTATCCAGGAGGGTCCTAAAAATTTAAAAACTAAATCCCATTATTCAGGAGGGTCCTGAAAATTTAAAACTAAATCCCATTATCCAAGAGGGTCCTGAAAACTTAAAAACTAAATTCCATTATCCTGGAGGGTCCTAAAAATTTAAAACTAAATCCCATTATCCAGGAGGGTCCTGAAAACTTAAAAACTAAATCTCATTGTCCAGGAGGGTCCTGAAAAGTTAAAAACTAAATCCCATTATCCAGGAGGGTCTTGAAAACTTAAAAACTAAATCCCATTGTCTAGGAGAGCCTTGAAAATTTAAAAACTAAATCCCATTATCCAGGAGGGTCCTGAAAATTTAAAACTAAATCCCATTATTCAGGAGGGTCCTGAAAATTTAAAACTAAATACCATTGTCTAGGAGGGTTTTGAAAATTTAAAAACTAAATCTCATTATCCAGGAGGGTCCTGAAAACTTAAAAACTAAATCCCATTGTCCAGGAAGGTCCTCAAAAGTTAAAAACTAAATCGCATTATCCAGGAGGGTCCTGAAAATTTAAAACTAAATCCCATTATCCAGGAGAGTCCTGAAAACTTAAAAGCTAAATCCCATTGTCCAGGAGGGTCCTGAAAACTTAAAAACTAAATCCCATTGTCCAGGAGGGTCCTGAAAATTTAAAAACTAAATCCCATTATCCAGGAGAGTCCTGAAAATTTAAAACTAAATCTCATTATCCATGAGGGTCCTGAAAACTTAAAAACTAAATCCTATTGTCTAGGAGGGTCTTGAAAATTTAAAAACTAAATCCCATTATCCAGGAGGGTCCTGAAAATTTAAAACTAAATCCCATTATCCAGGAGGGTCCTGAAAACTTAAAAACTAAATCCCATTATCCAGGAGGGTCCTAAAAATTTAAAAACTAAATCCCATTATTCAGGAGGGTCCTGAAAATTTAAAACTAAATCCCATTATCCAAGAGGGTCCTGAAAACTTAAAAACTAAATTCCATTATCCTGGAGGGTCCTAAAAATTTAAAACTAAATCCCATTATCCAGGAGGGTCCTGAAAACTTAAAAACTATATCTCATTGTCTAGGAGGGTCCTGAAAAGTTAAAAACTAAATCCCATTATCCAGGAGGGTCCTGAAAACTTAAAAACTAAATCCCATTATCTAGGAGAGCCCTGAAAATTTAAAAACTAAATCCCATTATCCAGGAGGGTCCTGAAAATTTAAAACTAAATCCCATTATTCAGGAGGGTCCTGAAAATTTAAAACTAAATCCCATTGTCTAGGAGGGTTTTGAAAATTTAAAAACTAAATCTCATTATCTAGGAGGGTCCTGAAAACTTAAAAACTAAATCCCATTGTCCAGGAAGGTCCTGAAAAGTTAAAAACTAAATCGCATTATCCAGGAGGGTCCTGAAAATTTAAAACTAAATCCCATTATCCAGGAGGGTCCTGAAAACTTAAAAGCTAAATCCCATTGTCCAAGAGGGTCCTGAAAACTTAAAAACTAAATCCCATTGTCCATGAGGGTCCTGAAAATTTAAAAACTAAATCCCATTATCCAGGAGAGTCCTGAAAATTTAAAACTAAATCTCATTATCCATGAGGGTCCTGAAAACTTAAAAACTAAATCCTATTGTCTAGGAGGGTCTTGAAAATTTAAAAACTAAATCCCATTATCCAGGAGGGTCCTGAAAATTTAAAACTAAATCCCATTATCCAGGAGGGTCCTGAAAACTTAAAAACTAAATCCCATTATCCAGGAGGGTCCTGAAAATTTAAAAACTAAATCCCATTATCCAGGAGGGTCTTGAAAATTTAAAACTAAATCTCATTATCCAGGAGGGTCCTGAAATCGTAAAAACTAAATCCCATTATCCAGGAGGGTCCTAAAAATTTAAAACTAAACCCCATTATCCAGTAGGGTTCTGAAAACTTAAAAACTAAATCCCATTATCCAGGAGGGTCCTGAAAAGTTAAAAACTAAATCCCATTATCCAGGAGGTTCCTGAAAATTTAAAACTAAATCCCATTATCCAGGAGGGTCCTAAAAACTCCTAATTGAATCCTATCTTAAACATGCAAACTTATATTCCCTGGGGTACATTTATGCTAGCTTTTGTTACTCCTGATTGTTTTGACTTTTACTAGGTCCCATTTTCCATGAGGGTCCTGAAACTTCAAATGAAATCCCATTATCTAGGCGGATCCTGCAAACTTCAAATGAAATCCCATTATCCAGGAGGGTCTTGAGAATTTTACGGTCAAAACTGTTTGGTGCTTGCCTTTCCTTACGGAGGGTTTCCCCAAAACAATCGAAACTTTTCTGCCCCTATTTCAATCAGAGAAAAATCTTGTCAGTTTAAAATGTGGTGGTTAGTTTGTGGCATTCTTTGCTCAAAGTCTCCCCGCTACCATGCTTTGTTTTGACTGGCTTCCCCGAACTGGCTCTGAACCTCTTGACTTTATGACTATCTTTCAAATCCCATGACCTTGGATGACCCAAATATTCTATACCCAAACCGTTGTGTTACATCTCTGACCCGTCTGTTTGAACCTCTGCATTTCTCACAAAATTACTAAACCATTTCACAGATGGGACTTCCACTGACCTTTTATACCCCATTTCACATCATATTACCTCTAGCAATGCCTTGGCCGCCCTGCGCCTTGTGCCACTTTGGAGGTTGGTAGTAAGCTTTGAAATTCCTTTTATTTGCTTAAACAAAACTGACATTGGGAAAATCTTAGAAAAATAAACCCAAAAGAAATTAAATGCAATGACTTTCAGAGTTAAGGATGAGAAAAATCCAAAACTGGAAGACTATTTGAGGGGAAAAAGAAAAAGGGACTTATCTGAGTGGACCGCTGGAACCAATAATCATGACATGCATTTCGGATTAATCGGCCCAATCTGTCCAACCAAACAACTTTTAGTTGCCATACTTGTTGCCCCGGAATTTCCATAACCTGATTTCTTCACCAAAACCTTGACCTTGTTCGGCCTGCGGTGCCCTGAAGGGTTTTCACCAACAAGCCTCTCTCATTTGTTTATCTGTCAACTCACTTTCGCCTCAAGGTGCCTGTAAAGGTTTTCACCAATAAAACTCTCTCATTTTTGATTTCTCTCAGCTCCCGTCGCCTTATGGTGCCCGTGAGGGTTTCACCAATAAGACTCTCTCATTTTCAATGTTTTCTGCTTGGACCAGAGTGTTGCCCTTGATATGAATCACCTCCACTTGCTTGACTTGGCATCGCTCGAAGACTGATCGGAAGGTCTTTATTTGGACCGCAATGTGGGCTTTTGGATAGGGTTAGAAAGAAAGGATATCAACGGCTCAAAACAATTCGAATGGGTTCAAAATTACAACTTTCGGAATCAGATTTCTGACAACAACCACAACTTCTGCCCCAGTTTCTTGTTTGGGGACTTTTGGATTTTTATTTTGATGGGACCGAACCGTGAGGCTGCCTACGTATCCTTAAAAGGAATCAGGTCGAACGTAGTGCATGTCATAGAAATTGCTTTGTTGTGATCTTTCTTTTCTTTTTTTTTCTTCTTTTCTTCTTTTTGTTTTCCTCTTCTTTTCTCTCTCTTTTTTTTTTCCTTCTTTTTCTTTTCCTTTTTTTGCCTATCTTCCCCATCTGCATTTCTGAATTGTGACATTGATTCCAAAAGAGGGGTATGCAAGAAAATAAATAAGGCTCAAAGGGGGTGACAAGGGATAAAATGTTTAGATAGTAGACCAAAAATACCTTCGTCATTTCAATATTCAAAACATGCCAAATACAAACAAAGTACAATCAAATAAAGAAATCATACATAGTATCTCTTGACTGCATCAGAATGGATAGCCATTTCTACACATTTGCCTTCTACATCTATCAAATACAATTCACCATTGGACAACACTCTAGTTACAACGAACGACCCCTGCCAATTTGGGGCAAACTTTCCTTTTGCTTCAGCCTGATGAGGCAAGATACATTTCAATACTAACTGACCCACTTCAAACTTCCGTGGATGCACCTTCTTATTATATGCTCTTGCCATTCTCTGTTGATACAATTGGCCATGACACACTGCTGCCAGTCTCTTCTCATCGATCAAACTTAGTTGCTCCAGGCGGGTTGTGACCCACTCATCATCATCAATTTCAGCCTCGGCAACAATTCGAAGGGATGAGATTTTAATTTCTGCGGGTATTACCGCCTCGAGTCCATATACCAACAAATAAGGAGTTGCCCCTACTGAAGTACGAACAATAGTGCGATAACCCAACAATGCAAAAGGTAACTTCTCATGCCATTGCCTGGAACCTTCCACCATTTTCCGAAGTATCTTCTTTATGTTCTTGTTAGCTGCCTCGACTGCTCCATTTGCGTTGGGGTGATATGGGGTGGAATTGCGATGTATAATCTTAAACTGCTGACATGTCTCCATCATCAGATGACTGTTGAGATTAGCACCATTGTTCGTGATGATTACCTTCGGGATACCAAATCGACAGATGATATTTGAATGCACAAAATCAACCACTACTTTCTTGGTTACAGACTTGAATGTTTTAGCCTTTACCCACTTGGTTAAATAGTCTATGGCCACCAGAATGAACCTGTGCCTGTTTGATGCTAATGGCTCAATTGGCCCAATGACATCCATGCCCCAAGCGACAAAGGGCCATGGTGCGGACATTGTATGCAATTCAGATCGCGACAAATGAATCAAATCTCTGTGTACTTGGCATTGATGACATTTGTGCACAAAACGGATGCAATCTCACTCCATGATGAGCCAATAATAACCTGCTCGAAGAATCTTCTTTGCCAGAACATACCCACTCATATGCGGTCCACAGACTCCAGAATGTACTTCAGTCATAATAGCTGTAGTCTGCCTAGCATCTATGCATCTCAGCAGCCCAAGATCTGGAGTCCTTTTGTACAGAACCCCTACGCTGAAGAAAAAACCACCTGCCAACCACCTAATCGTTCTCTTTTGATCACCTGTGGCTTGTACTGGATACACCCCCATCTTGATGTATTCCTTGATATCGTGAAACCAAGGCTCCCTATCGAGCTCTTCATCCATCACATTACAGTAAACATGCTGATCGTGGATCTGAATCTGCAAAGGATCCATATAAGCCTTATCGAGGTGATGCAACATTGACGTCAGAGTAGCCAAAGCATCGGCGAGCTCATTGTGAATCCTTGGAATATGCCTGAACTCTATTGATTGGAACTGTTGACAAATATCCTGCAAGCACTGTCGGTACAATATGAGTTTTAAATCTCGTGTTTCCCATTCTCCTTGAATCTGGTGCACCAGGAGGTCCGAGTCACCCAAGACCAAGACTTCTTGGACACTCATATCCACAGCCATTCTCAAACCCAAAATGCATGCCTCGTACTCAGCCATGTTGTTAGTACAGTAGAACCGAAGTTGAGCCGTAATAGGGTAGTGATGCCCTGTTCCAGAAACAAGTACCGCTCCTATCCCAACACCTTCCATGTTAGCAGCCCCATCAAAGAAAAGTTTCCATCCTGGCTTTTCAATCTGTTCCAATTCATCAATGTGCATTACCTCTTCATCAGGGAAATAAGTCTTCAAAGGTTCGTATTCTTCATCCACAGGATTCTCAGCCAAATGGTTAGCCAATGCTTGTGCTTTCATCGCAGTCCGAGTCACGTAGACAATGTCAAATTCCATGAGAAAAATCTGCCACTTTGCGAGCCTTCCCGTGGGCATAGGCTTCTGGAAGATATACTTCAACAGATCCAAGCGAGAGATGAGGTAAGTAGTATAAGATGACAAATAATGTTTTAACTTCTAGGCTACCCAAGTTAGGGCGCAACACGTCCTCTCAAGATGAGTGTACTTAACCTCGTAAGATGTGAACTTCTTGCTGAGATAATATATGACCTGCTCCTTCCTGCCAGTGATGTCATGCTGTCCCAACACACATCCAAATGAATTGTCCAAGACCGTCAAATACAGAATCAGAGGTCTCCCTGGTTCTGGCGGGACCAACACAGGTGGGTTTGACAAGTACCCCTTTATCTTATCAAATGCTTCCTGACATTCATCTGTCCACTTGACTGCAACATCTTTCTTTAACAATTTGAAGATAAGCTCACAAGTTATCGTGAGCTGAGTAATAAACCTGCTAATGTAATTCAATCTCCCCAACAGACTCATCACCTCAGTCTTATTCTTTGGGGGGTAACAATTCCTGAATAGCTTTGATCTTTGACGGATCTAATTCAATACCTCAACGGCTGACTATGAATCCCAACAACTTTCCAGACGGAGCACCGAACGCGTATTTTGCAGGATTGAGCTTGAGATTGTACTTGCAAAGCCTTTGGAAGAACTTTCTTAGATCTCTGACATGGTCAGATTGCTTTCTAGTCTTTACAATCACATCATCCACATAAACCTCGATCTCCATGTGTATCATGTCGTGGAATATAGTCGTCATCGCCCTCATGTAGGTTGCCCCAGCATTTTTCAAACCAAATGGCACGACCTGATAGTAGTACGTTCCCCATGGCGTGATGAATGCCGTCTTTTCAGCGTCCTCCTCATCCATTAAGATCTGGTGGTAGCCCGCATAACAATCCACAAAAGAACCAAGCTCATGTTTGGCACAATTATCGATCAATATATGGATGTTCGGCAATGGGAAGTTATCCTTGGGACTTGCTTTGTTGAGATCTCGATAATCAACACACACCCTGGTCTTGCCATCTTTCTTTGGCACATGCACAACATTGGCTAACCAGGTGGGATACCGGGTGACCCGAATGACTTTGGCCTCGAACTGTTTGGTAACCTCTTCCTTAATCTTCATACTCATATCAGTTTTAAATTTCCTCAACTTCTGCTTGACAGGGGAAAATGCCGGGTTAGTGGGCAATTTGTGAACCACCAAGTCAGTGCTCAAACCCGGCATGTCGTCATAGGACCATGAAAAAACATCTTTATACTCGAACAATGCTTCAATTATCTCCTTTCTGAGTTGTGGTTCAAGATGGACACTTATTTTAGTTTCCCGGACATTATCTTGGTCCCCTAAATTGATTGTTTCTGTATCACCCATTATCTCATCATATTCCGATTCACCATCACATTCTATTTCTTGAATTACTATTTCAGAATTAGATTGGCTTTTAAGACTGGGCCGGAGATTCCTCATGCATGTCATATCATTGAAGCCAACATAAAAAGAACTGTACAAGGAAGAAAAGAAAAACAAAAATAAAACTATCAAGAAGGAAGATAAAGGGAAATTGCATTTCATTAAAGATAACAAGGTTTATACATCCAAACGAACGGAATCTAGAATCTGAATTACAACCCTGGAATAATCCAGATAAACTGAAAGAAAATCAAAACATACTACCAAAACTCCTTCCTGGTGGGGAGAGGAGTAACTTCCCAATTTTTAATCTTTGCTCTGAGCCCAACAAACTGCACATCCGCTTTACTCGAACCCTCTCCAGCTTTCAACATGTTCACATCGGCGAATAACCTCTCGAACTTTTCAATCAAATCTCTATCTACATCAACTACTGAACAGGGAATTGTTGCCACTAGGCATTTCTTAGTGCCAGGCCTAACAAATGACCCGAAGAGCCGTGGGATGGGCTTTGGGAGGACCCAGGCCCTCTATTTCAACTTTCTAGCTCTTTTCACGTCCGTAGCTGTGGGCTTGAACCCCAAACCAAACGTATCCAAGTTTTTGGAGAGAGATACCGGTTGTACGATACCTTGCAGAGATGCACCCAAGCCCTTGCCCGGTACAAAACTATTTTTCAACATTTCGGTAGCTACCATGACTGATGCGGCAGCTACCCTCGGGTTTGGAACGCACTTCCCTTCTGGAATTTTCTCTACCGATACCGTGTCAAAAACCTGATAAACCCATGGCCCCTCGTCGTCCTCTAACTCTATGAACAGAATAATGGCATTGCTGGGAACACACTAATTATCTTCGCCGTGCACAACGATTTCCTATCTATCCCATTCGAACTTGACCATTTGATGCAGAGTAGACGGGACCGCTTTGGCAGTATGAACCCAAGGTCGACCTAATAGAAGATTGTAAGAAATAACCACATTGAGCACCTGTAACTCCATGGTAAATTCAACTGGCCCTATTGTAAGCTCAAGCACTATGTCCCCGACTGAATCTTTCCCCCCATCGTCGAATCCCCGAACACAGATATTGTTCTTGTGAATTCTTTCATCATCCACCTTCAACTTGTTTAGAGTGGAGAGAGGGCAAATGTTCGCGTTGGAACCATTGTCAACCGGTACCCGAGTAACCACGGAATCTTCGCATTTCACTGTCAGATGGAGGGCTCTATTATGCTCGGTACCCTCCATGGGCAACTCATCATCAGAAAAAAGTGACTCTGTTCACCTCAAATATCTTGTTAGCTATCTTTTCCAAGTGGTTTACTAAGATTTTGTCAGGAACGTGGGCTTTATTTAGGATCTTCATCAAAGCCCGACGGTGGTCGTCTGAATGAATCAATAATGACAATAATGAAATTTGAGCCGGTGTCTTCCTCAACTGCTCCACAATGGAATAGTCCTGCACTTTCATCTTTCTCAAAAATTCCTCTACTTCTTCCTCGGTCACAGCTTTCTTCGCCAATACTGGATTATCTTTGGAGATCTTAGCTTTTCTCAACTCTTTGGGGGCAAAGCATCTCCCCGATCGAGTCAAACCATGCGTCTCACAAACTTCTTCTTTAACCTCTTTCCCCCTGTAAGTCACTGTCACTCGTTCATAATTCCACGAGATCGTCTTGCTGTTGACTATTGGTAATTGAGTTACCGGCTTGATGATGATAGGGTCTATGCGGGCACCTTCCATAATTACAACAGGCTTGTTCGCCACTCCTGGCACAACCACTTTTGCTCTTTCATGTTTCCCTGCAACGTCACTTGAGGACCCCTTCTTGACTACCACAGATGGTTCACTATTTTCCCCATTCAACGTGATCGCAAACTTCTCACTTGTTGACTTCTCGAACGGCATGGCTTCACTGCACCGAATCATCATGACAGTTTGCGAAGGCTTCTTAGGCTCCCCTTCCTTATGCACTATCTCAATCATATTTGTCTCTTGATGAGCTGGCAATGGGTTCTGGTTGATATTAGGTGCCTCTGGAGCTTGGACCTCAATCCGATTAGTATCAATGAGCTCTTGAATAGCTGTTTTCAATTGCCAGCACTTCTCTGTGTCGTGCCCCGGGGCACCAGAACAATATTCGCAACTCATGGAGTGATCAACATTCCTCGGGGGAGGATTTGGCAATTTTGCTTCAATCGGACTCAACATAACCAATTGTCTCAACCTACAGAACAAATTGGTATAGGATTCTCCTAATGGAGTGAAAGTTTTCTTCTTCTGCAACCTCTCATTCTTGGTGGCCTGATTGGGTCGGAAACCTATTCCAGGGGGATTTTGGTAGACTTTTGGGGGTGGATAGGCATTTTGTGGAGCTGGGTAGATACTTTGTGGAACTGGCACACGCCATTGCGCATGAGCGGGAGATTGAGTGTATGTTTGTGCATGATGGACAGAAAAATGAGGGACTGGTGGTGGGTAGTAGTGTTGTGGTGGGCTATATGGGGTATGAGGATAGGTTTGGTGGTGGGGTTGAGGTTGGCTATAGTAATTGGACCTCTAGGTATGAACCAAGCTCCTGAATCAATTATTGCTACATCCTCTTTCTTCTTCTTTCCAATTACTTCCCCAGTTCCGCTTTAAATGGCCTGAGTGGTTTCATTGATAGCCGAATAACTCATGATTTTGTTTGTCTTAATCCCTTCTTCTACCATACTGCCCGTCTTTACCACTTCATTGAAAGACTTGCCTACCGCTGATACCAGATGACCGTAATAAGTAGGTTCTAAGGCCTGCAAAAAATAATCCACCATTTCACTTTCTTTCATTAGAGGGTAAACCCTTGCTGCCTGCTCTCTCCACCTAAAACCATATTCCCTGAAACTTTTATTGTGCTTTTTCTCAAGTTTTGTCAAAGACAGGCAGTCCGGAATAATTTCAAGATTATACTGAAAATGGCAGGTGAAGGCTTGGGCCAAATCATCCCATGTGTACCACTTGCTGTGATCTTGTCTGGTATACCATTCCAATGCCGATCCACTCAGACTTTGGCTGAAATAGGCCATCAGTAATTCATCTCTTCCACCTGCTCCTCTCATCTTGCTACAAAATCCTCTTAAGTGTGATACTGGGTCACCATGCCCGTCGTACAGATCAAACTTGGGCATTTTAAATCCTGCTGGTAACTGAACATCCGGTTATAGACATAAATCCTTATAGGCCACACTTACTTGACCTCCCAACCCCCTCATATCTCTGAACGATTGTTCTAAGCTCTTGATCTTTCTGATCATCTCCTCATGTTCGGGATTTTTGGGTGGCTTCTCGGTCTCTGCCGGGAGATCAAGATGAGGGGTGTAAGAATATGGTTCTGGAACTTTGAAGGTAGGTTCAGGGGGATAATACTGGTTGTCGTGAGTCTGGAACAGAGGTTCACTGGAAGATCGGTGTAACGTAGCAGGTGGAGGTGCCACAAAGACAAGTGTGATTGGTGGGGGAGGGTGCGAGACTTGTTTGGTTGGTGGAGCTTGTGATGTATGTAAAGTGGTGCTGATCGCTGCCGACTCGACACTACACTATGGTAGGAAGAGCGGATCGCAATAGCTTTTACCCGAATAGAGGTCCGGGATCGAATTTCCACAGGGAGCTAGTAGTGGAGTTGTATTTTCTGTCTAGCCTAGAGTTGCGGTTGTGCTTCTAATGTCACTTCAAGCATCTTTTGAGTTTTTGTATTTATAACTACTATTATAAAACTACGGATTAAAGCTAGATTATGCTAGGAGAATATTGCTAAGTTGTAATTAATGGGAAGGAAGAGCACTAGGGTCATGATATTACCTTGATGGCTAATTGACGGGTAGATGTTACTTAGGTTGACTTATTTGGGGCTTATGCTATAACCATTGCGCAATTTTACCCACTCTCATACCTCTCGGTAGAGATAGTGATTTTGCCCAATTGACTCTCTCGAGACCAATTTGGTTGGCAAATTAGACCAAGAAACCAGGGTTCAAGTAGGGTGATTACTCTCTCGAGATTTAACCCGTTAATTGGGACTATCATTTCTCATGAGTCCATCCCAATTCCTTGTTGGGTCAATTTTGAGGTCATAGACTCTCTTTCTCAAGAAGAGTTAAACCCACAAAGCTTGAATCAGTGTTTGCAACCACCAATTCTAAATTAAATCATAAAATCAACCCAAATAACAAACACCCATAGTCAATCTAACCCTAGATGGCAACACCCATCAATTACCCACACTAGGGTTGAGCCACAACCCTAGCTAATGGGTTTAACTACACATAATTAAAGAAGAAACTGAAGAAATAGATGAAGAACTACATATATTAATTGATTACTAAGAAGAAACTACAATAATCTATTGTTAATGGGAAGCAAATATGCCAAAAATAGCTATAACACCAAGTGCAGTTGTTCTTCTATTCTCAGATCTAACCACTCCCTTAAAAAGTAGTAAAATGTTCTATTTACACTAGGTTGGAAAAACTGGACAAAAATACCCCTGTAGGGTCATTGCGGGCCGCACAAAATGGACCGCGACCGCACTGGTTCTTGGGCTTCAGGTTTTTGATGACTTGAACTGGGGGATGCGGACCACGTAGGAGTGTACCGCGGCCGTGAAGGCAACTGGCGCGGTCCGCGCAAACATGACCACAGACCGCATGAGGACAAATGCCCTTTGCTAAACCCTATGAACGCGGACCGCATAGAGCAAGAGTGCGGCCGCGAAGCTTCTCTGCGGGCCGCATGAATCCTACCGCAGCCGCGTGACCTTATGCTTGAAAATGTCCAGTCTCTGAACCTACTAGTGCGGCCGCGGTCATTGTTACGCGGTCCGCACTAGGCCCCTTTTTCTTCACTTCTCTTGGTCTTTGATACTTGAGCAGGTTTCACTCCTTTTGAGCCGATCTTTGACATTTTGTCACTTTGTTAATCAACCCTGCAATCAAGCACAACTTGTGAGCATTTTGGGACTGTTTTTGTATCAATTTATACTCAAAGCATAGGCAAGTAGGGACATAAACACTTTAAAATCCTAACTTATCAACTCCCTCAAACTTAAACCTTTGCTTGTCCTCAAGCAAACAAAATAAGACCCACCCCTTAAAGGAACATCCAAGTAATTCCAGCTATCCTGAAATAACCTCAACAAGCATCAATTGGGACTAACAATTGCCCTCAATACGAATGCATCATTAACACATTTAAAACTTTGAAAACTATTGATCAAGTGTGACACAAGAGCATCAAGAGTTGACACATTTCATCAAAGAGCTTTTCTCACTTACTTTGGTCATTGTGGAACCCAAACTCTCACATCCTCAACTCTCCCTAAGCAAACTTCACCTTTTAAATGTTGATACACAAATTGAAGCAAATTAAATTTCACTCATCTCTCTCAAAAAGGAAGGTCACAAGTCCGGCTCTAAGTACCATATGCTTTCCCCTTATGCAAGTATCCACTAATGTAAGCTTCCTTCAACTTGAGATCAAATAGGGCTTTTGTGGAGTCATTTTGAAGGCTTTTAGGCAAGGGTAGGACATATTTTTATTCACGTTGGTTCAATCTTCCCTTAAGCACTTCTTTTGATTCATTTCGGCGCAACTTTCTTGGCTCTTTTTGAGGATTTCACTTCTTCACAAGGGGTTAGAGAGACACATTGTCACTCTTTCTTATAGAATTCAAAACATTTCTCCTTTTTCTACTTTCTCCACACCTTTTTCACTTTTATTTTCCTTGAATCCCTTTTTATTCTTGTTCACATGGGACTTTCTTTTTGTCATTTTTCTTTTCTTGCTTTTTCATTGCCTTCTTTTCTTTCTTTTTGTACCTTACTGCTTTGCTTCCTTTCTTGTCTCTCCCTCCAAACTTAGATTTTTTCCATTACTCAAGGGAAGATTTGGGTGCCGAGAGAGGGTAATCGTTTAGAACGGGTATAGGCTTGTAGTATTGGTTCTTGAAAGAAAAAGGTTTAAGACTCAAAGGGTTAACTAGGGATTATTTCATTGGAAAGCTATGAAATTGTTCAACTTAGCATTTGGATCAAGGAGAGCCTATAATCATTTCTCAAGTCAAATTTCACCTAGGATTTCGCCTCAACAGACATTCATGGCAAGTTCTAGACCATTGGCTCGGGACTTGGACTCAAATTTCAATTCCTCACCACACGCGCTAGGGATTTGCTAAAGACATCGAGTCGAGGGCCCACAATGACCTTAGTTATGATTTAAACACACAATGGTCCAAAAAGACCACATGATGATCGTTTGGTCAATGCAAGAGTCTCAAAGCCACGACTTTCACCATCCTGAACACAACATTATGTCTTTGACCATGGGATCAAAGGAAAATGTGCTAGGCTCAAGTGAAGCTTTGCCTGAGGTGCCTTTAACTACGCTATCAAAAACAAAAGAAAAATCAAAGAAACGAACTCAAACCCTTAAGAAGGTTATCACGCCATTTATCATTGGGAAGAGCCACCCGGTTCGCACAATATTTCACCCTTGGAAAGAACCGTGGCATTAAGAAAACCAAGGGCTTATTGGAAACGCCAAAATCAAAACAAGCGGCTACGAGTCTAACTACAAAGCTAAAAACAAAAATTTTGCGAAAATAGAAAATACAATGAATATATACAATAGGGGAGTAGAATCTACAACGGTGGATGAATATATACAGAAATGTAAAGTTATATACAACCCAAAGTAAAAAAAACACAAAATCAATAAAAATAAACTAAGAATCTATATATATACAGTCATCTAGAAAAACGTAGGGTGCACCCTCACGAATAAAAGCTGGCATTGTCCTTAATGCCAACTATCAAATAAATATCAAAAAAAAGAAAGGATATAGGATCTCCCTAGGCGTGGTCCGTCTGCATGGGATCATCATTGGTCCCCAAGTCCTCTGTATGTATGGGAACCTCAGACTGGTTCCCGATCTCCTGCTGCTCAGCTGTTGGGACTGGGGCCTGCTCCTGAACTGACGGACTGATAGGTGCATCACTAGAGGGGGTCTCCTGTGGGTCTGGTAGCTCAATAACTGCACCAACTAAATTGGGGAGCTTCCTCTTCTTTCTTGGGTGCCTAGGTGCCTACTCCTGCTCCTGCTGTGGCTATGGCACTGGTGCTGCTGCTGGGGCTGGATTCCCGAATAACAAGTCTAAAGGCATCTGGTCTGCCAATAGCCTGTCCACATCAGTCCGTAACACTCTCACCGACTCCTTAGGTGCCCTTGACTTCCTCATCTTCTTGTGCTCCTTGGCAAGCTCCCTCAAAGCCTTGCTATGTGAATCCACCGCCATTGTCAAGGCGTCCTGAGTCCTCATAATCTTCTCCTGATTTTCCAGGAGCTTCTTCAGTGTGTCCTCAATGGACTGAGGAAACTGAGTAGTGGAAGGTGATGAATGGGCCTCAACTGTAGCAGACGATGTAGACAACTTGGATGTCGCAGCTGACATCCAGTTGTTCAAACTGGCTAGTGTCCGGCTCAACTGCTAGGCCGTCAAAGGATGGGTCCGGGAAGAAGGGACCCCCGTGTCAACTGAAGTACTGGGTCCAGCAGAGGAGGAGGGTCGTGGAGGCAAATTATCAATAGTGGTGACAGTAGGCATGGTGGAAGGCTCTGTGGGGAGCTCAACCGAAGACACTACCGCCACTGGCTCCTCATACTGGCCAGCTGGAGTAGAGGAAGGCGGCTTGTAACTTTTGACTTTGGGGTTGTCTGGCCCCTTCAAACTGTACCAGGAGAATGGAGACACAGGTTTTACCTTGACGTTAAACGGTCTCTTCTCCACCTCCAATTCCCGGAAATACATAGTAAGGGTGCTGGGAAAAAGGTAGTTCCGGTCATGCTCGACCCCTACTGCAGAAATAGTGCGGGACATCACATTGCCCATATTGATAGGATAACCTGCCATAATAGAAGCAATAAGAACCGCCCGGGAAAGTGGAATAGTCTGATCATGAGTAGTCAGGTCGAGCCGATTGCATACAAAGGTCAACCACCCTCTAGCCTCGAAGTTAAAAGTTCTCCGAAGTATTTTGGTCCCTACTTGTAACCATTCTGGAACCGTACCCGGGATTGCCAGGTACGAAGCTAACCACGGATGAACCTCCTCGCCCATTGCTAACGTTTCATTGTACAGGGACTCATCTTCGTCAATGAACCCCAAACACTCATTCAACGCCTTCACGGTGAAAACCACATTTTTGTTTCTCACTTTCGTCACTTTAGTGCCTTTCAAGATATGAGCCACATTGCTGTAAAACTCCTTGACCGTATGCTCATTTGCCTTCAAACAATTGTCTTTAAAGAACTCCCAACCCACTCGAGCCTGGAACTGTCTATGCACATTGGGGTTTAGGGTAGAAAGTCTTTGTCAATAAAGCTCCGCTCAAGTATCAACTTCCGTGACAACCACCATTCTCTAAATTTGTAGAACGCCACCTGGCTGACAAATCGATCTTCCCAAACTTCAGGTTTTCTAGTTCTCTCAACACCCCCAACCTTGGTCACCCTACTGTTCGGTACCTCATTATCACTATTAGACCCACCTTCTGCACTCTCCCGAGATACTGAAGCTGTGGGGGAGGTGGAGTATTCACCACTGCCTGCTGCTGAGCCATCAGACGACTTAGAAGGTATACGTTGTGGGGCTTGGGCAGTATGTGAAGTCGGGACTACAGTAGCTAGCCCTGAATCAGAAGAAAGGTCCTGAAAGGGTACGTACTCACTCCCCGATTGGTCATCTATAACAATTTGTTTCCTTGTTTTCAGTTTAGGTCGGGAAGTGAGATTAACTTATTTCCCTTTTCCTCCCCGGGAGGAGTCACCTCGGCCGGGTTGTTTAGCACCTCTTCCTCGTTGTTTTACCATTGTCTACAAACAAACACATCTAACATTGTTAGTTGTAGCACAGGCAGTGAAACATGTGACTGAATTAAAATTGTAGACAAAAAAATAAAAGTTGCAGACACTACTGCAGAACCAGGCATACAGACCGCACCATTAGGAATGCGGCCGCGTTGGAGGCACCGCGGACCGCGCTAAGGTGACCGCGGGCCGCTTTGAACAAAACCCCAGGAAGGGTCTTCTCTGAATCTCACACCGCGGTCCGCACAAAATGGGGTCGCGACTGCGGTGGGCCAGCGCGGACTGCACAAAAGTTACCACGGCCGCGTGGACACAAGTTGTTCTTCATTCATTCAAGCATCGCAGACCGCGTTAGGGCACCGCGGACCGCGCTAAGGTGACCACGGGCCACACCGGGTTAGATTCAGTGAGTAAGCTAGGGATTGCATGCTTTTGTTCTATTTTTGTTCAACGTTTTACCCCTACTTGTCCCTACTCATGTACCCAATCCTTAGTTATTTCAAACTAACATAGAAGCTACCCTAGACTAACAGTTCGAAGGCAATTGTGATGGCAAAGAATTTACAGACTACTGGCAAGCAATTAAATAAAAAAATAAAAGAGTAATAATCAAAAATGCATGAAATGTTACCAGGATTATGAAGAGTGAATGCAATCTATCCACACAAGCAAGAATCTCAGTCTTAGACGGGGATGAATAGTGGAATTAGGGTTCTGGGTTTCCAATTTGCAAAAAAGTTAAAATGAGACCCTTGGTCTCTATTTATAGAGCCCAGTAGGACCCGTACTTACCTACCAGCACGGCCGAACAAAAGTGACCGCGGACCGCGCTGGGTTTATTTGTGTGACCCTTCATGATGAAACCTACGCGGACCGCACAAATGTGTAATGCAGTCGCGTCAGCCCACCGCGGACCGCACTAACTTGACCGCGACCGCGGTGAAGAACTTCAAAGAGTCCCCCTTTTGACTCATGCCAGCGCGGACCGCAGAAAATGTATCGCGGCCGCGCTGGCAATCTTCAGAGAGTAAGCCATTTTCCAACTTTGTTTTGCACTGCTTCAACACAATCCCTACAACATCTCATAAACAGTTAGCTCAAAAATCCTAAGCTACACACGGGTTGCCTCCCAAGAAGCGCCTGATATAACGTCGCGGCACGACGCATGTTACCACCACATCACTTTAGATGAAGAAGCGCCACTACGTGGTTGCCATCGAACTTTTCGAGATAATGCTTGACCCGGTGACCATTGACTCTGAAGACTTCACCATTTTTGTTTTTAGATCAAGAGCACCAAACGGGGTCACGAACACAACTTCAAATGGCCCACTCCACTTTGACTTGAGCTTACCCGGAAATAGACGTAACCGGGAATTAAACAAGAGAACCATATCCCCAACTTTGAACTCCTTGCCCCGAGCATATTTGTCGTGAAGGTACTTCATTTTGTCCTTATACAAGGACGAGCTAGAGTATGCATGGAATCTAAACTCATCAAGCTCATTAAGTTGTTCAACCCTCAGATTTGTAGCAACATCCCATTCTAAGTTCAACTTCCTCAAGGCCCACATAGCCTTGTGCTCCAATTCCACCGGAAGATGGCAAGCTTTCCCAAACACCAACCGGTATGGGGACATACCAATCAGAGTCTTGTAAGCTGTCCGATAGGCCTAAAGAGCATCATCCAATTTTTTCGACCAATCGGTCCTATTTGCATTTATAGTTTTAGACAAGATACTCTTAATTTCTCGGTTGGAGACTTCCACTTGACCACTAGCTTGAGGATGATAGAGGGTGGTTACTTTGGGATTAACTCCATATTTGGCTAGCAATAAATCAAAATCTTTGTTGCAAAAGTGAGATCCCCCGTCACTAATTATAGCACGGGAGTGCCAAACCTCGTGAAGATACTCTTTTAAGAAATGCCACAACACTCCGGGCTTCATTGTTGGGCAAAGATACGGTTTCAACCCACTTGGAGATATAATCTATCGCCACCAGAATGTAAGTGTTTCCACAAGATCTCACGAAAGGACCCATGAAGTCGATGCCCCAAACATAAAAAATGTCTACCTCGAGAATTGTATTGAGGGGCGTTTCATCCCTTTTTGAAATTCCACCAGCTCTTTGGCATTCATCACATCTTTAGACCATATCACTGGCATATTTAAACAAAGTAGGCCAATAAAATCCGCAGCTAAGAACTTTAGAAGCCGTTCTCACCCCGCCATGATGGCCACCATAGGATGAGGAATGGCAAGCTTCCAAAATACCCAATTGCTCCTCTTCCAGGACACATCGTCGAATCACACCATCGGTGCAAATCTTAAACAAATAGGGCTCGTCCCAATAATAATACAAGCTATCTCATTTGAGTTTCTTTCTTTGGTTAGAAGAGAGCTCACACGGGATGATTCCGGTAACAAGATAGTTTGCAATATCGGCGAACCACGTTATTCCACTCATTGACACTGTAAGGAGTTGCTCGTCGCGAAATGTATCATTGATCTCAAGGCCGTCACAAGGCCTCCCCTCCTCCTCCAAACGGTACAAGTGGTCCGCCACTTGATTCTCGCTACCCTTCCGGTCAACAATTTCTAAATCAAACTCTTGAAGGAGAAGAACCCATCTCATCAATCTTGCCTTTGAATCTTTCTTGGTCATCAAATATCTAAGGGCGGCATAGTCGGTGTGCACAATAACTTTAGCCCCCATAAGGTAAGGACGGAGCTTTTCCATAGCAAAAAAAATAGCCAACAACTCCTTTTTGGTGACTGTGTAGTTCATTTGAGCCTCATTCATGGTCTTGCTTGAGTAGTACACTGGATGGAACATCTTGTTGATCCTTTGGCCTAAAACCTCCCCCACCGCAACGTCACTCGTGTCGCACATGAGCTCGAATGGTAAGCTCCAATTTGGTGTGGTGATGATGGGGGTAGTTGTCAGCTTTTGTTTAAGGAGCTCAAAAGCCTCCATGCATTTCTCGTGAAAAACAAACTTGGCATCTTTCTCTAGAAATTTGCACAATGGGTTAACTACCTTAGAAAAATCTTTGATGAACCTTCGGTAGAAACCCGCGTGCCCAAGAAAACTCCTCACCCCTTTGACAGGAGTAGGGGGAGGAGGCCTTGAAATAACCTTGATCTTGGCCTTATTAACTTTAATTCCTCGCTTCGAGATCTTGTGACCCAAAATTATACCCTTTTCTACCATAAAATGACACTTTTCCCAGTTTAGAACAAGGTTGGTATCTTCACACCAGGACAACACTCTATCCAAGTTTACCAAGCACTCCTCAAGAGAATCCCCAACCATGCTAAAATAATCCATGAAAGCCTCCAAGATATCCTCCACCATGTCGGTGAAAATAGCCATCATGCAACATTGGAAGGTCGCCGGAGCATTACATAATCCAAATGGCATTCTGGAGAAAGCGAATATGCCATAAGGACGTGTGAAAGTCTTCTTCTCTTGGTCCTCCGGGGCAATGAGAATTTGATTATACCCCGAGTAACTATCCAAAAAATAATAGAAAGCCCGGGCTGCAAGACGATCAAGCATTTGGTCAAAGAATGGCAATGAGAAATGATCTTTTCTAGTCACCTTGTTCAGCTTCCGGTAATCCATGCAAACTCTCCAACCCGTCACTGTCCGAGTCGGAATAATCTCATTGTTGTCGTTAGTCACCACAGTCATTCCACCTTTTTTCGGTACACATTGCACCGGAGAAGTCCATGAATTGTCAGAATGGGATAAACCACACCTGCGTCAAGCCACTTAATAACCTCTTTCTTTACTACTTCTTGCATAGCCTCATTTAGTCTTCTTTGATGCTCAAGTGAAGGCCTCACATCCTCCTCCAATATGATTTTATGCATGCAAAAGGCGGGGCTTATATCCCGAATATTAGCTAGAGTCCATCCGTTTGCCCTCTTTCGCCTTTGAAGAACCGTCAAGGTGGCCTTAACCTGCATGTTAGTAAGGCAAGAAGAAAGAATGATAGGTAAAGTAGAATTTGAACCCAAGAATTCATACCTGAGGTGTGGAGGAAGTGGCTTCAACTCCAACACCGGTGGCTCCTCAATCGATGGCTTCGTTGGTGAAGTTTTGTGGTTTTCAAGATCTAAAGATAGCCTTCTAGGCTCATAAGAATATGAATCCATACCATGCAATGCATTCACGCACTCCACTCTACTAGCATCATCATTGATATCCATGTTAATAAACACGGCTTCAAGAGGATCTTCAACATTGATCATGGAACTTGTGTCATCCACTATCACGGCTGTGACAATGTCCACAAAAGAACACACCTCCGTGCTTTTTGATTGTCTCACTGACTTGCAAACATGGAATACCACCTTCTCATCTCCCACTCGGAATGTCAACTCACCCGCTTCAACATCAACTAATGCCTTCCTCGTAGCTAGGAAAGGTCTTCCAAGAATAATCGACACTTCCAAATCCACCTCACAATCTAATATGACAAAGTCGGCCGACAATATGAATTTATCAACACAGACAAGAACATCATCGATTATGCCCAAGGGTCGCTTTATCGATCGATCCACCATTTGAAGTCTCATTAAGGTAGGTCGAGGTTTCCCAATTACCAAAGTCTTGAAAACCGAGTACGACATCAAATTAATACTAGCCCCCAAGTCACAAAGGGCTTTAGCAAAATCCGCACTTCCGATAGTACATGGGATAGTAAAAGCTCCGGGATCCTCAAGCTTGGGAGCCATTGAATGTACTATGGCACTCACTTGATGAGTCATCTTAATTGTTTCACACTCCATCGACCTCTTCTTTGTAACCAAATCTTTCATGAACTTTGCATACCTCGACATTTGCTCAAGTGCCTCAACCAAAGAGACATTGATTGTGAGGCTCTTCATCATGTCAATGAATTTTTTGAATTGATTGTCACTCTTTTGCTTTGCTAACCATTGAGGATAAGGTGGAGGTGGACTAGGCAAAGGTGCCTTGGATTTTTGTACAATCGGCTCGGGCATGTCAATCACGTGGTCCCTAGACGGGTTCACGACATCTTGAGTCTCTACCTCGGCCTCATCATTAATATCAATCCACATATCATTGTTAACTTTTTAATTAACCACATCATCAACAATCAAAGGTACATGATCATCCCGCAACTCAACATCTTCATCCATAACTTGCTTTTGCATTGAGGCATTCACATCACCGCCTCTCCCACTCCTTGTTGTAACCGCCATCACATGATTATTATTCCCACCCTTTGGATTTACCACCGTATCACTTGGTAGCACACCCTTGGGATGAGTATTCAATTCTTGAGAGATTTGGCCTAATTGCACCTCCAAGTTCTGGATAGATGTGTTATGCGAAGCTAATTGGGTCTCGGAATCTTGGTTCTTTTTCATCATTTGCTCGAACATACTTTCAATTCTCCCCATATCACTTCCGGACGAACTCAGACCTTGAGAAGGAAAGGGGGGTGGATTGTTCGGTTGTTGGTACATGGGGGACCTTTGAAATCCTTGCCCCCAGTTGCTTTGGTTCCCGCTATTGTTCCACCCTCATTGATTGTTGTTGTTGCCCCAATTTTTCTTACTACCATTCCAATTTCCTTGGTTGTTATGATTACCCCAATTGTTGTTTTGGTTGTTGTTATTCCAATTACCTCCGCCTTGTTGTTGATTGCCCCAATTTCCTTGTGGACGCCATTGTAGATTTGAAGAGTTACCTCTATTCCCTTGGTAGTTGTTGACATATTGGACCTCTTCGCTTTGATCATCATAGCACTCATTTGAATAACCACCACCATCATTGTTGTTGTCATATTGTTCACAATTATCTTGAGGTTGTTGCCCTCTTTGCCTCCTTTTCAACATAGAAACACCTTCTATTGCATTGACTTGGTGCGGGTTTTGGACTTGTTGCAATTGCACCTTTGCCAATTGATTCATAGTTGTTGTAAGCTCGGCGATGTCTTGGCCATGATCATGCAATTCCTTATGCAAATGGATGATTGTGGGGGTCACCTTGGGGCACATTTGCTCGGCTTTGCCATGTCGAAGAGGTGTTGGCCATTTTATCAAGTACATCACATGCCTCTTGGTAAGAAAGTTTCATAAAGTTCCCTCCGACCAATTGGTTCACAATGCATTGATTCGTGGTGTTGATGCCCCGATAAAAGGTTTGTTGAATCATAGCCTCGGTCATTTCGTTATTAGGGCACTCTTTCACCATTGTTCTATATCTTTCCCATATCTCTTGCAAAGGTTCCGTTGGCTCTTGCTTGAAAGCTAGAATTTCATCCCGAAGAGCTGCCATATGACTTGAAGAAAAGAACTTGGAAATATATTTGTCCGCCAATTCATCCCATGTTGTAATAGAATGATTGAGGAGCCTTTCTAACCATTCCAATGCTTTACCCCGAAGAGAGAACGACAAAAGCCTCAATCTCAACGCGTCCTCGGACACGTTTGTCTGCTTGCTACCCCAGCATGTATCTACGAACCCCTTCAAGTGCTTGTAGGCATTTTGATCGGAGGCACCTTTGAAATACCCTCTTTGTTCGAGCAAGGTCAGCATAACATTTGTGATTTGAAAGTTCCCCACTCGGATTCGGGGAGGAACAATAGCACTGGCGTATCCTTGATTTGGTAAAACTCTGGGAGCCACTCTCGGTGGAGCCGGAGGAGGGTCTGGAATATTGTTGTTCTCATTTGCATTTACATTGACATGTCGGCCTCTCCATGCAACTTGAGGTAAGACCTCATCTGGTTCTAGATCCTCTACCTCCTCCCCCACTATCACATTATCGATAGGGTCATTTGCATTAAGAGACATTGTACCTGATTGATCGACACAAACAAAATTAACAAACAAGAAGGAAAGAGAAGAAAACCACAAAACTAACTAAACAGATAGTCAACACCGTAAGCTCCCCAACAACGACGCCAAAAATTTGATCACTGCCGACTCAACACTACACTATGGTAGGAAGAGCGGATCACAATAGCTTTTACCTGAATAGAGGTCCGGGATCGAATTTCCACATGGAGCTAGTAGTGGAGTTGTATTTTCTGTCTAGCCTAGAGTTGCGGTTGTGCTTCTAATGTCACTTCAAGCATCTTTTGAGTTTTTGTATTTATAACTACTATTATAAAACTACGGATTAAAGCTAGATTATGCTAGGAGAATATTGCTAAGTTGTAATTAATGGGAAGGAAGAGCACTAGGGTCGTGACATTACCTTGGTGGCTAATTGACGGGTAGATGTTACTTAGGTTCGATTGACTTATTTGGGGCTTATGCTATAACCGTTGCACAATTTTACCCACTCTCACACCTCTCGGTAGAGAGAATGATTTTTCCCAATTGACTCTCTCGAGACCAATTGGGTTGGCAAATTAGACCAAGCAACCAAGGTTCAAGTTGGGTAATTACTCTCTCGAGATTTAACCCGTTAATTGGGACTATCATTTCTCATGAGTTCATCTCAATTCCTTGTTGGGTCAATTTTCAGGTCATAAACTCTCTTTCTCAAGAAGAGTTAAACCCACAAAGCTTGAATCAGTGTTTGCAATCACCAATTCTAAATTAAATCATAAAATCAACCCAAATAACAAACACACATAGTCAATCTAACCCTAGATGGCAACACCCATCAATTACCCATACTAGGGTTGAGCCACAACCCTAGCTAATGGGTTTAGCTACACATAATTAAAGAAGAAACTGAAGAAATAGATGAAGAACTACACATATTAATTAATTACTAAGAAGAAACTACAATAATCTATTGTTAATAGGAAGCAAATATGCCAAAAATGGCTACAACACCAAGCGCAGCTGTTCTTCTATTCTCAGATCTGACCGCTCCCTTAAAAAATTAGTAAAATGTTCTATTTATACTAGGCTGGAAAAACTGGACAAAAATACCCTTGTGGGGTTAGTAAGGGCTCACAAAACGGACCGCGACCGCATTGGCTCTTGGGCTTTAGTTGTTTGATGACTTGAACTGGGGCATGCGGACCGCGTGGAAGTGTACCGCGGCTGCGAAGGCAACTGGCGCAGTCCACGCAGACGTGACCGTGGACTACATGAGGACAAATGCCCTTTGTTGAACCCTATAAACGCGGACCGCACAGAGCAGGAGTGCGGCCGCGAATCTTCTCCGCGGGCTGCGTGAATCCTACTGCGGCCGCGTGACCTTAAGCATGAAAATGTCCAGTCTCTGAACATCCTAGTGCGCCCGCGGTCATTGTTACGCGGTCCGCACTAGGCCCCTTTTTCTTCACTTCTCTTGGTCTTTGATACTTGAGCAGGTTTCACTCCTTTTTGAGCCGATCTTTGACATTTCGTCACTTTGTCAATCTACCCTGCAATCAAGCACAAGTTGTGAGCATTTTGTGACTGTTTTTGTATCAATTTATACTCAAAGCATAGGCAAGTAGGGACATAAACATTTTAAAATCCTAAATTATCAGGTGCCATAGCACTGTTGGTAGAGGGGAAAGGCCGGAGACGAGTTCACAGTGGGAGGTTCCTGAGGTTGAGCCAATGGTGGGATATAGGCAGGGTTGGCGGGATAAACCGGTGGTGGATGCCCCTTTGCCCAGGCCTGGTACATTTCAGCCATTTGCTGCTTTAACTTACACATCTCTTCCTTCATCGTATTAACATCCAATTCTTCCACGTCTTTTGGTGGATCAACAATACTTGCCTCCAGTTCTTGGTTGGCCATGTTCAGCTTGTCTTTTGATCGGGTGTTGTAGGAGTGAGTTGCCAGAATGCCAATCAACTAACCACCTGCCTGGATCTCAATATATCAACAACAACCTTGTTAGTGATTAGGGCTTTAACAAATTGGTAACCGCACATTTTGGGAAATGAATGCACCTAAGCAGTTAACCGTTTTTATTATGCATTTGATCGGCTGATTGCATCATCCTGGCTTTTCCTTATTTTTATTTGCAACTTCTCATTTCATTCTAGCCTTTCCTTGCTTGATCTCACATGGTTTCCACCCCATGGTTTCTTGTTTTTCTCTCTTTTCTTTTCTTGTTTTTCCTCTTTTTTTGGGTATGGTCAAATTCTATGGAGATTGCCTAGGTATCACGACCCCGCATGAATCAGACCGAGCGTAGTTCTGGGAGATAAGTGTGAAAGTGAATAATAAGACATTTTAGGATTTTTAATTTTCATAAAAGCAAATGCTTTGATTACAAAGACTCAAAACCAACAGACTCCAAAAGAAACTAACAGACTCTGATGCAAAGACGAAATACAGACTCCAAATATAAACTATCATATTCCAACAAAAGAAAGTACATACTCGAAAACAACTAACAGACTCCAGCAGAAGGAAAATACAGACTCAAAACAACTGACAGACTTTAACGGAAAAGGAAAGACAGACTCAACTGAAAAATCATGAATACATTAATGCTCCTGGTGCCTGCGGGACATCATTCGGTCTCACCGCGGGCCTATATGCAAGATCCCTTTGAATCGATCCAAGTCACTCATTATCTGTTTAACAAATGTCATCACTGCCGCGAAGAAGGTGGTGCGAGTCATATCCTCACAGGCTTGGCACTTCACAACAATGTAATCGACGATGGTTCTAATTCTCTTTCATTTGACACCTTTTTCTTGTAACAAACGCCCGATCTACTGGGCCCTGGCTTCTAGAGTTTGCTCGGCCACTTGATTCTGCTCCTAAAGTTGTTGCAAATCTATTTCTAATTATGCCAATGCTGTATAACAATGTTATCTTTCAGCCTTGAAATCTTTCTCCTGTTTGATCATTTTATTCTCTGCGGCAACGACTCTTTTCTTTAATCCCGCGACCTCATGTTCGTACTTTTCTTTCAACTGCTTAACCAGGCGTGCTCGTTTATCCACGTTTTTAGCCAATTTCTTTCGAGCCCTGGCTAGTTCACTTTCTGCTTTGTTCAAATCAAAACTATAGTCACTCACTTTCTTCCTCATGTTACCTATAAGTTTTTCATCTTTGGCACTTCGGGCGGGGTTTTCTGCCGCTACTTTCATTTTCTGAATTTGGGCTCGAAGGGCCTCGTTTTCTTTAGATAGCTTTTTTCTTTTCACCATCATCCACCACGGCTTGCAAGCTATTCTCGAATTGAAGTTCTTTGACTTGTTTCTCCAACTTTCCTATTGTGGCCCTGTACTCATTCTCCTTGGCCAACCAAGCCCATTGTTCTTGTGACGCCTCGACGAATTCCTGAAGGTGGGGTCTTTTGGACGACCTCCCAAACTCAATTTCTCTTCTATACCAAGCCAGGTACCCGGTGAAATTTCACCTTTGGATCGATTACGTACACATGTACTTGCTGTTAAGTATTGACATTCACTCCAAATTTGGCGGACCACTGCTTCATGAAACTGGCCGTTGGGTCCGATCTCGACTACTTGGGCACTAAGATCTTCATCTCTAAGAATTATTTGGTATCTCTCCAGCTGCCTCAAAACCCGATATGGGGCATAAGGCTGGATACTCCTGAGTCCCATCAAGAGGAAATGAGGCCCGGTGGCTGACATGTATATGATCTCATCCATAGGCAGCCATCCAAATGTCCACTCTATTTGGTTTGCAGTGATGGAACGGAGGCGCGCTACCCACTCTGTGACCCCTTCCGACAAGCTGATCCCATCAACCCTCGTTTAAAATTCTTCTATGCATGTTTTCTTTGTCAACCTATAACTCATAAATTGAGGATGATGGCGTAGGTGTTCAATCATCCACATCTGTAGCAACACGTTGCACCCCTCGAAAAAGTCTCCTCCGGCTTTGCAGGTTGTGAGAGTGCGGAAGATTTCAGCTACTATCATGGGTGCGAGGGTGATGTTGGCCTGAGTAAGCAAAGTGCTGACAATCCAGGCTACTCGTATGTCAATATTCCCATCTTTTCTAGGAAACACCAAAAATCCCAAAAAGGCCACCATAAAAGCAAAACACCTGTGTTCTTCCCACTTAAGGCGGTTTCCTTTGCTGCAGATTTTGTTTTCTAGCTTGTTGAACCCCCTATATGACCATATCCGTTGTATATAAACTGTAAAGTACAAAAACCAGCTGCCAAGTCAGGGTTGTGGACCCCCTACTTATTTTCAAACAGTCTAGGAACCTGTGTACGGCTACGTCCCTTGGAGCAATCAGGTACTAGTGTCTCAGAGGAACTTTGGGCCCCCCAATATATCCGGCTATTTCTTTCAATGTTGGGGTAAGTTCAAAATCTGAGAAATGAAATACGTTGTGGGCCGGGTCCTAGAATGTAACCAATGCCTTTATAATGTCTCCCCTAGGATTAATCTTCAACAATCCAGTGAGGCCCCCAAATATAGATTGACCGTGTCTCGCCCTGACTCACCCAAATCATCCCACCACATATGCAACTCCAAAGGGATATTGTTCACGATTGTTATTGGCAAATTCTGACTTGTGCTCATTCTGCACATTTATTAAGGTGATTAAGCAAAAAAAATCATGATTTACTCTATTTTGACTCAAAATCAAATCTGCCACCTTTTTTCAGATTCTTACTTCTAAACAACAAAAAAAACCCAACTTTTAAAAATACGACCTTTCAGCACTTCCGGAGGAAGATTTTAAGGCTGTGCCCGCTAGCTGGCCGAAAATTGGAAAAAAAGACCCAAGGTGGTTGTTCTTGCAAAAACATCCTTCCGGCGTCCTTTTGGGGACATTCGGCTATTTTTGACAAAAATGGCATCACCTTACCTATTTATAATAAAAATAATTTTTTTTGTTCTTTTCGGCTATTTTTGCAAAAGAAAAGTTGGACCCGACGGGGGTTGCCTACGTATCCCACATCCGGTGAGAATCAAATTGGCGTAGTTCGGGCAATTTTAACAAAATAAAGCCAACTATTTTTCCTTTCTAAAACACAAAGATTTTCCCTTTTTTCTTTTCTTTGAAAACCACAAAATTCTTTTTTTTCAAACTTTCGGTAGAGTTTCGATATGTTTTGGGACATTGGTTCTTCAAAACAGACACTTATCCCTCTCAACCATCTAAGTTTTTCTTGTAAGCCGGTCAACATGCAAATCCGAAGCAAATGAATGCGCAAGTAGCAAGTAAGATGCATCATATTGGTCATTACATTTCGGGTACACCTGTCCTAGATAGACCCAACCCCTGTGTTGAGTCTCCAAAGTCAAATGCACATGATACAAACAAATATTCCTACTAGGGATCCGACATGAGGCTGAGTTATTCTAGGTTCAAAAACCTGGGTATGTGTTCTAGATTGTGTACCCGAGAGGACAACTCGAGCCGATGAGGGGGCTACGTACCGGGAACCAAAAGGCCATACGACTTAGTAACTTGTCCGAGCCTCTTTTTTATTTCAGGGTATGACACTAATAAAATAGGGAGTCTCGACCAACGAGCACATCCCCGAAGATGGGAAGAGAAGGGTTTCGTAGCAGTTTATACAATTCAGATAATATCAAAGCGGTAAAAGCAACATTTAGCACATTAGGCCCAATCATGTAATAAAATCAGATAATAGATAAAACCAAATACAACAATTTATCTAAGCTCGAATTCTGAACCCTGAACTAGAGATTCTGGGTTCGATCCCCAGCAGAGTCGCCAGAGCTGTCACACCTCCTTTTTACCTACACCCCGGGAAAGGAGTATATAAGGGAGTTTTTTCCAATTAGAGTGACAATCGAAACAGGATTATTTGTTTATTAAATTCAGAGTCGCCACTTGGGATAATTTTATGGTGTCCCAAGTCACTAGTTCAAATCCCGAATCGAGGAAAAGATTGACTCTATATTACTGTCCGCGAATCAGAAATCCGGGTAAGGAATTCTGTTAACCCGAGAGAAGGTGTTAGGCATTCCCGGGATACGTGGTTCTAGCACGGTCGCTCAACTGTTATATTTGGCTTAATTATCTGATTGTAAACAATTATGAACCTATGCAAATTTAACTTTTTATCCGCTTTTATTTATTTTTTAGAGAAAATTGCAACGTCATTAAAACATGTCTCAAACCACATCACATAAATGCACCCGTGATCTTTGACATATTTTAACATCATTGTGAATTGGATTTGGGTCACATAAATATGCACCCGAATTTAGGAAAGTAATATTATTAAACTAACGCTCCTAAAGCAATTACGAATTTGCAACTTTGCGAGGTCCATGAAAATTCGCTAAATGGCACGCCTCGATTTCTAAGGATAAACAAAATTAATTTGACAACGACCATGCAATTGTCATTTTTATTCGGCACGGCACACCTCGATTCCAATTTTAAAGAAAATTCAAATTAGACTCGGAGGTCCATAAGCTATTTTGTGTTATCTATTACGGCTCAACTCCCAACTATTTAAAGAAGCTTAATTATCCAAACAATAATGGGCAAGGGTTCTACTATGGTTCAAACTAACAAAAGTACGTTTTTTTAAAAAAATAAATAAAGAGAGGCTGATGGTTCAAAATTAATGTTTGAGCCTAGCATGAGGCCCAACAGCCTACCAACATGAGGCTATTCCAAGTGACAATTAGCACCAGTCCATGCCAAGCGCAAGATAGAGCCCAAATTGAAAAGGACCAGTCTCAACAAACCATGGGATTCCCAGTTCGAGTCCACACATAGCACAAGTTGTCCAGTTATGGCATTCGACTTTACAGATCATGTTGCTTAAAGAAAATCGAATAATTAATGGTTGAAACACTCCTATCGTCACGTTTATGCAGATGCTGCGATATAAACATTAATTCACGCCTGTTCTAGGCAATCATCTGTGGACCACTATTGATACTGATACATAATCGTTCAAATTTCATGCCAACATCAACTGTTTTATCATGATACAAAATTTAAATAGTGGCCTGTGGCCCTTCATACTCTAAACGTGAACTCATCACTTAATTGTCAAATTTAAAGGGAAAGTAACAGTAAACACTCAAAGCTACTATTAAACTCATGAGTCACCTGTGCATGTAAGGTCATTACCCACAAATGAGAATTTAAACATCAACCTGAGACTTAACAGGGTACATACATCACATACAATTTCAGGCTTTATTCAGCTAGTGTCTGGCATTTTGATAGCTTATACTAAGCAGTATTGATCTCAATAGATAATAAGCAAACATCTAAGCTTCGAGCACTATAATATCCCTTTAAAGTCCTTTGTACGAAATCTGAATTCTGATTCATGCCAACCGCCAATAATTTAAAACACTTGACTTGTTTAACACTGTAAGTGAACTTTAGGTTGAAGAGGAAATTAACTAACTACAATGAAAACCAAGACTAATTTTGAAGGTTTCAGAAATATAAAAACAAACATCTAAGAAACTAATGCTCTTTGTATACCAAACTTCGAGCAAACACACTTGTACTCCTTCATTTCATATGTCAAAGAGATGAACAATACCTGGAATAAAGGAAGCAAAGAAAACCAAGTTCAGCAGAAGGAAAAGCAGCATCAGAACCCAGTAGCAGGAGACAACCAGCAAAGACAACTCAAAACCAATCCAATGGAACAGTAAACCAACATAAAAGCTTGAACCAATACTTTCAAAATCCCAATTTAATCCATTTTTCGACCCCAAAGAGAATTAGAAGTTGTTTTTTTTAGTTCAAAACTTCAAGATCACAGAAAAAGCTCAATGAAATAGTGGTTTTTTATTTCCAGTCATTTTCAATTTTTCTCTGATTTTTCTCTTCAATTTCTGCCTTGAAAGGCAAGAAAACCATGCCTTTATAGGCAAGGAAGTAGGGCAGCTTACAGAAGATCAGATTTGTAATTAGACCCTTTTCAGCTTCTTTTTTTTTGTTTTTTAGCCCTGACTTTTGACTTGTTAACCAAGCAAGTGTACTATGCAGCTTCTAGGAAGCTTCATGGGTGGTTACTTGAGAGATTATCTCAGTAACTTCCCCAGTTTACCCTTAATACCCCCTGAATTTTACTTTGAGAACCAGACCAAGATAGGTCAAAATTTGGCCCAATACTAAACCAAATCAGGTGGGCTACTCCTTACCAAATGGATTAGAAACAGCCCAAAGCCCAAGCGAGCACTTATCCAATTGAAAAGAATACACTACAGACCCAGATATCATGAAATGATTTCAACAACAATCCTAATTCAATCACTGATCAATTCACAGCTAGGTGAGGGATTAACTAAATTACTAAATCAACATAAACTAATTAACCTAAACTACGGAACTAACAAGAAGGAAATCAGAGACTTAACTCTAAAACTAAACAAACGGGCAAACAAGGTTAGTGAACAAGTTTTAGGAGTTGAAAAGAAAATTAAAAACGACCAGAATCAAATACCAAACCCAAATTAATATAAAGGAGGGAAAACTAAACCTAAGTCTATTCACATAAGACAAAATTAGTCAAGGCAAACGGAAAAGAAAAGAAGAAGATCAAGAGATAAAACGGACATGCAGAAGAACTCACCAAGCAGACTCGAAACCAAACCGAATTTCTTGGTTTAACAAAATTGATGCTATTCACTTGTTCATTGTTAAGAACAAGTGAACTGTATCGATTTTGCGTCAAACCAAGACTTCGACTCGTGACAACCAAGAAGCCTGGGCCATTGCACGCTCAGAACTGAAGGTGAAGAGATTTGGGGTTTTAGGGTCTCTCATTTGATTTGAGATTCGAGCAACTCTGTGAGGATTTGAGAGAAACTCGTTGTGGATTAGGGATGACTGAGCAATGGGGTTATCTAGTGTTAATTTAGGGTGGTTTGGGAAAGGTTAGGTTTTTAGTTTAGTCTTGATTAAAGATTCGACGAGTTCTGCGGTGATTCGAAGGAAATAAACAACGGATTCGACATGAGGGGAGTAAGAGGGTGCTATGGTGTAAATCTGGTGTGGATTGGAGGTGGCGCCGCCACTAATGGCGGTAGGAATTAATGGTGACTTCTAGGGTTTTCAGTGGTTAGGGTATCTGAGGTTGTGAAAGAGACGATGGGGGGGGGGGGGGTAAGGGCATTAGGATATTTATATACTAAAGAACCCCGTGTTCCCAGCCGTTTGATCGAGAAACCTCGACGGCTGGGATTGAAAACTGGTTAAACGGTATCGTTTGGACACTAGACGGGGTGGAACGGGTTGGGGCGCGGGTTTGGGCTGGGTTTATATGGGTTTGGGAAGAAAAATGATTTGGGTTGGGGAATTTAATTAGTTTGGCCCAAAATTTGATCCTTCTCACTTCTTTCCTTCTTTTTTCAATTCTCTTTTTAATTCCTTTTCTTTTTCTAAAATGAAAATAAAACAAAACCCAACTTAATTCCTAAACCAAATTATCCTAGAAAATTAAATTAATTGCCCTAATAGTTATTACAACTGATTAAATACCAAAACTCAAATCTAAAAATCGAACAATGCAAAATAAACCATTTTTGTGATTTTTCATTTTTATAAAGTAACTAAATTACTAATTGATATAAAAATGCAAATGCAACATATTTTTGTATTTTTCATAATTTAAACAAAATTAAACATGCGCAGCCAAATGCAAACAATAACAAAAATGCTACGAAAATCCATGAAATTGCAAACAATGGAAAAACTATTTTGTTTTGAATTTGTAGGAGTAATTCATATAGGGAAAAAATCACGTGCTCACACCAGTGTTGTTTGTTAAGAAGAAGAATGGATCGATGAGGAAGTGTATAGATTATCGGCAGTTGAACAAAGTCACCATCAAGAACAAGTATCCACTGCCGAGGATTAATGATTTATTTGATCGACTTCGGGGTGCCAAAGTGTTTTCGAAGATTGACTTGAGATCTGTCTACCATCAGTTGAGGATTAGGGGATAAGACAACTTTTCGCACTCGATACAAGCATTATGAGTTTCTATTGATGTCATTTGGGTTGACAAATGTCCCAACAATATTTATGGATTTGATGAACCAGGTGTTCAAGCCTTACTTGGATTCCTTTGTGATTGTGTTCATTGATGATATCTTGATCTATTACCGCAACCGAGAGGAGCACAAGTAGCATCTTCGGATTGTTATTCAAACTTTGAGAGATAGCTAGTTATATGCTAAGTTTTCAAAATGTGAGTTTTGGTTGAGTTCAATGGTGTTCTTGGGTCATGTTGTATTGGCAGAGGGTATTCAGGTGGATCTTAAGAAGATTGAGAGAGTCAAGGATTGGCCTAGACCCACATCAGCTACAGAGATCCGGAGTTTCTTGGGTTTGGCGGGTTATTACCGTCGGTTTGTGGAGGGGTTTTCATTTATAGCAGCCTCGATGACCTGGTTGACCCAGAAGAGTGCCTAGTTCAGGTGGTCAGACGAGTGTGAGGCGAGCTTTCAGAATCTCAAGACAGCTTTAACTACGGTGCCAGTATTGGTGTTGCCCACAGGTGTTGGGCCATATATAGTATATTGTGACGCATCTCGTATTAGACTTGGTGCAGTGTTGATAATAGAATGGCAAGGTTCTTGCATATGCTTCGCGATAGTTGAAGATTCATAAGAAGAATTATCCAGTCCATGACTTGGAGCTAGCAGCCATTGTTCACGCGCTGAAAATTTAGAGGCATTATCTATATGGCATGTCGTGTGAGGTGTTCACGGATCATAAGAGTTTGCAGCATTTGTTCAAGTAGAAGGAGCTAAATTTGAGGTAGAAAAGGTGGTTGGAGCTATTGAAAGACTATGATATCACCATCTTGTATCATCCCGGGAAAGCCAATGTAGTGGCCGATGCCTTGAGCAGGAAGTCAGCTAGTATGGGCAGTATTGCATATATTCCAGTCAGTGAGAAACCGCTTGCTTTGGATGTTCAGGCTTTGGCCAATTAGTTCGTGAGGATGGATGTTTTCGAGCCCAGTCGTGTTTTAGCTTGCACAATCGCTCGTTTTTTTATTATTTGAGCATATCAGAGATCGATAGTATGATGATCCTCATTTACTTGTCCTTAGAGATACAGTGCGACACGGAGGTTCCAAGCAAGTTACAGTTGGAGATGATGGGGTTTTGAGAATGCATGGTCGTGTTTGTGTGCCTAATGTGGATGGACTTCGTGAGTTGATTCTAGAGGAGGCCCATAGTTCTCAGTATCCTATTCACCCGGGTGTCGCTAAGATGTATTAGGACTTGCGGCAGTATTATTGGTGGAGGAGGATGACGAAAGATATTATTGCATATGTAACTTGGTATTTGAATTGTCAGTAGGTGAAGTACGAGCATTAGAGACCTGGTGGTTTGCCCCAGCAGATTGAGATTACTGAGTGGAAGTGGGAGCGTATGACCATGGATTTTGTTGTTGGACTCCCACAGACTTAGAGGAAGTTCGATGTAGTATGGGTTATTGTGGATAGGCTGACTAAGTCAGCGCATTTAATTCCTATGGCAGTTGCCTATTCTTCAGAGCGGTTAGCTGAGATCTATATCCGGGAGATCGTTCGTCTTCATGGAATGCCCGTGTCTATCATTTCTGATCGAGGTAAACAGTTTACCTCGCATTTCTAGAGGGTAGTACAACATGAGTTGGATATGCGGGTCTAGTTGAACATAACATTTCATCCTCAGACGGACGGACAATCTGAGTATACTATTTAGATTTTGGAGGATATGCTCCGCGCCTATGTTATTGACTTTGGAGGTTCTTGGGATCAGTTCTTGCCATTAGCGGAGTTTGCCTACAACAACAGTTATCAGTCGAGCATCTAGATTGCTCCCTATGAGGCGTTGTATACAGTGTCGATCTCCAGTTGGGTGGTTTGAGCCAGGGGAGGCTCGGTTGCTGGGTATAAATCTAGTACAGGATGCCTTGGATAAGGTTAAGATCATTCAGGATAGACTTCGTACAACCTAGTCCAGGCAAAAGAGTTATGCCGACCGTAAGGTTCATGATGTAGCATTCATGGTTGGAGAGTGAGTGTTACTTGGGGTGTCGCCCATGAAGAGCGTGATGAGATTTCGGAAGAAGGACAAGTTAAGCCCTAGGTTTATTGGGTCTTTTAAGATTCTTCAGAGAGTAGGTGAGGTGGCTTACGAGCTTGCGTTGCCACACGGTTTATCACCAGTGCATCTAGTATTTCATGTGTCCATGCTTCAGAAGTATCATGACGATCCATCCCACGTGTTAGACTTCAGCACTGTCCAGTTGGACAAGGACTTGACCTACGAGGAGGAGCCGGTAGCTATCCTAGACCGGAAGGTTCGACAGTTAAGATCGAAGAGTTATCCATCGGTTCGTGTGTAGTGGAGAGGCCGGCCTGTTGAGGCAGCTACCTGGGAGTCCGAGTCTGATATGCGGAGCCGATATCCCCACCTTTTCACCGACTCAGGTACTTTTCTATGTCCGTTCAAGGACGAACGGTTGTTTTAGAGATGGATAATGTGATGACCCAAAAGGTCATGTCATGTTTTAGGACCCAATTTAGGGTTCCGAGGTCTTCAAAACCTGATTTCCTTTCTCCTCGATTTGCGTGCGCAGTCCGGATGAATTTTCGAAAACCCTTTATGTTAAATTTGAGAAAAAATATTGAGTTTGCCTTTAAACTTGATTTATGTTGACTTCGATCAATATGTTTTAGTGAACGGACCCCAGCCCATGATTTGACGGTCCCGGAAGATTCGTAGTAAAATATGGGACCTGGACGTATGCCCAGAATTGAATTCCAAGGTCCCTAACCCGAGAAATGAAGTTTTGAAAAAAATTGTTAACTGAAAAATATAATGATTTTTTTAGAAATTGAACAATGCTTGAACTTGTTGGTATCGGGCCCGTATTTTGGTTCTGAAGCTCGATACAGGTCCATCATAATATTTTAACCTTATCTGTGAAATTTGGTGAAAAATGGAAGTAATTTGATGTGATTCGGATGTCCGATTGTGAAAATAGAAATTTCAAGTGTTCTTAAGAATCTCATGAGTTTTGGGGTTAAATTCGTTGTTTAAGATGTTCGTTTGGTGATTTGATCACACAAATAAGTTCATATGATGTTTTAAGACTTGTGTGCATGTTTGGTTTGGAGCTCCGAGGACCCGGGTGAGTTTCGGATAGGCTACGAAGTAAGTTTGGAACTTAGAAATCTGCTGTTGCAGCTGATACCTGTTGCAGGCCTCTGCTCTCGCAATTGCGAGATCAGACTTCGCATTTGCGAGCTTAACAGTCATGGCAATTGCGAGGTCTTTATCGCAATTGTTAAGAAGACCTGGGCCAGCAGAGTTCGCAATTGCGAACATATCTTCGCATTTGTGAAGTAGTAAGGGAAGGGGAAACCTTCGCATTTGCGACCAAAGGGTTCGCATTTGCGACAATAGTAGAAATGCAGCAGGTTCACATTTGTGACACCTGTCTCGCATTTGCGAAGCTCTGGTCGCAAATGCGACATCTGCAACTGTGTAAAAAGGGACTTAGACGGTATTTTTGATTCATTTCTCAAATTTTCAAACCCTAAACTTCAAGAGGCGATTTTCCAAAGACCAATTCTTCCCCAAATCATAGGTAAATGATTTCTAACTCTTTTCTTTCTCTCTATTTCATCTTTTTACAAGATTTCATCACAAAATTTAGGGTTTTTCATGGGAAATTAGGTGTTTTGGGTAGAATTTAGGAATTTCGAAATTTGGTGATTTAGACCTCAAATTGAGGTCGGATTCCAAAACCAATTGCATATCCGAGCTCGGGGGTGAATGGGTAATCGAGTTTCGGTCCGAACTTCGATTTTTGACCAAGCGGGCCTAGGGTCGGTTTTTGATTCTTTGGGAAAAATGTTAGGAAATATGTAGTCATACATTAGAATTGGTTTCTTTGGTATTAATTGATGTTAATAAGTTAATTATGCATAGATACAAGCGGATTAGAAGTGAAAACTAAGGGAAAAACGGTATTTGAGGCTTGAGTTTGGCCTTGGAATTGAGGTAAGTATCATGGCTAACCTTAACTTGAGGGATTAGGTGTTGTTGCCTTATTTGCTATTTGTTTAGTTGTTAAGTACGATATATATGTGTTGTGGCGAGTTCTATATGTTGTTGTCGGGTTATAGCATGCGGGGGAGTCTTATATTTGTAACCGTTGTGTTTCTTTGTACGTATTGTTCCTGCTTAAACTAGTTATTACTCATGTTAAATAAGTTTTATTATGTTTTTTCCTCGTTTTGGATATTGGTTGAGTATTGGCTCCAGTTGAGATTTCTGTTGTAAAATTAAGTGATGAAACCAAGTTGTTTAATTGTGATTCTCTTGACGGGTTATTATTATTTCTGTTGTTTCTTATGATGAGCAAGAGTGATAAAGCACGAAGGGTGATGCCGTGCACATTTATATTATTCATATGGTAAGGAAGAGCGATAAAGCACGAAGGGTGATGCCTTGCACATTTATATTGTCCATATGGTGAGCAAGAGTGATAAAGCACGAAGGGTGATGCCGTGCACATTTCTATTATTCATAGATGAGGAAGAGTGATAAACTACGAAGAGTGATGCCGTGCACGTTTCTATTAATCGCATGGTGAGGATTTAGAGTAAAAACATAAAGGGTGATGCCGTGCATTTTCTGTTTGATGTGTTTATTTTTTGTTATCGGTTCAAGTGTACTAGCTGTTTAGATTTCTTTACTGTTGTGATTCTGTATGTTGGAACTCCCATAGCATGTTGCCCCTTCCTGTTCATTTCTGCTTAGCTTTTATTACTTGTTATTCTGTTAGTATATTGTTTAACTGCATAAGTTTATGTTGTTTGTCGTGTCCTAGCCTCATCACAACTTTGCCGAGGTTAGGCTCAGTACTTTCTAGTACATGGGGTCGGTTGTACTGATACTGCACTCTGCACTTTCTGTGCAGATCCCGGTACTGGACCGTACTGATCAGAGTTTGAGGTTGTTGCCTTCAGTCCACGAGATCCAAGGTAGATCTGCCGGCGTTCGCAGACCCTGGAGTCCCCTTCCCTCTATCTTAGTTCCTGTTTTCTTTCATTCCGAAAAACGGATGTATTTTTCCTTTAAACCAGTATTTGTAGAAATTCTTAGACGTTCGTGGATTATGACACCAGATTATTGGGGTAGTCGTATTTTAGAGATTTGAACTGTTATAAAATTTCCGCACTTCATATCTATTTAGCTTTAATTAATATCTATTACCGTTTTGGTTAATGATTAATGTGTTAGAACCGTATCCGTTGGTTTGCCTAGCATTTAAGAGTTAGGCATTATCATGATTCCGACAGTGGAAAATCCGGGTCGCGACATGAGCTTCCAACAATTATTAAAGATTCATATTTTTCAGCCTTCTCTCCTTCTTTCATTCACTTTATAAAATTGGACAATGAAATCAAATAAACAATTCTTCTTACCGTGAGACCATTTTATCAATTGGAAAAATCCTTTTTCTCATTAACAATTTGTTCTTTTCATTTGGCATACTTGCTAACTGTCTACAATACATAATATCAATCTATAGTTTTCAAATGAGGTAACGTTTTTTCTTTTCCTGTTAGTTTTACAAGTTTTGCGCAAATTTTACAATTATTCATGTTTTTATATAATATTTTCATAGTCTTTAATTTATCATGAAAATAAATATCTTTTGTTATGAAAAGTTTGGCTACTATACTATCCTAACTGATTTTCAGTGAAAAATAGCATTGAGTTTGTCATTTTCTTTTTGCTGTAACAAGAAATTTTTTTATTCAAGTGTTAGGCTAATTACCACACCCATTAATAAACTTAATTTCCTTACTTCCTCTTCTATTTAATTTTACCATTAAGAAGTCATGGGTAATGCGAAGGTCTACTACGTAAATCAAATCTATTGTTACTGACTTATTTCATAAAGAGAAATCTTAGATTATAAATAAATAATCGAAGTAAAGAGGGTGAACAATAGTGTCTACAATGCACGGTCAATGGCTAAATTATTTCATAAGTCAATTGTTATCATTTGAATATAAGTTTCAACGATATATAAGTAGATGAATATAAGACAAGTAGAAGAACATAACTCAAATCCTTATAAACCAATTATCATTCTGTAGGATTTAGGGCACTGTAATTCTTACATATCGAAATTAGTTTCTGTGGGAAAATTAAAAATTAAGTATTTGAATACATTTGACTTCCAAGAGCTACATCCATTTTATAAAACTTTGAACAAATCATTTAGATATTTTTGGATATTTGCAATTTTGAAAAGTTTGTAACAATTGATAAGGTTACACGTGCAATCAGAAACTAGTACTATATTAAAAGTGAGAAATCCTTAAGCTAAACTTTAAATTACTAAAGTATCCTTTAATTAACCTATACATAGTTTTTAAATGTAAATAAAAAAACTAAAGCCTACAAGGAAACACAACTTTTCATCGGGCGCCTATTTAGAAGAAACCTGTTTCTAAGTTTTAACCCTTTATATTCTTCACATCAATAGTCACAACTCTTAAAAAAATATTTTTTCTTCTTCTTCTAAAAACTCTTAAAACAAAACCTAACACCTACAAACAACTCCTAATTACCCCATTGTTATCCGCATTACCCACAAATTACATCTCTTGTATAATCTTAATGGCTTAATCAACCATGAGCGAACCGCGAAAACACCAAGTTCTTCTATACGCATATACTTCCATATTCCGCATAATTATCAACATTATTTTTATTATCTGTTGTTTTCTTTTCTAAGTTAAATTGGAGTTATATCTGATTGTCGATTGGGCAAAATTTGTCAAAGTAATCATTTTTACGCATGATTTCGGATAAAAGTTTAAGAATTTAGTTGACTTTGTTTGCAGTTTTTACCAGGTTTCACTGCAAGCTGCAAGTGTGATAAATATTTTGAGGGATATGCTTTTGAAAAAAGTTTCGCAAAAGAGAGCGTTATAGAATAATACTCGACGAGCCACTGCTGTCACGCTTAATTCTGGTTCGTTATTTGCTTTTTTTTTTTTGTTATTCCAGCATATAAAAGATATAGTTAGTAGTCATGTTTATTAGCTTATTAATATTAGTTATGATCTATACAATGCTTGGTTATGTAGTATGACTTCATTTAAGATATTTTATATTGAATGTCTCAGTTTGGTAGAAATTGTTTTTTTACTTGTAAAGTGATACCGATATATTTAAACCTTGGAGATGATCGTAGGATAATTAGTGATTTTTCTTATTTAGAGTTTGTTTGAGTTGTACTCACGGAATTTTTATGTCCTTTATCATAAAGTTCATGCTTTTAAAATGCCAATTCAATTGATTTGTTGTTTTTTATTTTCCGTCTCTTCTTTTTCATTGTTGGGTTTTCACCTAATTTAAGTACAAGTAGTAGCAATCTTTTTATATTTTTTGACTTTTTATTTTCACTTTGCAAGACATTTTAGTAGTACTTTCTTTCTCTTGAACTTGTATATGAAAAGATATGGTTACATTGATTTCTCAAACTTGGTTGTAAAATGTGCTGTCTACAGTTAAATACATATATCGTTGCAAACTGAATAAAAAGTAGAGAAGAAGGCGGTTTTCCCTCAAAGTCCGGGTATTTATTGTTTAATACTTAAATATAAAACGGACATAGTAAGAGGCTCAATTCCTCCTAATTAGTATTGAAAATCCTATATTATGAATTTGAATTGATATGCAGATTCTCCATATAATATTAGCATAATACAGAAATTTACCAAATTATGTTTAAAATTAAAATATATGCGGTTAAAAAATAAAGCCAAGTGACATTGAATGGACAAAAAGATACAATTGGGTAGAATATTTATGGTTTAGTGTGAGTGCAGGGGCGATGGATCGTTGACATTTGACTATTTCTTCTTTAGCTATATTTTTACAAGTTTTTTTCACGTGAAACAAGACTACTGGATAACTCTAATGAAGTCTAGAAAAAATTCATAGTAAAATCTTTTGTAATATAAATAGCTTTAGAATATGGATTTACGACGAAAGCTATTGCCATATGACTTATAACTTTGCTATTATTTGCCTCTTGATCTTGCAGACAAAATTTTATATTGTCACGATCCCATTCCAGTTCGCCCTCCGTGAACTATCGTGATGGCACCAAGTCTCTACGACTAGGTAAGCCTAACAATTGCGGAAAAAAGGGAAAACAACAGATCAACTAATAAAAAACTGCGGAATAAACGTAATGAAGGTTTAAAATGCCGCTCGGCATATACAAATATAACTCTCAAACTGAGCAACTTCCCAAAATCCGGAATCTCATAAAATCACAAGCTATGGATATTATATTATGCTCTAACTCCGGAATGTCTAAATCAAAATAAATACAGAAGGGCTAAAACTGTAAGAGAGAATGGAAAGAGATTCCTCGGTCTGCGGACCCGACAGATATACCTCGAAATCTCTAGAGAATTGCCTCGCCTTAAGGGTAGCAGGGCTGAGTCGAAGTACCTGGATCTGCACACGAAAAACATGTGCAGGAAGAGGGCATGAGTACACCACAGCGGTACCCAATAAGTGCCAAGCCTAACCTCGGTCGAGTAGTGACGAGGAAGGTCAGGGCCCTACCGGTCATGTACAATAATATATAAGGAAAAGAAGCAGTATTAAAGTAACACAGGGTAATAAAAGTAGCAACAACTACAACAGAGACAAAAATAATCACAGAAGGAATACAACTCAACACAGAGATAACAATCGGGGATCTCCCAGGATACCGTCCTGTAGTCCCCAAATGTAGATATTCAGTGGATCTCCCGGGTGTCGTCCCGTAGTCCAACTCATAGTGCGCGGGGATCTACCGAAATTTCGATCCGTAGTCCCAAATGTAAATACCCAGTACTGGAGGAATTTACCAGGTGCAGCCCCGTAATTCCAATGTAAATGTGCAGGGGATCTACCGAAATACAAATCCGTAGTCCCAAAGTAAACATGCAGGGGTATCTCCCAGGATACCGTCCCGTAGTCCCAAAGTAAAAACACAGCAACAACATGAAGAATATTAAGTTCAATCCAGTTTCATACCAAGGTAAAACAAGTATTTCTAACCTAGCATGCTGCACAGAATTCAAATAAAGCAATCAAGTCAATTAGACATACTTCCCTAAGCTAACAATAGGCTTAAATTACAAGTAGTATAAACAGGGAAGAAAACACAGTTATAGTTACTTAATGAAAACATGATTTTCAACAATTAGCACATGTACGCACTCGTCACCTCATGTACAAGGCATTTCACATATCATCAATACCAAATCCTAAGGGGAGTTCCCCCCACAAGGTTAGGCAAGCCACTTACCTCGAATTGGCTCAAAAATCAACCCGAAACTACGCTCTTGCCACTAGTACTCGACTCTAAATGGCCCAAATCTATTCAAATAAATTGCATAATGTAAATATAACTTCAAGTAACTAATTCAACTAATTAATTCGAAGCTAATACGCAAAATTAGGAAAATCGCCCAAAAGGCCCCCCGGGTCCACGCCTCGAAATCGGGTATAATTTACAAATTTAGAATCCTCACACGCTCACGAGTTCATATATACAGAAATTACTCCAATCCGACATCAAAATATTGACCAAAACTCCAAAATTAGGCCCAAGAACTTTTCCAATTTTCCTTTAAATTTTTACTCCAAATTCGAATTTAAAGGATGAATTTAAGCATAGATTCGTGAAAAAATCAAAACCGAGTAGGAATTACTTACCCAAAACACCCAGTGAAATTCTCCCCCAAAATCGCTAATCCCGAGCTCCCAAATCAATTTCTAAGATTTTGAGACTAAACTCTCGTTTCTGCCCTTTTTCTGACCAGTGGAACCGCATCTGCGGCTCTGGGACCGCACCTGCGGTCCCGCTTCTCCGAAGGCCAAGCCGCACCTGCGACTTTTCATTAAACCAAAAATTCCGGTTCTGCGACTCCCTTACCGCACCTACGGTCTCGCAGTGCGTTCGACTTCTCGCACCTGCGGATTTTGGAGCCTGAGCCAAATTTCGCTTCTGCGGTCACCTAGCCGCTTCTGCGGCGCCGCACCTACGGTCCCTCACACGCATATGTAGTTATGACAGGTTCAGCCAACTTTAGATTTCTCCTAAGTCCAATTCAACTTCCGTTAAGCATCCGAATCTCACCCGAGGACCTCGGGACCTCAACCAAGCGTGCCAACCAATCCTAAAACATCCTACGAACTTATTCCAACACTCGAATCACATCAAACAACGCTAAAATCACAAATCGCTTTCCAATCAAAGCCTAAGGATTCCCAAAACTTTCAAATTTCGCTTTCGATCAAAAAGCCTATCAAACCTCGTCCGAATGACCTGAAATTTTGAACACACGCCACATTCAACACTATGGACCTACTCCAACTCTCCGAATTCTATTCTGACCCCTAGATCAAAATCTCACTATCGAACCGGAAACTTCGAAAATTTAACTCTCGGTATTTCAAGCCTAAATAAGCTACGGACCTCCAAAATACAATCCGAACACGTCCTTAATCCCGAAATCACCCAATGGAGTTAACGGAACCAACGAAATTCCATTCCGAGGCCGTCTTCACACTGCTCCGACTACGGTCCATAATCTAAAACTTAAACTCTCATTTAGGGATTAAGTGTCCCAAAACTCTCCGAAACTCCAAATAAATCCTCCCGACAACTCATAATAGCAGAAACAAATATGGAAAATGCAGTTAATAGGGCGGGGCGCCAATTCTTAAAACGACCGGCCGAATAGTTACATATATACATATTTGAGAAAGATGAAATTGCATATGTATTTATCAAAAGTTCTGTTAGTCCCCATTCTACTGATTTTAATTAATTTGTTGCATTTTTCAAGTTACATACGCACTATACACTTCTTAGGAATAATAGTAATATATTTTTACTATAACCGAATCATTTTAGGAAAGTAGAGGGACAAAGAAACCATCATTTTGATTAATGTATCAATTCCTCCTAAGCTTTCCTATATCTAATTCCCATTTAAATTAGATGTCAAATTTATGTTGCCTTTATCTAAGTCCTATTTAGTTAAATAGGGAGAGAAGGAGAGCTCCTTGTTCTGATATACAAATGTGACGAAAGGTGGCGACTCAAGAAAGATATCAAGCTCTAAATTCTTTTTAAAAATAATAATAAGAAATCTGAACTATCTGAAAAGTACGGGAGATATATGACCCTTTTTCTTTAATTTTGTCATACTTGATTATCTAATTTTCAGTCAATGGATAAAATATAACCCATTTTGTAGATTTGAGCTCTTAATACTTATTGATGAAAAAATGTAATAATTATTTATAGGCGTATATTATGAAGCTTAATTTTGTGCATGACATGTACATTCACATAAAAATGAGAGGCTTGACATCACGACTCCAGAACTGGCCCGGTCATGATGACGCCTATCGTGGTACTAGGCCAGCCTCAACTCAACAATCAACCCGATAATAATAAGTTTAAAAATATTTACGGAAGCTTTTAACAGTTAAAGAACTATTTGAAACATAAGAAATTCCAAGAATAGATACAGTCCAGCCCAAAATCGAGGTGTCAGTGAGTGCATGAGCGTCTAAGGAAAATACATAGTCTAATATAATGTTTAAGGGAACAACTGAAATACAACTGGAAAGTAAAGTGGAGAACCAAGGCATGCGAACGCCGTGAAGATACCTCAATAATCTCCTGAGTCAGAAGCCTCGATCAACCACCGCCACTGAATCCAAAGTGCCTGAATCTGCATATGAGGTGCATGGGGTAACGTGAGTACACTAACTCAGTAAGTAAAAAGTCCAACCTTTGGACTGATAGGTAGTGACGAATTCAACCTCATCAAAGGTATGTACAGAAACATAGGCATACTTTCAGTTAAATAAACAGCTCGAACAGTAAAACAGAGCAAGTATGAACAAGGTAAAGAAGTGTAACTCTGCTACATTTACATGTCAATGCACATGCTGTATGAAATGAGCCATGCTGAGTGCCTCATGTGCCCGCAATCTAAAATGCTCGTTCACTCAGTACTGTATATGGCTCGTTCGGCCTAGGGAAGATCCATCCCGGAATATATACATCTCTGATAATATTCACTCAGTACTGAGGAAGGCCATTCCAGCCTATAGAGAAGATCCATCTCCAGATAATAATAATAATAATAATAACAACCTCACAACCATTCGGTACTGTATATGGCTCACAAAGCCCAAGGAAGATCCATCCCGGAATATATACACATCACAGACCAACAATCTCCAGTACCGAGGAACATGTTAATCCAGCCATCATGGAGAAGATCCATATCCATACCAAGGGAAGATCTATCCCTGAATGTAATCAACTGCGCTCACTGGGGGTGTGTTACAGACTCCGGATGAGCTTCTACAGCCAAAGCGCTATCACAAGCCAATGAAGGCATATATCAATAATTCGCTGCGGCGTGCAGCCCGATCCCATAGCTGTCACTAATAATCAGGCTCTCGGCCTCACTCAATCATCACTCTCCAGTCTCACATACACAGGCTCCATGAAACTAGCCAAAAAACAATAATATGATGTGCCAAATAATAATAACTGAGACCGAGACATGATATGATATGCATGAGCAAGACTGAGTACAGAATATCAATGGATGAAATGAGATGACAGCAAGAAATGACCACTCGGGTCTCAATAGTATCGGCATGAAGCCCTAACAGGATATCTAGCATGTTTTTACAGCATATTTACTTAATCACATGATAGAAGCACGGATATCAACAAAAAAGCTACTAAGCAGTGCCGTGGAATGATCCAGGCCATAATACTCACGGTGTACGCCCACACGCCCATCACTTGGCATTTGCGTCACCACAATAGTAATCATAGAACACATAGTTCGGGGTTTTGAACCCTCAGAACCAAGTTTGGAAGCATTACTTACCTCGAACCAGGCCAAAACTCTAACCCGCGATGCCCTTGTCTCTTGATTCGGCCTCCAAACGCTCCGAAACTAACCAAAATCAGTATATTATCATCAATATATGCTAAAGGAGCGAAACCCATAGGAAATTACCAAATTAGATTAAAAATCCCGAATTTGCTCAAACCCGGCCCCTGGACTCACATCTCGAAATCCGATAAAAATCACAAAACAAGAAAGCTTATTCACTCACGAGTCTACTCATATCAAATTCACCAAAAACCGACGTCAAATGACCATCCAAATCCCTAAAATTAACTCTCCAATTCACCTCCACTTTTTCCCCAAATTTTCACCCCAAATTTTCACCCCAAATTTTCAATTTAGATGTTCAAAATCAAGACACAGTCATGGAATTTAGCTAAAATTAAGTGAAGAACACTTACTCCAATCATTTCTCTGAAAATCCCTTCAAAAATCGTCTTCTACCGAGCTCCCACTTCCATTTTATGTTATGTACTCGGAATCCTCGTTTGGATCTTTTAAATCTGCCCAGGTACACAGCCACCGCGATCGCAGAAGTACCATCGCGATCGTGAAGAGAAAGAAAAAGATGCCCCTGAATGACCCTACGCGATCACATAATAACCTTCGCTATCGTGTTAAGCACTACTGACTGAACTACACGTTCGCGGAACTGACCTCGCGAACGCGAAGAGATAAACCTACTGCCTCAACTCAGACCCAACACTACGCGAACGCGATGCTCCATCTGCCACACCCTATGCGAACGTGGACCCATGTTCGTGAATGCGAAGAAGAAACAAGCAGCCTCAGACCTTTCCCTTACGCTACCGCATCCTTCTCTCCGCGATCGTGAAGAAAGACCTTCTGCAACAGAAATACCAGCAAAACTGCCAACTTTTCAAGTCCAAATATGTCCCGTTGAGCATCCGAAACACACCCGAGGCCCTCGAGACCTCAACCAAACATGCCAACGCATCCCATAACATCATTCAAACTTAGTCGAGCCTTCGAATCACTCAAAACAACACCAAAATATCGAATCAACCTCGGATTCAAGCCTAATAACTTATAAACTTTCAAATTCCACAAACGACGCCGAAACCTACCAAATCACCTCCGAATGACCTGAAATTTTGCACACATATCCCAAATGACACAACGGACCTACTCTAATTTCCAGAAGTCCATTCTGACCTCTATATCAAGATTTTCATTGCCGAACGGAAAATGCCAAATTTTCAATTTCCCCAATTCAAGCCTAAATCTACCACGGACCTCCAAATCACATTCCGGACGTGCTCCCAAGCCCAAAATCACCTAACGGAGCTAACCAAATTATAAAAATCTAAATTCGAGGTCGAATAATAAAAAGCCAAAACTTGGTCAAACCTTTCAAATTTAAGGCTTTAAGCTGAGAATTGTTCTTCCAAATCTATTCCGATTATCCTGAAAACCAAAACCGATGATTTACATAAGTCCTAATAAATCATACGGGACTAATCATGCCCAAAAACTGGCGAGCGAAGTGAAAATACTCAAAACGACCGATCGGATCGTTACACTTGAATATTCCCGTAGAAAAGAACAATCAACTTTAAGAAGACAATTATGCCAAAGTGCAACTGATTAAGTTATGGGTGAAGAATATAGGGAAAAAAGGTCGATCAAGGAATGCTTCTTTTTACGTCGTCTATTGAAGCAATCAAACTCATAAAGAAAATATACCAAAACTTAATTGGTAACGTTATGTGCTAGAAAAATAGAGTTAGAGTTGGTAGGAGTTTTTTTACTTTATTTGTAAAAAGGTCTTAAAGTTACAAAGTAATGCTAACTTTTGGCATATTTAAATATGTAATCTATGATAAAATCAAATGTTTTTCAATTATGTAAGTATTAATTAATTTTAGATATATTTTGTAAGAATATGATATAAAATACACGTGCATCGCACGTGCAGAGAAACTAGTTATGTCACGACTCAGATTCTCACTTTCGGGATCGTGATGACCCCTAACATTTCACTTGCTAGGCAAGCCAATGTTTGAGAATTCTTTAAGCCAATTTTAGTCAATTTCAATAACAGAACAAATTAAGCCAAATAGAAGCTAAAACTGAGTGAGGAATCACATAAATGCCCATAGTGTCTACTACAATCCGGATCTGGAGTCACAACTCACGAACTTCTAGAATTCTTACAAATAGGGTCTGAACTCTAGAACTTCTAGTACTATGCCTTCATAGTAAAAATAGTACGTATAATTAATATGTGTATAATTTATCATTGTTATATCCACCGACTATTTTTATATAGTTTAGGCGGTTGTGTATGCGGCTAGTTTGGTCAATTCTTCCCAAAATTAAAACGCTCCGAGTCCAATTAGCCACAATTAGTCCAAGTAGGATTCAACCAAGTTGATGTTAAATGATCCACCTACGAAATTAAGTTTTATCGACACTAACATTTAATATCGTTGGAGAAAGAAGATAGGAAATTACCAGTTATGTTAGTCCATAAGTAAGTTAATACAAAAATTAGTTAATTTATAAAATATTATCAATATTAGCCAATTAGTTATTTGTAGTAAAAAAAATTCAAATATTTGCTTTTTTGAGTGGATATTATTGGAATGGATTGGATACATCTTAAGTAAGTTAGCCCATAAGTAAGTTAGTATAAAAATTAGCCAATTCATAAAATATTACCAATATTAGCCTTATTAACTATTTGTAGCAAAATAATATATCAAATACTTACTTTTTTTGAGCAGGTCTTATTGGAATAGATTGGATACATCGTAAGGAGTTTAAATCTCAATTTTGGGATGATTTGGTAGAGTTTTGAGGTAGTTTGAAATGAAAATACGAAGTAGAAGATTAACATGGAACAAGATTATATGTGTATCACACTGTGTATCATTCATGTATCACATATGTATCATATTTGTATCAAATATTATATTACTTGTATATCCATGTATTACATGCGTGTGAGATACATGTGTCGCAAAAGAATTTTTTGAACTCAATTTTAACTATGAATTTTGATATCAAATCAATCCAAATCACCTCAAGTCTTCCTCAAATTTTGTGTATAGACTCATTTATATGTTCTCAATGAATTTCGACTATACCTATTGAAAAAAAAATCCCTTTTTCTTAAATTTTTGGAATCTTTTATATGTGTGTGTGCGCGCATATATATATATATATATATATATATATATATATATATATATATATATATATATATATATATATATATATAATCACCATCTTATTTGCTACCTCATGCATGAAATTTCCTTTTCGTCTTGCATTTAATGTTGCTTATCACGCTTAAAAATATGGAAGGAGATCTTTGCGTGTGATTCTTGGAGAGAAAGAATCCTTATTTATTTGGGTTTTCAATTTTTGTATGTGCTTGATTAGTTTTAATAATTCTATGATTAATAACTAAAAATTGGTAAATTAGGACTTATTGGAATATTTCCGTAAGATTCCCAAAGAAGATTGATGAAATATTTTTAGGACGCCAATATTTTATAGCTTTTAAACTACCCATTTTTCGATCTAAGTGTTTATATTTTATCTGTATGCGAATATAAGTTCTCCTTCATTAATTGAACTTTTTTGGTATTTGAAGATATAATTAAATAAACTATACTCGTAGTTTCTCTTCCTAATACTTTTAGTTTAGCTGAGATGGTTATACAATTTAACATGTCATGACAACAAAGTAGACAAAGGTTCTGGATTTGGGTATCCCGCCACATTATTAAGAAAAAGTTTCACATATTTAATCTCTAACACTTTAGTCATTTAGAAGAAAATATACACAAAATAATAATTTTCACACCAAAAGTGTCACGACCTGGATTTTCCATCATCGGGATCGTGATGGTGCATAACTCTTAGAATGCTAGGCAAGCCAACAGGTAAAGATCTAACACGCTAATCACTATTCAAAACAGTGAATAACAATAATCTAAACCAAAACAAAGTAAGAAGTGCAGAAACTTATAATAGACTAAACACTATTACACGACTTCCCAAAATTTGGTGTCATAATCTACAAACTTCTAAGAGTTACTACAAATACTGGTTTAAAGAAATACATCTGTTCTCGAAATGAAAGAAAACATGGAAACTAAGATAAATGGAAGGGGACTCCAGGGTCTATGGACGCCGGCAGATCTATCTTGGGTCTCTTGATGGACTGAAGGCAGTAACCCAACTCTGATTAACGAGGTCTGCTATCGAAATCTGCACAGAAAGTGCAGAGTGCAGTATCAATACAACCGACCTCATGTACTGGTAAGTGCCGAGCCTAACCTCGGCGAAGTAGTGACGAGGCTAGGACACGATAGTAACATATACCTGTGCAGTTAAATCATATACGAGAAAATAACAACACCCAAAAATTTAACAGATAATATTAATGGGAAGGGGAAAAACATGCCGAGGGGAAATATCAAGTATGAAAATAGTACAGGAAAGAAACACAGCAAATATCATGCTTTGCACCAACGGAAGTAATAACATTTCACGACCCGAATTTCCCACCATCGGGACTGTGATGGCGCCTAACATCCCACTCGCTAGGCAAGCTAATGTTAGAATTCTGTTCACATTTTTCCTTTACCTTCTTATAATTAAAATTTAACAAAACTTAATCAACGAAAATAAAAGCGGAAGTACATAATTAACGGATTATCTTTAAACTATAAACAGAAAAATCGAAACAGTACCACCCAAAATCTGGTATCACAACTCACGAACATTCTATGAATAACTACAAATATGGGTTTGAAAGGAAATACATTTATCTTGGAGAAAGTAAAACAGAAATGAAGTAAACATAGGAGGGGACGCCAGGGCTTGTGGACGCCTACAAGACTACCTTGGGTCTCCTGAGTGAAGTATCAGCAACCGACCTCTCGATCAGCCACTACCAGCTCCGACATCTGCACAAAAAGTGCAGAGTGCAGTATCAATACAACCGACCCCATGTACTGGTAAGTGCCGAACCTAACCTCAACTAAGTAGTGACAAGGCTACAGCGGGGCATAAACAATATATCTTGCAACAGTTTATAATAAGGAAAAAAGAAAGTAAGGAATGAAATAGGACAGTAACTTGCATTAAATAAATACGAAACCCAAATAATTTTTCAGTACTCAGCTATAACCAATCCTTAAGAGAGTTTCAGCACTACGGAATAAAATCATAACAGAGAAATAATACATAATCAACAAAATGATGCCGCGTGCATCCCGATCTCACCATATATAACAAGTAACAATATGAACATTCACCCTTATTACTCCTTGTTGCGGCGTACAACCCGATCTTACCAGTCCACCCTTATTACTCCTCAATATATCACCCTTATTCCTCCTGTTGCGGCGCGCAACTCGATCCCACCTGTCCACCCTTATTACTCCTTGTTGCGGCGTACAACCGGATCCGACCAGACAATCACATTTTACCCTTATTCCTCCTGTTGCGGCATGCAATCCGGTCTCACCATATCAGTACCAATCACAAAATAAGAACAAGTATTTCACAATTTAGTTCAAAATCCTCCAAAACATTTATACCTCAAACCAAAATAACGAGAAATCTAAACTATTATGAAACTCCAATAGTTAAATGCTACACACCGAGACCAATCAAAGTATACCATGAAGCACCAATAAACCAACAGTACATTATAATGAAACTAAGGAACAATTGATAACTTCAATAGAGAAAACAACATTTAACAAGAAGCAAATAGACATGGAAACATCAATAAACATGTAGCAGTTAAGACAGAAAAATAATATATTAAGAACGGGGAAGGGAACAGGCTAAACAGATAATTTGGCGGCGCATAGGTACTCGTCACCACACCTATACGCCACACATATGGAATTTAACATAGCAATTATGTCGGGGATCCCTAATCTCTCAAATCAAAGTTAGATCAAACACTTACCTCAAGCCAACGGGAATTTCATAGTTCCATTACCGCGTTACCTCTCGATTCTACATCCAATCCACTCGTATCTAGTCATAATTCTTAATAACATCAATAAATGCTAAAGAAATCATTTCCAATGCATAATTATAGATTTTCCAACATTTTCCCTAAAAGTCAAAAATCAATCCTGGACCCGCTTGGTAAAAACTCAAAGTTCGGACCAAAATTTGATTACCCATTCACCCCCGAGCCCGGTTATACAATTAGTTTTGGAATCCGACCTTAATTTGAGGTCCAAATTCCTAAATTTTGAAATTCCTAAATTTTACCCTAAATTTTCAGTCTTATCAATATCTTTTAAAAATTCATTTCTCGGGCTAGGGACCTCGAAATTCGATTCCAAGCATACGCCCAGGTCCCATATTTTATTACATACCCTCCAGGACAGTCAAAACACGGGTCCAGATCCGTTATCCAAAATATTGATCGAAGTCAACTAAAATCGACTTTTAAAGGCAAAAATTATTATTTTCTCAAATTTTCACATAAAGGCTTTCCAGAATCGCGCCTGGACTACGCACGCAAATTAAGAAGAGATAAAATGAGGTTTTCAAGGCCTCAGAACACGGAATCGGATTCTAAAATAGAAGATGAACTTTTGGGTCATCACATTCTCCACCTTTAAAATAACCGTTCGTCCTTGAACGGACATTGAAAAGTACCTGAGTCAGTTAAAAGATGAGGATATCTGCTCCGCATATCAGACTCGGACTCCCAGGTAGCTGCCTCAACAGGTTGACCTCCCACTGCACACGAACCGAAGGGTAACTCTTCGATCTCAACTATCAAACCTGCTGGTCTAGAATAGCTACCGACTCCTCCTCGTAGGTCAAATCCTTATTCAACTAGACAGTGCTGTAATCTAATATGTGGGATGGATTGCTGTGATACTTCAAAAGCATGGACACATGAAACACTGGATGCATAGCTGATAAACCTGGCGATAACGCAAGTCTGTAAGCCACTTCTCCCACTCGATAGAGGATCTCAAAAGGCCTGCTGAACCTAGGGCTTATCTTTCCCTTCTTCCTAAATCTCATCACGCCCTTCATGGGCGACACTCGGATCAACACTCGCTCTCCGACCATGAATGCCACATCACGAACCTTACAGTCGGCATAACTCTTTTTCCTAGACTGAGCTGTATGAAGTCTATCCTACATGATCATAACCTTATCCAAGGCTTCCTGTACTAAATCTGTACCCAACAACCGAGCCTCCCCTGGCTCTAACTACCCAACTAGCGATCGCCATCGTCTACCATATAATGCCTCGTAGGTGTTGTGCCCCCTTTTTCCCTGAGGAGTCCGGGTTTCGACATTTTGGGATGACTCCTTTCGTTTTGGGATTGGGTAAGGGATTTGAAGAGTCGCCACCTAACGGATTAAGGTGCATTAGGTCACCTAGGACAATTAACTCATGAAACCAGTTTACATGACTAGAGATTGGGTAAGGGCTCGAAATTACCTTGAGGGGAAGGTATTAGGCAACCCTCGAGGTCCAAAATGGTGGGTCCCGACCAAACTCAATTAAGCGAATTAGTCTTAAAGGAAAGTTAAACAATTTTAAACAAATAGATAATTACTTTAAAACAAGAATTAAAGTGGTCCTAGGTTTTTTAGCCTATAGGATCATTTCTGTCACGACCCGATTACCCGGTCGTGATGGCGCCTATCGTGATACTAGGCCAGCCAACTATTACCCATTTAATCCATTTTTATTTTAAAGACTTAAGAAAAATCATAATTTTTAACAGAAATCCAATAAGATAAAAGTAGAAAACAAATCCAGCGGAAAGAAGTATAATCCCGATCTCGGGTGTCATTAAGTCATGAGCAAAATACTACAGCTATCTAAAATAACCAAGACTACATAGTTTGAAAAAAATCCAACATAATACTAAAAGGAAGATAAGGAAGAGAAGGCGGAACTGCGGTCGCCAGGTAGCCATTTTGCAATCTCAAAGGAAGAGTCTCTAACTGGTATGATCAGCAACCGCTACCGTTCCTCGAGATACCTGGATCTGCATATAGGGGTGCAGGAGGTAACGTGAGTACACCAACTCAGCAAGTAACAAGTCCAAACTATGGACTGACGGTAGTGACGAACCAAACCTTAACAGGTAGCAATATTTAATTGTACAGAAAAGTAGACATGCTTACAGTTCAAGTAGATTCTCAGCAGTGATTAAACATAGTATGAACAATACAGAGCATAAAGCTCAAGAACCTCTAAGTGCCAATGCACAAATAGCATGATCAATGTTATGTATACTACTTCCACTCACAGTGCTCAACCACTCGGTACTGTATATATCCCATTCGTCCCAGGGAAGATCCATCCCGAAATATATACAGCACTGACTATAAGTCACCCAGTACCCAGGAAACAGGCCGATCCAACCTCATGGAGAAGATCCATCTCCATTCCGATACTTCGGACAAGATCCATGTCCAGGGAAGATCCATCCCTCAATATTGTCAACTGCGCTCACTGGGGTGTAAAGACTCCGGAGGGGCTTCTCTGAGCCCAAGCGCTAAATCAATGCCAGCGAAATGATCAATATCTCACGGCGGCGTGCAGCCTGATCCCATACTATCAATCAATATCAGGCTCTTGGCCTCACTCAGTCAATACTCTCCAGTCTCACACACACGGGCTAAACATGTCATGATACAAGCCCGAACAATGATATGATATGTCACATAGCAATAATCAAGACTAAGGCATGATATAATATGCATGAACAGAACTGAGTATAGAATATAAATGAAGCTAATGACATGTTAGTAAGAAACGACCTCTTGGGTCTTAACAGTGTTGTCGTGAAGCCTTAACATGTTAATTAGCATGATTTGCAACTCATTAACTTAATCACATAATTACGACATAGATATCAGCATAAAAGAGTCAGTAAGCGGTGCCATGGAATGATCCAGACCGCATTTCTCACGGTGCACGTCCACACGCCCATCACTTGGCATTGCGTCACCTTAACAACAATCATAGAACACGTAGTTCGGGGTTTCGAACCCTCAGAACCAAGTTTGGAAGCGCTACTTACCTAAAGCCAAGCCAAACTCTAGCCCGCGATGCCTTTTCATCTCGATTCAGCCTCCAAATGCCCCGAATCTAACCAAAATCAGAACCACAATATCAATATATGTTAAGGGAACAAAGCCCACACGAAAATAATCAAATTACATCACAAATCCCGAAATTGGTCAAAACCCGACCTCCGGCCCACATCTCGAATTCCGATAAAATTCACAAAACTAGAATCCTTACACTCTCAAGAGTTCATACATACCAAATACACCAAAACCCAACCACAAACGACCCCTCAAACCCTTAAATCAAAGTCTCTAATTCCAAGCCCTAATCTCCCAACTTTCCTACTTAATTTTCCACTAATACCATGATTAAGAAATGGAAAAATGGTCATAAAAACAAATAATAAGGCTTAAGAAGCTTACCCAACTGAAACCCCTTGATTTCCTTGAAAAATCACGGCTCTAGCTCTTTTCCCGTCTTCAAAAATAGTGAAACTTAGCAAAAATTCGCGAAGGCATCTATTTATATGTTCTGCCGAACGATACCGAACCTGCGGTCAAATAATCGCACCTACGGATCCGCACCTGTGGTCCTAGGTGCGCACCTGCGGAGACCACTTATCCGCCCAAAATCGCACCTGCACTCGAATGCCCGCACCTGCGCCTTTGTAGGTGCGCTCCACACTCCGCATCTGCGGCCCCTGTACTTCACAGCCCTGGCCGCATCTGCGACCCTCTCTACGCTTATGCGGGCCCCCACTTGCGGTCCCTAATCTGCAGGTGCAGTTATAACAGAAACTCTGCAGCTGAAGCTGCTCCAACAAATTTCCAAACTTCCTGTTAATCATCCGAAATCATCCTGAGGCTCCCGGGGCCTCAACCAAAAGTAAGAACAAGTCATATACCACTATTCAAGATTATACCAATCTTCGGAACACTCAAAACAACATCAAAACATCAAATCACCCTCGGATTCAAGCCTAAGGATTTCAAAATTTCCGAATTCCGCAAATGATCAAAAAGTCTATCAAACCACCTCCGAATAACCTGAAATTTTGCACATACGTCCTAAAAGCCACAACGGATCTACTCCAACTTCCGGAATTCTATTTTGACCCCTTTGTCAAAATTTCCACTACCAACCGGAAAGCGCCAAAATTCTAATTTCGCCAATTCAAGCCTAAATCTACCACGGACCTCCGAATTACCTTCCGAACATACTCAAAGTCCCAAATTCCCTCACGAAGCTATCCGAATCATAAAAACCAAATTTACTCATAAGTCAACTTCCGGTTGACTTTTCCAACAAAAAGGGCAACTTAAGAGACTAAATGTCTCATTCCTCTACAAAACCACTCTAAACCTGAACCGAACAACCCGATACCACATAATATAACTGAACAACACATAAAGAAACAGAAATGGAGCGGTAATTCATGAAACAATTGGCCTGCTCGTTACATCCCCCCTCTTAAACGAATGTTCGTCCTCGAACGAGTCAAGAAACATACTTGAAGCCTCAAATAGGTGAGGATATCTGCTTCACATCTCCCGCTCAGTCTCCCAGGTAGCCTCCTCCATAGGCCGACCTCTCCACTGCACTTTCATTGAAGCTATATCCTTTTATCTCAACTTTCGAAACTGATGCTCCAAAATAGCCACTGGCTCCACATCATAAGTCAAATCACAATCCAACTAAACCGTGCTGAAATCAAAATATGAGACGGATCGCCAATATACTTCCGGAGCATAAAAACATGAAATATCGGATGCACACTCGACAAGCTGGGTGGAAAAGCAAGCTCATAAGCCACCTCCCCAATCCTTCGAAGCACCTCAAAAGGCCCAATGAACCGAGGACTCAATTTACCCTTCTTCCCAAATCTCATAACGCCCTTCATAGGTGAAACCTTCAGTAGAACCTTCTCCCCAACCATGTAGGACACATCACGAACCTCCCTGTCAGCATAACTCTTTTGTCTCGACTGTGCTGTACGAAGCCACTCCTAAATTACCTTCACCTTGTCTAAAGCATCCTGCACCAAGTCTGTACCCAAAAGCCTAGCCTCGCCGAGCTCAAACCAACCAATTGGAGATCTACACTGTCTCCCATACAAGGCCTCATATGGAGCCATCTGAATACTCGACTAATAACTGTTGTTATAAGCAAATTTCGCGAGCGGTAAAAACTGATCCCATGACCCTCCAAAATCAATGACGCAAGTGTACAACATGTCCTCCAATATCTGAATAGTGCACTCGGACTGTCCGTCCATTTAGGGGTGAAAAGTTGTGCTCAACTCAACCTGACTACCCAACTTTCGCTGCACAGCTCTCCAAAACTGTGAAGTAAACTGAGTACCTCTATCTGAAATGATGGAAACTAGGACACCATGCAAACGAACAATCTCTCAAATATAGATCTCTGCCAACTGTTCTGAAGAATAGGTAGTACACATAGGAATGAAGTGCGCAGACTTGGTCAGCCGATCCACAATCACCCAAATAGCATCGGATTTCTTCAAAGTCTGTGGCAGTCCAACAACAAAGTCCATGGTGATCCGCTCCAACTTCCACTCTGGAATATCTATCTGCTGAAGCAAGCCACCCGGTCTCTGATGTCATATTTTACCTGCTGACAATTGAGGCACTGAACTACAAATCCCACAATATCTTTCTTTATTCTCCTCCACCAGTAATGCTGTCTCAAATCCTGGTACATCTTCACAGCACCAGGATGGATGGAATATCGCAAGCTATGGGCCTCCTCCAGAATCAACTCCCGAATCCCATCTACATTGGGCACACATATTCGGCCCTGCATCCTCAAAACCCCATCATCTCCAATAGTCACGTCTCTGGCATCGTCGTGCTGAACTTTGTCCTTAAGGACAAGCAAATGGGGATCATCATACTGGCGCTCACTGATGCGATCGAATAAGGAAGACGGAGAAATCACACAAGCTAATACCCGACTGGGCTCCAAAATATCCATTCTCACGAACCGGTTGGCCAAGGCTGGAACATCAACTACAAGAAGTCTCTCTCCAACAGGAATATACGCCAAACTCCCCATACTCACCGCCTTCCTACTCAAGGCATCGACCATCACATTGGCCTTTCCTGGATGATACAAGATAGTAATATCATAATCCTTTAGCTGCTCCAACCATCTTCGCTGCCTCAAATTGAGATCCTTCAACTTGAACAAGTGCTGGAGGCTTTGATGATCAGTAAACACCTCACAAGACATACCATACAGATAATGTCCCCAAATCTTCAACGCGTGAACAATGGCAGCCAACTCCAAATCATGAATGGGGTAGTTTTTCTCATGGGGCTTCAACTGACGAGAAGCATACGCATCACTCTACCCTCCTGCATCGAAACACACCCAATACCAACTCTCGAAGCATCACAATACACGGTATAAGAACCTGAAGGTGATGACAAAACTAACACTAGAGCTATGGTCAAGGCAGTCTTGAGCTTCTGAAAGCTCGCCTCATACTCGTCCGACCACATGAATGGATCGCCCTCTTGAGTCAATTTGGTCAAAGGTGATGCTATAGATGAACATCCCTGAACGAACCGGCGGTAATACTTCGCCAAACCAAGAAAGCTGCAAATCTCTGTGGCTGAGGATGGTCTGGGCCAACTCTGAACCGCCTCTTTCTTCTTTGGATCAACCTGAATGCCCTCACTGGACACCAGTGCCCCAAGAAAGCCACTGAAATGAGCCAAAACTCACATTTGGAGAACTTCACATAAAGCTTCTCCTCCCTCAATCTCTACAACACAACATTCAAATGCTCCGAATGCTCCTCCTGACTACGCGAATATACCAGAATATCATCAATGAATATAATAACGAACGAGTTGAGATAAGGCCGAAACACACTATTCATCAAATGCATAAACGCTGCTGGGGCATTAGTCAGCCCAAACGACATCACAAGGAACTCATAGTGACCATATCTGGTCTTGAAAGCTGTCTTAAGAATATCAGAGTCCCTAATCTTCAACTGTTGATACCCTGAACAGAGATCAATCTTGGAGAACACCCTCACTCCCTGAAGCTGCTCAAATAAATCAGCAGTGCGAGGCAAAGGTGTAGATATGTGATTTTTGACTCTCCCTAAGATTTTACATATTTTAGCATTTAAATGTTTAGTTTAGGCCTAATATAGTTATTTTAACTAGTTTTGACTCTTTTACTTTATTTTATCACAAAAATAAAAATTACAAAAATAGTTTCATTAATGTTTTGTAGTCATACTATTTTAGTAGGATTTTTATTTTTATATAATCTTGAAAAAAATACAAAAATAGTCTCACAACATAATACTGTTTATTTTAATTAATTAGGATTAGTTCTATATTTTTATATTATAAATTGTATATAAATTTAGAAAGAAGAGTTAGTTTTGGGTTGGTTTATCCCATTTTAATGAATTTTGTAGTCCATTTTTAGTCTTTGGCCCAATAAGACCAAGCCCATACTCCCTTAACCTAAAAAAAATCTTTATTCTTAACCCTAGACCTAGACACAGCCTAGAGACCAACCTAGGAGGAACTAGCTGTTTTTTTTATTTTTTGGAAAAACACAAAAAACCTATCTTCTTCTTCATTGAGACACAAGGCAAAACCCTATAAAGCTCTAACAAAAAACCCTACACCAGAAACAAGAGCAGCAGCCACCAGCCACCAGCCGCACCCAACCTCCCTTTAACTTATAGCCACCAAGTCGTCGTCTCCTCCACACCCTACGCTGCAAGCGACCCCTCGCCGGAAAACGACCCATTCTCCATCTTCTTCAGCACAAAGCAAGAACTCCATTTCCATGTCAGCGACAACACCATCACGCCAACCACCCAACGGCCACCCCTGAACCCTCACGCCAACCACGCAAACAAACAGCCGCAGAACACGACCCCCCCCCCCCCCCCCGCCAGAACTTTATCTTCTTTAGCAGAACCCAAACGCCACCCTCACTTCAAATCATCTTCTTAACCAAAAACCCCAATCTCACCCATGAAAGACTTGTAAAACCTCACAAAAACTCCAGTAATAAACCCTTGACTCCACCTCAAAACCTCCATAAAAAAACTCCAGTCATATACCCTTTACTCCACCTCAAAACATCCATCAAAGCAACTTGAAATAGCCCGAAACAACTCCAAATCATGAGCTACTGTCATAGAGTTCGTTGGGTCCGTTTTCTGGTATAGTTTCAGTTTTTCGGTGAGCATCAAGGTCATTGATAGTCCTTGTTCAAGTTTTCGTTTCCGTTGGAGGTTTCTGATATGGGTCCTTGTTGCCAATTTTTCATCAAAATCAGATTTACAATTTCGTTTGGAGGGTCTGTTCATTGGTCTATATATAAAGAAAAACTAATCTGCTTTGAGATTTTGGGGTTTCAAAGATGGATTTCAACTGAATTGAGTTTGGTATGCCGATTCGAGTTCCCGTATGCGGTTCGTCACATTTTGAGTTTAAAATAGTGAAATAACCAATTTTCCGGCTATATTGAGGTTCAACTCTTTCATCCTCTATTTGTTTTATTCAAGCTTAATGCTAATTATTTATTTGGTGATATGATCCCATTGTTTCTGTAATTATTCTCCATGATTTTGAATTTGCACGCTCGGTTATCTGCTCGTGTTTACTCGAATTGGTTATAGTTGAACATGATTTTGTCACAGTATAGAAATTGGGTTGGTATTCATCAACTGAACTACGTCAAATTAGATTAAAGGGGCTCGGGTGCTAAAGTTTATGAAATTGAGATTTTATTAAAATTATCATAGCTACGGGTACGGTTCCCATGACGTAGTTGTGATATGTAATTTCTGAATCCGAGTACATTTATGTGACCCAGCCATAACAACTAATAATGCTAATAATTTAAACATGTTGTAAATCGTGGGTACGGTTCCTTTGTCACGATTAGCAATGTGTACCAAACAAACAAGTGTGCGACAATCATAACTTGTTCCAGAATAATTCCATAAATAATTAAAAGCTGTCAAAAGCTAAAAATGCACGTAGGTTTAAAATATGTAATTAATCAGATAATTAGGCCAATAATAATAGTTGAGCGACCATGCTAAAGCCACGAAACCCGGGAATGCCTAACACATTCTCCCGGGTTAACAGAATTCCTTACCCGGATTTCTGTGTTTTGCGTACTGTAAAACAGAGTCAAACTTTCTTCGATTTGGGATTTTAAACTGGTGACTTGGGACACCATAAATTATCTCAAGTGGCAACTCTGTATTTGAATAAATAATCTCGTTTCGATTATTATCACTTTAATTGAAAAAACTCCTCTATACCCTTTCTCGGGGTAGAAAAAGGAGGTGTGACAAAAGGATACTTGTTCTTGATTGCGACCTTGTTCAACTGCCTGTAATCAATGCACATCCTCATAGAGACATCCTTCTTTTTCACAAATAGGACAGGTGCACCCCACAGCGACACACTATGACGGATAAACCCCTTATCAAGGAGTTCCTGAAGTTGCTCCTTCAACTCTTTCAACTTCGCCGATGCCATACGTTACGGTGGAATAGAAATGGGCTGAGTTCCCGGCACCAGATCAATACCAAAATCAATATCCCTGTCCGGCGGCATGCCTGGAAGGTCTGCAGGAAACACATCCGGAAAGTCCCTCACCACAGGGACAGAATCAATACTAGGAGTCTCTGCACTGACATCCCTTACAAAGGCTAAGTATGAAAGACAACCCTTCTCAACCATCTGCTGGGCCTTCAGAAATGAAATCACCCTACTAGGAACATAATCAGTCAAACCTCGTCACTCAATCCGTGGCACCTCCGGCATAGCCAACGTCACCAAAATAGCACGACACGGAGATAACCAATCCATGCCTAATATCACATCAAAATCAACCATACTAAGCAACAAGAGATCCACTCGGGTATCCAAACCCCCAATAGTTACTATACACAACCGATATACACGGTCCACAACAATAGTATCGCCCACCGGAGTAGATACATGAACAGATGAAACAAGAGACTCGCGGGACATATCCAAATAATGGGCAAAATATGATGACACATATGAAAAAGTGGAACCGGGATCAAATAATACAGAGGCATCTCTGTGGCCGATTGAGATTATACCTATAATCATAGCATCTGAAGCAATAACATCTGGTCTGACTGGAAGGGCATAGAAATGGGCCTAACTACCACCTGATCAACCTCCCCCTCTAGGGCGACCCCTAGCTAACTGACCTCCACCCCGAGCTGACTGAGCGGGTGGGGAAGTAACTGATGCTGAAGCCGAAGTCTAACTCCTCTGCTGGGATGAACCACCCAAAAGGCGGGGACAGAACCTCTTGATATGACCCAAATCTCCACACTCGAAGCAACCCCTCGTAGCAAGTGGCGATGGAGACTGAAGGGAGCCCCGTGCACCGGGATGCCCACTGGAAGAATCAGGCATAGATGAACCTTGAACTGATGGTGCCTAAGTCGAACTCTTAGCTAGAAGGGCACTGAGAGACGAGTGACCCTGATGTGAACTATGAGAACCATGGACAGATGACCCACCACAGTGACCTGAACGGGCTGGCTGAGCATGTCTAAATGGACGACCTCTGTCGTGCTGAAGCTGACCTCCCGAAGGAACACCACTGAAGCTACCAGATACCCGAAACCTCTTAGCCTCCCTCTCATCCCACTCCTGGTGGCGAGCTGACTCTATCTCTCTAGCAATGTCAACCACCTCCTTAAAAGGGGCGCCAGATACTCTCTCTGGTCAGAAAAACCCGTAGCTGATAGTTGAGGCCATCAACAAACCTCCTGATCCTTTCCTTAACCGCGGGAACTAGCCAGATAGCATGACGGGCCAACTCGGAGAACCTCATCTCATACTGCGTCACGGACGTGCCCTCTTAACGCAGCTGCTCATACTGCATGCGCAGCTCCTCTCTACGGGTGGCACATACTTCTCTAGGAAGATAATAGAGAACTGATGCCAAGTAAGGGGCGGTTCACCAACAGGCCTACGCCTCTCATAAGCCTCCCACCAAGTGAAGGCAACCCCAGAAAACTAAAAAGTAGTAAATGAGACCTCACTAGTCTCCAGAATACCCGCTGTATGCAACATCCTCTAACACTTATCCAAGAAACCCTAGGCATCCTCGCCCGCTGCACCACTAAATGTTAGAGGCTGAAGTCTACCAAACCTCTCCGATTGACGCTAATCATCATCAGGCAAAACTGGAACCACAAAATCCTGAGCAGGTGCAACCGGCTGGGCTAGTGGTGCCTCCAATGTCTGGAGCCCTTGAACAACCTGCTCGGGTGTACGGGCGGCGGGAGTCTGAGTGCCTCCCCCGGCCTGAGAAGTAGCTGCTGTAGTAGAAACTGCGACTGCCTGAGCAAGGTTGGTGCACACGGTGAGAATCTGAGCCAAGGTCTCCTGGAGACCCGGAATGACAATAGGCACAATCGGTGCCTGAGCTGGTGCTACTGGAGCATCCCCCACTGGAGCATGATCATGAACTGGGGTGGCGGGTGGATTTGCTGGTGCTGCCCTAGCTGTTGTGCGGGCCACACCCCTGCCCCTACCACAGCCTCGATCGCGTCCTCGATCTCTAGTGGCCCCTAGTGGTGGTACCGATGGTCGTCTGTCTGACCGGTAGCACATGTCCTCACCATCTGTGTGAGAATAGGATAACAAAAGTTTAGTACCCGAATCAACAGATTCGCACGACAAAAATTCAAGAATGTGAAGTTTTTCCTAAAGGTTATGTAGCCTCCCGAGGATAAGTACAAACGTCTTTATACCGATCCGCAAGACTCTACTAAACCCGCTCAGAACCCGTAAGACCTATGTAACCTAGACTCTGATACCAACATGTCACGACCCAAAAACTGACCCGATTGAGATGGCGACTATCATGATACTAGGCTAGCCAATTATTACCCATTTACTCCATTTTCAATTAAAGACTTAAGAAAAATCATAATTTTTAACAGAAATCTAATAAGATAAAAGTAGAAAACAAATCCAGCGGAAAGAAGTACAATCCCGATCTCGGGTATCACTAAGTCATGAGCAAAATATTACAATTATCTGAAATAACCAAGACTACATAGTCTGAGAAAAATCCAACAAAATACTGCAAGGAAGATAAGGAAGGAGAAGGCGGAACTGCAGTCACCAGGCAGCTACCTCGCAATCTCCAAGGAAGAGTCTCCAACCGGTATGATCAGCAACCGCTACCGTGCCCCGAGATACCTGGATTTGCACACAGGGGTGCGTGGGGTAACGTGAGTACACCAACTAGGTAAGTAATAGGTCCAAACTATGGACTAACGGTAGTGACAGACCAAACCTCAATAGGTAGCAATATTTAATTGTACAGAAAAGTAGACATGCTTATAGTTCAAGTAAATTCTCAGTGTTGATTAAACATAGTATGAACAATACAGAGCATAAAGCTCAGGAACCTCTAAGTACTAATGCACAAATAGCATGATCAATGTTACGTATACCTCCTTCTACGCACAGTGCTCAACCACTCGGTACTGTATATGACCCATTTAGCCCAGGGAAGATCCATCTCGGAATATATACAACACTAACTATAAGTCACCCAGTACTGAGGAAACAGGCCGATCCAGCCTCATGGAGAAGATCCATCTCTATTCCGATACTTCGGACAAGATCCATATCCAAGAAAGATCCATCTGTCAATATCGTCAACTGCGCTCACTGGGGGTGTAAAGACTCCGGAGGGGCTTCTTTGAGCACAAGCACTACATCAATGCCAGGGAAGGCATTATATATATCTCATTGTGGCGTGCAACCCGATCCCATACTGTCAATCAATATCAGCTCTCGGCCTCACTCCGTCAATACTCTTCAGTCTCATACACACAGGCTAAAAATGTCATGATACAAGCCCGAACAATGATATGGTATGCCAAATAGCAATAATCGAGACTGAGGCATGATATAATATGCATGAACAGAACTGAGTATAGAATATAAATGAAGCTAATACATGTCAGCAAGAAATGATCTCTCGGGCCTCAACAGTATTGACGTGAAGCCTTAACATGATAATTAGCAGGATTTGTAGCTCATTAACTTAAACATATAATTACGACATAGATATCAGAATAAAAGAGTCACTAAGCGGTGCCATGGAATGATCCAGGCCGCATTTCTCACGGTGCACGCCCACACGCCCGTCACTTTGCATTGCGTCACCTCAATAACAATTATAGAACACCTAGTTCGGGGTTTGGAACCCTCAGAACCAAGTTTGCAAGCGTTACTTACCTCAAGCCAAGCCAAACTCTAGCCCGCGACACCTTTTCCCCTTGATTCGGCCTCCAAATGCCTTGAATCTAACCAAAATCAGAACCATAATGTCAATATATGCTAAGGGAACAAAGTCCACGCAAAAATGATCAAATTATATCACAAATCCCGAAATTGGTCAAAACCCAACCCGGCCCATGTCTCGGATTCCGATAAAATTCACAAAACTAGAATCTTTACACTCTAACGAGTTTATACATACCAAATACACCAAAATCCAATCACAAACGACCCCTCAAACCCTTAAATCAAAGTCTCCAATTCCAAGACCTAATATCCCAAATTTCCTCCTTAATTTTCCACTAATACCATGATTAAAAAAGGGAAAATGGCCATAAACACTAATAATAAGGCTTAAGAAGCTTACCCAACTGAAACCCCTCGATTTCCTTGAAAAATCACAGCCCTAGCTCTCTTCCCATCTTAAAAAATGGTGAAACTTAGTAAAAATTTGCGAAGGCATCTATTTATATGTTCTCCCCAGCGATATCGCACCTGCAGACCCACACCTACGGTCCTAGGTGCGCACCTACGGAAACCATTTATCCACCCAAAATAGCACGTGCGCTCAAATACCTGTACCTGCACCTTCGCAGGTGCGCTCCACACTCCGCATCTGTGGCTCTTGTCCTTCACAGCCCTTGCCGCATCTATGACCCTCTCTATGCTTATGCGGGCCCACACCTGACAGAAAACTCAGTAGCTGAAGCTGCTCCAACAAATTGCCAAACTTCCCGTTAATCATCCGAAATTATCCCGAGGCCCCCGGGGCCTCGACCAAAAGTACCAAACGTACGAACAAGTCATATACCACTATTCAAGCTTATACCAATCTTCGAAACACTCAAAACAACATCAAAACATCAAATCACCCTAGGATTCAAGCCTAAGGATTCCAAAACATCCGAATTCTACAAATGATCAAAAAGTCTATCAAACCACCTCAGAATAACCTGAAATTTTGCACACACATCCCAAATGCCACAAAGGACCTACTCCAACTTCCAGAATTCTATTCCGACCCCTATATCAAAATTTCCACTACCAACCGGAAAGCGCCAACAATTTTGCCAATTCAAGCCTAAATCTACCACGGACCTCCAAATTACCTTCCAAACACACTCCTAAGTCCCAAATCCCCTCACAAATATATCCGAAACATAAAAACTGAATTTTGAGATCGTTTACTCACAAGTCAATTTCCGGTTGACTTTTTCAACTAAAAGGCCAACTTAAGAGACTAAGTGTCTCATTCCTCTACAAAACCACTCCGAACCCGAACCGAACAATCCGATACCATGTAATATAACTGAAAAACATATAAAGAAGCAGAAATGGGGGAAACAGAGCGATAATTCATGAAACGACCGGCCGAGTCGTTACAATTTCCATGCAATACTTGGTAATTTTCCCCAAATTGGGGTGTTACGCATAACATTAGCGCATAGGTCATCATCTCCTTTACTACCCCATTACTATCTTTCAGTTGTTACCTAAGTGTTCTAGTAGCTTCTAATGCATACCTTATGCATGCACTACTCGTCCCTTACCTATAGTCCTGAAGGTGTTTAGGACATCTATTTTGGATGGATCTAGACTCACCTACGTTGCTTATAAATGAGAAAACTAAGCGACAAACAAAATTTAGATAGAACTATCATATAAGGAGCAAATAAATCTCATGTTAACCTCCACAAATTACCAACCAATGCACACAATTCAAATAAATAAAGTTTTATAGTTTAGGATCCTATAGACAAGATATCTAGATGAGCATGAACAAAATATACAACAGCTTTATTAAAATGAGCAGCAGTACCTATCAGTTTGCCTACTAATTCTTGTTAATATTCTGAATCTGGGCATGTTTCAAGCAGCAAAATCATAGTTTTTTAGACCCGGAATTCTTAATTACCCTACAGGCTTGCCTAAGTAAGGACCAGAGCAGAATACTATAGGCATGGTATCTAAAACTGTTAATTAACGACTACAGTTTATAAACCAGTTACTAATTTTAACAAACATGCTTTCTAATTTACAGAATCAGTTAGCTCCTATAAACATGCTTTCTAGGTGTTTGGACTAATTTACTTATTTCCTATAGTTATGATACCTGAATTGCAGAAACTGATTTTAAATCTCCTATAGGCATGATTTCTAAATTGCAAAAACTGATTTTAAATTCTCTATATGCATGATATCTAAATTTAAGAAACTGATTTTAAATTCCCTATAGGCGTAATATCTAAATTGCAGAAACTGATTTTATATCTCTTATAGGCATGGAATCTATATGGGCAGAGATGATAACAAATTGCCAGGCAAGTTCAGTAATTTACAAAAAGAAGATCCTATATACATGATCTCTAATGCACATTGAGATTGAGAATATGCATAGAACATGGATTCTAGATGCAGAATTGATAAAACAACCTATAAACAGGTATATGCATGATTTCTAATGGTATGCACATAAATAATAACAACCTATAAACATAGTTTCTACCCGAACCTGACAAGGATATATAAAAATCCCTCCCCAGCTTTTACTAATAACCCCATATCTGTTCATTAAAAGATTGGAAGACTAACCCCAATGTGTCAGAGTTCAGAGGAGTCTCAAAGACCCTAGGCAGTACTCACATTGGGGGTGGTAGGAACCTAATAACTAAGAGTGAAAGTTTGAAAACTAGTACATAGAGGGTAAGGGGGAACAAGTTTAGAAATCAGCATATATAGAACAGTAACAGAACTGCACCAGAAAACAAACAAACTCATGTTCAGCATATAGTTCAACTAAGTTGATATTTGTTCAGACTAGATATTCATACCCGCATTTAAAGTAATCATAAAATCAAAGATACTTGAACTAACATACAGAATTAGACACACATTACATGCTTACAATATCTAACAATAGTCAGAATATGGAACATATAGCTGAATTGGATAGGGAACATATAGGTGAAAGTAACTTAGTCTAGCATTATCACTCAGTGGGATCATGTAGTCATAGAGAAAACAAAACCATGCTGAAAATTTAAATAGACTAATCGAATAAGGTATATAGAACAGAATAGAATATCAGAGGTTAAGGCATACCAATTGAGAAGAAAGAAAGTAAAGATGCTATAGCAGTTAAGTTTAAGAACAATTTGGCCTTGGCTTTCAGTCGGCCAAATAACAGCCACTTAGTACACAAATCAGAACAGGAGCAAGAGAGAAAGCTTAAGTTTTTGTAGTGAGAATAGGAGAGTTCGAGTGTCTTCTAAAGGGGAAAGGGGAAGGGTTTTTATAGTATAAAATTGAGTAAAATCAAATAAGGCAAAAAGATCAGTTAATCAGTCAATTAGGGCTAACAGGCATCAATTAATAGGACAGAATCGAGCAAGTATCACTTAATTTAAGGAAAATATCCCACGGAATCAATCAATAATTAAGAATAAGGTTAAATAAGGTAAGAACTAATTCCAAAATCAATTTAGGAGTCTGAACGCAAAGTCAAGCCGGTAATACAGATAGTTAATCACATAAATAAAGTAAGAACTGGTAAAATCTTAATAAAGAAATACTGGTACTAAAAGGAAAGCTGATTTCCAAACCCTAATTTAGGTAAGCAGAATTAATTAATACCTAATTAACAGAATCAAATGTAAACGAGCAAAAGACAATAGAATAAATAGTCAAAGAATTAAAAACCTAAGAAATACCAAGACATATAGATAGAGCTTGATTAAATCAAGTAAAAATCAATCGAAAAAGTAAAATAGGAAAATTAGAGATGAAAACATTTAACGCTAAAACTTTTTTTTTTTGCAGAAATCCATCAGAAATCAAAACCCTAGCTTTTAGGATAAATAAAATCGATCGATAATAGTAAAAATAGAAAATTTTAAGGGAGAAATACCATACAAACACATAATTGTTTCATATCCAAACGGATTAAACCAGAAAATAGCTAGATTCATAAAAATAGACAGAAGTGAATCAAATCTGGTTTAAACCAAAGATTTGAATCCCCAAAATACGAACAATACCCGTACTCACAGGTGTCAGAGTGAACATAGACGGAATAATCGAAAAAGGAGAGACTTTGAACTAGATTTGGTTTGATTCTCTTGAGATTCACATCAAGCAGCATAAAAATCGTGTAACCACTAGAGGGGTGAGGTCAGATAAGGCATGAAATCGAAGGAAAACCCCATGAATCAAGGGGGATATCAGTGACGGCGGGCTAGGGTTAGAGAGGGTGAGAAAGAAGAGAGGAAAGAATGGATTCAGAGGCAGCGGGTTTGGAGAAATGAGGATAGGGTTAGGAGGTTTAGTTAATTAAAAAAGGAAGGTGGATCCTGGACCGTTGATCTTCTGAGATCAATGGCCAGGATCAATTCCAGGCTGGGGCGGGTTATGGACGGGTAGGGTAATTGGGTTAGGGTAATTTAATTTAATTGTGCTGGGGTGGAAATTGGGCTAAGGCCCTAAAATTAAAAGAGGCTATATGTTAAATACCTAATTAATTCGATAAAATAGTTTATAAAAATAGCTAATAAATGATACAAAATTCTATCTATGCATGAAAATAATTTAAAATAATTACTTAATATCATAAAAATATAAAAAGTCATTTTCCGTGCAAATAATGTAACTATGCATATATGGACTATTATTGCAAAGTTATTGCAATTATAGCCTAAAGGCACAAATATAAATATGCATAAAATTATTAAAGCTTAATATAAATATAAATAATAAAAATCAAGTAATAAATCATTATAAAATTATTTGTGATGCAATTAGTAATAATTTAGATAATAAAATGCTGGAATAAATTAATTAAAATCCTTTTAAAAGTTACAAAAAATTATGAAAAATACTAGTTGATGTTAATGCACTATTTCGAATGTATATATGCATTTAAAAATATATGAGGGAAAAATTGGGTATCAACAGCCGCGGGTAAAGAAATGATGACCGATTTTGATCGAATGAGGTGTTTCGAAAATATAGGCCGCACCCTGATCTCTGAGTTGGCTACATATCCCTGGTTTTACCTGAATCGGGCTATGTATAGTTCTGGACCCAACGGTCATTGAATTCTATAGAATTGCTATAGGAATGGTAGTATGTTTCGGAAAAAAAGGGTTCTTTTGGGAAGGACAATATCAGATGGGTTTATGCGGAGTTATGATTATGAGTCTGAAGTGTAACGGGTGTATCACATGATAGGTATCTGAACGGTCATGAGGTAAAGGCGAGTAATTGATAAGAGTCGGTTATATTTGAGATAACAGCAGACAATATGAGTGGAGACCGGAATGGTATGAGTGGAAACCGGAATGGTATGAGTGGAAAACGAAGTGAAGGTTGCTCCTGTTTGAAGGATGGTTACCTCCTGGATTTCCTGCCAAACTTAAAACATAATGCATGTAAATATTTAGATTATTGCGAGAATCTAAACATGATGCAAATTCCTTTTAGACCATGAAGGTTGTCTTTGAACGGAGAGGTTGACGTCCTTAGACCATGACGTCTTGGTCTATGAATCATGAGATAGGGGATTTGCAGGCCATGAAATGATGTTCTCGGGCAATGAAAATGATGCCTCCGAACCATGACGCCTTTGAATAATGATGTGCAGTATTGAGAGATCCTCAGGTCATGACATGGTGTCTTCAGGCTATTAGGATGATGCCTTCGGACAAGTTGGCTATACATCAAGACATGATGATGGATCATATAAGAAAACAAGCCAGAGCTTAGTCTTGTATAGAATCGGGATAGAGCTTAGTCCCGAAAAAGGCAAAATAGCGGTAGGTTTCATATAGTGTAACATTCAACATTAGACAAGGAAAGGCAGAGCTTAGCCTTATGCAGTTGGGGAGGTAGGGCTTAGCCTTATGCAAGGATATGAGACAATGCTTAGTCTCATGCAGTGGAAGGCAATGCTTAGACCTATGCAAATATGGAGGCAGGGCTTAGCCTCATGCAAGAAAGGGAGACAATGCTTAGTCTCATGCAAGAAAGGGGAGACAATGCTTAGTCTTATGCAAGGGAAGGCAGTGCTTAGCCTTATGCAAATAGGGAGGCAGGGCCTAGCCTCATGCAAGATTTGAGACAGGTCTTAGTCTCGTGCAAAGAAAAGGCAATGCTTAGCCTTATGCAACTAGGGAGGCAGGGCTTAGCCTCATGCAAGGAGAGGAGACAATACGTAGTCTCATGCAGTGGAAGGCAGTTCTTAGCCTTATGCAAATAGGGAGGCAGGGACTATCCTCATGCAAGATTTGAGACAGGCTTAGTCTTGTGCAAAGAGAATGCAATTCTTAGCCTTATGCAAATAGGGAGGCAGAGCTTAGCCTCATTCAAGGAGAATGCAATGCTTAGCCTTATGCAGTGGATAAATAGCAAATATGAGCAGAATATTTCTTAGTTGGAGATATATTTGCATTGGGAGTCCGGTTGTTATAAGGGTAGTGATTTTAAGGCGCACGTAATTGTGGTTATTCCTTGTTCCTGTATCTAAAGAAAAATCATGAGTTTTGTAGGGGAGGTTGGTTCGTGCCTTTGTCTGCTTGTTTCGCTTTGCTCTAAAGGCCCTGTTCGAGTTGCCCTGGGTAACACCTGGCTGTCACAGAAATAAAATTTTTAAAAGTGTGCATTTATTGATGAAATAGAATCATTTTGGAAAACATAGTGGTATATAGTACCAAGTAAATTAGATGAACTAATGATTGTGACTCTTTTAGAGACATTGCAGCTCTTTTGCATTAGAATTTTTAGGGTCCTCCTCCAAATTCTGCCCCAGTTTGGTGAGTGATTCTTCGGTCGTTCTGCGTGCAACGAAATTTGTTGGATCTGCTCCGGAATTTTAAGAATCCTTCTCAAAATTCTACCCTAGTTACTTAACCAATTTCTGGCCGTCTTGCATATGATGGCTTCGACTGGACTTGTTCTGGAATTTTGAGGGTCCTCCACAAAATTCTGCCCCAGTTTTTGGTACTGGGGAAATGAAGATTTAATTAAGATGTGACCAAATCCACAGGGTTGCCTATGTATTCCCTCTTAAACGTGAATCAGGTTAAGCGTAGTTCAGTTACATCAGATGAATGAATGTAAACAATCTAAACATAATATCTCTTGACTGCATCTGAATTGATAGGTTTTGGCCAAACTTCTCCGTCCATTTCTGAAAGTATGAGCGCTCATCCTGTTAACACCCGGTGAACCATGTAAGGACCTTACTAGTTGGGTGAAAATTTCCCTTTGGCATCATCCTGATACGGGAAGATCCGCTTCAGCACCAGCTGCCTTGGCGTGAATTGTCTTGGTCTGACCCTTTTGTTGAAAGCTCTAGACATTATATTCTGATAAAGCTGACCGTGACATATTGCATTCATTCTTTTTCCATCTATGAGGGCTAGTTGCTCATAGCGGATCCTTCTCCATTCTACATCACCGTGTTCGGCTTCTTGTATGATCCTTAAAGAAGGAATTTCTACCTCGACTGGAATGACAGCTTCGGTACCATAAACCAGTAAATAGGGAGTTGCCCTCGTTAATGTGCGAACTGTGTGCGGTACCCCAATAGGGCAAAGGGTAACTTCTTGTGTCATTATTTATGATTTTCTACCATCTTCCTCATTATCTTCTTGATGTTCTTGTTGGCAGCTTTCACAGCTCCGTTCATTTGAGGCATATATGTTGTAGAGTTTTTGTGCTTGATTTTGAAGGTCTCACATATGGCTTTCATCATATCACTATTGAGATTGGCAATATTATCAGTGATAATGGACTTGGGAACCCCGAATCGACAAACAATACGATCCTTGACAAAATCTGTGACGACTTGCTTGGTTACAACTTTGTAAGATGCAACACCTACCTATTTTGTGAAATAGTCGATAGCCACTAAAATGAACCGGTGCCCATTAGAAGCGGTAGGCTCGGTCCGACCGATGACATCCATTCCCCAGGCTGCAAAAGGCCAAGGTGCACTTGTTGTATTGAGCTCGTTTGGTGGTACCCTTATCATGTCTGCATGTACCTGGCATTGGTGGCATTTCTGGATGTACTAGATGCAATCCGTTTCCATGGTCATCCAAAAATATCCAGTTCTGAGTATCGTTTTGGCTATAACAAAACCATTCATATGTGGTCCGCAAGTTTCGGCATGTATCTCATCAAGCAATCTGGAAGCCTCCTTGTGTCAACACACCTTAACAATCCCAAATTAGGAGTTCTTCTATACAGGGTCCCTCCACTTTGGAAAAAGTGATTGGACAGCCTCCACAGAGTGTGTTTCTGAGTATGGTTTGCCTGTTCTGGATATTCTTCTTTCACAAAATATTTTTTGATGTCGTGGAACCAAGGTTTTACATCCGTTTCTTCTTCAACATGAGCACAATAAGCCGACTGGTTATGGATTTTCATCGGGATGGGATTGATGGAATTCTTGTCCGGATGTTGAATCATTGATGACAAGGTGGCCAGTGCATCTGCGAATTCGTTCTGGACTCTTGGAACATGTCTGAATTATATCTTTGTGAACCTCTTCATTAATTCTTGCACATGATACAAGTATGGTAGTATCTTGGTGTTTTTTCGTAGCCCATTCTCCTTGAACCTGATGTACTAGAAGATCCGAATCGCCAACTACCAGCAACTCTTGTATATTCATATCGATGACCAAATTGAGCCCTATGATGCAAGCCTCATATTTTGCCATATTGTTGGTGCACGGAAACCTAAGCTTTGTGGATATCGGGTAATGTTGAACTGTTTCTGATACCAAAACTGCTCCAATGCCCACTCCTTTAAGTTTGCAGCCCCATCAAAGATCATTCTCCAACCGTCGTAGGCTTCAGCAATGTCCTCTCCTACGAATGATACTTCTTCATCAGGAAAATACGTTTTTAATGGTTCGTATTCTCCTCCCACAGGATTTTTAGCAAGATGGTCTGTCAATGCTTGTCCTTTAACCGCCTTCTGAGTACATAGATGATATCGAACTCACTTAACAATATCTACTACTTGGCTAACTTCCCGGTTGGCATGGGCTTATGAAAGATGTACTTCAGAGGGTCCATCCTAGATATGAGGTATGTGGTATAGGCACAGAAGTAATGTCTCAGTTTTTGAGTTGTCCATGTCAAAGCACAACAGGTGCGTTCCAACAGAGAATATCATGCTTCGTAAGGTGTGAACTTCTTACTCAAGTAATATATGGCTTGCTCCTTTCTTCCTGTCTCATCATATTGTCCCAAAACACATCTGGAAGCCCCATTTAATATGGATAGATAGAGAAGCAAATGTCTCCCAGGTTCTTATGAGACTAGGGCTGACAGTGTAGACATGCATTCCTTAATTTTGACAAAAGCCTTCTGACAATCCTTGGTCCAATTGGTTTCAGCATCTTTCCTCAACATTTTGAATATGGGTTCACATATTACCGTGGACCATGATATGAAGCAACTGATGTAGTTGAGGCTTCCCAGAAAGATCATCATGTCCTTTTTGCTCTTTGGTGGTGGTAACTCTTGGATAGTCTTAACTTTGGACGGGTCCAACTCGATTCCTCGGCAGCTGACAATGAATCCCAACAGCTTTCCTGCAGGAACCCCGAATGCACATTTTGCAGGGTTCAATTTTAGATTGTACCTCCTTAGACTGTCAAAGAACTTTCTCAACATACATCTCTATTTCCTTGTATATCATATCATGGAAGATGGTCATCATGGCTCTCATATAAGTAGCCCCAGCATTCTTTAGACCGAATGGCATCATTTTGTAGCAATACACTCCCCACGGTGTAATGAAAGTTGTTTTCTCTGCTTCTTCTTCATCCATCCAGATCTGGTGATAGAAATCTACAAAGGATTGGAGTTCATTCTTGGCACAATTGTCGATCTGGATGTGTATATTTGGTAGTGGGAATTCGTCCTTAGGACTTGCTCTGTTTAAATGCCGATAGTCAATACACACCCTGACTTTCCCATCTTTATTCGGAACTGGTACAACGTTGGCTAACCAGGTTGGATACTCAACTACCCTGAGAACTTTGGATTTTATCTGCTTAGTGACTTCCTCTTTAATTTTTAGGCTCATATCTAGTTTGAATTTTCTGAGTTTCTGCTTCATCGGCGAACACATTGGATTGATGGACAATTTATGATCCACTATGGATGTGCTCAGGCCCGTCATGTCATCATATGACCATGCAAAAATATCCTCATATTCTTTCAGGAAACGAGTGTATTCTTCCTTCTCTGACGGTGATAAGTGAATGCTTATGCGAGTTTCTTTGACGGTTTCGGAATCTCCCAAATTGATTACTTCGATTTCGTCCAGATTGGACTTAGGTTTGTTCTCAAAGTTCTCAACTTCTCTAACAACTTCCTCAGGTATTTCATCCTCTTCTTCTGAGTCACTATCCTTATATTGCATTGTCTCATTTCATGTCACAGTTATCGGTTTATCAGAAAAAGTAATAATAATGTTGTAGAAGAAAAATGTGAAAGATAATAATGAATACTAAATAATAATGAATTAATTTAATTTGAAAATATCCAAAACAGGTACGCTTCGATGACTTGAGCAATTATTTCGAAACAAAATGTGTCTTTAAAACAAAATTACTGAAAATATCTTAAATGCGTATCATGGCTATTAAAACAAGTCAGGCTAATTGCCAAGCTACCCAGGAACTCGGCAGGCCTGGGATAGTGTGGCAGTTCAATACTTGAGAACAAATTCCTTCTCCGCAGTCTGAATGGTGAGGCCTTCTTCCTCCTCCTCCTCAAATATCACATTGCAATCCATATTTTCGTTTTCTAGGAACAAGTTTCTCAACCCAGCCAAAGCTTCTTCCTCTGCAGATCCCTATATTGTATCTGCCTAGTGAAAAGTTTGACTCGGATGTGGCACTGGCTGCTCGAGAGGGTAATAAAGACCACACCATGGTGGCGACTAATCATTATACTCTTGCCAGGTGTATGGATATCCCAGCCTGAAAGTTGTGCTGTGACGTTTCAACTGTATTAGTTTGGTAATGCCATGGAGTTTCTTCCCAAGCCTTTTGCCGGGTTCATACCCAGACCATGCCAGTATGCTTTTTATTTTGTTACTCCACCACTTGTCCTTCTCAATTGCGTTGACAATGTGGTGATAAGTCTCTCCACCCAGCCTTCTTCTATTCTCGACATTTGGAACAGTTTGACTGGTGTAAATGGGGTTACTTCCATCCCCTTGAATGATTACCTCCTGATGGTTCCATTCGAATTTCACGGCCTAGTGTAGTGTGGAAGCCACAACCCCAACGACATATATCTAAGGTCGTCCCAATAGAAGATTGTATGTAGATGATATGTCTAGTACTTGGAACTCAACATCGAACCAAGTTGGTCCCATCTGCAGGCAAAGGTTAATCTCTCCAATCGTGGCCCTTTGAGATCCATCAAATGCTTTCACGTTCATACTCCCTGCTCGTATCTCATGGAAATATTTTCCCAACCTTTTTAAAGTAATAAATGGACAAATGTTGAGGCTTAAACCCCCATCTATTAAGACCCTGGCGATGAATTTGTCCTCAAACCGTACTATGATATGTAAAGCCCTGTTGTGACTTAATCCTTCAGGTGGTAGTTTATCTTCGTGGAAGATGATCTTGTGAATTTCTAGTACTTGCCCTACCATGTTGGTCATCTCTCCACTAGTGATATTGTTGGGCACATAATCTTCATTCAATACCTTTATCAGAGCACTCTTATGCGCCTCCGAATTTTGCAATAGCGACGGGATGGATATCTGGGCGGGAGAATTGTTTAAATGATCGACGACAGAGTAATCTCTCACTTGTACTTTCCCCCAAATATCATCTGGTCTAGTTTCAATGACAGGATGTTTGGTAGCAGCCTCCTTGCTTGATCCTCCCAAATTTTCGGGTGAATAGATCCTTCCAGTTCTGGTCATTCCCTGTGTAGCACTAGATTCTTCCATCTTTGTTTTTCTCTCTCTCCTAGCTTCAACAACATAATCCCTAGGTATGGTGTTGGACTTGAAAGGAGGTATGGGTGCTCCTATCACTGTGAAAGGTGTGGCCACTTTACCTTAAATGGAACAGGTGTGGCTACAGGTGGTGTTACTTCTACCTCAAATGGAACCGATGCGGTTACCTCAACCTCAACTGGTGGTTGTACCTGAACCACAATAGAATTGAGTGTGACTGTGGGCTTCTTAGGATCGTCACCCTCTTTGATAAGTCCAATTGATCCCTAGGGATCCCACTCCTCGTCAGTTTCTATCACGTTGATCCCTTTGCCCCTATGATCTGGAAGAGGATTGTTGCGGACGTTGGTTGCAGCTTCCTTCGCCTGTATGACCTTATCATCAATAAATTTCTGGATCTTATCTTTCAATGTCCGGCACTAGTCAATAGTGTGCCCTTTCATACCGGAATGATATGCACAAGTTTTATTCGGGTTGACCCATTGAGATGAATTCTCCATTGCCACAGTAGGAATAGGGGTAACATAACCAGCAGCCTTCAACCTTTCGTACAGCTGGTCGATGGGTTCAACAATGGCGGTGTACTGTCTGGGTGGTTTACGATCAAAATTAGGTCTAGGTTTTTGATACTTTTGACAGGTTGGAGGCGAATGATAATAGGTTGGTTGGGTGTTATAAGTGTGGTAGGTGGTGGCAGGTTGGAAATATCTGGGAGGTGAGGGTTGGTATTTAGGTGGATGTGTTTTGTATGTGAGTGGAGATTTTGGGACTTGGGCCACCATTACTGTCCTTACTTCTTTCTTCTTCGACATACCACCTGATTGCAATGCCTCAAAATTTGTCACCATCACGCTTTTAATACCCTCTTCAATCCTTTCTCCGAGTTTGATGATATCGAAGAACTTATGGTTCTCAATAACTATTAGCCTTTCATAATATTATGGGTCTTGTGCCCTGATAAAGAACTTGTTCATCTGTTCCTCGTCTAATGCTAGTCTGACCTTGGATGCTTCCGACCTCCACCGAGTAGCATACTCGTGAAAAGTTTCAGTTGGCTTCTTTTTTAGGTTCTGGATATAGAAAACATCCGGTGCATTCTCTGTATTAAACCTGAATCGGTCCATAAAATATGATGCCACGCTCACCCAACTGGCCCACCTCTTAGGATTTTGGCTCATATACCAGGATAGGGCATCTCCGGTAAAACTTCTCATGAAGAGCATCATTCGAATCCTTTCATCTTTCCGACCCCCACGAGCTTGTCACAATAAGTTCTTAGATGAACCTTGGGATCACCCGTTCCATCAAACATTTCAAACTTGGGAGGTTTGTAACCCTCCGGTAATTCCAAATCTGGTTGTATGCATAAAACCTCATAGTTCATACCTTCTATCCCTTTACCTCCTTCAACACCCTGAACTCAACTTGTCAACTTCTTGAGCTCCTCGACCATGTTCTTGATGAGCATGTCCTTCTCGGCAAATTCTGGAGCGTGTGATGTTGGTTGAGTAGAGTGAGGTAACGTTTCCACGTATATGGGATTGTTTTGGTGGGTGCTAGGGGTTGGAGTGTAGTGGTGATCGTTGGTGGAGTCTTGAGGATCGGGAATAGGTGGTGGTGTGTTCTGATGAGTGTGATAGGTAGTGGATTGTGGGTACTAGGTTGGTTGATGATGGTGTTGAGGAGGAATGGGTACTGGTGGAGGATTAGGATTTTGTGGAGGAGTTGCATATTGATGGGGTGCGGGGGGATTTTGTGGATGTTGGCTTGGCGTGTTTTGAGGAGGTGCTGGGTTTTGAGCATTTTGTTGGTTGACGTCTAGGGCTTTTAGGGTGAAGGAGAGGTTTGCTAAGTTGCGGACCTGCACAAGTTCTCCTTGTAACTCCAGTATTTTCTGCTCCAATCGTAGGACCAAATCATTCTGGGCCAGAGTACTCTGACCGTTTGAAGTTTCAATATTCTCAGCATTTTCTTTTCGGATACCACTCAAATCATCCATCTTAGCTTTTCCTCTACTTTCGGATTACTTGAAGAAGGAGGAGGTGGAGGGCCTCTAGATCTGGTGTGATATGCTGATGATGCCAGTATGTGCGAACCAACCTTAGGGGATGGGAATAGTAAAAATAAAGAAAAACAAAAGGTAAACAAGTCAGTAAGGATTCTAAAAAGCATTTGTAGGATTTAAACATGTATTGCAGAAACGTAAATTCGTGTCCTAATTTGGGGAACCTCGTTGTGCCGGAGGTAGGCCTAGCGACAAATACATTTGGAGAATTTCAGTGCCAATAATTGCCTCATTTCATTAATGTAAAAATAGATGAATCTAATACAACACTAAATAAGATAAGCCATTTATGGCACTTGGCCTTATTACATTTGAAAAAGTAAATAAACCTAATCTACTTGGTCCCAGAATAACCTTCTCCAGGCTTGATGTTTTTGGCTTCGTCGATCAAATTCCCCAATTCTCGCAGGTTCAGCAATAGGTATGCCCTTGCTAAATGTCCTCCTTCGCTTCCTTCTGCGTTCTGGCAATTAGTGACTCTCTTCCTCATTTTCCCACCAATTCCATCAAATTTTACTTCAGATATTCCAACCTTTCGCTTGATCTAACAAACATCTCCCTCCATTCATTAATTAGTTCCATATCGATCTTGTGTTGCTCCAGATGTTTGGCCTTGGACTCGTGAACTCTTTTGCGCAGTTTGTTATATTTCACTTGCGCTTCGACAACTTCATCTATGACTTTGTTCCCTCAACCAATTCCTAGTTCAACTATCCCTGCTAAGTTGTCTTCTAACCATGATGGATAGAAGTGCACATGCCCTGCGTGATACCGATCTGGTTTGATGGTGTCCCTTCCTACAATGATCTTCAAGTGCCACATATCCTGAGCTTCACATGTGTATGGAACGTCGTCATCCTAAAAATCTGCCCTATAGTGACTCATTTTAGAAACTCGCGGTATGACCTACTTCTTACCTGCCTATCTCATAAGCCTGATGGGAGAATAAGAGTATATTCCCCTTAACCCGATCAGTACCAAGTGTAGAACATCGCTAAATATGATGATGAACTCGTCGGTAGGGAACCATTCGAACATCCATTGAACTTGATCCTCGGTCAAATTACTGAAAAACTGTGCCCATCCTATAGCATTCTCGGGTTGAGCAAACCTGTCTGGGATATAGGCTATTCTCTTAGGATTATGGAAAGCTATGTGATCATTCCACGACCTTCGCGGGAGCTCTTGACGGTATTGACCTCTTTGGAGATGCTCTAACAACCAAACTTGTAGCAGCAGATTGCAACCTTCAAAGTATTTGTACCCTTTGTGACAGTGCTCTAAGGCCTGGTATATGTCTGCTATGATCATAGGGACAATGGTATACGTTTGCCCCTCGATCCCATCCATCAAAGTTTTGGTTACCATGGTCAGTCTGGTGTGGATTTTATCCCCTTGGATCAAGAACACTATCATACCCAAAAAGCAGACGATGAACACAAAAACCCTGCGGTGAATCCAACCCAAGGAAGTGATGGAGAATTCGTCATGAAAAATACGATAAGATCTGATGTGGTCGTATCGTTCATAGAGGAAGTCAAAGGGTATGTAAGACTTCTTCAGGCATTCCAAGTCCTCATTCTTTCTCAGACCCATCATTTTTAGAAACCTTTTGGGAGTGCGATTTTCTGGAACCAATAAACCAGGACTATCCCAAGGTAGCCCAGCAAATCCCCCTATTTCTTCCAAGAGAGGGGTTATGTTTCCAAAATGAAACACGACTCTTTCTTTGTCCTAGAATATTGTGGCAGCTTCGATCAACATGTTGTTCAGTTGGAGGTCCAGTAGAGAAGGCAAACTTCCCAAGACCCTTTTCACATGATTTTTATCACTTGATGGAAGATCCTCCCACCAATCTAGCAGCAGTGGTGGTATGTTACGGACCATGCCAAACCTGGGGACTTTCTGCAAAACAAATATGGTTAGGCCATTTCCCCCTCCAAATTTTACTATTTATACATCAATTATTAGCGTATTGGCACTTATTTCTCCAAAATTAATGCACAAAATCATGGTTTCGTCCGTTGGGATTATGGAAACCCTAGTGGACTTTTGGACGAGGCTTGTCTTAAAGGGTTATTATGTGGACGACATATTAACCCAGCTAGGTTTGACCATGATGCATGTACAATTAATTAGAGTAAGATTTCTATAGAGGTCTAGACTGGTACCCTCAAGTGGATAACTTGAAGGGGAAATGCACGGAACCGTCGACTGCACTGCTGATCGACTAGTTTTTCCGCAAACAAGCCTTTTTGAATTTAAAGGGTGATATATAGGAAGGGCGCAAACACTCATCAAACATTGCTATAGGATTGATTACGCACGAGTGGAATATGATGTTAAGCATGATTTATGCAACAATAAATAGCATGTTATCACATATTTGCACGTTAAAAATGATAAATGCGGTATTTAGTAATTGAAAGACGTTTAAGAAAGAAAACAAGGAGACAAGCCAGTTTCTGTAGTAAAGGAAATCATAAATGCTTGAAAATAAGCAATTAAATATATATAAAGGGGAAAGGGAAAGGGTGCGCACATATTTAATAGAATAAAGCATGTTTAAGACTAATTCACAAAAAGCAAGTTTATTATGGCAAGAGCCTAATTTCCTCAGCAGAGTCGTCATGCTGTCGTGCCCCATTTTTCCTCGTGGAGTCCGGGTTTCGACATTTTGGGATAACTCCTTTCCTTTTGGGATTGGGTAAGGGATTTGAAGAGTCACCACCTAATGGATTAAGGTGTGTTAGGGCACCTAGAATAATTAACTCATGAAACCAGTTTACATCACCAGAGATTGGGTAAGGGTTCGAAATTACCTTTAGGTGAAGGTGTTAGGCACTCCTTGAGATCCACAACGGTGGGTCCCAGCCAAATTCAATTAAGCGAATTAGTCTTAAAGGAAAGTTAAACAATTTTAATAAAATAGATAATTACTTTAAAACAAGAATTAAAGGGGTCATACGTTTTTTAGTCTATAGGATCATTTCCATGCAATACTTGGTAACTTTTCCCAAATTTGGGTGTTACACATAGCATTAGCGCACAGGTCATCATATCCTTTACTACCCCATTACTATCTTTCAGTTGTTACCTAAGCATTCTAATAGCTTCTAATGCATACCTTATGCGTCCATTACCCATCCCTCACCTATAGTCCTGGAAGTGTTTAGGACGTCTATTTTGGATGGATCTAGACTCACCTACGCTGCTTAAAAATGAGAAAACCAAGTGACAAACAAAATTCAGATAGGACTATCAGATAAGGAGCAAATAAGGCTCATGTTAACCTCCACAAATAACCAACCAATGCACACAATTCAAACAAACAAAGTTTTATAGTTTAGGATCCTATAGACAAGATATCTAGATGAGCATGAACAGAATATATAACAGCTTTATTAAAGCGAGCAGCAGTACCTATCAATTTGCCTACTGATTCTTGTTAATATTCTGAATCTGGGCATGTTTCAAGCATCAAAATCATAGTTTTTTTAGACCCATAATTCTTAATTACCCTACAAGCTTGCCTAAGTGAGGACCAGAGAAGAATCCTATAGGCATGGAATCTAAAACTATTTATTAACGACTATAGTTTATAAACTAATTACTAATTTTAACAAACATGCTTTCTAATTTACAGAGTCAGTTAACTCCTATAAACATGATTTCTAGGTGTTGGGACTGATTTACTTATTTCTATAGTCATGATACCTGAATTGCAGAAACTGATTTTAAATCTCCTATATGCATGATATCTAAATTGCAGAAACTAATTTTAAGTTCTCTATATGCATGATATCTAAATTGCAGAAACTGATTTTAAATTCCCTATAGGCATAATATCTAAATTGCAGAAACTAATTTTTAAATCTCCTATAGGCATGAAATCTATGTGGTCAGAGCCGTTAACAAATTGCCAGGCAAGTTCAGTAGTTTACACAAAGAATATCCTATAGACATGATCTCTAATTTACATTGAGATTGAGAATATATGCATAGAACATGGATTCTTGATGTAGAATTGATAAAACAACCTATAAACAGGATTTCTAAGATGCCAAGAATGGAACTCCAAATTTCAAACAGTGGGATAAGATCTTATAGGCATGATTTCTAATGGTATGCACATAAAGAATGACAATCTACAGACATGGATTCTACCCGAACCTGACAAGGATATAAAAAAAACCTCCCCAGCTTTTACTAATAACCCATATCTGTTCCTTATAGAGATTATTATAGCCCAGAATAAATTATATAAAAGTAGCTATTACACTATAGGAAGCTTTAGCAGGCCCAGTATGAACCTGGGAACTAGGCCTTCAAACATAACAACTTTGGAGCATAATGGTAATCCATCCATTGCATATAAAATTGGGCTCCTGGTGTGTCAAAGTTCCCAAGGGCCTCAGGGATCCCGGGCAATGCTCACACCAGGACCACACTCAGAGAAACAGTCCATAAAAAGATTGGAAGACTAACCCCAATGTGTCAGAGTTCAGAGGAGTCTCAAAGACCCTAAGCAGTGCTCACACTGGGGGTGGTAGGAACCTAAATAACTAAGAGTGGAAGTTTGAAAACTAGTACATAGAGGGTAAGGGGTAATAGGTTTAGAAATCATCACATACAGAACAGTAACAGAACTGCACCAAAAAATAAACAAACTCATGTTCAACATATAGCTCAACTAAGCTGATATTTGTTCAGACTAAATACTCATAACAGCATTTAAAGTAATCATAAAAGCAAAGATACTTGAACTAACATATAGAATTAACCACACATTACATGCTTAAAATATCTAACAATAGTCAGAATAGGGAACATATAGCTGAATTGGACAAGGAACATATAGCTGAAAGTAACTTAGTCTAGCATTATCACTGAGTGGGATCATGTAGTCATAGAGAAAACAAAACCATGCTGAAAATTTAAATAGACTAATTGAATAAGGCATATAAAACAGAATAGAATATCAGGGGTTAAGGTATACCAGTTGAGAAGAAAGAAAGCAAAGATTCAGTAGCAGTTAAGTTCCAGAACAATTTGGCCTTGGCTTTCAGTCGGCCAAATAATAGCCACTTAGTACAGAAATTAGAACAGGAGCAAGAGAGAAAGCTTAAGTTTTTTGTAGTGAGAATATGAGAGTTCAAGTGTCTTCTAAAGGGGTAAAGGGGAAGGATTTTTATAGCATACAATAGTGTAAAACCAAATAAGGCAGGAGAATCAATGGCACACAAATAAGGCAAAAAGATCAGTTAATCAGTCAATTAGGGCTAACAAAAATTAATTAATTAATAGGATAGAATCGAGCAAATACCACTTAATTTAAGGAAAATCTCATACAGAATCAATCAATAATTAAGAATAAGGTTAAATAAGGTAAGAAATAATTCCAAAATCAATTTAGGAGTCAGAAAGCAAAGTCAAGCGGGTAATACGGATAGTTAATCACATAAATAAAGTAAGAACTGGTAAAATCTTAAAAAAGAAATAATGGTACTAAAAGGAAAGGTGATTTACAAACCCTAATTTAGGTAAGTAGAATTAATTAACACCTAATTAACAGAATCAAATGTAAACAGGCAAAAGACAATAGAATAAATAGGCAAAGAATCAAAACCCTAAGAAATACCAAGACATATAGATGGATCTTGATTAAATCAAGTAAAAATCAGTCGAAAAGTAAAATAGGAAAATTAGAGATGAAATCATTTAAACGCTAATTTTTTTTTTTTGCAGAAATCTATTAGAAATTAAAAACCTACCTTTTAAGATAAATTAAATCGATCAATAATAGTAAAAATAGAAAATTTTAAGGGAGAAATACCAGACAAACACATAATCATTTCAGATCTAAAGAGATCTAAACAGATTCAACCAAAAAATAGATAGATTCATAAAAATAGACAGAAGCGAATCAAATCTGGTTTGAACCAAAGATTTGAATCCCCAAAAATACGAACAATACCTGTACTCATAGGTATCGGAGTGAACATAGACGGAATAATCGAGAAAGAAGAGACTTTGAACCAGATTTGGTTCGAGTCTCTTGAAATTCACATCAAGCAGCATAGAAATCGTGTAATCAGTAGAGGGGTGAGGCCAGATAACGCATGAAATTGAAGGAAAACCCCATGGATCAAGGGGGATATCAGTGACGGCGGGCTAGGGTTAGAGGGGGTGAGAAAGAAGAGAGGAAAGAAGGGATTCAGAGGTGATGGGTTTGGGGGAAATTAGGTAGGGTTAGGAGATTTAGTTAATTAAAAAAGGAAGGTGGATCAATTGCAGGCTGGGGCGTGTTATGAACGGGTAGGGTAATTGGGTCAGGGTAATTTAATTTAATTGGGCTAGGGTAGAAATTGGGCTAAGGTCCGAAAATTAAAAGAGGCTATATTTTAAATACCCAATTAATTTGATAAAATAATTTATGAAAATAGCCAATAAATGATAAAAGTGTTATCTATGCATGAAAATAATTTAAAATAATTACTAATATTATAAAAATATAAAAAGTTATTTTTCGTGCAAATAATGTAATTATGCATATATGGGCTATTATTGCAAAGTTATTGGAATTATAGCCTAAAGATAAAAATATAATTATGCATAAAATGATAAAGCTTAATATAAATATAAATGATAAAAATCAAGTAATAAATCATTATAAAATTATTTGTGATGCAATTAGTAATAATTTAGATAATAAAATGCTGGAATAAATTAATTAAAATCTTTTTAAAAATTACATAAAATTATGAAAAATACCGGTTGATGTTGATGCACTATTTTGAATGTATATATGCATTTAAAAAATATATGAGGAAAAAATTGGGTATCAACAATAGGGAGCCATCTGGATGCTCGACTGATAAATGTTGTTGTAGGAAAACTCCACTAATGGCAAGAATTGATCCCAAGAACCTCCAAAGTTAATGACACAGGCGCGAAGCATATCCTTCAAAATCTGAATAGTACACTCGGACTAACCGTCCGTCTGAGGATGAAATGTTGTGCTCAACTCGACTCGTGCACCCAACTCACGTTGTACTGCCCTCCAGAAATGCGAGGTAAACTGCATACCTCGGTCAGAAATGATAGACACGGGCACACCATGAAGACGGACGATCTCACGGATAAAGATCTTTGCCAACCACTCTGAAGAATAGAAAACTGCCACTGGAATGAAATGCGCTGACTTAGTCAGCCTATCCACAATAAACCATACTGCATCGAACTTCCTCTGAGTCTATGGGAGTCTAACAACGAAATCCATAGTGATACGCTCCCACTTCCACTCAGGAATCTCAATCTTCTGAAGCAAACCACCAGATCTCTGATGCTCGTACTTTACCTGCTGACAATTCAAACACCGAGCTACATATGCAACATTATCCTTCTTCATCCTCCTCCACCAATAATGCTACCACAAGTCCTGGTATATCTTAGCGGGGCCCGGATGAATAGAATACCGGGAACTATGAGCCTCCTCTAGAATCAACTCACGAAGCCCATCCACATTAGGCACACAAACACGACCCTGCATCCTCAAAACTCCATCATCTCTAACTGTAACCTGCTTGGCAATACCGTGCCGCACTATGTCCCTAAGGACAAGCAAATGAGGATCATCATACCTCCGCTCCCTGATACGCTCAAACAAGGAGGACCGAGCAACTATGCAAGCTAAAACACCATTGGGCTCAGAAACATCCTGCCTCACGAACTGATTGGCCAAAGCCTGAAAATCTAAAGCAAGCGGTCTCTCCCCGATTGGAATGTACACAAGACTGCCCATACTGGCTGACTTCCTACTCAAAGCATCGACCACCACATTGGCCTTCCCAGGATGATACAAGATTGTGATATCATAATATTTCAATAGCTCCAACCACCTTCTCTACCTCAAATTGAGCTCCTTCTGCTTTAACAAATACTGCAAACTCTTATGATCTGTGAACACCTCACACGACACGCCATATAAATAATGCCTCCCGATCTTCAGCGCGTGAACAATGGCTGCTAGCTCCAAATCATGAACTGGATAATTTTTCTCGTAATTTTCAACTACCGCAAAGCATATGCAATAACCTTGCCATTCTGCATCAACACCGCACCAAGTCCAATACGAGATGCGTCACAATATACTGTATATGTCCTTAAACCTGTGGGCAAACCAACACTGATGGCGTAGTTAAAGCTGTCGTGAGCTTATAAAAGCTCACCTCACACTCGTTCGACCACCTGTACGGGGCACCCTTCTGGGTCAACTTGGTCATCGGGGCTGCTATAGATGAAAACCCTTCCACAAACTAATGGTAATAACCTGCCAAACCCAAGAAACTCCGGATCTCTATAGCTGATGTGGGTTTAGGCCAGTCCTTGACAGCCTTAATCTTCTTAGGATCCACCTGAATACCCTCGGCTGATAAAATGTGACCCAAGAAAGCAACTAAACTCAACCAAAACACGCATTTCGAAAACTTGGCATATAATTGGCTGTCTCTCAGAGTCTGAAGAACAATCCGAAGATGTTGCTCATGCTCCTCTCGGCTGCGGGAGTAAATCAAGATATCATCAATGAAAACAATCACGAAGGAATCCAGATAGGGTTTGAACACCCGGTTCATCAAATCCATAAATGTTGTTGGGGCATTTGTCAAGCCAAATGACATCACTAGAAACTCGTTATGCCAATATCGAGTCCGAAAAGCTGTCTTTGGGACATCGGATGCCCTAATCCTTAACTGATCGTAGCTAGATCTCAAATCAATCTTCAAAAACATTTTGGCACCCTGAAGCTAATCAAATAAATCATCAATCATCGGCATTGTATACCTGTTCTTAATGGTGACTTTGTTCAACTACCGATAGTCTATGCACATCCTCATCGACCCATCCTTCTTCTTTACAGATAAAACTGGCACACCCCAAGGCGAGACACTAGGTCTAATAAATCCTTTATCAAGTAGATCTTGCAACTGCTCTTTCAATTCTTTCAAGTCTGGTGGGGCCATACGGTATGGCGGAATAGAAACGGGCTGGGTTTCAGGAGCCAAATCAATGCAAAAGTCAATATCCCTGTTGGGTGGCATACCCGAAAGGTTTACAGGAAATACCTCTAGAAACTCCCGAACAACTGGCACAGAATCCATAGAAGGAACCTCAGTACTAGAATCACGAACATAAGCCAAATAAGCCAAACACCTCTTCTCGACCATACGCCGAGCCTTCATATAAGATATAACCCTGCTGGTAGAATGACCAGGAGTCCCTCTCCACTCTAATTGAGGCAACCCGGTAAGGCTAAGGTTATAGTCTTGGCGTGACAATCCAATATAGCATGATAAGGTGATACCCAATCAATCCCCATAATAACATCGAAGTCAACCATATCGAGAAGTAGGAGATCTACACTAGTCTCAAGACCCCCCAAAAACAACCACACATGAGCGATAAACATGATCTACAACAATAGAATCCCCCACCGGCGTGGACACATATACGGGAGAACTCAAGGAATCGAGAGGAACAACCAAATATGAAGCAAAATAAGAAGTCACATAGGAGTATGTAGACCTTGGATCAAATAGAACTGAAGCATCTCTACTGCAAACTAAAACAGTACCTGTGATAACAGCATCGGAGGACTCAACCTTAGGCCTAGCTAGGAAAGCATAACATCGGGGCTGGGCCCCACCACTCTGAACCATATCCCTGGGACAGCCTCCTGCTGGTTGGCCTGTACCTCTAGCTGTCTGTCCTACACCACTAACAGCCTACCTCCACCTCTAGCACCTCTACCCCCACCTCTAGCTGGCTGGAAGGGCTGTGGAACACTCGGTGCCTGAACCATGGCACGAGAACCCTAATGCTGAGAGTTGCTCGATGCTCGAGGGCAATACCTAGCAATGTGCCTCGTGTCGCCATAAGTAAAACAAGCCCTCGGCTGCTGAAGAAATGAAAGAAAACAGGGAAACTAAGATAAATGGAAGGGGACTCCAGGGTCTGCGGATGCTGGTAGATCTACCTTGGGTCTCTTGATGGACTGAAGGCAGCAACCCAACTCTGATCAATGAGGTCCGATATCAAAATCTGCATAGAAAGTGCAGAGTGCAGTATCAGTACAACCGACCCCATGTACTGGTAAATGCTGAGCCTAACCTCGACAAAGTAGTGATGAGGTTAGGACACGACAGTAACATAAACCTGTGTGGTTAAATCATATACAAGAAAATAACAACAATCGAAAATTTAATAGATAATAATAATGGGAAGGGGAAAAACATGATGAGGGGAAATGTCAAGTCTGAAAAGAGTACAGTAGAGAAACGCAGTAAATATCATGCTTCACACCAACTGAATTAATAACATAGCAAACGTGTGCACGACATCACCTTCGTGTTTTTACTCTTGTCCTTACCATAAGAAACAATAGAAATGGCACGGCATTACCCTTCGTGCATTAACACTCTCAGAATATGGCACGACATCACCCTTCGTGCATTATCACTCACTCACAAAACATTACACGGCATCACCCTTTGTGCTTTACACTCTTCCTCACCCAAATAACAGAACAATAACAACCCGACAAGGGAATTATCAATAACCAACCTCGTTTCAATAATTAACTTCATAATTTAAATCTTAACACTAGTCAATACTCAGACAATAACAAATTCTAGGAAAAACATGACAAGATTTGTTTAACATGAAGAATAACCAGTTTAAGCATGAACAAAAACGAATAAAGAATACAACAGTCACAAGGATAAGACTCACTCGCATGCTATGATCCGACAACAACGTATAGGTACATCACCTTACCTATATGTCGTATTCAACAACCAACCACACAGCAAATAAGGCAATAATGCCTAATCCCTCAAGCTAAGGTTAGACACGACACTTACCCCGATTCCATGGTTGAGCTTAAGCCTCAAACACTACTTTTCCTTTAGTTTCCACCTCCGAACCACTCGTATCTAGTCATAATTAACTTAATAATATCAATTATCGCTAAAGAAATTAATTCCAATGCACAATTACAAGTTTCCCAACATTTTCTCCAAAAAGTCAAAAATTGACCCCGGGCCCGCTTGGTCAAAACATGAGGTTTAGACCAAAACCCATTCACCCACGAGCCTAAATATGTAATTAGTTTTGGAATACGACCCCAAATCGAGGTCTAAATTCCCAAATTTACAAAATCCCCAATTTTCCCAAAATCCCTAATTCTACCATGAAATAAAAAGATTTAAGGCTAAAAATCTAATGGGTGTTGATGGAAATTTAAGGAAAATAGTTGAAGAACACAAACCTATGAATTGGTGTCGAAATCCCTCTTCAAAATCGCTCCTAGGTCAAGTTTTTATGAAAGAGTTGTGAGTTTTTGATAAAATCCCGATTCTGGTTCTGCTTTAAAAAGACTGGACATTTCTTCTTTGCGTTCGCGAGAGACCTGTCGCGTTCGCGATGCACTGCGACCATAATGTCCTTCGCGTTCGCAAAGAGCTATTCGCATTCGCGATGGTCTATCCCCCCTGACCATCGCGTTCGCGGGCCTTGGACCGCGTTCGCCAAGAACAACTCAAAGATTTCCCCAGCACACCTCCAATACACTACGCGTTCGCGTAAGGTCGTTCGCGAAGAGATAACCACCCAGTGCTCTGTGTTTGCGACTGAAGCCTCGCGTTCGTAGAAGAAATACCTGTCCAGCCCAGCTTGCACTTCATGTTCACGTGAGTTGCTTCGTGAACGCGAAGCACAAAGCATCAGCATACCAGAAGCAGCAACGCAGTAGATTTTATAAGTTTAAAACATCCAGTAGCCTATCCAAATCTCACCCGAGCCCTCGGGGCTCCAAACTAAACATGAAGACAAGTCTAAAAGCATCATACAGACTTGATCGTACGATCAAATCGCTAAATAACACCTAGAACTATGGATTTAGCATTAAATTGCATGAAATTTTTAAGAAAGTTCAAAAGTTCTATTTTCTCAACCAAAAATTTGAATCGCGTTAAATCAGTTCCGTTTCTCACCAAATTTCACATATATGGCATAAATACCATATTATACCTGTACCGGGCTCCGGAACCAAAATACGGACCCGATACCAATGAGATCAACTATTAACCATTTTCTCAAAACCATTAAAATTTCTGTTTAACAATTTTCATCAAAAATTCATTTCTCGGGCTAGGGACCTTGGAATTCAATTCCGGGCATACGCCCAAGTCCCATATTTTACGACGGACCCTTCGGGACCGTCAAGACACGGGTCCGGGATCGTTTACTAAAAATATTGACCGAAGTCAACTAAAATCACTTCTAAAGGCAAAAAATGTTATTTTCTCAAATTTTCACATAAAGGCTTTCCGGAAATGCGCCCGGACTGCGCATGCAAATAGAGGAGAAGTAAGATGAGGATTTGAAGGCCTCAGAACCCTGAATTGGGTTCTAAAACACGAGATGACTTTTTGGGTCATCACATTATCTACCTCTAAAACAACCGTTCGTACTCGAATGGACATAGAAAAGTACATGAGCTAGAGAAAAGATGGGGATATCTGCTCTGCATATCAGACTAGGACTCCCAGGTAGCTACCTCAATAGGGTAATCTCTCCACTGCACACGAACTGAAGGATAACTCTTCGATCTCAACTGACGAACCTGTCTGTCTAATATGGCCACTGGCTCCTCCTCGTAGATCAAATCATTGTCCAATTGGATAGTTCTAAGGTCTAACACATGGGATGGATTGCTATGATACTTCCGAAGCATGGACACATGAAATACTGGATGCACTGCTAATAAACCTGGTGGCAACGCAAACTCATAAGCCACCTCACCCACTTTCCGAAGAATCTCAAAAGGCCCAATGAACCTAGGGCTTAACTCGCCCTTCTTCTTAAACCGCATCACACCCTTCATGGGTAACACTCGAAGAAACACTCTCTCTCCGACCATGAATGCCACATCGCGAACCTTACGGTCGGCATAACTTTTCTGCCTGGATTAAGCTGTACGAAGTCTATCCTGAATGATCTTATCCTTATCCAAGGCATGCTGCACTAAGTCTATACCCAATAACTGAGCCTCCCCTGGCTCAAACCATCCAACCGGCGATCGACACCATCTACCATATAATGCCTCATAGGAAGCCATCTGGATGCTCGACTGATAACTTTTATTGTAGGCAAACTCCGCTAACGGAAAGAACTGATCCCAAGATCCTCCAAAGTAAATAACACAGAAGCGGAGCATATCCTGTAAAATCTAAATAGTACGCTTGGACTGTCTATCCGTCTAAGGATGACATGCTGTGCTCAACTCGACCCGCATACCCAACTCACATTATACTGCCCTCCAGAAATGCGAGGTAAACTGCATACCTCGGTCAGAAATGATAGACATGGGCACACTATGAAGATGGACGATCTCACGGATATAGATCTCTGCCAACCACTCCGAAGAATAGAAAACTGCCACAGGAATGAAATGCGCTGACTTAGTCAGCCTATCCACAATAAACTATACTGCATCGAACTTCCTTTGAGTCCGTGGGAGTCCAACAATGAAATCCATAGTGATACGCTCCCACTTCCACTTAGGAATCTCAATCTTCTGAAGCAAACCACCAGATTTCTAATGCTCGTACTTTACCTGCAGATAATTCAAACTCCGAGCCACATATGCAACAATATCCTTCTTCATCCTCCTCCACCAATAATGTTGTCGCAAGTCTTGATACATCTTAGCGATGCCCGGATGAATAGAATACTAGGAAGTGTGAGCCTCCTCCAGAATCAACTCGCGAAGTCCATCCACATTAGGCACACAAACACGACCTTGCATCCTCAAAACTCCATCATCTCCAACTGTAACCTGCTTGGAATCTCTGTGATGCATTGTGTCCTTGGACAAGCAAAGAAGGATCACCATATTGCCGCTCCATGATACGCCCAAATAAGGAAGACCGAGCGACTGTATATGCTAGAACACAGCTGGGCTCAGAAACATCTAGCCTCATGAACTGATTGGCCAAAGCTTGAACATCTAAAGCAAGCGGTCTCTCACCGAGTGGATTATATGCAAGACTGCCATACTAGCTGACTTCCTACTCAAAGCATCGGCCACCACATTGGCCTTCACGGAATGATACAAGATGGTGATATCATAGTCTTTCAATAGCTCCAACCACCTTCTCTGCCTCAAATTGAGCTCCTTTTGCTTGAACAAGTATTGCAAACTCTTATGATCCATGAACACCTCACACGACACACCATATAGATAATGCCTCCAAATTTTCAGTGCGTGAACAATGGATGCTAGCTCCAAGTCATGAACTGGATAATTCTTCTTGTGAATCTTCAACTGTCGCGAGGCATATGTAATAACCTTGCTACCCTGCATTAATACCATACCAAGTCCAATACGAGATGCGTCACAATATATTGTATATGGCCTTGAACCTGTGGGCAACACTAACACCAACGTCGTAGTCAAAGTTGTCTTGAGCTTCTGAAAGCTCACCTCACACTCGTCTGACCACCTGAACAGGGCACCTTTCTGGATCAACTTGGTCATCGGGGCTGCTATAGACAAAAACCCCTCCACAAACTGATGGTAATAACCCGCCAAACCCAAGAAACTCTGAATCTCTATAGCTGATGTAGGTCTAGGCTAGTCCTTGACTGCCTCAATCTTCTTAGGATCCGCCTGAATACCCTCTGTTGATAAAATGTTACCCAAGAAAGCAACTGAACTCAACCAAAACTCACATTCCGAAAACTCAGCAGATAATTGCATGTCTCTTAGAGTCTGAAGAACAATCCGAAGATGTTGCTCACACTCCTCTCGGCTGTGGGAGTAGATCAAAATATCATCAATAAAATCAATTATGAAGGAATCCAGATAGGGCTTGAATACCCAGTTCATCAAATCCATAAATGTTGTTGGGGCATTGTCAACCCAAATGACATCACTAGAAACTCATAATGCACATACCGAGTGAGAAAAGTCGTCTTAAGGACATCGGATACCCTAATCCTCAATTGATGGTAGCCAGACCTCAAATCAATCTTTGAAAACACCTTGGCACCCTGAAGCTGATCAAATAAGTCATAAATCCTCGGCAATGGATACTTGTTCTTAATGGTGACTTTGTTCAACTGCTGATAATCTATGCACATCCTCATCGATCCATCCTTTTTCTTTACAAACAACACTGGCACACCCCAAGGCGAGACACTGGTACTAATGAAGCCCTTATCAAGCAAGTCTTGCAACTGCTCCTTCCATTTTTTTCAACTCTGGCGGGGCCATGCGGTATGGCGGAATAGAAATGGGATGAGTGCTCGGAGCCAAATCAATGCAAAAGTCAATATCCCTGTCAGGTGTCATCCCCGGTAGGTTTGCAGGAAATACCTCAAGAAACTCACGAACAACTGGTACGGAAGGAACCTCCACACTAGAATCACGAACATAAGCCAAATAAGCCAAACACCCCTTCTCAACCATACGCCGAGCCTTCAAATAAGAAATAAACCTGCTGGTAGAATGACCAGGAGTCCCTCTCCACTCTAATAGAAGCAATCCTGGCAAGGCTAAGGTCATAGTCTTGACGTGACAGTCCAATATAGCATGATAAGGTGACAACTAATCCATCCCTAAAATAACATCGAAGTCAACCATATCGAGAAGTAGGAGGTCTACACGAGTCTCAAGACCCCCAATAATAACCATACACGAGCGATAGACATGATCTACAATAATAGAATCACCCACCGGTATGGACACATATACGGGAGCACTCAAGGATCACGAGGCACAACGAAATATGTAGTAAAATAAGATGACACATAGGAGTATGTATACCCTAGATTAAATAGAACTGAAGCATCTCTACTGCAAACTGAAACAGTATCTGTGATAACAGCATCGGAGGACTGAGCCTTAGGCTTGGCTAAGAAAGCATAACATCGGGGCTGGGCCCCACCATTATCTCTGAGATGGCCTCCTGCTGGCTGGCCTCCACCTCTAGCATCCTGACCTCCACCTCTAATACCTCGACATCCACCTCTAGCTGTCTGACCCCTACCTCTACCTGGCTGGGCGGGTGGTGGAACCCCCGGTGCTGGGACCATGGCACGAGAACCTTAATGTTGAGAGCTTCTCGATGCTCGAGGGCAATACCTAGCAATGTGCCTCGGATCGCCACAAGTATAACAAGACCTCGGCTGCTGACCCTGAAACTGACCCTGACGGCCTGGGTAACCACTTTGAAAACTATGGAGCAGAGGTGCACTGATAGGAGCTAGTGGTGCAGTGTAGGGTAGCTGATCAGAATACTACATATGAGAGCCACGACCACCTAAGGCACTGTGAGAAGCCTGAAGTGCTAAATGAAATGACCTAGGAGGATGGCCTCTACAAAAAAAATTCCTACCTCTAGATGAGGCACTACTGAACCTACCAGAATGACGAGGCCTCTTGTTAGACCCTTGATCACTCCCTTGAGCTAAAGCTACCTCAACTCGCTTGGCCATATTGGCCGCATCTTGAAAAGAAATCTCGCTCCCTGTCTCCTTAGCCATCTGCAATCTGATAGGCTGAGTGATTCCCTCAATAAACCTCCTCACCCTCTCTCTTTTGGTGGGGAGTATAGAAGAGCATGACGGGCCAAATCAACAAACCTAGTCTCGTACTAAGTGATAGTAATATAACCTTGCTGAAGATGCTCGAACCGCCAGCGATAGTCCTCTCTCTAAGTGATAGGAAGGAACTTCCCGAGAAATAGCTGAGAGAACTGGCCCCAAGTCAAGGAAGGCAACCCAACTAGTATAGTCAACACAAAATTATACCACCATCTCTTGGCGGACCCTATTATCTAGCATATAGCAATGTCAGCCCCATTGGTCTCCACTATCCCCATGTTACGCAACACCTTATGGAAGTGATAACTATGGATTTTAAACTATCTTATGCTCTCTTTTGATTAGGTTTTGAGTCAAAAATGTGTAAAAGTATTCCCGAAAACTAATTTACTGTGCTTATTTGTAGGGTTTGGTCAACATGAGACAAAGAAGCCAAAATAAACTCACGAAGGAGTAGCCTTGCACAGACTAAAGGTTGGGAACTGGAGCGCGGAGAGCAGACAAAATATGTGGTCGCATGAGGACAACCACTGAGGTGTCCACAAATACACAGCCCGCGAAAGTAAAGTTTAGAGAGGCTAATTTGAGCACAAGTTCTACCACTGACAGCGATAGAAAAGCGCGGCCGCGGAATATCTGACGCGGCTGTGGTGGAATTTTCGCTGAGAGCAGTGATTGAAGTTTAGAGACCCTGCAAGTCATGCTTAACAAAAGAATGCAGTCCGCATCCAAACTATGTCGCGATGGAAGCACACGCGGACGTGGATAAAATTGCGCTGTCTGCAAAACCAAGTCCAACCCAAGCCCAAAATTGAAGAAACGCGGACCGAGCTTGCTATTTCGCGACTGCAAAAGTCCAAGCGCGGACGCGCTTAAATTTACTCCTCCGCAAATTCTCCGCAGGGGCATTTTTGTCAGAAGTTTTCAGCTGTGTATAAATAGTTCTTTTTCACATTTTTAGGTTAAGTTATGTTTTGGTGAACACGTGAACGGCTGGTTTTTGCCTTTTTGAGTAATTTTAGAGTAGAGTCACCTTCAATCTCTAGATTTTCATCTTGTATTTGAATCTTTCTTTGATTTCTGATGTTATTATGAGTAGCTAAATCTATTAGCTAGGGTTTGTGGCCCAACCCTAGTATAGATATTTAATGGGTCTTGAATTTTAGGGCTTTTATTTATGGGTTAGTAATATTTAGCCTAATTCATGCTTTAATTGTAGAATTGGTGGTTGCAAACACTAATTCGTTTGGACTTGAGATAGTAATACCCGACTTGAGCCAATATCGTTTGTTATGCATGAACACCCATTTGGACTTGAGAAAGCCAAATTAGGCAAAGTCACTCAAACTACCGAGAGGTATAGAGTGAGTACTTATGTGTGATGGTTATATCACGACCCCAGTCATAACAAGATTTCCCTAGATTCTCGATACCCGTTAGATATCCACTTAGGTGGAAGTCACTACCCTAGTCCCTTTTAATCCTTGAAAATAACCAACAAAAATATTATACTTAGTTTTAACTATTGCATGCTATAGTATAGAAGTAGAAGTAGAAAACAAAACCAACCATTTATGGAAGTGAATTAAGGGAAAAACCCGCATCTCTACTCGGATATAAACCTAACTCCAAACTAATTAACTCCCCGTAGATTCGATCCCGACCTTTGTTGGGTAAAACTACATTGACCATCCTCGCTACTAAATAATAGTGCAGGCTTGGACCCGATCAATTTTTGGTGCCGTTACTGGGGAGTTAAACGGTTTTAGCTATATCTCCGAGTATTTGTGTGTTTTGTTTTTTTTCCTTTCGACTTTTTAATTTGTTTGTGAATTGCGTTTAGGTACAAAATAGCTCCTAACAATGATGCTCCCAGAAATTTTCCATAGGGGGAGGAGGTAGATAATGACAATGTAGATGAGATTCAACCCAAACCTCAAGCACAAAGAAGAGGCCGACCGCCTCATGATAATATTTCAAACCCTCCCCTACCTCCAGCAAGGGCAGCACACCGGGTGTGGCCCAATGAAGGATACGTAAGTGAAATAGTGTCACCCCGAATTAGGGCAGGCAACTTTTAAATGACCAATGTTATGCTTACACTCTTGGAACAGAGCGGTTTTTTCACCGGAGCTCCATACAAAAATGCCTACAAGCATCTCAAGAGTTTTGTTGATACATGTTGGGGGAGCAAGCAAACCAATGTTTCTAAGGACACACTGAGGTTGAGGCTATTCCCATTCTGAGAGGGAAGGCTTTGGATTGGCTTGAAAAGTTTCCCAACCTTTTCATCACTACTTTGGATGAGTTGGCCAGAAATTCATAGCAAAGTTCTTCTCACCGGGACATATGGCGATACTGAGCGATGAGATCCTTGCCTTCAAACAAGAGCCAAATGAACCACTTCATGAGATCTAGGAAAGGTATCAGACGATGGTTAAATAATGTCCGAACAATGACATGACTGAAGCCATGATCCAGCAAACATTCTATCGCGGCATCAACACTACCAACCAGTGTGTAGTTAACCAACTCGTCGGGGGAAACACACCTTATACTGAGGCATGTGATATACTTGATGAGATGGCAGATACTTCCTCGGCGTGACAAAGTTGAGCTAATGTGCCACAATGTGATCCCAATGTCATTCACCTACACAAAGAGCTCCATGACCACGGCCAAGCAATAGTCGCGTTAACTACAACCATGAACCAGTTGGCCAAACCTCAATTGCAACAAGTTCAGGGGCCAAAACAAGTGAATGCCATGGAATGGGTAAATATAATGGTCAACAAGAGGAGGCAAAGAGGTCAACAAAGTCAAGAAAATCATGATCAATATGAGCAAAGTAGAAGTGGTTACAACCAAGATGATTGGAATGATGATCAAAGTGAAAAGGTTCAGTATGTGAACAACTACCAAGGTCAACGGGGCAATGCTCCGAATCAACAACAATAGTGGAGTTCCCAAGGAAATTGGGAAAATCAAAATCAACAAGGAAATTGGAACAATGCAAACAACAACAACCAAAGCAACTGGGGGGAACAACAATCAAAATTGGGGCAACCAAGGCAACTGGGGTGGCAATAACAATAGCAATTGGGGAAGCAATAACAACCAAGGGGGTTGGAATAATAATCAAGGGAATCGGGGGCCGGGCTTTCAAAGGCCTCCGATGTTTCAACAACCAAACAACCCGCCTCCATTTCGGTCTCAAGGTCCCAGCTCGTCCAACAATGAGATGGGGCAGATTGAATCCATGTTTGAGCAAATGATGAATAAAAACGCCAACTCCGATGCCTAATTGACACACTACAATACTTCTATCCGCAACTTGGAGGTCCAACTTGGCCAAATTTCTCAAACGTTGAATACTCGCCCTAAGGGGGCACTACCTAGTGACATGGTAGTAAAGCCGAAGGGAGGGAACAATACAGGCCACGCTATGACGGTGACTACAAGGAGTGGTAGAGGTGGAGTTTCTAGTACCTCTAATGCAAGAAAGGTTGTGAGTTATGATGTGTTGGTGCAAGAGGATGATGATCAAAGCAATGATGTGCAAGTGGGTGATGAAAATATGAATGAAGAAGTAAGAATTGACATTGATGACAATGTGGAGGAGACCCAAAATGATGTGAAACCGTCTAGGGAACATGTGATATACATACCGGAAATGGTAGTGCCCAAAGCTAAGGCCTCCTCCACCGTAACCTCAAAGGCTTACAAAACAAAACAATGAGAACCAGTTCAAGAAATTTATTGATATGTTGAAAAGTTTGTCCATAAATGTGCCTTTGGTGGAAGCTCTAGAACAAATGCCAAGATATGCCAAGTTTATGAAAGACTTGGTAACCAAGCAGAGATCCATGAATTGTGAAACGATCAAGATGACGCACCAAGTGAGTGCCATTGTACATTCCATGGCCCTAAAGCTAGAGGACTCCAGTGCTTTTACTATCCCGTGCACTATTGGTAGTGCTGATTTTGTCAAAGCTCTATGCGACTTGGGGCAAGAATTAACTTGATGCCATACTCTGTTATTCAAGACATTGGGGAGTGGTCAACCAAGGCCCACTTCCATGAGGCTACAAATGGCGGACAGAACAATGAAGAGACCATTGGGGATCATTGATGATGTGTTAGTTCGGATCAACAAGTTCATACTTCCCGCGGATTTTGTGATTCTTGACTACGAGGTTGACTATGAGGTGCCGATCATATTGGGGAGACCTTTCCTAGCTATAGGGAAGGCTTTAGTTAATGTGGAAGCAGGGGAGCTCACCTTCCGGGTGGGTGATGAAAAAGTTGTGTTCCATGTCTGCAAGTCAATGAGGCAGCCAAATAGCAACGAAGTATGTTCATTTGTAGATCTTGTGACCGAGGTGATTGTTGAAGACACCAATGTTGTGATTAATGTGGAGGAATCTTTGGAAGCTGTGTTGTTGGACCATGATGTGACTGAGGATGAAAGCTTAGTTAAATGTATCAATGCTTTACAAGGAATGGGTTCATATACATATTAGCCCCGGAAACTTTCCTTGGATCTTGAGAACCGAAAGACTCCACCAACAAAGCCCTCTATTGAGGAACCTCCCACATTGGAGTTGAAGCCTTTGCCTTCACACCTCAGGTATGAATTTTTGGGCCCTTGTTCAACTTTACCTATTTTTCTTTCCTCGTTCTTAACTAACATACAGGTAGATGACACCATTGCGGTTCTCCAAAGAAGGAAGAATGCAATTGGATGGACTATAGCTGATATTTGGGGATAAGCCCCGCCTTTTGCATGCACAAAATTATTCTTGAGGATGATGCCAAACCCTCCGTGGAACATCAAAGAAGGTGAATGAGGCCATGCAAGAGGTCGTCAAGAAAGAAATTATCAAGTGGCTAGATGCAGGGGTTATGTACCCTATTTCGGATAGTTTATGGACTCCACCGGTACAATGTGTGCCGAATAAGGGGGTATGACTGTGGTCACAAATGAGTAAAATGAGTTGATTCCCACTAGGGCTATCACCGGATAGAGGGTATGCATGGATTACCGGAAGCTGAATAAAGTGACCCGCAAAGACCATTTTCCATTGCCCTTTCTTGACCAAATATCGGATAGACTTGCCGGGCGTGGTGCCTACTATTACTTTTTGGATGGGTACTTAGGTTACAACCAGATTTTGATTTCACTAGAAGACCAAGAGAAAACCACCTTCACATGTCCGTATGGCACCTTTGCATTCTCACGGATGCCATTTGGTTTGTGTAATGCACTAGCTACCTTTCAGCGGTGTATGATGGCAATATTTACGGATATGGTGGAGGACTTCCTTGAAGTGTTCATGGATGATTTTAGTGTTGTGGGTGACTCCTTTGAAGAATGCTTGGGCAATCTTGACAAAGTGCTGGCCCGATGTCAAGAGACCAATCTAGTGCTTAATTGGGAAAAGTGCCTCTTTATGGTCGATGAGGGCATTGTCCTCGGCCATAAGATCTCAAAGAACAGTATCGAAGTGGACAAAGCAAATATTGAAGTGATTTCAAAACTCCCTCCTCCCACTTCCGTCAAGGGAGTTAAGAGCTTTCTTAGGCATACGGGGTTCTATCGTCGGTTCATCAAGGATTTCTCAAAGGTGGTGAACCCTTTGTGCAAGTTGTTGGAAAAGGATGCAAAGTTTGTGTCCAATGATGATTGCATGAAATTTTTGAGCTTCTCAAGTATAGATTGACTACCACTCCCATCATTACCGCACCCAATTATAGCTTACCATTTGAGCTCATGTGCGATGATAGTGACGTTACGGTAGGAGCGATTTTGGGGCAAATGATCAACAAGATATTTCATTCGGAGTACTATGCAAGCAAAACGATAAATGATGCCCAGGTCAATTATACAGTGACTGAGAAAGAGTGATTAGCCATTCTCTTCGCCATGGAAAAGTTTAGGTCATATCTCATGGGTACCAAAGTGATTGTGCACACCGATCACGCGGCACTCCGTTGCTTGATGACAAAAAAGGACTCTAAGGATAGGTTGATGAGATGGGTTCTTCTGCTTCAAGAGTTTGACTTTGAAATTATTGATCGAAAAGGGAGTGAAAACCAAGTGGCAGACCACTTGTCCCGCTTGGAAAAGGAGGGGAGGCCCCATTATGGCCTCGAAATTAATGATTCGTTTCCAGATGAACAACTCCTCTCTGTGTCTTTGAATAGTATGCCTTGGTTCACCGATATAGCTAAATTTCTTGTGACTGGCATTGTTCCGAGTGATCTTTCTTCTAACCAAAGGAAGAAACTTAAACGGGACAGCTTGGATTATTACTGGGATGAGCCATATCTTTTCAAGATTTGTAATAATGGTGTGATCTGGAGATGTATTCCGGAAGAGGAGCAAATGAGTATTCTTGATGCTTGCCATTCCTCGCCCTACATTGGTCATCATGGTGGGGTGATAAATGCTTCAAAGGTTCTTAACTGTGGATTTTATTGGCCTACCCTGTATAAAGATGCTGGTGAGCTTGTTAAGAGATATGATGAGTGTCAGAGAGCTGGTGGAATTTCTAAGAAGGATGAAATTCCCCTCACCACTATTCTTAAGATTGATATTTTTGACGTGTGGGTCATCGACGTCATGGGGCCTTTTGTGAGTTCATGTAGTAACACTTACATTTGGGTTGTTGTTGATTATGTTTCCAAGTAGGTTGAAGTTGTGGCTTTGCCTAACAATGAGGCACGGAGTGTGGTGGCGTTCTTAAAGAAAAACATCTTCACAAGGTTTGGCACTCCAAGGGCGATCACTAGTGATGGAGGTTCTCATTTTTGTAACAAAGCCTTCGATAATTTACTTTCCAAGTATGGTGTCAATCATACGGTGTCACCCCCTTATCATTCCCAGGCTAGTGGGCAAGTTGAAGTCTCCAATAGGGAGATAAAGAGCATATTATCAAAACTGTAAATGCAAATTGGACTGATTGGTCAAGGAAACTGGATGATGCTTTGTGGGCTTACAGAACTGCATAAATGACTTTGATTAGTACGTCTCCGTACCGATTGGTCTTTGGGAAAGCATGTCATCTTCCGTTTGAGTTCGAGCATAAGCCCATGTGGGCTCTAAAGAAGTTAAACCTTGAATGCGATGTAGCTGCAAATCTTTGGGTGGAGCAACTAAATGAACTTGATGAGTTCCACTTCCATGCTTATTCTAGCTTGTCCTTGTATAAGGACAAGATGAAGTACTTACATGACAAATATTCCCGAAGAAAGGAATTCAAGAAGGGTGACTTGGTTCTTCTATTCAACTGTCGGTTACGACTGTTTCTAGGAAAGCTCAAGTCAAAATGGAGTGGCCCTTTTAAAGTGGTGCATGTAACTCCGTTTGGAGCTCTTGATTTGAAAAACAAAAATGGTGAAATTTTTCGAGTGAAGTATTATCTTGGCAAGTTTGATTATAGCCACGTGGTGGCAATGATCCATTTCAAGTGATTGATAATAAGATGCGTCGTGCCGCGACGCTAAATCAGGCACTTCTTGGGAGGCAACCCATGTGTTTTTCTTTCTTTTTGATTTTCTTCTTAGTTTAAGCTTTATTTTGGACTAACTCACTGTGAAATTTGTGTAGGAATTGTTTGTGCAGTGTAGGAGTGTTGCTGGAAAAATTTACCTAAGTATGGGGAATTACGCTGATCGCACTCAAAATTTCGCGATCAGCGGGTGCTTTTTGCGGGGCGTAAATGGTCAGCGGACTTGAAAAGTCCAGAATAGCAACTCTGAAGTTGTATTTGTGTCCGCGGTTGGAATTTCGCGGTTCGCATTACTCTTTTGTGGCCGCGCTTATTTTTTCGCTCTCAGCGGTCCAGTCTGCAACAACTCTTCAAATCAGGTATAAGAACGCTCCTGCGGTACAATTTCGCGGTCGCGTTCAGGTAATTTTGTGGGGTCTACAACTGTTAAGTATAAACAGGTAATTTCCCACCGAGATATAGCATTGTTCATCATCGTTTCTATGGCTTTCAATTTCACTTTCACTAATCAAGAGCCAAATTTCCTTTCAATCACACAACTAGTATGTTCATAGTTTTGTGTTAGTTTTATTTCTTTCTTTTCTTTTATATTAGTTTAACTTTTTCTTTTTAAGTAAGGTTTATACATGCCAGAATCACAATCATGCTTAATTAATGCTAAAAATTTGTGTGGGTACTTGTTTTGCATGCCTAATGGGGGAGAGGGTTGTTCAATATTCCTGTTCATTACTTAAAATTCTTGCACTAAGTGAAACCCTAGGTTAAAAATGTTCCTCAGTGCCCGTGCTTTTTCAATTTCACGGACCGCGGTTCATTTTTTGCGGTCCGCAACCCCTAATTTATGGGAAATGTGTGTGTAAGTTCACAGTCCGCGGTTACTTTTTCGCGGTTCGCAGTTGACCTTTCGCGACCGCATCTACTTTTTTGCGGTCTGCAGTGAGAAAATTTCAGAGAGTTGGTAGTCTAATCCCAATTCCTTCGCGGTCCGTAGTTGCTTCTTTGAGGTCGCGGCCATTTTTTCGCGGTCTGTGGTGCCTGTTCTTAAAAGTAGTTTCTGCATTTCAACTGCAATGTTTTAATTCACTTGTAGCTTTGTTTTTGATAGGTCTTCTTTGCTTGTTTGCTGCAGACAATGGTCCGATCCCGAGGTGGAAGCAATAAAGGTAAAGGGAGGACAGAACCTTCCTGAGACAGGGGAAAAAGCAAGACCATGTTACCACTAGCAGTCCAAAAGTCCATTGGGAAGGTGCGAGCTGCCATCGAAGCTGCGGATAGAGCAGCGGACCACTCAGATACGAGTGAGTATGTCCCTTCCCGAGAAGCTTCAAAAGGTGACTCTGTGCCCACCCATGTCCCCACAGATTTCTCGAGGAAATACTAGTTGAGAGATGAAACTACCTCTCCTTCTGAGTTAATTTAGTTCTTAATAATAATTTAAGTATTTTAATAATTTAGTTCTAGAAAAATAAAAGAAGAAAGAGAGCAAAAATACAAAGAAAAATCGGATTGGGCCATTTCTTCAAATTTCAACCCCAAGCCCAAACAATTGTCCAATCTTCCCCATGACCCGGTCCATTTCAAACCGAGTCGACCCAATCCATAACCTAACACCCCCTATCTTTCATTTCAAAAAAAAAACAAAGCAAAACAAAACAAAAAAAAAAGGAAGAAAACCCTAAAAATCCCTCTCTCTCATCCGCCCCCCCCCCCCTTTCTCTTTCTCTCTTTTCTTCTTCTTCTTCTTCTTCAAGCATCCAAACACCCCATCCATGGCTGCCCTTCCCCCGCCTCTTCTCCTTCACATACACACACACACAACCACGGCAACACAACACACACACACCCGCCGCCCGTGTTTCTTCTTCTTCTTCTTCAAGATCACGAGTGTTTCTTCTTCTTCAAGTTCACGTTGATCGTTGCTTCTTCTTCTTCCACACTTCATGATGTTGCGTGACTGCTTCGTCCAGCATCTACTGCTGCTCACGTTTTGCGTTGCTGCTGCCCCGTCCGGCATCATTTCCACAGTTGTCCGCTACCTCTCCTTCAAGCTCTTCGTTTGTCCGTTCGTGATCGTCTTCGGTGTCAAATGATTTTGGTGCGATATTTGTTTCCGGGAAGATTTGTTTCCATTCAAGTTCGTCATTGTTTCGATCCGGTTAGTGGGTTTTTGAGTTTCATTTTTGTCCATAATTTGTTTGATATTTTTCGGATCCAAAATCGATAAATGATTCAATTCTTGTTTTGTTTGTTCATCATTGAAATAATTTTTTTTTTTAGTTTGTTCATATGTTTGGTTGATTTAATTTTCAGATTCAAATGAAAATTTAATTAATTGATTTTCAGTTTATTTCATGTTAATTTAATTTTTGTAAAAAAGGAATTGTTAGTTTAGGTTTAATATTGTTAGATTTAGTTTAAATCGCTTGAATCCATTGTTTGTTTAATATAGATTTCATTCATGATCATGTATCTTTGTTATATTTTTTTTTGTTGGATTTAATTAAGAAAGATTAATTGATTATTTGAAGATTAGTGATTTGAATATATTTATTTGTTTTGTTTAAGTTCAATTCGAAATTTGAATAAAGTTTGTTATTGTGGTTGAATCTTTTCATTCATGTTCATACTTTGTTTGATTGATCTTGAATCCGAAATTTGTATAGCTTGATTTCTTGTTTACCATTTATGATTATTTCTTGAATTTGTCTCATAATCTTGTTTAAAGTTTAATATAGGAATTGTTTGTTGTAATGTTGTTAGAGTTGATTTTAAGTTCAATATTATTGAATTTAGAAATCTAAATATACTTGTTTGATTGTTGTTGTTGAATCCGAAAATAGGTTTGTTGTTGCTAAAAATATTGTTCAATCAAATTTTAGTTGTTCTTTATTGTGCAATTTGTGTTCATGTGATTTGTTGTTGAAATGTTGAAGAAATCATGTTCATGAGATTTGTTGTTTGAATTTATGTAGAAATTGGTCATATTGACTATATTTTGGTTGAGTTTGATTAATTGATTTGTTATAGCTGATGGGGTAATTTGGTAAATCGCAGTACGTTTGGGGGTAAAATAGTAATTGCAATAAGGTCGGAGGGGTAGTTTAGGAATTGTACATTTTGTAATTTTTTATGTGAAGCATGGGGGACAAAATGAAATGGGGTGGGTTGTGATATAGTTATTTAATATAAAGGGGGGACAAGACAAATTTTAGTGTGGGGGAATCTTGTATTTGTTTATGTTAGGCATGGGGGACAAAATATAATGGGGTGGTGTGATATATTTATTTAATGTAATGGGGATGAGTGGGAAGATAATGGGTTTGGTAGAGAAAGGGATTTGATTTTAATTGATTAAAGAGTTGGGATTATATATAGGAAGTCTTGAAAGACACATAGACGGACAGAGAGAGATTAGAGAAAAAAAGAGCTGAACATTTATTCCGAAAAAACATTGAAACTCTCAAGAAAAGAAAAAACATACAAAGAAAATAAAAAAAAAAGTTGAAAATTAGAAGAGAAAGTAGTACACACCTGATAAATATTCTTGTATACAGGTGTAGAAATTAAGGGTTGAAGATTAACTAGCCTTTCAAAAATCTGAAAATTTCCCTTGGTTTCTGTCCGTTATTTTCGGCATTCCTGAATTTTATTTTGAATTTTTCAAATCTGTCACTGGGTTTTTCGTTGACTGGTTATTGATGGTTATTGTTGTTGTTGTTGTGTTACGTATTACGTTGCTGACTTTCTTCTTCTTATATTGACAATATCAGGTACACAACTGTAATTTTGGCATTTTGTAAGCTGAAATGAAGAATGGAGTGTTAAATTTTTAATTTAGTTTTAATTGTTTTTGTATTGTATTTAGGTTATTCATGTATTATTATTCTATAAATCACTGTCATTTGGCATAACTAGGCATATTATAGTGACATATTAAATAACGCCTTAACCGGATTATTAGGAAATATATTTAAGCCTGATTACTAATTAAAACTGTTTAATAATAAAAATAGAAGAAATAACGTAAAAATGGCGTTATTGAATCAGTTTGGCAAAAATTGAATAAGTTCCTTATTCATAAGGTTTTTCGTCAACGTTAAGTTAATCGGAATCATGTAGTTAATTTCAGTTAAAACATGAATTAGTTTGCGAATCAAGTATTAGGACATGATGTGAATTAAAACAAAGTTAGTTAAGGTTAAATTGTTTAATTTTTTAGAAATATGGTTTAGTAATCAAGTTTTTTTTTTCAATTTTCAGTATTTGTAAATAATTAGTTTCAATAAGCTTAAGTCATACTAACAATATGAATTTAATCCAACTATGGTATAATTAGTTTTTTATTTTTTTTTATTTTATTTTTTTTTGACAATTCCAGGTTGTATTTATAATTATAATTTTTATTACTTTCTGTTGATATTTGTTTTTCTCTTCTATTTAATATGTTATTTTTAAGAATGTAGAGATTGATTTTATATTTATAGATAAACTTAGTAATAATAAAAATGTAGTCATTAAAGGATATTCTTAAAATAAGGAAGGATTTCGCTAAAAATAAATAGATGTAAATAATACAAAAATTTACAGGATTCTCCAATCTCATTTATTTATTTAATTATTTTTAAAATATATATATACTTAGAATTTGGGATGGACTGTTTAGTGAATTTCACTTCCTTTCCCAAATATAATGACGCGCTAGACTCTTTAGGCGCGATTTAATTAATTTTACCTTCTTAAACTCGAATGCGCATTTCATGCGACCCAAATCTAAATCCTAAAAATTGAATAAAAATGTGTTCCGGATTGCGGGTGCATTTCATGTGACGTAATCCAAAAACATGTTTTATACGATGTTCACAATTTTATTTTTTATTTTTTTAAAAAAAAATAATAATAAAGCGGTTAAAAGATAAAATTTGCGCATAAGTTCATATTTGTATAAAATCAGATAATCAAGCCGAATATAACAGTTGAGCGATCGTGCTAGAACCTCGGAGCTCGGGAATGCCTAACACCTCTCCCGGGTTAACAAAATTCCTTATCCGGATTTCTGGTACGCAGACTGTAATATGGAGTCATTCTTTTCCTCGATTCGGGATTAAAATTGGTGACTTGGGACACCCTAAATCTCCCAAGTGGCGACTCTGAAATAAATAAACAAATCCTGTTTCGATTGTCCTTTAATTGGAAAAACTCCCTTGTACCCTCGCGGTACGGAAAAAGGAGGTGTGACAGCTTTGGCGACTCTGCTGGGGACCTGACCCAGAACCACTGGTTCAGGGTTAGAAATTCGAGCTTATATAAATTGTTATATTTGATTTTATTTGATTTTGTTACATGTTTTTGGCTCAATGTGCTAATTGGTTGCCTTTTACCGCTTTGATATTACGTGAACTGTATATAAACTGTGTCGAAACCCATCTCCTCTCTGAGTCTTCTGAATCATGAAGAAGGGTGTACTTCGTACGACTTCTTTTCTGTATAGTGTCAAATCCCAATTTAGAACGAGGTTCGGACAAGTCGCAAAGCCGGTGAAGCTTCTGTATTCCCGGACTGCCTCCTCCTCCTCGGCTCGAGGTGTCCGCTCGGGTAAGCCAGGTCTAGAACAAACACCCAGGTTCTGAACCTAGTATAACAAAGCCACATGTCGGATCCCTAGTAGGAACGTTTGTTTGCATCACGTGCATCTGACTTTGGAGGCTCAACACAGGGGTTGGGTCTGTCTAGGACAGGTGCACCAAAAATGAAAATGACCATCCTGATGCATCTTACTTGTTACTACTTGCGCATTAATTTGATTCGGACTTGTGTGTTGACTGACTTGTGAATATCAGGAATAATATTTTGAAATTGAAAAAAAAAGAAATAGCGGTTAGGGAATTGATTGTTTATTTTGAAAAAAAACAAATGCCCAAATACTGTCAAAACTCCGCCGAAATTTTAAGAAAATGAGAAAAAATGTCTTATTAGTTTGTTTTATTAAAAGCGAAGAAAAAGTCGTTGTTCTGTTTTTCAAAAAAAATATATAGTTTGTCTTGTCATAAAAATGAAAATGAAAAAGAGTCGTATTTTTAAATGGTTTTTTTTATTTATTTGTTTATTAAAATGCAAAAAAAAAAGAGTCTTTCATTATTTGTCACAAATATATATTTGTATATATATATAAATCCAAATTTTTTTTTTTATTTCCAAAAATACATATATATGTCTTTATTTGTTGCAAAAAATATTTGTCTTGCCAAAAAGTCTAGAAAAGCTTTTAGACCCCCAATTTTCAAAACAAAAATCCAAAAATATTTTCCATTATTGACTTCTTTAGAAAGTCTTTTTAATTATTTAAAAAAAATATATAATAAAATTAAAAAAAAATCCGAAAATATTTTGATTCTTCTTTCAAAATTGAAAAGAAAATTCAAAATTCAAAAAACATTTTTAGAAGCATTTCTTCTATTAAAGGTAAAATTCTGAAAAATATTTTCTTCTTTTTCTTTAGAATAAGAAAAAAAAACAAATGAAAATTCAGGGAAAAAAAAATATCTTAGAAGTCTTTCTTTTAAAAAGAAAATCAATCAAAAATCCACAAAAAAAAATACTTCCTTTCTTCTTTTAAAGTAGTTCTTTCACAAATTCAAAAAAAAAAGTTAGTTCATCTACTTATTCTTGATCGCCCGAACTACGCGGGTTTGATTCTCACCGGATGTGAGATACGTAGGCAACCCTCATCGGGTCCAACCCCACCTTTTGCTAAAATAGCCAAAAATAAATAAATAATAATAAATAAAAAAAATATGTCAAAATTTTAATTCTGTCATAAAGGAGTCGGGTGACGCTGTTTCGTCAAAACATAGCCGAATGTTCCTGAAAGGGACGCCGGAAGGCCGACTTTGCATAAACAGCCACCTTTGGGTCATTTTTAAGATTTGGTCCAGTTGACCCACACAGCCTTAAAAATCTTCGTCCCCGAGACGTTGAAAGGCCGTGTTTGCAATATTGAGTTTTCTAATTTGAAAAACGATAAAAAGACTCATAAATAAGTCAGGCGATGTTGTTTTGTCAAACATAGCCCAATGTTCCCGAAAGGGACGCCGGAAGGCCGACTTTGCATAAACAGCCACCTTTGGGTCATTTTTAAGATTTGGTCCAGTTGACCCACACAGCCTTAAAAATCTTCGTCCACGAGACGCTGAAAGACCGTGTTTGCAATATTGAGTTTTCTAATTTGAAAAACGATAAAAAGACTCATAAATAAGTCAGGCGATGTTGTTTTGTCAAACATAGCCCAATGTTCCCGAAAGGGACGCCGGAAGGCTGACTTTGCATAAACAGCCACCTTTTGGGTCATGTTTAGGATTTTTGGTCTAGTTGACCCACACAGCCTTAAAAATCTTCGTCCCCGAGGCGCCGAAGGGCCGTGTTTGCATCACTAGGTTTTTATTGTAATTTGAAAAAAAACAAAGAGTCAACGGTCAGGTGAATACCGTTTGGATTTTTGGTCAAAATAAGTCGAGCCAGCTTCGGCAGTGTCTTAAACCGTTCTTGCCGAAATACCCTTAGAGTGTCTTTCAGTTGTCGAAAGGCTATTTTTGTAAAAGAATGGACAATTTTGTAAAGTGTCATAAAATAATCCTCAAAATTCATGTGGAATTTGGAAGGGGCCACGTTTGCAAAAATAACCGTTCTGTTGCATTTGTCAAACGGAGTAAGGAAGCTGGCCATTTGTTTTTGGAGTTTCTAAATCTTTTAATTAGAATATGTGGGTTGTTTGATTTCCAGTTTGTAGGTCCTCTTCAAACCTTTGAAACCCAGTTTGTTTTAATATGAAAATTGAAAAAAAATGTTTAGTATTGTTTATCTTTTATTGGTCCGAACTACGCAAGGTCTGATTCATGCGGGGTCATGATACGTAGGCAATCTCCATTAGATTCGACCACGACAAAAAAAAAAGGCAAAATGAAAAAAGCAAAAAAAAAAGAATGAAAAAAAATGAAAAAAAAATGAAAAATGAAAAAAATAGAAAAAAAAAGAAAAATGAAGAAAAAATGAAAAAAAGGGGAAGAGATTTTGTTAATAATGGGGACCGACTGAGTTCATTTTAATCTGTTTCGTTTTGAATAACAGAGAAAGTTAAGGTGGTTGGTTTGTGTTAAGCCGGAAATACAAGATCCAAAAGCACACTTTGCGGGGATCAGGCCTGATGACAAGAGCATTCGAGTCCTATTGGGGAACTTGTTGATTAAGGTTGATGATATTGAAGCTGGTAACGGTCTTGGCAGTATTGATGCAAAGCTCAGTGGCTAAGATGCCAGTTTTGATAAAGTGGGAGGACGCTCCATTCCTTGGTTAGCAAGAGAGAAGCTTGTGGTGGCTTATTTTGTTGTCATTTCCATTGTTCGGATTATTAGGATTGTAATTCGGATATTGTTTTTGTGTCAATATCTTTCCGCTTATCTTTCCGTTTTGTCATAGCAGTTTGTTTAAGTTTTGTCCAGGTTGTTTTAGGATTTTATTTCGTTTGTTTTGTTATTCAAACCATTTCACCGGTAGTCTAGCACAAAATCCGGTCTTTTATTATTTCCATTCATCTTTTTGTTTAGTCCTTTTATCATTTTTGTTCAGCGCCGATTCTAGTGACATGACATGCGCACACAGTTTGGGCCAAGTCTTTAAAGTTAATCATAAAACCCCGAAAAGGTGATCAGACCATTTAAAGAAAATAAGGACGGTTTGAGATTATTCAGAGCTCGAGTCATATGGAACTGGGGCAAGTAAAACACAAAGAAAACCGTTTAAAAGCAAGATTCGCCAAATTGGTCATGATAATAAGAGTGAGAGTGTCGCCCAACGGTGCTTTAGAAATGACAAATGAAAAGCAAATATTGAATATAATTGTCAAGTCCAGCACCATCAGAAGAGACTATAAATCTATGTTCAATTGTGTTGTTTTCACTTGGCATGTTTTGAAGACTGGAATGACGAAGGCATTTTGTTCTGCTACCTAAACACTTTATCCTTCGTTACCCCTTTTGAGCCTTATTTATTTTCTTTCATACCCCTCGTTCGGAATCAGCAACAACGACTAGAAAATACTAACATGGAAGATAAAAAAAAGAGAGAAAGAAAAGAAAACAACAAAACGAAAAGAGAGAAAAGAAAAGAAAAATGATAATAAAAAAAAGAAAGTCAAATGAGAAAAAGAGGAATTGGGAACTACGTTTGACCTGATTCCTCAAAGAGTATACGTAGGCGCTTCACGGCTCGGTCATAGGGTGCATAGTGTGCATGGTGTAATAAAAATTAAAAAAATAAAATAAAAAAAATAATAAATAAATAATCCCCAAGCAAGAAACTGGGGCAAGGGTTGCGTTTGTTGTAAACAAATATGGTTCCAAAGGTTGTAATTTTGAACCCCAAATTGATTTGTTTTTGAGCCTTTAATACCCTTTCTTTTTGGCCCTATCCAAAAACCCCTCATTACGGTCCAAAGAAAGACCTTCTGATCAGTCTGCAAAAGATGCCAAGTCAGACAAATGAGAGTCTTACCGGTGAACATAACACTTTGTTCCACATCAGAAGGGACTCTAATCCCCAACAGAGAATCATACCGGCAACACTCCAAATCCCCAGCTGGAAAGTGATACAAATGAGAGTCTTATCGGTGAAAATCTTCACGGGCACCATAAGGCGATGAAAGCCGAGAGAAAAACCAAAATGAGAGAGGCTTGCTAGTGAAAACCCTTCGGGCACTACAAGTCAAATAAGATTGAGAATCAGATGGGGAATTGCCAATTGAAGGTCTTGAAAGACGATTGACGGCGAAGGATAGGCCGCATGTGCATGTCATGACCATTAGAGTCGGTATCTGCGTTTGATAGGTTTTTATTTATAGTTTCTTTTGTTAAAGAGTCGTCTTTTTCCTTTGTCTTTTTATTCTGTTCCCTTTTATCTTTTCCTTTCATAGAAACATTCCCCAGTAGAGTCTGTTTGTTCAGAACAAGTGAGAAATGACTTCAAAATATGTCATCAGCTTTACAATTATGCAAGATGAGATCTGGCTAGTACATCCAAGTGGTATAGTCAGCAAGGAACAAGCGCGAGGCTAATGTCAAAAGATATCCCCAACAAAAGGGAATTGACAAAAGGATTGACGAGTGTCAAGAGGGATACCCTTGCCAAAATCAAAGGTTATTAAACCTTAAGACCAAGGCCCGTGGACGAAGAGGGAGAGTAATGAGCATGATTTGGGAAATTCATGCGAGACTAAAAGGTCGGGAAAATGCAAGTTTCCGAGCTATGCCACAAAAGAAGAGGGATATCCCCAGCAGAAAGGGATTATCCCCAGCAAATAATATCATCCCCAACAAGTTGTGGAACACAGAGCAAGGAAGGAGAAAGGGAAAACCATCCCAGTAGGAGTATCACAACCAACCACCATGTTTTAAACTGACAAATTTTGTTTGATTTGAAATAGGTAAAGGACCACCATTGATGACAAAAATGTATGTCACAAGGGATATTTCAAACTGGGGCAGAAAATTTTCCTTTCATTTAGAAAATTTTCTGGAAGTCAGGTACCCATTTGGGAAGAATAAAGATAATACCAGTCTCAAGGGAAATGGTCTTTGAACCAGTGTTGCCCCCAACACAATAAGTTTCAATGGAGGAAGTTGTTCCCCAGCAGACAGAACAAAGGGATGAAACTTGAACTCAGAAAAAGCAAGAGGCCAGCATCATTCCCAACAGCCTTCCGAAGAGTGAAGCACTAGTTCTGAAGGAATCAGAATCCCCCAGCAGTGTTATCCTCGACAGCGTTATCCCCAGCTGATAACATTTTATCCCCAACAGGTAAGTAAATAATTCCTCAACAGTGTTATCCCCAGCAGTTTCGAGGAGTCCAACAAAAGTTTGGTGAAAATCGGTATCCTCAGCGGTTCCTTTCGGGGAAAGGCAAAACGAGTTAAGGGAGGTAGTCTTCGAAGGAAGAAGCTATGCAAAAAAAAAAGAAAAAAAAAGGGAAGTAGTTTGCAGAGGAATGAAACATCCAACTTAAAAGGAAGTAGTTTTGGAAGGAGTAAGATAACACATTTACTCAGCAGAGTTATCCTTAGCAGTGTTATCCCCGACAGGGTTACTCAGCAGTTTGCAGTGTTATCCCCAGCGGATCATCAAGATGTAGAAGCATCCTCGACAGAGTTTCGACCAAGTTTCAAGAGGGTCGGAAAACCTAGAATGGGTAAGGAAGAAAAGGAAAATTCATCCCCAGCAAAATAATCCCCAGCAGTTTCGAGGGAAGACAACACAGGTAAGTAAATAATTCAGGAATAAGGAAATGGTTTGCCCATAGGAGAGACATTTCCTCCTAAGTTTAGTTCTACCCATAGGATAGGCATTTCCTCCTAAGTTTTAGTTTCACCCATAGGAGAGGCATTTCCTCCTAAGTTTAGTTTTACCCATAGGAGAGGCATTTCCTCCTAAGTTTGTTTTACCCATAGGAGAGGCATTTCCTCCTAAGTTTAGTTTCACCCATAGGAGAGGCATTTCCTCATAAGTTTAGTTTCACCCATAGGAGAGGCATTTCCTCCTAAGTTTATTTTTACCCATAGGAGAGACATTTCCTCCTAAGTTTGTTTTACCCATAGGAGACACATTTCCTCCTAAGTTTGTTTTTACCCATAGGAGATGCATTTCCTCCTAAATTAGTTTTACCCATAGGAGAGGCATTTCCTCCTAAGTTTAGTTCTACCCATAGGAGAGGCATTTCCTCCTAAGTTTGTTTTTACCCATAGGAGAGGCATTTCCTCCTAAGTTTAGTTTCACCCATAGGAGAGGCATTTCCTCCTAAGTTTAGTTTTACCCATAGGAGAGACATTTCCTCCTAAGTTTGTTTTACCCATAGGAGAGGCATTTCCTCCTAAGTTTGAAGACAGGCGCCCACCTGTATAACGAGAGGAATACTTTTCTGTTTTCATTTCATGTTCTAGGTCGCCCACCAGTATAATGCGGGAATACATTTCTGTCTTTTCATTTCTGTTCTAGGTCGCACACCAGTATAATGCGGGAATACATTTCTATCTTTTCATTTCTGTTATAGGTCGCCCACCAGTATAATGCGGAAATACATTTATGTCTTTTCATTTCTGTTCTAGGTCGCCCACCAGTATAATGCGAGAATACATTTCTGTTCTAGGTCGCCCACCAGTATAATGCGGGAATACATTTCTGTCTTTTCATTTCTGTTCTAGGTCGCCCACCAGTATAATGCGGGAATACATTTATGTCTTTTCATTTCTGTTCTAGGTCGCCCACCAGTATAATGCGGAAATACATTTATGTCTTTTCATTTCATGTTCTATGTCGCCCACCAGTATAATGCGGGAATACATTTCTGTCTTTTCATTTCTGCTCTAGGTCGCCCACCGGTATAATGCGGGAATACATTTCTGTCTTTTCATTTCTGTTCTAGGTCGCCCACCAGTATAATGCGGGAATACATTTTTGTCTTTTCATTTCATGTTCTAGGTCGCCCACCAGTATAATGCGTGAATACATTGTTGTCTTTTCATTTTTATTCTAGGTCGCCCACTAGTATAATGCGGGCATACATTTCATATTTTTGCATTCAGGCGCCCACCTGTATAACAAGAGGAATACTTTTGAGTCTTATACTTCAGATTTTGAAATCAGTAACCCCACCAGAAGACAGAAGGTTACAACAAGAATCCCCAGATGGAAACAATAAAAATCCTCAGCACCGGGAAGCAGAAGGTTACAACAAGAGGTCCCAGCACAAATTCAGGCGCATGAGTCAAAAGGAAGAAAAGACGCGTCTTGAAAGAAGCGCCTTGTGAATATTAAAGTATGCCCAGCATAGCAAATCTGATGAAAAAAGTCGTATCCCCAGAGGAACCGCCGAAAAGCTTAATGTAGAAAGCCATGTCCCCAGCGGACCGAACAAAATGATGAAAACTGGTATTCAGAAAAGCAAAGGGCCAGTGTCATCCCCAAATTCACGAAAGAAAAGCACCGGAGGAAACACAAGCCGACAAGAAAGCAAGGCAACAAGAACAAGTTGCAGTCTAACCTAGCTTCTTGTTTTCTTTTAAGCACGATGTAACAAGGAGATCGGTAAGCAGTGGTAATAGCATGCAACAGCAGTAACATTGCAGTCCCACGGTAGTCCCAGCTACCAAAACTTCCCGAACTACATTGACCTGATTCCTGTTTAGCCCAGGATATGTAGGAAACCTCTGAAGAAAAGGTTCGGTCAAATCTTTTTCAAAAAATGCTTCACACAGAGTACTCGGATGGGCAAAAATCGCTCACTTTATCTTTGCACGAAAACCCTTCGTGTCTTCGGGCAAAGAGGGGCAGCTGTAAGCACGTGATTTTTGCCCTATATGATAATTACTCCCAAAAAAATCAAAATAAAATGATTTTCCTTGGTGTGCAATTTTGTGATATTTTGTGATATTTTTGAATAATTATTTGTATTTGTCTGTGCATGTTTATTTGTTAAATTAATAAAAATACAAAAATATGTCGCATTTTGCATGTAGGATTTAATTCTACAATTGTTAGTAATCAAGTTTGTTTTACAAAAAATAAAAATTACAAAAATAGGCATCTTTTGCATTTTTAGCATTTAATGTCCAAATATACAATTTTATGCTTAATTATTACTTAATTGTGCGTTAATTATTATTGAGAGTTAATTTGCGCTTTTATAACTTAATTTAGTTCTTAATAATAATTTAAGTATTTTAATAATTTAGTTCTAGAAAAATAAAAAAAGAAAGAGAGCAAAAATACAAAGAAAAATCGGATTGGGCCATTTCTTCAAATTTCAACCCCAAGCCCAAACAATTGTCCAATCTTCCCCATGACCCAGTCCATTTCAAACCGGGTCGACCCAATCCATAACCTAACACCCCCTATCTTGCATTTCAAAAAAAACAAAGCAAAACAAAACAAAAAAAAAGGAAGAAAACCCTAAAAAATCCCTCTCTCTCATCCGCCCCCCCCCCCCCTTTCTCTTTCTCTCTTTTCTTCTTCTTCTTCTTCTTCAAGCATCCAAACACCCCATCTATGGCTGCCCTTCCCCCGCCTCTTCTCCTTCACATACACACACACACAACCACGGCAACACAACACACACACACCCGCCGCCCGTGTTTCTTCTTCTTCTTCAAGATCACGAGTGTTTCTTCTTCTTCTTCAAGTTCACATTGATCGTTGCTTCTTCTTCTTCCTCACTTCATGCTGCTGTGTGACTGCTTCGTCCAGCATCTACTGCTGCTCACGTTTTGCGTTGCTGCTGCCCCGTCCGGCATCGTTTCCACAGTTGTCCGCTACCTCTCCTTCAAGCTCTTCGTTTGTCCGTTCGTGATCGTCTTCGGTGTCAAATGATTTTGGTGCGATATTTGTTTCCGGAAAGATTTGTTTCCATTCAAGTTCGTCATTGTTTCGATCCGGTTAGTGGGTTTTTGAGTTTCATTTTTTGTCCATAATTTGTTTGATATTTTTCGGATCCAAAATCGATAAATGATTCAATTCTTGTTTTGTTTGTTCATCATTGAAATAATTTTTTTTTTAGTTTGTTCATATGTTTGGTAGGTTTAATTTTCAGATTCAAATGAAAATTTAATTAATTGATTTTCAGTTTATTTCATGTTAATTTAATTTTTGTAAAAAAGGAATTGTTATTTTAGGTTTAATATTGTTAGATTTAGTTTAAATCGCTTGAATCCGTTGTTTTTTTAATATAGATTTCATTCATGATCATGTATCTTTGTTATATTTTTTTGTTGGATTTAATTAAGAAAGATTAATTGATTATTTGAAGATTAGTGATTTGAATATGTTTATTTGTTTTGTTTAACTTCAATTCGAAATTTGAATAAAGTTTGTTATTGTGGTTGAATCTTTTCATTCATGTTCATACTTTGTTTGATTGATCTTGAATCCGAAATTTGTATAGCTTGATTTCTTGTTTACCATTTATGATTATTTCTTGAATTTGTCTCATAATCTTGTTTAAAGTTTAATATAGGAATTGTTTGTTGTAATGTTGTTAGAGTTGATTTTAAGTTCAATATTATTGAATTTAGAAATCTAAATATACTTGTTTGATTGTTGTTGTTGAATCCGAAAATAGGTTTGTTGTTGCTAAAAATATTGTTCAATCAAATTTTAGTTGTTCTTTGTTGTGCAATTTGTGTTCATGTGATTTGTTGTTGAAATGTTGAAGAAATCATGTTCATGAGATTTGTTGTTTGAATTTATGTAGAAATTGGTCATATTGACTATATTTTGGTTGAGTTTGATTAATTGATTTGTTATAGCTGATGGGGTAATTTGGTAAATCGCAGTACATTTGGGGGTAAAATAGTAATTGCAATAAGGTCGGAGGGGTAGTTTAGGAATTGTACATTTTGTAATTTTTTATGTGAAGCATGGGGGACAAAATGAAATGGGGTGGGTTGTGATATAGTTATTTAATATAAAGGGGGGACAAGACAAATTTTAGTGTGGGGGAATCTTGTATTTGTTTATGTTAGGCATGAGGGACAAAATATAATGGGGTGGTGTGATATATTTATTTAATGTAATTGGGATGAGTGGAAAGATAATGGGTTTGGTAGAGAAAGGGATTTGATTTTAATTGATTAAAGGGTTGTGATTATATATAGGAAGTCTTGAAAGACACATAGACGGACAGAGAGAGATTAGAGAAAAAAAAGAGCTGAACATTTATTTCGAAAAAACATTGAAACTCTCAAGAAAAGAAAAAACATACAAAGAAAATAAAAAATAAAGTTGAAAATTAGAAGAGAAAGTAGTACACACCTGATAAATATTCTGGTATACAGGTGTAGAAATTAAGGGTTGAAGATTAACTAGCCTTTCAAAAATCTGAAAATTTCCCTTGGTTTCTGTCCGTTATTTTCGGCATTCCTGGATTTTATTTTGAATTTTTCAAATCTGTCACTGGGGTTTTTCGTTGACTGGTTATTGCTGGTTATTGTTGTTGTTGCTGTGTTACGTATTACGTTGCTGACTTTCTTCTTCTTATATTGACAATATCAGGTACACAACTGTAATTTTGGCATTTTGTAAGCTGAAATGAAGAATGGAGTGTTAAATTTTTAATTTAGTTTTAATTGTTTTTGTATTGTATTTAGGTTATTCATGTATTATTATTCTATAAATCACTGTCATTTGGCATAACTAGGCATATTATAGTGACATATTAAATAACGCCTTAACCGGATTATTAGGAAATATATTTAAGCCTGATTACAAATTAAAACTGTTGAATAATAAAAATAGAAGAAATAACGTAAAAAATGGCGTTATTGAATCAGTTTGGCAAAAATTGAATAAGTTCCTTAATCATAAGGTTTTTCGTCAACGTTAAGTTAATCGGAATCATGTAGTTAATTTCAGTTAAAACATGAATTAGTTTGTGAATCAAGTATTAGGACATGATGCGAATTAAAACAAAGTTAGTTAAGGTTAAATTGTTTAATTTTTTAGAAATATGGTTTAGTAATCAAGTTTTTTTTTCAATTTTCAGTATTTGTAAATAATTAGTTTCAATAAGCTTAAGTCATACTAACAATATGAATTTAATCCAACTATGGTATAATTAGTTTTTTATTTTTTTTTATTTTATTTTTTTGACAATTCCAGGTTGTATTTATAATTATAATTTTTATTACTTTCTGTTGATATTTGTTTTTCTCTTCTATTTAATATGTTATTTTTAAGAATGTAGAGATTGATTTTATATTTATAGACAAACTTAGTAATAATAAAAATGTAGTCATTAAAGGATATTCTTAAAATAAGGAAGGATTTCGCTAAAAATAAATAGATGTAAATAATACAAAAATTTACAGGATTCTCCAATCTCATTTATTTATTTAATTATTTTTTAAAAAAATATATACTTAGAATTTGGGATGGACTGTTTAGTGAATTTCACTTCCTTTCCCAAAGATAATGACGCGCTAGACTCTTTAGGCGCGATTTAATTAATTTTACCTTCTTAAACTCGGATGCGCATTTCATGCGATCCAAATCTAAATCCTAAAACATTGAATAAAAATGTGTTCCGGATTGCGGGTGCATTTCATGTGACGTAATCCAAAGACATGTTTTAAACGATGTTCACAATTTTTTTATTTTTTATTTTTTTAAAAAAAAAAATAATAAAGCGGTTAAAAGATAAAATTTGCACATAAGTTCATATTTTTATAAAATCAGATAATCAAGCCGAATATAACAGTTGAGCGACCGTGCTAGAACCTCGGAGCTTGGGAATGCCTAACACCTTCTCCCGGGTTAACAGAATTCCTTATCCGGATTTCTGGTACGCAGACTGTAATATGGAGTCATTCTTTTCCTCGATTCAGGATTAAAATTGGTGACTTAGGACACCCTAAATCTCCCAAGTAACGACTCTGAAATAAATAAACAAATCCCGTTTCGATTGTCCTTTAATTAGAAAAACTCCCTTGTACCCTCGCGATACGGAAAAAGGAGGTGTGACAGTATGTATATCACTTATTTTTCACTTTTGGTATGTATATAACTTTACCATTCGATGTATATATTCATTTCCATTTTGTATATATTTGTTTCACTCCATTATTGTACATATTCATTTTACTTTCCGTAGTTTACTTCATAACTTCTTTTGTATTTTTTCTTAATAGCTTAGCTTCTTATTTCCTTTAGTAGCTTATTTTTGAGTTTTTAGCTTCTTTTTTACATTCTGCGTGATCAATAAGCCTTTGGTTTTCTTAAAGCCACGGTTCTTTCCAAAGGTGGATGTAGTGTGAACCGGTTGCTCTTCCCGATATGGATGGCATGACAACCTTCTTAAGGGTTTGAGTCCATTTTCTTTATATTTTTATATAAATAGTAGTAATGAATAAAAGTGTCTCAGGTAAGCTTCACTTGGGCGTAACACATTTACCTTTGACCTTATGGTTGGAAACAAGTTAATTGGAAAAGAATAGTTCTAGTTGTGACCTTTAGACTCTTGTGTTGACTAAATAATCATCGAGTGGCTTCTTGGAGCCATGTGTGTTGCTCAATCTTAGCTAGGGTATTTGTGAGCCCTCGACTCTGTTCTCTTTAGCAATCCTACAGCTTGTGAGTTGAGGTATTAATTTGCAAGTCCAAGTCCCGTGCCAATAAGTCTAGAACTTGCCCTGAATGTTTATCTAGGCAAAATTCTAAGTGTAGCTCAACTTGAGAAATGATTATAGTCTCTCCTTGATCCAACTTGAAACTTGAAAGCATCCATATCCCACCAAATATGATATCCCTAGTCAACCCCATTGAGCCGAAGCCCTTGTTCTTTCAATAACTATGATACAAGCCTTTATCCGTTTTATAATGACTCTCTCTTGTCACCCGATCTTTTCCCTTGCACAATTGGCAAAAGTATAAGTTTGGGGGAAGATATGAGGAATGTGAAAGTGATAAAAGTTATAAAATGAAGAAAAGGGAAGACAAAAGAAAAGAAAGAAAAGCGAAAAAGTCAAAAAGAAAGTGAATAATATGGAAAAATGAAGGGAATCAATGAAAATAATGATGAAAGGCTTAGAATGATTAGAAAAGGAGAAAAATGATTGTCACGAACAAGAAAGAGTGACAATGTGTCTCTATAGTTCCCCTAAGGAAGAAGAAAATGACTCAAAGAGTCAAGAAAGTGTGAGACAACCTTGATCCAAAAATGACAAAATGAAGTGGTTAAGGAAATATGAAACCTTCATAGACCGATATATCCTACCTTGATCCAAAAGACTTCATTACATTCTCGCAAAAGCCCTATAGGATCTCGAGTTGAGTGAGCTTACATTAGTGGTGATTTACATAAGGGGCAGACTTATGTTACTTGAAGCCAGACTTGTGACATTCCATTGTGAGAGATGAGAGTACTTCTTCATAATACTTGTTTTGAGTGCTTCAATTCTTAAGTGAGATTTGCTTATGGAGAGTAGAGGAGAAAGAGTTTGGGTTCCACAACGACCTACGTAATGGAGCGAGCTTCCTTGGTGAATTTAGTAACCTCTTGATACTCTAGTGTTGCATTAGAACTATGGTACTCAAAAGGTTGTGTGTTGTTGATAATGCATTTGTATTGAGGGTAGTTGTTAGTCCCGATTGATGCTTGATGAAGTCACCTTAAAACAACTTTTCTTTCTTTTTTCTTGTGGAGGTGGGAATTACTTTGTTTGCTTGAGGACAAGCAAAAGCTTAAATTTGGGGGACTTGATAACTATGGAATATAACCTATCTTATACTCTCTTTTGCTTAGGTTTTGGGTCAAAAATATGTAAAAGTATTCCCGAAAACTAATTTACTGTGCTTATTTGCAGGGTTTGGTCAACATAAGGCAAATAAGCCAAAATAAACTCATGAAGGAGTAAACTTGCATAGACTAAAGGCTGGGAACTGGAGCATGGAGAGCGGACAAAATACATGGCCGCGTGAGGACCACCGCTGAGGCATCCACAAATATGCGGCCCGCGAAAGTAAATTTCAGAAAGGCTAATTTGAGCACAAGTTCTACCGCTGACCACAATGGAAAAGCGCGGCCGCGGAATATCTGATGCGGTTGCGGTGGCATTTTCGCTGAGAGCGGTGATTGAAGTTCAGAGACCCTGAAAGTCATGCTTAACAGAAGAATGTAGTTTGCGTCCAAACCACGCGGCCGCGATGGAAGCACACGCGGACACAGATTAAATTACACAATCCGCAAAACCAAGTCCAACCCAAGCATAGAATTAAAGAAATGCAGACCACGCTCGCTATTGCGCGGTCGCGAAAGTCCAATGCGGACGGACTCACTTTTACACCTCCGCGAATTCTCCGTAGGGGCATTTTTGTCAGGAATTTTTAGTTGTGTATAAATAGTTCTTTTTCACATTTTTAGGTTAAGTTATGTTTTGGTGAACACGTGAACGGCTGGTTTTACCTTTTTGAGTAATTTTATAGTAGATTCACCTTCAATCTCTAGATTTCAATCTTGTATTTGAATCTTATGGCTTATATTTCATTTTCATATTTGATTTGTGCTGTTATTATGAGTAGCTAAATCCATTCGCTAGCGTTGTGACCCAACCCTAGTATGGATATTTAATGGGTCTTGAATTTTAGGGCTTAATTTTTTATAGGTTAGTGATATTTAGCCTAATTCATGCTTTAATTGTGGAATTGGTGGTTGCAAATACTGATTCGTGCCTTTATGACTTAGACTCTTCTTGAGAAAAAGGGATTAAGTCTAGGAAAATTAGGCTAACAAGGAATTGAGGTAAATTCAAGAGATTGATAGCCCAAATTAAAGAGTTAAACCTAGTTATAGTAATACCCGACTTGAGCCCTGCCTCTGCCTCGGTCTTTGGCATGGCCTCGTTCTCTGCCCCTCGTAGGAGCTGCCACTGGAGGCTCAGGCTGCTGATCAACTGATGATGCGGTATGTGTTCTCGCCATCTGCGAAAGAACAAGAGCAGAAAGTTCAATTAGTATTGAGAAATGAAATTGCACGACAGAGAAGAATAGAAGTGAAGTTGCTCCTAAACTCTGTAGCCTCTGGGGGATAAGCACAGACGTCTCCGTACCAATCCCTCAGACTCTACCTAGCTTGTCCGTGAATTGTGAGACCTAGGCAACCTAGTGCTCTGATATCAACTTGTCACAATCCGGATTTTCCACCATCGGGATCGTGATGGCACCTAACTTTTAGAATGCTAGGCAAACCAACAGATAAAGATCTAACACGCTAATCACTATTCAAAACAGTGAATAACAATAATCCAAACCAAAACAAAATATGAAGTGCAGAAATTTATAATAGACTAAACACTAGTATACGACTATCCAAAATCCGGTGTCACAATCCACGAACTTCTAAGAGTTACTACAAATACTGATTTAAAGAAAATACATTTGTTCTTGAAATGAAAGAAAACACGGAAAGTAAGATAAATGGAAGGGGACTCCAGGGTCTGTGGATGCCGACAGATCTACCTTGGGTGTCCTGATGAACTGAAGGCAGCAACCCAACTCTGATCAACGAGGTCCGGTACCAAAATCTGCATAGAAAGTATAGAGTGCAGTATCAGTACAACCGACCCCATGTACTGGTAAGTGACGAGCCTAACCTTGGAGAAGTAGTGACGAGGCTAGGACACAACAGTAACATGAACCTGAGCAGTTAAATCATATACGAGAAAATAACAACAACCGTAAATTTAACAGATAATAATAATGGGGAAGGGGGAAAACATGCTGAGGGGAAATATCAAGTCTGAAAACACTACAGTAAAGAAACACAGTAAATATCATGCTTTGCACCAACGGAAATAATAACATAGAAAACTTGTGCACGACATCACCCTTCGTGCATTAACTCTCTCATAATATGGCACGGCATTATCCTTCGTGCATTAACACTCTCAGAATATGGTACGGCATCACCCTTCGTACTTTACACTCTTCCTCACCCAAACAACAAAATAATAACAACCCGACAAGAGAATTATCAATAACCAACCTCGTTTCAATAATTAACTTCAGAATTTAAATCTCAACTTGAGTCAATACTCAACCAATACCAGATTCTAGGAAAAACATGATAAGATTTGTTTAACATGAAGAATAACCAGTTTAAGCATAAACAATACAAATAAAGAATACAACAGTCACAAGGATAAGACTCACTCGCATGCTATAACCCGACAACAACGTATAGGTACTCGTCACCTCACCTATAGGGGTGGGCATTCGGTACTTCGGTTCGGTATTTAAGAATTTCGGTTCGGTATTTCGATATTCGGTTTATCAATTGTATATACCAAATACCGTACCAAAATATTTTGGTACGGTTCGATATATATATTATTTTGGTTCGGTATGGTTTCGGTACAGTTTCGATTTAATATTCGTTGATAAAGAACAACGAAATGTTGTCTAACTGTCGTTATTAATGCGTTAAAAGAACTGTGCAACCAAAGTACCAAACTACAAGTGGCCAATACAAAATATAAAGGCAGAAACATACACAAAGCACATTTATTTAGCAAGTTTAAGCACGGAAAATTCAAGCATGGGAAGTTTGGCAAGCATTGGAAACATGGCATGTTTGGCAAACACAACTTCAAGAGATGGAAGTGATTCATTATCCAAAGTTTACAGGATTCCTGTTCTTGCTTGTTACTTTTCTGTTGATGATGAATGTCTGGTGCATTTTGAGAGTCTATTCACTGATATTACTATATTATCAATACCCTACTTATGATTTGGTGTTTATAGTTTAAATTTGAAGTTGACGACTTTCTGCGAGGTGTTATCCTTATTATTACATTTTTAAAGTCTGGTCTTGATACTGATGGAGTCGATAATTTTAGCTTATAAGGTAGTTTTCGCAGCTTAATACATGTAGCAAATTCGAACATTTTTTTCCCATTCATTTGTCTGGGGGTAAGACAAGAGGGTAAGAAAGTGAAAGATTTTTGGGTTATTTGGTTATTCATTACTAGGTTGGGTCTTATTGGGTTGGATTCCAACACTAAAAATAAACTTTTTGGTTTTAGGGTCGCCACCTGGGCTGGGGCGCTGGGCAGTCTACTCCTATATCATTTTTAAAAATTTGGTATACCGAATTATCAAGATCCTAATACCGAGGACCGTACCGAAATACCGAAATATCGAAAATTTAATACCGAATTGAACCGAAATACCGGAAAAAACCAAAACCGAAATACCGAATTAATTCGGTCCGGTTCGAAATTCGGTATTTTGGATTTTATGCCCACCCCTACTCACCTATACGTCGTACTCAACAACCAAACACATAGCAAATAAGGCAACAATACCTAATCCCTCAAGCTAAGCTTAGCCACGACATTTACCTCGATTTCACGGCCGAATTCAAGCCTCAGACACCGCTTTTCCTTTAGTTTCCACCTCTGAATCAGTCGTATTATCAATTATTGCTAAAGAAATCAATTCCAATGCACAATTACAAGTTTCCCAATATTTTTCCCAAAAAGTCAAAAATCGACTCCATGTCCGCTTGGTCAAAACTTGAGGTTCGGACCAAAACTCATTCACCCACCAGCCCAAATATGTAATTAGTTTCGGAATCCGACCCCAAATCGAGGTTTAAATTCCCAAATTTGCAAAATTCCCAATTTTTCCCAAAATCCCTAATTCTACCATGAAAGAACAAGATTTAAGGCTAAAAATCCAATGGGTGTTGATGGAAATGGAAGGAAAAGAGTTGAAGAACACAAATTTATGAAATGGTGTCAAAATCCCTCTTTAAAATCGCTCCTAGGTCGAGTTTTTATGAAAGAGTTGTGAGTTTTTGATAAAATCCTTATTCTGGTTCTGTTTTAAAAAGATTGGATAGGTCTTCTTCACGTTCGCGAGAGACCTGTCACGTTCGTGATGCACTGCAGCCAAAATGGCCTTCGCGTTCGCGGGCCTTGGACCGCGTTCGCGAAGAACAACTCAAAGATTTCCCCAGCCCACCTCCAATACACTACGCACTCGTGTTAGGTCGGTCACGTTCGCGAAGAGCTAACCCCCCAGTGCTCCGCGTTCGCGACCGAAGCCTCGCGCTCGCGTAGAAGAAATCCCTCCCAGCCCAGCTTGCACTTAGCATACCAGAAGCAACAATACAGCAGATTTTCTAAGTTTAAAACATCCTATAGCCTATCCGAAACTCACCCGAGCCCTCGGGGCTCCAAACCAAACATGCACACAAGTCTAAAAAAATCATACGGACCTGCTCGCGCGATCAAATCGCCAAAATAACACCTAGAACTACGAATTTAGCACCAATTTGCATGGAATTTTTAAGAAAGTTCGAAAGTTCTATTTTCTCAACTGAAGGTCCGAATAGCATCAAATTAGTTCCGTTTCTCACCAAATTTCACTGATAAGGCATAAATACCATATTAAACCTGTACCGGGTTCCGAAACAAAAATACGGACCCGATACTAACGAGATCAACTATTAACCATTTTCTCAAAACCATTAAAATTTCAGTTTAACCATTTTCATCAAAAATTCATTTCTCAGGTTAGGGACCTCGGAATTCGATTATGGGCATACACCTAAGTCCCATATTTTACTACGGACCCTCCGAGACCGTCAAAATACGGGTCCGAGTCCATTTACTAAAAATATTGACTGAAGTCAACTAAAATCACTTTTAAAGGCAAAAATTATTTTCTCAAATTTTCACATAAAGCCTTTCCGGAAACGCGACCGGGCTGCGCATACAAATCGAGGAGAAGTAAGATGAAGTTTTGAAGGTCTCGGAACCCTGAATTGGGTTCTAAAACACGAGATGACCTTTTGGGTCATCACAAAAAGCACTTATCAATATATAATTGACCACGTCCCTTCGGAGATGCCCAGTTTGTTTGGAGAGCGGTCGTTCATACAAATGACCTGGGATCTGTCTCCCCTCAATGCCTTCTGGGTCGAACCTGTCCCACAGGGCTTGGTTAGTGCGATTTATATTCCTTGTGTGATTTGCAGGCTATTACACAGTGGGAGGTTTACCCAGTGCGACATAGTTCACCACAGAGTGCTCACCCGCTACTGTGGCAAAGGCTATAGCGGCTAAAAAATATATAATTGACCACATTGCCAAACAAGGCTTTCAGCTAGTTTAACTGTTCACACTCTTTCCCCTTAATTAATTTATTATTAACTTTCATTGTCATGAAGACTGTGAGCACGTGATTTTTGTTTCGCGCGACAATCGCTCCAAAAGAAATAAAAATAATAACAATTGGTCCTGCTGTACAATTTTTGGATTTTTACATGGCACTTTGTTAATTATTTATGATTTTTTGCCCATTTTATTTTATTAAAACAAAATACAAAAAATGTATGTGTCATGCATAATTTGAACCGTAATCCGGTTGTTAAATAGAAAATCATAAATAGGCATCTTTGTCCGTGATTTTGTTTTTGCTTGATTTTACCTGTTTTAAAATATTTTAAGGTGTGTGCAAATAATTGTATTAAGTGTTTATTTAATTTTAATTTGATTTACTTAGGTTTTGTTTTTAAAATAAAGAAGAAAATAAAATAATAATAAAAAAAAATCTTTTCGGACTTGGGCCAATTTTAAACAAATTGGCCCAAACAAACTCAGCCCAAAACCCCTTTGAAACCCGGTCCACACCAGCTAACACCCAGAGCGTCCAAACGACGCCGTGTTAATCCAGTCTGATCTGGGTCGTTGATCTCAAATTGATCAACGGCCAAGATCAATTCCCCATAACCCACTGAGGAACCCGACCCGTTTCCACCCGGACTGACCCAAACCCCTTTAGGATGAAACGACACCGTTTCCCCATCAGATGAAAGATCTGGGCCTTCCATCTTGCCTCATCCAACGGCCGAGATCAACCCACCCATCCCATATATAATCTTCCAACCATACCCTGCCCCCTATCCAATACCCCGGCCTTCGTCTTCACAGACCATTCCCCTTCAAACCCTAGCCGCCCCCATCTCCCTTCACAAAAAACCCGGCGGCATGAACGCCGGTGACCTTCCCCTTAACACCATAGAACCCCCTTGCCATCCTGAACTTGGATTTGTTAACCACCTAGCTCGAATCCCTTCCCACCTTCTCGAATCTTCATTTGAAGATTCGAGTCGGAACCTGACTTACACCGTTTGACCCCAGTTTCACACCAGACACTCCCCAGACCCCCCTCGTGACCAAACCGTGCTTGGTTTGGTCCGAATCTGACCAGGGAAGCATGAATCCCAGATCTGATTTTTGGAACCATAGGGTTCCTCGTCGATGGTCCGTGTCTTGTTCAAGCCGAAGAGATTAAGGTCTAATGGACCTTAATCGAAGTGTTTCTCATCTGAGAAACACTTCGATTAAAGTCCGTTCAGCCTTAAGAAAGGTCTGTTCGAGTCCAAGCTAGGGTCTTTTGATTTTTCGGATTTTAAAGTGAGTTTTGCTTTCTTTTCTTTATTTGTTTTAGTCCATGTGATTGTTCTAAAGGCTGTTCATGTTTCGTGAAATCTGTGTTTTGAGTTTTATCAACTGTGTCCTGTCCACCTTGCCTGAACCTTTGTTGTTTGATTGAGTTTCTTCTTCTACTTGTTCTGATAATGTGTATGTATGTATTTGTTGTGCAATTGGTTGAATTTCAAAATTGAACTGATTAACTGATTCCTCGGGTACAATTCTGCTTAGTCAATACAATTCGAATCATGTGTCCTATACTGTTAAATGTCTGATTTTGGTTGTATGTGTTATAACTAATATAGTCGAGTCGACAAATGTCGTCAATGAATTTCAGTAGTTCAAATGTTAACAATTGAACCTGTTGCCTGCTGCAACTTTGTTTGAATCAAAGTATGAATCAGTTAGGAATTGAATTTAGCTACTTATAGTTGTTAATCTGAATCAGAAATATAAAAGGATTGGTTTTGTTTAGTTGCAGTCAGAATTGGAGGGCATGTGCACTTGTGCACAGCATGTGCACTTGTGCACAACATGTGCATAAAGGCCTTTGTTACATTTAAAATAGTTTGACAGCATATGCTGTCAGATTATACTCTGCTGCCCATATCCTGCTTTAGTTTAGAAATATTAATCCTCACTTAAAAGGTAAGTCTGCCAGGGAATATCATGGGGGTTTATATACTTAAAAGTTTGAGTGGAAACTGGAAAAAAAAAGAGCACATGGGAGGGTGTTTGGTTGATTGATGAACAGGCTGTTAAAGGGCAGACTTTAGGCTTATAAAAGGGAGAACTTCCATCAGTTTAAGCAGGACAGACAGAGGACAGAGATAAGAGAGACATAAGAGAACAGAGAGAGGATAGATTTGAGAGGAGAGAGCTGAAATACATACATATTAATACACACAGAACATACAGGAGACAGACACAGGGGGGATTTTTGGATAGATACACAGACAGACAGAAATAGATAGACAGAGGCATATCACAGAAAAAGGGACTGCATTTTCATCTTTGTCTCGATTCTCACTGGTCTGGATTTCCTTGCTCCATATTGTTTTCTTCTGAGTCTTGTTTGAGGTTACTGGTTGGGTGGTAGCACTAGTTCACTTCTGGATTTGTTCTGCCTAACTTCTGATTCCACACTACTGGGAAATTGTTTTATTTTTGCCATTTTCCATCGGCTCTAACTGCATCTTGCACTGGGATTTGTTCTATTGGTTACCTGCTGTTACTGCTGCTGCACTTGTTGCCATTGTTACTCTGCTGACTCCCCTTTTTTCTTCAATTGTCAAACATTTCCAGGTACACAACTTCTGAAACTATATGTTGTTGAAAGTTTGAAGTTTGAAGCAGAAATAAAGAAACAAATGTCTGTTTACTTTATAATACTTGTGTTCAAAGTAGGTTGAATGCTAGTTTAGCCTGTATTTGTTTAACTGCAAAACTGCAAATATTCTGTATAAATTAACATACATCTTAAGTTGAGATGAACAATTAGATAGCATTTGCTTGTTAGATCAGATGTGTTTTAAGGCATACAACCGTTAGTTTTGTTTCAGTTATGACATCACAACATAGAATCATAGCAAGCATATGTATGTATTTTTGCCTAGATCTCTGAACTATCGAATCTGCTATATTCGGTTCCATTTGACTTCAAGATAAGTGTACCCCAAACTAATTCTCATGCAGCGTTACGTTAACAGGGTGATAATGTACGCCTACCCTTTTTGTTAGATTACTTGTTTCTACATAGTTTCGATATGGGTTTCAATATAGATTCATTGTTTCGGAATGATGCGATGACTTTCGAGGAAAACTAATAGGCATTCTCGAATCCAATTGACAGTAGTTTTTTTTTAACAAGTAGCCGATTTCATTTATCAAGCCTAAATAAGTTAATTATAAAGTTCAAACTTAAGGTTTGTTTAATGTAAATTTAGTATGAGTTATTTGTTGCTTGCAATCTCTCCTATCAAATTAACAAAGCTTATTCACTCCTTGAAGACGAGGCATGAAATAATCCTCACCCCATAAACAACCAATTAGGCAATCAAGCAAAATTCGGACTCGTCACATATAGTAGAGATTTAGGATGTTAGTCGCTTAAACAAGTAAGTTTGGTATTTTTCTCTTTTATTCTTTTTAGAGACAAACGTAATAGAAATGTAGTCGCTTCAGGATATCCTTTTCTAAAATAATGAGACGAGCCTCGCCAAGTAAGAATGCAAATTGCGGGGCCCTCAATAACTAACCATAATAAATATTTAGAATTCAGGACAGGTCGTTTAGTGAATCTCACGGCTTTTCTCCAAAATATAACGCGTTAGACTTTCTTTTAGGCACGGTTTAATTAAATTATATTCTTAAATTCGGGTGTACATTGATGTGACCCAAATCCAAATCTCAACGGAGTCGAAATGTGTTAACAATCACGGGTGCATTGATTGTGACGTGGTTCGAGATACATTTTCACGACGTTGCAATTCTATAAAAATAAATGATAATAGCAAAAGCGGTTTAAACTTAATAAAAGCACATAAGTCACAACATGTATTTAAATCAGATATCTAGCCATTATAACAATTTAAGCGACCGTGCTAGAACCACGGGATTCGAGGGTTCCTAACACCTTCCCTCGGGTCAACAGAATTCCTTACTTAGAATTTCTGGTTCGCAGACTTCATTTAGAAAAGTCGAAAATTTCCTCGATTTGGGATTCAAGATAAACCGGTGACTTGGGACACCAAAAGCCAAACCTTTCCCAAGTGGCGACTCTGAATTAAATAAATAATCCCATTTCGAATATTGTCACTTAAATTGGAAAAACTCCCCTCGCGCATTTAACCCTTCGGGGCCGGGCGCGCCAAAAGGAGGTGTGACAGCTCTGGCGACTCTGCTGGGGATTGTATTAACCTAGAACCACTGGTTCAGGGTTCAAGAATTCGAGCTTAGAATAATTGTTATATTTGGCTTTATTATCTGATCTTTATTACATATTTTTGCATAACGTGCTAAATGTTGTCTTTTACCGTTTTGATATTATCTGAACTGTATATAAACTGCGCCGAAACCCTTCTCTTCTTACCTCCGGGGAGAAGCTCGCTGGTCGAGACTCCCTATTCTGTTAATGTCAATACCTGAAATAAGAAAGAGGACGGACAAGTTACAAAGCCGGACGATCTCGCGGGTCCCCGGTACGTAGCCCCCTCCTCGACTCGAGTTGTCCGCTCGGGTACACAGTCTAGAACAAATACCCAGGTTACGAACCTAGAATAACTTGACTTCATGCCGGATCCCTAGTAGGAACGCTTATTTGCATCATGTTGCATTTGACTTAGGGGACTCAACACAGGGGTTGGGTCCGTCTAGGACTAGCAACCTGAAATGAAAAGACCATCATGCTGCATTCCTATCTGTGTTGCGCATTTATTTGCTTCGGTTCCGCATGCCGACCGGTTTCTAAAAAAGAAAAATAGCAGCGTAGGGAGATAATTACTTATTTTGGAAAAATAAAACCAATGTCCAAGTAGTGTCAAAACCTCGCCGGAATTTTTCTAAAAAAAAAAGAGAATAAAAACAAAATTTGTCTTCTTAGTTTGAGTTATTAAAAAAAAATAATATAAAAATTTTTCTTTTTTTATCACTTCCAAAATCAAAAAAAAAAGAGAAGGTATTTATTTAAAAGTAAAAAAAAACGGAAATTCATAATTCAAAAAAAAATGTTGTCTCTTTCGTAGTACCCCTTTTATAAATTCAGACTAATAGTGCAAATATTTCCTAAAAAAAATAATATTTTCTTTAGTCTTTATCTCTTTGCAAAAGAAAAAATATAATAAAAATACGTATTCTTGATTTCTAGGTTTATTTGATTTTTTCTATTTACGATATTCCCGAACTACGCCGGTTTGATTCTCACCGGATGTGAGATACGTAGGCAACCCTCGTCGGGTTCAACCCCATTTTGCTAAAATAGCCAAAATCAATAAATATAAAAAAAGGGAAAAAATGTGTCAATTTTTTAAAAAAAAAAAGAGTCATAAAAAAGTCAGGTGATGCTGTTTTGTCATAAATAGCCGAATGTTCCCGAAAAAGGGACGCAGGAAGGCTGACTTTGCATAAACAGCCACCTTTGGGTCTTGCTTAGCATTTTGTCCAGTTGACCCACACAGCCTTAAAATCTTCGCCCCCGAAGTGTTTAAAGGTCGTGTTCAAAACTTGATCCCCTCTGTAAAATATTTTTGAGTCAAGTCATTTTTGTTAAAATCACCTTGATAAATGTGCAGGATGAGCACGATGCAAAATGAACACTTTTCAATAATGACCAAAATCCCTGTCAAGTTACGGCTATGGTGGAATGATCTAGGTGTTGAAGGACAAAATGAGGTCAAGAAATATCTGAAAGGTCTTGTGGGTTTGTTGGAAATCCAACCTCGGGGAGATATCATAAGAGCTTTGGTTATCTACTGGGACCCGGCGCACAATGTTTTCCATTTCTCTGATTTTGAACTCACCCCGACTTTGGAAGAAATGGCCGGATACATCGGGAATACTGAATTTCCCTTGAGGCAAAAATACTTGGTCGCCCCAAGAGTTGTCACGGTACATAGGTTCCTAGATTCATTGAAGATACCTAGAACAGTCCACAACCCGGATCTGGCAGCCGGATTTTGTACTCCATGCTTCATATATGATAGGTACGGTCATGAGGGGGGATTCAATAATCCAATCAACAAACTGTGCAGCAAAGGAGTTCGTCAGAAGTGGGACAAGCACAGACGGGTAGCGTTCATGATGATGTTCCTGGGCCTTCTGGTATTTCCAAGGAAAGACGGAAACATTGATTTGAAGATATCCGGGGTCGTCAGCACTTTACTCACGCAAAGTGACAGTACTCTCGCGCCTATGGTGGTATCTGACATCTTTCGAGCTCTTACAGCTTGTAAAGCTGGGGGAAATTTCTTCGAAGGTTGTAACTTGCTCCTACAGATATGGATGACCGAGCACCTCTGCCATCATTCCGAGATTTTGAGCCATGGTTCCCCGGAAAAGACTTGCATAGAAGAATCTTACACGAGAACCAAAGAGATCAGTTTGCCCAAAGGAGTCCTGGCATGGACCTCGTTCTTTCAAGCTCTTACTGCCAGCCAAATACAATGGACGCTAGGATGGTTGCCTGTTGATGAGATCCTATATATGTCGGCAGCTAAAACTTATTTCTTACTGATGGGGCTTAAGAGCATTCAACCTTACGCACCCTGCCGAGTTTTGAGACAGTTCGGAAGATGCTAGACAGTACCTCATGAGGAAGATCTTAGCCCTCAAGCAATTGAGATAAGTCCTAACGGACAATTCCCAGAAGCAAAGATTCGCCAAATCTGGAGTGAGTGTCAATATTTGAAATCAGATACTTGCGTGCGGGATCGAGCCAAAGGAGAGACAGCGCCAGGTTACCTTGCATGGTATAGAAGGGAATTTGAGCATGAAAGGCCGGCTAAGAGACCCCACATCTGGAATTTCACCGAATCATCGCAAAGGCAGTGGGATTGGTTAGCAAAGGAAAGAGGCTATTGCGCCGAAATCAGCAGGTTAAAGCAACAAGTAGAAGGCTTGAAATATGAGCACAACGTGCAAGCTGCTACCAATCTGGGAGAGCGGAACAGGTTAATTCAGGAAAACGAAATGCTCAGAGCCCAGATCAAACAGATAAGGGTGGATGCAGATAAACAGCCAAGGCGTCGATCAGACGAGCAGCTGATAAAAAGGTTAAAAAGTGAAATCAGGGAATGGCAAGATGGTTTGGAGAAATCTGAAAACGTCATAGCGGAGCTCAGGGCACAGTGGGATACAAGAACAGATAAGCATCGTCGATATTTGAATCAATTGGAAGGCGACCACGAGAAAACTGTTGCTAAAATAAAGAGAAAGATGGCTGCACTTGAGATCAAAGCAGCTAATCAGGCCAAGGATTTCCAAATTGAGAGCAGATACTGGTACGACTCAATAGCCCAGATGAAGTTGGAAGTACGGCGACTGAAGCATCAGCATATACAGGATACTCAAGTATTCAAGATATGTAGCGATCAGATAAAACGCCTACTCGTAGAGAAGAAGAAAACCAGAGATAGGATCAAGGCCATTGCTCATGCCATCACCAGACGATGTCTACGATGTGAGAACATGTCCAGCGTTACCGTCCTCTCGGCAGTGATGGGTTATGTCAAGCAGACTATGCATGAGCTGGAGCAACTTGAGAGGGATATCACGCCTAGGACCGCGGCGAGGCCGAACGATGCCCCGCGGACACCAATTTTCAAAACCATAATGCACTCATAAGTCAAGCCTGTATCTTAGCATCTTTTGCCTGTTTTTCCATCAGGGTGATTTTTAGTCTATTTTGAGTCTAGGTTTATTTTCAAAGTTTGCTCTTTCTTTTGCAAAATGTAGTTTGTAATAGACCATTTCAACAATAAAAAGGTTGCTTCTTTTACGCTCATTTGTGTTTTTCGAACTACGTAATGATCTGATTCACGTAGGCATCGTGATACGTAGGCAATCCTCATCGGATACGGTCGCATTTCTTTTACTGCAAAATAAAAAAAAACATAAAAGAAAAACAAAAAAAAAAGAGAAGAAAAAGAAAAAAAAGAAAAAAGGGGGGAAAAACTAATAAAAAGGAAAAATGCCGGAATGACGCATGCTCTCGTAGCAAACATATAGTAATCCACTTAACTGTATAGGTGCATCATGCCCAACGTGAGATTAACTATCTGTTATTTGCTGCAAATTAACCATGCGTTTGTCGTTGAGTATCCAGGGTTTTGAAAAGACGGTTGGTTTGGTGAAAGTCTGGCCTCGCACTCATACTTCACGAGGTCAAGGAGAAGTGTTCAACTACCTGTTGTTAGGACCAGAAGCAGTACTCACGCTTACTTCACCAGGTCAAAGGGAAGTGTGAAAATGTCTTCAGAAATTCCATTGCAAACAATCCCTGTTTCCGAGGAAAGCTCGATCTCAGCCGTCCTCACACCTGAATCCGCAACTGCGGAGGAAAATAGAATCCTACGGCTCTGCATGTTGGAAATGTTGGACGACTAGAGTAATGGGAAAGAACCGCCAAGTGTCGTCCCCGGATTCCATGAATTATTCTCCAGGTCGAGTGGGACTTCTAATGTCCCCATAAATTATCCTGCTACCCCATTCGGGTACCCAGCCACCTCAGCCTTCTCTGCTGGATCGCCTTCTGAGCCTCATCCCCGAATGTCATCCACTGATGCAAGCAGGAACATCTTTACTGCATCGCCTTGCCCGATTACGGCACAGCCTACCACGTACAAGCCAAGCTTTGACTCATCCTCTTTTACATTCCAAGCACCATCGTTCTCAATGGAACCAACTAGGTTCGCTACCAGCACTAATCCTCTACCGCCTCAGTGTGAGCTTGCACCCGGGCAAGATCAGAACCCCAGAATTGCAGAACAAAATGAGATTGCCAAGAGAATGAGAAGCCTTGAACAAAGTTTGAAGAATATGAAAGGATTGAGCGGACAGAAGAGCGTCTCTTACGCCGACCTATGCATGTTCCCTCACGTGCACCTGCCAGCGGGTTTCAAGACCCCGAAGTTCGAGAAATACGATGGGCACGGTGACCCCATTGCACATCTTAAGAAATACTGCAACCAATTGCGGGGAGCCGGCGGAAAAGAAGAACTGCTAATGGCATATTTTGGGGAAAGTCTAGTAGGGATAGCCTCGGAATGGTATATGGACCAGGAAATGTCCCGATGGCATATATGGGATGATCTCGCCAGAGATTTTGTGAAACAATTCCAGTATAACATCGACATTGCGCCAGACCGAAATTCTCTGTCGAATTTAAAGAAGAAACCTTCAGAAAGCTTCAGAGAATATGCTATTAAGTGGCGTGAACAGGCGTCAAGAGTAAAGCCTCCCATGGATGAAGTGGAAATGGTCACTACCTTTCTCCAGGCTCAAGAGTCTGACTATTTCCAAAACATGATGTCAGCCATGGGTAAGCCATTCGCGGAAGCGATCAAGATTGGAGAGATGGTGGAAAATGGTCTGAAAACAGGTAGGATTCTGAGTCAAGCAGCCATAAGGGCAACCTCCCAGGCCGTCCAAAGCGGGTCCGGAGGAATTACAAGAGGGAAGAAGAAGGAAGAAACGACTATGGCAACCTCGGAAGTAAGGGAGTACCGTCATCCCAGGCCCCGTTTTTCGGAAAGAACCCCATAACACTACTACCCCCATTCAAATTTGGCATATGCTCATCAACCTTATATGGTCATGAATGCCCAACCTTATACCCATCCACCACAACAAGCCAACCGAGGCCCAGCTCCACCTCCCAGGAATCAGCCTTCTTACCGCAACCACTATAACCCACAACCCCCGAAGAACAACTTCCGCCCTCAGGAGCCACCCAGAAGGCGGACTTTCACGCCCATCGGTGAGCCATACTCAACTTTGTTCCCAAAGCTGGTCCAGTTGGGTTTCTTGCAACCAATCCCTCAAACAAGACAAAACCTGACGTCACCTTCTTACAAAGTGGAGTCAGATGCGCCTATCATTCAGGGGCCGAGGGACATGATACAAATGACTGCTAGTCGTTGAAAAGAGTGGTCGAAAACTTGATAGAGCAAGGGAAAATAGTGCTAAGGGACGAGGAGATCCCGAATGTAACTAACAATCCATTACCTGCTCACAATAATGGGCCGCTGATCGGAATGATTTGTGAAGACAAAGAGTTCGACCCCGCTCTGAAAGCCATAATTGCCATTGTCGACACGGGGAAGAGGCCCGAAGCAGACCAGAAACCAGAAAAGGGGGAGGAGGCCAAAGCTATAAAGAAAGTGCCTGAAAAGAAGGTGGAGAAGAAAGTGGTACCGGTAAAGGATGAAGTTTTTTACATACCACGAGGTCAAGCTGAGAAGACGCAGAACTTCGGAATCAAAAAGACAAAACCTATGTACGTGCCGAAAGGGGCCTATGTGGTCCGGGGGACGATTCAACCACCTCGGCTGAATGAGCCAGTGGTTATCGGACGCGTGCCACAAAAGCCAATGACCAACCCATCCACAGTGCCGTGGAATTATCAAAAGACATTGGTAATGTACAAAGGCAAAGAGTTCATGGGAGAACTTCCAGAAAATACTTTCGTTGGAAGGTATTCAAATACCCAAGAACTGAATGACGCCACACAAAGGCGCTTCCCGCCAAAGAAGCCCGTAAGTGTTGAAGAAGCGGAGGTGTTCTTCCAACAAATGAAAATGCCAGATTACGAAGTGATAGATCAACTGCGCAAGTACCCCGAGCAAGTGTCCATGATGTCATTGTTAATGAGGTCGACCGAGCATCAAAAGATCTTACTAAAGACCCTGAATGAAGCATATGTGCCAGTTGAAACCTCGGTAGAGCAATTAGAGCGGATGACAGAAAGATTCTTCGCCGTCAACCAAATCTCTTTCAGCAAGAACGATCTACCCCCGGAAGGAGCGGCACACAACAAGGCTTTGCATCTAACAGTTAAATGCAAAGACTATTATGTCAAGCGGGTAATGTTGGATGGAGGCTCAGGCGTTGACATTTGCCCGCTCTCCACGCTACAAAGAATGGAAATTGGGACCGGAAGAATCCGACCCAACAATGTCTACGTAAGGGCTTTCGACGGCATCAAGAGAGATACCATGGGAGAAATAGACCTGTTATTGGTCATAGGACCAGTCGAATTTCAAGTAACCTTCCAGGTGCTCGACATGGATACATCCAACAATTTTCTCCTTGGCAGACCTTGGATCCATGCGGCAGGAGCCGTGCCTTCCACTCTTCACCAGATGGTGAAGTTCGAGTACGAAGACCGAGAAATCGTGGTCCATGGGGAAGATGAGCATGCTATTTACCGGGACCCATCCATTCCATATCTGGAACCGAGAGAAGGGAGCGAACACACGGTCTATCAAGCTTTTGAGATTGTACTGGCAGAGCAGCACGAAGAGGGAATACCCTGCCCCCAGCCTTTCTTGTCTAACACCTCGGTTATGGTGGCCAAAGAGATGATCCGGCACGGATTTAGGCTAGGGAAGGGGCTTGGACGAACCCTTCAGGGAATAACAGAACCCATTACCTTGCCAGTCACCAAGAAACCTTTTGGACTAGGTTTCAAACCTACTCCAGCAGACGAAGAGCTGGCAAAGAAAAGGAAAAATGAGGGTTGGAAGTTACCTCGACCACTGCCGGATTTATATGCAACTTTCATCAGGCCAAGGTACGCTGAAGAAGAAGATGATGAGGTCTTCACAGCTGAGGAAATCGAGGAGATATGTGGGGCAATGAGAAAGATGCTCTACGAGGTCCACATGGTTCAACCAGGTGAAGGCACAAGCATTGCTGAGATGATGTACATGGGGCCGAACGCCAAACTTCAAAACTGGGAGGCTACGCCATTCCCGACTAGACGGAAGTCCGGGTAGACCTGTCCTGCCACCTTTCCTTTGTCACAAGTTATCTCCAGGACATAACTTGAACGTTTTCTTCTTTTTAATTGTTGTTTTGAATTCCTAAGTTGTAAACATTGTTGTCTTCCAACTTTCCAAAGAAAAATAAAAAAAATCATCATTGCTTTCCCATTCTTTCTTTTGTTCTGATTTTTGTTATTTTTCCTTTTATCTTTCTTTTCAGTCATAATAATGCGGCTTTAAATATGACATGCTTGCGGACTTCACGCCCAGATCACAATGAGCTATTTAACTGCAAATTAATGAACCCAGAACCAGAATATGATGCGGAAGAAGCTTTTAGGGAGATAAACCGAGAGTTGGAATACTTCGAAAATAAACCTAAGCCAAATCTGAATGACACTGAACCGGTAAATTTAGGAACCCCGGAAGAAATCCGGGAGACCAAGATAAGCATTCACACGAACAAGAAAATGCGAGAGGCGATAATTCAACTTCTTTTTGAATTTAAAGACGTGTTTGCTTGGTCATATGATGACATGCCGGGGCTAGGTGTTGATCTAGTGGTTCATAAATTGCCGATTCATCCTGATTGTCCTCCAGTTCAACAAAAGCAACGAAAGTTCAAAACTGAGGTCAGTGACAAGATTAAAGAGGAGATCACCAAACAACTGAAAACGGGAGTGATTCGGGTAGTCCAATATACAACATGGTTGGCGAATGTGGTTCCAGTACCAAAAAAGGACGGGAAAACTCGGGTATGTGTAGATTACCGAGATCTGAACAGAGCAAGTCCTAAAGATAATTTCCCGCTGCCCAACATCCACATCCTCGTTGATAATTGCGCCAAACACGAGATACAGTCTTTCGTAGATTGTTAGGCTGGGTATCATCAGGTGTTGATGGATGAAGAGGACGCCAAGAAAACTGCCTTCACCACGCCTTGGGGCACCTACTGTTACCGGGTCATGCCATTTGGTTTGAAGAATGCTGGGGCTACTTACATGAGGGCCATGACTGCCATTTTCCATGACATGATGCATCAGGAAATAGAGGTGTACGTGGACGACGTGATAGTCAAGTCCAGGACACAGGATAATCACATCCAAGACTTGAGGAAATTCTTCGAGAGATTAAGGAAGTATGACTTGAAGCTAAACCCAGCCAAATGCGCTTTCGGAGTTCCGTCGGGCAAACTTTTGGGCTTCATCGTAAGCAGGAGAGGTATCGAGCTAGATCCAACTAAGATAAAATCCATCAGAGATCTGCCTCCCCCGAGAACAAAGAAAGACGTGATGAGTCTTTTGGGCAGGTTGAACTACATCAGTCGGTTTATTGCCTAGCTGACAAGCACGTGTGAGCCCATATTCAAGCTGTTAAGGAAAGATGCGGCGATTAAATGGACAACTGAGTGTCAAGAAGCCTTTGATAAAGTCAAAGAATACCTTTCGAATCCCCCGGTCTTGGTCCCTCCAGAACCGGGAAGGCCACTTTTCTTGTATCTGACAGTCTTGGAGAACTCTTTCGGTTGTGTCCTCGGGCAACACGACGTAACCGGAAAGAAGGAGCAAGCAATCTACTACTTGAGCAAGAAATTCACCGGCTACGAGGCCAAATACACTCTACTGGAAAGGACATGCTGCGCTCTCACATGGGTTGCTCAAAAGCTGAGACATTATCTCCAAGCCCACACTACGTTCCTCATAAGTAGGTTGGATCCTTTGAAGTATATATTTCAGAAACCAATGCCTACCGGGAGACTGGCTAAATGGCAAATCTTGCTTACGGAATTCGACATAGTCTATGTCACTCGCACGGCAATGAAAGCCCAGGCGCTAGCAGATCATTTGGCCGAAAATCCGGTCGATGAGGAATACCAGCCATTGGATACCTACTTTCCAGATGAAGAGGTAAATACTGTAGAAGTAATCTCGGAGGACGCTCATGTTTGGAAGATGTTCTTTGATGGAGCCGTGAATGCCAAAGGTGTAGGAATTGGGGCAATTTTGATCTCGCCCTCCGGTCAGCATTATCCCGCCACAGCTAGACTGCGTTTCTTTTGCACGAATAATACAGCTGAGTATGAAGCCTGCATCATGGGCATGCATATGGCAATCGATCAGGATGTCGAAGACTTATTGATTATGGGAGATTCTGACCTGATTATCCGACAAGTCCAAGGTGAATGGGAAACTCGGGATGTCAAACTTATCCCATACCGACAGCATGTAGAGGACCTCAGCAAGCGCTTTACATCAATAGAGTTCAGGTATATCCCGAGGTGTCACAATGAACTGGCAGATGCACTTGCTACTTTGGCTTCAATGCTACCCTACCCGGGCAACGCCCACGTTGATCCTTTGGAAATCCAAATCAAGGAAAGACACGGTTACTGCAATGTAATCGAGGCGGGATCAAATACGCAGCCTTGGTACCATGACATCAAGAGGTTCCTGAAGACACAAGAATACCCCGAGCACGCTACTGGAGATCAAAAGAGGACCATTAGGCGACATGCAAGTGGTTTCTTTCTGAGCGGTGAATTGTTATATAAGAGGACCCCGGACCTCAATCTACTAAGATGTGTCGATATCGAGGAAGCGAGGAAAATCATGCACGAAGTACACGCAGGTGTGTGCGGACCTCACATGAACGGGTATGTCTTAGCAAAGAAAATCCTTCGAGCAGGTTATTACTGGATAACCATGGAAAAGGATTGCTTTAGCTTCGTTCGGAAGTGTCATCAGTGTCAGGTGCACGGTGATCTGATTCATGCACCTCCCACAGAACTGCATCCCATGTCTGCGCCTTGGCCATTTGTCGCCTGGGGCATGGACGTCATTGGACCAATCGAACCAAAGGCTTCGAATGGACACAGGTTTATACTGGTTGCCATAGACTACTTCACAAAATGGGTAGAGGCTGTCACTCTCAAGTCGGTCACTAAGAAAGCTGTGTGGTGGATTTTGTACACTCAAATCTTATTTGTCGTTTCGGTATTCCTGCGACTATCATTACAGATGACGCAGCAAACTTGAACAGTCACTTGATGGGAGATGTATGCGAGCAATTCAAAATAACGCATAGGAATTCTACGCCTTATCGGCCAAAGGCCAACGGCGCTGTAGAAGCGGCAAACAAAAACATCAAGAAGATTTTGAGGAAAACCATCCAAAGTTCCCGACAGTGGCATGAGCAGTTACCATTTGCACTGTTGGGGTATCGCACTACGGTACGCACATCAGTAGGAGCGACTCCTTATCTTCTGGTTTATGTGACCGAGGCTGTAATACCAGCAGAGGTAGAATTCCTTCGCTTCGAACCATTGTCGAAGCAGAAATCGAAGACACCGAGTGGGTCAAGACTCGGTTAGAGCAATTGACTTTGATTGATGAAAAGCGAATGGCCGCGGTTTGTCACGGACAGTTGTACCAACGAAGAATGGCCCGTGCTTACAACAAGAAAGTCCGACCCAGGAATTTCGAAGTAGGTCAGCTGGTACTGAGGCGTATTCTGCCGCATCATGAGGAAGCAAAAGGGAAGTTTGCTCCAAATTGGAAAGGCCCATACATCATAAGGAAGATATTGCCGAGAGGAGCATTGTATTTAGGTGATATCGAAGGAAACGACCCCGACACAGCAGTAAATGCGGATGCAGTCAAGAGATACTACGTCTGAATTATACTCCAGTAGTCGTGACGCATTTGAAACGACGAAGGATTTATTCCCCGCTACTCCCCAAACACTACCCAATTCTCTCTACCAACCTTTGAGCCGCTTACAAAAAAAAGAAAAAAAAAACCAACAATTGATTGAGCCTGAACTACGTTTGACTTGATTCCGAAAGGATACGTAGGCAGCCTCTCCCTGAGGTTCAGTCACACCAACAATAAAATCCTATTCGCCCTGAAATGGAAACCGGGGCACGTCGAGCAGTTGAGAAGTTAGTATTATCTACCTCTCTTTACCAAGCACAAGCCTTAAAATCAATTACCAAAGATGGTGGGGAACCAATAAGCGTCACAAATGGAGACCGGCACACTCTGAATTGAGAGAGATAAAATGAGAGAGTCTCGTCGGTGAAAACCTTCGGGCACCACGAGGCGACGGGAGTAGAGAAACCAAAATGAGAGAGCTTGTTTAGTAAAAACTCACAAAGAGTGCTATCAAGCGATGACAGGAAGAGAAATGAGAGAGGTCAGCTGGCGAAAACTCGCAAAGGGCGCTGTTGGCCGAAAAGAATGACTCCAACCCAAGGAGGTCTCGGCAAAGCTCCACCGGTTTGGAATCACAGATCTGTTCTGGTTCAGGGAAACGCAAGTCTATGGAAGGTCAGGCGTCCAGTCCAAAGAGCATGTCATGTCATTAAAGCTAGCATTATCTTCCTCAGATAAGTCTTTCTCGTCCCGAAGGGAGCACTCCTTTTCTGAAATTCGTTTTATCTTTTCTTTGTTTTTCTTCGAATCTCTTTTATGTTTAAGCCCAAGTTCTAGATGTACCGGAAAGGACAGGTGGCAGGTTTGGTTGCACGGAATTCCGTTTCATGAAGGAAAACGCCTCATTTCGTTGGTATGATTGCCCAAGCCTGATGAATCATGATGTTTGATGGTGTTTAAAGTAAAGGGGAAAGAGAGAAATCTCTCCCAGCAAGTCCTCCTTCGGACGAATCCCCACAGAGTCTCCCTCTGTACAAATCCCCACAGAGTCTCTCCTTGTACAATCTCCCATAGAGTCTCCCCAATATAAAAAAAATGGAATCTCCCCAGCACATCCCCAGCGAGTCCCTTTGTAAAAATTCCCCAAAGATCTTACCCCAACAAATCCTAGAAAAACCGCTTTGAAACAAATATCCAGCATGCCCCATTGTACAAAAATCCACACAAAGAATCCACTTTGTAAATATTCCCCCACAGAGCTTCCTTTTGTACAAATCCCCACAGAATACCTCCAATAAAATCCCCGTTGAGAACCTCCAAGCAAAACGGGACACAAAAAAAGAGAGAAAAGAAAAGAGCCTTACGATGCAAATCATCACAGAATCTGGAAATACAAAGCCTGAGAAGTCAAAGAGTTTCGCCATTTGAATCAAATCAATGGCAGGATTTCGCAACAGGAATGAGGACGCAACAAAGCAACTGGGAACGACCAAGGTCACCGAACCGACCGTCATTTCCAAACTAACAATTGTTCTTTGTCTGAAAAGTTGAAACAGGTATAATCCAAGACAACCATGCAAGAAGCAGGTGTCGCCCGAAGAAGGAGGTACATGGGTACAAGAAATATCTTGGCAATAAGGAACTCACTCGAAAGGTAAGTTTCCACGAAACTCTCTTTTGTTTTTTTACTAAAACAAGAAAATTCAAAAAAGAGGTCAGTTGTTGTTCTCGAATTTTGCCCCCAGCTAGTCAGCATTAGGGTTTTAAACCCTAAACTGAACTTTTTATTTTTCCTTTAGTCAGCATTAGGGTTTTAAACCCTAAACTGAGCTTTTCCATGCAATCAGCATTAGGGTTTTAAACCCTAAACTGAATTTTTCCTTTAGTCAGCATTAGGGTTTTAAACCCTAAACTGAGCTTTTCCATGCAATCAGCATTAGGGTTTTAAACCCTAAACTGAATTTTTCCTTTAGTCAGCATTAGGGTTTTAAACCCTAAACTGAACTTTTTTCCATTCAGCCAGCATTAGGGTTTTAAACCCTAAACTGAGCTTTTCCATGCAATCAGCATTAGGGTTTTAAACCCTAAACTGAGCTTTTCCATTCAGCCAGCATTAGGGTTTTAAACCCTAAATTGAATTTTTCCTTTAGTCAGCATTAGGGTTTTAAACCCTAAACTGAACTTTTTTCCATGCAAACAGCATTAGGGTTTTAAACCCTAAACTGAATTTTTCCTTTATTTAGCATTAGGGTTTTAAACCCTAAACTGAACTTTTTTCCATTAAGCCAGCATTAGGGTTTTAAACCCTAAACTGAGCTTTTCCATGCAATCAAACCCTAAACTGAATTTTTCCTTTAGTCAGCATTAGGGTTTAAACCCTAAACTGAACTTTTTTCCATTCAGCCAGCATTAGGGTTTTAAACCCTAAACTGAGCTTTTCCATGCAATCAGCATTAGGGTTTTAAACCCTAAACTGAATTTTTCCTTTAGTCAGCATTAGGGTTTTAAACCCTAAACTGAACTTTTTTCCATTCAGCCAGCATTAGGGTTTTAAACCCTAAACTGAGCTTTTCCATGCAATCAGCATTAGGGTTTTAAACCCTAAACTGAATTTTTTCTTTAGTCAGCGTTAGGGTTTTAAACCCTAAACTAAACTTTTTTCCATTAAGCCAGCATTAGGGTTTTAAACCCTAAACTGAGCTTTTCCATGCAATCATCATTAGGGTTTTAAACCCTAAACTGAATTTTTCCTTTAGTCAGCATTAGGGTTTTAAACCCTTAACTGAATTTTTTCCATTCAGCCAGCATTAGGGTTTTAAACCCTAAACTGAGCTTTTCCATGCAATCAGCATTAGGGTTTTAAACCCTAAACTGAATTTTTCCTTTAGTCAGCATTAGGGTTTTAAACCCTAAACTGAACTTTTTTCCATTCAGCCAGCATTAGGGTTTTAAATCCTAAACTGAGCTTTTCCATGCAATCAGCATTAGGGTTTTAAACCCTAAACTGAATTTTTCCTTTAGTCAGCATTAGGGTTTTAAACCCTAAACTGAACTTTTTTCCATTCAGCCAGCATTAGGGTTTTAAACCCTAAACTGAGCTTTTCCATGCAATCAGCATTAGGGTTTTAAACCCTAAACTGAATTTTTCCTTTAGTCAGCATTAGGGTTTTAAACCGTAAATTGAACTTTTTCCATTCAGCCAGCATTAGAGTTTTCAACCCTAATCTGAGCTTTTCCATGCAATCAGCATTAGGGTTTTAAACCTTAAGCTGAATTTTCCCTTTGGTCAGCATTAGGGTTTTAAACCCTAAACTGAATTTTCCTTTAGTCATCATTAGAGTCTTAAACCCTAAACCGAACTTTTTCTCTTAATCAGCATCAGGGTTTTTAGAACCCTAAACTGAACTTTCCCCCAGTTGGTCAGTATCAGAGTTTCGACTCTAAAACCGAACTTCTCCCCAGCTAGTCGGTATTAGGGCTCCAACCCTGAACTGAGCATTTTTATCTTCCTTCATCAATTTTATGAACTTCCTGGCGAATAATTCACGAAATTTTCCTAGTGAAACTGGGGCAGAAAATTTCGTTCATTTGTTTTTTTTCCCACAGGTCTAACCTCGAGCCACACGGATCGAAATGACCCACGAGATGAGTCTCAACTCAGAATCAAAGAAGAAAAGACAAAAAAGAAGATATCCCGAGATATCAGAGTGAATGGAAGGCGGATCGACTCCAACATTTGACTAAGGTCCTGAACTCTGCCAGTCGCATTTTACTCAGTATCCCAAAGATTGAACAAGTCGCCGCAACTCGCAAGCATCAAGATTCGGATCAAAGTCTCCAAGCACAATCAGCTAAGACCCAAGATCAAGTCGCAAAAGAATCATAGATAGGAATCTTGTAACTCGCAGTTGACATGCATATAAGTAGTTAGTTCAGTTCCAATTTTCCTTTGGTTGTAATAAGGCGGTCAGTGACGCAGCAGTGACAACAGCAACAGCAGTAACAGCAAGCATTGCAATCCCATGGTAGTCCCAGCTACCAAAATTTTCCCGAACTACATTGACCTGATTCCTGTTTAACCCAGGATATGTAGGAAATCTTTGAAGCAAGATTCGGTCAGATCTTTCAAAAACATGCTTCACACGGAGTAGTCCATAGGCAAAAATCGCTCATACACGCTCACTTTATCTTTGCACGAAAACTCTTCGTGTTTCCGAACAAAGAGGGGCAGCTGTGAGCACGTGATTTTTGTTTCGCGCGACAATCGCTCCAAAAGAAATAAAAATAATAACAATTGGTCCTGCTGTACAATTTTTGGATTTTTACATGGCACTTTGTTAATTATTTATGATTTTTTGCCCATTTTATTTTATTAAAACAAAATACAAAAAATGTATGTGTCATGCATAATTTGAACCGTAATCCGGTTGTTAAATAGAAAATCATAAATAGGCATCATTGTCCGTGATTTTGTTTTTGCTTGATTTTACCTGTTTTAAAATATTTTAAGGTGTGTGCAAATAATTGTATTAAGTGTTTATTTAATTTTAATTTGATTTACTTAGGTTTTGTTTTTAAAATAAAGAAGAAAATAAAATAATAAAAAAAAATCTTTTCGGACTTGGGCCAATTTTAAACAAATTGGCCCAAACAAACTCAGCCCAAAACCCCTGTGAAACCCGGTCCACACCAGCTAACACCCAGAGCGTCCAAACGACGCCGTGTTAATCCAGTCTGATCTGGGCCGTTGATCTCAAATTGATCAACGGCCAAGATCAATTCCCCATAACCCACTGAGGAACCCGACCTGTTTCCACCCGGACCGACCCAAACCCTTTTAGGATGAAACGACACCGTTTTCCCATCAGATGAAAGATCTGGGCCTTCCATCTTGCCTCATCCAACGGCCGAGATCAACCCACCCATCCCATATATAATCTTCCAACCATACCCTGCCCCCCCTATCCAATACCCCGGCCTTCGTCTTCACAGACCATTCCCCTTCAAACCCTAGCCGCCCCCATCTCCCTTCACCAGAAACCCGGCGGCATGAACGCCGGTGACCTTCCCCTTAACACCATAGAACCTCCTTGCCATCCTGAACTTGGATCTGTTAACCCCCTAGCTCGAATCCCTTCCCACCTTCTCGAATCTTCATTTGAAGATTCGAGTCGGAACCTGACTTACACCGTTTGACCCCAGTTTCACACCAGACACTCCCCAGACCCCCCTCGTGACCAAACCGTGCTTGGTTTGGTCCGAATCTGACCAGGGAAGCATGAATCCCAGATCTGATTTTTGGAACCATAGGGTTCCTCGTCGATGGTCCGTGTCTTGTTCAAGCCGAAGAGATTAAGGTCTAATGGACCTTAATCGAAGTGTTTCTCATTTGAGAAACACTTCGATTAAAGTCCGTTCAGCCTTAAGAAAGGTCTGTTCGAGTCCAAGCTAGGGTCTTTTGATTTTTCGGATTTTAAAGTGAGTTTTGCTTTCTTTTCTTTATTTGTTTTAGTCCATGTGATTGTTCTAAAGGCTGTTCATGTTTCGTGAAATCTGTGTTTTGAGTTTTATCAACTGTGTCCTGTCCACCTTGCCTGAACCTTTGTTGTTTGATTGAGTTTCTTCTTCTACTTGTTCTGATAATGTGTATGTATGTATTTGTTGTGCAATTGGTTGAATTTCAAAATTGAACTGATTAACTGATTCCTCGGGTACAATTCTGCTTAGTCAATACAATTCGAATCATGTGTCCTATACTGTTAAATGTCTGATTTTGGTTGTATGTGTTATAACTAATATAGTCGAGTCGACAAATGTCGTCAATGAATTTCAGTAGTTCAAATGTTAACAATTGAACATGTTGCCTGCTGCAACTTTGTTTGAATCAAAGTATGAATCAGTTAGGAATTGAATTTAGCTACTTATAGTTGTTAATCTGAATCAGAAATATAAAAGGATTGGTTTTGTTTAGTTGCAGTCAGAATTGGAGGGCATGTGCACTTGTGCACAGCATGTGCACTTGTGCACAACATGTGCACTTGTGCACAACATGTGCATAAAGGCCTTTGTTACATTTAAAATAGTTTGACAGCATATGCTGTCAGATTATACTCTGCTGCCCATATCCTGCTTTAGTTTAGAAATATTAATCCTCACTTAAAAGGTAAGTCTGCCAGGGAATATCATGGGGGTTTATATACTTAAAAGTTTGAGTGGAAACTGGAAAAAAAAAGAGCACATGGGAGGGTGTTTGGTTGATTGATGAACAGGCTGTTAAAGGGCAGACTTTAGGCTTATAAAAGGGAGAACTTCCATCAGTTTAAGCAGGACAGACAGAGGACAGAGCTAAGAGAGACATAAGAGAACAGAGAGAGGATAGATTTGAGAGGAGAGAGCTGAAATACATACATATTAATACACACAGAACATACAGGAGACAGACACAGGGGGGATTTTTGGATAGATACACAGACAGACAGAAATAGATAGACAGAGGCATATCACAGAAAAAGGGACTGCATTTTCATCTTTGTCTCGATTCTCACTGGTCTGGATTTCCTTGCTCCATATTGTTTTCTTCTGAGTCTTGTTTGAGGTTACTGGTTGGGTGGTAGCACTAGTTCACTTCTTGATTTGTTCTGCCTAACTTCTGATTCCACACTACTGGGAAATTGTTTTATTTTTGCCATTTTCCATCGGCTCTAACTGCATCTTGCACTGGGATTTGTTCTATTGGTTACCTGCTGTTACTGCTGCTGCACTTGTTGCCATTGTTACTCTGCTGACTCCCCTTTTTTCTTCAATTGTCAAACATTTCCAGGTACACAACTTCTGAAACTATATGTTGTTGAAAGTTTGAAGCAGAAATAAAGAAACAAATGTCTGTTTACTTTATAATACTTGTGTTCAAAGTAGGTTGAATGCTAGTTTAGCCTGTATTTGTTTAACTGCAAAACTGCAAATATTCTGTATAAATTAACATACATCTTAAGTTGAGATGAACAATTAGATAGCATTTGTTTGTTAGATCAGATGTGTTTTAAGGCATACAATCGTTAGTTTTGTTTCAGTTATGACATCACAACATAGAATCATAGCAAGCATATGTATGTATTTTTGCCTAGATCTCTGAACTATCGAATCTGCTATATTCGGTTCCATTTGACTTCAAGATAAGTGTACCCCAAACTAATTCTCATGCAGCGTTACGTTAACAGGGTGATAATGTACGCCTACCCTTTTTGTTAGATTACTTGTTTCTACATAGTTTCGATATGGGTTTCAATATAGATTCATTGTTTCGGAATGATGCGATGACTTTCGAGGAAAACTAATAGGCATTCTCGAATCCAATTGACAGTAGTTTTTTTTTAACAAGTAGCCGATTTCATTTATCAAGCCTAAATAAGTTAATTATAAAGTTCAAACTTAAGGTTTGTTTAATGTAAATTTAGTATGAGTTATTTGTTGCTTGCAATCTCTCCTATCAAATTAACAAAGCTTATTCACTCCTTGAAGACGAGGCATGAAATAATCCTCACCCCATAAACAACCAATTAGGCAATCAAGCAAAATTCGGACTCGTCACATATAGTAGAGATTTAGGATGTTAGTCGCTTAAACAAGTAAGTTTGGTATTTTTCTCTTTTATTCTTTTTAGAGACAAACGTAATAGAAATGTAGTCGCTTCATGATATCCTTTTCTAAAATAATGAGACGAGCCTCGCCAAGTAAGAATGCAAATTGCGGGGCCCTCAATAACTAACCATAATAAATATTTAGAATTCAGGACAGGTCGTTTAGTGAATCTCACGGCTTTTCTCCAAAATATAACGCGTTAGACTTTCTTTTAGGCACGGTTTAATTAAATTATATTCTTAAATTCGGGTGTACATTGATGTGACCCAAATCCAAATCTCAACGGAGTCGAAATGTGTTAACAATCACGGGTGCATTGATTGTGACGTGGTTCGAGATACATTTTCACGACGTTGCAATTCTATAAATATAAATGATAATAGCAAAAGCGGTTTAAACTTAATAAAAGCACATAAGTCACAACATGTATTTAAATCAGATATCTAGCCATTATAACAATTTAAGCGACCGTGCTAGAACCACGGGATTCGAGGGTGCCTAACACCTTCCCTCGGGTCAACAGAATTCCTTACTTAGAATTTCTGGTTCGCAGACTTCATTTGGAAAAGTCGAAAATTTCCTCGATTTGGGATTCAAGATAAACCGGTGACTTGGGACACCAAAAGCCAAACCTTTCCCAAGTGGCGACTCTGAATTAAATAAATAATCCCATTTCGAATAATGTCACTTAAATTGGAAAAACTCCCCTCGCGCATTTAACCCTTCGGGGCCGGGCGCGCCAAAAGGAGGTGTGACAAAGACAAAGATTTATTAACGTTGATTTCCTTTTCGCCTTCTAATAAAGTAGAAGGTACTGATCAAAAGCATCACGGCCTTTTTAGATGAGCCAAAACCTACTTTGTAAAACGACATAACATTTTTAATAGGAAATATTATGTTATACAATCTTTTACTAATACCCAATAGTAGTCTAATTTTTGGTTAGCCAAAGCACGCCGATAATGACAGTTAATGTAATCTTTTTTTCCTTTAATTATTTTATTATATAGTTTGAAATGCTTCTTATGATGGCAATCAAAAGTAAAATTAGTTGAAATTATAACTTTTTGTTTAGCTAAATTTATCGGCGAAAAGGGGCTAATCAGCTATAGGAGCATGTTAGTTGATGTCGTTGTTGTGTTTTAATAACTAAATCTTAACTGAAGCAACACAAAAAGTAAAAAATAAATAAATTGTGGGGCTCCTGAGATATGCATATAAATTAAAATATCCGCGTCCACTTATATTTCACGCTAAAAAGGTTATTATAACTTTTTTTTGTGTCCTAATTTTGTACGATGCATTTAAGCAGGTTAATCACATTATGATTGGTGGTGCTGTAACTGCTATAGAACCAAAAAAAAAAAAGAAAAAGAAAAAGAGGAAGCAGTCAAAATCAATTAAACAACATATCATATTAAAACGGGCAAACTAGTTAAATCATTTTATTTTTTGCATCAGTGCAAAATAGATTAAGGAACTGTTAAAACAAAGCAAAACGAGAAAGATAAGCATAATATCGTAAACTACACTAGAGATTAGTATTATGAAGCTAAACCTGAGGAAAGATCTCTAAAATTATTTCAAAGAATAAAGAAGATGATTTTTTTAAACAACCAATCGGAAAAAACAGTAGAGCAATTATCATTTGCATTAATTAGCCTAAGAAAACCAAGTGGCCGTAATTTTATGTATATAGTCCGTAAAATAATTCGAAATTTGTCGCTAACATTTTGCCTCATAAGATGAATTATTGCGATTTTTGGCACAAAATTCGCAGATGCGAGGTCAAGGAACTTCATTTTGTCTCTAGATAGATTACATCAGCAGTATTTCTTGTTTTTTCCCCTCTAAATTAAATATAGGACCTCTTATTTTCTTTCTATTTGTTATCTCTTTCGAAGTAAGGACTTATTTCAATATTTCTGTAAATGTCCCCTCTCCATATTATTTTCCTTTTTTAAATAGGGACCTTTCTTTCTTATTTTTAATATTTCACAATATCTAGACACTGTTAAACCACCCCAGATTGCTCAACCTCATTAATGTTAGAATTAATGAAAATTGTGGTGCAACTTTACCCAAAAGAGAAAGTCCACAACCAACTTCCTCAAAATCGTGGGAGTGCATGAGAGGCGGATTCAAAATTTAAAATTTATGGGTTACTGCAATTTCAAATTAATAAATTGGGTTAACAATTAGATAAACACACTTCTATGTACTCCCCCTACATCCAAATTATTTGTTGCTTTCAGTTTTTGAAATCAAAATTATGTAATTTTTAATTAATTTAAAATATAATTTCTAAATTGACATGAAAAGAATTGTTAAAAAAACAATCGAAAAAACATAAGAAGAATTGAAACGAATGGAGTATATATATAGTATAGCTAATAATAGTAATTAATTTTAAAATATTAAATTAAACTAATTTAATTTAACTTCGTAGGTTAATCAAATTAACTCTAAAAAAGATAAATATAAAAACTAAATAGAAACGAATGGAGTATATATATAGTATAGCTAATAATAGTAATTAATTTTAAAATATTAAATTAAACTAATTTAATTTAACTTCGTAGGTTAATCAAATTAACTCTAAAAAGGATAAATATAAAAACTAAATAGAAACGAATGGAGTATATATATAGTATAGCTAATAATAGTAATATATTTATTGAACAGCCAATTAAGTTGGCAGCCTCTCCATTAAAATATGGACAATGATAACCTCTTCATGCCCACCAAGAGCAAAGCCAATTGTATTTTTCATTTAAGAAAAGACAATGGAAACCCAACTTATCTTCCCATTTTTAATTTGTCCCTTCTGTTTTAAAATAATCTTCTCAACCACTTCACATAATGAACTAAACAACAATTAATCAAACCTATTTTTGTCCTCAATTTAATTTCTGTCAACCCACCGCCAAAACAACCCACACCCCTTGTCTCCATTCTTTCTTTCCCGAAGAAAAAGGTGCTCAAAGATAATTAATCTTTGTTATGAATAGTTTGTACATTGAATACTACTTTGGATACTACATTGGATATTACATTGGATGCTAAATTGGATGTTTATGTTGTTGAATAACTTAAAGATTAAATTTCTTATTTTATGTCAATCATCTTTACTTTTTATGCCTATAAAAGGCCATGTAATTGCAATGAAAAATTACACCAAAGTGAAAGAAGAAAACACTTCTCCATTCTCTCTATCTCTTCTTGTTTACATTTTACTGCATTGCTTTTATTTTATAACACGTTATCAGTACGAAGCTCTAATTTTATTCTTAACTCCCGCTAAGTTGAGCCATATTTTATTAAGGTATGTATCATTATAATCATTTTATTTATGGCAGTACATATCATATGCTCATTGTCTGCAGATTACTTGTGCGCTTGGACATCTTAAATAGTTTAAGTACATTGCAGTGATAAAATAACTATTTCCTTCCGTGCACAACTCTTAGAGGACCTCAAAGTCATCAAACTATCTATGCACTAATGTCATACTTATAATATTCATGGACTCCCTAGATCAAAACATATCTTTAAGGCATTTTGAAGAACTGTGAGAAATAAATTGACAAGCAACAATTTTATAGTTTAATTACTTTATATTAATTGGAACATATAAATAATGTTAGTCACGTTCAGTTCTATTAACACATATATATCAATAATATAAAGTGAAATGAAACAAGTATGTAATTTCTACTTTATGGCAAGAATAAAATGAAATAGTAGATTGTTAACATGATATAGCTCTATTTTCATTTCTTTTACCTTAATCGTTTTGTTTTCATTAATTGTTTATTATTATAATTATTTCTCTAACTTATTCATCTTTTATGATAGTTTTCACTATGTCAAATTTATCAAAACTTGAATTTGTGGCACTTGACATCACCGGGAGGAACTATTTATCATGGGTTCTTGATGCTGAAATTCACCTTGACGCTAAAGGTCTTGGAAATACTATTATACAAGGAAATGAAGCATCAAATCAGGATAAAGCGAAGGCCATGATTTTCCTTCGTCATCATCTACATGAAGGGTTAAAAACTGAATATTTAACCGTAAAAGATCCACTTGAATTATGGATTAATTTGAAGGATCGATATGACCACCTAAAACTTACGGTATTACCGAAAGCTCGGTATGAGTGGATACATTTAAGGTTGCAAGACTTTAAAACCGTAAGTGAGTATAATTCTGCTATCTTTAAAGTAAGTTCTCTATTAAAATTATGTGGAGACACTATCACAGATGAGGACTTATTGGAAAAAATATTTTCTACTTTTCACGCTTCAAATGTGGTGCTACAACAACAATACCGTGAAAAAGGTTTTAAGAAATATTCTGAGTTAATCACATGCCTACTTGTGGCTGAGCAGAATAATACTCTATTAATGAAAAATCATGAAGTCCGTCCCACTGGGTCAGCTCCATTTCCGGAAGTGAATGCTGTAGCAATATATGATAAGTTTGAAAGAAAACAAAATAATTACCGTGGTCATGGACATGGTCGTAAACGTGGACGTGGCAGGGGGCGAAACAATTATCGTCATTATGGTGAAAATAAATTGGAGAACAATAAGGGTTCTCAAATTAATCATTCAAAAGGTAAAGCTAGTATGTGTCACCGATGTGGTATGAGAGGTCATTGGGCACGCATTTGTCGTACGCCAGAACATTTTGTCAAACTTTATCAAGCCTCCCTCAAGAAAAAAGAAAATAATGTGGAGACACACTTGACCTTTCAAAATAATGATGATGAAGCAGGTCCCTCAAATAAATATGATTCTAAGGTACACCTTGCATATAAAGATGATGATTTTGAAGGCCTAACAAATATTACTCATTTAGAAGTTGGGGACTTCTTTGAGGATATTGACTGAAGAACTAATCATCTTAGGGAATGAAGCTATAAAAGTTGTTATGTTTATGTTTGCAACTAGTTTATTTTTCTTGAGTGCATTTTCCTAATGCATCATGTGTTGCTAGTTTCTACATTTCTAATGTATTTCTTAATGTTTTTTTCCTGCTTGTCTTTCATATTTCTTATGATGTATTATTTTTCTTTTTTATGAAGAATATGAAAATTCCCCAGTCTTCAGTTGGACTCAAGATTAATAAAGATGATATATGTCTTCTGGATAGTGCCACAACACACACTATTTTAAAAGATAAGTGATATTTCTCTTATTTGGTAATGAAAGAAGCGACTGTTAATACATATTCGGTAGTACAAGATTAATTGAAGGTTCTGGAAGAGCCAATTTATTACTACCAGGAGGAACAAATTTGGTTATTGATGAAGCACTATATTGTAGTAAATCTCAAAGAAACTTATTAAGTTTCAAAGATATTCGCCAAAATGACTATCATATTGAGACTACAAATGATGAAAAGATTGAATATCTTTATATTACTACAATAATGTCCGGTAAGAAATATGTGCTTGAAATGTTACCTGTTCTTTCCTCCGACTTATACTACACAAGTATTAGCAGGATTGAAACACATGTCGTAGTAAACGAGAAGTTTACTAATCAAGATAATTTTATTATTTGGCATGACCGGTTGGGCCATCCTGGTTCTAATATGATGTGAATAATTGAGAATTCACATGGACATGCAATGAAGAATCAGAAGATTCTTCAATTTAAGGAATTCTCTTGTGCTGCGTGTTCTCGAGGAAAATTAATTATTAGACCATCAACTATTAAAGTTAGGATGGAATCCCCTGCATTTCTGGAACGTATACAGGGTGATATATGTGGGCCCATTCACCCTCCATGTGGACCATTCAAATATTATATGGTTTTGGTAGATGCATCTACAAGATGGTCACATGTGTGCTTACTATCAACTCGCAATATGACATTTGCGAGATTGTTGGCTCAAATAATAAAGCTAAGAGCACAATTTCCAGATTATGCAATTAAGACAATTCGTCTTGATAATGCCGGTGAGTTTACATCCCAAGCCTTTAATGATTATTGTATTTCAACTGGGATAACAATTGAGCATCCGGTTGCTCATGTTCATACACAAAATGGTCTAGCAGAATCATTGATCAAACGCCTAAAATTAATTGCTAGACTAATGCTTATGAGAACAAAACTTCTCATTTCAGTATGGGGTCATGCTATTTTGCACGCAGCAGCACTTGTGCGGATAAGGCCCACAAGTTATCATAAAGTCTCCCTATTGCAATTGACTTTTGGTCAGGAGCCAAATATTTCTCATCTTAGGATCTTTGGTTGTGCGATATATGTTTCAATTGCTCCACCACAACGCACAAAGATGGGTCCTCAAAGAAGGTTGGGGATATATGTTGGATATGAATCTCCTTCTATTATAAAATATCTAGAGCCGATGACTGGAGATTTATTTACGGCAAGATTTTCTGATTGTCATTTTAATGAATCAGTATATCCAACATTAGGGGGAGAAAATAAGCAGCTGAAAAAGAAGATAGATTGGAATGCATTATCATTGTCTCATTTAGATCCTCGAATAAATCAATGTGAACAAGAGGTTCAAAAGATTATTCATTTACAAAATATTGCAAATCAATTGCCAGATGCATTCACTAACCTACCAAGGGTGACTAAGTCACATATTCCAGCTGCTAATGCTCCAATTCGAGTTGATATCTCGACAGAACAATTAATTAAAGTAAATGAGTCTAAGTCATGCTTGAAACGTGGTAGACCAATCGGTTCTAAAGATAAAAATCCTCGAAGAAGAAAAGGAGCAAGTGATCAAAGTGAACATAACACAGAGGTAGTGGCTCAAGAAGAGCCCCAAGACGTAACAAATGATAAGACCTTAGGGGAGGTCCAGGTACCTAAAAATAATGAAAATGAAGAGATATCAATAAGTTACGTCTCAACCGGGAAAAGATGGAACCAAAATAATATTGTTATCGATAACATTTTTGCTTATAATGTTGCTGTTGAAATAATGCAACAAGATGAGGATCTTGAACCAAAATCTGTCAATGAATGTAGATAGAGAAATGATTAGCCAAAATGGAAAGACGCTATCCAGGCAGAGTTAACTTCACTTGGAAAACATGAAGTCTTCGGACCCATAGTTCGAACACCTGAAGTCATAAAGCCAGTAGGGTATAAATAGGTTTTTATGCGAAAACGAAATGATAAAAATGAAGTCGTTAGATATAAAGCACGACTTGTGGCACAAGGGTTTTCCCAAAGGCCTGGAATTGATTATATGAAGACATATTCTCCTGTAGTGGATGTTATCACCTTCAGGTATCTCATAAATATGGCAGTACAAGAAAAACTTGATATGCATCTAATGGATGTTGTTACAGCCTATTTGTATGGATCATTAGACAACGAAAATTTTATGAAAGTACCTGAGGGATTTAAAGTGCCAGAAGCATATAAAAATTTTCGAGAAACTTGTTCAATAAAGCTTCAGAAATCTTTATACGGATTGAAACAATCAGGACGTATGTGGTACAATCGCCTGAGTGAATACCTGTTGAAAGAAGGGTACAAGAATGATCCAATTTGTCCCTGTGTTTTTATAAAAAGGTCTGGATCTGAATTTGTTATAATCGCTGTGTATGTTGATGATTTAAATATCATTGGAACTCCTGGGGAGCTTCCAAAACAGTAGACTGTTTGAAGAAAGAATTTGAAATGAAAGATCTTGGAAAGACAAAATTTTGTCTTGGTCTACAAATTGAGTATATGAAAAATGGAATATTTGTCCATCAATCGACATACACCGAAAAGATTTTAAAGCGATTCTATATGGATAAAGCACATCCATTGAGTACCCCGATGGTTGTGAGATCACTTGATATAAAGAAAGATCCATTCCGACCTCATGAAAATGATGAAGAGCTTCTTGGTGCCGAAGTACCATATCTTAGTGCAATTGGGGCATTAATGTATCTTGCCAATAATTCCCGACCAGATATAGCTTTCTCAGTAAGCTTATTGGCAAGATTTAGTACTTCGCCAACACAAAGACACTGGAATGGTATTAAACATATATTCAGATACCTCCAAGGGACCATTGATATGAGTTTATTTTATTCAAATGAATCCAAGCCATCATTGATTGGTTATGCAGAAGCAGGATATTTGTCTGATCCACACAAAGGTCGATCTCAGACAGGCTATTTATTTATAAGTGGAGGTACAACCATATCATGGCGTTCGACAAAACAAACTATGGTTGCTACTTCTTCAAATCATGCAGAGATAATAGCCATTCACGAAGCAAGTCGAGAATGCGTTTGGTTAAGATCTATAACTCAACACATTCAGCAAACATGTGGTCTTTCTTCGAAAGAGAATATTCCAACAATATTGTATGAAGACAATGTTGCATGCATAGCTCAATTGAAAGGAGGATATATCAAAGGAGATAGAACAAAACACATTTCACCGAAATTCTTTTTTGCTCATGATCTTCAGAAGAATGGTGAAATAGATGTACAACAAGTTCGTTCAAGTGATAATTTGGCTGATCTGTTCACTAAGGCATTACCAACCTCAATATTTGAAAAGCTGATATATAAGATTGGAATGCGTCGTCTTCGAGACATTAAGTGATTTTTCATCAGGGGGAGTAACTACAAGCTGCACTCTTTTCCTTAACCAAGGTTTTCTCCCACTGGGTTTTCCTGGTAAGGTTTTTAATGAGGCAGCAAGCAATGCATATTATAAATAACTATGTACATCCCAATATTTTTTTTGTAAGTTTTTAATGAGGCACATTATCTTACATGGACATCCAAGGGGAGTGTTATGAATAGTTTGTACATTGGATACTACTTTGGATACTACATTGGATGCTACATTGGATGCCCATGTTGTGAATAACTTAAAGATTAAATTTCCTATTTTATGTCCATCATCTTTACTTTTTATGCCTATAAAAGACCATGTAATTGCAATGAAAAATTACACCAAAGTGAAAGAAGAAAACACTTCTCCATTCTCTCTATCTCTTCTTGTTTACATTTTACTGCATTGCTTTTATTTTATAACATCTTCATATATATACACACACATTCTTTTTTGCTATTTTTAATGTTATTTCATTACCCCTAATGATAAGTTTCCTGGTGGAGAATAAAATTGATTTATACATTTACAAGATCAAGAGTAATAATATAGAGATATCAAGAAACTACATCAAATAAATAAAAGAGAGAGAAAAAATCCTATCTTATCTCATCTAAATACGTAGCTCGCAGAACCATAATGCGACAACTTGGTCATCATCAAGAGATTTATGTCCATTCTCAACTTCCTTTCAATCCATGTCACCAAATTTAAGTCATCAAAGAAGGAATGGACATATGCTCGCGCTAAGAATGACTTGATTACATATTTGAGAAATGGTGCTGGGAGGCTTGTATCATCTGCAACTCTGTTGTTGTTTGACATGAGTTATCATCGGCCATCATCGTCCTAAAAACCAAAAGTGGTTAAAAGTCATTATATGAGTAGAATTCCTAACAATATCTCGTACTTCTACAAAGGTGTTTAATAAAATGTCGTGTCATATTTAAGATTATAAATTTTTAAGATAACTTTTGATTTAAGACTACAATTTTAAGAATACTTTTGTTACATATTAAACGAAATTTTCTTTCTTGGACTATGTATCCAATTAAATGTACAACCACATAAAATAAAAACTGAAAGAGTATTGTTTGATAATAATCTTTTTCCCGTCATTTCAAATTATAAGATATTTCATACCTACTAGTAATTACCGTAAGCATCTATGGGTTCTTTTCATTCTTTCTCTCTTTTCCCTTTTTAGCTACTTTGTACGTAACTGTAAGCATGATTAAGAAAAAGGACTATAGGAAGTTTCATTTGCTATTTTTCTCTTTTCATGTCAATTAATTAACTAGACACGTAGTGGTAATCTATATTGTTCTGATTCTTGAAAATGTTGCCGGGCATGTTACGAATTCCCCAAAAATAATATATTTTTTAAGAATCCAATAAGGATGCGATAATGTTTATAAAGAATCCGAGCAACATATGTTGTAATATGTTTTTGAACTTTTTATTTTTTTATATATTTTTTAACTTACTCTCTAGGACGTGATGCCCATAGGGAACTTAAGGCTCGTAATCGACCATAATATTCCCCTATCACCAAGAAACACCTTGCTGCTTGTCTAACTGTCAATATTCTGTGCAATTGATGAAGCGTTTGTTGTCTCAAATTATCAGCCTGAAATTAAATTCAAAATGATCAAAAAAGAAGTCAAAATCCTACATTCTCTAGGATATATAGCTAGAGACAAGAAAATATTATTAGTAGAAACATCTTAATCAAACCAAAATAATCAATTAAAAGTTGGAGATGGACCCACTAAATATCAGGCAAGGAGGGCCTAGTCTTTAAATAAAAGTTTCAAATTGGTTGAATTTTTGAAATCATATAAGGTGTCTTTGTCGAAGATTTTTGGATTATTCTAATTATTTGGTTAGTAGTAGTGTTTCTTTCCATGATTTGGACTAATTTGTTAACGTGATTATAAAATTTTGCTGATAGCTCTTGCAAGGTAATTTATTTGCACAGCCATCATTTTCAGATAGGAACATATCCAAATAAAATGTAATATGGAGGATCAATTAGGATAATAACTATGAGAAATCAAGCAATGTTATATTATCATTATAATTAAAGTGGACCTAGAGAAAAATTAATGTATCTAAAAATAATTCATACTCTTCCATTATTTGTTCAGTATGTTAAAATATGAAGGTATTCCCATATAATTATATATGAAAAACATACTTAAGTAATAGCAAAACAACAAAGCCATAATCCAAGGGAGGGGCATCTCTAAATGCATTAACTTACCAATTATTGTTATAGTGGGGACTAATGTATTAGGAATTTAATCAAGCACCTTTTAGTGGAACTACAAGACATTGTTTTGACAACAGCCAAATAGATTTTATATTGAATAGAAGTCGTCTTCAATTGAGTTTAATTTCTGTGCACTAATGATATATAAAAAATTTATAACGATTGAATTAAGTAGATCTAAACATATAACTAATAACAAAACAAGGATGATAAATAACATGAATAATAGAGTAACAATATACTATAGTAGATAAAACTTTATTGATATTATAGATTTTTTGTTCCGTTGCATGTATATAACTTAAATCCTATTGCTTCGAGACAAGTGCTCCGAGAAGGATTCCTCTCTTTTCTAGAAGGTAAAAAGGTAGTCCTACAAAGAGAAAAATGTACCTATCAATGGAATATTTTTTTTTAATCATCCTTTATATATTATAGAATCAAGATTAAAAGGGCATTTAGATTCTACTTTTTTTTCAAATGAAATCCCAATCAAATGGTCAAGTTATCACGGTTTCAAAAGTGAGAAAACCTAATTATAGACGTTTTATATATAGACCACAAATTGTTCATTGACATGACCACCTACAAAGTACTTTTGAAATCTTTAGCCATACCATGAAACAAAGCAAAGTGAAAAGATTTTAAAGCGATGATATCTATAACCAAAAAAAGGATTAAAACAGAAAAAATGTCTTGTCCTAGTCTTTCCTCATCTTAATTTCTTTTTCCCCATCCCCCATCAATTGAGGCACAAAAATAACTCAATGAGAATGGACATTGGCATAACCTGTCTAGGTTATAAAGTTTAAACTTTCTATTGGGAGACCAAGGTGATAAAAAGAGTGAAAGCTTACGATTCTATAAGAAAATTGCCTTTCATCAGTTTAGGTGGATGGTTAATTATTAGATATCATACCAGTTTTGCACATTGCTTTATAAACTGCTATACCTAAATTTACCATTTTCTTTACTCAAAAGGCTACAAAAAAAGTGTATATTTGAATACTACCTTATTATTTTATACAAAGTTTGTATGACATTGAAATTAATTAAAGGATCATGTGACAGTGGAATACGAGCTTCATATTAGTACTGCGCTTACACAGCCAAGACCCTTTTTACTTTTGATCATCCCATATACTCCGTTTCCATTCCATTTTATATAACGATATTAAATTAATTGCGCACAAAATTTAAGAAAGTAAGAAAGACGTTGTACATATAGTTACCTGGCGAACGAAGCCTTCGAGATTGGCAAGCTTGCCTAGGGCAACAGCCATATGATGCATACCATCATTGAGAGAACCATTGGCAACAGTTTCAATTAGAGATTGTTGTAATTGTTCCAAACCCTGTGAAAGTGCTTCTTCTGCCTGTTGGGATGATTGCTGCAGACTGTAAATTCCAACAACTTGCTGCTGCGTTAACGGGTCCAATTGTGCTATCAACATCTGATAAAAGATCATATCTTTAGCTTGCAACAAATATCAGATCTAGCCGCAGCAGAGCAAATTTGGTTTTCCAAACTAGAGTTAATAACTTCTATATCCTTACCATATAAATTTTTTTTGACACAATTAGTTCATTTATAAGATAACTATAAAAAATTATCATAATACAAATGAAATTAGTAATTGGTAAAATAAGACTATTACCCTTCTATAGCAAGTTAAATTGCGTTGATAGCATAATTTTTTTAAACATTATCAGAGCATATAAATTACACCCTTCCCGTAATTTAAGAATATAATTAACCCCGTATATAAAGAGTATAATTTTAATAGACTGACAGTTTGTAAGAATTTTTACACTATCAAGTCATTTATAATATAACTACACTTAACAATTGTCATAAAAGACGAGACTAGTAACCTTGAAGATAAGGCAAACTGTCTGTTACAATATAAAGAAAATGGCAGCCTAGTGCACCAAGCTCCCGTTATGCACGGGGTCCGGGGAAGGGCCGGACCACAAAGGTCTATTGTACGCAGCCTTATTCTGTATTTTTGCAAAAGGCTATTTTCACGGCTCGAACACGTGACCTCCTGGTCACAGTGGCGAACCCAGGATTTTAAACAAGCGGGTTCAGTCAAAGACGATAACAACAAGTAGTATAAATGGTGTCGAGTATGATAAGCAGGATTTGGTATATTTTCTTTTTGGGGTTCTTTTTTTTCATAAAGTGATCTCGAAATAAAGTCATTTTAAAGTTTGTGCTCAACAGTTTTAAAAGTTTTCGGCATGTATGAACAAAATATAAAAGCCAATTCATTTTTATTTTTAACGTTTTATTAATTTAACTTAACACATTTAACAAGTTTTCAAACTTTAATAAAAAAATCAATTTATGCACTTTATAAACTTATTATCTCTGATATATCTAACAAAATATAGAACTTTTTTTTATTTATAAATAAGAAGTAGTTATTTGGTTTAGTGTGTAGCTCTCTTTCTTTATTTATAAGTAATTTTGTATATCCTTCTAAGTAATTTAGAATAATTTTCATTGAATTCTAGTAAAGAAACATGTTTGAATAAATAAGAATTAAAGAAACTTAGAGTGAAATAGGAAATATGACAAATAGAAGCCTAAGCTAATATCAAGAAGACAAGCTTCCAATGCGAACAATACGCAAAACCTAAATACGGAGAGGCACCAGCTGGAATCGAAATCAAGGCCTCATGTTATATTTGAACCCTCAGCCTCATGACCGCCCGGGCAAGGAGATGAGTTGCCACGAGTGGGTTCAAATAATTGTTTTATACGAGTGTTTCTCTATTTTTGGATATAATTATCAATACATACCGTATAATTTTTTGACGAAGCGGGTTCAATTAAACCCACTTAATAGCACGTGGGTCCGCCCCTGTCTGGTTACATGGTAGTAACTTTACCAGTTCTACTACAATATACTCCTATTAATTACACTAACAACTTAATTATTTTAATACTTAGATCTATCGTATATATGTTCAAACTATATAAAACATCCTCCATCTTAAACACGAAATACTGAAATCCTTACCTTGATTAGCTCCGAGGGCCTAAAACCGCCCATCCAAAGGAAGCAACGTTCAGCGGGGGTAGTCCACATTCCAGTAATGAGATGAAATACATCAGATTTAGCAGCAACTCCTTTGAGTTGGAAAATTTCATCGTAATGAGCAATATATCCATCTACAATTATTCTAAGATCACCATCTCCTAGATGTGCTTGCAATGCAGTTCGAAGCTCAGAAATGTGCCTTTGATCGTCATCTAACCATCTTGAATATTCCATATCAAACATTGCAGCACCTGCTATGTATATACACGTTTTTTGTAACTACGGTTATTTTAAGGAAGAAATATTGTCCCATGCATGCTATATGAGTATGCAAATACTAAGATGCCATTATACAAGTCTATTATAAAATTTATCCTTAATTCAGAGGCGTACCGGGATTTTAACGCGACAGGGGCATAATATACTACTCAACCAATACCTCCTAAAGGCTTTTAGCGTTCAGGATGCCAAGTGATTTAAATTAATCATTTTCAAAGTATACATATACAAAACTTTTGCCGAAGTTTACGGGGTCGGTGTCCCCTCAACATAGCACATAGGTTCATCCGATCCTTATCATATATTATTATATTGTTTCATTTTATGTGATACACTTTTTTTTGTAGTTTGTCTTTAAAAAATAATATCCTATTTTTAAAAATTAGTTAATCTTAACATTCTCAATTTTGCGCTTAATGACATGACTTATTAGGACCCAATAGAAAAATTCATTGTTTTATAAAAGAAAGAGAAATCTAAAAGGCATGTGTAACTCTCGACACATTACTTAAAAATGATAATTTTGTTACTTTTCATATGTGTCTTGGTCTTTTTAATGATGTTTTTTTATAAATTACGTTTTGTTAGCATGTTCACCAATGCAAAACCATTGAAAAAGATAACACGAACAAGCTCAGGATTGAAACTATGTTATTTTTGCAAAATTTAGTTGATATTAAAACATGTTTCGTCTAAGTTGAGGCTTTAACAATTTTGAAACAAGGGTACTTAGTACTTAATAAATTTTGACACGTTATTATACCTAAAACAGATAATTTGCTACGGTCAAATGAAGAGTACTTTTTTCTTCAGTCCAAATTCAGAAACCAAGAATTACAAGCTTTGACCTGAAAAAATGGCTCTATTGACTGAAACTTACAGTTCTGAAAATTCAGATTTTGGATGCTGCATATTGTCAAAACTGTAAAAACTTTATCTTACATGTCACTATCAAGATTGACCAATTTCATCTTTTTGTTTCATAGCATTAATATATTAACTCCATATCTACCGTATACGCACTGCCACCCTCCACAAGTTTATATTTATAGTATTTTGTTTAATAGGAGTATAAAATACACAAGTTCTATAATTCCAAACCAACCCAAAAAAAACCCCAAAAATAATTTGCCGAGGTGATAAAAAAAGTTTAAACTTTACCAGAGCTGATATTAGCACCTGCAGCAGCAGCACCTCCCATGAAAAGCCCCTGGTTGACACAACCAATCAACATGAAAAATCTATTAATTAAATTTCCATTTGAATTTAGGATATGTTTAGTCAGACAAAAATAATTTAATCAAATATTAGAAAAATACTTTTGATAATTTTCGTCACTTTCAAAGATTATCAAACCTGAGATCTAGCCCTCTGAAGTTCTTGTTCTAGCTGAGCAAGTCTTATCCTACTTGTTTCTAGTTGTTGTACATAAGCCTGCACATACCCAAATATAATACTTCAATATGCAGAGCAGCTTCAGATTTCATGGCTGAAAGAAAGGATAATTTATTTTTACCTTTTTTCTTAGTCTGCTTTTCCTTGCTGCTTCTCTATTTTGAGCTAAACGTCTCAAAGTCTGCAGTAAACAAAATTAACATAACTTATTTTATGAAATCTATTAAAATTATTAGAATATAATAATACTAATAATAACATAATAAAGGGTCCACTGAGGGAACAAGATAAATTAAAGATGGATAATATAATGCTGGCACCACCTTAGCATCAACCACCCTATCTGAGGTTGAACCAACACCCTTTCTCTGCATAAAATAAGTTAAAAATATAAATTATATTATGTAAATTAAATTTAGTTGATTAACATGAAAAGTAAACACTTTTTACAAAAAAATTCTGCAATTGCGTTAAGTTAGGATTTTTCTCCTTATCTTCATGACCTTGTGTCACCTTTTTTATATTCTTAGAAATTAAATAAGAGGTATAACGTGTCAAAAATGGCAGGTATCTTTTGGAAGACTTTATGATATTTGACTAAAATCAATTTGTAATTATATAAACACTGTTTAGACTGTAGGCATATATTATATTTTATTTCCGGAAAAGAATAAAATAGTGAGTATATATCTGATGATGTTAACATGAGCAAATCCATTAAATCACCTGGCATTCTTCTGGATTTGGTTTCTCTACTCCCAACAAAGATTAAAGGACAAGGAGTTAACTACAGTTCTGGGGATGGTAGATGACCATTATGAACTAAAACTTAAACTACAGTTCTAAAAGTTAGTCATAAAAAAACCATTTCATTTTTTTGGAAAGAAAAATGATAAAAAAACAAATAGTATAGTTACTGTAAAGATACTCTGTTTCCCTTATCTCTTGTCAGAATATAAATCAGAAAATCAATAAGATCAGAAAACTCTGCTCTTATTTTATTATCTTGGCACTTGTTGGGATTTGTATTTTTTTGTATCTATACAGAGTGTAAAAAAAAACCTTTTCATAGTTGGATTTTGAAGCTGGTTCACTGTGTGACACTCCTGTTCTTGGACTATCACTTGCCATTTCTTGAAGTTGTTGTTGTGGTGGTTGAAGTTGCTGCTGCTGATTCTGTTCAAGGGACTGGTAATCTGAAGATGGTTTTCCACTGATAGGAGATTCTGGTTCCAAATGAGGTTCACCTCTGCTTGAATAAGTGTTTAGTGCTGAACCTGAATTACTACTCTCTTCTCCTCCTGATTTTGAGCTTCCCTGTATTCAAAAGACGAATTTAAGTTCTATCTGACGATGCAAAAGATAAATGCTCATTAGTAATTTAATAAGAACTTTAACTAGTGGTGAAGCCAAGAATTTTTTCAAAGGTATTCAAACTTGAAAGAAGTGAAAAAAAATTCTTCGGACAAAGAATGTTAAATATATATTATATATATCTAATATCTAATATTTTATCTACATATACACTATATTTTTTCGACACCTATGATCAACTGATCACCCTTTTTAAGACGTGTAGCATCGCCCTGACGTTAACTCACGTATTATCACAACTACACTGATTCAGTAAAAAGATATTACAGTTTCAGGCTATATAACTTAAGTTAGCTCTGAAAATCTCAGAAGCTCCATTGCCAACCTTCCCAAATCAACTAAAGTAAAACTCAACAAGTTTATTGAGAAATACTGTAGAAGTTAAAAAAGAGTTTCCTATTATGGATAAAAGTTGAAGCTATAATAGTAAAAATGGGCAAGATGAATTAATTTTTGGTAGATGTACCCTTGGGGTGTGATGGAATCTCGTAGGCCAAGAAGGGAACATCTCCAGAGTTGCAGCAGGTCTGTTTGTAGTTGCATATAAAGCTGCACAGAATCACAAAAGCAAAATCTCTCAACATCAGCACAATGAAAAATAAAAACAAACAAATTAAAGAGAAAGTAACAAAAAGACTTCCTTTTTATTTTCTTTTTTCTTTTGGTAGAGCAGCAGTTATGGAGTCAGTAAATCATGCAAAGAGTTCAAGTTTCCTTGTATGTAATCCCACGCCATTCAACTATTAGACATATGAATGATTACTGTATTGGAAATAGTAAGCTTCTTACAGAGGACATATTCAAACAACACTACTCTTCATTGCTCTCTCTGCTTTTTTAGGATAAGGAGTTGGTTACACTTTGCAAACGTCAGAAAACTAGAGAAAGAGAGGGAAAAAAAAAGCATACATGCTTTAGCTGCTTCATCATTGCTCATCTTAACTCCTTGTAACACAATAGCTTCTTCTAACTCCCCAAAATCAAAAGCTGGCGGTTCTTGATTACTACACATGAATTGTCAAAAAAAAAAACCATGTTACAAATTGCAAGAAAAATCCTCATATACAAAGAGGCAACAATAACTACTATAGAGGCGCGGCCTTACCCTACCTTGGGAAGGTAGAGAATCCGATAGATACTCAGCTCAAGAAAGATAAGAAACACCTCATATACGAAGAGGAAAGTACAGAATTTTCAAGAGCCAAAAAATAAGATTCTTACTTTGGAGAGGAATGATACATGAAACTTGTATTAGGAGGATTTAGGCCACGAAAAAGTGCATAAGACATATTGTGATGGTGGTGTGAAGGTCCTGATTCAGCTGACAAGCTACCACTCTCTCCTATTCTTTGACTCTCCATGCAAACAACTTTCAGACCATTCTTCAGCTTCCTGATCAAAAGGAAAAAAAAACACAACATATCATTTGATAATACACATATTAGATTATATAGCTTTGAAAAAAATGAAAAAACAAAACAACAATAAAACTACCCGTTTCACCTCAGTTTAAGGATCTTTTGAACAAGACCAACTCTTATTCAGAAACAAGAGACTAAAGGAAGTAAAGAAAGAAACTAAAAAGATCAAAGCTTTTTCTTGTCAAAGCATATATATGTAGCTATATGAAGCCTCAACAAAAAGAGGGTCCAAAGTATATTTCTCAAAACATGTGTTTTTCATTACTAAGTTTGTGTTGCTATTTGTATCTCTCTTGTTGTGGATATGGCAAAGCTAGGCACTTTTTGATAGTATTTCTTTCATGTGGGTCTTTATTATCAGCTTTCTTTTTCTCTACTTCCAAGAAGAAAACTATCTGATTATTCTGTTTGATGGTAGGGGTGTTGCCTTTTTATGATGTTGTTATCACACAAGTAATTATTGTATCAAATTTTGAAACTCACCTATTGGTACAATAATATCTCGTGTACTTGCTGCTGCAAACCTCTTTCTCTCAGGCCTTTTGCGGGGGTGGAAAAAAAAACATAAAAAATAAGAATATTTTATTTCATATATAAAACAATATTATGTACATGAAGAAAAAAAAATGGGGGTAGGGACTTTGGCAGGAACCCACTAGAATCAGTGACTCCAACTCCACTCTCTCTCTCTAACCGCCTGTGTTTTCTTATTGGCCCTTTTTGTAAGAACCCATCAGAGTTGCAAGTACTAGCCACAGAAAAAAGAATAAAATATTTTTTACAACCAAAATCTGTTTGTATTTATTTTGAATAAGAATGAGACAAAGTTTTCTTTGACAAAAAATATGATAATAAAGCTGGAGAAGAAGGTTTACAGTTGTTCCCTTGCTTTAAATGTAGTTCATATTGACTTCCAATATAACATAAGGCCAATGTGAAGGGAAAAGTTAAAAAGAAAGGTGAAAAGTTAGAGCCTTAAAAAAACTGACTTTCTTTTAACATTTGATTAAAATTAATTTTTGCAAAAAGATAACGTTTGAGAATAATGCCCTTATGAAAGAATGTGTTGAATTTTTTTTTGATAATCGAGAGATCATCGAGGGTCAGTAACTTATAGTTCATAACTTGGTGGATAATTGGTTAGTACATCCAGGGGCGGATGTACATGCGTGAAAGCGGTGTCATCCGTTACCGTTTTTTTGAGAAAAAATATTAAATATTTATACTAATATTCTGCAAAAATGAGGTAATATATAATAATGACACCACTTCCTGGTAGAGAGTACTTCTTGGTCTGTTGGTCAAGCTCGTATTTGAGCTTATAAAGATCGTAAGTTCGAATCTGGACCCAGATGTTCAACTTTTTGAAGATCTTTGAGCGATCATTTTTGTTAAAAATTTGAGGCTAAGGAGAAGTGAACCTCGCTTTGCAATAATATTCAACTAAACTAGTGGGGCAGGGTTTTCAACCTGTGGGAAATAATATTAAATTATATTTATTTTTTTTAAATACGACATCGCTTACAAAAAGTTATGCGTACATCCCTCAACCATCTTCAAAGAATGGAGGGGAAATTTTAATTTTTGGTTTTAGCTAATCAAACCAAATCTTGTTAAATGGAGAAGGCACTGCAACTTGTGTTCTATAATTAATTAATCAAGGCTTTGAAATGGATTTGTTTGGTATTATCCTTTTTGTTGATAGGTCAACATCTAAACCCTGTCATCACCTAAAACCATGCTACACCAAGATTCTTTTCCCTTATTAGAAATTTGTTTCATCAACTCTCCCTTGATCACAAGTCCATAGCAGAGTGGACTTTACCATTTTAGTATTATTGATAAATTGATGATTAGGGTCCCTTGTATGGACTACAATGCTTTTGCCTCTATTATTCCAAAAAATGAATATACAACATATAGATATTAAATTTAAGACTGATTTATGGGAGAATATTATTTCTAGTGGTTCGAGGTAAATTTTGTGTCAACACTAGATAATGGTTCAAAATATTTACCATATGTCATTAATAAGGGGCACATAAGCATTTTGGGATTGCAGCCTAAGATCGACATATGGCAAGGATCAAGAGAGATCTTATTATTGCATAGCTCATGTCGGAACACGATAGCATCGAACGTTCAAGTCTCACGATCTCTTCCCTTATGTAAGTTCTCTGAGAACTATTTTTTTTCCCTTCAAATAGGTGCAATTTTGATCATTACTCTTTGTGAAATTGAATAACATTATTGTTAGTCATCTAAATTTATATTCAAGATAAATTTATGATGATAAAAAAGTTACGGTATCTTTGAAAATTCTTGATTTTACAGACGGGTTCACATGACATGATATGGACAATGAAAATTCATATAACCAAACTCAATTTGCTTGAAGTTAAAAGCGTATTTACTATAGTTCTTTATGAATTTTCAAGTACTCAATATTGAGGATAGAGAGAAGGGAATTTTTGTAATAAGTTCATTTGGTGGGGGGAGGTGTTGGAATATACAAATATAAAATGTTTTATTCATCAACCACCTTTGTAGCTAGCTAGTCTGCCCCTACCAATAATTCCTTCTTAAAAACCAATCATTGGACATACAAAAAAAGGTTTGGGTCCAAAAAGGGAGAGAATTTCCAATGGATTAGGTATCCATGCAATTGAGTGCTAATAGCTTTTTGTTCCTCATGGAAAATTCTGAAAATTCCTTTTGAGAAATATGAGAGTTTCCTTGAAATAATATCTAAACATTCCCTTTGAAAATATAGGCTACTTGTTTATACTTAGCTTGCAAGTTGATTGGTTTGGATTATATCTTCATGATATGGGTTCACAAATCTTGTCAGATTAGATTAAGGCTTTGCTTGTCACTTAAGCATGGAACTTAGTTACTAAATATTTATTAGTTGTTTCTTATGTTAGGTATAATTTAAAAAATATCATTGCTTAATTGATACTGGGTATGTTGTTGTTGTATCCTTACTTAATCTCTATTATTTTTTCGCTAATTTCAATCTTGCATCTAAACTTATCCAACCTAATGGATAATCCAAACATAGAAGCCTCTACTCCAGCAATTCTCTAGCCTCGATCATGGCAATAACAACAACAATAATAACTACGTCTCAATCTCAAGCTAATTGGAACTGTCAACTTTGCCCCTGTGAATTTGATTATATTTTAAGTTCCAAACCATCACTATAAAAAATTGAAATTTGCTACGAATTTCGTTGCTAAATCGCTTGTAGCTAACAAATTCTTGATAATCCGTTACTAAATAGGATTAGCAACGGATTTTTTGTTTAGCTACAAAATTTGTCTGTCGCTAATTTCTATTTTTTTTTAGTAGTGCATGTTGCAGTAGGTTGACCATCAACGTAAAAATTTTCATTCCATAACGAGGTCTCAATCCAGAAACAAAAAAAAAATGCTTGCTCTCCTAATTGGAAAGAGAAAAAGAAATTATAAGTGTGCTCTTTTGTAGTGAAAAAACAAGCTCTTTCCAATTATAGGAAAATGGATATTTTTTTACTTTAAAAGTCAAGAAGATTAATGTTAATGATGAACCAAAACTGGAAAAAAAATCGTAATGAACATCATTACAATAAGAAGTGAGAAAATGGTCATGATGTCTGTTGAATGTCCAGTCATATAAATTTCTTGAATTATTTACACTTGTCCAAGAAATTTTCCACATAATTTTGTGATTGCTTTCTTGACTTGAAAACTAGTTCAAAAATTTTCAAAATATTACTCATTCAAATCTCGTACTATAATTATATGGTCAGAATATTACAACTATAAATTTCTACATCAAAATGGTACTTGAAAAGTGGATTTTTTAGTGATTCTTCTTTACTCTTTGAACAAGTCTTCAAAGCAGTTGAAATTGCAGGAATTTCTGACAATTGAAAATCTCAGTACAAATTAATTTATGAATTTTAAGATTTGCAGGCCATGGTTCATGCATATGGGGTTTGACTATCTAGGAAACTAATTAATCTGATAAATTAATCAAAATTGTGAGACAACCCCTGTTAAAAATTCCTCTCAATATGACTTTGGCATTGTTTTTATTTAAAAAAAAATTAATTAGAGTATATTCGTTCATCAAGAAAATTAGGAGGATTAAATTAAACTTCTCTATAATATTGGAGTTGAAAATTTCAATCTTCAATCATCATCGATTGATATGTTTCCCTGTGTGTAAATAATAAGAAAGCAAAATATTTACAACACATTTTGATCATATCTGTGAGTTTGAAGTAGCAGGATTTTATACCAAAGTATCCCCTAAGGTGGCCTTAATTTGTGTCATTATCAGAATTTGCCGGCAATTAATAATTAAAGTAATATGCGCTAATTAATAAATAGACTGAATGATTTATTATAAGTATTTTGAACTATTCTAATAATTATAATAATTATAAGAATGAGAAGGAAGCAGAAAGCTGCTAAAGAAAATTTTGAATTTTTGTCACCCTATTTGAATAAGTGGCTAGGCCTTATTCATACCATGTATATAGTTGTTTTGAAAAAAAAACATTTATAATTATTAAGTACAACAAAACAAACAACAAAGAACTTAGTTTTATTTCCAATTACAAGAGATAATATTATCAGATTATAGTATTTGAAACTTCAACTTGTCATTGAATATACTTAATTTGGAAATAATGAGTGTCATAAAAAATCTAACTACTATTCTTGAGCACACTAAGTTGCTAAAGAAAATTTTGAATTTTTGTCTCCCTATTTGAATAAGTGGCTAGGCCTTATTCATACAATATATACATAAACAAAGTTGTTTTGATTTTCTTTTTTTAATAATTATTAAGTACAACAAAACAAACAAAAGAGCTTTGTTTTATTTCCAATTACAAGAGATAATATTATCAGATTATAAGTATTTGAAACGTCAACTTGTCATTGAATATACTTAATTTGGAAATAATGAATATCACATAAAAGCTAACTACTATTCTTGAGCATACCAGCCACAACTACATTAACATATAAAAATGGTTAAACAACTTTGAAAAAAAAAAAATCAAGAAAGAGGCATCCAAAAGGAAAATTAGAGAAATAAAGTCTAACGCCATATTAGATAAGGAAAACAAATACCTAAAATGGTATTAAAATAATCAAGCCATTTAAAGTATTTTCAGAACCCCCTTCCACAACTTTCGATACATTATCCAGGTTCAAGTGATAAAAATTAATAAACCAGGAAAAAATGGATAAGCTAATCACTTTCATACAGACTACAAAAGAGAAATACTTAATTAATTTGGCAGCTATTATATTTCTATCGATCCAAAACCAACATTATAGATCTCTATATATACTACTTCCTCCATTACATTTACGTGAACCTATTTGATTGAGCACGAAGTTTAAAAAAACGAAGACTTTTGAAATTTGTGGTCTTAAACAAGTCAAAAAGGGGTCCAGAGTATTTGTATGGTTATAAAAGCTTCTCATTAAAGGTAGGATTGGAAGTTTAAGCTTAATTGTTACTAAATTTAGAAATGGGTTATTCTTTTTGGAACAGACCAAAAAGAAAATAGATTCACATAAACTGGAAATGAGGGAGTATGTCTCGTATGGAAGTTGGATTAATTATCCTTAGGGGTCGGTTTAATGGTAAAAAATACGGGTAGAAGGCAGGCAGGTCGGATCGGATATGGGCGGGTTGAAAACGGATAATGTAAAAAAACGGATAAATTATCCGACCTGATCCACATTTAATAAGGATAATAAGTTGATTAACCGGCCGATAATATGGATGTCCATATTATTCATGGCTTCTTGAACATGATCACTTTTGGCAAAATTCCTAGTCCCGCAAATTTGAGGAACCCCCCAATTTGAGTTTTCGCAAATATAAAAATTAAACACATTGATTATCTATTGGTTAAGTGGATTATATATATCCTATCCATATTTGACCTATTTTTAAAAAAATCACTATCCAGCACATTTTTTAGTGAATAATATGAATGTAACTATTTTTTTTAATCCATTTTGCCACCACTAGTCAAAAGTATAGATGATAAAATCCAAATCTTGCTTTTTCTAGTTAATGCAAAATCTTACCATAGGTCACCATTCTGAGCACAACAGAGAGAAAGGTTACAAAAGGGGGGCCTAGCGGTTAATAAAGTGGGTCAAAATCATGGGAGACCAGGGTTCAAATACATAACAGAGAGGAAAATAACGCTAGACAATCTCTCTTCACTTGCCTAAGCCTTAATGGGTAGAGTTACCCAATACCAATGCTCGTAGGAGATAGCAAGCTGGTACCCGACGGAACTCAAGGTGCACCCAAGCTGGTCTAACCGCCACCATCATAATAAATAAAGTCAAACCAGATGTCTTGAATAATGTCTTGAATATGCGGACAGACCAGATGGTCTTATCTGCACAGATTAAAGAAAGTCAATTGTTCAATGTTTTGTAAAGTACCAAACAGTCCTATTTAAGCCCTTGAACTTATTAAGAGAAAGCTATGATGCTCAAAAACCAAGTTTGCTGAATGACCATGCTATTCAACAGAACCATAAAACAGTTCATTCATTAATTAGGTTTGATGAGTCCCAGCATATATTCTGAGTTCTGAGACAAAAGACTCGGCGCTTCTACGCGTCAATATACTCCAGAACAATTGCTTAACAAGTGCACATTTGACATAGCCAAGCTACTTCACAAAGGGCTTACGTCTCGTTTCTCAGACAGACAAAAAAGACACTGTTTCTCCGTGTGTGTATGTGAGAGAGAGGAAGAGCAAGATCTAGAGAGTAAGGAAAATGGCTAGATCTCATTCTGACCAAAGGACTAGGAGATACTCTTCAGCCTTTAGCCATTTACCATTGCAGATCAAGTAGAAGGCACTCAATCACCTAGCAATGTTGAGTAGAAATGGTGATAAAAATGGATTCTTAATAGAACGACTCAATATGAAAGGTCAACTACACAGCATATATTCTAAAGTATAATAATCATAACAAATCATCAATCGAAATTCCAAGGCTGAACGGCTAAAAGATCAGACAGATTTGCATTGAGCAATATTCTGAGGAAGCATAACTGCAATTTGAATAAAATACTAGAAGAAAATCCAAAATAATCAGCACATCTGATACTAAAGTGCAAGAAAACTGGAATCATCCGAAAAGGGGTAGCTAAAATGATGCAGTCAAAGATACAGTCGCCTAGATAGAGAGTAAACCAAAGATGCCAAACTGTTCACACACATTCAATTAACAAATCATCACAACAATAAACAGCAAACAAGCATACGAAGGAAATTCATTCCAGATGAATGAAAACATAGAAAAGAAACAAAATTCCAATTTTCAATAATAAAAATAGTGAAATCTATCCAAGACAATATTGATCAAAACCGCTTGTTGCAGATTATTACTATGACATTTCATTCCACCACCACAGCCAGTGGACTAACATACAAGAGATACAAGTCCTATCAACGAAGCTTAAATCCGTTTGTAGAAAAAACAAATGAGCTTAATCTTAGTTAAAATTCTCATTTCTTTCAATGCATTTTAGTAGTTGATATCTTCTCATACATAAGTTTAAGAAAAAGGTGAACTACGATCTGGCCTCTGATTGCTGCCACTCCAGCCTTCTAGAAGAAAAGAAGGAAAAAGAATCTAAGTTGTCAATTGATTGGGTGATTAACTTTCATCATAGTTATATGAAAAGAATAAGCGGTGTGGTAGACTTCCTACTTTTCCGTCTTTAGACATGACCTGTTGGAACGTGAAAATGTCCAACTTAAGGAAACAACATTTGGAATTTTGACACATTATAGCACACTAGCCCCATCTCCTCTGTTGACGGTGGGTTATAGGTCTCCTGTGAAAGAGAAGAGATTCAATTTGAGATCCAGATCGCTCGCTCAAGAAAAGAATTGCAGTAAATATATATCTGCATGCATTTGCTCAAGGATGTAAAATGTGTATGTATATTGCGAATTCAAACTCCACAAACTGAGAAGAGAAATTACCAAACAGAACCATTTTTTTAAGGCATATCCATATCCACACGGTTGAAGAAAATAGATAAAATAGTCAAATTACGTAAACACATCTAAACAAAATAACATCCACCAATAACCAAAGACAACCATCATCCAGGTCTTGTGACTGTTTGCTTAGCCATGTTGGTAAGCTTACTTTAGGTCCAATCTTTGTTAGGAGTCCTTAAATCTTGTAAGAGATTTGTATGCCAATAGAAGATGTAGAGAATTTCTAGCGTTAGAGAACCTGAAAAATTGAATATCGGTTGAGACGGGTCTAAAAAGAACGACACTGATTCTGAAGATTTATATAACTGACACTGATTGTGAAGGTTCATATAGACGTCACTGATAATGAAGATTCATATAGCCGAAAATGATGTAGTAGTAACTGTTGTTGTTTCTTTTTCCTTTTCCTTTTCCTTTTTTTCTTTTTGGATGGGGGGAGTTGCTGAGAGGAGCTTGGCCATGACTCTATAACACTATGTACTATTTTATTTTTATACAATATGATCATTAGCTATTGTCCATCTAATTTCTATTCTCCACTTCAATTTCTTACTTATTCAACAAGTTAAGGGTTTCACTTTTCAGGCATCGATTTGTCATGCCGTATCTGATAGTAATCAAGGCTCAAGAGAAATGATATTTCATATTGAGTGAATAATGAAATCTAATAACCTAGACAATGCATTTCACCGAATTGTAACAGTTTCATTAATAGGATTTGTCACATACTAGCGGATAGTAATCAAGAAAATTTGACACTTCACTTTGAGTGGAAAATGAAATGAATTCCTAGAGGATGCATCTCATGTCAATTGTTAAATTTGAATCGTCAGTATCATAGCAATAGCTAGTAAGCTGAGCAAATTTCAAAAGGTTAATCCAGTGAAAAGGATGATCATGACGGATGCTAGGCTATCTACTAATTTTTCCTTCTTCTTTTTAGAATCAATTGAAGTGGAGTCGCAGAATCATAAAGAAATTTTACCAGGAAACAATCTGAACCAGTTCATTAAGAAGAATCGATATAAATAAAGAGAAGCAAAGTCTTCAAGTTCAATTGAATACCTTTTCTACCTTGCCTCTGCTATTGTTGATTGAGCCCATTATTCCAAATTAACAAATGTTTCTCATCTACTCAAATTCAAACTGCACATCTACATGAATATATCTCCTCATCAGCTGAACAATAGATGAGGTAAAGCCGGCCAACATTTGGCACTCTTCATGTGTTTTAGTCTCTGAAATCACTCCATGAATAACTAATTTACTGAGATTAGGGCATCTTTGCAGTAGACCAGCAACCCAATGAGTAAAGACGTCATTAATTACCGTCGATCCCAGCTCCAACACATTGACATTCTCTAATAGAGATAACCCTTGTAAACCATAGTGGAGAATTCCCTCCCTTAAGTCATCTCTTAAATCATAACTAAGTGCAAGATGATTTAATTGTGGGAAGCAAAGTGCAATTGTTTCCACATCCACAATCTCGTCCTCTTCATCAAATACAACATCCCATAACCGGAGACTTCTCAATGTGGATGATTTCGAAATCATCTGATAGAACTTGGACCAATTTATCGTGAAATTACTAACATCTACAGTTTCAAGATTATCAACAGCATCACCAACATCGAGATGTATAATACTAACATCATCAATCTTGAAATACGTCAAAGTTCCTTTTCCAATGAGCTCAAAAAGCTCAAGCGCACAGTCTTTTAAGTGCAGATTCTCAAGGCTATCAGTTTCCAATATAAACTTGTCCAAACTTACTGCTTCAACGTAGATACTTTTTAGTGTACTGCTGTTCAGCTCAACAGTTACCTGCGCATCTGACATTGCAATCTCTGGATTCACAAGTGCTAAAGTTTCAATTTTCGGACAAGCTGTCAGTAACAAATTCAGATCCAATGCCGAAATACTGACATAACTTAATGAAAGGGATTTTAGGCAAAGGAACCTCTGATAATTCGGTTCAACCCCTGATACAGAATTATGAGCAAGCACCAACATTTCCAGCTTCTGTCGCCCGCATATATCAAGAATATTGATCTTTGGATTAGTACGAACGTTGTAAAACAACCATTGCAATGATTCTCTTGTGTACATGAGCCAAGCAACCACAATGGAAGCTGAGAACTCGTCCACATCATCCATCAATATCGATAAACATTGTAAGCCTGTTGTTTGAAACAAAGTCTGAGTAATCAGTATCTCTAGCCTACTAGTACTTAGGTCTCGATAGAGTGGCCAATCATGAGAATTGAACGAAAGAGTATGGAGGTGTTTACGACAAGCTTCCCGCCACTTTCTACATGTTGCAGACGCTACAATCACATCCCTCGCTGCCCCTAGTTGGGAGAGGATATTCCCAATGACCTCAACAGGAAGGTAATCCATATCACTAAAAACAAGTAAATAAATATCAGAATTTAAACCCCAAAATGGATTTTATTGCAAGAAACTTAAAATCAAGAAACTTAGTGGGCGTTTGGACATAAGAATTGTCAAATTCCAAAAAAAAGTGAAAAAAAATTTCAAGTGAAAATGGTATTTGAAAATTAGAGTTGTGTTTGGACATGAATATAATTTTGGATTGTTTTTTAAGTTTTGTGAATGATAACATTTTGAAAAACATCTTAAAAAACTGATTTTTTTTAGTCCAAACGGGCTCTTAAAATCAAACCAAATAAAAGGCCAAGTCTCTCGAGCCATTACGATTAACCTAGTAACCCCACAATGGGGCATTAGCACATTATTCAAAGATTTGATTTTTCCCCCAATAATTGCATGAAATTAAAAATTTAACCATCACTAAATAAAGTAAATGACATACATTCACTAAATATACAGACATAGCCAAGCAACAATGCAAAAAATGGGGACGTCTAGAGCACAAGGAACTCACAATTTCTGAAAAAAATGCAATTTGTAACAGAAAACAAGACCAACCCAAGATCTAAAGAAATTTTCAGATTGTAATGCTTAAAAAGATTACATTTTGTGATATACCCAATTGAGAAAACTGCCAAAAAAATTGAATGATTGATGCCATCCCACAGGATCACCAAGAAATGAGAAGCAGAAATTTTGAGGAATCATTATTGTGCCCATGTGTAATATGAGAAGGCAAAGGGGAAAGACTATTGGTTGAATGGGACAGATGAAGAGTGAATCAAGGAAATGGGGTACAAGTACAACTGAGAATTGGAGATCCGCCAACTGCGAGAGACAGTGAGTAGTAATAGATAAGGAAAAAGGAAAAAAAGAAAACAAAAATACACTGATTTAAGTTTGTTTGGATGGGAAGGGAATGAAAAAATAGATCAGAAAGTTAGAATTTTTTTTCTTCTGTTTCTTCAAAAGGTTGAATGATAAGAGAATAATACTTTTGACCTAAACATGTATTTAATGTAGTTATAAAAGTTTCTTATTAAGAGAAAAATAAAAAGTATAAAATTAAATTTTTTTAAATATAAAAATATGTCACTCTTTTTAGAATAATTAAAAAAAATCACATAAATTGAAAATTACTCTTAATTATTTTCTCTGTCTTCTTTAATTAAGAACTTCATATCATTATGTCTTATACTAAGTATCTTAATTAATACTTTACTACTTCGAGCAATAAAATTGTATTTGCTAAAAAAGAAAAAAGTTTACTATAAAAGTAGGGATGACTTTGAGGTTATTCTAGATACCACAAATTGAGAGAATACATTTTTAGGCCAAGAATTTACTTGTTGTGGAAAAATTTAAAAACTCGACACATGATCTTGTAGGAATAGCAAAGACAGATACAAGATGACGTATGTGAATTTCATTCTTAGTGATGCATATGTTTCCTTGTTGGGAAGATTAAAGTCTGAAGATGTGGCAGGTTCTTTGAATCGTTGAAGATGTGGCAGGTTCTTTGAATTGCTTATATAATCACTATAATAATTCTTTTTTTGAGGATTCTAATGATAATATTAGAGGCGATACTAGTATGATGAGTGAAAATGGTGATCTGCTGCTATCTAAGTGGGAAAAACACTTGGCAGATGAGGGAAATATTGAAAAAAAAAGTTTGATCTTGAGATGTATTTGATGGATGATGTGGTGAAGACAAAGGATTTTAATATCTTGAGTTGGTGGAAAGCTTCATCTATTAAATATCCAGTTATTTCAAAATTTGCAAGGGATGTTCTTTCTATTCATATTTCTACTGTTGCGTCTGAGTCGGCTTTTAGTACAAGTGGTCGAATTCTTGATTCATATCGGATTTTTTTATCGCCAAAAACAGTAGAAGCCCTTATTTGCACTCAACAATGGATACGATGACCTACCAAAGAATACAAGTTTCAAGACAGTTTGGAAGACATCCAGAAAATTGAACAAGTTTAAGAAGGTAATTTATATATTCAATTCTTAATGAATATTCTTTTAATATTTTGTATTTTTTAATCCCTAATATGTGAATTATTTTATTTATTTCAGAATATTCAGACTCGCCTTTGAGAATTGATTAGTCGACTCTATTCTTGATGCACCATCTGTGTGAGAATTGGTGTGAGAACTTATTTGATCATTCTTGATACAATTTTAATTTATCGATATCAAACTTAAGTTATCTATGTTCTAGTCGAATACATAAGCATTCTGTGTACGAGAATGGTTAATTGTCTATCAGTTAGACCATCAAGATTCCATTCATAAATGTGTAATAGATATGAAAGATTCAACATAGATATGAAGCTTTGGAATGGATCTGGGAGAAACAAGTACTAAAAGTACCATTTTACACCAGGATCTAGGTAGGCGGGCGGTAGTCCGCCTAGCCATCCAGATCTAGCTGCTTTAGTTCACTTTAAAGGTTGGCGGTAGTCCGCACGACCAATAAGGATTCGAAATATACGAAAATTCTATTATAGTTTAATGACTGTATGGAAGGATCTATATCCTTTTACCCAAGCAAGGGGCCTGTCTAAGCCCGATACATACTCTTACTGAGCCCATGTGTCTAGCAGTTCTAACTGTGAAAGAGGTAGCCCTTTTGACAACTTCAGCGGGCTTTAATGTCACAGCTGGCTAGACGTAGCCACTAAGGCAAAGTCAATAGGAGTAGTACCAGAACCGACTGTACCACCATCTTGGAACCAAATCAAGAAACTATATTAAAATTTCTTTATATTTTGAAAGAGTCTGGATTCTTCATGGTTAATATGCAAGAGAAATTAGTTCTTCAACATAGATATGAATCTATTTAGTCGGACATAGTCACGGCTAGGGAGAGAGACCAAAAATACTAAAAAGAAGAATAAAAATATGTACCTTGTAGGCCGAGAAGCAAGGCCCTGAAGATGAACTTCAAAACTTTTATTAATTCTTGAACTTGATTTACAAACTATAAACTAAGCTATGAACAGTCTCCCCAAGAGCAAGGTGGGAAGCTCTTGGAGGGAAGGATGCCGGGGGTCTATTTGGAAACAGTCTCTCTACCCTAGGGTAGGGGTAAGATCTGCGTACACAACCCTCCCCAGACCCCATTAAGTGGGATTATACTGGGTTGTTGTTGTTGTTGTTGTTGTAAACTAAGCTATGAACTAAGTGTTTACAAAGGGGGTTGGTTGAGAGAGAGAGAGAGAGAGAGAGAGAAAGTAGAGAGAGAGGGGGGGTTTTTCGGCTCTCCTTCTTCAAATGAAGAAGCATCCTTATATAACAAAAAAAAGAATCTTGAATAGTAAAATGGGTCCCACATCTGGGTCCCTACACAGTGTTTTTACTGTAGATAAACAGTGTTTCTACTGTGGATGAACAGTGTATCTACTGTTTAAGTGGGTCCTGGCGGCTGATAAGCTGTCAAGTCTTCTTTTTGTCCAAATTGTGCATTTGTTGGAGGAATTCTTCCACCTTGTCGATATCTCTGTCAGATAATATCATTTCTGGCTGTATAGGTTGTGTATCTTCTACGAGGTCATCACCACTCGTTTCACTTCTCATCGAAGTGTCTGATTTTTCGCACTGATCTAGTGATTGGAGCAGATTTCTTTTCAATCCTTCTAAGTATTGATTTATCAAATCAATTTTATCTCCGTCTTGGATTGATATTCGCCGAGCAATATGTTTAACAGTGCTTTCTTCTATTATCCTCTTTTGAGGGGCCGTTACATATAAATGGACTTGTGTTTTAATAGAATCTAATAATTCTTGTCCATATAACGTCTTTGTTTTGGGATCAGTCTTCATCAATTTGTCCCAAAAATTATTGTAGAATACCCTATATAAACAAGGGATTTGTTCTTCCGTATAACCTAATTCCGGAGTCCATTTATGGATCCAGGGGATTGAAAATTCAATAAAGAAGTAGATTTGATCAATTTTTTCTAGGTAGCAGATATGATCTGCGTGGTATAACTCTGTTAAGAACGGCGAAGCTTTTGTCCATTCTTTGTATAACTTTAGAAATGGTTCGGGCAAAATCTTGGTAGTAGGACCGTGGTATGACCACCAGTTTAAAAACCAGTTAGGGATAGGTCCTGTAAATACCTTTGCGCATACTTTGATAAACCAAGTATGCTTATGTCTCTCATTGTTATAATAAAGCACCCTATCAAATGCTTGAATATAATCCCAATAAGTGAAATTCATAGGTGATTTATTAAGGCTTATCTGCCTTTCTTTCATTGTTGAAATACCCCATTCTTCAACAGATATAATCTGTTTGATAATGACTTTTGAAAAGTTATAAACATTTTCATTCGTGTTATAACCCGAAAAGTGCTGGAATTCTGCACTACCTGTACTGATCAGGATAGTTTCATAATAGGTGCGGGTTTTATATGATTCACCCGGATAGTATAATCCATTAATCAGATATCTCTGAAATATTTTCCACGGTTCTTCTTTTCTCTGAATCTCAGAGTTTTCAAGGAGAAATATCATTTCTCTCTTTGGTAACTTTTCATATGACTTGATATCGTCATTGTCTTCCTCTTTAGCAATTGAAGCAAAAGTATCACTTTGCTTTTTGGATGCTAAATAAGCCTGCAGATGTCCATATAACGGACTATCTTCTGGAATATCTTCCAGATGTATAGAATGTCCTGAGGATTCTCCTGTATGCGGCACCTTTGAGTTTATCAAACTCTTTTTTCCTCTTTGTATTACTGGAGAGTTTGATGAGGATCCGTATGACGATCCCTGAGAATAAGTCCTACTAGGGGAAGATCTTCCCCTACCTCTGCCCCTGGTGACCCATGAAGGGTCCATTCTGTGGAAATTGCAAATCATTATTAAAAAAGTGATTGCAAATCATTATTAATTAAAAAGGATAGCATAATTCTAGTGCTGATATCATCTTGACCGAAGGGACACACATTTTCAATTAACTGAAGAATATCAATAACTTCTTGAAAATTAGAGTGTTCTTCTTCCCTTGTTTTAATAATGTCAGCCATAATAATATCAAGTATAACTTCTTGTAAGTCTCTATTTAATTTAATCACTTTAAGAATAGTGATCAGTACCTTATCATCAAAAAACATGGTATAATAATTCATAATCTATTCTAAATATTCCCGGGATAGAAAATCCGGAAGGAAATTATCAATTCCTTTTTTGTATTGTATTTCAAAATCGAAAGGTGCTAGCTGAGCCTGCCATCTAGCAAATATTAATTTTGAAGCATTGTGCTTAAAATCTTTGTCAAACATGTATTTAACAGATTGAGCATCAGTTTTATCAAAAACTTTTGGTTGTATAAGTCGTCTTGAAATTTTAATACACACTTAACAATTGTTAACATTTCATGCGCCACAGTAGCGTATTTCTTCTGGGCTTCGGTCCATTTACCAGAGTGAAATCTTATTAAGTATTCACTCTTATTATTGGGATTTACTTGTTTCAAAATCCCTCCATATCCAACATTAGACGCATCTGTCTCGATAATCTTTTGCCAAGTAGGATTGGCAAGGGTTAAACAAGGTAAAGATTTAACACGCCCTTTAATACTTTTGACTAACTCAGTATGTTGGTTAGTCCAAGGGTGTTTATGATCTTTCTTCAGCCGATCGTATAGAGGGGCTAGATCTCGTGACAAACTTTTATAAAAAGGGGATATATAATTCAGACTTCCCAAAAATCTTTGTAATTGAGTCCTGTCAGTGATAACATCAGGAAATTTTGAGGCAAAATCAATAGATCTTTGTATTGGGGTAATTTTTCCCTGGCAAATATTATGACCTAGAAAACGAACATTTGTTTGGAATAGACTCATCTTAGATTTAGAAATTACTAAACCGTTTTGTATAACAATTTTCTTGAAAATATCAAGATGCTTGATATGCATCTCCAAAGTTTTGGAAAACACTAATATGTCGTCAATATAAACGATGATAAAATTCAAATATGGGTTAAAAATATCATTCATAATTTTTTGAAATTCAGAAGGGGCATTTTTTAAACCAAATGGCATAACATTCCATTCATATTGTCCAAATGGAACATTGAAAGCAGTTCTATAAGTATGCTCTTTAAATATTTGAATTTGCCAATAACCAGATTTTAAATCGAATTTTGAAAATATATTGGCGTCATATAACCTAGATAGCAAGTCCCTTTTATTAGGGATAGGATACCTAATCCATTTTAGATGTTTATTTAATGGTTTATAATTTATAACTAAGCGAGGATTACCTCGTTCCTTTTCTGCCGCATTATTAACATAAAAGGCAGAACATGACCAAGGAGATTTTGAGGGTTTTATCAAACCCTTTTGTAACAAACTATCAATCTCGTTTTTGCAGAATTCAACTAGCTCAGCATTCATCTGGCAAGGTCGAGATTTAGTAGGAATATCATCCTCAGAGAAGGTTTCTTCGTATGGAAGAGTTACAATATGCCTTTTCCTGTTCCAAAAGGCACTAGGGTGATCGGCGCAAACATCAACGGCCATTTTTTCAGCAATCAATTTAATCTTCTGCTGAACTTTTGCAGATTGTATAGTATCGAATATATTCATACTAAGAATTTCTAATTGTAATGAATCAACATGGCTTTGTTTCATATTAATCAAGACATTAATATCTCTAGTTACGGGATCTGTAACAAAGGAATAGCTTATCTTTTTATCTTGATAATTAGCAGAAAAACCATGTTCATCTATATTATTAAACAGATAAATAGCATTAATAAAAGGTGTTCCAAGTATGATTGGAGGGTATAACTGGTTTTTTACCAAAAAGAAGAAATGTGGAATACAGACTTTATTCTGGCAAATATGAGTATTAGGCAATTTGTACTCTATATCTAAAGCATGACCAGAAGCGGATTTCACCAAATGAGTAGTCTTTTGAAAATATCTAGTAGGAATCAATCCTTCCTGAATGCAGCTTACATCTGCACCACTATCAATCATAGCTATATCAGTTATAGAAAAATTATTATCAATCAAAATAGTACATTTAATATACCATTTGTGTGCAGTAATAATTTGCATCATACCTAAAAATAAATCAGATTTTTCATCAGAAATTTCTTTTCCTTTATCATTAGAAAAATCAGAAAATCCTTTAGTCGAAGATTCAGGTAGAGAATTATTCGTATCAATTTGAGTAATACGGTGATCACAAATCATTTGATTTTGCTTAAGAGACTTAATATCTCTTTTCAAATTTTCTATTTCTTCTTTTAAATCATCAAAAGAAGTATCTCGACTAGGAGTAGTGGACTTTTGAAGTCTTCTATTTATTTCAGATAAAGAATATGGTGCAAAGTGTTCAAATTCGTTTTTGTATTTTTCAACAGATTTTGAACTACTAGAACTTGAACTTGCAGCTAAAGTAATAATTTTTTCACGAAGTTTTTCATCAGTAACTTCTTTTAAAAGTTCTATTACATTGTCAGATGTAATAGTTTTTATATTAAGATCATCAAATTGTGATTTCAATTTATAAAATTCATCACTATCACAAGCACAAATATCATTTTTGCATGTAGTGCAAGAAATATCTACATTTTTATTATTATCAGAAAAATCAATTAACTCAACTTCAGCTTCAGATTCAGTCTCTGAGTAATAGTCAGATTCTGATCCCGAAGTGTATAACAAGCCATAAACCTTATCGTGTAACTCATCATCGAGTTCTAAGGTTTTTAGCTTTTGAAGCTTGCAGTTTGGAGAAATATGACCAAACTTTCCACACTTATAACACTTAATATCAACGAGATCACGTTTGGATCTATTCTTCGCAAATCGAGTAGATTTCCTGTTCGCTTTTCTAGTATCACGTTCTTCCTTAGGCCTATATCTAGACCTCTTTTTCTTATACGGGCTATCCGGGTTAGGGTACCTATGATATTTTGTTTTCTTCTTCCTATTTTGAGTGGAAGTTCCGGGTAAACCAAACTGGGTACAAAAGTCACCTACTTGGGACCTTTCTTTAAGCTTATCTATCTTAAGCTGTCTAGAAAGTCTTAGCTCATTACATAATTTAAGACCTTCTTCTGTACAAACACCTATAAGCTTACTATAGGTATAATTATTATACAGAATCTCTCCGCAACTACCCTTTAACACATTCCTTACTCTTTCAGCAAATAAGGAAGGGAGGCCGTCTATAAACTTGGCTTTCCAGTGTTCATATCTATTCTCGGGTAGTTCCATAACTCTACTCATAAAAGTATCTTTATACCATCTAAATTCACTAAGGGTCTTACATCTAAGTCCATTAAGTAAAGTTCGGACGGTCTGATGATTTGAGGTAAATCTACCATTGAAATGCTCTAAAATTGTAAGTATAAGGGTATAAACTGCATCTTCTCTACCCACTACTAGAGCCATTCCTATGTTATCAACACCTTCGTCGGTTGCAGTAGCATTTATGACGAAAGCCTTTTCCTCTACAGATAAATGATTATCCCACCAGCCACGAAGTTGGCCAGTAAATCCTGCAATAATCATTTTGCAAATAGTTCTATCTGTATTTTTAACACTTTTACAGATAGTCGAATACATAAGCATTCTGTGTACGAGAATGGTTAATTGTCTATCAGTTAGACCATCAAGATTCCATTCATAAATTTCGGAACCGTTATAAGACGTATTAGTCTGATTCCAGTCTCGTTCCTCAATCAACACATCTTGAGGAGTAGGACGAGGATAATAATAGGTCTGCATTCTTGGTTTATCAGCATACCTATGATTTTGTTTAACAATCCCTTTGAGTTTATTAAACTCTGACCAAGTCTCAGTTTTATAATCAGAAATGGTCTCCATTTTATCAGCAAATTTTTTTGATAAATCAATAGGTCTAATATTTAAACCAGAAAGCTTTTTATCTAAAAGCTGAGCTAAGTCATCAAGAGATTTAAATTTAAAATCCTGAATCTCAGGAGGTCTTTGAATATGAGTAAGAATGTTTTGATCAACTGTTTTACTTCCTGAAGTGGAGGCAATATCAGTTGGTCCTTTCTTAGTACCCATTTCTTTTATTAAAATAGTCAAATCATCAAGTTTTTTATCAAGAGAACCAATATGTTCTCCTAAAATTTTAACATATAAACCCAAATAATTGTTTTGAGAAATCAATTTATTAATTTCTGCAATACTAATAGCTGCCACATTATCATCAATAAATTTTTGAAAGGCAGTGAAAGTAATACCAGTATTATTAGGTAAAATAAAGGGAGCCTGAGGAGGATAAATTGCTTTAGTAATATTACCACTCCCGTCTTTATAAGATCTTTCTAATACCTTTATATAAAGAGGTAAATATGTTGTTATAAACCAAGGAACAAAATACATAATTTGATTATGCAAGGCACAAGTTTCATAAAATTCTTGAGATATATTATTTAAATCATCTTTACTATAAGTATCAAAAAACCATATTTTAAACTGGTTCCATTTTTCACTAAAAAATTCCTTTTGAATATAAATACGGGCCCGAGAACCGGGGCTAAAATCAATTTGGTGTGGAATCATTAAATATTATTGGGGTCGAAATCCATCTCGGATAAAGAAGGAATATCCTTATCTGAAATATTGTCATTATCTTGAACAATATTTGTTTGAGGGTTAATCTTAACCCTTTCAACCCTTTTAACCTTTTGATCAGGCTTATCACTAGCAATAGTGTGTAAAGAAGCCGCTCGATTGCGAGCTGGACCGTAAACTGGTTCAACAGGGGAAATATGTTGAATAGCAGGTAGAAGTCTATGATTAGAAAATGAATGTCTATTATAAATAGTAGACTTATCATCAAATTGAATACAAATCCTACCATCTGGATTTTGAGTAACATGCGAAAATTCAGTATTTGACAAGTCGTTAGTAATCTGACTTGGGGATATGACTGAATTTAAAGTCCATGTAGTTGGAAAATTAATTTCCTCCCACCTGATAGGTCTCCTAGTGGTAACCTTGGACTTTGCAAAATTGGTTTCGACCAATATGGTCTGATCCGAAGTATCGTATAACTTACATCTAGGATTCAAAGTAGATAATAGTTTGAAATAAATCCTATAGGACAGACATATAAGTTCAGAACCAGGCGCATAATTATAACCATGCGTTTTCACATTTAAAGTCAAAGCATCAAGAATATTAACATCAGAAAGAGATAGTTGCAGATTGGGTTGAGTATTAAAATATACTGGACCATAGGCCACTGTAGATTCTATCGAACCCATTAGAGACTGTCTGAAATTCAGATTTCTAGCATCTCTAAGAGCTGCTAAAAAGGTCTCTGGTAATCCTTTAAGGGTTAGAGGTTTAAATGCAATTTGAACCATACCAATATGCACATAATGGTAATGATGTTTATATAAATCTATATCATGCTTGTTTAACAAACGAATAGTTTGTTCAGACGAATTTAATGCTAAAGACTGTTCAGTCGTTTTTATCAATTGTTTAGAAGAAAGTTTATCAAACCAACCATAATCATAAATGGTTTTTATAGAAACTTTAGGAATTGTCCATTTATTTAATAAATCAAGGTTTTGAGGTATATCTACCTCTTCAAGTCTAGTACTTTTAGTACTTGTTTCTCCCAGATCCATTCCAAAGCTTCATATCTATGTTGAATCTTTCATATCTATTACACATTTACCATGAAAATTTTCTAGGCTCTGATACCATTTTAACACCAGGATCTAGGTAGGCGGGCGGTAGTCCGCACGGCCATTCAGATCTAGCTGCTTTAGTACACTTTAAAGGTTGGCGGTAGTCCGCACGACCAATAAGGATTCGAAATATACGAAAATTCTATTATAGTTTAATGACTGTATGGAAGGATCTATATCCTTTTACCCAAGCAAGGGGCCTGTCTAAGCCCGATACATACTCTTACTGAGCCCATGTGTCTAGCAGTTCTAACTGTGAAAGAGGTAGCCCTTTTGACAACTTCAGCGGGCTTTAATGTCACAGCTGGCTAGACGTAGCCAGTAAGGCAAAGCCAATAGGAGTAGTACCAGAACCGACTGTACCACCATCTTGGAACCAAATCAAGAAACTATATTAAAATTTCTTTATATTTTGAAAGAGTCTGGATTCTTCATGGTTAATATGCAAGAGAAATTAGTTCTTCAACATAGATATGAATCTATTTAGCCGGACATAGTCACGGCTAGGGAGAGAGACCAAAAATACTAAAAAGAAGAATAAAAATATGTACCTTGTAGGCCGAGAAGCAAGGCCCTGAAGATGAACTTCAAAACTTTTATTAATTCTTGAACTTGATTTACAAACTAAGTGTTTAAGCACGATGCTTCAAAATTAATATTTGCTAGATGGCAGGCTCAGCTAGCACCTTTCGATTTTGAAATACAATACAAAAAAGGAATTGATAATTTCCTTCCGGATTTTCTATCCCGGGAATATTTAGAATAGATTATGAATTATTATACCATGTTTTTTGATGATAAGGTACTGATCACTATTCTTAAAGTGATTAAATTAAATAGAGACTTACAAGAAGTTATACTTGATATTATTATGGCTGACATTATTAAAACAAGGGAAGAAGAACACTCTAATTTTCAAGAAGTTATTGATATTCTTCAGTTAATTGAAAATGTGTGTCCCTTCGGTCAAGATGATATCAGCACTAGAATTATGCTATCCTTTTTAATTAATAATGATTTGCAATCACTTTTTTAATAATGATTTGCAATTTCCACAGAATGGACCCTTCATGGGTCACCAGGGGCAGAGGTAGGGGAAGATCTTCCCCTAGTAGGACTTATTCTCAGGGATCGTCATACGGATCCTCATCAAACTCTCCAGTAATACAAAGAGGAAAAAAGAGTTTGATAAACTCAAAGGTGCCGCATACAGGAGAATCCTCAGGACATTCTATACATCTGGAAGATATTCCAGAAGATAGTCCGTTATATGGACATCTGCAGGCTTATTTAGCATCCAAAAAGCAAAGTGATACTTTTGCTTCAATTGCTAAAGAGGAAGACAATGACGATATCAAGTCATATGAAAAGTTACCAAAGAGAGAAATGATATTTCTCCTTGAAAACTCTGAGATTCATAGAAAAGAAGAACCGTGGAAAATATTTCAGAGATATCTGATTAATGGATTATACTATCCGGGTGAATCATATAAAACCCGCACCTATTATGAAACTATCCTGATCAGTACAGGTAGTGCAGAATTCCAGCACTTTTCGGGTTATAACACGAATGAAAATGTTTATAACTTTTCAAAAGTCATTATCAAACAGATTATATCTGTTGAAGAATGGGGTATTTCAACAATGAAAGAAAGGCAGATAAGCCTTAATAAAGCACCCTATCAAATGCTTGAATATAATCCCAATAAGTGAAATTCATAGGTGATTTATTAAGTTGAAAATGAGTATGAGAAATTCATAGCTTGAGTTAGAATTCCATAACCGTCTTAAAATGTCAATCAAAGTTTCATAATATATGATCTCTCATAGCATTCTTCCTCAGTAGCTTGAGTGGGTATTTTATGCAGTATTCCGCAGTATTTATGTATATCTTGTCAATATTCACATTTGTTAGTCTTTTATAGAACTTTAATTTATTTTTCAGAAGATTTAAGGCTGGATTTTGAAAATTTGGTGAGATCCATAAAGTTTCAAGAACCAAAGACTAAATTCTTTGGTCTTTGGAGCTGCTGCTATTATGTATGAAGTTTGAACACCTTGTGGGAAGATCTTAGTGAAGATATCTTGTGTTCAGTTTATTTTGTGATTTGTAACAAGGATATTTATAGCTCAGGATTAACTGGAGATTATGTTTAGATTGAATTAGCCTAGAATTTTCATAGATTTTTTTTTTCTAACAGTGGAAAAAAGTACTGTTGCTACTCAAATATAAAGGACTAGCATAATTTTTAGACTCTCCTGTCAAGCAATAAACGATTATATTTGCTTGCCTCTTAACCCATCCAGAGAAATATTAGGAATTCTCCTTAATAAAAAAATGACAATAAATATTAGTAAGTGTTAATATTACGAAAATGAGTACTTTTGGTACTCAGCTTCAAGCACACGTTTCTCTTGCCTTCATGCTGTTGTTGTTGTTTTCTGTATAGTACTTCTTATCTGGTATAAATATGGAATGATGGAAGATCAAGTTTTAACTTTTTCACTCTTAGATATATATTATCCTCTTTATCAGCTATCTACAACAGTAACATACGTAAATGTAAATGATATAACTGAAACAAAAATTAATTCGAGCCCACTGAATTCACAGTGTTTCCTTAAGGAATTTAATCCAATCCTAGTACCCAAGGTTATGGATTATTTCCTTCCAGGATAGAACGAATTACACACTTGTGTAGCGGTACTTCAAACCCCAGTATTTCAGCGAACGCAAAGTTCGGCAGCAAATCACACTTACAGTTGCTTTGTTTGTAGTTTTAAAACAATGCAGAATAATGGAGGAGAACTCAGAAGTCGAATGGAAACTATAAGAGGAAGGAATGCAATGTATAGCCGATGTTGAATTCTTACTGAAGAGGATATCAGATTGCAATTCGTTTTTCCAGTGTATACACAGTGTATACAGAGTGTATATCAATTATATACAGATAGTATATCAATTGTATACTGAGTGTTTCAAGTTTTTTTTCCGATGTGTTCTTTATTCTCTACAACTTTTGCTCTATTTATAGCAGTTATGTGAGAGAAATCCGCCCCCTCCATGGTGGAACAAGCATTAGGATATCATGGAGGAAGCACTTACATGGTGGAATGAACACTTGCTTGGTGGGAGGAGCACTTGGCCATGGTGGGAGGTGCACTAGGCATCTTGTTGCTTTCTTGGTGCAACACAATACACGGATTGGAAAACATCCATTACAAACACGGATTATATCACGTTAATATTCACTATTAACAAATAAATTTGGTCCAAATAATTAATCAATCGATCGATCATTTGATCAAATCCAAATCCAAATCTCATTTCTCATTCACTCTCATTTTAAGACTATTTAATCTTAAACAAAAACTCAACAATCCAAAACTCAACAATCCCCCACATGAATGGGGAATGGCTATATCACGGAAGTATGCATGAAAAACTTGTGTGATTTGCAAGCAAGAATTAATTGCATCTGGATAAGTAGGTTTCCCTTTGAACTTTCCGTAGTGAACTTATGTCGGATATACTCGGTCAATCGGTAGATTTGATATCTTTGAACCGTCGAACTTTAGTGTATACCTAGACAACCATAAGTCATACAATCAATCCTTTAACCGTCTTTGGTTCTCATTGTTGTGTTCGTTTCAGCATGAACACTGCCTGGTTTCATAAGTGCGTAGAGAATTGGCCTTGCAAAATTCTCCTTGAAGCGGCTAACACTTCACACTTACATAGGTGATTCCTAAATGTGTCATCCCGTAGATACACTATTTGATATACCCTGTATCAAATTTAGAAATCATTAAAAAGCCTTAATGCTTTATCCTTGGTACTGAACATTGTCTCATCACGAAAATGGACTAAAATTTTTTGTTGACAATGTTGAACCGTCATTAATGACTTTGTTTGATCTCCTTGAACCTAGATCTTGGGATCTCCAGTCTTCTAGGTAGAGTTACCGCCACAATGACTTGTTCTCAGCCATAGTCTCATTCCCCTCGATGATTTCTCAACTACCTCTCTAGTTAGGCCTTTTGTAAGTGGATCCGACATATTATCACTTGACTTTACATAGTCAATCGTGATAATTCCTCTAGAGAGAAGTTGCCTAACGGTTTTATGTCTTCGTCATATATGACGAGATTTAACGTTATACATAACGCTCCCAGCCCTTCCAATTGCCGCTTGGCTATCACAGTGTATGCATATTGGTGCCAACAATTTGGGCCAAAATGGAATGTCTTCCAAGAAATTCTGGAGCCATTCAGCTTCTTTACCGGCTTTATCTAAGGCAATGAACTCAGCTCCATTGTAGAGCGGGCAATACATGTTTGTTTGGACGACTTCCAAGATACCGCTCCTCCACCAATAGTAAATACATATCCACTTGTGGACTTCGAATCAGTTGAACCGGTGATCCAATTTGCATCACAATATCCTTTAATCACCGCAGGATATTTACTGTAGTGCAAATCAAAGTTTTGGGGTATGTTCTAAGTGTCCCAAAACTCGTTTTATTGCCATCCAATGAGATTGACCTGGATTGCTCGTGTATCGACTTAGTTTACTTATAGAACAAGCTATATCTGGTCGTGTACAATTCATGATGTACATTAATCATCCCAACACACGAGCATAATCCAATTGTGATATGTTTTGGCCTTTATTCTTTGCTAGTGCAAGATTTACGTCAATTGGAGTCTTTGCAACTTTAAAGCCCAAGTGCTTGAATTTTTCAAGTACTGTCTTAATATAATGAGATTGTGACAATGCCAGACCTTGAGGAGTCTTTTGGATCTTAATCCCCATAATTAAATCCGCAATTCCCAAGTCCTTCATATCAAACTTGCTAGTTAGCATACGCTTAGTAGCATTTATGTTGGCAAAGTTATTACTCATTATCAGCATATCATCCACATATAGGCAAACAATGACTATGTGATTTGGAACATTTTTAATGTACACACATTTATCACATTCATTTATCTTAAAACTATTTGACAACATTGTTTGGTCAAATTTTGCATGCCATTGTTTGGGTTCTTGTTTTAGTCCGTAAAGGGACTTAACAAGTCTACATACCTTATTTTCTTTACCTGGAACCACAAACCCTTCAGGTTGTTTCATGTAAATTTTTTCCTCCAACTATCAATTTAAGAAGGTCGTTTTAACATCCATTTGATGAATTTCAAGACCATACACTGCAGCTAATGCTACTAACATCCGTATAGACGTAATCCTTGTAACTGGGAGTATGTATCAAAGTAGTCAAGACATTCTCGTTGTCTATACCCTTTGACAACAAGTCTTGCCTTAAATTTATCAATAGTGCCATCATCTTTCATTTTTCTCTTAAAAATCCATTTAGAACCCAAAGGTTTTTTTTCAGGAGAAAGATCAACCAATTCCCATGTATGGTTGTTCAATATGGATTCTATTTCACTATTGACTGCCTCTTTCCAGAACAATGATTCCGAAGAAGACATAGCTTCTTTAAATGTTCGAGGCTCATTTTCCAATAAGAAAGTCACAAAATCTGGTCCAAACGAAGTAGACATTCTTTGACGTTTACTACGTCTTGGATCCCCCAGATTAAATGTACTTTCTTTTGTTTCTTCCCGAGGTCGTTTAGATCCTTCACCAATTGACTCCCATTCCTTTTTATACGGATATATATTTTCAAAGAACTCAGCATTATCTGATTCTATAACCGTATTATTATGAATGTCGGGATTTTCTGATTTATGAACCAGAAATCGATATGCTTTACTATTAGTCGCATCTCCTATGAAAACACAATCAACTGTTTTCGGTCCTATTTTTAACCTTTTGGGTTTAGGAACTTGCACTTTTGCCAAACACTCCCACACTTTAAAATAATTCAAGTTGGGCTTCCTTCCTTTCAATTTTTCATATGGAATGGATTGTGTTTTGCTATGGGGTACTCGATTTAGTATTCGGCTGGCCGTAAGAACGGCTTCCCCCCACAAGTTCTGTGGCAAACCAGAACTTGTCAACAATGCGTTCATCATCTCCTTTAATGAACGATTCTTTCTTTCCGCAATCCCATTGGATTGGGGCGAGTAAGGGGCTGTTGTTTGATGAATAATTCCATATTCTAAACATATTTGTTCAAAAGGAGATTCATATTCACCACCCCTATCACTTCTTATCATTTTAATTTTCTTGTTAAGTTGCGTTTCAACTTCATTTTTGTATTGGTTGAATGCGTCTATTGCTTCATCTTTACTATTAAGTAAGTAAACATAGCAATATCGAGTACTATCGTCAATAAAAGTTATGAAATACTTCTTTCCACCGCAAGATGGTATTGACTTCATGTCACAAATATCTGTGTGAATTAAGTCTAAAGGATTTGAATTCCTTTCAACCGACTTATAAGGATGCTTAACATACTTAGATTCCACACATATTTGACATTTTGATTTTTCGCATTCAAACTTAGGCAATACTTCCAGGTTAATCATTTTCGCAAGGTTTTATAATTGACATGACCCAAACGTACATGCCATAAATCATTTGACTCAAGTAAGTAAGAAGAAGCTGAAGTTTTATTGTTAGTTTCAACAACTATTACATTCAGCTTGAAAAGGCCCTCAGTAAGGTAACCTTTTCCTACAAACATTTCATTCTTACTAATCACTACCTTGTCAGATACAAAAATGCACTTGAAACCGTGCTTTACAAGAAGTCCAGTAGAGACTAAGTTCTTCCTAATCTCGGGAACATGAAGGACGTTGTTCAAAGTCATGACCTTGCCAGAAGTCATCTTGAGAAATATCTTACCGTATCCTTCAATGTTTGTTGTAGCAGCATTTCCCATAGAGAGCGTCTCTTCGGGTCCAGCAGAAGCATATGTAGAAATTGCTTCCCTCACAGCACAAACATGGCGAGTGTCTCCAGAATCAATCCACCACTCCTTTGGATTTTCTACCAGGTTGCATTCAGAAAGCATGGCGCACAAGTCATCAGAATCATCATGCTTTTCTACCATGTTTGCTTGACCCCTTTGCTTGTCTTTCTTTCAAGCACGACATTCCGTAGATTTGTGTCCGATTTTCCCACAGTTGTAGCAGTTTCCACTGAACCGCTTCTTGCTTGGGTTGTATTTCGGACCAGAAGCCTTCTTTCTCTTTTTGTTATCTTCAACAATATTTGCTCCCATTATTGTTGAATTTCCACGGCCTCTCCTTTCAGCAGCTTTATTGTCCTCTTCGATTCTCAATCGAACAATGAGATCTTCAAGGGACATCTCCTTTCGTTTGTGTTTCAAATAATTTTTAAAGTCCTTCCACAATGGAGGCAACTTCTCAATTATTGCTGCTACTTGGAATGCCTCATTGATGACAAGACCTTCAATGAAAATTTCGTTAGTAAAATTACTAAAATTTTTACTTTCAACATTAGCATTCATTTGAAATATACCTTCAACAAGTAGATCATGAATAATCACTTGTAACTCCTGGACTTGGGTAATAACAGACTTGCTATCTACCATTTTGTAGTCCAAAAATTTTGCAGCGACGAATTTCTTCATCCCAGCATCTTCAGTTTTGTATTTCTTTTTAAGCGCATTCCACAATTCTTTTGACGTCTCCACGCCACTGTATACATTATACAGATTATCCTCCAGTCCGCTAAGAATATAATTCCTGCACAAGAAGTCAGAATGCTTCCATGCTTCAATCACGAGAAAGCTATCATTCTCTGGAGTTTCATCTGGAAGATCAGGAACATCTTCCTTGATGAACTTCTGTAGACATAACGTAGTCAAGTAGAAGAACATCTTTTGTTGCCAGCGCTTGAAATCCATCCCGGAAATTTTTTCGAGTTTCTATGTTGGTGCGAACGCCGGAGTTTGACTTGTCGATGCGTTGGCAGTTATCATCGGAACAACTTAATTTCCGTCATTTGCCATTTTTACTGTAAAAATGACACAAACAAACGTTTAATAAACGTTTAAAACTGGAGGGAAAAATCACGTAGATTTTAATCTCCAACAAAATGCCACGAAGACTTTACTCTCTAAATGGGAGTACACAAAACAACAAAGGTTTTAAGTTTTCAGAATAATAAAAGTAACACAAATACAGAATTAAAATTATTAAATTCCTTAAGCTCCTGTATAGTACTTCTAATCTGGTATAAATATGGAATGATGGAAGATCAATTTTTAACTTTTCCACTCTTAGATATATATTATCCTCTTTATCAGCTACCTACAACAGTAACATACGTAAATATAAATGATATAACTAAAACAAAAATTAATTCGAGCCCACTGAATTCACAGTGTTTCCTAAAGGAATTTAATCCTCTCATAGTACCTAAGGTTATGGATTATTTTCTCCCAGGATAGAACGAATTACACACTGGTGTAGCGGTACTTCAAACCCCAGTATTTTAGCGAACGCAAAGTTTGGCAGCAAATCACACTTACAATTTCTTTGTTTGTAGTTTTAAAACAATGCAGAACAATGGAGGAGAACTCAGAAATCGAATGGAAATTCTGAGAGGAAGGAATGCAATGTATAGCCGATGTTGAATTCTTACTAAAGAGGATATCAGATTGCAATTCGTTTTTTTCCAGTGTACAGTGTATATAGAGTGTAGCTTAAGTGTATACAGAGCGTATATCAATTATATATAGTGTATATATCAATTGTATACTGAGTGTTTCGAGTGTTTTTTTTCCGATGTGTTCTTCTTTGTCTACAACTTCTGCTCTATTTATAGCTGTCATGTGAGAGAAATCCGCCCCCTCCATGGTGGAACAAGCATTAGGATATCATGGAGGAAGCACTTACATGGTGGAATGAACACTTGCTTGGTGGGAGGAGCACTTGGCCATGGTGGGAGGTGCACTAGGCATCTTGTTGCTTTCTTGGTGCAACACAATACACGGATTGGAAAACATCCGTTACAAACACGGATTATATCACGTTAATATTCACTATTAACAAATAAATTTGGTCCAAATAATTAATCAATCGATCGATCATTTGATCAAATCCGAATCCAAATCCATATCCAAATCCCATTTCCCATTCACTCTCATTTTAAGACTATTTCATCTTAAACAAAAACTCAACAATCCAAAACTCAACAATCCCCCACATGAATGGGGAATAGCTATATCACGGAAGTATGCATGAAAAACTTGTGTGATTTGCAAGCAAGAATTAATTGCATCTGGATATTAGGTTTCCCTTTGAACTTTCCGTAGTGAACTTATGTCGGATATACTCGGTCAATCGGTAGATTTGATATCTTTGAACCGTCGAGCTTTAGTGTATACCTAGACAACCATAAGTCACACAATCAATCCCTTAACCGTCTTTGGTTCTCATTGTTGTGTTCGTTTCAGCCATGAACACTGTCTGGTTTCATAAGTGCGTAGAGAATTGGCCTTGCAAAATTCTCCTTGAAGCGGCTAACACTTCACACTTACATAGGTGATTCCTAAACGTGTCATCCCGTAGATACACTATTTGATATTCGCCGTATATGACGAGATTTACCGTTATACATAACGCTCCCAGCCCTTCCAATTGCCGCTTGGCTATCACAGTGTATGCATATTGGTGCCAATGGTTTGGGCCAAAATGGAATGTCTTCCAAGAAATTCCGGAGCCATTCAGCTTATTCACCGGCTTTATCTAAGGCTATAAACTCAGCCTCCATTGTAGAGCGGGCAATACATGTTTGTTTGGACGACTTCCAAGATACCTCTCCTCCACCAATAGTAAATACATATCCACTTGTGGACTTCGAATCAGTTGAACCGGTGATCCAATTTGCATCACAATATCCTTTAATCACCGCAGGATATTTACTGTAGTGCAAATCAAAGTTTTGGGGTATGTTCTAAGTGTCCCAAAACTCGTTTTATTGCCATCCAATGAGATTGACCTGGATTGCTCGTGTATCGACTTAGTTTACTTATAGAACAAGCTATATCTGGTCGTGTACAATTCATGATGTACATTAAGCATCCCAACACACGAGCATAATCCAATTGTGATATGCTTTGGCCATTATTCTTTGCTAGTGCAAGATTTACGTCAACTGGAGTCTTTGCAACTTTAAAGTCCAAGTGCTTGAATTTTTCAAGTACTGTCTTAATATAATGAGATTGTGACAATTCCAGACCTTGAGGAGTCTTTTGGATCTTAATCCCCAGAATTAAATCCACAATTCCCAAGTCCTACATATCAAACTTGCTAGTTAGCATACGCTTAGTAGCATTTATGTTGGCAATATTATTACTCATTATCAGCATATCATCCACATATAGGCAAACAATGACTATGTGATTTGGAACATTTTTAATTTACACACATTTATCACATTCATTTATCTTAAAACCATTTGACAACATTGTTTAGTCAAATTTTGCATGCCATTGTTTGGGTGCTTGTTTTAGTCCGTAAAGGGACTTAACAAGTCTACATACCTTATTTTCTTTACCTGGAACCACAAACCCTTCAGGTTGTTCCATGTAAATTTCTTCCTCCAACTATCCATTTAAGAAGGCCGATTTAACATCCATTTGATGAATTTCAAGACCATACACTGCAGCTAATGCTACTAACATCCGTATGGACGTAATCCTTGTAACTGGGGAGTATGTATCAAAGTAGTCAAGACCTTCTCGTTGTCTATACCCTTTGACAACAAGTCTTGCCTTAAATTTATCAATAGTGCCATCATCTTTCATTTTTCTCTTAAAAATCCATTTAGAACCCAAAGGTTTATTTCCAGGAGGAAGATCAACCAATTCTCATGTATGGTTGTTCAATATGGATTCTATTTCACTATTGACTGCCTCTTTCCAGAACAATGATTCCGAAGAAGACATAGCTTCTTTAAATGTTCGAGGCTCATTTTCCAATAAGAAAGTCACAAAATCTGGTCCAAACGAAGTAGACGTTCTTTAACGTTTACTACGTCTTGGATCCCCCTGATTAAATGTACTTTCTTTTGTTTCTTACCGAGGTCGTTTAGATCCTTCACTAATTGACTCGCATTCCTTTTTATATGGATATATATTTTCAAAGAACTCAGCATTATCTGATTCTATAACCGTATTATTATGAATGTCGGGATTTTCTGATTTATGAACCAGAAATCGATATGCTTTACTATTAGTCGCATATCCTATGAAAACACAATCAACTGTTTTCGGTCCTATTTTTACCCTTTTGGGTTTAGGAACTTGCACTTTTGCCAAACACTCCCACACTTTAAAATAATTCAAGTTGGGCTTCCTTCCTTTCCATTTTTCATATGGAATGGATTGTGTTTTGCTATGGGGTACTCGATTTAGTATTCGGCTATCCTTAAGAACGGCTTCCCCCCACAAGTTCTGTGGCAAACCAGAACTTATTAACAATGCGTTCATCATCTCCTTTAATGAACGATTCTTTCTTTCCGCAATCCCATTGGATTGGGGCGTGTAAGGGGCTGTTGTTTGATGAATAATTCCTTAGTCTAAACATATTTATTCAAAAGGAGATTCATATTCACCACCCCTATCACTTCTTATCATTTTGATTTTCTTGTTAAGTTGCGTTTCAACTTCATTTTTGTATTGCTTGAATGCGTCTATTGCTTCATCTTTACTATTAAGTAAGTAAACATAGCAATATCGAGTACTATCGTCAATAGAAATTATGAAATACTTCTTTCCACCGCGAGATGGTATTGACTTTATGTCACAAATATCTGTGTGAATTAAGTCTAAAGGATTTGAATTCCTTTCAACCGACTTATAAGGATGTTTAACATACTTAGATTCCACACATATTTGACATTTTGATTTTTCGCATTCAAACTTAGGCAATACTTCCAGGTTAATCATTTTTCGCAAGGTTTTATAATTGACATGACCCAAACGTACATGCCATAAATCATTTGACTCAAGTAAGTAAGAAGAAGCTGAAGTTTTATTATTAGTTTCAACAACTATTACATTCAGCTTGAAAAGGCCCTCAGTAAGGTAACCTTTTCCTACAAACATTTCATTCTTACTAATCACTACCTTGTCAGATACAAAAATGCACTTGAAACCGTGCTTTACAAGAAGTCCAGTAGAGACTAAGTTCTTCCTAATCTCGGGAACATGAAGGACGTTGTTCAAAGTCATGACCTTTCCAGAAGTCATCTTGAGAAATATCTTACCGTATCCTTCAATGTTTGCTTTAGCAGCATTTTCCATAAAGAGCGTCTCTTCGGGTCCAGCAGAAGCATATGTAGAAAATGCTTCCCTCACAACACAAACATAGCGAGTGGCTCCAGAATCAATCCACCACTCCTTTGGGTTTCCTACCAGGTTGTATTCAGAAAGCATGGCGCACAAGTCATCAACATCATCATGCTTTTCTACCATGTTTGCTTGACCCCTTTGCTTGTCTTTCTTCCGAGCACGACACTCCGTAGATTTGTGTCCGGTTTTCCCACAGTTGTAGCAGTTTCCACCGAACCGCGTCTTGCTTGAATTGTATTTCGGACCAGAAGCCTTCTTTCTCTTTTTGTTATCTTCAACAATATTTGCTCCCATTATGTTGAATTTCCACGGCCTCTCCTTTCAGCAGCTTTATTGTCCTCTTCGATTCTCAATCGAACAATGAGATCTTCAAGGGACATCACCTTTCGTTTGTGTTTCAAATAATTTTTAAAGTCCTTCCACCATGGAGGCAACTTCTCAATTATTGCTGCTACTTGGAATGCCTCATTGATGACAAGACCTTCAATGAAAATTCGGTTAGTAAAATTACTAAAAATATTACTTTCAACATTAGCATTCATTTGAAATATACGTTCAGCAAGTAGATCATGAATAATCACTAGTAACTCCTGGACTTGGGTAATAACAGACTTGCTATCTACCATTTTGTAGTCCAAAAATTTTGCAGCGACGAATTTCTTCATCCCGACATCTTCAGTTTTGTATTTCTTTTCAAGCGCATTCCACAATTCTTTTGACGTCTCCACGCCACTGTATACATTATACAGATTATCCTCCAGTCCGCTAAGAATATAATTCCTGCACAAGAAGTCAGAATGCTTCCACGCCTCAATCACGAGAAAGCTATCATTCTCTGGAGTTTCATCTGGAAGATCAGGAATATCTTCCTTGATGAACTTCTGTAGACATAACGTAGTCAAGTAGAACAACATATTTTGCTGTCAGCGCTTGAAATCCATCCCGGAAAATTTTTCGGGTTTCTCTATCGGTGCCAACGCCGGAGTTCGACTTGTCGATGCGTTGGCAGTCATCATCGGAGCAGCTTGATTTCCATCATTCGCCATTTTTATTGTAAAAATGACACAAACAAACGTTTAATAAACGTTTAAAACTGGAGTGAAAAATCACGTAGATTTTAATCTCCAACAAAACGCCACGAAGGTTTTACTCTCCAAATGGGAGTACACAAAACCACAAAGGTTTTAAGTTTCCAGAATAATAAAAGTAACACAAATACAGAAATTAAAATTTTTAAATTCCTTAAGCTTGTTGTTGTTGTTTCCTGTATAGTACTTCTAATCTGGTATAAAAATGGAATGATGGAAGATCAAGTTTTAACTTTTCCACTCTTATATATATATTATCCTCTTTATCAGCTACGTACAACAGTAACATACATAAATATAAATGATATAACTGAAACAAAAATTAATTCGAGCCCATTGAATTCACAGTGTTTCCTTAAGGAATTTAATCCCTTCCTAGTACCCAAGGTTATGGATTATTTTCTCCCAGGATAGAACGAATTACACACTGGTGTAGCGGTACTTCAAACCCCAGTATTTCAGCGAACGCAAAGTTCGGCAGCAAATCACACTTACAGTTGCTTTGTTTGTAGTTTTAAAACAATGCAGAACAATGGAGGAGAACTCAGAAGTCGAATGGAAATTCTGAGAGGAAGGAATGCAATGTATAGCCGATGTTGAATTCTTACTGAAGAGGATATCAGATTGCAATTCGTTTTTCCAGTGTATACACAGTGTATACAGAGTGTATATCAATTATATACAGAGTGTATATCAATTGTATACTGAGTGTTTCGAGTGTTTTTTTCCGGTGTGTTCTTCTTTCTCTACAACTTCTGCTCTATTTATAGCAGTTATGTGAGAGAAATTCACCCCCTCCATGGTGGAACAAGCATTATGATATCATGGAGGAAGCACTTACATGGTGGAATGAACACTTGCTTGGTGGGAGGAGCACTTGGCCATGGTGGGAGGTGCACTAGGCATCTTGTTGCTTTCTTGGTGCAACACAATACATGGATTGGAAAACATCCGTTACAAACACGGATTATATCACGTTAATATTCACTATTAACAAATAAATTTGGTCCAAATAATTAATCAATCGATCGATCATTTGATCAAATCCGAATCCAAATCCAAATCCAAATCCCATTTTCCATTCACTCTCATTTTAAGACTATTTCATCTTAAACAAAATTCAACAATCCAAAACTCAACACATGCATGCACATAGATTTATTAAAAAGAATTTCATTTTTCTGAATAGTTCTTACGTGCATGAATCTAGTCCTTTGTATACGATTAAAATTTTACTACGTAATCGAGATTAGGAGTTCACGTCGAGTGTCAACCTCGCAATGAATCGGGCTATAGCACGAAGACGAGGTGTTGAGTTCAAGAATCGAGGTGTCCCTCGAGATCGAGGCCAACGGCAATCGAGACTAAGTATGACCGACTTCGAGTGGAGTGCAATAACGGAAAGGTGAGATATCCGTAATCAGTCGAAGATCACAACGGAAATCCCGGAATAGATCAAATCAAGGGCGGTTATTTGTACCAATCATGGGATTTACTTCCATAATTAGAATTGTACCATAATTAGGATTCCTCTAGTATATAAAGTGGAGTCCCCCATCATTTGTAAGGGACCGATATTCACGAATATCAAAGCAATATAATATTTTTTTTCTTTTGATCATCAACTTGCTGCTCTTTAACTGTTCTTACTTTACCAAGCTCGAAGGTTCATTAGCTCGAGGGCATTGACCAAACACTGGTTTACTTTGTATTATTGTCAATTTGCATCATTTATCTTTACGTTTATCAATTGGTATTAGGTGAAATCATATATCCTTAAAACCACATTATAAGTTTAATTGTTACTCGATTTTTAGGGTAAACATCCTTACATGACCGAATATTTAATTTACTAATATCTCATAATTTCAAGAAAAAGAATTAATGTAAAATGAAAATTTGAATAAACAAATAATTAGAAGTACCTCTAGAGTAACCATTTTATTGCAAACCATAGTAAAATACACATCAATTTCATGGCACAAGAGAATCCAAGAAGAAAGAGAAGAAGAAGAGAGACACAATTAAATGAAAAACCAAAAGCCATCTTCTAAAGCTCAATATTTTTCCTTTAATCCTTTGTATTATTCTCACACTGTGTTGCAACAGGGAATGTCAAGCCCAAAGATTGAAATTTCTCCATCATTATATGGTCAATCGATTTCGCCATATGTCAAAAGATTCTTCCAATCATCAATCTCTCCTTTACGAAAAAAGGCACTGTTATTGATTTTAATCCAAGGTTTTGGGTTATGTCTGTTAGTACACTGTATTTGTAAAATAATTTTGGAAATATAAATGAATATAAACAGAAGTGAACATAAACAGAAATGAATGAAAACCAATTTGAGCCCACTGAATTCACAGTGTTTCCTTAAGAAATTTAATCCCCTCCTAGTACCCAATGTTATGGATTATTTCTTCCCAGGATAGAACAAATTACACACTGGTGTAGTCGTACTTCAAACCCCAGTGTTTCAGCGAACACAAAGTTCGGTAGCAAATCACACTTACTATTTATTTGTTTGATGCTAAAAGTATGCAGAAGAAGGAGGAGAAACTGAGAAAATCGTAGTGAAATTTTGAGCAGAATAGTGTTGTATTTATAGCCAAAGTTGGACTGAAATCTGAAGAGATGCAACTCTTCAGAATGGTTGTTTCTGCAAAATGGCCACAACATAAATGCCATTATATAAATAGGCTATTTACTCAACAATAAAGAGAGAAAATAAAGAGGGAAAATTGAAGAGGGTAGTTAATTTTCTGTTACCAAGACAGAAAAACGGATTGGATTTAATATTAATATTCTGTTATTAAAATAAATATTTAATAATATTTCTGTTAATATTTTACTATTAACAAATAAATTTGGTCAAAAAAGTTAATCAATCAATCGATCATTTGACCAAATCCAAATCCAAATCCAAATCTGAATCCGAAGCCGATCGAGCGACGACGATGACGGCGCGAGGCTTGCCTTCTTCTCAACTCTTTAAGAGCTAGAAGAAACGCAATTGCTTATATACCCATAAAAACCTCTTCCTCTTCCAATATGGGACAATGTCCATTTAACAAGGGGGAAACATAAAATTTCACTCAAAATTTTTATTTCCCTCCATTTCTCATTCACCCTCTTTTAAGTATTTAATATATTAATTAAATACATAAAAAACCCAACAATCCCCCACATGAGTGGGGAATGGCTATATCACGGAAGTACGCATGAAAAACTGTGTGATTTGCAAGTAAGGATTAATTGCATCTGGATAAGTAGGTTTCTCTTTGAACTTTCCGTAGTGAACTTATGTCGGATATACTTGATCAATCGGTAGATTTGATATCTTTGAACCGTCGAACTTTGGTGTATACCTAGACCGCCACAAGTCACACAACCAACCCTTAACTGTCTTTGGTTATCATTGTTGTGTTCGTTTCAGCCATGAACACCGTCTGGTTTCATAAGTGCGTAGAGAACTGGCCTTACAAAGTTCTTCTTGAAGCGACTAACACTTCACACTTACATAGGTGATTCCTAAACGTGTCATCCCGTAGATACACTATTTGATATATCCCGTATCAAATTTAGAAATCATTAAAAATCCTTAATGCTTATCCTTGGTACTGAACATTGTCTCATCACGAGAATGGACCAAAATTTTAGTTGACAATGTTGAACCACCATTAATGACTTTGTTTGATCTCCTTGAACCTAGATCTTGGGATCTCCAGTCTTCTAGGTAGACTTACCGCCACTATGACTTGGTCTCGACCACAGTCCCATTCCCCTTGATAAATTCTCAACTACCTCTCTAGTTAGGCCTTTTGTAAGTGGATGCGACATATTATCACTTGACTTTACATAGTCAATCGTAATAATTCCTCTAGAGAGTAATTGTCTTACGGTTTTATGTCTTTGTCGTATATGATGAGATTTACCGTTGTACATAATGCTCCCAGCCCTTCCAATTACCGCTTGACTATCACAATGTATGTATATTGGTGCCAACGGTTTGGGCCAAAATGGAATATCTTCCAAGAAATTCCGAAGCCATTCATCTTCTTCACCGGCTTTATCCAAGATATGAACTCAGCCTCCATTGTAGAGCGGGCAATACAAGTTTGTTTGGACGACTTCCAAGATACCGCTCCTCCACTAATGGTGAATACATATCCACTTGTGGACTTGGAATCAGTTGATCCGGTGATCCAATTTGCATCACAACATCCCTCAATGACCGCAGGATATTTACTGTAGTGCAAAGCAAAGTCCTGGGTATGTACTAAATACCCCAAAACTCATTTCATGGCCATCCAATGAGATTGACCTGGATTGCTCGTATATCGACTCAATTTACTTATAGCACAAGCTATATCTGGTCGTGTACAATTCATGATGTACATTAAGCATCCCAACACACGAGCATAATTCAATTGTGACATGCTTTGGCCTTTGTTCTTTGCTAATCATTACATGGCCAAGTTCTGATTGAATACGAGCTAAACTACATTACTCCAATACATGATCTAATGCCTAGCAGTTTTATGCAGTCCCTTACAAACAACTAGAATGATGAAACTATATTTTTACAAATTACAGATTCAGCAATGCCTTAAGGAACTAAATAAAACAGTAACAACAGGTTTTAAACAAAACATATTTGCTTTTTCTGGTTTCCATTTCAACTTCAACTTTCACATGAATTCATGCTTCACATTTTTTCGGCTTACAACAAACAGGATAAAGTTGTGTACCTGATAAATGAATAGAAACAGAGTAGAAAAAGAAGTCAGCTGCAGTTGCAATAGCACAATAGCAGATTCAGCAAACAGCAGTAACCAAAAACAGCCCAGCAAATAGATCAAGACCCAACAACAGCTTCAGAAAATACCATGCAGCAACACCAAATGACCCAAAAAAAACTTGAGTTTGCAACAGAAGATAGACCCACAGATTTCCAGAAAAATTCTCACAGCTCTCAATGCCACAGTAACCGAGGTAAATATTGATTTTTAACAGTAAAATGAAGCAGATTTTTCCTTCTTAAATATCAAAACCACCGAACTTTAGTGTAGGAACCTCTAGCCTACTCCCCATATTAAAGTTAAATTTCCAGTTTTTATCCTCTTCTTTTCTCTCTGGTCTCTTAAGATTTTTTAGCGAAAAGAAAAACCTGCCCTTTTTTCTCTAAAAATCAGCCTATTAATAGGCCAGAAATGGCAAGCCCCCAGGCTGCCTTGATCCCTTCAGCTTTTCCTGCCCATACCCATTTGATTCCCATGCCTAAGTGTCCTTTATTGATCCCTACTATGTTGTCCCCCATGCTTGTCCTATTTGTTTTAATCAAGAGTCATGGGTGTATTATAATACTCACTTAATTCCCATGTCTTGTTGTTTTATTCCCCATTGTCATTAAAATAAGCTTAATGAGTGACCCCTAAGCAGACCCCATCCTTAACAGTTTGTTAGTATGTTACTAAATTCCCCGAATTACCCCTTAACCCTTGCATATTACTATACTACCCTAAGCCTTACTTGTCTGAACTTACCAACTATATAAGCTTAACGCTAATTTCTGATTGATCTCCTAGATTTCTACAGCTATATCCAATACTCAGCCTAAGTTCAACTTAAAATCAGATTACAAAGGGGTGTCAATCAGGTGAAATAAGTTGATCAAATTGGGGAATCAATCCTGATCAACTTAAATCAAACAAACAACAGGGAGCAAAAAATGATAAAACAGTGGCAATCAGGTTTCCATGGTCAACTATGAAGAACATGGGATTACTGAATGAACGAGCAATCTAGTTCAAAGACAAAAACTGAACATATTCAACGGGTTCATTACAAGTTAGCATAACAGATGCTGAACGGGTGTATACATGGAGAACATCAATGAACTATTATCATGTATCCTCTGATTTTAAACAAATTAATTGACGACACTTATTTGAACGACTATACAAGCTATAATATACAGCAGGCAATCAAATAAAACATTAAAACAAACTAAACACTATCTCAGGGTTCACAGATTTGACAGAAAAATCAGAAACAAACCACCAAACATGAAAGACAGATAGAATCCACAAGAGAACAAAAGAAAAGGGAAAATTACCTTAGGGATTTGAAATTAAAACTGCCTCAGGCTCGAACTCGGACTCGACCATTTTTGGGGTCGAATGTACTTTAATCGAAGTGTTCTCAACTGAGAACACCTCGGTTAAAGTCTATTAGACCCCTATCTTTTGTTGATTTGGACAGACCCCATAAATCTGAGTTCTAGGGTTCTTGGGGGTCTGATTTGGGATTTGTTCAGTCCTGGTCAGACTCGAACGGAACCAAGGTCATTTAGGGGGTGAGGAAGGTCAGGAGGTGTTGTGGTGTGAGTTTGGGGTCGGTGGGTGTAGATCTGTTTGTTGCTCGAATCTTCGATTGAAGATTCGAGAAGTTGCAGAGTGATTCGAGGTAAACGGTTGGTGGATTCGTGTTCAGGGTGGTTGGGTGCATCAGGGGTGTTGTTTTGGTGGCCATCGGAGTCCAGGTGGCCGGGTTTATGGTGGGGGAAACCTAAGGCGGCTAGGGTTTGAGAGGGGGGGGGGGTGCTCTGGGGTGAAGGTGAATAGTGTGTGAAATGGAGGGTCTGGTTTGGGGCGTGGGGTGGCAGGTTGGGCTTATATATGGGGTGGATGGTGTAATCCTGGCCGCTGGATCAATCAAGATCGATGGCCAGGATTAGGGGAGCTTATCCATACGGTGTCGTTTGGTTAAGTGGGGGGTCGGTTTAAGAAGGGAGTGGGTCGGGTCACGAGGGAAGCCAGGGACCGTTGGATCCATGTAGGTGAACGACTCAGATCAACTTGCCTAAAACGGCGTCGTTTCGACTTAGCAGGGGTTGCATTGGACCATTTGATTGCAACAGATCAACGGCTCTGATTTGAGGAGCCAAAACAGCACCGTTTGGTGCATCTGAAGGGTAGGTGATCAGACTGGGTCACTGCAGCGGATTGGGCCTGATTTTCATTTGAATTTTTGGCCCAAATCCGATATTTCCTTTCCCTATAATTAAACAAAAATTCCTAAAACCCAAAATTAAATTATACAACTATTAATTAACACTTAACAACAATTATCATACGATTTAAGACCTTTAATAAAATCACCATGACAACAAATAGAATAAAAATGCATATTTTTGTGATTTTCGCTTTTATAACCTGATTACGGTTAATTAATTCCTAAATGTATCATTTATTCCTAAATGCCTGCAACACGTATCTTTGAATTTTTAACTATAGTGAGGCGAGCATTACGGACAAAACCTTTATCAAAATGTCACACAAATTCCCAAAATTGTGCACAGATGAAATTTGTTTCATTTTTGATTTCTTTTGGAGTAGTTTTTCCGTGAAGCAAAAATCACATGCTCACAGCTGCCCCTCTTTGCCCGAAAACATAAAGAGTTTTCGTGCAAAGATAAAGTGAGCGGATACGAGCGATTTTTGCCCGCTGGAATACTCCGTGTGAAGCATTTTCTGGAAAAGATTTAACCGAACCTTTGCTTCAAAGGTTTCCTACATATCCCTGGCTAAAGGGGAATCAGGTTAATATAGTTCGGGAAATTTTGGTAGCTGGGACTACTATGGGATTGCAATGCTTGTTGTTACTGTTGTTGTTACTGCTTACCGATCTCCTTGTTACACCGTGCTTAAAAGAAAAATCAAGAAGCTAGGCTAGACTACAGATCATGAGATCTCATCTGCCTTCAAACTTGTTCTTGTTGCCTTGCTTTCTTGCCGGCTCGTGCTTCCTCCGGTGCTTTTCTTCCGAGAACTTGGGGATGACACTGGCCTTTTACTTTTCTGAATACCGGTTTCATTATTTTGCTTGGTCCGCTGGGGATATGGCTTTCTTCATCAGACTTGTTGTGCTGAGCATAATTTAATGTTCACATGCCGCTTCTTTCAAGATGCGTCCTTTCTTCCTTTTGACTCATGTGCTTGAATTTGTGCTGGGCCCTTTTGCTGCAACCTTCTGCTTTCTGGTGCTGTTTTTTATTGTTTCCTGCTGGGGATTCTTGTCGTAACCTTCTGCCTTCCGGTGGGTTACTGATTTCAAGATCTGCAGTATGAGACTGAAAATTATTCCTCTCGTTATATAGGCGGGCGACCTAGAACATGAAATGCAAAGATAGAAATGTGTACCCTCATTACACTGGTGGGCGACCTAGAACATGAAATGTAAAGACAGAAATGTGTACCCTCATTATACTGGTGGGTGACCTAGGACAGGAAATGAAAACAGAAATGCATACCCTCATTATACTGGTGGGCGACCTAGGACATGAAATGTAAAGACAGAAATGTGTACCCTCATTATACTGGTGGGCGACCTAGAACATGAAATAAAAAACAGAAAATGTATTCCCACATTATACTGGTGGGTGACCTAGAACATGAAATGAAAAACAGAAACGTATACCCGCATTATACTGGTGGGCGACCTAGAACATGAAACGAAAAACAGAAAATGTATTCCCGCATTATACTGGTGGGTGACCTAGAACATGAAATGAAAAGCAGAAACGTATGCCCGCATTATACTGGTGGGCGACCTAGAACATGAAATGAAAAATAGAAAATGTATTCCCGCATTATACTGGTGGGCGACCTAGAACATGAAATGAAAAATAGAAAATGTATTCCCGCATTATACTGGTGGGTGACCTAGAACGTGAAATGAAAAATAGAAACGTATGCCCGCACTATACTGGTGGGCGACCTAGAACATGAAATGAAAAACAGAAAATGTATTCCCGCATTATACTGGTGGGCGACCTAGAATATGAAATGAAAAACAGAAAATGTATTCCCGCATTATACTGGTGGGCGACCTAGAACATGAAATGAAATGTATGAAACATATGCCCGCATTATACTGGTGGGTGACCTAGAACATGAAATGAAAAACAGAAAATATATTCCCGCATTATACTGGTGGGCGACCTAGAACATGAAATGAAAAACAGAAAATGTATTCCCGCATTATACTGGTGGGCGACCTAGAACATGAAATGAAATGTATGAAACGTATGCCCGCATTATACTGGTGGGTGACCTAGAACATGAAATGAAAACAGAAATGTATTCCCGCATTAAACAGGTGGGCGCTTGTTTAACTAAGACATAAAATTTTGAATTTGTTTCCTCGTTCCTCCGAGAAAGTTTTTGACAATGGCAAAAATTTTCTGCCCCGGTCTTGGTGACCTTCCTTGTGGCGCGTCTTTCTGTCATCATCATCCTTTATTTTCCTGTAGAATCAAAGAAAATTTTGTTAGTTTTAACATGGTGAGTGATCGTGTCACTCCTGCTGGGGGATGATTTTCCATTTATCCCTTTCCCTTTCTCTTGCTCTGCGCTCCCAAAACTGGTTGGGGATGAAGTTGCTTGCTGGGGATGATATGTCTGCTAGGGATGGTATTTCTGCTGGGGATGGTTTTCCATTTATCCCTTCCCCGCTCTTTTGTTTCAAAACAAGTTGTGGGAGTCCCTTTCAACTCCAAAACTATTCCCTTAAAAGTTTATTTTATCCCAGCCGGTGGATTAATTCTCTCTTCCTCCTTCCCCCTTTCTGTGGTGTATTACCATCTCGGACCTTGGTCCGTGATCTATCGCAGTTCTTGCTGGGGATCTTCTTGGAACTTGACCCACAAGTCCTTCAACCATCATTTTCCGCCTTTCTCCATGTTCTCCTTAATTTTCCAGGCCAGTTTGTCGTTTGATTTTGCGACAAACGCCTTTTGTCCTATTGCCTTGGCTTTGGCCTGTGGCTTTCGCATTTTGCTTTGTACCGTTCTGGCCCTTGGTAGTATACTCTGAAAAGTCCTTCTCAAAACAAATTTCCGGAAAAGTCTTTTTAGACAAAGAAATGAAAAAGAAACTAGAAAAGAGAAAAATCTTTCTGAACAAATGTTGGGGGAGAAGAAAAGGAAAGAACTTATCTGGATGGTATGACTGGTCCCTACGATCATGTCGTGCATTACGGATTACCCGACCCAGTCTATTTGTATCAATCAATCTTCCTGATGGCCTTATTTGCTGGGGATGAATAGGTGCCCACCTCTTCGCAAATGCGGATCCTTTTTGCCAATCTGTCTTGTCGCCTTATAGTGCCCTTCGAGAGGTTTTCACTAATAAGACTCTCTCTTTTCTCTCAGCTCTCGTCACCTTATGGTGCCTGTGAAGGTTTTCACCTATTAAGACTCTCTCATTTTATCTTTCAATGGGGGATTGGAGTGTTGCCGATATGACTCTCTCTTTCGGAGATTCTTTTCGGCCATCAATTCATTTCCAGTTTATGACCCTCTTCTTTGCTGGGGATCAACGTATTATTCTCGGCTTCCATTGGCCTGACTTGGCACCTCTCGGATATTCATCGGGAGGTCTTTTTGGACATCGATGTTGGTTTTGTGTGGGTTAAAAAGGGAAAAGCTGTCAAATATTTAACGTAACTTTGATGGGTGAAATGTTACAACTCTTGGAATCAAACCCTTTTTGGAGATTCAAAAACATAACTCCTGCCCCAGTTTTCTTGCTTGGGGAATTTTTATATTTACACTATGTTGAGCTATGCACATTATGCACACTATGCACACTACGGTGCACTATGACCGAGCCGTGAGGCGCCTACGTATCCACTTTGAGGAATCAGGTCAAACGTAGTTCCTACCTCCTTTATTTTCTTGTGACCTTTATCTTGTCTTTGTTTCTCTTTTATTTTCTCTTTTTTTATATATATTTTTTCCGTAATGATTCCAAAAGAGGGGTATGAAAGGATAACTAAGGCTCAAAGGGGGGAAACACATGTTAAAAGTATTTGGATAGAAGAAAGAATTGCCTCCGTCATTTCATTATCCAATAAGCACCGAGTACAAGCAAACGAACCAATAACTATCATAATCAAAGAAATTACGCATAGTATCTTTTGACTGCATCAGAATTGATAGCCATGTTGACGCATCTTCCTTCGATATCTGCTAGACATAAAGCGCCGTTGGACAACACTCTGGTCACGACATAAGGACCTTGCCAATTTGGGGCAAACTTGCCTTTTGCTTCGATCTGATGTGGGAGGATCCGTTTCAATACTTGCTGCCCTACTTCAAATTTTCTGGGGCGCACCTTCTTATTATATTCCCTCGCCATTCTTTTGGTACAACTGGCCATGATACACTACTGCCAATCTTTTTTCATCTATTAAGTTCAGCTGCTCCAGTCGAGCTTTGATCCATTCATCGTCGTCAATCCTGGCTTCAGCAACAATGTGGAGGGACGAAATTTCGACCTCTGCTGGTATCACTGCTTCAGTTCCGTATACCAACAAATAAGGAGTTGCATCTATGGAAGTCCGGACTGTAGTGCAATAACCCAACAAAGCAAAGGGCAATTTCTCATGCCATTGTTTAGATCCTTCTACCATCTTCCTCAGTATCTTCTTGATGTTCTTATTGGCTGCTTCGACTGCCCCATTCACCTTGGGACGGTATGGGGTGGAATTGCGGTGTGTAATCTTAAACTGTTGGCATACCTCTCTCATCAAGTTGCTGTTAAGATTGACACCGTTATCCGTGATGATCACTTTTGGGATCCCAAATCTGCAGATGATATGGGAATGAACAAAATCCACCACTGCCTTCTTGGTTACCGACTTGAAAGTTTTAGCTTCAACCCACTTGGTGAAGTAGTCGATGGTCACCAGAATGAACCTATGGCCGTTGGTCGCTGCCGGCTCAGTAGGCCCAATGACATCCATGCCCCATGCGACAAATGGCCATGGTTCTGACATTGTATGCAATTCTGTCGGCGGAGAATGAATCAGATCTCCATGTATCTGACACTGATGGCATTTCCTCACGAAAGTGATACAGTTATGCTCCATAGTGAGCCAGTAGTGCCCTGCTCGAAGAATCTTCTTTGCCAATACATATCCGCTCATATGTGGCCCACAAACTCCAGCATGCACCCTGCCATAACTGTCGTGGCTTGACCGGCGTCTATATATCTTAGCAATCCCAAGTCTGGGGTTCTTCTGTACAACACTCATCCACTAAGGAAGAAACCATTTGACAAACGCCGAAGGGCTCTTTTTTGGTCCCCAGTGGCCTGCTCCGGATATATTCCCATCTTGAGGTACTCCTTTATGTCATAAAACCATGGCTCGCCATCTACTTCCTCTTCTACCACGCTGTAATAAGCATGCTGATCGCGAACCTGAATGTGCAACGGGTCAACATACATTTTGTCGGGGTGGTGTAACGTTGATGCTAAAGTGGCCAATGCATCAGCAACCTCATTATGAACTCTCGGGATATGTCTGAATTCCACTGATCGAAATCGCTTGCTCAGATCGTGCAAACATTGTCGATATGGTATGAGTTTCAAATCCCGTGTTTCCTACTCACCCTGAATCTGATGTACCAGTAGGTCCGAGTCTCCCAAGACCAAAACGTCCTGGACATCTATGTCTGCAGCTAGTTGCAGACCCAAAATACATGCTTCATACTCTGCCATGTTGTTGGTACAATAGAAGCGTAGCTGAGCTGTAACAGGATAATGACGTCCTGTTTCAGAAATGAGTACTGCTCCTATTCCAACCCCTTTTGCGTTCGCAGCTCCATCAAAGAAAAGCTTCCAGCTTGGTTCCTCGGGTAATTCCAGCTCACCTGTGTGCATTACTTCCTCGTTTGGGAAATACGTCCTTAGAGGCTCGTATTCTTCATCAACGGGATTCTCAGCCAAGTGATCGGTCAGCGCTTGGGCTTTCATGGACGTCCTTGTCACATAGATGATATCAAACTCTGTGAGCAAAATTTGCCATTTTGCTAACCTCCCTATAGGCATAGGTTTCTGGAAAATGTACTTTAATGGATCCAGACGTGAAATGAGATAAGTAGTATACGAGGATAAGTAGTGCTTCAACTTCTGAGCCACCCAAGTTAGGGCGCAGCATGTCCTCTCGAGTTGAGTGTACTTGACCTCATACACCGTGAACTTCTTGCTAAGATAATAAATGGCCTGCTCCTTCCTTCCTGTAATGTCGTATTGCCCCAACACGCAGTCAAACGAATTCTCCAGGACCGTCAGATAAAGATTTAATGGCCTCCCTGGCTCAGGTGGAACCAACACAGGTGGATTAGACAGGTACCCTTTGATCTGGTCGAAAGCCTCTTGACACTCCGCCATCCAGTCTACCGCAACATCTTTCTTCAGCAGCCGAAATATGGGTTCACAAGTCACCGTGAGTTGAGCGATGAACCTGCTGATATAATTTAGTCTTCCCAATAGACTCATTACCTCTGTTTTGTTCTTTGGCGGTAGCAAATCTTGGATGGGTCCAACTCAATGCCCCGTCGATTGACGATGAATCCTAACAGCTTTCCTGATGGAACCCCGAAGGCGCATTTGGCCGGGTTGAGCTTAATATCATACCTTCGAAGTCTTTGAAAGAATCTCCTTAGGTCTGCTACATGGTCTTCCTGACGCCAAGACTTTATGATCACATCATCTACGTACACTTCAATTTCTTTGTGTATCATGTCGTGAAACACAGTAGTCATTGCTCGCATGTACGTTGCCCCAGCATTCTTCAGTCCGAATGGCATTACCCGGTAGCAGTAAGTTCCCCATGGTGTAATGAAAGCTGTTTTTTCCGCATCTTCTTCGTCCATTAAGATCTGATGATATCCTGCATAGCAGTCCACAAAGGATCCGATCTCGCGCCCAGCGCAATTATCGATCAGGATATGGATGTTGGGCAATGGAAAATTATCCTTAGGACTTGCTTTGTTGAGATTGCGGTAGTCGACGCATACCCTGATTTTCCCATCCTTCTTCGGCACTGGTACCACATTGGCCAACCAATCGGGATATCGAGTGACCCGAATAACCTTGGCCTGCAGCTGCTTAGTCACCTCTTCTTTGATCTTCACACTCATCTCTGTTTTAAACTTCCTCAGTTTTTGCCTGACCGGAGGGTATGCCGGGTCAGTGGGCAATTTGTGAACCACTAGATCGGTGCTTAATCCCGGCATATCTTCATATGACCATGCAAAGACATCTTTAAACTCCATGAGGGTTTTGATTAATTTCTCCCTGACGTTTGGCTCAATGTGGATGCTGATTTTGGTTTCTCTGACATTATCTGCATCCCCTAGATTTACAGCCTCGGTGTCGTTCAGATTAGGCTTGGGTTTCTCTTCAAATTGGCACAGTTCTCGATTTATTTCTTCGAAGGCTTCATCCTCGTCATATTCAAACTCATCGTCACAATCGATCTATTGTATCATTAAGTCGGAGTCAGATTGATTTATTAGACTAGGTCGAAGATCCGTTGTGCATGCCATGTTGTTAGAACCAGTAAAAAGAGAACTGTTCAGAAAGAGGAAAGAACAAAACAAAATTAAAATGAGACAAGAAAAGAGAATTTTATTAAAAATGCGGGATAATAGGGTTCACACTTGTACAAAATAAAATGAGATTTGGATTACACCCTGGAATAATCCGAAAAACAAGAAAGAAAAATCAAAGCCTACTACCAGGACTCCCCCCGGATAGGGAGGGGGGTAACCGTCCAATTGTTGGTTTTGGCTTCAGGCCCCACAAACTGTATGTCTGCTCTGCTGGAACCCTCTCCAACTTCTACCATATTGACATCAGCGAACAGCCTTTCGAAGCTTTGATTCAAATCCCCGTCTATCCCAATCAATGGTCCGAGAATTTTCGGGACCGGTGACCCCTTGGCACTTGCTCTAATAAAGGATCTTGAGAGATGCAGTATTGGTTTGGGAAGAAACCAAACTCTCTTCTTCATTTTCCGCGCTCGCTTTACATCTGCCGCAGTCGTTTGAACCCAGTCCAAAGGTCTCCAAATTCTTGGGCAAGGAGACAAGTTGGACAATCCCCTGAAGCTCAGCCCCCAGGCCTTTTCCCGGCACAAACCCATTACCCAGCATTTCTGAAACCATCATGACCGTTGCGGAAGCTACCCTAGGGTGCTGAATGATCTCACCCTCGGGAATCTTGTTTGCCGACACTGCATCGAAAATCTGGTAAACCCAGGGACCTTTGTCATCATTGGTCTCTATGAAGGGCACAATGGCGCCTCCCATGGTGCACGAAGTGTCCTCGCCGTGCAGTACGACCTCTTGTCTGTCCCATTCAAACTTGACCATTTGATGCACGGTGGATGGCACTGCTTTAGCCGCGTGGATCTATGGTCGTCCCAACAGAAGGTTATAAGATACCGCGGCATCTAATACCTGGAACTCCATGATAAACTGGACCGGACCGATGGTCAACTCAAGTATAATATCCCCCACGGTGGCTGTTCCATTTTCGTCAAATCCTCGGACGCAAATATTGTTCTTATGGATTTTACCGTGGTCGATCTTCAGCTGATTCAGGGTGGATAGTGGACAAATATTGGCACTTGAGCCGTTATCCACCAGTGCTCGAGTAACTACCGAATTTTAACATTTGACAGTCAAGTAGAGAGCTTTGTTATGTTTCGTGCCTTCCACTGGCAGATCATCATCAGAGAATGTTACCCTGTTCACCTCAAAAATTTTGTTGGCAATCGTTTCAAGGTGGTTTATTGAAATTTCATTGGGCACATGAGCTTCATTCAGTATCTTTATCAGGGCCCGACGATGTTCATCTGAATGGATCAGTAATGATAATAGCGAGATCTGGGCCGGTGTTTTCTTCAACTGTTCGACTACGGAGTAATCCTGCACTTTCATCTTTTTCAAGAATTCCTCAGCTTCTTCTTCCAACACAAGTTTCTTTGTCACAGCTGGGTTGGATCTTCTCAACTCCACTGGAGTAAAACACCGTCCTGATCGAGTCAGTCCCTGTGCCTCACAACTATCTTCCACCACTTGCTTTCCCTTGTATATTACCACTGCCTTTTCATACTTCCAAGGCACGACCTTGCTATCAATCAGTGGTAATTGGACTACCGGCTTTATGGTGACCAGCCCCCTGTAGACCCTTTTTACAACAACCGCGGGTGGGGATGATGTCCCTGACACCACCAATTTGGCTGGCTCTGATTTCTTTGTTGCGGTGGATGGATTTTTCCCTAGTATTACCACTGGCTTGATATCTTCCCTCCTCAACTGCACCCCTACTTCCCCACCGGTCGATTCTTCTTTCGGAGCGGCTTGGATTGTCATCACTGTCTGTGAGGGTTTCTTTGGCTCTCCTCCCTCGTATACCAACTCGATCATGTGAGCTTCGTGGTGTACTGGCAATGAGTTCTGATTGATGTTGGGTGCCTCCGACGTCTGGACTTCGATCTTGTCGGCATCAATAAGATCCTATATTGCATGCCTCAACTTCCAACACTTTTCGGCATCATGCCCCAGCATTCCCGAGCAGTACTCACAACTTATTGATCAGTCCAAATTTTGGGGTGCGGGATTTGGTCCTCTAGTCTCGACAGGACTCACCAAACCTAATTGCCTCAATTTGTGGAACAAGGCGGTGTAGGTTTCTCCCAACTCAGTAAAAGCTCTATGTCTCTGTAGCCTGTCATTTCTAGCAGCTTGATTTCCCGAAAGCCCGCCCCTAGAGGGTTTCTGTATGACCTTGGTGGAGGATAGGTGTTTTGGGGTGGAGGGTAGGTGTTTTGTGGTGGTGCATATATGTTTCGGGGAGCCGGCGCGCGCCATTGCGGACGAACCGGAGGTTGAGTGTATGTTTGGGCTTGGTGCACAAAGAAGTGTGGTTCTTGAGGTGGATAGTAGTGTTGTGGCAAGCTGTATGGATAATTTGGCCTGTGGGGTCTGGGTTGGTTGTGGTATGGTTTGCCGGACCTGGACCAACTGCCTGCCTCAACTGTGGCGACTTCTTCTTTCTTCCTCCTTTCTAGCGCACCTCCCGTGCCGCTCTGAATAGCCTGGGTCGTTGCCTTGAGTACTGAGTAATTCAGGATTTTATCAGACCTCATCCCCTCCTCGATCATAACCCCTATCTTTACTACTTCATTGAAGGATTTTCCAACCGTCGTCACCAAGTGACCAAAGTAAGTTGGATCCAGCGTTTGCAGAAAGTAGTCTACCATTTTTCCCTCTCTCATGGGAGGATCAACCCTGGCTGCCTGTTCTCTCTAGCGGAAACCAAACTCACGAAAGCTTTCCCCAGGCTTTTTTTTGGTCCTCAACAATGTGAGACGATCGGGGACTATCTCGAGATTGTATTGAAAGTGACCCGCGAAAGCTTGCTCAAGGTCATCCCAAGTGTACCATCTGCTGGAATCCTGCCTGGTATACCATTCCAATGCCGATCCACTCAAGCTTTGACCGAAATAAGCTATTAGTAGCTCATCTTTGCCGCCTGCCCCTCTCATTTTGCTACAAAAGCCCCGCAAATGTGCTATGGGATCACCGTGCCCTTCATATAAATCAAACTTAGGCATCTTGAAACCAGCCGGAAGTTGGACGTCCGGGAAAGGGCATAGATCCTTGTAGGCCACGCTGACCTGGTTGCTCAATCCATGCAGGCTCCTGAAGGATTGCTCTAGGCTTTTGAACTTCCTCATTACCTCATCCTGCTCTGGCCCCTTAACTGGTTTTTCAATCTCTGTCGGGACCCCTAAGTGTGGATTATAGGTATGAGGTTCTGGTGCATTGAATGTGGGTTCAGGGGGATAGTACTGCACATCGTGAGCCTGAAACAACGGCTCACTAGTTGATCTTTGCAGTGTGGCTGGTGTGGGTCCCATAAAAGTGGGAACATTTGGTGTTGGGAGAGGTTGATGGGGTGGTGGAGCTTGGGAATCATGGGGGCTTCTCTCCTGATAATAGCGGTGATTCGGGAGGCTTGTTGAAGGGTCAGAGTGAGGGTATTACGGCATATGCCCTGGTGGTTCCGGGCTCTTTTGTACTTTAGCCAAGGCTAACTGCATCACATTCATCTCCAATCCCATTCTTTCTATCTTCTCCATCGCTTCTTTCAACAACTGGCTTACCGGCCTTTCTTCCTCGGTACTATTTTCTGAAGTAGTCATGCTTGTTGGTACCGGTCCTTTGGATCTGGTTTGATAAGGGTGTGTTGCCAGAACGCTTTAACAACTAACTGTCTGGTATTTGGGAAAACAACAAACTTGTTAGCGTTAGAGTTTTAACAGATTTGATAACAGCACATTGGGGATGCAATGCTCCTAAGCAGTTAACCGTTTCTAACATGTTTTGCTTCAAACGCATGCGTCATCCCGACTTGCTTTATTTGTGCCTTTAAAGTGTTTTGGGAACCCCCATTTTTCTCTCTATTATTCCCTTCCTTCTTTCTTTTCCCCTTTTTTTCTTTTCCTTTTCTTTCTTTCTCTTTTTTTTTCTTTTCTTTCTTTTTAGTGGCGGTCGAATCTTATGTGGATTGCCTACGTATTACGTCCCCGCGTGAATCAGATCGGGCGTAGTTCGGCCATAAAGTAAAGACACAAAATTCTTTTGGAATCATTTCATTTATCACCAAAATTTGCTATTACAAACTACTTATCTTAAACAAAGAACAACACTAGTACATATTCCAAAATTCTTAACCCGACTCGATAAGAGAAACAAAAACAACATAAGGGAAGATAACGGACCTATAAAGCCAATAAACAAGACTCGAACTAGGGATACACTAAAGATTTCAACTTAGGGGCTCGCGAGGCACCGTTCGACCTTTCCGCGGGCTTTGGTGTGAGACCTCTTTGTAAGCTTTTCAACTCATTCATGATCCGGTGAACATAGCCCATGACGGAGGCGAGTAGGGTATCACGAGGTATCTGCTCACAGGCCAAACATCTCCTGTAAATGTAGTGCCCAATCTCGTCAATCCTATCTCGGATGTTGTCCCTTTCCCTGAACAATTGCTCTATCCGCCGATTTTTTAGTCCCAGTGCTTGAGCATTGTCGGCGAGTCGATCCTGGAACCTTTCCATTTGTTTTTCCATTCTGGTCATCACATCATAACAGCGCCTTCTGTCAGCTCGGGCATCTCGGCCTTGTTTGAAGATCCGCTCCTGAAGAGTGGAGTTTGTTTTCCTTAATATCCCGATGCTCATTTCAGAATCCCTTATGACTTGTTGCAGATGCTTCCTCCGGGCCATTGTAACTTCTGCCCATCTAACCCTCATTCTTGCTATGCAAGCTTCAGATCTCTCCAAGTCCTCTCGGCTTTTGCTGACCTGACTCCTCAGCTCTTCTATCAACCTCTCATTAGATCAATTTCTTTGTTGGTCACCGGCATTCTTTCTGTCTTGGCGGATTCGGGCTCTTAGGGCCTTGTTTTCTTGAGTCAACTTGCTTTTCTCCCCTGTATCAGCATCAATTTGCAAGCTGTTTTGATATTTAAGCCCCTCAAATTGCTGTTTTAGTTTGCCAATCTCGACTCGATATTCTTTCTCTTTGGCTAACCAACCACATTGTGCATGCGACGATTCTGCAAAGTCTTGGACGTGAGCTCTCTTAGTTGGTCTCTGGTGCTCAAGCTCTCTTCTGTACCACGTGAGGTATTTTGGCGACACTTCGCCCTTGGCCCGATCTTGTACACAAGTATCTACTTTCAAGGTTTGACATTCATTCCAGATTCTCCGAACGACTGCTTCAGGGAACTGCCCACCAGGCCCGATTTCGACCACCTGGCTACTGAGATCCTCTTCCTTCGGTACTATTTGACATCGCCCCAACTGCCTCAATACTCTATATGGCACATAGGGCTGGATACTTTGGAGACCCATCAACAACAAATGAGACTCGATGGCTGACATGTGTATGATCTCATCTATGGGTAGCCACCCAAATGCCCATTCTATCTGGTTTGCTGAGACGGAGCGCAGCAGAGTGACCCATTCGGCGACCCCTTCTGGCAGGCTGAACCCGTCGACCCTGGTGGAAAACTCTTCTATACAAGTCTTTTATGATGACCCATATTTCAGAAACTAAGAGCGATGACATAGATGCTCTATCATCCACATTTGCAGTAGTATATTGCATCCCTCAAAGAAACCTCCTCCGGTTTTGCAAACAGTGAGTGCGCGGAAAATGTCCGCTATTATCATCGGTGCCAGAGTGCTGTTGTCTTGCTTGAGCAAAGTGCTGACGACCCCAGCAATTTGTATGTTAATTTTCCCATCCTTTCTAGGGAACACCAGAAAACCCAGAAAGGCTATCATAAAAGCAATACACCTATGTCTTTCCCATTTCGGCCGGCTTTCCCCACTGCAGATCTTACTCTCGGGATTGTTGAACCCTCCAAGATGACCATACTTGTCGTACAGAAATGCCAAACTACAAAACCCTTCTGACAACTCTGGGTTGTGTACAGTTCTGCGGATCTTTACGGTGTCTAGGAACCTGTGTATGGTCACGGTCCTTGGTGTAATAAGATACTGCTCTCTCATAGGGATTTTAGGACATCCGATGTACCCTGCCAGCTCCTCTAGCGTCGAGGTGAGCTCAAAGTCCGAGAAATGAAATACATTGTGTGCCGAGTCCCAGAATGAAATTAAAGCCCTTATAATGTCCCCTCGCGGATCGATGTCCAGCAATCCAACCAAGTTTCCTAAGTATATTTTGACTGTATCTCGCCCTGATTCTTCCAAGTCGTTCCACCACATGCGTAAGCCCAAAGGGACTCTGTTTATAATGGCCCCCGACGAACTCTTACTCGTGCTCATTCTGCACATTTATTAAGGTGATTTAGACGAAAGCAAGAAATCTTTATTTTGTCTCCAAAACTATTTTTCCCGTTTTCCTTAATTTTTGAGAAAAGAAAGACTGACTTTCCCAATACGGCATTTCAGCTCTTCAGGGATGAAGATTTTAAGGCAGTGGAGTTTTAACCGGCAAAAAGGTAAGAAAAATGACCAAAAGCGGCCGTTTGTGCAAAGACAGCCTTCCGGTGTCCCTTTCGGGAACATTCAGCTATTTCTGCAAAATGGCATCACCCAACTCTTTTATGAGAGAAGCAATATATGTATATATATTATTTCTTATTTTTTTATTATATATACTATATTTGCAAAAATAGGAAGTTGGACCCGATAAGGGTTGCCTACGTATCTCACATCCGGTGAGAATCAAACCGACGTAGTTCGGGTAAGAAAAATTAGCTAAATCACGAATCCAATTCTCTTTCCTCAAAAATCAAAATTTTGGCAGCGTTTTCACATTATTTGGACATTGGTTTTTCTTAAATGAGCAACTCATAATTTTTTTCAAAATTCCCGTTTTCACCCACAGGTCAACATGCAAATTCGAAGCAAATTAAATGCGCCAAAAGACAAGATGCAACAAGATGGTCTTTTTGTTCCAGGTTGCTATTCCTAGACGGGCCCAACCCCTGTGTTGAGCCCCCTAAGTCAGATGCAACATGATGCAAATAAGCGTTTTCCTACTAGGGATCCGACATGAAGTCATGTTTTACTAAGTTTCAAACTAGGCTTTGTTCTAGACCTGGCTTACCCGAGCGGACAACTCGAGTCGAGGAGGGGGCTACGTACCGGGGACCCGCGGGATCGTCCGGCTTTGTAACTTATCCGAGCCTCTTTCTACTTGGGCATGACACTAACAGAATAGGGAGTCTCAAACCAGTGAGCTGCATCCCCGAAGGTAAGAAGAGAAGGGTTTCGACACAATTTATATATACAGTCAAATAATATCAAAGCGGTAACACACATCATTTTGCACAGGAAGCACATATCTTATAAAAATATCAGATAATAAACAAAGCCGAATAGAACAATTATTCTAAGCTCGAATTTCTAACCCTGAACCAGTGGTTCTGGGTTCCCCTTCCCCAGCAGAGTTGCCAGAGCTGTCAGACCTCCTTTTTCTGCCCCCGCGAGGGGTGAAGGAGTTTTTTCCAATTAAAGGACAATCGAAACGGGATTTGTTTATTTATTTTAGAGTCGCCACTTGGGAGATTTAGGGTGTCCCAAGTCACCAATTTAATCCCAAATCGAGGAAAAGAATGACTCTGTATTACAGTCTGCGAACCAGAAATCCGGATAAGGAATTCTGCTAACTCGGGAGAAGGTGTTAGGCATTCCCGAGTTCCGTGGTTCTAGCACGGTCGCTCAACTGTCATATTCGGCTTAATTATCTGATTTTATACATGTTGAACCTATGTGCGAATTTTAACTTTTAACCGCTTTTATCATTTACTGTTATTTTTTATCAAGAATTGCAACATCGTGGAAACACATCTCGAACCACGTCACATTCAATGCACCCGTGATTGTTGGCATATTTCAACTCTGTTGAGATTGGGATTTGGGTCACATAAATGTGCACCCGAGTTTAAGAACATAACATTATTAAATACGCGCCTAAAGCGACTAACGTGTCATTATTTTGGGTAGGGCCGTGAAATTTGCTAAACGGCCCGTCCCGGAATCTAAGTACCCGAAACAACTATCCATTGAGGGCCCCGCACTTCGAGTATTCTCTTATTATTATTATTATTATTATTATTATTATTATTATTATTATTATTATTATTATTATTATTATTATTATTATTATTATTATTATTATTATTGTTATTATTATTATTATTATTATTATTATTATTATTATTGTTGTGAAAATACATCTCGAGTCACGTTACAGTCAATGTATCCGTGATTAAAGACGCATTTTGACTCTGCTGAGATTTGGATTTGGGTCACATAAATGTGCACCCGAGTTTAAGAATGTAATTTATTAAATACGCGCCTAAAGCGACTAACGTATCATTATTTTGGGTAGGGCCGTGAAATTTGCTAAATGGCCCGTTTCAGAATCTAAGCAATTTTAAAGCAAATATTTATTGAGGGCCCCACAATTTTTGCATTTTTATTCGGCGAGGCTCATCTCATTCTTATTATTAAAAGGGCAATCCTAGAAGTGGCTAAGGTTTTCTATTAAATTTGTCTCTAAATATGAAAAAAATAAAGTCCTAATTAGTTGAACATGCTTGAAAAGTCCGGGCCCTTTAATAACTTCTGCAAATTCGATTAGTTCCGAAATGTCGTTACAGAGTAAAACGCACTGGAATCCTGGCATGATTCGAGCCACCGGAAATTGCTAACTCACCACATCACGCGAGCCTACTCTTGCTCGTTACCTTAGCTAACAATCTTAGACTTACAACTATGCTTCTTTTTCCTTAAAGTGTTGCAATACCTTTTGAGTAACAATCGAGGGTAAGATTAATGCTAAGATCTAGTTGACCGAGAACTCAAACAATCATGCTACAATCCGAGATTAGTTAACAACCTACTAGCCATTTCCGGGATCAAACCGCAAGTGCTATTTTGCAAATTATCGGAAGTTATATCCAACATTCATTACATGGCCAAGTTCTGATTGAATACGAGCTAAACTACATTACTCCAATACACGATCTAACGCCTAGCAGTTTTATGCAGTCCCTTACAAACAACTAGAATGATGAAACTATATTTTTACAAATTACAGATTCAGCAATGCCTTAAGGAACTAAATAAAACAGTAACAACAGGTTTTAAACAAAACAAATTTGCTTTTTCTGGTTTCCATTTCAACTTCAACTTTCACATGAATTCATGCTTCACATTTTTCGGCTTACAACAAACAGGATAAAGTCGTGTACCTGATAGAGGAACAGAAATAGAGTAGAAAAAGAAGTCAGCTGCAGTTGCAATAGCACAATAGCAGATTCAGCAAACAGCAGTAACCAAAAACAGCCCAGCAAATAGATCAAGACCCAACAACAGCTTCAGAAAATACCATGCAGCAACACCAAATGACCCAAAAAAACTTGAGTTTGCAACAGAAGATAGACCCACAGATTTCCAGAAAAATTCCCACAGCTCTCAATGCCACAGTAACCGAGGTAAATACTGATTTTTAACAGTAAAATGAAGCAGATTTTTCCTTCTTAAATATCAAAACCACTGAACTTTAGTGTAGGAACCTCTAGCCTACTCCCCTTATTAAAGTTAAATTTCCAGTTTTTATCCTCTTCTTTTCTCTCTGGTCTCTTAAGATTTTTTAGCCAAAAGAAAAACCAGCCCTTGTTTCTCTAAAAATCAGCCTATTAATAGGCCAGAAATGGCAAGACCCCAGGCTGCCTTGATCCCTTCAGCTTTTTCTGCCCATACCCCTTTGATTCCCATGCCTAAGTGTCCTTTATTGATCCCTACTAAGTTGTCCCCCATGCTTGTCCTATTTGTTTTAATCAAAAGTCATGGGTGTATTATAATACTCACTTAATTCCCATGTCTTGTTGTTTTGTTCCCCATTGTCATTAAAATAAGCTTAATGAGTGACCCCTAAGCAGACCCCATCCTTAACAGCCTGTTAGTATGTTACTAAATTCCCAGAATTACCCCTTAACCCTTGCATATTACTGTACTACCCTAAGACTTACTTGTCTGAACTTACCAACTATATAAGCTTAACACTGATTTCTGATTGATCTCCTAGATTTCTACATCTATATCCAATACTCAGCCTAAGTTCAACTTAAAATCAGATTACAAAGGGGTGTCAATCAAGTGAAATAAGTTGATCAAATTGGGGAACCAATCCTGATCAACTTAAATCAAACAAACAACAGGGAGCAAAAAATGATGAAACAGTGGCAATCAGGTTTCCATGGTCAACTATGAAGAACAGGGGATTACTGAATGAACGAGCAATCTAGTTCAAAGACAAAAACTAAACATATTCAACGAGTTCATTACAAGTTAGCATAGCAGATGCTGAACGGGTGTATACATGGAGAACATCAATGAACATTATCATGTATCCTCTGATTTTAAACAAATTAATTGACGACACTTATTTGAACGACTATACAAGCTATAATATACAGCAGGCAATCAAATAAAACATTAAAACAAACTAAACACTATCTCAGGGTTCACAGATTTGACAGAAAAATCAGAAACAAACCACCAAACATGAAAGACAGATAGAATCCACAAGAGAATAAAAGAAAAGGGAAAATTACCTCAGGGATTTGAAATTAAAACTGCCTCAGGCTCGAACTCGGACTCGACCATTTTTGGGGTCGAATGGACTTTAATCGAAGTGTTCTCAACTGAAAACACCTCGGTTAAAGTCTATTAGACCCCTATCTTTTGTTGATTTGGACAGACCCCATAAATCTGAGTTCTAGGGTTCTTGGGGGTTTGATTTGGGATTTGTTCAGTCCTGGTCAGACTCGAACGGAACCAAGGTCATTCAGGGGGTGAGGAAGGTCAGGAGGTGTTGTGGTGTGAGTTTGGGGTCGGTGGGTGTAGATCTGTTTATTGCTCGAATCTTCGATTGAAGATTCGAGAAGTTGCAGGGTGATTCGAGGTACACGGTTGGTAGATTCGTGTTCAGGGTGGTTGGGTGCATCAGGGGTGTTGTTTTGGTGGCCATCGGAGTCCGGGTGGCCGGGTTTATGGTGGGGGAAACCTAAGGCGGCTAGGGTTTGAGAGGGGGGGGGGGCTCTGGGGACGAAGGTGAATAGTATGTGAAAGGGGGGGGGGGGTCTGGTTTGGGGCGTGGGGTGGCAGGTTGGGCTTATATATGGGGTGGATGGTGTAATCCTGGCCGCTGGATCAATCAAGATCGATGGCCAGGATTAGGGGAGCTTATCCATACGGTGTCGTTTGGTTAAGTGGGGGTCGGTTTAAGAAGGGAGTGGGTCGGGTCACGAGGGAAGCCAGGGACCGTTGTATCCATGTAGGTGAACGACTCAGATCAACTTGCCTAAAACGGCGTCGTTTCGACTTAGCAGGGGCTGCATTGGACCGTTTGATTGCAACAGATCAACGACTCTGATTTGAGGAGCCAAAACGGCACCGTTTGGTGCATCTGAAGGGTCAGGTGATCGGACTGGGTCAGTGCAGCGGATTGGGCCTGATTTTCATTTGAATTTTTGGCCCAAATCCGGTATTTCCTTTCCCTATAATTAAACAAAAATTCCTAAAACCCAAAATTAAATTATACAACTATTAATTAACACTTAACAACAATTATCATATGATTTAAGACCTTTAATAAAATCACCATGACAACAAATAGAATAAAAATGCATATTTTTGTGATTTTCGCTTTTATAACCCGATTACGGTTAATTAATTCCTAAATGTATCATTTATTCCTAAATGCCTGCAACACGTATCTTTGTATTTTTAACTATAGAGAGGCGAGCATTACGGACAAAACCTTTATCAAAATGTCACGCAAATTCCCAAAATTGTGTACAGATGAAATTTGTTTCATTTTTGATTTCTTTTGAAGTAGTTTTTCCGTGAAGCAAAAATCACATGCTCACAATAAGTCATCAACATCATCATGATTTTTAACCATGTTTGCTTGACCCTTCTTCTTGTCTTTCTACGGAGCACGACACTCCGTAGATTTGTGTCTGATTTTTCCACAGTTGTAGCAGTTTCCAATGAACCGCTTCTTGCTTGGGCTGTATTTCGGTCCAGAAGCCTTCTTCCTCTTTTTATTCTCTTCAACAATATTTGCTCCCATTATTGTTGAGTTCTCACGGCCTCTCTTTTCAGCAGCTTTGTTGTCCTCTTCGATTCTCAACCGAACAATGATATCTTCAAGGGACATCTCCTTGCGTTTGTGTTTCAAGTAGTTTTTGAAGTCCTTCCACAAAAGAGGCAACTTCTCAATCATTGCTGCTACTTGGAATGCTTCATTGATGACAAGACCTTCAATGAAATTTCTGTTAGTAAAAATACTAAGATTAATACTTTCAACATCAATATTAATTTGATTTATACCTTCAGCAAGGAGATCATGAATATTCACTTGCAATTCCTGGACTTGGGTAATAACAGACTTGCTATCTACCATTTTGTAGTCCAAAAACTTTGCAGCAACGAACTTCTTTAATCCGACATCTTCGGTTTTGTATTTCTTTTCAAGCGCAGTCCACAGTTCTTTTGACGTTTCCACGCCACTGTAGACGTTATACAAAGCATCCTCCAGCCCACATAGAATATAATTCTTGCACAAAATATCTGAATGCTTCCACGCCTCAGTCACGAGAAAGCGTTCATTTTCTGGAGTTTCATCGGATAACATAGGAACATCTTCCTTGATGAACTTCTGGAGACTTAAAGTAGTCAAATAGAAGAACATCTTTTGCTGCCAGTGCTTGAAATCAACCCCGGAAAATTTTTCAGGCTTTTCCGCCGGTGCCAATGCTGCCGGTGTTGTTCGGCTCGTTGAGGCATTGGCAGTCACCATCGGAATAGCTTGGTTTCCGTTATCATTAGTCATTTCTGTAAAAGAATGACACAAACGTGAAAATCACGTAAATTTTAATCTCTAATAGAATACAAAACCACAAAGGTTTTACTCTCCAAAAACAGTAAGTACAAATACAGAAAATATATTAAATTCCTTAAGCTTGTTAGTATACTGTATTTGTAAAATAATTCTGGAAATATAAATGAATATAAACAAAAATGACAGAAAACCAATCCGAGCCCACTGAATTCACAGTGTTTCCTTAAGAATTTTAATCCCCTCCTAGTACCCAAGGTTATGGATTATTTCCTCCCAGGATAGAACGAATTACACACTGGTATAGTGGTACTTCAAACCCCAGTGTTTCAGCGAACACAAAGTTCAGTAGCAAATCACACTTACTATTGCTTTGTTTGATTCTAAAAATATACAGAAGGAGGAGAAACTCAGAAAATCGTAGTGAAATTCTGAGCAGAATGGTGTTGTATTTATAGTTAAAGTTGGGCTGAAATCTGAAGAGGTGCAACTCTTCAGAATGACTGTTTCTGCAAAATGGCCACAGCATAAATGCCATTACATAAATGGCTATTTACTCAACAATAAAGAGGAAAAATAAAGAGGGAAAATTGAAGAGGGTAGTTAATTTTCTGTTACCAAAACAGAAAAACGGATTGGATTTGGTCCAAAAAGTTAATCAATCAATTGACCAAATCCGATGCCGAAGTCGAGCCGAGCGAGCGGCGACGACGACGACGACTGCGCGAGGCTTGCCTTCTTCTCAACTCTTTAAGAGCTAGAAGAAAAGCAATTGCTTATATACCCATAAAAAACCTATTCTCTTCCAATATGGGACAATGTCCATTTACCAAGGGGGAACTTAAAATTTTTACTCAAAAATTTCATTTCCCTCCATTTCTCATTCACCATCTTTTAAGTATTTAATATATTAATTAAATACATAAAAAAAAAACCAACAATGGCATCCACTCTTATTCACCTCTAAATTGCTCAAACTTCCGAAATGGCAGTTAGCCACTATTTGTTCAGCTAGCTACACATTGCTTTTCTTCCTCCTCAGAGAAGGGTTTCCCGATAAACTCTGCCAACTTCTTCAAATACCACAACGTGTCCCTTTTCAAATCTTCGTATTGTATGAACATCACTTTTTCTGGTGTATCTCTGCTTGCTTTCCAGAATTCATAGACATGGTCCCAGTAAGGTCCATAAGCTAATTTATCTTCAAGAAACCACTTGAATTCTTGTTCCAGTGTAGTGGAATTGTTTCTAATTTCAGAAATGTTTTCTTTAAGCCTTTGTTTGTAATGCCATGTTGAAACAAAGGTGTCTTTAGGTTTTCTACATATGTAAATGATCTTACATTTGGACTCTAATATAGATGGTGGTAAGCATATGTAAGGAAGATGTGTGGGCAACAATGGCAACTCGGTATCTTGAAAAGTAAGTTTTTTGGTAGAATTAATTTCCATTGTTGGTATACATTCGTGGGGAACTTTAGCAAGTAAAGGATTTGTAGAGTCAACAAAAATATCCCTAGTTATAATAGAAAAGACCAAAGCTTTAAGCCAAGTGGTACCAGTTTTTGGAAGACCACATAGGAAAATATCAGAGGGTTGAGCATTGAAGTTTTCTTGTATAGATAAAGTTGCTTCTAAGAAGATTGAAGGGAACCAAAAGCCTTTGTATTGATAGTAATCAATAGAAGTATGGGGGCCTTCTCTTTTGGGGAGGGTTGAAATTAACTCTTTGTATTTCATGCTCATAATCTCCTTGGAATTGTTTGATAAATCAGCAAACGACTAGCCCTAGAAGGGGAAGATGGGCCTCGTTTTAATTTGGTGAAGGAAGTGAAAGGGGTAATTTCAAGAATCTAAAACTTGATCCTGATATAGTAGACAACTAACTCCATTCATGATATATATAGAAGACTAGGGTGACAAACGGACGAGCCGGGTCGGATATGGGCAGGTCGAAAACGGGTAATGCAAAAATGGATAAATTATCCGACCCAACCCATATTTAATACGGATAAAAAACGGGCTCACCGGCGGATAATATGTCAAAATAGCACGGGCTAGCTAGTTTTCGGACTGGTCATTCAAAAATAGCTAGCATTTGCCAAGTCATTGAAAAATAACCACTATTTTGCTGCAACAGAGACCGGTCCAGTAGTATAATATATTGGGGTGATTATACTGGAGTTCCAGTATATTATGCTGCTGTATTTTTCGGATTTTGAATAGTGTTTTCGTTCAGATTTATCTTTACATAAAAAGTGCTAAATTTCGATGACTTTTGAAACTGTGACTATTTTTGAATGACCACTTGTATCTGACTATTTTTAAATTTCTCCGGATAATATGGATATCCATATTATCTATGACGTCTTGAATATAATCACTTTGAGAGAATTCCTAGTCTCCCAAACTTGAGGAATACCTAATTTGATGCTTTGAAAATATAAAAGTTAAACACATTAGTTATCCATTGGTTACCAATTTTCTAGGTGGATAATATAGCTCATATCTATATTTGACCCGTTTTTAAAAAATTTCATTATCCAACTCATTTTTAATGGATAATATGAGTATATAACTATTTTTCTTTAACCATTTTGCCACCCCCTATAGAAGGCAATACTCGTGAATTACAAATAAGTCCTTTGATTGTGGTATAATCTTATCTAAATATTTAAGAATCAATTAACCTTAACACTTTTTAAAAAAAATCAATTTTATAGTAAAACATTAAATACTACTCCCTCTCGTTTTGATTTATATGGTGTAGTTCGACTGGCACATGAAGTTTAAAAAATCAAGAAATATTTTTGGAATTTATGGTCCTAAGTATGTCATGAGTTTTCTGTGGCTATAAACATATTATTAAGGATAAAATGAGGTATTTAAAGTTAAATTACCTCTAAATATATAAAAATATTATTCTTGTTGAATAAACAAATTACAAAATAATGTCACATAAAATGTCACATTGTTTTGTTATTTCTGACTCTGGCCTTCTGCTTGAGTATAGAATCTTGCCTTTCAGCCACATTATATATTCTGCCTGTGATTATCCCCTCAAACTGATGATCTCTTGGATAGTTGGGTTGCCTCATGTCAGTTAGTCATGTATGAGTTCATTTCTATTATTAATTCCCTCGGATAAAATCTTATATTTGAATGCTAAATAGTTGTACTTCAAGTTTTTTTGATTATTCTTGGGGTTTATTATTAATTAATTGGATTCTATAATTAATTTATCTTTACTTTCCTTCTATCCTAGAATTAGTGATTCATTGTTGAGTTACAAAGTACGTTAGCTAATTATTTAGTTAACTTCTTATAATTTTCGACTTTAATTACTAATTTTATATCCTTTACTTGTTCTTGGTGTTCTTGACGTGGGTTGAAGAAAAAAGAGAAAATTTAAGTCTTAGGCATTGAGATATTAAAGTCTTTCTCCTCCTTAAATCTTACTCTTCTCCGCAACTTTTTCTTTCATGTTACACATGTTCTAAGAGAATTTTTGCGGAATTGGCAATCTTCTTTATTTGCCATTTCAATAGTCAATGAGGTACTTTCCGTAGGATAATGGGATAATATCATAGGCTTAATACATAGTTAACCACCCAACCTTTGGTCCAAATCCTCCTTACACACTTTCTATGAACGATAATAACCTTACATAAGAAACCTTTCTAAAGTGTATTTAGTACCCATCTCCTTTGACCAGATCCTGTTAATAGGACATCCGTGTATGTCACGCGTTTGAATTTACATAATTTTAACCCATTACCTTATAATAACTAACCCGACCCTAACTGACCCTATCCGACCCACAAGGTAAAAGCGTTAAAATCAAACTTACCCAAGTCAGTACTCAAAATCCGATACATCTAGAAGGAGCTACTGTAAAGGTGATTCCGGCGACCATCTCAAGCTACGCTTTCATCGTGGATTTCCGGTGGATTTATGCAGTTAATAGGTTAGTAATTTTCTTCTCCTTGCATTACCTGTTTATTTTAGTAGTGGGTGGGGCTGAACCTAGGGGTTTTTTTTGAAATTTCTTCTATTTTGCTTAGGGTTATCGAACTTTTTAAAAGGGGAATCTTTTGTCATTGTCGATATGACTGTGAAGTTGTCGTCTTGTTGCCTTTACAGATAGTTTTTTTTTTATAAAAAAGATTTGTCTTGTGTTTGCAAACCGTGTCTAAAGTTAGGGTTTAACTGATTATTGTAATAGCATTGCTTTGAACAATGTGATATGCTCTTGTCTTTGTCTTCACTTTTATATTTCATTTGTAGTTCTTTATTTTCAATTGTTGCATGTGAAAAGTCCATTTATTTGTCCCTTGTTTATTTGCAGATAATGTCTTTTAAAATCATTACCCTCAGGTGGTACCTCGTAACTTTGCTCGTTATGTGGGTGGTAGTCAAACATTAACTTTAGATGTAGATGTGGATTTACTGTCTCTTATTGAACTGATGAACTACACTAGGATCTATGACTTTCAAAATGTGGCTGAGTTGTATATTTGTCCAATGGATAGGACAGATAAATTTGTAAATATTCTCACAGACAAGGATATTTTAGACATTTGTAATGAATTAGAAGATGGGAATACCTTAGATATTTATGTGACTCATGCTGCCCCTTTATGTGTTGTTGACATAAATGAGGCTAGTAAAGGGGTTGGTGGGTCTAATAGTTGAGCTTTTAAGAGCACAACTGTCTTAGAAGAAGAGGAAGATAGTGAATCTGAATCTGAATCTGCCCTGCTCATGAACCTACCCCTTCCCCTTCCCCTTCCCCTTCTCCTAAACCTGCTCCTTCCCCTGCACCTTTAAGAGAACAAGAGAGTAGAGTAGATAGTGAATCCGACTTTGATAATAGTGAAGGTGAGGGACAATGAGAATGTTCAGACTTTGACAATAGTGATAGTGATGAGAGTGATGGAGTAGATTAACATGTTCCTGATGATAAGGATTATGGATCTGATGTTCATGAAGAATTCATAGAGTATAGGGATGAACTGAGAAAGTATAAGAGGAAAAAGAGTGAAAGGCCAAAGGATAGAGGTGATATTAACATAGGTGATGCAGGAGTTGATATTGGTTTTGATGAATTAGGAACTGGTAGCAAGCAAGATAGGTACACAGGCTTAGTAGGGATAGATGAGCCTTACTTTGGGTCTTCAGATGCTGAAGATGAATTTGATGAAGAACATAAGGAGAAAATGGATGCCAAGTGGAGGAAGAAAGCCCTGATATTTGATCCAACTGTCAAGAAAATAACCTGGGAGTTGGGGATGATTTTTTAGAGTGTTGAACAATTTAGGTTTGTTGTTAGTAAGTATGCAATTCAGAAAGGAGTTCAAATTGAAAAGTATATTAATGAACCTGGTAGGGTGAGGGTAAGATGCATGCATCCAAAATGTCCATGGATCTTAGCTGCAAGAAAAGATGGCAGATCCAACAATTTTAAGGTAAAAAGGTATTGCCCTGTCCACAAGTGTTACAAAATAAATAAAAACAAGTTTTGCAACTCCAGATACCTAGCAAAGCATTACATGGATAAGATTGTGTGTCAACCAAATATGAAAGTTTGGGAGCTAAAGAAACTCATTAAGGATGAACTGGACATGTATGTTTGTAGGTCTACAGTACATAGAGCTAGAGCAAAAATTCTAAAGGAGATAATAGGTGATGTGCATGCTGAGTTCAAGAGACTCTATGATTATAGAGATATTCTATTACAGACAAATCCAGGTACAACTTGTGTTGTGAAGGTAGAAGATCAAGGTGAAGGCAAGCTTGTCTTCAATTCATTTTATGTTTGCTTCTATGCTATGAAAAAGGGACGGTCTGAAGGTTGCAGAAGGATAATTGGCCTTGATGGTTGTTTTCTAAAAGGCATTTGTAAGGTTCAACTTCTTGTAGCAGTATCAAAGGATGGAAATAATCAGATGTTTCCTATAGCTTGGGCCATTGTAGAGGTTGAGAACAGTTTCACTTGGACATGATTTCTGAAGTGTGTGACTCATGACTTAGAGCTTCAAGATGGAAGGGATCTTACTATCATGTCTGATATGCAAAAGGTGAATAGATTCTTCTGTTTCTGTTTTCTGTCAATATTTATTTTTTCTAATTTCTGTTTCTGTTTCTGTTGGAAACTAATTTAATTCTTTTTATGTTTAAGGGATTGCTTAAAGTTGTATCAGAAGTGTTGCCTGAAAGTGAACATAGGTGGTGTGCCAGACATATATTAGCAAACTGGTCCAAAGATTGGAGATGATTAGAGAGGAGAAATAAGTTCTGGAGGTGTGCTAGAGTATCATGTGTGGCAGAACTGAATTTTCACCTGGACAGTTTGAATATGCTTGGGAATGGGATATGTGAGAGCCTCTTGAGGTATAACAAGGAAACCTGGTGCAGAGCATACTTCAACTGTGACAGGAAATGTGATATAATTGACAACAATATGTGCGAGACATTTAATGCTTGGATACTTGTTGCTCGGCACAAGACAATTATCACAATGTTGGAGGAAATTAGAGTGAAGATGATGGAGAGAATAGGAAAGTTGAGGGAGTTTGCAGATACATGGATATGTGATATATCCCCAATTTCTATGAAGGTGTATCAGGATAACATGGCCCAATCTATGAGGTGTACAATCAAGTGGAATGGTGAATATGGCTATGAGGTTGAGGATACCTCATTAAGAGTGGTGCTGAAGCATTGTGTGAATATGCAAGCTCAAACTTGTACATGAAGGTCATGGATGCTGAAGGGTATCCCTTGTGCTCATGCCATTGCTGCTATGCATTTCAAGAACCTTGACCCAATTAACTACATATCTCACTGGTACCACAAATCCACCTATCTGAAGGCATATTCAACATTCATCTAGCCTATGTCAAACCTGCAGATGTGTCCAACATCTACCAATCCACCAATTAAAAAGATGCCTGGCAGACCAAAGAAGAAGAGAAGAAGAGAAGAAACTGAACATCCTACTTCTGGAAAGCTTTCAATGGGGTATGGAGATGACATGTTCAAACTGTGGTGGATATGGACACACCAAGAGGAGCTGCCCTAAGAAAGCAAGGCCTGCAGATTCTACTCCAGCAAATGCTTCATATATCCAAAGATGTGGAGGAAGAGGAATAGGCATAGCAAGAGGAACAGGAACTCCAACTACTTCTGCCCCTGCTGCTGCTGGTAGAGGTAGAGGAACTACTGCTAGTAGAGGAAGAGGAACTGGCAGTGGTAGGGGAAGTTCTGGGTTTGGACTATTTCAATCAAGCAGTGGGTTCACAAGTTTTTCAGTAAGTAGTTCAAAGTTAATTTTATATCTTGTTTGCTTTAACAACTTTACTGAATATTTTCTGTTTTTGGCAGTCTGGTGGAGGTAGGCCAAGAGTGGTCTTTCATGGTGGTGAAAATAGGTCCTCGACAGATATTCTGGAGTGAGCATACAAGCCAAGAAGTGGTGTAAAATGGAATGGTAGATCAGCCATTACTAGAAGACAACTTGAAAGAACTGCTGCAACTCGTTCCAGAACTGCCTCATCTCAATCCAATTTAAGTCAAGCAAGGTCATCATCCCAGCCATCCCAGAACAACCACTGAATTCTGTTATTGTCACTGTTAATTTATTTTGGAACTGCTGTAATTTCCCTTTGGAACTATAATTTATTTTGGAGCTGCTGTTAGGTTAATTCGGAACTGCTATTTAGGTTTGCTGTTAGTGTTGTTATTTTGTTAAGGCAGCCTGCTGTTATTTTGGTATGGTGTAAAACTGGGCAGCGTATATTTTTGTTAAGGCAGGCTGCTGCTATTAGGTGACTGTAATGAACACCTTTACTCTATGATGAAATATATTTTTAGTATTGTTTGATAATTTCTGCATATTCCTGCGCAGTTAAGAGCAAAATTGTCCGTTGTTAAGCATTTGTGCTGTCATTTTTGTATGTTGTTATTTCTGAAAAATTTCAGCATTTGAGCTGTATATCAGCCACTATTTGACTGTGTTTCAGTGTTTTATCAGTCACAATTTGAGGTGTGTTTTAACTGCACTATCAGCTCACACAACAACAAAGTCAAACGAAACAATATTAACAATTGCCAAAAAAAATCATTCAACTCACACAGCAACAAACTCAAACAAAACAACATTAACAATTGCCAAAAAATTTCATTCATTTATAACAAAGGGATACAAAATCTACCAAAATACTTCATTCATTTTCTTACATTATATAACAATCTTTAGAACTACCTAACACAATCAACTTCAACACAATTGCAATTAAAATCAGTACACACAATCTCTTCCAATTTCTATGGTTTCTATTTTCCTTCAACAATGCATCAAATGCCCTCTTCTTCTTCAGCAGCCCCAAAATCACCATTTTCAAGTGCTCTGGAGTTGGGGGGGTCAAACCACATAAAGAAATTACATGCCGATCGTCTGTCCCTCTGAAAAATTGAAGAGAGAAAATTATTACGGAATATAAAATCGATTAGAAAAGTACAATTGATATTTACCTAATAAAATGGACATCCGTAAAATCGACGACCAGGATTATCAACACTCCATGACTATATCACCACAGCTTCTTCACCACAATAGCAAATTTTTCTCAGATTATGCATTTTCCCAGACCTTAAAATTGAGCCCTCGAAATTTAACCCTTATGTCAAAAAAGATAAGGAAGAAATAGAAAAAGATTGTAATATTGGCTTCGAGCTTTAAGAAGAGGAATAAATTTTGGCTTCAAGAAGATAAAATTTCTTCATTTTAGAGCTTTCAAGGAGGAAGAAGAAGATAAAAATCGGGTTAGTATAGATAGAAATGGGTTAAGACCCTTTTAATATTTTAAAAAGGGTCGTTGGAATGTGTTTTTGACCGTTTATTAAAGACAGAAATTGTCTTGAAATAGTGTCCACGCGCTTGGTCTAGTTTATATTACACACGCTTAGACCTGGTCAAAGAAGGTGTGTACTAGGCACACTTTAGAAAGGTTGCATGTGTAAGGTTATTATGGTCCACAGAAAGTGTGTAAGCGGGATTTGGGCCATAGTTCGGGTGGTAACTTATGTAATTTTAATTGTCTCGATGAATGGGCCCCAGCTGGGGATGGGAAGAACCAGGCTGATTCGGCCAGCATAGGCGGAGGTAGGATTTGAACTTTATGGGTTCGAGATTATAATCCTTTTAAGTTACTGGGTCCTAAATTAATAATTTGTACATGTTTATTGGATTTCTTAATACAAATACAGGGTTTGAAAAAAAAATTAGTGGGTTAGGCCTAACCCGCAACTAACATTGTGGCTCCGGCCCTGGATCCGGGTATGTATTTGCACCATTAGAAAAGAGCAACAAAAGAAGAATCCCTTCCCGACGATGGCTTGGAGATAACTCGAATGAGAAGACCGTTTTGTATCCGTTTTACTGAATTAAAAGATTGACTCGCATCATTTGGAACATATAAGTTCGATATAGATAACAATGAATAAAAATTAGGCTCTGTAACTTCTGGAATTGAAAGAGGAAGCATTTTCAAGCCCGAACGAGATCAAATCACTACTAGAAATTCGGTCAAAATCGACCGCGGCCAACCGACCAAAAAACCGATCAATGTCGGTGCAAAAATGCGGGAAACTATTTTAGAATCCCACGAAATTTATTTTTTAAGAAACCGACCGAAATCGGTCGGTTTTTCATATAAAATAAATTAAAATCAATATTCAAAAAACTGATCGAAATCGGTCGGTTATTTCAGTCAGTCATTTTAAAAAATCGGCCGACTTCGGTCGGTAATTTTATATTTTTAATAAAACCGACCGAAATCGATTGGATTTTTTCGCACGAAAATAAAATTAAGGAGTACAAATAAATTAAAAGAAAGTCTTAAAACAAAATGTACCAATTGTCCACTGGTAGAATAGTATCATGCCACAGTACAGACCCTGGTTCGAGTCCCAGACGATATATTTTTTAATTGCATAATTAAAAATACTGACCGAATTCGGTCAGAAAATACCGACCGACTTCGGTCGCTATTTTCAGATTTTTTCTTTTTGGGTCGTTTGTGAAAATTAATTTACCAACCGAAATCGGTTGAAAAGTGCGACCGACTTCGGTCGCTATTTTTACCGACCAACATATTTTCGACCGATTAAAGTCGGTCGGAAATAGAACGGTTTTTTCAGATTTCCAATCGCTTTCGGTCGGTATTTCTGGACGGTTTTAGACAGTTTACTAGTAGTGAAAGAATTGATCGACTTCTAGAATAATAAAATAGTTATCTACTAGTCATGTTTTCTTTCTATGATATTATCATAGCGTAGGAATCCAGAGATTTTGGAAGCTGAATAGGATCTCTTTTTGCGTCTAATGATGCTTTTGAAAGAAATCTTTAGATGAAGGATTAGTTGGCTATATGATTTTCTTTTCATTGGTCATCGGGTTTGATATCTTAAAAATGGAAAAATATCACGTGTTTTAGGAGTTTACGGGATCAGCAACCTGTTTTAGTTGACTATTATTGTACAATATCTATACATGTAAAATAGATAATTATGTAAAACTATTATTAGTTAAAGGTTTTAAAAAAGTGACTTACTAGCTATTAACATTTAATTTGAAGTATATCTTAAAATTTATAGTGTTGCTAAAAATTCTGGCTGAGCGAAATTAATAGTAAATCATTATGGCAACCACTATCACAGAACAACACAACAAAAAATTGCCACCAACTATACTTTGCAGTTTATATTTCTTCAACATGGGGTTATTTGCAGTTCAATTCTCTTGGATGTTTTGCATACTCCCCACGGCACACAATGGCGGAGCCACATGCATTCAAAGGGTGTCGTCTGACACTCCTTAATAAGAAAATTACACTGTGTAGTTAGGTAATTTTTTTAAAATATGTATATATATACTATGTTGTGACACCCTTTGACTTCTTGGTGAGTTTATTTCTTTATATTTTGACCCCTTTTAATGAAATTCTGGCTCTATTGTACGCAACCTTACCCTGCATTTATGCAAGAGACTATTTTCACGGTTCGAACTTGTAACCACCTGGTCACATGATAACAACTTTACCCGAGCCTCCAAGGCTCCCTTCTAATTCAGACTCAACTAAACTATCAAAATAAAAAAATAGAAAAACGAAAAAGAGATCATCAGTTCCTTTAGTTTTCTATCCTTCCAATTTAACAACAGCATGAGTCTGAGAATTTTACATGAGCTTTTGTTAATGGTGTTTTTCTTTTCTTATGTTATCTTTATTGATCGGGTAACTGTATTTATAGGGGTTGGCTTCCTCTTGTCGAGTAATATGTTTTCTCAAAAACAGCTACATCAAATATTCATATTATAGCAAGTATCTACTCCACCAAACTTTCTTAAAATGGCTATCAACATTGCTTCATCTTTAAACCATAGTGAAAATGACATTAAAAATGGAGATGTTGTTGTGGTGATGGTACCTTTTCCAGCACAAGGACATATCTCAGTCAACTCCTTCATCTCTCTCGTCTTGTTTCTCCCTACAATTTACCAATCTATTATGTTTGCTTTAGCGACAAAATTAAGCAGGTTAAACTTCGTGTTCATGGTTGGGATCCTCTTACCACTTCTAACATCCATTTCCAAGAATTCCCAAATCCGCCATCTCATGAATTCTCTCAATATTTTTCAAATACATCTTCTCATCAAACCGAGTCACACTTTGTACTACCCATACTTGATGAGTACCTTATGTTGCGCGAGCCTGTAGGTGCATTCTTACTAGAGGTTGCCAGAAAAACGCGTAGAGTGGTGGTCATTTATGACTCTCTAATGGCTTGTGCTGTTGAAGCCATAATTTCTATACCAAATGCGGAGGCCTATTGTTTTAATCCCTCATCTGCTTTTATGGTTAGTTCCACATATTGGGAAGTTGCACTGAGACGACTTGATGTTTTCAGCGTCAATACCACACAAGGGGATGATTTGTGTCGTATCCAATTTTCGATCTAGAAGAACCAGGTTCTTCTAGGTGTTCTAACTACTACTGTTTGCGGAATTAAACGTACATAAAATAAAGAACACAGAGATTTTTACGTGGAAAACAACTGGCTCAAAAGGTGAAAAAACCATGACCTACTACCCAGTAGGATTTTCCCCAACACTTCACTAAATCACTAAGCCAAAACAGCATTTACAAAACTCTTTATAAACCTAAGGATTACCTTTAATCCCGTTGTAGCAACCAGCCTCTAACTGTTGCGACAACTTCAAGTTAGCCTTAACTTGAACTCTCAAAGTACCTAATACAATTGCTTCTATGAAAGCTGGAAAGGTACAACATTAAACCACCTACTACAATTGAACTAGAATAAGAAAACACACAATAGAACTGGTTCTTCTATCTCATTCAAGTAGCTTCAGGAGTGCATACTCAAATCTCACATAAACTACTTGCAAAACCGCTTTGATCTTTTGCTTTCAATTTAGTTTGACTTTTGCATATGTGCAGTCCATGTAAAAGAGATCAATCACTGTCATTTAATAAGTTAGTAATCAGATTTTGATTGGGATTCAATTTTTGATCTTCTATCGTAGTTGAGTCCTTGAAGATATCAAACTCTAACACTCTTTTTATCCGGATTGTGTTCTCTTCATATAAGGAGACTTTCTTCCCTTATCCAATATGCAACCTTTTCGATCAGATCAGGAGATATTGCTACTTGATCAGTGGGACTTATCTCCTTCACGTGCATCTTACATGTATAGGTTGATCATGACTGTGCTTCACATGATGGACCTGGTCCATGACTGAGTTCATTTGTCATTCTTCAAAAGTTCACCTGTTCTTGGGCCAACAAATTCCCCATTTTTGATGATGACAAACTCTGTGCTTTTTACTGATTAAAAGACCTGTAAGAACTCAGCTTAACCATCAACACTAGACTTAGAAAATTTACTTCTCATCAAGGACCAGGTTAATTAGGTTATAAATATCACTTATTCAGAATAATGGGTAAAGCACAATATCTTCCCCCTTTTGGCATCTTCAAAAAGTTGCATACGTAATGTGAATCCCAGATTTTATAAAGTACTCATGGCCACTAGGGAAACTACAAGTGAAAACATGGTGCAATTATCAATAATCAACAAACATATTTAAAATATTAAGGTCAGAATCATCATAGAACAAGAGAAACAGTTGTTGTCATTGATCATGATATGTTGCCATTAACAGTCCACAAAAAGAAAGAAAAACTTTCAAAACATGAGCAAAAATAGAAAAATCCCTAATCCGGGTCACTGGGGTTCACTGGGGTTACTAGACAGGTTCAGAAGACAAGTACTAGGAGACTTAAGGCTTGGAGGAACTAGAGGGTTGAGTTTGGAGAAGGTTCAGTATATCCTGAAGGATTCCATCACTCTTCTCCTTTTATCTTGCTAGCTCAGTTCTAAGTCCATCCCTCTCAGTTTCCAATTCAGCCACACGAGCCTTGAGCCTAGCAATTTCAGCATCCTTAGTTCCACATTTCTGAACCAAAGTCCTAACCTTGCTGTTGATGGGTGTCTTCAGAGATGAACCAGGTTCAACTGGGATGGCATTGACTAGATATTCACAAGCCAGAAGAGTCTTAATGCCAAAATGTTCCTTGCTTGATGCCATTTCCCATTTCCTCAAAGGCACGTTCAGCCTGTCCAGAACAGTGGTCAGTATGAAGCCATATGGAGTAGCATGAGCCTTGGAGCCATTGATGACCCTGTCTAGCAATTTTACAATGAAAGTAGGCCACTTGATCTGCTTTCCTCTCTCAAGGCACTCCATAAGAACTAGGTCCATGTAATTTGCAGTATGTCTTCTCTCTTGTCTGGGAAGTAGGCACTTGTTGACAAACTCAAACACAACCTTGTGTTCAGCCCTCATCTCACTTTTCTGCACAACCCTGGCTTCATTCACATCCTCTGAATCACAGAACCTCTTGGTGATCTCAAGAGCAGTAGGTAGGGAGTCCAGGCATGGCCACCTTTGCCTAGTGTAGTCATCAAACCCTTCAGAGGGTATATCCAGAATTTCTCCCAATTTCGCAGCATCAAATTGCACTGGGGACTCCTTTCACCAAGCTACTGACAACCCCATCCTTAACATCAACATTTGCCATGAACTCAATTAGTTCATCTCTGGCTAGTCTCCCATCCATCTGAAGGACCATGTCCTTCCAAGCTTGAGCAGTTAAAGAGTCAACCAACCTCATCATCCCTAGTTCTACCAGGTCCTTCAACAATCTACCTTTCAAAATTTTTCTTCTGCCAAAGATGGCAAACTTGTCCTGGTCCTTCTCAGATTCCTCTTCTTTTTCTTTTCCACTCCACTATTCATCATCTGAAAATTTTGCTTACTTAGCTTTCACTGTAGATCTTGTCCTCTTGGCTAGTGAGGGTGCATCAGACACAGGTACAGAAGAAAACTTCTTGGAAGAAATCTTGGACTTTTTATGTTTGGGTGTAGGAACCTCCACTGTTGTACCCCTTTCTTGATGGACCAGTTCCATCTCCTCTTCCTCTACAACCTCAGAGGATTCTGCAACCTTTCCCTTTACCTTCTCCATTTTCCTTTTCTTGCTTTCTTCTAGAGCCTTTTGTAAGCCAGCTTCACTTTGTTATACCCTGCTTCTTGTGGATTTTCCCTTAGGCATTGAAGAGGCAGTAGGTTTTGGGGATGAAGTTTTTCTTTTCTTGGATGGTTGGGAACATTTGGGGCTCTTGGTGTGGTAGCTTTGCGTTTCTTTGGGTCATAACTTGTCCAATCTTTCTCAGTAGATCAGCTAGGGTCTCTTTAGTAGATGAAACGAGTTCATCTCTCCTTTTGCTCAAATGAACCAACCCCTCAGTAGTCTCCCCAGACCCATTTCTCCCTAACTTCATGCCACTCTATTCTAACCTCTCTTGTGCAACCCCATATATAGCAAGAACTGATCCCTTCCTATTTCCCCTCTCTTCACCACATGCACCCTCTCTCTCTTTTTCTTTTTTCAGACTTCTTTTTACCTCCACTCCTACTCATCTCAGCCAACTTAACATCCCTAATGGGTCCAACCAGAAAAAACCTAGTTTTAAAGTTTTCAACAACAGATGAACTTACCTCAGTAGGGAATTCTTGAGTCTTCTCAGAGTCAGAAGACCCATGTCCTTCCCCCTCAGTCGCAGATTGAAAGGATTCAGACTCAGAACTGGAATCAGAATTTGGAGCTGGGCTATCTTTCACTTGGCTAGCTTTCAACCTTTCATTTAAAACCTTTCTCAGAGCCCCAGATACTATAGTTTTTCGAGCCAACATTTTCTGCCTTCGAAACCTAGGTTTTGGGGATTCACTAGGAGGAGTAGATGAGGATGAATTTGAGGGTGATAGTGGTGGAGGAGAACAGGATGATCTTGTGGGTTAGACATTTTTGTTTGTTTCTTGAGTTAATTTGGGAATTTTGGAGAAGAGAGCAATTAGAGTTGAAGAAGAGAATTTTTGACCGTTTTAGAATAATGAAGAAGATTAGAGATGTGGTGTGTATTTAAAGATAATTAGACATTTATTCAGTAACGATAGTTTTTCAGGGGTCAAATAGAAGTCTAATCAATCTGTAATTCCAGACTTTTAATGATTATTTGGATTCCCTAGATATTAGGCAAAAATTACGGTTTTAGAGTTCTAAATGGACGAAACTGGTTCAATGCTTCAACGGATCGTATTTTCTAGGAATTTGGCAAGTATAGAACTTTTGCTCATGATTGAATTGTTAATATTTCTAATTGTGCAAAGTATTAAAACCATACCTGAGCTTTCATATGAACTCATATTGATGAACCACGTTCTTCATTTAGAATTCTCTTGAACATGACTCAAGCCATAATAGAAATTTTTTTGTAAGAGATCAGTGAGTCATATATACACATGTCACAGGAGTATGCTAATTAAAATATGAGACTGAGTAAGAATTAATCTAGATATTTACACAAAGTTAGAATTCCTAGCCAAAAATTATTTTTTCATTTTTTTCTGAGCTGGACCTATTACGCGATCTTAATCATCCCTAATTCCAACCTGTTCCTCTCAAAGTTTTCTCCACTCAGTGCTTTAGTGAAGATGTCAACAATTTTCTTATCAGTAGTACATAATTCTATGGAGATCAGATCTTTCTCTTAGTTGTCTCTTAAGAAATGGTGCCTAACATCTATGTTCTTAGTCCTTTTATGATGAACATGGTTCTTTGTCATACTTATAGCACTAGCGTTATCAGAATATAGGAATGCAACCTACTTCTATACCAAAATCTACCAGCTACTATTTGATCCATAGCAATTGAGCACAACAAGAAGCAACAACAACATATTCAGCTTCAGCAGTTGACAAGGCCACGAAATTTTGCTTTTTAGTAGCCCATGACACAAGACATGAACCAAGGAAGTATGCCATACCTGAGGTGCTCTTCCTATCCACTAGAAAACCTACATAATCAGCATCAACATATCCTACTAAATTGAAATTGCTACTGATCACTGCCGACTCAACACTACACTATGGTAGGAAGAGCGGATCGCAATAGCTTTTACCCGAATAGAGGTTCGGGATCGAATTTTCACAAGGAGCTAGTAGTGGAGTTGTATTTTCTGTCTAGCCTAGAGTTGTGGTTGTGCTTCTAATGTCACTTCAATCATCTTTTGAGTTTTTGTATTTATAACTAATATTATAAAACTACGGATTAAAGCTAGATTATGCTAGGAGAATATTGCTAAGTTGTAATTAATGAGAAGGAAGAGCACTAGGGTTGTGGCATTACCTTGGTGGCTAATTGACACGTAGATGTTACTTAGGTTTGATTGACTTGTTTGGGAGTTATGTTATAACCGTTGCACAAATTTTAGCCACTCTCACACCTCTCGGTAGAGAGAATGATTTTACCCGATTGACTCTCTCGAGACCAATTGGGTTGGCAAATTAGACCAAACAACTAGGATTCAAGTAGGGTGATTACTCTCTCGAGATTTAACCTATTAATTGGGACTATCATTTCTCATGAGTCCAGCCCAATTTCTTGTGGGTCAACTTTGAGGTCATAAACTCTCTTTCTCAAGAAGAGTTAAACCCACAAAGCTTGAATCAGTGTTTGCAACTACCAATTCTAAATTAAATCATAAAATCAACCCAAATAACAAACACCCATAGTCAATCTAACCCTAGATGGAAACACCCATCAATTACCCACACTAGGGTTGTGCCACAACCCTAGCTAATGGGTTTAGCTACACATAATTAAAGAAGAAACTGAAGAAATAGATGAAGAACTACACATATTAATTAATTACTAAGAAGAAACTACAATAATCTATTGTTAATGGGAAGCAAATATGCCAAAAATGGCTACAACACCAAGCGTAGCTATTCTCCCGTTCTCAGATCTGACCTCCTCCCTAAAAAAATAGTAAAATGTTCTATTTATACTAGACTGAAAAAACGGGACAAAAATACCCCTGTGGGGTTAGTGCGGGCCACACAAAATTGACCGCGGCCGCACTGGCTCTTGGGTTTCAGTTGTTTGATGACTTGAACTTGGGGGTACGGAACGCGTGGGAGTGTACCGCGGCCGTGAAGTAAACTGGCGCGGTCCGCGCAGACGTGACCGCAGAACGCATGAGGACAAATGCCCCTTTGCTGAACCCTATAAATGCAGACCGCATAGAGAAGAAGTGCGGCCGCGAAGCTTCTCCGCGGGATGCATGAATCCTACCGTGGCCGTGTGACCTTAAGCTCGAAAAATGTCCAGTCTCTGAACCTCCTAGTGCGGCCGCGGTCATTGTTACGCGGTCCGCACTAGGCCCCCTTTTTATTCACTTCTCTTGGTCTTTGATACTTGAGCAGGTTTCACTCCTTTTTGAGCCGATTTTTGACATCTCGTCACTTTGTCAATCAATCCTGCAATCAAGCACAACTTGTGAGCATTTTGGGACTGTTTTTGTATCAATTTATACTCAAAGCATAGGCAAGTTGGGACATAAACACTTTAAAATCCTAACTTATCAACTCCCCCAAACTTAAACCTTTGCTTGTCCTCAAGCAAACAAAATAAGATCCGCCCCTTAAAAGAACATCCCAGTGATTCTAGCTATCCTAAAATAACCTCAGCAAGTATCAATTGGGACTAACAATTGCCCTCAATACGAATGCATCATTAACACATTTAAAACTTTGAAAACTATGGATCAAGTGCGACACAAGAGCATCAAGAGTTGACACATTTCATCAAAGAGCTTTTCTCACTTACTTTGGTCATTGTGGAACCCAAACTCTTATATCCTCAAATCTCCCTAAGCGAACCTCACCTTTTAAATATTGACACACAAATCGAAGAAAATGAAATTTTACTCATCTCTCTCAAAAAGGAAGGTCACAAGTCCGGCTCTAAGTACCATATGCTTGCCACTTATGTAAGTATCCACTAATGTAGGCTCCCTTCAACTTGAGATCAAATAGGGCTTTTGTGGAGTCATTTTGAAGGCTTTTAGGCAAGGGTAGGACATGTTTTTATTCATGTGGGTTCAATCTTCCCTTAAGCACTTCTTTTGATTCATTTCGGCACAACTTTCTTGGCTCTTTTTGAGGATTTCACTTCTTCACAAGGGGTTAGAGAGACACATTGTCACTCTCTCTTATACAATTCAAAGCATTTCTCGTTTTTCTACTTTCTCCACACTTTTTTTTGAATCCCTTTTTATTCTTGTTCACATGGGACTTTCTTTTTGTCCTTTTTCTTTTCTTGCTTTTTCATTGCCTTCTTTTCTTTCTTTTGTACCTTACTGCTTTGCTTCCTTTCTTGTCTCTCCCCCCAAACTTAGATTTTTGCCATTACTCAAGGGAATATTTGGGTGCCAATAGAGGGTAATCATTTAGAACGGGTATAGACTTGTAGCATTGGTTCTTGAAAGAAACAGGTTTAAGGCTCAAAAGGATTAACTAGGGATTATTTCATTGGGAGGCTATAAAATTTTTCAACTTAGCATTTGGATCAAGGAGAGCCTATAATCATTTCTCAAGTCAAATTTCACCTAGGATTTCACCTTAACAGACATTCAGGGCAAGTTCTAGACCATTGGCTCGGGACTTGGACTCAAATTTCAATTCCTCACCACACACGCTAAGGATTTGCTAAAGACATCGAGTCGAGGGCCCACAACGACCTTAGTTATGATTTAAACACACAATGGTCCAAAAAGACCACACGATGATCGTTTGGTCAACGCAAGAGTTTCAAAGCCACGACTTTCACCGTCCTGAACACAACATTATGTCTTTGACCATAGGATCAAAGGCAAATGTGTTAGGACCAAGTGAAACCTTGCTTGAGGTACTTTTAACTACGCTTATCAAAAACAAAAGAAAAATCAAAGAAACGGACTCAAACCCTTAAGAAGGTTGTCACGCCATCTATCATTGGGAAGAGCCACCCGATTCGCACAATACTCCACCCTTTGAAAGAACTGTGGCATTAAGAAAACCAAGGGCTTATTGGAAACGCCAAAATCAAAACAAGCGGCTACGAGCCTAACTACAAAGCTAAAAATGAAAATTTAGCAAAAATAGAAAATGGAATGAATATGTACAATAGGGGAGTAGAATATACAATGGGGGATGAATATATACAGAAATGTAAAGTTATATACAACCCAAAGTAAAAAAAAACACAAAATCAATAAAAATAACTAAGAATCTATATATATACAGTCATCCAGAAAAGGTAGGGCACACCCCCACGAGTAAAAGCTGACATTGTCCCAATGCCAACTATCAAATAAATATCAAAACAACATAAAGGATATAGGATCTCCCTAGGCCTGGTCCGTCTGTATTGGATCATCAGTGGTCCCCAAGTCCTCTGTATGTATGAGAACCTCAAACTGGTTTCCGATCTCCTGCTGCTCAGCTGTTGGGACTAGGGCCTGCTCCTGAACCGACTGACTGATAGGTGCATCACTGGAGGGGGTCTCCTGTGGGTCTGGTAGCTCAATAACTGCACCAACTAAATTGGGGAGCTTCCTCTTATTCCTTGGGGGCTTGGGTGCCTGCTCCTGCTCCTGCTGTGGCTGTGGCACTGGTGCTGCTGCTGGGGCTGGATCCCCGAATAACAAGTCTAAAGGCATCTGGTCTGCCAATAGCCTGCCCACATCAGTCCGTAGCACTCTCACCGACTCCTTGGATGCCCTTAACTTCCTCATCTTCTTGTGCTCCTTGGAAAAATCCCTCAAAGCCTTGCTATGTGAATCTACCGACATAGTCAAGGCGTCCTGAGTCCTCATAATCTTCTCCTGATTTTCCAGGAGCTTCTGCAGTGTGTCCTCAATGGACTGAAGAAACTGAGTAGTGGAAGGTGCTGAATGAGCCTCAACTATAGCAGACAATGTGGATAACTTGGATGTCGCAGCTGACATCCAGTTGTTCAAACTGGCTAGTGTCCGGCTCAACTGCTGGGCCGTGAAAGGATGAGTCCGGGAAGAAGGGACCCCCGTGTCAACTGATGTACTGGGGACAACAAAGGAGGAGGGTCGTGGAGGCAAATCATCATCAGTGGTGACCGTAGGCATGGTGGAAGGCTCTGTGGGGGCCTCAACCGAAGACACTACCGCCACTGGCTCCTCAGACTGGCCAGCTGGAGTGGAGGAAGGCGGCTTGTAACCTTTGTCTTTGGGGTTGTCTGGCCCCTTCAAACTGTACCAGGAAAATGGAGCCACAGGTTTTACCTTGACGTTAAACGGTCTCTTCTCCACCTCCAAGTCCCGGAAATACATAGTAAGGGTGCTGGGAAAAGGGTAGTTCCGGTCATGCTCAACCCCGACTGCAGAAATGGTGCGGGACATCACATTTCCCACATTGATAGGGTAACCTGCCATAATAGAAGCAATAAGAACCGCCCGGGCAAGTGGAATAGTCTGATCATGAGTGGTCGGGTCGAGCCGACTGCATACAAAGGTCAACCACCCTCTAGCCTCAAAGTTGAAAGTTCTCCGAAGTATTTTGGTCCCTACTTGTAGCCATTCTGGAACCGTACCCGGGATTGCCAGGTACGAAGCTAACCACGGACGAACCTCCTCACCCATTGCTAACTTTTCATTATACAAGGACTCATCTTCGTCAATGAACCCCAAATACTCATTCAACGCCTTCCTGGTGAAAACCACATTTTTGTTTCACTTTCGTCACTTTAGTGCCTTTCATGATATGGGCCACATTGCTGTAAAACTCCTTGACCATATGCTCATTTGCCTTCAAACAATTGTCTTTAAAGAACTCCCAACCTGCTCGAGCCTGGAACTGTCTATGCACATTGGGGTTTAGGGGTAGAAAGTCTTTGTCAATAAAGCTCCGCTCTAGTATCAACTTCTGTGCCGGCCACCATTCTCTAAATTTGTGGAACGCCACCTGGCTGACAAACCGAACTTCCTAAACTTCAGGTTTTCTAGTTCTCTCAACACCCCCAACCTGGGGCACCCCACTTCTCAGTACCTCATTATTACTATTAGTCCCGCCTTCTGCACTCTCCCCAGATACTAAAGATGTGGGGGAGGTGGAGTATTCACCACTGCCTGCTGCTGAGCCATCAGATGACTCAGAATGTATACGTTGTGGGGCTTGGGCGGTATGTGAAGCCGGGACGGCAGTAGCTGGCCCTGAATCAGAAGAGAGGTCCTGGGATGGTACGTACTCACTCCCCGATTGGTCGTCTATAGCAATTTATTTCCTTGTTTTCAGTTTAGGTCGGGAAGTGAGTTTAACTTGTTTCCCTTTTCCTCCCCAGGAGGGGTCACCTCGGCCGGGTTGTTTAGCACCTCTTCCTCGTTATTTTACCATTGTCTGCAAACAAACACATCTAATATTGTTAGTTGAAACACAGGCAGTGAAACATGTGACTGAATTAAAATTGTAGAAGCAAAATGAAAGTTGCAGACACTGCTGCAGAACCAGGCTCCACAGACTACGCCATTAGGAATGCGGCCGCGTTGGAGGCACCGCGGACCGCGCTACAGCGACCATGGGCCGCACTGATCAAAACCCTAGGAAGGGTCTTCTCTGAATCTCACACCGCGGTCTGCACAAAATGGGGTTGCGGCCGCGGTGGGCCAGCGCGGACCGCACAAACGTTACCACGGCCGCGCTGGACATAAGTGGTTTCTCAGTCATTCAAGCATCGCGGACCGCATGGAAGCATAGCGCGGACCGCGCTAAGGTGACCGCGGGCCGCACTGGGTTAGGTTTAGTGAGTAAACTAGGGATTGCATGCTTTTGTTCTATTTTTTGTTTAACTTTCTACCCCTACTTGTCCCTACTCATGTACACAATCCTTAGTATTGAAACTAGCATGGAAGCTACCCTAGACTAACAATTCGAAGACAACTGTAAAGGCAAAGAAGTTTCAGACTACTGGCAAGCAATTAAGATAAAAATAAAAATAAAAGAGTAATAATCAAAAATGCATGAAATGTTACCAGGATTATGGAGAATGAATGTAATATATCCACACAAGCAAGAATCTCAGTTTTGGACGGGGATGAACAGTAAAATTAGGGTTCTGGGTTTCCAATTTTCAAAAAGGGTAAAATGAGACCCTTGGTCTCTATTTATAGAGCCCAGTAGGACCCGTACTCACCTACCAGCGCGGCCGCACAAAAGTAACCGCGGACCGTGCTGGGTTTATTTGTGTGACCCCTCGTGATGAAGCCTACGCGGACCGCACAGGCATGTACTGCGGCCGCGTCAGTCCACCACGGACCACACTAACTTGACCATGGCCGCGATGAAGAACTTGAGAGAGTCCCCATTTTGACTCATGCCAGCGCGGACCGCACAAAATGCACCGCGGCCGCGCTGGCAATCTTCAGAGACTATGCCATTTACCAACTTTGTTTTGCACTGTTTCAACACAATCCCTACAACATCTCATAAATAGTTAGCTCAAAAATCCTAAGCTACACATGGGTTGCCTCCCAAGAAGTGCCTGATTTAACGTCGCGGCACAACGTATGTTACCACCACATTACTTTAGATGAAGAAGCGCCACTACGTGGCTGCCATCGAACTTTCCGAGATAATGCTTGACCTGGTGACCATTGACTCTGAAGACTTCTCCATTTTTGTTTTTAAGATCAAGAGCACCAAACGGGGTCATGAACACAACTTCAAATGGCCCACTCCACTTTGACTTGAGCTTACCCGGAAATAGACGTAACCGGGAATTAAACAAGAGAACCATATCCCCAACTTTGAACTCCTTTCCCCGAGCATATTTGTCGTGAAGGTACTTCATTTTGTCCTTATACAAGGATGAGCTGGAGTATGCATGGAATCTAAACTCATCGAGCTCATTAAGTTGTTCAACCCTCAGATTTGCAGCAACACCCCATTCTAAGTTCAACTTCCTCAAGGCCCACATGGCCTTGTGCTCCAATTCTACCGGAAAATGGCAAGCTTTCCCAAACACCAACTGGTATGGGGACATACCAATCGGAGTCTTGTAAGAGCTGTCCGATAGGCCCAAAGAGCATCATCCAATTTTTTCGACCAATCGGTCCTATTTGCATTTACAGTTTTAGACAAGATACTCTTAATTTCTCGGTTGGAGACTCCACTTGACTGCTAGCTTGAGGATGATAGGGGGTGGTTACTTTGTGATTAAATTCATATTTGGCTAGCAATGAATCAAAAGCTTTGTTGCAAAAGTGAGATCCCCCGTCACTAATGATAACACGGGGAGTGCCAAACCTCGTGAAGATACTCTTTTTAAGAAATGTCACAACACTCCGGCCTTCATTGTTGGGCAAAGCCATGACTTCAACCCACTTGGAGACATAATCTACCGCCATTAGAATGTAAGTATTTCCACAAGAGCTCACGAAAGGACCCATGAAGTCGATGGCCCAAACATAAAAAATGTCTACCTCGAGAATTGTATTGAGGGGCATTTCATCCCTTTTTGAAATTCCACCAGCTCGTTGGCATTCATCACATCTTTTGACCACATCACCGACATCTTTAAACAAAGTAGGCCAATAAAATCTGCAACTAAGCACTTCAGAAGCCGTTCTCGCCCCACCATGATGGCAACCATAGGGTGAGGAGTGGCAAGCTTACAAAATACCCAATTGCTCCTCTTCCGGGACACATCGTCGAATCACACCATCGGTGCAAATCTTAAACAAATAGGGCTCGTCCCAATAATAATCCAAGCTATCCCGTTTGAGCTTCTTCCTTTGGTTAGAAGAGAGCTCACACGGGATGATTCCGGTAACCAGATAGTTTGCAATATCGGCGAACCACGGTATTCCACTCATTGACACCGCAATAAGTTTCTCATTAGGAAATGTATCATTGATCTCAAGGCCGTCACAGGGCCTCCCCTCCACCAAACGGGACAAGTGGTCTGCCACTTGATTCTCGCTACCCTTCCGGTCAACAATTTCTAAATCAAACTCTTGAAGGAGAAGAACCCATCTCATCAATCTTGCCTTTGAATCTTTCTTGGTCATCAAATACCTAAGGGCGGCATGGTCGGTGTGCACAATAACTTTAGCCCCCATAAGGTAAGGACAGAACTTTTCCATAGCAAAAACAATAGCCAACAACTCCTTTTCAGTGACTGTGTAGTTCCTTTGAGCCTCATTTATGGTCTTGCTTGAGTAGTACACCAGATGGAACATCTTGTTAAACCTTTGGCCTAAAACTGCCCCCACCGCAACGTCACTTGCGTCGCACATGAGCTCGAATGGTAAGCTCCAATTTGTGCGGTGATGATGGGGGTAGTGGTCAACTTTTGTTTAAGGAGCTCAAAAGCCTCCATGTATTTCTTATCAAAAACAAACTTGGCATCTTTCTCTATCAATTTACACAACAGGTTAACTACCTTAGAAAAATCTTTGATGAACCTCCGGTAGAAACCCGCGTGCCCAAGAAAACTCCTCACTCCTTTCACAGAAGTAGGGGGAGGAAGCCTTGAAATAACCTCGATCTTGGCCTTATCAACTTCAATTCCTCGCTTCGAGATCTTGTGACCCAACACTATACCCTCTTTTACCATAAAATGGCACTTTTCCCAGTTTAGAACAAGGTTGGTATCTTCACACCGGGCCAACACTCTATCCAAGTTTACCAAGCACTCCTCAAAAGAATCCCCAACCACACTAAAATTATCCATGAAGATCTCCAAGATATCCTCCACCATGTCGGTGAAAATAGCCATTATGCAACGTTGGAAGGTCGCCGGAGCATTACATAATCCAAATGGCATTCTGGAGAAAGCGAATGTGCCATAAGGACATGTGAAAATCGTCTTCTCTTGGTCCTCCAGGGAAATGAGAATTTGATTGTACCCCGAGTAACCATCCAAAAAATAATAGAAAGCCCGGTCCGCAAGACGATCAAGCATTTGGTCAAGGAAAGGCAATGAGAAATGATCTTTTCTAGTCACCTTGTTCAGCTTTCGGTAATCCATGCAAACTCTCCAACCCGTCACTATCCGAGTCGGAATAAACTCATTGTTGTCGTTGGTCACCACAGTCATTCCACCTTTTTTCGGTACACATTGCACTGGAGAAGTCCATGAACTGTCAGAAATGGGATAAACCACACCTGCATCAAGCCACTTTATAACCTCTTTCTTTACTACTTCTTGCATAACCTCATTTAGTCTTCTTTGATGCTCAAGTGAAGGCCTCGCATCCTCCTCCAATATGATTTTATACATGCAACAGGCAGGGCTTATACCCCGAATATCAGCTAGAGTCCATCCGATTGCCCTCTTTCGCCTTTGAAAAACTGCCATGGTGGCCTTAACCTGCATGTTAGTAAGGAAAGAAGAAAGAATGACAGGTAAAGCAGAATTTGAACCCAAGAATTCATACCTGAGGTGTGGAGGAAGTGGCTTCAACTCCAACACTGGTGGCTCCTTAATCGATGGCTTTGTTGGTAGAGTTTTACGATTTTCAAGATCCAAAGATAGACTTCTAAGCTCATAAGAATATGAACCCATACCATGCAATGCATTCACGCACTCCACTCTACTAGCATCATCATTGACATCTATGTTAAGAACCACGACCTCAAGAGGCTCTTCAAAATTGATCATGGAACTTGTGTCATCCACTATCACGGCTATGACAATGTCCACAAAAGAACACACCTCCGTGCTATTTGGTTGTATCATTGATTTGCAAACATGGAATACCACCTTCTTATCTACCACTCGGAATGTCAACTCACCCGCTTCAACATCAACTAATGCCTTCCCTGTAGCTAGGAAAGGTCTTCCAATAATAATCGGCACTTCAAAATCCACCTCACAATCTAATATGACAAAGTCGGCCGGTAATATGAATTTATCAACACGGACAAGAACATCATCGATTATGCCCAAGGGTCTCTTCATCGATCGATCTGCCATTTAAAGTCTTATTGAGGTAGGTCGAGGTTGCCCAATTTCCAAAGTCTTGAAGACCAAGTACGACATCAAATTAATACTAGCCCCCAAGTCACAAAGGGCCTTTGCAAAATCCGCACTTCCGATGGTACAAAGGATAGTAAAAGCTCCGAGATCCTCAAGCTTGGGTGCCATTGAATGCACTATGACACTCACTTGATGGGTCATCTTAATTGTTTCACACTCCATCGACCTTTTCTTTGTAACCAAATCTTTCATAAACTTCGCATACCCCGGCATTTGCTTAAGTGCCTCAACCAAATGGACATTGATTGTGAGGCTCTTAATCATGTCAATGAATTTTTTGAATTGATTGTCACTCTTTTTCTTTGCTAACCATTGAGGATAAGGTGGAGGTGGCCTAGGCAAAGGTGCCTTGGCTTTTGTACAACAGGTTCGGGCATGTCAATCACGTGTTCCCTAGATGGGTTCACGACATCTTGAGTCTCTACCTCGGCCTCATCATTAATATCAATCCGCATATCATTGTTTGCATTTTGATTAACCACATCATCAACAATCAAAGGTACATCATCATCCCGCAACTCAACATCTTCATCCATAACTTGCTTTTGTATTGAGGCATTCACATCACCGCCTCTCCCACTTCTTGTTGTAATCGCCATCACATGATTATTATTCCCACCCTTCGGATTCACCACCATGTCACTTGGTAGCTCACCCTTGGGACGAGTATTCAATGCTTGAGAGATTTGACCTAATTGCACCTCTAAATTCCGGATGGATGTGTTATGAGAAGCTAATTGGGCCTCGAAATCTTGGTTCTTTTTCATCATTTGCTCGAACATGCTTTCAATTCTCCCCATATCACTTCCGGATGAACTTGAACCTTAAGAAGGAAATGGGGGTGGATTGTTTGGTTGTTGGTACATGGGGGGCCTTTGAAAGCCTTGCCCCCGGTTGCCTTGGTTCCCGCTATTGTTCCACCCACCTTGATTGTTGTTGTTGCCCCAATTATTGTTACTCCCATTCCAATTTCCTTGGTTGCTTTGATTACCCCAATTGTTGTTTTGGTTGTTGTTATTCCAATTACCTCCGCCTTGTTGTTGATTGCCCCAATTTCCTTGAGGACGCCATTGTTGGTTGGACGAGTTACCTCTATTCCCTTGGTAGTTGTTGACATATTGGACCTCTTCGCTTTGATCATCATAGCACTCATTTGAATAACCACCACCATCATTGTTGTTGTCATATTGTTCACAATTACCTTGAGGTTGTTTTCCTCTTTGTCTCCTTTTCAACATAGAAACACCTTCCATTGCATTGACTTGGCGTGGGTTTTAGACTTGTTGCAATTGCGCCTTTGCTAATTGATTCATAGTTGTTGTAAGCTCGGCGATGGATTGGCCATGATCGTGCAATTCCTTGTGCAAATAGATGACCGTGGGGTCACCTTGGGGCACATTTGCTTGGATTTGCCATGCCGAAGAGGTGTCGACCATTTCATCAAGTACATCACATGCCTCTTGGTAAGAAAGTTTCATAAAGTTCCCTCCAGCCAATTGGTTCAGAATGCATTGATTCGTGGTGTTGATGTCCCGATAAAAGGTTTGCTGAATCATAGCCTCGGTCATGTTGTTATTAGGGCACTCTTTAACCATTGTTCTATATCTTTCCCATATCTCGTGCAAAGGTTCTGTTGACTCTTGCTTGAAAGCTAGAATTTCATCCCGAAGAGCTTCCATGTGACTTGGAGAAAAGAACTTGGAAATAAATTTGTCCGCCAATTCATCCCATGTTGTAATAGAATGATTGGGGAGCCTTTCTAACCAATCCAATGCTTTACCCCGAAGAGAGAATGGGAAAAGCCTCAACCTCAATGCATCCTCGGACACGTTGGTCTTCTTGCTACCCCAGCATGTATCCACGAACCCTTCAAGTGTTTGTAGGCATTTTAATCGGAGGCACCCGTGAAATACCCTCTTTTCTCGAGCAAGGTCAGCATAACATTTGTGATTTGGAAGTTCCCCGCCCGGATTTGGGGAGTAACAATAGCACTGGCGTATCCTTAATTTGGTAAAACTCTGGGAGCCACTCTCGGTGGTGGCGGAGAAGGGTCTGGAATATTGTTGTTCTCATTTGCATTTACATTGACATGTCGGCCTCTCCGTGGAAGTTGAGGTAAGACCTCATCTGGTTCTAGATCTTCTACCTCCTCCCCCGCTATCACATTGCCGAGAGGGTCATTTGCATTAAGAGCCATTGTACCTGATTGATCGACACAAATGAAATTAGTAAACAAGAAGGAAAGAGAAGTACAACACAAAACTAACTAAATAGATAATCAACACCATAAGCTCCCCGGCAACGGCGCCAAAAAGTTGATCGCTGCCGACTCGACACTACACTATGGTAGGAAGAGCGGATCGCAATAGCTTTTACCCGAATAGAGGTCCGGGATCCAATTTCCACAAGGAGCTAGTAGTGGAGTTGTATTTTCTGTCTAGCCTAGAGTTGTGGTTGTGCTTCTAATGTCACTTCAATCATCTTTTGAGTTTTTGTATTTATAACTAATATTATAAAACTACGGATTAAAGCTAGATTATGCTAGGAGAATATTGCTAAGTTGTAATTAATGGGAAGGAAGAGCACTAGGGTTGTGGCATTACCTTGGTGGCTAATTGACAGGTAGATGTTACTTAGGTTCGATTGACTTGTTTGGGAGTTATGTTATAACCGTTGCACAAATTTTACCCACTCTCACACCTCTCGGTAGAGAGGATGATTTTACCCAATTGACTCTCTCGAGACCAATTGGGTTGGCAAATTAGACCAAACAACTAGGGTTCAAGTAGGGTGATTACTCTCTCGAGATTTAGCCCGTTAGTTGGGACTATCATTTCTCATGAGTCCATCCCAATTCCTTGTTGGGTCAATTTTGAGGTCATAAACTCTCTTTCTCAAGAAGAGTTAAACCCACAAAGCTTGAATCAGTGTTTGCAACCACAAATTCTAAATTAAATCATAAAATCAACCCAAATAACAAACACCCATAGTCAATCTAACCCTAGATGGCAACACCCATCAATTACCCACACTAGGGTTGAGCCACAACCCTAGCTAATAGGTTTAGCTACACATAATTAAAGAAGAAACTGAAGAAATAGATGAAGAACTACACATATTAATTAATTACTAAGAAGAAACTACAATAATCTATTGTTAATGAGAAGAAAATATGCCAAAAATGGCTACAACACCAAGCGTAGCTATTCTCCTGTTTTCAGATCTGACCTCCTCCCTAAATAAAATAGTAAAATGTTCTATTTATACTAAACTGGAAAAACTGGACAAAAATAACCCTGTGGGGTCAGTGCGGGCCGTACAAAACGGACCGCCACCGTACTGGCTCTTGGGTTTCAGTTGTTTGATGACTTGACCTGGGGGATGCAGACTGCGTGGGAGTGTACCGCGGCCGCGATAACTGGCGCGGTCCGTGCAGACGTGACCTCGGACCGCATGAGGACAAATGCCCCTTTGCTAAACCCTATGAACGCGGACCACACAGAGAAGAAGTGTAGCCGCGAAGCTTCTCTGCGGGCCGCATGAATCCTACCGCGACCGCGTGACCTTAGGATGGAAAAATGTCCAGTCTCTGAACCTCTTTGATACTTGAGCAGGTTTCACTCCTTTTTTGAGTCGATTTTTGACATCTCGTCACTTTGTCAATCAACCCTACAATTAAGCACAATTTGTGAGCATTTTGGGACTATTTTTGTATCAATTTATACTCAAAGCATAGGCATGTAGGGACATAAACACTTTAAAATTCTAACTTATCAGCTACCTTTGGGATACCAAAAATACAGATCAGTGGTGCCTTTTAAGTATCTTAGTATCCTTTTGACAACAATCAGGTGAGACTCTTTAGGATTTGCCTGAAAGCGAACACAAAACTAGTAGTAAGATACAAGAGTGAACCAATCATACCCCTATACAACTTTTGATCAACTGATGAACCAGGTTCATCAATATCTAATTTAGTGGAAGTTGCAATGGGTGTGTCTATTTCTTTAGATTCTTCCATTTTAAACTTTTTGATTAGCTCCTTTGCATACTTCTGCTGATGGATTATGATTCCATTTGGACTTTGTTTGATCTGTAAGCCTAAGAAAAAGTTAAGCTCACCCATCATGCTCATTTCAAACTCAATCCCCATTAATTTTGCAAAGTCCTTACCTAGCTTATCAGTAGTGGCCCCAAAGATTGTCATCAACATATATTTGTACAACAAGGAGATCCTTACCTTTTTCCCTCAAGATTAAGGTACTATCAATTTTACCTCTTTTGTAACCATGCTCCAGCAAAAATTTGGACAATCGTTCATACCATGCTCTTGGGGCCTACTTGAATCCATGGAGAGCCTTGTCTAACTTGTACACATGCTCAGGATATTCCTTGCTCTCAAACCCTGGAGGTTATTTCACAAACACTTCTTCTTTCAGGTAGCCATTCAGGAAGGCACTTTTGACATCCATTTGATGAAGAGTGAATTCCATGTGTGCTGCAAAGACTATGAAGAGTCTGATTGCCTCTAGTCTTGCAACTGGAGCAAAGGTCTCATCATAGTCTATGCCCTCCTCTTAGCTGTAACCTTGGACTACCAGTCTTACCTTGTTTCTTGTAACTGTTCCATCTTCATCGAGTTTGTTTCTGAAGACCCATTTTGTACCAATGACTGATCTGTCCTTGGGTCTTGGAACTAGATGCCAAACTTGACTTCTCTCAAACTAATTGAGTTCATCTTGCATTGCAATTACCCAATCTGCATCTTGCAAAGCCTCAACAATATTTTTAGGCTCAGTAAGAGATAAAAAGGCATCAAAAGCACACAAATTCTTTAATTGTTATCTAGTATTGACTCCAGATGTTTGATCAATGATAATGTTCTCAATAGGATAAGAACTTTGATACTTGTGAGGTTTTACAACCAACTGGTTTCTGTTAGATTTTTCTCCCATGTTCTGTTGCTGAGGAACAGGGTCATGAACAAGTTCTTTTAGGGGATTTATTTCAATTCCTCCTTGACTAGTTCCCCTTGTCAGGTTGCCCTTGATGGAAGAACCTGTTCCATCACCTGTTCCTTCTTTTGGTGCCACTTTGACTTGTGCTGAGGCTTCAGTCAAATCCTTTACCAATCCAATGGCTTCATCTTCGTGTTCCTGTCTCTCAAAAAGAATGTTAGTTTCATCAAATACTACATGTACACTTTCTTCTACACACAAATTTCTTTTATTGAACACTTTATATGCTTTGCTATGTGAAGAATATCCCAAGAATACTCCCTCATCACTTCTGGGATCAAAATTACCTAGGGAGTCTTTTCCATTATTGTGCACAAAACACTTGCAACCAAATGCCCTAAAATGGGATATATTTGGTTTTCTCCCTTTAAGTAACTCATAGGGAGTCTTCTCTATAAGAGGTCTAGTCATGCATCTATTGATAATGTAACATGCAGTGTTTACAGCCTCTGCCCAGAAGCTATGGGGCAATTTACTAGAAAGAAGCATAGTCCTAACCATGTCTTCAAGAGTCCTATTCTTTCTTTCAACTACTCCATTTTGTTGAGGTGTCCTAGGGGCAGAGAATTTATGATCTATACCATTTTCATCACATAATTCAGCAAACTTAGCATTCTCAAATTCAGTTCCGTGATCAGACCTAATTGATGCAAGTTGATTTCCTAATTGTTTCTGAGTTTTTCGAACAAAGGCAGTAAACATGTCAAATGCTTCATCTTTAGATGTTAGAAATAGTACCCAGGTAAATCTAGAATAGTCATCAACAAGTACCATTACATACTTCTTTCCACCTCTACTCATGGTTCTCATTGGACCACATAGATCCATATGGACCAGTTCCAACGACTTGGTTGTGCTTACCATTTTCTTGCTTTTGAAGGATGATCTTACCTGCTTCCCCCTTGCACAAGCCTCACAAACTTTGTCTTCCTTGAACTTGATGTTAGGTAACCCTATCACGAAGTCCTTAGAGACCAATTTGTTTAGCTGATTCAGACTGCCATGACCAAGTCTTTTGTTCCACAGGAGGGGATCATTATCCAGCACACTTAGGTAGGTCAGTTCATTTTTTGAGAGAGTGGACAAATCTACAATGTAAATATTGTTAACTCTTTTTCCCTGCAAAACAATCTTGTTAGTGGTAAGATTAATCACAAAGCATTAGTAGAGGTGAATGCTACAAGGTTATCTCTGTCACACAGTTGCGACACATTGATAAGGCTATATTTCAATCCATCTATCAAGTAGACATTCTCAGTGGAGTGAGAGTCTGTCTTACATACCTTTCCAATCCCAATGATCTCACATTTCTTCCCATTTCCAAAGGAGACATTGTCTCCCTTTAAGTTCTTAAGTGAAAGGAACTGGTTCTTGCTTCCAGTCATATGTTTTAAGCAGCCACTATCCATGTACCATATTTGGCTGCTTCCCTTCACTTGGACCTGCAAAAAGAAATCAGGGGTTAGTCTTAGGAACCCAAACTAGTTTGGGTCCCTTTCTATGGGCAAAGGGATAAATCAGATTCCTTCTAGTCCACCCAGGCAGCCTATTTTTTCTTGAACAAAGGTTTTGTTCTTTTGACTAGCCTTTTCTTTTGCATTACATTCATTTTTGTAATGGCCAGTCTTGCCACAATGTGTGCAAATTTTATTTTCAGGAAGAGTGAGGTACTTGCTTTTAGGATCTCACTTAGGTGCTTGAGTTCCATAACCAAGTCCTCTTTTGTTGCTACTGTGATGTTCGTGTAGCCAGGAGAGTGCATCAGAAACCTTGTTCCATTTGCAAGTTCTGTCTAGTTTATGTTTTACCTTCCCTAGATCTTCTTGTAGTACTCTTATCTGCTCATCTTTCCTGTATAGCTCATCCTTCATTTTTCCTAAGTTTTCTTCTAGGGTGAGATGAGTGTGATCAGCTATCTTCTTTCCTGTTCCTAGTTTCAATTTTAAGTTCTCAGACCTAAGTTCTAGGACACTAGTGTCAAGTTCAAGAACCTGGTTCTTCAACTCAGTATTTTCACTTTCACTCTCATTAGCCACAGACTCTAGATTTTTGCACTTGGCTTTTAGGATCATACATTCCCTAGACAGCTTTTCATTTTCATTGTTAATTATCTCAAACTCATCAATGAAATCCTGCAATAGCTTAGACAACCTTTCTTTAGACAGGAATTTAATCTTGTATTTGAGATGAAGAATACTTACCTCTTTATCATCATCTGATTCTCTTATGGCCATAAGAGCTTATTCATCTCCAACTTCATCTTCTGATTCCTCATCTGATGTTTCTCTCTAGGCAACAACCATAGCATTTGTTGATCCTTTGTTCCTTTTTGGTTGAACCCGTTCCTTCTTTCTGTTCCTTCATTCAGCCCTTTCCTTCTTCCACTCAATTTCCCATTGAGGGCAGTTCTTAATCATGTGATCAGTCTTACCACACTTGTAGCAGCCCTTATTGGTCTATTTCTCAAGAGCTCTTGGTTTGTTGAAGGTTGCACCTCTTGAAGAACTCTTTCCTCTCATCAAGTAATTTTTGAAATTTCTAGTAATCATATCCATTTCATCATCCTCCAGATCTGAACCTTCAGCAATTCTGAGAGCCAGGCTTCTTTCCTTCTTGGGTGCATCCATTTTCATGGTCTGCCTTCTCAATTCATAGGTAGTAAGGTTTCCTATTAGTTCATCCAGCTTGAGGGTAGCAATGTTCTTTGATTCCTGAATAGCAGTAATTTTGCTTTCCCAAGAGACTGACAGAACCCTGGTCAAAAATCTTCTCAACTTTGTCTTCTTAGAGAATAATCCTTCCAAGAGATTTAAGTTCATTTGTCAGTGTGGTGAACCTTGTATACATCTCTTGGATGGTTTCTCCTTCCTTCATGGTGAAGTTCTCATGCTGGGAGTACAACAGTGTTCCTCTGGACCTCTTCACTTGAGGTGTTCCTTCATAAGCCACTTGCAGAGTGTCCCAGATTTCCTTAGCAGTAGTACATATTTGAATTCTACTGCACTCATCTGGACCTAGTCTACACACAAGCCATTTCTTGGCCTTGGCATTTTTCTCCCACTTCTTCAGGTCTTCAGCAGTGCAGTCAGCCCTTGTCTTAGGCACATCCGCTCCTTCAACATTCTTCTTTGTAGTTGCTAGAGGACCATCATTTACTATGTCCCAGAGCTCATAGTCTTCTCCTATGATGTGATCCCTCATCCTGTTCTTCCACCAAGAATAGTACTGACCATTGAAAAGTGGAGGCCTAGCAGTGGATTGCCCTTCCCAGTTCCCAGGTGGTGCACTCATGTTGATATTTTCCTAAGGTATTAGCCTCTTCAAGGATAACCTGCTCAGATACCAATTAATGTTTTAAGTGTCAATACCACACAAGGGGGGGGGGGGTGATTTGTGTGGTGCCCAATTTTCGATCTAGAAGAACTAGGTTCTTCTAGGTATTCTAACTACTACTGTTTGCGGAATTAAAAGTACATAAAATAAAGAACACAAAGATTTTTACGTGGAAAACACCCGACTCAAAAGGTGAAAAAATCACGACCTACTACTCAGTAGGATTTTCCCCAATACTTCACTAAATCACTGAGCCAAAACAGCATTTACAAATCTCTTTGTAAACCTAAGGATTACCTCTAATCCCGTTGTAACAACCAACCTCTAACTGTTGCGACAACTTCAAGTTAGCCTATAACTTGAACTCTCAGAGTACCTAATTCAATTGCTTCTATGAAATATGGAAAGGTACAACATTAAATCACCTACTACAATTGAACTAGAATAAGAAAAAACACAATAGAACTGGTTCTTCTATCTCGTTCAAGTAGCTTCAGCAGTGCACACTCAAATCTCACATAAACTGCTTGCAAAACCGCCTTGCTTTTTTGCTTTCAATTTAGTTTGACTTCGGCGTATGTGCAATCTATGTAAAAGAGATCAATCACTGTCATTTAACAAGTTAGTAATTAGAGTTTGATTGTGATTCAATTTCTGTTCTTCTATCGTAGTTGAGTCCTTGACGATATCAAACTCTAACACTCTCTTTATCCGGATTGTATTCTCTTCATATAAGGAGATTTTCTCCCCTTATCCAATATGCAACCTTTTCGATTAGATCGGGAGATATTGCTGCTTGATCAGTGAGACTTATCTCCTTCACGTGCATCTCACATGTATAGGTTGATTATGACTGTGCTTCACATGATGGACCTAGTCCATGACTGAGTTCATTTATCATACTTCAAAACTTCACCTGTTCTTGGGCCAACACGACTCCATCTCCCTTCATTTGTTGGGAGATTTCTACTCCCAAATGGGTGTGAATTTCCCGACGATCTTCCATCCCTTGAAAATAGTTTCATACTTCAGTTTCTTGATTTCATTAAAATGCAATATAGGCATAACAATTTTTGCTCTGGAAACCTATACGCTACGTGCAAGGCTGTTGAGGGACCTTATCTTGATCTTCTTGCAAAGTTCAATAGGTTACTAGGAAGGGGCAAACAATGGGCTATTGGTCCATTACATCCTGTTGAGCAAGAGTCAAAAAACGATGATCAAAACATTAATCGTCACACGTGTTTGAAATGGCTAGATAAACAAGAACCAAACTCGATAATATATATATGTTTCATTTGGAACAACAAGTTCATTATCTACTGAGCAAATGAAAGAGCTGGCTATAGGGTTGGAAAAGAGTCAACAAAAGTTCATTTGGGTAGTTAGAGATGCTTTCTTAAGAGAAGATGAACAAGTCCAAATTCCCCAAGGTTACGAAGAGAGAGTAGAAGGAAGAGGAATTGTGGTGAAATATTGGGCACCCCAATTGGAAATCGTAGGACACTCATCGATATGAGGCTTCCTGAGTCACTCTGGGTGGAATTCTATCGTAGAGAGCATTACCACGAGAGTTCCATTAGCTACATGGCCCATGCTTTTTGACCATCCGAGGATCTCAATTCTTGTCACAAAGGTGCTCAAAATTGGCATCCCTGTAAAGGATTGGGAACGACGTGATGAGTTAATTACATCTACAATTATTGAGACTACTGTAAGAAAATTGATGGATTCGCCCGAAGGAAATAAGATGAGGGTGAGAGTGATCGAACTGGGTAAAAAAGTCAGACAGTCCATGATGGAAGGAGGGGATTGTCCAATAGAGATGGATTCTTTCATAGCTCATATTACTAGGTGATAAGCTATTTTTATTACCAATAATATGTAATTTCTTTTTGCTACACTAATGTTAATTTGAGTGTTCCCAAAGTTTGCATTAAGAGCTTCATTCTTTAACTTTATGCAGTTTAAGTGCAGTAAACTAAGATGTGGATAAACCAAAAACACAGAAATATTTACATAAAATATCACCTAACTCAAAAGATAGCAAAAACCACAATCTATCACGTAGGATTTAACTCTAAACCGCACTAAAACACATGAGCCAAAAAAGATTCAGATTACAACACTTGCAATCTAAGACTTAACCCTAAGCCTTTGCTCTAATGATCCCATGATTGTCACACACTTTCAAGTCACCTTTGACTTGAAAGTATAAAAGTTTCACAGGTTTAAACATTTATACTTCTCAACAGAGCGAAATTACAACTCAAAAACCTAATACAATTGAAGAAGGATTCAAATCAAGTTATACATATGACTGCAAAGAACAAACAACTTCATCCATGTTGAGACGAACAATGAATGAAATCTTCAAAATGGTTTTTGATTGAAAGTTGAAATTGTGTTTGTACATGCATTTTACTTGAAAAAACTTTGAAGTTTTGTGAGTAGAAAACTTCAAAACTACTCTAGAGCTATTTTTGGGATTTGAAGATTTTGTTTTTAAAATCTGCTAAAAAGTGGTAAAAATCTATAACAAACAGATATTTGAAAACAAAATTTGAAATAAAGCTCCCAAATTTTATAGCCAAATGCGAGCTTAGTTTATTCTTTTCCAACTTCAAAGAAAATCAGCTACTTCTCTTTTATGTATATTATTTTAAAAATTGATTTTGATTGATCTACACGTTAATAGAATCTCATCGGAAAGGTTACTTAAAGTTTGAATAGGAAGAGTTGACGAAGAAATTCTTCTTTCTTTTTTCAGTTAGAAGTAATTAAGAACTGTGTGTAGATCCCAAGAAAGAAGAATACACAGCTAAATTTAACATCAATCTTTTCTCTCCAAAAAATTTCCTTAACCAGAATGGATAAGCCTGAATTCACATATTCAACTAAGATCAGACTTAGTGATGGAAGAAACTTAGCTTACAAAGAGACAGGTGTTCCCAAGGAGAAGTCTAATTACAGAATTATATTTGTTCATGGCTTCAACAGCTCAAAAGAATCGAGTTTTCTTGCACCACAGGTAGGTATCTTCCTCCATAATTTAACTAATCATCTTTGTTCCTTTACTCCTGGCTGGTCGCAACAGAGCCAGAATTTTTCATTAAGGGGTGTCAAAAAATATATAAGAGTAACTATACAAAAAGATCAAGGAGAGTCAATATATAGTATATATCGATATATAAAAAAAGTTACCTACCTACACAATGTATCTTTTCCGCGAAGGGGTGTTAGTTGACACTCCTTGCTATAAGGTGGCTCAGCCACTGGCTGGCTGGAGTCATAGGAAAATTTAAGATTTAGGATCAATAGGTTCAAATACGAAACAAAACCAAAACTAGCCCAATACGAAATTAGTTTTAACAAGTCTAATATGTTTTGAACGACGAGTTACAATGTAGTTGTTGATTCTTGAAATAATGAACAGGAAATGATGAACAAGATGGGGATATATATAGTTCAATATGATAGAGCTGGATATGGGGAAAGTGATCCAAATCTGAAACGATCCCTAAGGAGTGAAGCATCTGACATTGAGGAATTGGCTGATCACTTACATTTAGGATCAAAATTCTATATTATTAGTAACTCCATGGGATCTTACCCATCTTGGAGTTGTATCAAACACATCCCCCTCAGGTAAGATCAAATTTTTTGCATTAATTCTTAATTAATCTTTAGTTTGTTTTGTGACTATTCCTATGTGCTCTACTGTTTGTACATTGATCCTAAAAGCTGGGAGTTTTGTTATATTGTTCCCTTTGATTTCTTAATAACGGTACTCGGGGTAGCTTATACGTGCCTTGACTATTTTGAGACATGGACTCTAATTTTTCATGATTTTCACTCGCTTCATTTACCACTAAGCTATACCCTTGGATACTGCTACCCCGGGCCCTTGATTTTATCTTTAACGAATTTTTTTTTCTTTTAATTTGTTTTCATTTTGATCTTTATAAGGTTACAAGATAGCAGGCGTAGCGTTTGTTGTCCCAATTGTGAATTACCAATGGCCATCCATTCCTGAAAATCTGACAGAGGATGATCAAAGGAAGAAAGATTATGGGTGGATGACGTGGCTTGCTAGAAATGTTCCTACGACATTACTACATTGGTGGGTGATTCGAAAATCATCCTCTTCTCCCTCTACAAATGACTCGAAACCTACCTACTATTCTGCAAAGGATTTAGAGCTTCTGAAGAATAATGCACCAGAATTTCAATTTTTTACCCCGGTAAAGTTAATTCAAGTTTAATGCTGTTACTTTTCTTTGTTCCAAAATGTGTGCTCCTGATGGTTGAATTTTATCAACTTTTAGTACCAAAGTGGTCATAGATACATAAAAAGCTATAGTTAGAAATCAGATATTAGAAAAATGCACGTCCGATTATTTATTTATTTATTAATATTGGAGTTACATGATAAATTTGGACATTTAATTTTTGGTTGTAATACATTTGTAGTTTATTGGTCAGTAGTGTATTGGGCCACGACCCATTGTAATTATTTCCCTGTATTCTTTTGTAGTAGAAAATAAGGCAATGCCCATTGTATATATAGGCATGAGAACATTCTAGACAAGGACGGAGGATTATTATTGAATACAGAAATTTGCCCCAAAGTTCTTCTCTCATTTTCTCTCTGTAAACCCTAACATAGATTCACCATTGTTGCTCGATCTCTGATCATAACATGGTATCAGAGCCATGAAATCGTCGATCCTTCACCACATAATCTTAGCTGTGTTGATTTTGGAGATCTCATTTCATTAGCTACTGAACTTTCTTCATCTGGTATTAGCGGTCAGACCTTCGATTTTTTCTCTCTTCTACAGGTTTCTTTGCTCGCTTGCATTGGAATATCATCGACATCAATTTGTGCTATTCTTTCTTCAATCTGAGTTTTTGGAGGATTTTCTTCGAAGCTAGGGTTTTCAGTTCTCAGCAATTTTGTGCGTTTTATCTTCAAGGCCTTTTACTTCTTCAAGACGCGAAGAAGTTTGGTACACTTTTTCCTATTTTTTTATATTCGCTGATTCTGTTTTAAGATTTTTTGGAGATCAGTTGTTTCTTAGCATTTTTGTTGACAATCATGGGTGATTCCCGTTCAAATACTGGTCCTTACATTCCTGAACCTACTAGTCCTTTATTTTTACTTCCTTCCGATGTGCCGAGAGTGTCTCTTGTTAGTGTTCCGTTCTCTTGGACAGGTTTTGGGGGATGGAAGCAGAATATGATAGTTTCTCTGTCTGCTAAAAACAAAACAGGGTTCATAGATGGCCCGTGCATTAAACTTGCTGAAACCTCTCCTCAATATAGACAATGGGATAGGTGTAACAACATGGTTATATCATGGTTGACCAATTCATTATACCCAGACATTGCTGAGAGTGTATAATTCTCAGAAACAGCTGAGAGTATTTGGAAATAATTAAACAATAGATATGGGACTATTAGTGGAACTAAAGTTTTTGAGATTAAAAGAGAGCTCTCCTCCACTTATCAAGGATTCCTAGATATTGCTTCTTACTTTAATAAGCTTAAAAAACTTTGGGATGAACTGGAGATTATGCGCAGTAGTCATGCTAATGCTTGTGCTTGTGTTGCTAAAGAAGGTCTCCAGAAAGAAAAGGAAGAAGATAAAGTTCATCAGTTTCTAATGGGCCTAAATGAAGTCTATGTAGGAGTTAGAAGCAATATATTAATGATGCACCCTTTGCCTTCCCTTGATAATGTTTACAATATACTCCTAAAAGATTGAGAAACAAAGACAAGTCCTTCCAAATCCACAAGATTATTCTGAATCAGCCTCTTTCCATGCAAATTCCAATAAGTTTTCTCCTCAATTTTCTTCTCAGCAACAATATCCTCAGAAATTGAAATTTGATCAGTATAATCAAAGGGTCATTCCTGATCACAGCAAGGCTTCACTGTTTTGCAAGTACTGCAAGAAGCCTGGCCATGTAATTGAAAAATGTTACAAGTTGCATGGGTTTCCTCAGAATTTTAAGTTTACAAGAGGTGAAAAGTTTGGTACTGCTGCTACTGTTGAAGGGCAGCCTCCTAGTGCTTCTGATCATACTCCTTCACATGCTGAGGATTCATTAATACCTGGTTTAACCAAAGAACAGTATACTCAACTGATGAGCCTCCTTCAACAATCTGGTCTCAATGAGTCATCATCTCAACCTGTCATCATAGGTTCTGCAAACTTTGCTGGTAGTTCTTCTTCCTTACCGGTGTGTCTGAATGGTACTTCTAATGTGCGCATGTTGACTAATGTAGCTGGAAGGATATGGATAGTGGATTCTGGGGCCACTGACCATATGACTTCAAATAAAAACCTTCTTTTCATATTACTCCTCTACCTATCCCTTATCTAGTTTCTTTGCCTAATGGTTACAAAGTGAAGGTCACTTGTACGGGATCTCTTACTTTGTTACCTTCCTTCACTCTTCATCATGTTTTATACACACCTACTTTCCACTATAATTTGATTTTAGTAAGTAAACTAATTGATCAATTCAGATGTTATGGTTATTCATATTCACTTCTTGTATACTTCTACAGGCCCATTCTATGAAGAAGCTTCTGGAGCTTGGTAGAATGAACAATGGACTATACAAATTTTACTTCAACACACCTACTTCTCCTGCATCTGTTTCCCAAAATGTCATGGACAACACTAAACACTCTATTCCTCTTTATGTTGTTTCTGATTCATCTGCTTCTAGTTTTAATACAATAGCTGAAGTACATGATTTTCCTTTGAATGCACATGTAGATGTTCTGAATTCTCTTCATGATCCTGTTTCATTACCAAATTGTAATAGTAACCAACATATAAATAAAAATGATGTTCTTTGTCACCATAGACTAGGTCATGTTCTTTTTGCACAAATAAAAAATATACCTTCTATTTCTTCTTCTTTATTAACAAATCAGTCCTTTATTTGTCCTATTTTCCCTTTAGCAAGACAACCCAGACTGTCATTTACAAACAGCTCTACTCATTCTACTGCACTGTTTCAGCTTATACATGTAGATACTTGGGATTCCTACCACACTCAATCATATTCTGGGATACTTTATGACCATAGTTGATGATTACACTAGGGCAACCTAGACACATTTGCTGCACTCCAAAAGTTATGCTTTTAGCTTAATTAAAGCATTTATAGCAATGGTTAGAACACAATTTCAACTTCCTATAAAAGTCATTAGAAGTGATAATGCCTTAGAGCTTGGATCTTCTAATTCAGCTCTTCAGTTCTTTTCTGACACTGGAATAATCCACCAAATAACTTGCCCTCACACCCCACAATAGAACGGGGTGGTAGAAAGAAAACACAAGCATCTACTTTAAACTTCAAGAGCCTTATTGTTTCAATCCAAACTTACTACCAAATTTTGGGTGATTGTATTTTAACAGCAACTTACCTTATCAATAGGTTTCCCTCTTCAGTTTTACACAACAAGACACCATTTGAACTTTTTTATGGTAGTCCACCTTCTTACTCTCACCTAAAATCTTTTGGATGTCTATGTTATGCTACTGTACCTAAATGTAATAGGGACAAGTTTCAGCCAATAGCTTCTCCTTATGTGTTCATTGGATATCTCTATGCTAAAAAGGGTTACAAACTCTTCAACTTAAATACAAAGTCAGTTTTGTACCCCAGAGATGTCATTTTTCATGGATCTGTATTCCCCTATCAATTGATACACTCTACTTCTTCTTCTTCTTCTTCTTCTTCTTCTTCTTCTTCTTCTTATTCTTCTTCTTCTTCTTCTTCTTCTTCTACTCCAACTTCATCCTTTTCCATGTACTCCTTTGATACACATTTTGATTTGCATAGTTCCAATCCACATGGACCTTCCTCTCCAACTGTCTCCATCCCATCTGACTCACCTGCTCCTAATCCTTCTTCACCACTTGGACATGATTTTGTTCAGCCCACCTTCCCAATACATGATTTAGAACCTCAACCTCATCCATATCTTGTGATTAGAAAAAGTTTTAGAACCCACCATATACCATCTCACTTGAAGGACTATGTTGTACAACTCCCATCTTCCCTTTCCTCTTCCATCCTTCATTCTTTTCTGCTATACAACATGCACCAATAGAACCTCATTCTTACACTTAGGCTGCTGTCAGCCCCACTTGGCAAGAAGCTATGGCCAAAAAGTTTGAAGCCTTGGAGGCAAATAAGACTTGGCAGATTGTTGAATTACCCTTTGGCAAGAAACCCATAGGTTGTAAATAGGTGTATAAAATTAAATATAAAGCAAATGGTAGTGTGGAACGGTTTAAGGCTAGATTGGTAGTTAGAGGGGACACTTAGGTACAAGGGATTGATTTCAATGAAACCTTCTCACCTGTTGTCAAGATGTGCACTGTCAGATGCTTGATTGTTGTTGCACTTAAGAAAGACTGGCCTTTATTTCAACTAGACGTTAACAATGCCTTCCTGCATGGTGACCTAAATGAAAAGGTCTATATGAAAATTCCCCCAGGGCTTTCTGTTCCCTCAACTTCTTCTAGTTCTGCCCCCTTGGTATGCAAACTTCAGAAATCCCTTTATGGTCTTAGACATGCTTCTCGATAGTGGTATGCAAAGTTATCACAAACTCTTTGCTTTAGAGGGTATATTCACTCATTGAATGACTATTCATTATTTGTTAAGAAGTCTCCATCTTCTACTGTTTTTCTTGCTGTTTATGTGGATGACATCATCCTTACTAGAAATGATTTGTCTGAGATTTCAGCTCTTAAGTCATTTTTGGATACCCAATTCAGAATTAAGGATTTGGGACTCCTTCATTATTTTTTGGGTATTGAGGTTCTTCATCATTCCTCAGGTATTAGCTTGCAACAAAAGATGTTCATACATGATTTGCTTACTGAATATCATTGTTCTGATGTTTCTGAGGTTGTTGCTCCTTTAGACATTTCACTTAAACTACATGTTAATGTTGGGGATTTGTTGCCCGAACCTGATAAATATAGGAGTTTAGTTGGGAAGTTGAATTATTTAACTCACACTAGTCCTGATCTATGCTTCACTGTCCAGCACCTTAGCCAGTTCCTCCAGGCTTCTAGAATTCCACACATGTCTGGTGCTCTATATGTTTTGAGATATTTGAAGGGTACGCTTGATCATGCGGCCTTTCTTGACAATTCTTCTAATTTCTCCTTGTTGGATAGCTGTGACAGTGATTGGGCTGCTTGCCCTACTTCCAGAAGGTCTGTTTCTGGATTTTGTATTCATTTAGGGGGTAGTCTCATTAGTTGAAAGTCTAAAAAACAGCCAATTATTTCTTTATCTTCCGCTGAAGCTGAATATCGGGCCATGAGTAAGGTGGTTGCAGAGTTATCTTGGCTTGTTCGTTTGTTGGATGATGTGGGTGTGCCTTTTACTACTCCTATTCCACTATTGTGTGACAGCCAAGCTGCCATTCATATAGCCAAAAATCCTGTTTTTCATGAGCGTACTAAACATATCGAAGTAGATTGTTACTTCATATGCACCAAGTTGGCTAATGGACTTATTTCTCTATCTCGTGTTCCCACCTCTTCACAAATGGCTGATATTTTTACTAAGTCATTGACAGGTTTGCAACATCGCCTATTATCCAGCAAGTTGGGAGTGTGCCCACCCTCCAACTTGAGGGGGGTATTGGAGTTACATGATACATTTGGACATTTAATTTTTGGTTGTAATACATTTGTAGTTTATTGGTCAGTAGTGTATTGAGCCACAACCCATTGTAATTGTTTCCTATATTCTTTTGTAGTAGAAAAAAATGCAAGGCCCATTGTATATATAGGCATGGAAACATTCTAGACAAGGACGGAGGATTATTGTTGAATACAGAAAATTTCCCCAAAGTTCTTCTCTCATTTTCTTTCTGTAATAACATAGATTCACCATTGTTGCTCGATCTCTAATCTTAACAAATATATATAAGATTAGGATTAAATCTACCATAGCATTTCTGTGGCTACAAATGCTTTCTATTAATAAAATATTAAAAAATAATAATCTTTTTGAAACGTACTAATAAGAAAATAGTGTCAATCTTGTGTAGTATATGCATGTGCCGAAGGTTTCAATGTGTGCGAATTGATGTTTGACTTAGAAAAGTACAAAGTGGGGTCAATAATGTAGTGGAGTACAAGTATTAGTATAGTTTGTGAAGCCATTTTAAGCCCTCTATTTCATGAAGCCTAAAAAGAAAGTGAATTAGCTAAAAATAATATAGTTATTGACTTCCGCTCTTAATTACTTGCCATGTACAGGAAAAACTAAGGAATAGAAGTATTTTCGACAACCTTTGCAGTGATTTCCTTGTGGCTTTTAGTCGGTGGGATTTTGATCCTTTGGAGCTAATTACCAATCCTTTTCTTGAAAATGGTCAGACTTGTGTTCATATTTGGCAAGGCTGTGAAGATAAATTTATAAATTTGAAACTATAAAGGCACGTAGCAGAAAGGTTACCTTGGATTCAATATCATGAAGTTCCAGATGGGGGACATCTATTGACCTATGATAGTATAGTTTGTGAAGCCATTTTAAGGTCTCTTTTGACGGGAGGAAGACACTCCGCTGTATGAACCTAAATTATCCAACTAAGTCATTATCTTATAGTTCTCATTCAGGCTGTGCATGGTAAATATCAAATTATTATATCGAAACCGAAAATTGTGATATTTGACATTTGATATTTCGGTATCTGGTATGATATTTGATTTAAGTTCTTAAAAAAATTGGTATTAGGTATTGTATTTGGTATTTAGAAATGTAATACCTAGATTGGTATTAAGTAAAGAACACAAGTATTTTTACATGGCAAACACTTGGCTCAAAAGGTAAAAAAAATCACGACCTACTACCCAGTAGTATTTTTTCCAACACTTCACTAAATCACTGAGCCAAAAACAACATTTACAAAACTCTTTGTAAACCTAAGGATTACCTCTAACCCTTTGTGGCAACCAGCCTCTAGCTATTGCGACAACTTCAAGTTAACTCTAACTTGAATACTACACTCAAAGTACCTAGTACAATTATTTTTAGATAAAGCTGAAAGGTACAATTCAAAAGCCCTACTACACTGAAACTAGAATAAAAGATAGACATTTGGAACTAGTTCTTCTATCTGGTTCATGTAGCTTCAGGTTCGCACACTTGAATCACACTTGTATTGCTTGCAAAATATGTTGCTATTTTTCTCTCAACTCTCGTTTAACTTAAGCGTTTGTCTGTACCTGTAAAATAAGAACATCCTGAAAACTATAGAGTTAGTAGAGTAGGAAATAACTAGAAGTCTAATGCTTTACTCTTCATTGGTGGAAGAGTTCTAGTTATCTTCAACTTCTAACTCCTTCCTTATCTAGGATAGTGTTCTCTTCGAGTAAGGAGTCCTTCTCCTTATCACTTATGCAACCTTTTCGTTCAGGAGATATCAGATATAACCACTTAAGCTTATCTCATTTACGTGCATGCCTTGTGCTCGAATCTGTCGTGTCTGTGTACATTGTTTATGGACCTGGTTCATGCTTAAGTTCCTTTGTCAATCTTCAAAACAAACTTTACTTAGGACGACACATTCTCCCTTTTTGATGATGACTAACTCTGTGCTTTTCATAAGCATAAGACCTGTTTCAACTCAGCTCAACACCAACACAATGTTAGAACACTTTTCATTTTAAAGTCACAAATCATCAAGGACCAAGTTCATTAGGTTATAAACATCACAGTCCAAAGTAAAAAGCACAACCTATCTTCCCCCTTTTGGCATCATCTAAAAGTTGCATAATTATGTTAGATAACTAGATTTTAACAGATATCACTCATGGCGACTTGGGATACTTCAAATGCAATCATGAAGTCAAGCATCATTTATCAATCTAATGATATTAGCAATCTAAAAAGCATCAACAAACAGTTAGAGCACAGAAACATTTGATTATCATTGATACTAGTCATCAACAAAGCATAAATTAAAATAAAGATACTTGATCATGAGCAAAAAGAACAAAAAAATTACATCTGGGTCATTGGTTTGTCTAACTAGGCTAGGAAGGTTTCAAGGCTGGGAAGGACCAGGTTCTCGGTTTCTGGCCTGAAGTAGATTTAACATATCATGAAGAATACCTTCATTCTTCTCATTCTCCTTTGCAATATCAGCCCTGATAGTATCCCTCTCAGTGTCTACTTCAGCCAGCCTCTTCTTCAGCCTCTCAATCTCAGCATCCTTAGCCCTATTATCTTGCACCAAGGCTCTCGCTTTGTTGTTTATAGGCACCTTCTTGGATGAACCAAGTTCTTTGGGAGCAGTGTGGACTTCATAGTCACATGCAGTCAAGGTGTTGGCCCCAAAGTGATCTTTGCTTGTACTAACATCCCATTTCTTCAAGGGTACCTTGAAGAGAGCAAGTACAGCCGTGAAAGCGAGCAAGTACAACCGTGAGAATGAAATCATAGGGTATGGATTGCGTTTTGGTTCCAGTTAGAACCCTATCAAGAAGCTGGATGATAAACCCATGCCAATTGATATGCCTCCCACTATCCAGGCATTCCATAATGACGGTCCATGAAGGTGGCAATGTGCCTTCTTTCCTGCCTGGGCAACACGACCTTGTTAATAAATTCAAACAACACTTTGTAGGCATGCCTCATCTCACTTTTGTAAATAGCCTTGGGCTGAATCTCTTCCTCATTGTCAGCAAACTTCCTTGTAATGACAAGTGAGGTGGGGAGGTTTTCTAGGCTTGATCATTTTAACTTTTTGTAATCATTATACCCTTCAGCAGGTACTCCCAGAATCTCTCCCAATTCCTTGGCATCAAAGCTTACAGTCACCCCTTTTACCACACTGGTGACTCGGCCATTTTTTATCTTACAGTTTGCCATCAACTCCATAATCTCAGTTCTAGAAAGCTTTCCATCCATCTAAAGGACCATGTCCTTCCAACCCTATAGTTGTACTTTTTCCAGCAGCATCACCATGCATTCCTCCTGCAAGTCCCTGAGGAGTTTACCCTTCAAGATAGTTCTTTTCCAAAACTTGACCAACTTATCCTGATCTTCATTTTCCTATTCCTCTACAATTTGCACTTTCCTAGACTTTCTTGCAGACCTGGTTCTTTTTGCCAAGGTAGAAGGCTCTGCATCAACAGTCTTTGAAGGTGACTGCTTCTTAGAAGTCTCTCTTTTCTTTGTCTTTGGAGTCACATCCTCCACCTCCTCTCTTGTCTTCATCCCGAAGGACCAAATCCATCTCCTCAATGTCAATTGCCTCAACAGGCTCACTCACTTTCTTCTTTCCCTTTACAACAACTTTTCTTTTACTCTGTTCCAGGGCCCTTCCAATTTCAGCCTCACTCTGCTTCTTCTGACTCCTTGTAGCTCTTCCTCTTGTAAGAGGAGTCACCATACGGACAGAAGAGGCAGCCTTTCTCTTCTTGTTTGCCGTAAAAGTTCCAGGGATTTTAACTCCTAAACTCTTCTTCATTTTTGGATTGTAACTGTTAGACACTCATTTGTCACGCCCTCTTTTTCCTTCTTTACATCGGAGATTGGGTTTATGACATTTTGGGTATAAGACAACTCATTCCTTTTGGGAACTGAGTTTTTGCATTTGAAGAGTCGCCACCGAATGATTTAAGGTGCATTAGGACACCTATAAGGGTTTACTTCTAAGTTTGTTTGATAACCAGAGATAGGGTAATGTCTTGAAATTATCCTAAGGGGAAGGTGTTAGGCACCCCTCAGGATCCACTAATGTGGTTCTCGGCCAGACAGGTTTTTGTGAATTTGTAATTTAGCAAATAGACAAGTATATGGTCAAATAGTAGGGGATTTAAGTTTAAACACATAAAGGTTTGAAAGAATAATTTATTAAAAGACGAATTTTGAAAAGAAATTAAAAATGAAAAGGAAAGGGGTCCTAGGTTTATTTATAATATGGATCACATCAATGCGATACCCGGTATGAGGCGATCTTTCAGCCATGCGATGCAGTATCTGGCAATCTTTCAGCCATACAAATGCAGTATGTGGCGATATTTCAACCGTGCAGATATAGAATAAGGTAGAGCTTAACCTCGGAAGGAAGAATGGTAGACTTATGCAATGTAAAAATGTAGATGGAGACAACGTTTAGTCACGGAAGGCAGAATGGTAGCCTTATGCAATGCAGAAATGCAGATGGAGAAAGCATTTAGTCTCGGAAGGCAGAATGGTAGCCTTATGCAATGCAGAAATGCAGATGGAAACATCGTTTAGTCTCGGAAGGCAGAATGGTAGCCTTATAAAAGAAATAAAATGACAAGTGGTAATAGAGCTTTCTTAGCTGATAGCAGGTTGCGATATTATGACTGCTGGGGACATTATGACACTTGGAATGTCACTGGTGTGTATGGATAGCAAATGTGTGTAAGTGCAACGGTTCTGAGAGTTGTATTCCTGAACAATGTTTGTTTCGTGACTGTATAGTATGTTTGACGATTTCGCAATCCAAGTGCCTGCATCCAAAGAAAAATCGTGAGTTTTGTAAAGGGGGGAGGTTAGTTCGTATCCCCACCGACACTGCTTGACCTACTCGGATTTGATCTGGTGATGCTATATGTATCATTGGGGTAGCGTTGCTAAACAAGGCACTTTCAGTAATAAACTGCATGATTTCGTAAGAATATGACATAAATATATAATTAAGAATAACTTTAGATGAACCGACGACTGTGACGTGGTTCAGGACATTGCAACCTCTCTTGATACAGAATTTTGAGGGCCCTTCTCAAAATTCTGCCCCAGTTTAATGGGTTGATGTTTCTGACTGTTACTTGTGACGATTCAGCTGAAATTGCTTCGGAAATTTGAGGGTCCTCCTCAAAATTCTGCCCCAATTTCCAACTGCGGGGGGGAATGAAAATTTTATTGAATTGTGACTGAACCCATAGGGCTGCCTACGTATCCCCTCTTAAATAGGAATTAGGTCAGACGTAGTTCAAAATACATCATATGAGGAAAGCATAATGATCACACATAGTAGCTCTTGACTGCATCTGAATTGATTGGTTTTGGCCAGACTTCTCCGTCCATTTCTGCAAGTATGAAGGCTCCTTCTGTCAAAACCTGGTGAACCATGTATGGACCCTACCAGTTGGGAAAGAACTTCCCATTGGCTTCATCTTGATGCGGAAAAATTTTCTTTAACACTAGCTGCCCCGGTGTGAACTATCCCGGCTTGACTCTTTTGTTAAAGGCTCTGAACATTCTGTTTTGATAGAGTTGACCATGACAAACTGCATTCATTCTCTTTCTGTCAATAAGGGCTAGTTGCTCATAATGACTTTTTACCCATTCCGCGTCGTCGAGCTCAGCTTCTTGTATGATTCTTAGGGAAGGAATTTCTACCTCAACGGGAATAACTGCCTCTGTACCATAAACCAGCATATAGGGGGTTGCCCCGGGTGATGTGCGGACTGTGGTACGATACCCCATTAGAGCAAATGATAACTTCTCGTGCCACTATTTATGCTTTTCTATCATTTTCCTCAATATCTTGTTGATATTCTTGTTGGCGGCCTCTACGACTCCATTCATTTGCGGCCTATAGGATGTGGAATTCTTGTGTTTGATACTGAAGGTTTCACACATATCCTTCATCAAGTCGCTATTGAGGTTAGAGCCATTATCAATAATGATCGACTCTGGAATCCCGAATTGACAAACAATGCAGTCGCGGGCAAAGTCTGCCACGACTTTCTTAGTCACTACTTGTAAGATGCTGCTTCGACCCATGGTAAAATAGTCAATTGCTACTAGGATAAACCTGTGCCCGTTGGAAGAGGCAAGCTCGATTGGTCCAATAACATCCATTCCCCAAGCGGCGAACGACCATGGTGAACTTGTTACATTAAGCTCATTTGGAGGTACCTTTATCATGTCCACATGTATTTGACAGTGGTGGCATTTTCGGACATACTGGATGCGGTCTGTTTCCATGGTCATCCAAAAGTAACCGGCTCGGAGTATCTTCTTTGCTAAGACAAAATCGTACATATGTGGACCGCAGGTCCCAGCGTGAATTTCCTTTAGTAGCCTGGATGCTTCTTTTGCGTCGACACACCTTAATAATCCCAAATTAAGAGTCCTCCTATACAGGATTCCTTCGCTATGAAAGAAATTATTGGTCAACCTCCGAAGTATGAGTTTCTGAGTAGGATTTGCAAGTTTTGGGTACTCGCCTTTTGTCAAATATTTTTTGATATCATGAAACCAAGGCTTTCTATCTACTTCTTCTTCGACATGGGCACAATAAGCTGGCTGATCATGGATCCTTACTGGAATGGGATCGATGAAATTCTTGTCTGGATGTTGTATCATAGATGATAGGGTAGCCAACGCATCGGCGAACGCATTCTGGACTCTGGGAACATGCTGGAATTCTGTCTTTGTGAACCTCTTCCTCAATTCATGTACATGATGCAGATACGGGAGTATCTTGGAGTTCTTGATTGCCCATTCTTCTCGGACCTGATGTATAAGCAGGTCCGAATTTCTGATCACTAGCAACTCTTGAATGTTCATGTCAATGGCCATCTTGAGCCCTAAGATGTAGGCTTCGTATTCAGCGATGTTGTTGGTGCACGGGAACTTGAGTTTGGCCGACACCGGATAATGTTGACCGGATTCTAATACTAGGACTGCTCCTATGCCAACTCCTTTGAAATTTGTTGCTCCATCGAAAAACATTCTCCAACCGTCATAGGATTCTGCAATGTCTTCTCCTATGAATGATATCTCTTCATCAGGAAAATATGTTTTCAGGGGTTCGTATTCTTCATCCATGGGATTTTCAGCAAAGTGGTCTGCTAGTGCCTATCCCTTGACTGCTTTCTGAGTTACGTAAACAATGTCAAACTCACTTAACAGGATTTGCCACTTGGCTAGATTTCCAGTGGGCATGGGCTTCTGAAAGATATACTTCAAAGGATCCATCCTTGATATGAGATATGTATTAAAGGCACAAAAGTAATGTCTCAGCTTCTGGGCCACCCAAGTCAAAGCACAACAAGTGCACTCTAATAGAGAATACCGGGCCTCGTACAGGGTGAACTTCTTACTGAGATAATAGATGACCTACTCTTTCCTCCCTGTCTCATCATGTTGCCCCATAACACAACTGAAAGCTCCATCCAATACTGCAAGGTAGAGTAATAAAGGTCTACCTGGCTCGAGCGGGACCAAGACTGGTGGTGTTGACAAGTATTCCTTGATTCTCTTGAAGGCTTTTTGGCAGTCATCCGTCCATTTGGTAGCGGATTCCTTCTTCAACATCTTAAAGATTGGCTCACAGATAACTGTAGATTGTGCTATGAACCGGCTGATGTAGTTCAGTCTCCCCAAGAAACTCATCACATCCTTCTTGTTCTTTGGCAGTGGAAATTCTTGGATAGCTTTGACTTTTGATGGATCTAGTTCTATTCCTCGGCGACTCACAATAAACCCCAGCAATGTTCCAGTGGGAACCCCAAATGCGCAATTTGCGGGATTCAGTTACAGGTTGTACCTCCGCAATCTATTGAAGAACTTCCTCAAATCTCCCATGTGATCAGTGGCCTTCTTAGACTTGATGATAACATCATCCACATATACCTTTATCTCCTTGTGTATCATATCATGGAAAATAGTAGTCATGTCCCTCATGTAGGTGGCCCCTATATTTTTCAGGTCGAACGACATCATCTTGTAACAATACATTCTCCACGGCGTAATGAAAGTCGTTTTCTCAGCATGTTCTTCATCCATTCCGATCTGATGATAACCAGTAAAGCAATCTACAAATAACTGCAGCTCATGCTTGGCGCAATTGTCGATTAGGATGTGTATATTTGACAAAGGGAAGTCGTCTTTCAGACTGGCCCGGTTGAGATCCCGGTAGTCAACACAGACTCTGACCTTTCCATCCTTCTTTGGTACCGGCACGATGTTAGCTAACCATGTCGGGTATTCTACTACCCTGAGAACCTTAGCTTTGACCTGCTTGGTGACTTCTTCCTTGATTTTCAAACTCATATCAGGCTTGAACTTTTTGAGTTTTTGCTTTATCGGTGGACATGTTGGATCGGTTGGCAGTTTGTGAGCCATAATGGACATACTCAGACTAGTCATGTCATCATACGACCAGGCGAATATGTCCTCATATTCCCTTAGGAATTCTGTGTATTCCTTCTTTTCTGATGGCGATAAGTGAACGCTGGTTCGTGTTTCTTTGACATTTTTTGTATCCTCCAGGTTAACAATTTCTGTTTCATCTAGCTTGGACTTAGGTCTGTTCTCAAAGTTCTCAACTTCTTTAACAATCTCATCAGGTATGTCATCTTCCTCTGAATCAATGTCTGTTGGTTGCGTTGTCTCGTTGCATGTCACAGTCATTGGTTCATCAAGATAAGTAATTGTAATGCTGTATAAGTAAAGTAATGAGAGAAAAATAATAATGACTGTTGATTCATAAGAAAAAGTAAAAATTCTTTGATAAATTGCATAATCATTTTGAATATTGGAGATCTTATTGCGGGAATTGAAAAAATGGGAAAAGAAAATCTTTTAGTAAGTAAAACATGGCTTGTTTTAGCCTTGCTACCCCGAGGCTAGTCCGGCTCTGGTTGTCCTGATGGTCTAGTTATTGAGGCGTGCCCCTCTGCTTACAGCCTGTATGGAAGGGCCTTCCTCCCCCTCCTCCTCGAGAACAACACAACAGTCCATGTCATTGTCTTCTAAGAACAAGTCTTTCACTGCTGCCAATGCTTCTTCTTCGTTTGACCCATAAACAATGTCGCCCTATTGAAAAGTATGCTCCAAATGTGGCATTGGCTGCTCCAGTGGATAGTAAGGACCATGCCATGGTGGTGACCAGTTGTTGAATTCTTCCCAGGTGTACTCATATCCCAGACCGAAAGTAGTGCCATGTTTCTTGAGTTTTATGGGCTTAACGATTCCTTGGAGGTTCTTGCCAAGCCCTTTGCCAGGTTCGTACCCACTCCAATTCAGTATAATCTCAATTTTATTATCCCACCATTTGTCTTTGTCAAAAGCATTTACCCGTTTGATGTGATGGTAAGTCTCTCTACCTAGCTTCCTTCTCCCTTCGATTGCCGGAATGGTCTGGCGACCGTATATAGGGTTGGTACCGTCGCCGTGAATGATCACCTCTTGGTGATTCCTTTCGAATTTTAGTTCCTGATGTAGTGTTGATGCTATGGCCCTAGCAACATGGATCCATGACCGTCCCAACAGCAAATTGTAAGATGTTGGCACATCTATCACCTGGAAATCAACATCAAACCAGGTTGGCCCCATTTGCAAGCATTGACTAATCTCCCCAATGGTGAACTTTTGGGAACCGTCGAAGGCTTTCACATTGATAGCTCTGTCCTTTATCTCGTGCAGTCCTTTACCCAACTTCTTGAGTGTTACCAGTGGATAGATGTTGAGACTGGAACCTTCGTTGATCAGGATTCTGGTGATAAGATAGTCCTCGCATTGCACAGTGATGTGCAGTGCTTTATTGTGCCCCATCCCCTTAGGTGGCAGCTCATCCTCATGAAAAGTGATCTTATAGCTTTGCAACACCTGTCCTACCATGTTAGCCATTTCTTCGCCAGTGATGTTTCTTGGTACGTACGCTTCACTTAGCACCTTCAATAGAGCATTCTTGTGTGCCTCGGAATTTTGTAGCAAAGCAAGAATGGAGATTTGCGCCGGTGTTCTATTCAACTGGTCGATGACCGCGTATTCCTTGGCCTGTATCTTTATCCAAAGATCGTATGGACCTGTCTCAATGATGGGTGACCGATTGAAGGCCTATTTTCTTGACTCAGCTAGATGTTCCGGGGTGTAAACTCTACCAGTTCTTGTCATACCCTGTGTCGCAATAGTTTCTTCGAACCTAACCTTGCCTTTCCTCCTTGCCTTGGCTGTATAGTCCCAAGGTACAACCTTTGTATGGAATGGTGTCATGGTCGACATCGCCACAGGGATCAGTGTGGCTATCTTCACTCCGATCAGAGCATGTGCCTTGGGTGGTAAAAACTACAACTTCAAACAGTGTAGGTGCATTTGTCAGAGACACGAATTCAACCTCAATTGGTGCTAGTGTCTTTGCAGATGACGTGGCTTCAAACTTAAGTGGCACATACATATTTACCTCGGCATCCCCAGATGGTTGAATCTGGACTATGATTGGATTAAGAGTAACTATTGGCTTTTTTTGGGTCATCACCTTCTGCGATCAACCCGATTGATCCCTCGGGATCCCAATCATCCTCTATTTAAATCATGTGAATTCCTCCACCCTTATTGTCTGGTAGAGGGTTATTGCAGACATTTGGAGCGGGTTCCTTTGCCACAATAATCTTGTTATCAATTAAATACTGGATCTTGTCTTTCAAAGAATGACATTCATCGATGGTGTGCCCTTTCATGCCGGAGTGGTATGCACAGGATTTGTTTGGGTTAACCCACTGAGAAGGGTTCTCAGGGGTGGCAGCAGGGATAGGGGTGACATAATCAGCGGCTTTGAGTCTCTCATACAACTGGTCAATGGGTTCAGCGATGGTTGTATATTGTTTTGGAGGTCTGCGGTCAAAATTTGGTCGGGGTCTAGGGATGTTTTGGCTTGTTAGAGATGATTGATAGTGGGATGGTTGAGCATTGTAGGTTTGGTAGACATGAGTAGGTTGGGGATATCTAGGCGAAGTAGGCTGATATGTGGGAGGCAGGGGTGATTGATAAGTGGGTGATGGAGCTTGATAGGAGGGTAAGGGTGATTGGTAGTTCAGAGTTGGTTGATATGTGAGTAGAGGTATTCGGTAATTTTGGTATTTGATGGGAGATTTGGTTCTTTGTGAAACCATTACAGCCCTCATGTCCCTTTTCTTGGACACACCACCGAACTGCAAGGCCTTATTTGTAGCTTTCAAGGCCTCAAAATTAGTAACCATACCGCTTTTGATACCCTCTTCAATCCTTTCACCCAGTTTGATAATGTCGGAAAATTTGTGGCTCTCGATCATCATTGGTCGTTCGTAATACTGCAGGTCCTAAGCCCGGACAAAGAATCTGTTCATCTGTTCCTCCTCTAAGCAGGTCTGATCTTAGCAGCTTCGAACCTTCAACGAGTAACATACTCATGAAATGTTTCTTCTTCTTTAGATTCTGAATATAGAACACATCGGGTGCATTCTCTGTGTTAAACTTGAACCTGCCCATAAAGTCGGATGCCATGCCTACCCAGTTTGACTACTTCTTTGGATCTTGGCTAATGTACCAAGACAAAACATCTCCTTTCAAACTCCTTATGAAAAGCTTCATGCGGATTCTCTTGTCTTTCCCTACTCCAACTAGTTTGTCACAATACGTTCTCAAATGGACCCTTGGATCCCCTGTACCATCAAGCATTTCAAACTTCGGAGGTTTGTACCCCTCGGGCAGTTCGACATGGGCTGTATGCAAAGATCTTTATAGTTCAGCCCCTCAATTCCCTTACTTCCCTCGACACCTTGAATTCGGCTAGTAAATTTCTTAAGTTCCTCAGCCAGGTTCTTGATGAGCAAGTCTTTATCATCAGGATCGGGTGTGCTTGAGATGGGTTAGGTGGAGTGTGGCACGGTCTCCACGTAGATGGGGGTGTTATGGTGGGTGTGGAAGTGGTCATTTGTGGAGTTTTGGGGTTCTGGGATGAGTAGTGGAGTATTGTTTGGGAGATGGCAAGTGTTGCAGTGACGGTGAGCAGCGGGATGGTTCTATTGCTTTGGGATATTCTGTGGAGGTGTAGGGTTCTGAGTATTTGGGAAATTGATATCTGGAGTGGTGAGGGAAAATGACAGATTTGCCAGATTCCGAACTTGATCAAGCTCTTCTTGGAATTTCAGCAGCTTTTGTTCAAGTTGGGATTCATTTTCCTTAGGAACCTGAGTACCATGACCATTAGTGGCCTCTACCCGTTCAGTTGAATTCTCCTTTTTGACGTTGTTCAAATCTTCCATCTTCCCTTTGTTCTTGTTTTTGACAGGACTAAGAGGAGGAGTGGGTGGAGGACCCCTGGATCTCGTAGAATAGGATGATATTGCCAGAGTGCACGAACTAACCTGTGGGGGATGGGAATAATAAAATAAAAAGTAAAAACAAAAGGTTTGACTTGTGCCTCGGCCTTTTCATCTATGATTCTGTGACCTCGAACAAACCCAGGTTGGCCTAGACCCTCATGATTATCTTCCCAGCCTGAATAGTAAGGAGTACAACCAGTATGGTATCTGTCTGGCTCGATGGTGTCCATCCCCATTACGATCTTGCAGTGCCACATATGCTAAGCTTGGCACTTGTAAGGACTATCATCATCCTGGAAGTCATCCCGAAAATGACTCATCTTGTCGACCCTGGGTACAATCTGCTTCCTACCAGCTTGCCTCATAACTCGGAGAGGGACATAGGGATATGTTCCTCTTAGACCGATCAGTATCAGGAAAGGCGCATCTCTGGATCGGGCGATGAATTCCTCGGCCGGAAACCACTCAAACATCCATTGAACCTGTTCTTCAGTTAGGTTATCAAATCTACCCATCCTTTGGCATCTCCTTGCTGAGCGAACATATTGGGCATGTAATTCATTCGCTTTGGATGATGGAAAGTGATGTGATCATCCCAGTCCCTTCGCTGAATCTCTTGTCGGTATTCGCCCTTTTGGAGGTGTTCCATAAGCCAAAGTTGAAGTAGCAAATTGCAGCCTTTGAAGTGTTTTGCTCCTTGTTAACAGTTCTCTAAGGCTCGGTATATATCTGCAATGATCATGGACACAATTTTGAATGGTTACCCACCAATTCCTTCCATTAATGTCTTAGTTACCATAGCCAGCCTGGTATGGATTCTTGCTTTCTTCATCAGAAGCACAATTAGACCCAGGAAATAAAACATGAAGACGAAAACCATGCGATGAATGTGCCCCAAGGATGTGATGGTGAATTTGTCAGGGTAGGTACGGTAGGATTTTCTATGACCATACCTTTCATACAAATAGTTAAAAGGGATGTAGAATTCCTTTAAACATGTCAGTTCTGGATACTTCTTCAGACCCATCATTTTGAGGAAGCCCCTGCCCTTGCGGTTTTCAGGCATTAACAAACTCGGAGTTTCCCACACTATACCGGTAAGTCCTCCTATCTCCTCTAGCAAGGGTGTCATTTCAATGTCCCCGAAGCGGAATACAGCCCTCTTACAATCCCAGAACAAAGTAGCAGCTCCTATGATCTTGTTGTTAGGTTGGATTTCCAGGAGAGAAGACAAGTTTCCAGGGTACTTTTTGACGAGAGTTTGATCACTAGAGTGAAGATATTTCCACTAGTTTAGCAGTCTTGGGTGGATGTTGGTGACCATGCCGAATCTAGGGACTTTGTGCCTCATATTTTTGCAAGGCAAATAAGGTTAGGCCCTTACCCCCACCAGACTCGACTATTTAATACCAACAATTAGCATGAAGCATTTAGTTCTCCAAATAAATGTACAGAACGTAGTGATGTCCATTTGGGTCTAGGGAGACCCAGTGGACTTTGGACAAGGCTATCTTAAAAGATCATTATGTGGACAACATAACTGACCCGACTAGGTTTGACCATGATGCATGCACAATTTGAACGGAGTAAGGTTTCTATGGGGTTCTAGACTGGTACCCTTGAGCGGACAACTCAAGGGGGAAAGGCACGAAACCGTCGACTGCACCGCTGATCGATTGGTTTTACCGCAAATATACCTTTCCGGATTTAGGGGATAATAATATAGGAAGAGTGAAACCACTCATTATAAGTGTTGCTATGGTATTTGTTTTGCACGAGTAGAGTATGATGTTTAGCATAATTATACAATAATTAAAATCATGTTGGCACATATTTGCGCATTAAGAAAGTAGTAAATACAGTAATTTCATAATTCAAAGCAGCAATAAAGGAAAGAAACAAAGAAGACAAGTCAGTTTTGCAGTTAAAAAGGAAATTGAATGCTTAAAGGAATTAAACAAGTAATTGCACATAAGGAGGTACAAATTCACAAGAACGATCTGAAATGGTAAAAGCCTAAATATCCCCAGCAGAGTCGCCATGCTGTCGTGCCCCCTTTTTTCCTCTTTGCATTGGGAGATCGGGTTTATGACATTTTGGGTATAGGACAACTCATTCCTTTTGGGAACTGGGTTTTTGCATTTGAAGAGTCGCCACCTAATGATTTAAGGTACATTAGGACACATATACGGGTTCACTTCTAAGTTTGTTTGATAACCAGAGATTGGGTAATAACTTGAAATTATTCTAGGAGGAAGGTGTTAGGCACCCCTCAGGATCCACTAATGTGGTTCCCGGCCAGACAGTTTTTTGTGAATTTGTAATTTAGCAAATAGACAAGTATAGACTCAAATAGTAAGTGATTTAAGTTTAGACATATAAAGGTTTGAAAGAACAATTTATTAAAAGAAGAATTTTGAAAAGAAATTGCAAATGAAAAGGAAAGGGGTCCTAGGTTTATTTATGATATGGATAAAATCAATGCGATACCCAGTATGACACTCTTCGAAAGAGGGGATACACGTGGTATTAGCGCACCGGTCATCATATCCATATCTACTCTTTCCACCACGTTAAGGTATTAAAGGGCGGATTGTTCATGACCACTATTGCATGATATTAACCGTCTCATTTCTATTAGTCCCGGAGGAACTTAGGACTACTATTCCTAAAGGGGAGGGATATTAGGCTGACTTTTAGGTTTCAAAAGGTGAAAAAGCTAAGGCGACATACAAACCACATAGGATTGCACATTAGGGGGGAAACATGTAAACAACTAAAGGGCTCATGTATACCTCCTCAATCAAAGCACATAAATAGCATGACTTAAACATAGTTGGGGTCTGAATTTAAAGTACTAAGGCAAGGGGAGTTTAATTGTTGAAGCAGACCAGTTTATTACATAACTTAGATAAAAAGTCCAAATCAGGCCTGCCTGCTGGTTGTAGCAATTACTAATTGACAAAGGCAGATTTAATTTTATTGTTGTTATCACATAAGGCTTGCCTAAGTGTTTAGGTGAGATCCTATAAACAGGTCCTATAGGCATGTTCTTTACCCTTAAGCATGCATAATTACCCAACCCTTTTGACTAACCAACCCCTATGTTTATTACAACTTATTACAGACCAAATAATGAATTACATCAGAAAAGTATAAAAGAAGAAGTTACAACCAGACGAAGCCTAATTCTTGACTTCCTCTCTGACTTATGGAATAAACCACCTCAAATGCCATTTGTTTCAAAGCCTTTCTCAAACCTGGGTGTGTCAAAGTTCCCTAAGGGTCTCAAGGGACCCCGGGTAGTGCTTACACCCAAGTTTGCATAACCAGATAGATATGAGTGCAGTATGGAAGGGCCTGCCCTTATGTATCCAAGTTCAGAGGGGAGCTCATGGGTCCCAAGGCAAGGCTCACACAAGAAGGGCAGAACCTAAGTCTAAGAGTATAGTGAACCTAACAACTTTAAAACGAGTGATTTGAGATCTTATAGGCATGCTTTCTAAACCGTATTAAGAAGAGAAAGAGTTGTTTTAAGAAACTAGTTCGGAACGGTATGGGTTGAACTGATTTTAGACTAGATTGGTTTCAGATTCTATAGATACCGATTATTGCTAATTTTAATTCCTATAGACATGATATCTAGTTGAACGTGAAATGAAGCAGACAGGATTTACTTGAGATTCCTATAGGCATGATTTCTATGAAAAGGTACTAATTTTAAACTATTGGACATGATGCCGGATTATAACCCTTTAGATCCTAAGAGCATGGTGTCTAAGTGTGGTAATAAACATGCAGAATTTAAGACAAATCCTATAGGCATGCTATCTAAATGCAAGATTTAAAACATGCCCTATAAACAGGTTTTCTAAAGGCAGAGTTAAACATGCAGAAAAAAGTCCTATAGGCATATTATCTAGATGCTGAATTAATCATGCAGAAAACAGGTCCTATAGGCATGTTCTTTACCCTTAAGCATGCATAATTACCCAACCCTTTTGACTAACCAACCCCTATGTTTATTACAACTTATTACAGACCAAATAATGAATTACATCAGAAAAGTATAAAAGAAGAAGTTACAACCAGACGAAGCCTAATTCTTGACTTCCTCTCTGACTTATGGAATAAACCACCTCAAATGCCATTTGTTTCAAAGCCTTTCTCAAACCTGGGTGTGTCAAAGTTCCCTAAGGGTCTCAAGGGACCCCGGGTAGTGCTTACACCCAAGTTTGCATAACCAGATAGATATGAGTGCAGTATGGAAGGGCCTGCCCTTATGTATCCAAGTTCAGAGGGGAGCTCATGGGTCCCAAGGCAAGGCTCACACAAGAAGGGCAGAACCTAAGTCTAAGAGTATAGTGGAAGTGCAGAAGTAGAGATTTGTTTAAAACTGAGTGAGCAGGGACACCAGACATGCAAGGCCAAACCCATTGGCAAAATAGACATCATACAAAAATAGGCATAAGGTTCAGTAGTAAAGCAAAGATTTTAAGCATAGTAATCAAGTAGGTCAAGTCACATTGAATCAACAGTGGAGAAAACAGAGTATCAGAAACATGCAAAGGTCTCATAGTAGCAGATAAGAAAACCTTTTGAAAAGTTAGGGTTTCAAGCATAGTCGAGTTTTAAAGATAATAAGAACCCAGAATCAGAGGAATCACATAAAAAAAAGAGATTCTGAAACAAGGAACTTTAAATCGAGTCAGGTATTCAAACAAACAGTTTCAGACCCAAAGACATAGGTTTTTAACGATAATCGAGCTTTAAAAGATGGTAAAAGCTCAGAATCAAATAAGTCAATCGAGAATGAAGAACTTAATCAAACCAGTACACATTTAAACAAACAGACTTTAAAAGGAATTAGGGTTTTCAGCATGCTGACTCAGAATATAGCAAAATTACAGACAACGTAGAGAAGAAATTTTTAAAAGAGAGGTTAAGAGAAAAAAAACCCTAATCGGAGAAGATGAGGGGTCGTTTTGAAAGAAAATTTTGAAGAATTTTCAAGAAAACAGTTAAACATTTACAGCAAACATAGATTTAAAGTAGATCTGAAAGAAAATAAAAAGATCTTAAAGATTAGGGTTTCGAAAAACCCAGAAAAGGTGAGAAAGGCTTTGAAAGTTGTCGATCTAACCAGGAGAGTCAAGGATCTGACTCGAACGACCATGGCTGGCCGGAGAAAGGTCAAGGATGACCGGAGAAGAGCCACGAACTGAAATCGAACAAGGACTGGACCAGACTCATTCAAGGTTTGGCCCTAAAACCATAGAACCAAATACATAGAAGCCATGAAAGGCTGGTATATGTCTCAAATGACCACAAAAGGCCATGGATTAGGTAGGTATTAGGGTGGATTAAGGTGGTGGCGGCTAGAGTTTAAGTGGTGTTGAAGAGAGAGTTTGAGAGGAAGGGGATTCTAAGGCGGCAGATTGTATCAAATTATAGGGTTTTGGGGTCGTTTAGGATTAATTAAGGTAAGGGTGAATATTGGCCGTTGATCTGAATGATCAACGGCCCGGATTAAAGCGGGTAGGTAGAGGTCTGGGTTTGGGCAGGTTAAATGGGTTAGAGGTCGAGTATGAATAAGAATTGGGCCGGGGTAATTGGGTTTAAATTAGGGTAGAATTCAGGCTATAATTGAAATACAATTAGGCTAGATTTTAAATAGCCAATTTCCCCTTTCATTTTATAAAAATAGTAAAATTAACTTTTGGAAATAAATTAAAGTATTAAAATGATTTATAACATATAATTATAAATTTAAAAATACTGTACTTAATTTTTATAAATATAAATGCAATTAAATCCTAAAAGAGGCTAATATTGTAATTATGCGCAATTTAGCTTTAAAAATACTAAATAAATTTTTAAAAATATGCAAAAATTATATTAGCTATATTTTAGCAAAAGTATGAGAATACAATAAATGAATCACCAAAATAATAATTTTGGGAATTATTATTGGGTTTTTATGAATAGAATAGGGAAATAAATTGGTGTAAAAACCTTTAAAAATTAAGGAAAAATAATAAAACATTTGTACATACCTATATATGCACGCATATGAATAATAATTGGGCCGGGGTAATTGGGTTTAAATTAGGGTAGAATTCAGGCTATAATTGAAATACAATTAGGCTAGATTTTAAATAGCCAATTTCCCCTTTCATTTTATAAAAATAGTAAAATTAACTTTTGGAAATAAATTAAAGTATTAAAATGATTTATAACATATAATTATAAATTTAAAAATACTGTACTTAATTTTTATAAATATAAATGCAATTAAATCCTAAAAGAGGCTAATATTGTAATTATGCGCAATTTAGCTTTAAAAATACTAAATAATTTTTTAAAAATATACAAAAATTATATTAGCTATATTTTAGCAAAAGTATGAGAATACAATAAATGAATCACCAAAATAATAATTTTGGGAATTATTATTGGGTTTTTATGAATAGAATAGGGAAATAAATTGGTGTAAAAACCTTTAAAAATTAAGGAAAAATAATAAAACATTTGTACATACCTATATATGCACGCATATGATATTTTGAAAAATTGGGTATCAACATCATTTCAGCAGGTCTTCGAGGGGTTCTTGCACATATGGAACATGTTCTTGGAACCTCTTCCTCAACCTAAATAACACCTCAGCAGCACTTGCATCACCAAACCCACTACTCCCTTTTTCTCTCAAATTTTCTTCCTCCTCAGCAGCATCTCATTCCACAATACCATAGTTCCAGTCTCCTTAATCAATTTAGCAAGAGTAGGTGAAGATTCAGTCACTCCTTCTTTTCCCTTTCCCCCCGCATCACCTTGAGCACTCTCACTTTCTTGTTCTTTTTTCTTTTTATCTTTACCACAATTTTTTCCAAATTTTGTGGTTTCAACCCTAGCCATAATTCCCACCAAAACAAACCTATTCTCCAAATTCTCAGCAACCTCATAAATTTTCGCAAATGTAATCTTAAGACCAGATGTTACTAGCTCTGTTCCATATGAAACAGTTTCTTCCCCCTCAGTCGCAGACTTAAAGGATTCTTCAAATTTCTGGGGTTCTTCTGCCCGACTTGCTTTTAACTACTCATTAATTTTCTTGATTTTTTCTCACCCAGCGACTACCTTGCGAGCCATCATATTGAACCTTCCTTTCTTAGAGGTGGGAGCGGTTGAAGGTGTGAAATATGGTAATGATGTAGTTTCTTTGGGTGGTGACGAGGGACTCCTAGAAAGGGTCGCCATTTCTATGTTTAGATATGTGTGTAAAGAAGATGAGAAAAAATAGGGAGAGTTGTTTGACGACAGGGAAATTTAGAAGTGAAGAAATGGTAAGTCCAATTCCAATTTAAAAAGGGAGAGTTTAATTGGGTAACGACAGCTTTTCCAGAAGCTCAGAAGTCTAATCAAATTGGGAGTCAGATTGAAAAGACGTTGGAGTCTCTCCCTAGAATATAGGCGCTTATTGCATTGGGGACTCTCCTTGGGTGAAATTGGTTATTTTTGTAGCAAATAAGCTCGATGTTGGTTAGGATTAAATGGGAATCTCCTTTTGATCATGATCCAAATATAATTATTTCAAAATATGCAGCGTGAAGAGTACATATCATGTAATCTTGATGAACCAGGTTCTTTATTGAGAATTCTTTTGTGTAAGTCTGAATTTTCCAAGAAAATAAAGATAATATCATTAGAGATTAATGAGACATTTTAGCACATGCCACAAAAGTATACTAGTGAAAGTATGAGACTGAGCAAAATCTAATTTAATTATGTACAAAATTCCTTTTAGGTGATCTTAATCATCCCTAATTCTAATATGTTCCTTTCAAAATGATCTCTATTTATACTTTTGTAAAGATGTCAGCTATATGCTCGTCAATAGTACAAAATTTCACAGTGATCAAACCTTTTTCATAGTTGTCCCTCAAAAAGTGATGCCTAACATCTATGAGCTTAGTTCCTTTGTGATGAACCGGGTTCTTTGTCATACTGATTGCACTAGTGTAATAACAAAAGACGGGGATACAACCTACATCAATTCCAAAATCCATTAATTATTTGATCCACTACAATTTAGCACAACAAGAGGCAACAACAACATACTCAGCCTCAGCAGTAGATAAGGCCACAAAATTTTGCTTTTTGGTGGCCCAAGAAACAAGACATGAGCCAAGAAAGTATGCCATACCTGAAGTATTTTCCTATCCACAAGAAAACCTGCATAATCAACATCAATATATCCTACTAAGTTGAAATTACTACCTTTTGGATACCATAGACAAAGGTCAGTAGCGCCTTTTAGGTATCTCAAGATCCTCTTGACAACATTCAAGTGAGACTCCTTTGGATTTCCCTGAAATCTAGCGCAAACGCCTACAATGAAAATGATTTCAGGTCTACTAGCAGTGAGATATAAAAAAGAGCCAATCATTTCCCTAAACCACTTCTGATCAATAGATGAACCAAGTTCATCTATATCCAATTCCGTGGCTGTTGCAATAGGAGTGTCAATTTTTTTGGAATCTTCCATTTTAAATCTTTTACGCAACTCTTTCACATACTTCTGTTGATGGATCATAGTTCCATTTGAATTTTATTTAATTTGTAAGCCTAAAAAGATATTAAGCTCACACATCATACTCATTTCAAATTCACTCCCCATTAGTTTAGCAAATTCTTTACTTAATTTATCAGTAGTTGTTCCAAAGATTATATTATCAACATATGTTTTGAACTACCAAGAGATCTTTACCTTTTTATTTTAAGAACAAGGTATTGTCGACTTCATCTCTCTTGTAGCCATGTTCAAGCAAGAATTTTGACAATCTTTCATACCATGCTCTTGGAGCCTGCTTGAGTCCATAAAGTGCCTTGTCAAGCTTGTACACATGATCAGAATATTTGCTGTTTTCAAAGCCTAGAGGTTGCTTGACAAACACTTCTTCCTTTAGATATCCATTGGGGAAGGCCCTCTTGACATCCATCTGATGGAGAGTGAATTCCAAGTAAGCAATAAAAGGCTATAAGGAGTCTAATTGCTCCCAATATTGCAATTGGAGCAAGAATCTCATCATAGTCTATGCCCTCCTCTTAACTATATCCTTGAACCACTAATCTTGCCTTGTTCCTTGTAACTGTTCCATCTTCGTAAAGTTTGTTTCTGAAGACCCATTTTTGTGTCAATTACTGATCTGTCCTTAGGTCTTGGTACCAGATGCCAAACTTGATTTCTCTCAAATTGGTTGAGTTCATCTTGCATTGCATTAACCCAATCTGCATTCCACAAAGCCTCAGTAAGAGATAAAAAGGCATCAAAAGCACAAAGATTCTTGAACGAAGATCTAGTTTTGATTCCAGAGGTTGGATTAGTGATTATGTTCTCAATGGAATAAGAAATTTGATACTTGTAAGTTTTCACAACTAGCTAGTTTCCATTAGATGTTTCTTCAATATTTTGTTGTTGAGGAATAGGTTCATAGACAGATTCCCTCGAGGTTTAAGGATCTGTTCCTCTTTGTTTAGTTCCCCCTATCAGGTTGCCCTAGGTGGAAGGCCCTGTTCCATTACATGTTTCTTCCTCTGGTTCAGCTTTAGTCTAGACTGTGAGTTCATTTGAGTTTCTTACCAGCCTAATTGCTTCATCATCCTGTTCCTGGCTCTTAGAAAGAATGTTAGTTTCATCCAAAATCACATGTGCACTTTCTTCTACACACATAGTTCTTTTGTTATAAATCTTATAAGCTTTACTATGTGAAGAATATCCCAAAAATACCCCCTCATCACTTCTGGGATCAAACTTACCTAGGGAGTCTTTACCATTATTGTGCACAAAGCACTTGCATCCAAATGCTCTAAGATGAGATATATTTGGCTTTCTCCTTTTAAGTAACTCATAGGGAGTCTTCTCAATAAGAGGTCTTTTCATGCACCTATTTATGATGCAGCAAACAATATTCACAGCTTTTGCCTAGAAGCTATGTGGCAATTTAATAGAAAGAAGCATAGTCCTAGCCATTTCTTCCAAAGTCCCATTCTTTCTTTCAACTACTCCATTTTGTTGTGGAGTCCTAGGAGCAGAAAAGTTATGATTTATCCCATGCTCATCACAGAATTCAGCAAATTTAGCATTCCCAAATTCAGTACCATGATTAGACCTAATTGATGCAAGTTGATTACCTAGTTGTTTATGAGTTTTTTTAACAAAGGAAGTGGACATGTTAAATGCTTCATCTTTAGATGTTAAAAATATTATCCAAGTAAATCTAGAGCAATCATCAACAATCAACATATAGGATAGTTTTTAATGTGGTGATCCATCTTTCCACACTTGTAATAGCCATTATTGGTTTGCTTCTCAGGAGCCTTTGCTTTGTTGTAGCTTCCACTCCTTGAAGAACCCTTTCCTCTCCTCAGGTAGTTCTTGAAGTCCTTGGTAATCATAGCCATTTCATCATCTTCCATATTAGAACCTTCAGTGATTCTGAGTGCCAAGCTCCTTTCTTTCTTAGGTACATCTATTTTCATGGGTTATCTCCTAAGTTCATAGTCAGTGAGATTCCCAATCAATTCATCTAGTGGGAAAGTGGAAATGTTCTTCGACTCCTGGATGAATGTGATCTTGCTTTCCCAAGTGGTTGGCAAGACCCTAGTAGGTATCTTCTCAACTCTATTTTCTCTAGGAATAATTCTTCCAAGAGATTTTAGTTCATTTGTCAATGTAATGAACCTTCTGTACATCTCTTGAATGATTTCTCCATCCTTCATAGCAAAGTTCCCATATTGAGAGTACAATAGAGTTTCTCTAGATCTCTTCACCTGAGTTGTTCCTTCATGGGCCAGTTGCAGTGTGTCCCAAATTTGCTTAGCAGTGGAACAACCTTGGATTCTGCTATACTCATCTGGATCAAGTCCACAAACAAGCCATTTCTTGGCTTTAACATTCTTCTCCCACTTCTTCAAGTTCTCAGCAGTGCAATCTGCTCTTGTCTTTGGCACATCTATTCCTTCAACATTTTTCCTCAAGGTAGCCAGTGGACTATCAATGACAATGTCCCATAGCTCATAGTCCTCTCTTTGAATGTGATCTCTCATTTTGTTCTTCCACCAAAAGTAGTACTAGCCATTAAAGAGTGGTGGTCTAGCAGTGGATTGCTCTTCCTAATTTTTAGGTGGAGCACTCATCTTGATCTTCTCCTAAGGTGTTAGCCTCTTCAAGGATAACCTTCTCTGATACCAATTGATGTTTTATACTTTAATACCACACAAGAGGGATGATTTGTGTGGTGTCCAATTTTTCGCGTGAATAGATTATAGAAGGACAAGGTTCTTCTATGTGTTCCTTATACTACTGTTGCAGAATATTAAATGCAGAAAGTTAAGAACACAAGTATTTATACGTGGAAAACACATGGCTCAAAAGGTGAAAAAAACCACGATCTACTATCCAGTAGGATTTTTTTTTCAACACTTTACTAAATCACTGAGCCAAAAATAGAATTTACAAAACTTTTTGTAAACCTAAGGATTACCTCTAACCCTTTGTGGCAACCAGCCTCTAGCTCTTATGACAATTTCAAGTTAACTCTAACTTGAATACTATACTCAAAGTACCTAATACAATTGCTTCTAGATAAAGATAAAATGTACAACTCAAAAGCCCTACTATAATGAAACTAGAATAAAAGACAGACACTTGAAACTGGTTCTTCTATCTGGTTCATGTAGCTTCAAGTTTGCACACTTGAATCACACAGAAATTTCTTGCAAAATGCATCGCTATTTTGCTCTCAACTCTGGTTTAACTTCAACGTTTGTGCGTACCTGTAAAATAAGAACATCCTGAAATATATAAAGTTAGTAGAATAGGAAATAACTAGAAGTCTAATGCTTTACACTTCCTTGGTGAAAAAGTTATAGTTATCTTCAACTTCTAACTCCTCCCTTATCTAGGATAGAGTTCTCTTTGAGTAAGGAGTCCTTCTCTTTATCACTTATGTAATCTTTTCGTTCAGGAGATATCAGATATAACCAGTTAAGTTTATCTCCTTTACGTGCATGCATTGTGCTCGAATTTGCTCGTGCCTGTGTCAACTGTATATAGACCTGGTTCATACTTGAGTTCCTTCGTCAATCATCAAAACAAACATCACTTAGGCCAACACAAACCTAACAAGATTTTTTTCTGTTGAGAGAGGGAAAATTGCCAAAATTGCCAAAGAGAAGAAGCCGTTTAGATTCTCTGTGGTTTGAAGCCAAAATTAGACTTTAGTTGTTAGGTTTATGTTTTCCCCATAAGCTTTAAAATTTTCAAAAAGGTCCGGCACTAAACTTAAAGTGAAAATGACATCAAGTAGCCATTTTTATATATGTTATTTAAATATATTCAGTTTACTATGTATTTAAAGATTAGCCAATTTCGCTCAAATTTCAGGATACGACGTCCTAGAGTTTAAATCTCCTAATTCAAACTACACGACATCGTGTCCTAACGTTCGAAAATCCTGTCCAGAAGTTCGAATCTTATGTCCTGAATTTTAAATTTGGAGCTCATATATTCAGGACACTTAGTCCTGAATTTCAAATTAGCAGCTCAAAAAATTTAGAATACTTAGTCCTGAAGTTTGGATGAAGTGGTTAATCTTAAAATATATTGTAAATTGTGAATATATTTTAAATAGTCGGCTTAAAAATGGCTATTGTTGCACTTCGCCCAAACTTATACCTTATCTTAGCATTTTCTTGGGCTAAAAATAAAGAGAAAATAAAAAGGAGTTCAAGAAACGAAAAGAAGACTTGAGCTAAAGAAATCTTCCAAGTCACGCTAGCTAGAATATCTATGGAAGTAAATAATATACTCATATTTTTTAATTAATTCCATCCACCTGGGCTTTCACCTCCCATGGTGTTGGGGATTTGGCATAGACCCCTAACTCATAAGCATGACAAAAAGGAATATACTCCTATTTCAAACTACACAAAGAAAGGGATTTTATTACCCGGTTGCGAAAGAAATGAAAAAGAAAAGCATGCAGTACATAATACGGGAGGAAGAAAACAATGGAAAGCATTCAGAAACAAATTAAGGAAGCCTTTTGCTTCAAACTAACTACGTTACAAAGTTTAAGGAGTAGGCCGGCGTCGCAGAATTCTCAGTGGAAACCATTTCTCATCTTCGAAGTCATGCACGAACCATAAACTGGACTATAACCTTCCACAGCAGGAACAAACCGATACTGTCTCAGCACATTGGCAGCCACCAATTTAATCTGCATGAAAGCAATATCTTTTCCTATATAAGTCCTCGGACCTGCTTGAAACACTGGATAGGTAAAAGGGTCCCTTGGGATAAATCTCCAGTCCCCTCTGCTGCTTGTGCTACCATCTCTCTCCAACCACCTCTCTGGATTGAAATCCGCTCAATTTTTACCCCACAGCTCTGCTGATCTCCCCATTGCAAAAATGTTGTATAAAACACGCGTTCCCTTCTTCACCTTGGTTCCATCAGGCCATATATCATCTTCCATTGCTTGCTTTGATTCTTGAGGGACTGGAGGGTAAAGTCTCATGCTTTCGCAAATGGAAGCATGCATATATATGTCCATTTGCTTGTCTTTCTGGTGATCACTTATTATAATTTCACTGAAATTTGATTTTCCACTTGCGGATTACTTGATACTAACCAAAAGAACCATATTAAAGCTGAACAAAAAGTGTCTTCCGCACCCAATATGTGATTAATAGCCTCATCTATGTAAAAAATTTCATCGATGATATATTTTTGTGATCATCCCTTGCTACCATCCTGTCAAAGAAATCGTCCAATGAATAAGGGTTCTTTGTCAAAAGCTGCTTTTCTTTCTTTTCTTCGATTCTTTTCCTGATAATATAAGAGTGAGATTCTTTCCGGATCAAATATTTAAAAGTTTCTTAACTTTCCATAAAAGTGGAGGGCAAATGCACCTTCCCATGGAGATGTTGATTGCGGTTCTATAAGCGTCTGCCAAGGGTGTATTTAGTAGAACCAATGATGGTAACAAGTAGTGTGGATCATAACCAAAAGCTACTTGACACACCATGTCAAATGTGAAGCGGCGAAAGATATCCTGAAGGTCCAGTACATGATCTTCTTCTATAGCCGATGAGAAGAGAGGAAGAAGACGAGAAGAAAACTCTTTCATAGTAACAGTCTTTACTAGCTGATGGAACGTACTCGCTTTTAACTCGCGGCTCATGAGTTGTCTTTGGAACTTCCATTTCGCGCCATCAACAAGAAAGATCCCATTCCCCAACAAGTCAAGTAAGCTACGTCGTAGAATGACATCTTTCTGGTAGAAATGGAAGCGAGTTTTGATAATATGCTGGACGTTGGACGGGTTTGACGTATAGATACAGCTTCGACCAAAGAGACCTGTTAGGGTGATGGTTGCAGACGATGATTTCGCCAGCAATTCTGTTGTCCAGTCGATAACGCGGTGCCGGTTTTTAATCAATGATAATGTACAACCCAAAAGTGGATAGGATTTAATTGGAAACTGATGATGCTCTGAAGATTTGTGACCTAATGAGAAAAATAGTTATGATGGATATTGAAGAATACTAGAAGTAGCAGAAAGATCATTACCGCAAGGGAAAGCACCATCACGATTATGATCATCTCTCTCTGTTTCTGAAAGTTTAATAGTAATTACTACTACGAGTAGTACGAGTTTTTGTTTTGTTGAATACATAAGCGTCTCGCTCTCTCTATATATTTGCTAAATGACTCTTACAATTTGTCTTCTGTTGCGACTTGTTCTTTTACTTATAAGCTTAAAAGCAGCTTAAGTACTTAGAAATTGGTCGAGCATTCCAACCCCTATCAAAACAGATACTCAAATTAGACATTTTACAAGAAACGAGACGTATAATATGCGAAAAACTATTGCCACCTGTTGTCGATGCCTAAATACTTAAAGTAATTAATTAGATATCCGTCCCAATTGCTTGATTCTTAAGTGATGTTGTTGCTATTTTGCTTTTCAGTGGTATTGTGGCACAAAGGATGGAAAAGATAATCTTAATTTCAAAGTTCAAAATAGCTAGTATAAAAACGTGCGAACGGAGCACGCCCACATTACGTTCAGAGAGTTAATACTAAGTCTGAAGAGTTAAGAGGAACCAAGATTTAATGTTCGTGGGTTCGGAATTCTAATTCTTTTGAGTTATGAATTTTAAATTAACAATTTGTACAACTTCAACAAATTTCTTAAAACAAATACTGGAATTGAACCAAAGTTATTGAATTCGACCGAATCCATAAGCTAAAGGGTAGCTCCTCCCCTGGCTACCGGGGCACACCAGAAAGGTTTCCAGCCGCGTGGATTATATTCACACAGCAGGCAAATGTAATGTGCAAGAACTTCAATGAGTTGATTCTTAAATATCTGCAACTTGTATAAGTCCAAGTCTGCCCTAGAATATTTAAGGTAAGATAATACTAAAGAAAGAACTCTCGAGCCGTCGTCAGTCGAGGTCGACCAGGAAGCAGCGAGATTCGTGATCGTGATGTCAGCAATGGTCGAGGTCGAGTATTGTTGATAAGGGTGTAACGGCTAGTTTTTAAAAATATGATATTATAGAGAATATTCTAGTGAATATTCTCCGCACTTGTACTATTAGGGTTTACTAGGAAAATGCCTCATATAAATAGAAAAAAGATAATGATATGGGGCATGTGACACTCGTTTGATAGGAACAGACTTTTGATAAAAGATTCTCTCTCTTACTAATATACAAATACTACTTTTTCATCAAGATTCTGGTTCATATTATTCCATACTCTTCCATCAGATTTGAGAATACTTCGAACATTCTAGGATTTGTCTGTCACTCATCATTGTCAGGAGGAACAACCATCCAGTTCATCCTTTATTGGGTGAATCACTCCTCCTATTTACTTAAATATCATTTATTGTTATTTATTGCTATTAAATGCTCCATTATTGCTCATACTTCTTGGAATAATTACCGCACGCTACTATCAATCCACCATCAGATATATTTGATATTAGTCACATTTTCGGAACCCACATCTAGAAATATTATTATTAACTAAGTTTAATCCCATCACATAAATTAAATTATATGAACCAAAAGTTACATTCTTTGGTCAAACAATTTGGCGTTGTCTGTGGGGATTTCTTAGTTAAACAATTATTTTCTTCTAGATCTACAGCCAACACAGGTCGCTAACATAAAAAAAGAAGCAAAAACAAGGTCCCCTTTCTTTGTATGCACAAATAACAACATTGCAGGTAGCCGAAAAGAAAGGACGAGGATAATAAGCGACCTCCCAACTATCCTCATGAACGTTATCAACGAAATGTGAAATGGCAGACGAAGACACAACGCGCAATGCCTCCCCTAGGCGAGATGGGTCGCCTCCTCCTCACTACAACATCACAAAATCTTTTTGTAAGGGAGCCTCCACATCTATGGGGGAGGAGACGCCCCCAGTTGTAAAAAAGCTCTTTGAAGCATGGCTAACTGACACACTAACCAACGTCCTAAAAAAGCCCACCCGGGACCCGACCACAAAAAACATAAGAACTTGCACTATACAACCAACAGACGAGCAGTGCAACCAACTCCCTCCTCCAACGACAAGTATTACTCACAATGTCATTAATAGTGCAGGTAACAACGCCCTCGGAGCCATTTTGAAAAAGATGGAGGAAATGGAGACTGAGAACAAGGCACTCCAAGATCAAATGAAAGAACACCAAGAAAGGGTCGATAAAATACCGGGGGCTCCCAAGCTGTTGTCAAAGAGAGGCACCGACCAGTTCGTCGAATAACCGTACAGTGATGATGCAGCCCCACATTCTATACCAAAAACATTTAAATACCGCCCTACCTCAGGATATATGACGGTACAACTGACCCCGAAGATCATGTCACTCATTATGTCATCGCTGTAAAAGGCAATGACCTCGCCAAGGAACATGTGTCTTCCATTTTGCTGAAAATATTTGGCGAAACTCTCACTGGAGGAGTATTAACATGGTATTCGCAATTATCAGGGTGGGAATATCTTTAAGGAAATGGCCGACAAGTTCGTAACGGCCCACGCTGGAACCAAAAAAGTCGAGGCAGGGGTGAACAACATATTTGCCATCAAATACTCTCTAGGAAAGGGATTGAGGGACTTCCTCGCCCGGTTCAATCAAGTAAGAATGACTTTGCCACACGTGTCCGAAGGGATGGTAGTTGCAGCCTTTCAGAATGGGTTGAGTAGGGATGGTTCAAGAGCAACGAGGAAACTGTTAAGTCGGTTGATGAAGTATCCCCCAACCACCTGGGACGAGATCCACAATGCTTATTGTGCTGAAGTCCGTGCAAATGTGGACAACCTCAACGGGCCAACCCACCAGCTAACCTCAGTCCAAATGGAGTCAAGAAAGGATCGAAGAGACAACGTCAAAAGAGATCACCCAATCCCATGGCCTAACAGGGGCCACCTAAACCATACTCACCCGCCCGTACCATCAATATGATTTTCAAAGATGATGCCTCCATCAACAGCGTGAATTTCACCACCATACACAAACTCAAGCGATACATCACTCGCGAACGGTACCACGAACTCGAAGAAAGTATCATCTTCGACAAGTCATATACTGACGATTTCGTCTTTCCTCATCATGACGCTTTCGTTACTACTCTACAATTTTTTGATACTTATGTCAAATATATTATGATTGATGATGGAAGTGGTGCGTGCATCATCCATTCCTGAGTACTTTCCCAAATGAAACTCAAGGATAGGATACTGTCGCACTGTATCACGCTAACTGGTTTTAACAATGCAGTTGTACAGACATCCGGAGAAATTACTCTTCTTATTTTGGTTGGCAGCGTAAGTTTGGAAACAATATTCCACGTCATGAACCAAGACACTACGTATAACGCCATAGTAGGGCGACCGTGGACACCCTATGAAGGTCATCCCCTCCAACTTATACCAAGTCATCAAATTTCCTATTCCATGGGGAATATTCAGCATACGAGGAGAGCAGCTTACATCCCGGGAATGCTACCACATTGTTTTAGATAGCAATGCCTCCCAGCAAAGAAAGGACAAAGAAAAAGAGGCATATCAATCAGCAGGGTCGAGGTCGGGGCATGACGAGGTCAGAGAATATATCAAAAATCCCGATGTAGTCGAAGCTATAGGTTCGACCATAGAAGACCTCGACCCCATTCAATTAGACTCCAACGACCACAACAAAAAGGCCTATATCGGTTTCAAGCTCCAGGACCCAGGTAAATTCTGTCAATTATTAAATACTAACACAGATTTGTTTGCTTTCAGCCATGCAGATATGCCGGGCATCTCAAAGGAGATCTCCATGCACAAACTAAACGTCGACCTCTACCACCCTCTGGTGAAGTAGGTCAGGCTAAATTTAACTCAGCAATCAATGATGCAGGGCGCGAAGAAGTGGAAAAACTTTTAGAAAATGGTTCTTATAAGGAAATCGAAGTACCCCAAATGGGTCTCCAACATGGTAATGGTCAAAAACAAGAATGGAAAATGGCGGATGTGTGTAGACTTCATATACTTGAACAAAGCATGCCCAAAAGATTCATTCCCACTGCCTCACATCGACCAACTCATTGATGCAACAGCCAGACATGAGCTACTAAGTTTCTTGAATGCTTACTCCGGTTATAATCAAATCCTCATGGAAGAGGAAGACTAGGAAAAACCACATTCATCACCCACCAAGGAACGTACTGATACAGGGTCATGCCCTTCGGACTAAAGAATGTGGGGGCGACCTATCAAAGGTTGGTGACGAGAATTTTCAAGGATCAGCTCAGCAAGATAATGGAAGTATATATAGATGGCATGCTGGTTAAATCGAAAAGAGGAGAATATCACATCGATCATCTAAAAGAGACTTTCAATATACTCAGACAGTACAGAATAAAACTGAACCCGGAGAAGTGTGCATTTGGCATATCCTCAGGAAAATTTCTAGGGTTCCTCATATCACAGCGAGGGATCGAGGTCAACCCTCACCAAATTAAAGCCATGGAAGGGATACCCGAACTCTTGACCACCAAAAAAGCAGGTCCAAAGATTGACTGGCCATATTGCTGCCCTATCAAGGTTCATCTCGCAGTCGTTGAATAGATGCCAAAAACTTTTTGGCATGATCAAGAAAGATAACGGTCTCTAATGGACTTCAGAGTGCATCTAGGCCTTGAGAGAACTAAAGGAATACTTGTCATTGCTGCCCTTGCTTTCAAAACCTGAGCCGGGGAAACGTCTCCTCATTTATTTAGCTGCATTCGAGGTAGCGGTGAGTGCCATCCTAATTCAAGAAATTAAATGTACGAAATCTCCCATCTAACACATTAGCAAAACATTACTCGACGCCGAGACGAGGTACCCGCACCTTGAAAAATTGGCTTTTGCCTTAGTCGTAGCTTCATGGAAGCTTAGATCGTATTTCCAGTCCCAACTCATCTCGGTCGTCATGACTTTCCCTCTGAGAAGCATTTTGCATAAACCTGAGTTGCTGGGGAGGCTGGCCAAGTGGGACATTGAGCTCAATGAGCATGATATCACATACCAGCCGAAAACGACGATAAAGTCACAAGTGCTCGCTGACTTCGTCAACGACTTTAGGTGAAAATAATGCCTGAAGCCGAAAGGGAACCCCTCTAAACCTTTCCCCAAACATAAGACCTCTGGATCCTATACATCGACGGTACATCTATCCAGAATGGGACTCGTACTCGAAGTCCTAACAGGCAAAGTAATTCTCCAGTACATAAGGTGCTCGGACATGACTAACAATGAAGTTGAGTATGTGGCCGTTATTATAGGTTTGAGACTAGCGCTCAAGTATGGGGCAAAACGGTTAAAAACTACCCTGCGATTCCCAGCTCGTAGTAAACCTAGTCACAGGGACTTTCCGAATCAAGGAACAAAGATTGCAAAAATACCAGGCCCAAGGCTGCAAGTTGTTGCCCGAGTTCGACGAATGTCAACAAGACCAGATTCCACGAGCATAGAACTTCGAGGCCGACGGCCTCGCCAAACTAGCCGCAACTACCAAAAGCATCAAACAAGAGACAAAAACATGGTCCAACTCCTCAACTCCTCTCTAGACCAAGTCGAGGTAAGAACCATTAACCTAACTTGAGACTAGCGTAATCAAATTAGAGCATACCTGCAGGATGACACACTCCCAGGAAATAAAAGATACTAGGAAACTGAGAATGCAAGCGGCAAGATACAATATCCTTCACAACGACCTGTACAAAAGAACCTACATCGGCCCCTTAGCAAAATGCCTTGGCCCAAATCAGACTCGGCGCATCCTCGAGAAGATCCACAAAGGCCATTGCGAGACTCATTCCGGCAATCGAGCACTAGTTAGATGTCTCATACGTGCAGGATACTATTGGACTACAATGAAAAAAGAAGTTGCAGACTTCGTAAAAAGATGCGAGCAATACTAGAAGTACGCCCCTGTGATTCACCAAATAGGTGAACGCTCTCCACTTAGTCACCTTACCCGGGTCGTTCCTTAAATAGGGATTGGACATCGTAAGCCCCCTCCCGACAGGACGAGGTAATGTACGATTTCTTTTTAGTTTTAACTGACTATTTTTCTAAATGGGTGGAAGCAGGAGCATTCGCCCAAATACGGGAACAAGAGATAATTACCTTCATATGGAGAAATATCATATGTCGTTTCAGCCTCCCCAAAAGAAATCAGCTGCGACAACGGACCCCAATTCACGGAAATGAAAACCACCGAATTCTTCGAGAAATGGCATACCAAAAGAATACTCTCAACCCTGTACCACCCTGTGGGAAACGGGCAAGTAGAATCATCCAACAAATCCATACTAAACATCATGAAGAAGAAGCTCAAGATGCTAAGGGACTATTGCCAAAAGTCCTACCAGAAGTATTGTGGGTGTACTGAACAACTCCGAAAACGAGCACAAGAGAGACGCCCTAATCTTTAGCCTATGGTACTGAGGCCGTAATACTAGTTAAGGTCAGAGATCCCAGTCTAAGGTATTCCTATGAGACCGACACAAACAACGATGATGGCCGAAGACAGAACTCGACAAAGTTAAGGAACGAAGAGACATGTCTTATATAAGAATGATCGCCCAAAAACAACAAGCAAAGCGTTATTATAACAAGAAAGCAAAGACCAGGACTCTCAAAATTGGAAACTATGTACTAAAAGCTAAAACCCAAGCAAGTAAAGATCCCAGGGAAGGTAAGGTGGGAACAAATTGGGACGGTCCGTACAAAATCATAGAAAAACAATATAAAGGATCATTTCAACTAGAAATAATGGAAGGAAAGCTGCTTTTAGACAACTGGAATATCGGCCACCTCAAGTACTTCAATTCCTAAAGTAAAGAGTGCCCCCAAGTCGTACTCTTTTTTCCCTCACTTGCATTTTGCCCCAATTGGGTTTTCTCAAGGAGGTTTTTAACGAGTCGACGAAGGGAACAATCCAAGTCAAAGTACACGAAGGCTAAGCCCTGGTTACTATTTCATTGCTCGACCTCTCACTACTCTCCAGATCGACCAATGAAGGGACTAGATAGACCGGGACTGGGACTGAAACGCCAGCCAACACCCAAAGTCTTTAAGTTTCTCCAAGTATGTAATAAATGCAACAATGTCAAGGCAATAAATTTTACACTTACCAGCGCATTTCTCCTAAAGTTAGGTTATGTTTGACCTTGCTCGAACTAACATCTACCGGCGTTCGACCATAATTAATTCAGATTATGTTCGACCTTGTTCGAATTAACACCTACCGGACCTCGACCATAATTAATTCAGGTTATGTTCGACCTTGCTTGAACTAACACCTACCGGCCCTCGGCCATAATAATTCAGGTTATGTTCGACCTTGTTCGAATTAACACCTACTGGCCTTCGGCCATAATTAATTCAGATTATGTTCGTCCTCGCTCGAACTAACACCTACCGACCCTCGGCTATAATTAATTCAGGTTATGTTCGACCTTGTTCGAACTAACACATACCAGCCCTCGGCCATAATTAAAGTTAGGTTATGTTCGACCTCGCTAGAACTAACACCTACTGGCCCTCCGCCATAAGTAATTCAGGTTATGTTCGACCTTGCTTGAACTAACACCTACCATCCCTCGGCCATAATGAACGTCATGTTGTGTTCGACCATGCTCAAACTAACACGTACCGGCCCTCGACCATAATTAAAGTTAGGTTATGTTCGACCTCGCTCGGACTAACACCTACTATAACTCGACATAACTAAACTCAAGATGTATTTGACCTTGCTCGAACTAACAGCTACGACCCTAGGCCACGACTAAGTTTAAATATGTTCGACCTCGATCGAACAAGAAACAGTAACAAAAAACACACATTTAGAAAAACTATTCACAAAAAGGAAACAGATGCAAAAAAGTAACATGTGTATTCCATTTCATACTTAATTTTTTTTAGAAAGGCTCGTGAAGACGCCAACAAAAATACATAAGCTTACAACAAAATAAAAAGGAGAAAAACTACTGGTCGCCACCATTGAGACCTTCAGCACCATTGGCATGACCACCTGGGCTGTCTCGATCTTCCTCCTTATCATCAACTCCGCACTTAGGGTATGCAATATCATACCAGGCATTCTCTTTAAGTTGGTCCACGCCTCCGTCCCCTTCATCATCACCAGCTTCGGGCGTGGCGGGATCATATCCACAAGCAACCCGCGCCTCATAGGCCTTAACACGAACATCATCAATGGCGGTCGCAAAGACAAACCCAACCCCATACAAATCCCGAAACACGTCCAATTGAGCTTTAATATTAATCCATTCCTCGTACACGTCTCCGGGAATGTTTGGAAAATTTGAAGTGCGAGAGGAGGAAGGCCGCAAGTAGTTAAACATTTTCATCCTCTAAGGCAGCCACCCAGTCCTGGAGGAGGGAGTTGTATTTTTCCAACTCTCCGATCCTCTTCTCTAGTCTATCTTCTTTGGCCTTTACCGTAGATTGGACGATCTCCAGCTCGGCCCGGAGAGTCCTATTTCCCAACACTAACATCTCCAATTTTCTCCAAGCCTCCAAACGGGAAGACCCCGCCTTTTCAAGCTCACTCTATTTCTCGGAGACTTCGCCATGAAGGATCTCTATATGTAGTCGGCACTCTTCCGATTGCCTGTGCAGCTCAATCGCTTGCATCTGGAGGTCGCCACATTAGGCCTCTATGGATCTACTGACTTCGAGCTCTTCCTCCTTACTTCTTAATATCCCCTCAAGGACATTGCACTTCTTGATGTCTCTCACCAGCTCATCATCCTTCTCTTTCAATTCATCATGAAGGGCCTGCAAGTTTCCGCCCTCACCAAACTGCCTACGAAGCTCTCGGTATTTGCCACGGTACTCAAGATATTTGCGCTGCAACATCATAAATATCACCTTATGCTTCTCCTCCCTTCGGGCGCTTTAAATCTCTGTGATCATAATCTGCAGTCATAAAAAGAAAGAAAAAGAAGGAAAGAAAAAAATGAGAATGCCCCTGCTAATAAAGTTAAAGCACTAAACAAAACAACAACAACAACAACAACAACAACAACGTAACAAATAGAAAAATGAAGGCCTAAGATACTCACCCTAAGAGCAAGGCCGGCTATGCTCCTCGACAAGGTAACATCGTCCAGCTCTTTGAAGGTGTCGCCCTCCATGTCGAAGAAAAGAGGACCGAGGATAGGGACTACGTTCTCCATGTTCTTCAATATATCACGATCCATGTGGATCGCAACGGTCCGTGTAGATCCCTCCAACCTCACCTCGAGCTGGGTAAACCCTTCCTCCATCATCCTTAGTTCGGCAGCATCAATGTTTGAACTCGTCTCGTAGCCGTCTTCAGCCATGCCTTTACCACTTCCATCGACCGGCAAAGAAGTACCACCATCCAGATGTGAAGTCGATGGCCCCTCTTGCCGCGAAATATCAGAACTCCTAGTGGCCAGCCATTCAGTCTCCATCGTCGCAAAAGGGAGAGACACACCCAGAGACACCTTCATCGGCCTCCACTAACCTCAGAAACTTAGACGCCAGCCCAACATCATCTTCAATAACAATAGTAGCATCTCACGAAGCGTGAAGTCATCTATCATCGAGTCAATGGCCAGGGCAATCCCGTCACCGACGCCCACCAATCTTCTTTTATGAGGCATCAAGTCCTCATCACCTGGAAATGACTCATATTCCTTGCCTATGAGACTAGACAAGGGAGAAACCAAAGCTTTTGCAGCCAAAGTATCTAAAAATAAAGGAGTTGATGCAGAAGCAGCAGAAGGCAGGACTGAGGAGCGACAAGATTTAGCCGCAGTCGAAGTAGGGGTAGGAGCCGAAGAGGCGGTAGCTTTCCTCTTACGGAAAATAGGTGTGGGAGCTCTCGACCTCCTCGAGGACCCCCTAGCTGAAAGTAAGGGAAGTACAAAAGGATAAGAGAGTTAAACAAAATAACTACGAAAGATAAATTAACCAACAAGACAAAGACAAGAGTAACTTACTAGTCGAGGGGGGAGCCGGCCCAAACCTCTTGAAGAAGAAGGGCCACTCACAAATCCTCGCAATATGGGGGAGGACCTGACCGACCTAACCAGAGATGTCCTCGACCGTAGGAGAAGGTGAGGTTTTGGCTGAATAGGAAAAAAGCAAAAGATTAGAATCCATAACTAAGCAAAATAAATCAAGCACCTACATGGAAGGGAATGAGGTGCTTACGAGTACAGTTCCAGGCTTTAGGGAATCCATCAACATTGGCCACCACATCCTCAGTTATAACAAAGAAAAACTAAGCCAGAACTGGCAGGTAGCCTTGTTATCCATCTTTATCGCTAGGAATTTGCCTTCTTGGTGTCGAAGTTTCAATATCGTCCCCCTGTAAAAGCTGAGGGCGAACAAGTGCATCAAGTGTCGAAGTGTGATTTCGACCCCGACTAACTTCACAAACTTGGTAAGCATCCTTATGTGCTTGTAGACGCATGTCGCGAGCCGAGCCAGAAAACACCACAGAATCGAAAGAGTTCCTCCGCCAACAGGAGGAGGGGTTGAGTATAGCCGATGTGAAAGGGATAGGCATAGAATGTGCAATACCCAGGGTGGTGGTGTTGCATCGCATCCCACCCGGCAGGGATCAACATGACATGATCGGGAAGGCCGTATTTTGCCTTAAGCTCTAGCAAATCTTCCTCCTTTATTGCCGACTCAAAGGTTTCGGATTCGACCTCAGGCAACTTTGAGAAATTGGGCCTGACATCGGGGTTACAAGAAACTATCTCCTCCATAGTCGGGAAGCTTCCATCCTTAACTGCAACGGGAATGTTCTCCGTATGAAGAGGAAGAAGAATCGCTAAAGGGACCATCTCACTTCCCTTGCTGGGTCCAGAAGGTATGTTAGACATATTCTCAATAAAAAGGAGGAAATTATCAAACGGCTGAGGATCAAAAACGATAAGGATCGCTAGAACAGATGGAAAGGATACACAACAATGGAAGAGAAAGAGGAAGATGCGGGGTTTCGATGCAAGAACTTTGTAAAAATTGAAAATATATCCTCACACCCATATTTATAGGAATTGAAGCATCATAATCGAGAATTGGCTCATCATTACATGACACCATAACCGAAGTAGTAGATCCAATAAATAGATGCATTCCTAAACAAAGCGATGCATCGGGAAATTGCATCTTTATGATGCATGAAATCATGATGTCACTTCCATTCATGGTCCACATAACTCCAAAACTCGCGGCTCATAGAAGGGCAGTCACCAGCTTGCTCCTATCACCACGACCCGGTCACCTCGACCAATTGTTTCGATTGCAATAAATGGAATCCGCTCATCGAGCCCAACTGAAGCCAGCCTCAATAAGCGAAGGGACTAACTATATGGGTAAAAATCTATCCTAGAATATTTAAGGTAAGATAATACTAAAGAAAGAACCCTCGAGCCTTCATCAGTCGAGGTCGACCAGGAAGAAGCGAGATTCATGGTCGTGATGTCAGCAATGACCGAGGTCGAGTATTGTTCATAAAGGTGTAACTACAAGTTTTTAAAATAGGATATTACAGAGAATATTCTAGTGGATATTCTCTGCAATTGTACTATTAGGTTTTACTAGGAAAATGCCTCATATAAATAGAAAAAAGACAATGATATGGGCATGTGACATTCATTTGACAAGAACATACTTTTGATAAAAGATTCTCTCTCTCTCTCTCTCTTTCTTATAGAGATACAAACACTACCTTTTCATCAAGATTCTGGTTCACATTACTCCATACTTTTCTACAAGATCCAAGAATATTTCGAACATTCTAGGATTTGTCAGTCACTCATCATTGTCATGAGGAACAACCATCTAGTTCATCCTTTATTGGGTGAATCACTCATCTTATTTACTTAAAGGTTATTTATTGTGTGATGACCCAGTAGGTCCTCTAGGATTTTAACTCTTAATTCTGTGTTCCGAAACCTTAATAACTCCTTTTAGCCTTCCTCAATTTACGTGCATAACTCGTGTGTTTTTCAGGAAGTCTTTTATGTGAAAAATTGAATAAAATGTGAATTCGTGCCTTAAAAATTCATTTGAGTTGACTTCGGTCAACTTTTTTGAGCAAACAGGCCCGGATACATGTTTTGACGGTCTTGGTAGGTCCGTATCTTGATTTTGGGACTTGGGCCTATGCCCGAATTTGAATTCAGAGGTCTCTAGCTCGAGTTATCACAATTTGTTGAAAATTTGAAGTTTTAATAAATTTATGAATTTGACTGATGTTTTACTTTGTTGATACCAGGTCTGGATTTTGGTAATGGAACTTGGTATAGGTCCATTATTGTATTCGTGGCTTGTATGCATAATTTGGTGCCAAACATAAGTTATTTGATGTGATTCAGATATCCGGTTGAGAAATCGCAAGTTCTTAAGTTTTATTAAAAATTACATTTATTTTGGTGTCCGATTAATAGTTTTAGGTTTATTTTGGTACTTTGATCATGCGAGTGAGTTCGTATAATATTTTTGGACTTGTGTGCATATTTGGGTTGGAGCCCCGAGGGCCTGGGTGAGTTTCAGATACTTTATGGATGGTTTGAGCTTAGAAAATTTGGGTTGCCTTTAGCTGGTGCTGTCACCTAGTGTTTCCTTATTCGTGATCGCAAAGGTACTCATGCGATCACAAAGAGTAATATGGGTTGGGGAGGGAAATTACCCTACACGAACACAAGGCTTTGGATGCGAATGCAAAGAAGTGGGGGGACTGCCCTTCGCGAACGCTTCCACACCAACGCGAACGCATAGCTTTGAGAGACGGGGGCTAGTTGAGGTTACTCTATGCGAACGCGAGCCTAGGCTCGCGAACGCGGAGGTGAGGCAAGCTAAAACTTTGCAAATTGTATTTCGAAATTAATTACATAGTCGGGCTCGGGGGTGAATGGGTAAATGGGTTTTGGTCTGAACCTTGGATTTTGACTAAGGGGTCATGGGGTTGACTTTTTTGACTTTTTGGGAAAAGTGTAAAAATCCTATGTTTATGTATTGTAATTGATTTCTTCAGCATTATTTGACATTATCGAGTCGATTGTTGTTTGATACAAGTGGTTTGGAGGCAGATTCCAGAGGAAAGGTCGTGGTATAGCTCTGAGTTGATTGCGAAGTGAGGTACGTGTCGGGTATAACCTTGATTTGGGGGAATTAGGAACCCTTGAATTATGTGCTATGTGAAATTCATGTGTGCGGTGTATGTGCAAGGTGACGAGTGCTTATACGCTGTCAAAATACTTGTTTCCCTGATTTTCCGCATTTCATTAATTATGACCTTCCATGACTTAACTTTTACGTGCTTTAAATGCTTCCTATGCCTTTATTTGCTACTTGTCACTTATTATTCTCATGTTAAAAATGTTAGATTTCCCCATGCTTTCATGACTTACTGTCATTGGCCTTGAATGACTTACTTGTACCCTTTGTTGTCACTTATTGAATCGTCTTGTTGTTTAGTATTCATTATAGTGGATTCTTTCATATCCATTGCTCATACAGGACTCTTGTGATTTAAGTAGTTAAATTAAATGTACTTATTGGTTTATTCATATTGTATAGTGGGATCGGGTTGTGTGCCACAACAGGTGAAATAAGGGTGGTTTGATATGACGAAATAAGGGTGAATTTATATTGATATGGCGGTATTGGGTTACACGCCACAACAGGTGAAATACGGGTGGATTTATGTGGTGAAATAAGGGTGAATTATGATATTGATTCTGATTGTATGGTAGGATCGGGTTGCGCGCCGCTGCATATATTTATTTATTATTGTTGATATTATAACGGTGGAATAAGGGAGGATTGTGTTGTACGGTGATATAGGGTTGCGCGCCACAATAGTATATGTGCTTCTATTTCCTTAACGTGTTATGTTGGCTTCAGTATTTTCACACGAGACTCCAAGGACTGGTATTTTTGGCATTTACTGGTTTTCTTTCGCAGGTTGAGTTATTTTCATGTATTATGTGCTTTAATTCGTCCCTGCATTTTCTCTTCTACCATTATTTTATACTGCATACACTTTACTGTAAGTGACTCCCCAGGCCTCGTCACTACTTCGTCGAGGTTAGGCTCGGCACTTACAGAGTACATGGGGTCAGTTTTACTTATACCGTATTCTGCTCTTCTTGTGCAGATTTTGGAGTCGGTCCAAGTGACAGTTCATAGATTGATCGGGTCGGCGATTGAGTGGAGACTTGAGGTACTACTGCCCGGTGTCCACAACCCCTAAAAGTCACCTTCTGTTATTTATTGTTGTGTACTTTCTTTCAAACAACTTTATAATTATTTTATTCAGACCTTTACATGTACTATTATAGAAACTCGTGCGCTTGTGACACCAGGTCCAGGGTGGTATTAAATATTTCAGTTGATATGACTTCCGCACTTTACCTTAGATTTATTGCACAACTTCTTTATTATCAATTAATTTGAACTGCTAAAAACGGATAAATTATTCTAACATTGGCTTGTCTAGTAAGGGTAATGTTAGGCGCCATCACGGTTCTAAGGGTGAAATTTCTGGGTTGTGATAAGTTGGTATCAGAGCACTAGGTTGCCTAGGTCTCATGAGTCACGAGCAGGCTTAGTAGAGTCTGGAGGATCGTACGGACACGTCTGTACTTATCTTCCAGAGGCTATGGAGTTTAGGAATAATTTCACTTCTATTCTTCTTTGTCTGCTATTTTATTCTATCATTGATGATTGAACTCTTCTATTCTTGTTCTCTCGCAGATGGAGAGAACACGTACTGCATCTTTAGCTGGACAACATCCTAAGCCCCCAGTTGCAGCTCCTACTAGGGGCAAAGGTCGAGGCGAGGTAGAGGCAGAGCTCATCCTAGAGCTCGAGTAGTAGCATCGGCAGTGGAGCCTCAGGTAGATTTTGATGAGGAAGTTCCAGCTCAGACTGTACTTATTGGACCAGCTTAGGTCCCCGAAGGGTTCATAGCCACTCTAGTGCTTTAGGAAGCTCTAGTCCGTTTTGTGGGCCTTATAGAGAGTGTGGCCCAGACTAGTACCTTATTGATGACACTAGTCGTCTCTCGTGCTGGGGGAGGAGCACAGAATCCCACTACTCACACTTCGGAGCAGATGGCTCCCCAGTATCAGACTCCAGAAGCCCCACTAGTTCAGGTAGGTCAGCAGATTATTGCGGCACAGGTCGGTGAAGCCCGCCATGTCTTCTAAATCATTATTGAGATTGGATAAGTTCACTAAGCTCTTTTTAGTTCACTTAAGTGTTGCACCTTCTGAGGACCCAAATGATTATTTTGATCGCTGCTATGATGTACTGCAAAACATGGGTATAGTTGAGACCAATGGGGTCAATTTTGTTGTGTTTCAAATGACGCGTTCCACAGAGTGGTGCTGGAGAGATTATATGTTGACCAGACTAGCTGGATCGCCTACACTACTTGGGATCAATTCTCACAGCAATTTCTAGAGAAGTTCCTCCTTATCACACCGAGAGAGGATTACCACAGACAATTTGAGCGTCTCAGCAGGGCAGTATGACTGTTACTCAGTACGAGACCCGTTTTATGGATCTAGCTCGCCATGCCCTCATCTTGCTTCCTATATAGAGGGAGATGGTAAGGGGGTTTATTGATGGACTCACTTACACTATTAGGCTACAGATGGGCAAGGAGACCGGGGGCAATATTTCCATTCAGACGGGCACAAATGTTGCTAGGTGGATCGAGATAGTTCTTGCTCGTGAGAGGGGGCAGGGGTTGGCTAAGAGGCCTTGTCATACTGGTGGTTTCATTGGTGCCTCATCTATAGACAAGGGTTCTTTTGGTAGAGGCCATCCTCCTCGGCCATTTCACTCTATGCTTCAGGCATCTCAGACTGCTTCAGAGAGTCGTGGTCCTTATATGCCTTATTTTGGGCAGCCAACCTATAGTGCACAATCAGCTCCTATAAGTGCGCCTCCGATTCAGAGTTATCATCGTAGTTATCTGGCCTGTATGGGTCAGCCTCAGTCTCAGCAACCGCTATAGCAAGATGGGTCTTTTGAGTGTGGTGGTATTAGGCATATCAGTATGTCCTGTCTGAGATTATTAGGCGGCATTTACAATAGAGTTCTCGTGCCATACTTCCAGCACCAGTTGCTCCATCGCCCGCTTAACCAACTAGGGGCATGGGTTAGGCAACTAGATGTGGGGGTCAGGCTGTTAGAGGTGGATGTCAGGCTATTATAAGTATAAGTCAGGCTGCTAGAGGTGGATGCCAGCCAACTAGAGCCCGTCATAGAGACATTGTTCGAAGTGGTGGGGCCTAGCCCCGATTTTATGCTTTCCCAACTAGGCCTGAGGTTGAGTCATATAACTCTGTTATCATAGGTATTGTTCTAGTTTTCCATAGGGATTCTTCAGTTCTATTTGATCCGGGCTCTATTCATTCTTACGTGTCATCCTATTTTGCTTCAAATCTAGTTGTGCCTCGTGATTCTTTGAGTGCTCATGTGTATGTGTCCACACATGGGGAGATTCTATTAGTGTAGATCATGTCTATCATTCGTGTGTGGTTACTATTGGGAGTCTTGAGACTAGCATAGATCTTTTACTCCTCGATATGGTAGATGTTGATGTCATCTTAGGTATGGATTGGATGTCACCTTATCATGCTATGTTGGATTGTAACGCCAAGGTGGTGATCTTAGCCTTGCCGGGGTTGCCTCGATTAGAGTGGATAGGGACTCCTGGCCATTATATCAGCAGGGTTATATCTTATGTGAAGTCTTGACGTATGATCGAGAAGGGGTGTCTAGCTTATTTGGCTTATGTCCACGATTTTAGTATGGAGGTTCCTTCCATGGATTCAGTACCAGTTGTTCATGAGTTCCCAAAGGTGTTTCCTGCAGATTTGCTGGGGATGCCACCCGACAGAGATATTTACTTCTGTATTGATTTGGCTCCGGGCACTCAGCCCATTTTTATTTTGCCATATCGTATGGTCCTGCCAAAGTTGAAAGAATTGAAGGAGCAGTTTCAAGATTTGCTTGAAAAGGGCTTCACTAGACCTAGTGACTTGCCCTGGGGTGCCGCTTGTGTTGTTTGTGAAGAAGAAAGATGGGTCAATGAGGATGTGCATAGATTATTAATAGTTGAACAAAGTCATCATCAAGAAAAAGTATCCATTGCCGATGATTGATGACTTATTTGATCAGCTTCAGGGTGCCAAGGTATTTTTGAAGATTGATTTGAGGTCTGACTACTATTAGTTGAAGATTAGGGCATCTGATGTCCCTAAGACTGCTTTTCGGACTATGCATGGATATTATGAGTTTCTAGTGATGTCATTTGGGCTGACAAATGCCCGGGCAACATTTATGGATATGATGAACCGGGTGTTCAAGCCCTACTTGGATTGATTTGTGATTGTATATATTGATGATATCTTGATCTACTCCCACAGTCGAGATGAGCACGAGCAGCACCTTCGAATTGTACTTTAGACCCTGAGAGCTAGCCCAGTTATGTGCCAAGTTTTCAAAGTGTGAGATTTGGTTGGACTCAGTCTCCTTTTAGGGGCACGTCGAATCGACAAAGGACATAAAGGTGGATCCTAAAAAGATTGAGGCAGTTCAGAATTGGCCAAGACCCACTTTAGCTACAAAGATCCGGAGCTTCCGAACCTCGGGTTTTGACAAAGGGGGCATGGGGTTGACTTTTTTACTTTTTGGGGAAAGTGTAAAAATCCAATGTTATGTATTGTAATTGATTTCTTCAACATTATTTGACATTATCGCGTCGATTATGGTTAGATATGAGTGGTTTGGAGGCGGATTCTAGAGGACAGGCCCTGTTAGAGCTCTAAGTTGATTGCGGAGTGAGGTAAGTGTCGGGTTTAACCTTGATTTGGGGGAATTAGGAACCCTTGAATTATGTGCTATGTGAAATTAATATGTGCGCCATATGTGCGAGGTGACGAGTGCTTATACGCTGTCGAAATACTTGTTTCCTTGATTTTCTGCATTTCATTAATTATGACCTTCCATGCCTTAACTTTTACGTGCTTTAAATGCTTCCCATGACTTTATTTGCTACTTGTCACTTATTATTCTCGTGTTAAAAATGTTAGATTTCCCCATGCTTTCATGACTTACTGTCATTGGCCTTGAATGACTTACTTGTACCCTTTGTTGTCACTTATTGAATCGTCTTGTTTTTTTAGTATTCATTATAGTGGATTCTTAACTTGAGACGAGATTTTTTTTCGTTTCTGCTTCGTATCCATTGCTCGTACTGGACTCTTGTGATTTAAGTAGCTAAATTAAATGCACTTATTGATTTATTTATATTGTATAGTGGGATCGGGTTGCGCGCTGCTACAAGTGAAATAAAGGTGGTTTGATAAGTGAAATATGGGTGAATTTATATTGATATGGCGGGATCGGGTTGCGCACAGCAACAGGTGAAATGAGGGTGGATTGATATGGTAAAATAAGAGTGAATTATGATACTAATTCTGATTATATGGTGGAACCGGGTTGCGCGCCGCTACATATATTTATTTATTATTGTTGATATTATTATAGTGGAATAAGGGAGGATTGTGTTGTATGGTGAGATCGGTTGCGCGCCACAACAGTCTATGTGCTTCAATTTCCTTAACGTGTTGTGTTGGCTTCGGTATTTTCACATGATACTCTAAGGACTGGTATTTCTGGCATTTACTAGTTTTCTTTCAGAGGTTGAGTTATTTTTATGTATTAACTACATTAATTCGTCCCTGCATTTTCTCTTCTACCATTATTTTATACTGCGTACAGGTTACTGTTAGTGACTCCCCAAGCCTCGTCATTACTTCGTCGAGGTTAGGCTCGGCACTTACAGAGTACATGGGATCGGTTGTACTCATACTACATTCTACTCTTCTTGTGCAGATTTTAGAGTCGGTCCAAGCGGCGGTTCATAGATTGCTCGAGTCAGCGATTAAGTAGAGATTTGAGGTATTGCTGCCCGATGTCCGCAACCCCTAAAGTCACCTTCTATTATTTATAGTTGTGTACTTTCTTTAAGACAACTTTATAATTATTTTATTCAGACCTTTACGTGTACTAATCTAGAAACTCGTACACTTGTGACACCAGGTCCAGTGTGGTATTATATATTTTAGTTGATATGACTTCTGCACTTTACCTTAGATTTATTGTAGTTATTTCAACTTCTTTATTATTATTTAATTTGAACTGCTAAAAGCGGATAAATTATTCTAATGTTGGCTTGCCTAGCAAGTGTAATATTAGGCGCCATCACGGTCCCGAGGGTGGAATTTCTAGGTCGTGACAAGTTGGTATTAGAGTACTAGGTTGCCTAGGTCTCATGAATCACGAGCAGGCTTAGTAGAGTCTGGAGGATCGTGCAGAGATGTTTGCACTTATCTTCTAGAGGCTATGGAATTTAGGAACAATTTCACTTCTATTCTTCTCTGTCGTGCGATTTTATTCTATCATTAAAGATTGAACTCTTATATTCTTGTTCTCTGTTAGATGGCGAGAACACGTACTACATCTTCAGCTGGACAACTGTCACGCCCCAAACCTGGGGAGGCGTGGCTGGCACTCGGTGTCGCACTGGCCCGAGCGAACCACTCTATAACTCATTCATTCCTTTTGTAACTATCATGGGCCAACATGGCCACAACTCGTTATGTACAACTGTAAGTGGGCAACACTGTATCAATAAACTATCATTCTTAAGACGTGAATACATATGGGACGTCAAGGCTTCTAATTTGATGTACAAACTAAACCTTTGTCTACAAAGCCTCTAAGATTATTTGACATCAAATGGGATAGGGTACCGGCCTACCCATAAGTCTGAAGCAAAACTCTGACATGATGGCTCGTAGACTCGGCTGCACTCCGAATGAGGTGGAGTCTTACCGATCCTTCGCTGAATGCTAACCTTGTCTACTCTAGGGGCTCATCAAATTGATTACTTATACCTACAGGCATGAATGTAGCGTCCACAACAAAAGGACATCAGTACGAATAATGTACCGAGTATGTAAGGCATGTAAATAAATACATAAAGGACATGAAAGAAACATGGAGTACATGACTCAACCTGTAAGTCTGGATAACTCTATATATCATTTAATACTTATATTGTCATGCATATGCATATGAATGTCATGTGATGCATAGGTACATGTGTTCATAGCATCATCAAGCCTCTGAGGGCATCCCATCATATCATCTCGGCCACTGTGGGCAATATCATCAACATATACCAGCTGATCAGGTGGTGGTGCGTATATAACGCCATAACCTTTTCCATATCCCATATACATATATATACATACATATATACGCGTATATAACGCCGTTTGAATCATATTACTCTGAGGGCATCCCATCATATCATCTCGGCCACTGTGGGCAAATCATCAACGTATACCAGCTGATCAGGTGGTGGTGCGTATATAACGCCGTAACCTTTTCCCATATCCCATATACATATATTTACATATATACGCGTATATAACGCCATCTGGTCATGGGTCAATGCATATGAATAAATGAGTGAAATGCATGAAAAATACATAATAATCTCAATATTCTTTTCGGATAAACTTTTTCAACTGTGTATTATTCTAAGACCCGTGAACAGAAGATAATAATATTTTTCATGGGGAATCAAGAATATAGACACCCCTACAATTTCTATGAATATACTAATTTATGAAAACTGTACGTTGATCTTTTCATCTGTATAATTTGGATCATACCAAAAGAAAGAAGGAATAGCCTTAACATACCTGAGTCGATTCTTCTCTTTAATGAAACACCAGATTTGAGTCTTTCAGATTATGATGATACCAAGACAATGAAACATTTGTTATAAAAATCACTTTAATCATTCAGAAACTGAGAGCCCAAGCTGGAGATTATAATGACAAAGAAAATCAATTTAAAGTCTTATTGCATCAAATAGCATACAAACTAAAGATTGAAAACTTTCTTCTCTTTACAGCAAAATGTGACTCTTTTTTAGGAGATGTAACTCAAATAGCATAAAAGTTAAACACTGACAACTTTATTTTCTTTTCAGCAAATATGTTCCCTTTTAAAAAAAAATGTAACTCAGCTCACAAACTTCAGAAAATGTTTTTACTTTTAAGCACATTAAGCCTGCTCATCTAATTATAAAGTAACCTCCTGTAATCTGGAATTCCACTCTTTGTGCTCATGCCAGCTCCCGTCAATACAACAAGCTTGGTACTCCTATCAAAGAATTCATACAAACTGTCCACATCTTTCAAGCTAGGGGGTCCGAATAAGGAACCATCTTCTTGTGACTCAAAAAATTTGAAGGCGCATTGTCTTTACAATCTGATGAGATCTTTGGAAATGTTATTCTTGTTATTGTTTGCAAAAACTTATTATAACCCTCAAAGGGAATGGCTTTTTTTAACTCCACTAAACCATTTTCCCATTGGGATATTCAAATGATTAGCTACCAAATATAGGGCTATCAAATCTCTTTTATTCTTTAAGCCAGAAAAAGAGGGTCGGCAACAAAGTCGCAGGGACATGGACATGGCCATTTGGTACTATAGTTTCTCCAGATTTTGATTTTAAATATGCTCTTTTTATCTCCCTTTTTCTTGTCAACATCAAAACTAACTTGCCTATCCATTGCTATCCTAATACTTTTCTGATTTTCCATCACCCCATTTCGAAACCTCTGTTATTTTTCCATTCTTGCACTTAAGAAGCTAATTTCAGAACTGCCACCTCTCTATCAAAGACAATACTTACTTCTTTCCACTTTCAAATTGCAGTGAATCTTGAAGACTTTTCCTTTTCTTCTTTACCAGGTCTAAGCTAAGCAAAAAAGATCACTTTTTTCAAAACACTTAAAACATCACTTTTATGAAAAATTTCCAATTCAGAGACTAAAATCCACAACCCCACAAACTCCAAGTTAAGCTTCTATATTAGTAAGATGTTCAGAGCTTAGCAAGAAAGGAATTTGAAAAAGTCCAAAAGAAAAGCACTTGAATTGTAATAGGGTGGTGCTGTAAAGACCATTTGGAAATTGGAAGGGTACAAATTTATTTAACCAATAAAATAAATAAAACTCTAATGATAGTAACTTCCTGGAACCCAACAGAAGCTTATAACAGATAAAAGTTTGTCATTTATCCAAAATATATTAATTAACCACTAAATAAATAATTAACTTTGTTAATTCCCTTATTAACAAATAATTTAACCAATTTCCCACATTATTAAGAATTATCTCAACTTACTTAAAATACTACTTACTTTTTATACACTTTGTATATCATACTATAATATATTTTACTATTATGGTCATGTGGTACCATACAAAATAAATACATATACTATTATTTTATTAAAACATCCATATAAAAATGCACAAATTTTCTCAACTTCTAATTTTCCTATTCTCATATAAAGAGTACAAATTTTTGTATGCCTGATTATTAAAATGGTAAAAAAAAAAAGATAACCTTCTTTTCTTGTGAAAAAAATAATTCATATCTTTACAATAAAGAAAATCTCATAAACTTTTCTAATATTATGTGTATAATTTAAAACATATTCGAAAGTAGTGTCACACCTCCTTTTTACATACCCGCGAGGGTACAAGGGAGTTTTTTCCAATTAAAGGACAATCGAAACGGGATTCGTTTATTTATTTCAGAGTCGCCACTTGGGAGATTTAGGGTGTCCCAAGTCACCAATTTTAATCCCGAATCGAGGAAAAGAATGACTCCATATTACAGTCTGCACACCAGAAATCCGGATAAGGAATTCTGTTAACCCGGGAGAAGGTGTTAGGCATTCCCGAGTTCCGTGGTTCTAGCACGGTCGCTCAACTGTTATATTCGGCTTGATTATCTGATTTTATACAAATATGAACTTATGTGCAAAATTTTATCTTTTTACCGCTTTCTTACTTATTGTTATTATTTTACGAGAATTGCAACGTCGTGGAAACATATCTCGAACCACGTTACATCAATGCACCCGTAGTTGTTTGGCATATCTCGACTCGGTTGAGATTTGGATTTGGGTCACATAAATGTACACCCGAGTTAAGGAAAATAAATTATTAAAGGCGCGCCTAAAGCAACTAGCGTCTTGTTATTTTGGGGAAGGCCGTAAAATTCGCTAAACGGCCTGTCCTCGAATTCTAAGTATTTTAATATATACATTTAGAGGGCCCCGCAGCTTGTGCATTTTTTGTTTGTCGAGGCTCGTCTCATTCATTATTAAAAAGAATTTGCAATGTCATGGAAATACATCTCAGACCACGTCACAATCAATGTACCCGTGATTAGAGACACATTTCGATTTCGTTGAGATTTGGATTTGGGTCACATAAATGTGCACCCGAGTTTAAGGAGATAACATTATTAAATACGCGCCTAAAGCGACTAGCGCAGGGTTATTTTGAGAAAAGGCCGTGAAGTTCGCTAAGCGGCCGATCCCGAGTTCTAAGTAATTAACACATACATTTGTGAGGGCCCCGCAATCTATATATTTTACTAGGCGAGGCTCATCTCATTTATTTTAAATGGACAAATCCTAAAGCGACTACATCTTTTCTATTAAAATTAGTCTCTAAAATAAATAAAGAAAATCCTAATTAATTACGAGATTTTTTTTTATTTAAGAAAGCATGGCATACTAATTGCTATATTAATACAAATATTGATGAACAAGAATTTTACTAAAAAAAATTCGAAATTATAAATAAAATAAAAATTTGACAACTAATATTCAAAAGAATCAAATATAGTTAGATTGAAACTCGCATTGTTATATATAAAAAAAAACTATTGGAATTAATTATTCACAACCATTTGAAACTGGATTTAACCATAATTACTAAAGCTTAATAGAAAGTTTATTAGACTTAAACGTTCTTCTAATTTTGTTTGAACTCAAATCATGCCTTAATACCTAATTCACGAAATTTAGTTCAAATTCATGCCTTAGCTAAATTTAAGTACTTGTTCACAATTAACCTACTGTTGATAATCTTAGAACCTTCATAGCTAGTGAATTAACCCGTTTTGCCAAGCCGATTCATTAAAGACTAACTTATGTTATTTTCTCTTATTCCAATTATTATTCAATAATACATAAAATAGCCTAAATACAATCAATAAAAGGAACAGAGAAAAAGCGAAATTAAAACTTCAAAATTCGATTCTTCATATGTATTCATGCTTCCACATTTTTAGCTTGCAATAACTAGTATTACATTCGTGTACCTGGTATTGGAAAACAAGAGAAGATGAAGCTGAGAAGCAGCAACAGTAGTAACAATGTAGCACAACAACGACAGTCCAGCAACACAGGAATAGACCAGTAACAGTAGGAATAGTAGAAAACCCAGGAGACTATAAACGACTCCAAGTATAGAGAAGAAGTAAAAGGCAGGAAGGTTCTGACTATTTCAGATCTTAAGCGAGGCAATGAAACAGTAACTATTCTTTTTCAACTTCAAAACTCTCCAAAATGAATTCTGCCCCTGTATATTCAGTGTATCCAGAATGTATATCGGGTGTATACTTCTCACTCCGCCCCCTCTTTTTTTCTTCTCTCTATCTAGTTTTTCCTCTTTTTTTTTTCCACCCCTTCTTCCTAAATTTTCTCTTCTATTTATAGCAAAATTTTCGAAATTTTCAGATTTGTTTTTTTATTATTTTATTATTTTTTTAATTAAAAGAAATCTCACTTACAAATTGCTTTTATTTTTTAGAAAAAGAAATCCCACATTTATTTACTTTTATTTTTAAAATTCCAAATTTAATTACTTTATCTTATTTAAAATCCCACTTTTTATTTTTTTAAAAGAGAATCTCAATTTATTTAACTTTTCTTTAAAAAACAAACCACTATCTTTTCTTTTTCTTTTAAAAATGCTACTTTCAATTACTTTAAATTTTTTAAATTTTCAGATACCTTTATATTTATTTTTTAATTCCAAACTTATTTTACTTTTAAATTTTTTAAAACTTTTTACTTTTTTTTTAAATTTTCTACATTCTTTTACTTTTTTTTTTTTTATTTTTTTAAAATCATTTCCGAAATTACTATATATATATATTTTTTAAAATAAAAATAATAAATAAAATAAAATATTTTCGGATTTTTTTATATATATAAAAAAAACAAAAAATAAAACTATTAATAGTGATAATTCACTTTTTATTTTTTATTTTTTCGGTTTTGTTTTGTGTTGGACAAAAATGAAGAAGGGGTGTTGGGTTAATGGAGCGGACCGGATCGACCCGGTTTGAAACGGACCGGGTCATGGGGAAAGTTGGGCAATTATTTGGGCCTGTGGTTTGAAATTGAAGAAGTGGCCCAATCCGATTTTTCTTTGTATTTTTGTTCTCTTTTCTTCTTTTATTTTTCTAAAACTAAATTATAAAAGTACTTAAATTATTATTAAGAACTAAATTAAGTTATAAAAGCGCAAATTAACTTCCAATAACAATTAACGCACAATTAAGTAATAATTAAGCATAAAATTGTTCATTTGGACATTAAATGCTAAAAAAGCAAAAGATGCCTATTTTTGTATTTTTTGTTAATTTAACAAATAAACATGCATAGACAAACATACAAATAGTTACACAAAATATCACAAAAATTGCACACCAAGAAAAATTATTTTATTTTTGAATTTTTTGGGAGTAATTCTCATATAGGGCAAAAATCACGTGCTTACAGCTGCCCCTCTTTTCCTGAAGACACGAATGGTTTTCGTGCAAAGATAAAGCGAGCGATTTTTGCCCATCCGAGTACTCCATGTGAAGCATTTTTTTTATTTTGAAAAAGATTTGACCGAACCTTTGCTTCAAAGGTTTCCTACATATCCTGGGCTAAACAGGAATCAGGTCAATGTAGTTCGGGAAGTTTTGGTAGCTGGGACTACCGTGGGACTGCAATGTTACTGTTGTTGCATGCTATTACCACTGCTTACCGATTTTTTTTTACACCGTGCTTAAAAGAAAACAAGAAGCTAGGCTAGACTGCAACTTGTTCTTGTTGCCTTCCTTTCTTGTCGGCTTGTGTTTCCTCCGGTGCTTTTCTTCCATGAATTTGGGGATGACACTGGCCCTTTGCTTTTCTGAATACCAGTTTTCATCATTTTGTTCGGTCCGCTGGGGACATGACTTCCTTCATTAAGCTTTTTGGCGGTTCCTCTGGGGATACGGCTCTCTTCATCAGATCTGTTATGCTGGGCATAATTTAATGTTCACAGGCCGCTTCTTTCAAGACGCGTCTTTTCTTCCTTTTGACTCATGCGCTTGAACTTGTGTTGGGACCTCTTGTTGCAACTTTCTGCTTTCCGGTGCTGGGGATTTTTATTGTTTCCTGTTGGGGATTCCTGTTGTCACCTTCTACCTTCCGGTGGTTTACTGATTTCAAGATTTATAGTATAAGACTCAAAAGTATTCCTCTTGTTATACAGGTGGGTGCTTGAATGCAAAAATATGAAATGTATGCCCGTATTATACTGGTGGACGACCTAGAACAGAAATGAAAAGACAGAAATGTATTCCCGCATTATACTAGTGGGCGACCTAGAATAGAAATGAAGAGACAGAAAATGTATTCCCGCATTATACTGGTGGGCGACCTAGAACTGAAAGTATTCCCGCATTTTACTGGTGGGCGACCTAGAGCTGAAAAGTATTCCCGCATTTTACTGGTGGGCGACCTAGAGCTGAAAAGTATTCCCGCATTTTACTGGTGGGCGACCTAGAGCTGAAAAGTATTCCCGCATTTTACTGGTGGGCGACCTAGAACTGAAAGTATTCCCGCATTTTACTGGTGGGCGACCTAGAACTGAAAAGTATTCCCGCATTTTACTGGTGGGCGACCTAGAACTGAAAGTATTCCCGCATTTTACTGGTGGGCGACCTAGAGCTGAAAAGTATTCCCGCATTTTACTGGTGGGCGACCTAGAGCTGAAAAGTATTCCCGCATTTTACTGGTGGGCGACCTAGAGCTGAAAAGTATTCCCGCATTTTACTGGTGGGCGACCTAGAGCTGAAAAGTATTCCCGCATTTTACTGGTGGGCGACCTAGAACTGAAAGTATTCCCGCATTTTACTGGTGGGCGACCTAGAACTGAAAAGTATTAAAATTGTTTCCTCGTTCTTCCGAGAAAATTTTTGACAATCGGCAGAAAATTTTCTGCCCCGGTTTTGGTGATTTCCCTGGCATCGCGTCCTGCTGCCATCATCAATCCTTCGCTTTCCTGCAGCAGACAAAATGATTTAGTTAGTTTTAATCATGGTGGGAGGAGGTGCCTTTCCGGTGGATGATTTTTCCTCTCTTTCCCTTTTCTTGCTCTGTGCCCCCATAACTGGTTGGTGGACAAAGTTGCTTGCTGGGGGTTTCCGGCCTGCTGGGGATTGGTTTTCAATTTATCCCCTTTTCTGCTTTCTCTTTACAGTACATGCCGTGGGAGTCTGCTTTTACTCCCGGAAACACTCCCTTTAGGAGTTTACTTCCTCCAAAACTGCAGGGCACAGCATTGCATTGCATGGGGCTAGCCTTTAGGACTGTTGGGGTTACCCTGCATCGGATGAATCCCTCTTCGGTCTCTGGTAGTAAGCTTTAAAAAAATCCTTTTCAAGACAAATTTTTAGAAAGAGAAATAAAAAGATAGAAAAGGAGAAAATCTTTCTGAACCAATACTTGGCGGGAAAAGAAATTCAGAAGAACTTATCTGGATGACATGACTGATCCCCGTGATCATGACGTGCACCATAGATTCCCGACCCAGTCTATTTGTATTAATCAACTTGCCCGATGGTCTTACTTGCTGGGGATAAATGAGTGTCCATTTCTTTGCGAATGTGGACCCTTTTGTTGATCTGTCTTGTCGCCTCATAGTGCCCTTCGAGGGGTTTTCACTAATGAGACTCTCTCTTTTCTCTCAACTCCCGGCGCCTTATGGTGCCTGTGAAGGTTTTCACCGATAAGACTCTCTCATTTTATATCTCTCATCTTATGTCGCCTTTCGGTGCCTATGAAGGTTTTCACCGATAAGACTCTCTCATTTTATTTCTTCATCGAGGAATCGGGGTGTTGTCGATGTGACTCTCTCTTCTGGAGATCCCTTTGGACTATCAATTCATTTCCAATTTCATGACCCTCTTCTTTGCTGGGGATCGACGTATTATTCTCGGCTTTATTTGCATGACTTGGCACCTCTTGGATATTGATCGGGAGGTCTTTTGGACGTCGATGTTGGTTTTGGTGTGGGGCTAAAGCAAGGCTATCAAAATGAAATAATTTGATGGGTGATCTGCTACAACTTTTGGAATCTAACCTTTGTTGGAATTTTTAAAACATAACCTCTGCCCCAGTTTTCTTGCTTGGGGGATTTTATTTTTACTCTAGGTTGAGCTACGTGCGTTATGCACACTGTGCCTATTATGCATACTTATGGACATTATGCACACTATGACCGAGCCGTGAGGCGCCTACGTATCCCCTTCGAGGAATCAGGTCAAACGTAGTTCCCACGGTTTTGTATTTCTTATGATTTTTATCTTCTTTTTCTTTTCTTTCTCCTTCCTTTTTTTTCATTTTCCTTTAATGATTTTTTCTCTTTTTTTTTCTTTTTCTTTCATATCTTTTCCATTAGTGATTCCAAAAGAGGGGTATGAAAGAATAACTTAAAGCTCAAAAGGGGGAAACAAGGGTTAAAAGTGTTTGGATAGAAGAAAGAACTGCCTCTGTCATTTCATTATCCAATAAGCACCAAGTACAAACAAACGAACCGATAATTGCCATAATTAAAGAAATTACGCATAATATCTCTTGACTGCATCAGAATTGATAGCCATGTCGACACATCTCCCCTCGATATCTGTCAAACACACAGCACCGTTGGACAACACTCTGGTCACAATATAAGGCCCTTGCCAATTTGGGGCGAACTTGCCTTTTGCCTCGACCTGATGCGGGAGGATCTTCTTTAACACCTGCTGCCCTACTTCAAACTTCCTGGGGCGTACCTTCTTATTGTATGTTCTCGCCATTCTCTTCTGATACAGCTGACCATGGCACATTGCTGCCAATCTTTTCTCATCTATCAAGCTCAACTGTTCCAATCGAGCTCTGACCCATTCATCATCATCAATCTCGGCTTCAGCAATAATTCAGAGGGACGGAATTTCGACCTCCGCCGGTATTACGGCCTCAGTTCCGTACACCAACAAATAAGGAGTTGCACCTATGGAGGTCCGGACGGTAGTGCGATAACCCAACAGAGCAAAGGGTAATCTCTCGTGCCATTGTCTAGATCCTTCCACCATCTTTCGCAGTATCTTCTTGATGTATTTATTGGCTGCTTCGACCGCTCCATTCGCCTTGGGACGATATGGGGTGGAATTGCGGTGTGTAATCTTGAATTGTTGGCATACCTCTCTCATCAGGCTGCTGTTAAGATTCGCACCGTTATCCGTGATGATTACTTTTGGGATCCCAAATCTGCAGATGATATGGGAGTGCACAAAATCCACCACCGCCTTTTTAGTTACCGACTTGAAGGTTTTAGCCTCAACCCATTTGGTGAAGTAGTCAATGGTTACTAAAATGAACCTATGACCGTTGGACGCTGCTGGCTCGATAGGTCCAATGACATCCATGCCCCATGCTACAAACGGCCAGGGTGCTGACATCGTATGTAACTCTGTTGGCGGAGAATGAATCAGATCTCCATGTATCTGACACTGATGGCATTTCCTTACGAAAGTGATACAGTCGTGTTCCATGGTGAGCCAATGATACCCTGCCCTGAGGATCTTCCTTGCCAATACATATCCGCTCATATGTGGCCCGCAAACTCCAGCATGTACCTCTGCCATAACCGTCGTGGCTTGACCGGCATCTATACATCTCAACAATCCCAAATCCGGGGTTCTTTTGTACAAAACTCCTCCGCTGAGGAAGAAACCATTCGACAAACGCCGAAGGGCTCTTTTTTGGTCTCCAGTGGCCTGTTCCGGATATATCCCCATTCTGAGGTATTCCTTGATATCATGAAACCAGGGCTCGCCATCTGCCTCCTTTTCTACGGCGTTGCAATAAGCGTGCTGATCACGGACCTGGATGTGCAAAGGATCAACATACATTTTGTCAGGGTGGTGCAACATTGATGCTAAGGTGGCCAATGCATCCGCTACCTCGTTATGAATTCTCGGGATATGTTTGAATTTCACCGATCGAAATCGCTTGCTCAAATCGTGCAAGCATTGTCGATAGGGTATGAGTTTCAGATCCCGTGTTTCCCATTCACCCTGAATCTGATGTACCAAGAGGTCCGAGTCTCCCAAGACCAAAACGTCTTGGACATCCATGTCCGCAGCCAATCGCAGACCCAAAATGCAAGCTTCATACTCAGCCATATTGTTGGTGCAATAGAAGCGTAGTTGAGCCATAACAGGGTAATGACGTCCTGTTTCAGAAATGAGTACTGCTCCTATTCCAACCCCTTTCGCGTTTGCAGCTCCATCGAAGAAAAGCTTCCAACCTGGTTCCTCGTGTAACTCCAGCTCATTTGTATGCATTACCTCTTCGTCGGGAAAATATGTTCTTAAAGGCTCGTATTTTTCATCAACTGGATTCTCTGCCAAATGGTCGGCCAGCGCCTGGGCTTTCATGGCTGTCCTGGTCACATAGACAATATCAAACTCTGTGAGCAGAATTTGCCATTTGGCCAACCTTCCTGTGGGCATAGGTTTCTGAAAGATATACTTCAATGGGTCCAAACGGGATATGAGATAAGTAGTATATGACGACAGGTAGTGTTTCAACTTCTGAGCTACCCAAGTTAGGGCGCAGCATGTTTTCTCGAGTTGAGTGTACTTGACTTCATATACTGTGAATTTCTTGCTAAGATAGTAGATGGCCTGCTCCTTCCTTCCTGTGTTATCATGTTGCCCTAGTACACAACCAAATGAATTTTCCAGGATCGTCAGATAAAGAATCAAGGGCTTTCCTAGCTTAGGCGGGACCAATACGGGTGGATTAGACTAATACCCTTTGATTTGGTCGAAAGCCTCTTGACACTCTGCCGTCCAACTTACCGCAGCATCCTTTCTCAGCAGCCGAAATATGGGCTCACAAGTTGCTGTGAGTTGAGCGATGAACCTGCTGATGTAATTGAGTCTACCCAGCAAACGCATTACCTCTGTTTTATTCTTTGGCGGTGGCAAATATCGGATGGATTCGATTTTGGATGGGTCTAACTCAATCCCCCGTCGACTGACGATGAATCCTAATAGCTTTCCTGACGGAACCCCGAATGCGCATTTGGCCGGGTTAAGCTTGATATCATACCTTCAGAGTCTTTGGAAGAATCTCCTTAGGTCTAATATATGGTCTTCCTGACGCCAAGACTTTATGATCACATCATCTACGTACACCTCAATTTCTTTGTGTATCATGTCGTGAAACACAGCAGTCATTGCTCGCATGTACGTTGCCCCGGCATTCTTCAGTCCGAACGGCATTACCCGATAGCAGTAAGTTCCCCATGGCGTGATAAATGCTGTCTTTTCCGCATCTTCCTCGTCCATTAGGATCTGATGATATCCCGCATAGCAATCCACAAAGGATCCGATCTCGCGCCCAGCGCAATTATCGATCAGGATATGAATGTTGGGCAACGGAAAATTGTCCTTGGGACTTGCTTTGTTGAGGTTGCGGTAGTCGACGCACACCCTGATTTTTCCATCCTTCTTTGGAACTGGTACCACATTGGCCAACCACTCGGGATATCGAGTGACCCGAATGACCTTCGCCTGCAACTGTTTAATCACCTCTTCTTTGATCTTTACACTCATTTCTGTTTTAAATTCCTTAGCTTTTGCTTGACCGGAGGGTATGCCGGGTCAGTGGGCAATTTGTGAACCACTAGATTGGTGCTTAATCCCGGCATATCGTCGTATGACCATGCAAAAACATCTTTGAATTCCACGAGGGTTTTGATCAATTCTTCCCTGACATTCGGCTCAATATGGATGCTGATTTTGGTTTCTCGGACATTATCAACGTCTCCTAGATTCACAGCCTCAGTGTCATTTAGGTTAGTTTTGGGTTTTTCTTCAAATTGGCACAGTTCTCGGTTTATCTCTTCGAAGGCTTTATCTTCGTCATATTCAGATTCATCGTCACAAACGACCTCTTGCATCATTGAGTCGGATTCAGATTGATTTATTAGACTAGGTCGAAGATCCGCTGTGCATGCCATGTCATTAGAACCAGTAAAAAGAGAACTGTTCAGAAAGAAAAAGAACAAAACAAAATTAAAATGGGACAAAAGAAGAGAACTTTATTAAACTTGCGGGATAAAAGGGTTCACACTTTTACAAAACAAAAGTAAAATTTGGATTACACCCTAGAATAATCCGAACCAAACAAAACAAACAAAACATAAATCAAAGCCTACTACCAAGACTCCCCTCGGACAGGAAGAGGAGTAACTGTCCAATTGTTGGTTTTGGCCTCAGGCCCCACAAACTGTATCTCTGCTCTGCTGGAACCTTCTCCAGCTTCTACCATACTGACATCAACGAATAGCCGCTCGAAACTCTGATTCAGGTCCCCATCCATACCAATCAACGGTCCTAGAATCTTTGGGACCGGTGGCCTTTTGCGCTTGCTCTGACAAAAGATCTTGAGAGACGTGGCACGGGTTTGGGAAGATACCAGACTTTCTTCTTCATTTTCCGCGCTTGCTTTACATCTGCTGCGGTTGGTTTGAACCCCAATCCGAAAGTTTCTAGATTTTTAGGCAGGGAGACAGGTTGGACAATCCCCTGAAGCTCGACTCCTAGGCCCTTTCCCGGCACAAATCCATTACCCAGCATTTCCGAGACCATCATGACTGTCGCGACGGCTACCCTAGGGTGCGGGATGATTTCTCCTTCAGAAATTTTGTTTGCCGACACTGTATCGAAAATCTGGTAGACCCAAGGACCTTTGTCATCATAGGTCTCTATGAAGGGCACAATGGCGCCACCCATGGTGCATGTCGTGTCCTCGCCGTGTAGTACGACCTCCTGCCTATCTCACTCGAACTTCACCATCTGATGTAGGGTGGATGGCACTGCTTTGGCTGCATGAATCCATGGTCGTCCTAACAGAAGGTTATAAGATACTGTGGCATCTAATACCTGGAACTCCATGGTGAATAGGACAGGACCGATAGTCAATTCAAGTACAACATCCCCTACAGTAGCTGTTCTATTTCCGTCAAATCCTCGGACACAGATGCTATTCTTGTAGATTCTTCCGTGGTCGATCTTTAACTGGTTCAGGGTGGATAATGGACAAATATTGGCACTTGACCCGTTATCCACTAATACCCGAGTAACTACCGCATTTTCATATTTGACAGTCAGATAGAGAGCTTTATTATGCTCCGTACCTTCCACTGGCAGATCATCATCTGAGAACGTTACCCTGTTCACTTCGAAAATCTTGTTAGCAATGGTTTCCATATGGTTTACAGAAATCTCGTTGGGTACACGAGCTTCGTTCAGTATTTTCATCAGGGCCCGGCGATGTTCCTCAGAATGGATCAGTAATGATAGCAGCGAGATCTGTGCTAGTGTTTTCCTCAGCTGCTCGACCACGGAGTAGTCCTGCACTTTCATCTTCCTCAAGAACTCCTCAACCTCTTCTTCGGACACAGGTTTCTTGGTTGTAGCGGGGTTGGTTCTTCTTAGCTCCACCGGAGCAAAACAACGACCTGATCGAGTCAGTCCTTGCGCTTCACAACTAACTTTCTCCACTTGTTTTCCTTTGTACATCACCACTGCCCTCTCGTATTTCCAAGGCACAGCCTTACTATCAACCATCGGCAACTGAACTGCGGGCTTATTGTGACCAGTTCCCTGTATACCCCTTTTAACACAACTGCAGGTGTGGGCGGAGTCCCTGATATTACCAACTTGTTTGGCTCGGGTTTGCTTGTTATGGCGGACGGTCTCTTCCCCAATATCACTACCGGCTTGACGCCTTCTCCCTAGGACTGTACCCCTGTTCCTCCACTGGTCGGTCCTTCTTTCGGAGCGGCCTGGATCATCATCACTGTTTGTGAGGGTTTTCTCAATTCTCCTCCCTCATACACCAACTCAATCATGTGAGTCTCGTGGTGCGCTAGCAATGGGTTCTGGTTGATGTTAGGAGCTTCCGGTGTCTGGACCTCGATCTTATTGGTATCAATAAGATCCTGTATGGCATGCCTCAATTTCCAACACTTTTCGGTATCATGCCCCAGCATCCCTGAGCAGTACTCACAACTTATTGATCGGTCCAAATTCTGGGGTGGGGGATTTGGTTCTCGAGTCTGGACAGGACTAACCAAACCCAACTGCCTCCATTCGTGGAACAAAACGGTGTAGGTTTCTCCCAACTCTGTGAAAGTTTTGTGCTTCCGCAGCCTGTCATTCCTAGCATCTATATTTCCCCGAAAGCCTGCCCCTGGAGGGTTTCTATATGCCCTTGGTGGAGGATAGGTGTTTTGGGGTGGTGCATATGTGTTCTGGGGAGCCAGCGCGCGCCATTGCGGGCGAACCGGAGGCTGAGTGTATGTCTGGGCTTGGTGTATGGAGAAATGTGGTTCTCGGTGTGGATAGTAGTGCTGTGGTAGGCTGTATGGGTAGTTTGGCCCGTGGGGCCTAGGTTGATTGTAGTGGGGTTTGCCAGACCTGGCCCAACTGCTTGCCTCAATCGTGGCAATTTCTTCTTTCTTTCTTCTTCCCAACGCACCTCCCGTGCCGCTCTGAATAGCCTGGGTCGTAGCCTTGAGTGCCGAGTAATTCAGGATTTTGTCAGACCTCAGACCCTCTTCTATCATGACCCCTATCTTCACTACCTCGTTGAAGGATTTTCCGACTGTTGTCACCAAGTGACCAAAGTAGGTTGGATCCAGTGTTTGCAAGAAGTAGCCCACCATTTCTCCCTCTCTCATGGGAGGATCCACTCTAGCTGCTTGCTCTCTCCAGCGGAACCCGTACTCGCGAAAACTTTCCCCGGGCTTCTTCCCGGTCCTCAATAATGTGAGACGGTCAGGGACTATCTCGAGATTGTATTGGAAATGACCTGCGAAAGCCTGCGCCAGGTCATCCCAAGTGTACCATCTGCTGGAATCCTGCCTGGTATACCATTCTAGCGCAGATCCGCTCAGACTTTGGCCGAAATAAGCTATCAGCAGCTCATCTTTGCCGCCTGCCCCTCTCATTTTGCTACAGAATCCTCGCAAATGCGCCATGGGATCACCGTGCCCTTCATATAAATCAAACTTAGGCATCTTGAACCCAGCCGAGAGTTGGACGTCCGGGAAAGGGCATAGATCTTTGTAAGCCACGCTGACTTGGTTGCCCAATCCGTGTAGGTTCCTGAAGGACTGCTCCAGGCTTTTGAACTTCCTCAATACCTCATCCTGTTCAGGGGCTTTAATCGGCTTTTCAATCTCTGCCGGTACCTCCAAGTGCGGGTTGTAGGCCTGTGGTTCGGGGGCATGGAATGTAGGCTCAGGGGGATAGTATTGCGTATCGGGAGCCTGAAACAATGGCTCGCTGGTTGATCTTTGTAGGGTGGCTGATGTGGGTCCCATAAAAATGGGAACATTTGGTGTTGGGAGAGGTTGATGGGGTGGTGGAGCTTGGGAATCATGTGGGCTTCTTTCCTGATGATAACGGGGATTCGGGAGGCATGTTGAAGGGCCGGAGTGAGGGTATTCCGGCATGTGCCCCAGTAGCTCAGGGCTCTTTTGTGCTTTGGCTAGAGCTAGCTGCATTGCATTCATCTCTAGTCCCATCCTTTCAATCTTTTCCATTGCTTCTTTTAACAACTGGCTCATCGGCCTTTCTTCCTCGTTACTATTCTCTGAAGTAGTCATGCTTGTTGCTACTGGTCCTTTGGATCTGGTTTGGTAAGAGTGTGTTGCCAGAATTCTTTAACAACTAACTTGTCTGGAAACAGACAACAACAAACTTTCTTAGCGTTAGATTTTAACAGATTTGATCACAACACATAGAGGATGCAATGTTCCTAGGCAGTTAACCATTTCTACATGCTTTGCTTCAAACAACATGCGTCATCTCGGCTTACTCATTTGTCCCTTTTTTAAAGTACTTTGGGAAACCCTGTATTTTATTTTATTTCTCCTTTTTTTCTTTCTTAAAAGCGGTCGAATCTTATGGGGATTGCCTACGTATCACGTCCCCGCGCGAATCAGACCAGGCGTAGTTCTGCCATAAGGTAAAGACACACAAAATTCTTTTTGGAATCATTAAGTTCATCATCAAAATTTGCTATTACAAATTACTTCCAATAAAGAATAGCAACAGTACAGACTCCACAGTTTTTAACTTGATTTGGCTAAAAGAAAAGAAAACAACACATGGGAAAGCACAAAGCCTGAACAGGACTCGACCGAAGATTAATTTCCCAACTTAGGGGCCCACGAGGCATCATTCGACCTTTTCGTGGCTCTAGGTGTGAGGTCTCTCTGCAAGCTTTTCAATTCATTCATGATCCGATGGACATAGCCCATGATGGAAACAAGGAGGGTTTTCCGAGGCATTTGCTCACATGCTAGGCATCTCATGTAGATATAGTGCCCCATCTCGTCGATCCTTCCTCGAATGTTGTCCCTTTCAACGAACAATTGCCTTATTTGTCGATTTTTTAATCCTAGTGCTTGCGCATTGTCGGCAAGCTGATCCTGAAACATCTCCATTTGTCTTTCCATGCAGGCCATTGCATCGTAACAACGTCTTCTGTCAGCCTGGGCATCTCGTGCTTGTTTGCTGATCCGATCATGCAGAGTGGAGTTCGTTTTCCTTAATATCCCGATGCTCATTTCATAATCCCTTATGACTTGTTGCAGGTGCTGCCTCCGGGCCATGGTACTTTTTGCCCACTTGGTTCGTAATCTTGCTGTGCTAGCCTTGGCTCTTTCCAAGTCTTCCTGGCTTTCCGCAACCTGATTTTTTAACCCTGCTATCAATCTTTTATCCGCCCGGCTTCTCAGTTGGTTGTCGGCCTCCCTTTTCATCTTCCGGATCTGAGCTTTGAGGATCTCGCCTTCTCTGATTAATCTGTTCTTTTCTCCCTTGTGGGTAGCGGACTGTAATTGGCTTTCAAACTTCATATCCTGAACTTGTTTCTTCAGTTTGCCTGTCTCGGCAAGATATTCCCGCTCTTTGGCCAACCAGTCCCACTGCTCTTATGAGGATCTGGAAAACTCTTGCAGGTGCGGTCTTTTAGCCGGCCTTGCGGATGACGTTTCCCCTTTGTACCAAGCCTGATATCCGGGAGAAACTTCCCCTTTTGTCCGATTCAATACACAAGTATTTGCCTCTAAGTATTGGCATTGGCCCCACATTTGGCGAACCCTTGCTTCAGGAAACTGGCCATCGGGACTGATCTCAATCACCTGGGTGCTTAAATCCTCGTCTTTTGGCACTATTTGACATCTCCCAAGTTGCCTTAAAACCCGATGTGGCGCATAAGATTGAATGCTATTAAGTCCCATTAAGAGAAAATGGGGCCTGGCTGCTGGCATGTATATAACTTCGTCGATCGGTAACCAACCCAGCGTCCACTGTATTTGACTGGCGTTGAGGGCACGGAAATATGAGGTCCATGCCGAAACTCCTTTAGGTAGGTAGGCCTCATTAACTCTGGTATAGAACTCCTCTATGCAGGTCCTGTCAGCGGATCCATGGCTCAGAAACTGAGCTCGGTGACATAGGTGTTCAGTCATCCACATTTACAACAACAAGTTGCAACCTTCGAAAAAGTTTCCTCCGGCCTTGCAGGACGTGAGAGCCCGGAATATATCGGATACAATCATGGGCGCCAGCGTGCTATCTTTCTGTGTGAGCAAAGTACTGACGACCCCCGCTATCTTTATGTCGATATTCCCGTCTTTTCTTGGGAACACTAAGAGCCCTAAGAAAGTTATCATAAAAGCAACCCGTCTATGTTCATCCCACTTTCGACGGTTACTTTTGCTGCACAACTGGTTTTCTGGTTTGTCGAATCCTCCTATGTGACCATATCTTTGGTATATGAAACTCACAGTGCAAAAACCTTTTGCCAAGTCAGGGTTACGAATTGTTCTGACTATCTTTAATGAGTCCAGAAACCGGTGTACTGCCACAGCTCTTGGAGCAACCAGGTATTTATGCCTCAATGGAGCCTCAGCACTGCCGATATACCCTGCTATTTCTTCTAAAGTTGGGGTAAGTTCAAAGTCCGAGAAGTGGAAGACATTGTGCGCAGGATCCCAGTGAGGGACTAGTGCCCTTATGATATCTCCCCGTGGCCTGATATCCAACAAACTCGTGAGGCCTTTCAGATATTTCTTGATTTCGTCATGCCCTTCTTTGCCTAAATCATTCCACCAAAGCCGCAATTGGAGGGGAATTTTATTCATGATTGCAAAGGGTTCATTTGGAGTCGTGCTCATTCTGCACATTTATTAATAAGATTTTATCAAACAAAACTTATTTTGATCAAAACAAAAAAACATATGCTCACTTTCCTCAAGAGGATTTCTGAACACGACCTCTCAGCACTTCAGGGACGAAGATTTTTAAAGTTGTGTGAAAAAACAAGAGGTGGCCGTTTGTACAAAGGCAGCCTTCCGGGTTCCTTTTGGGAACATTTGGCTGTTTTTGATATAAATGGCGTCACCCGACCCTATGAAAGAAAAATACACTTTTGGCGTTTTTGCTACTTTATTAATTTTCAAAAAAAAATGGGAGGTTGGACCCGGCGGGGGTTGCCTACGTATCTCACATCCGGTGAGAATCAAACCCGCGTAGTTCGGGCAATCAAGAATAAGTAGATGAACTAACTTCCTTTTTTGAATTTGTGAAAGAACTACTTTAAAAGGAGAAAGGAAATATTTTTGATTGATTTTCTTTTTAAAAGAAAGACTTCTAAGATATATATATATTTTTTTAATTTCCATTTGTTTTTTTTTTCTTATTCTAAAGGAAGAAGAAAATATTTTTCGGAATTTTACCTTTAATAAAAGAAATGCTTCTAAAAAATATTTTTTTTTTGAATTTTGAATTTTCTTTTCAATTTTGAAAGAAGAAAAATATTTTCGGATTTTTTTCTATCTTATTATACATTTTTTAAAAAAAAAAATAGTTAAAAGACTTTCTAAAGAAGTTAATAATGGAAAATATTTTTGGATTTTTTTTTTGTTTTTGAAAATTGGGGTTCTAAAAACCTTTCTAGACTTTTTGGCAAGACAAATATTTTTGCAACAAATAAAGATATATATATATATTTTTTGGAAATAAAAACTTTTGGATATATATATACATGTATATATTTGTGACAAATAATGAAAGACTCTTTTTTTTTATTATTATTATTATTATTTGAATTTTCATAAAAAACCCATTTTAAAAAAAGTAAGACTCTTTTTAATTTTTGTTTTTATGACAAGACAAACTATATATTTCTATATATTTTTTTTTGAAAAACAAAACAGAACAACGATTTTTTTTTCTATTTTTCCTTTGCTTTTAATAAAACAAACTAATAAGACGTTTTTTTTTCTTTCCAAAATTTCGGCAGAGTTTTGACAGTATTTGGGTATTGGGTTTTTTCAAAAATAAACAATCAATTCCCTAACCGCTATTTCCTTTTTTTCAATTTCACAATATTCATAATATTCAAACACCGGTCAGCATGCGGGCACGAGACAAATAAATGCACGGAAAACAAATAGGATGCATCAGGATGGCCTTTTCATATCAGGTTGCTAGTCCTAGACGGACCCAACCCCTGTGTTGAGTCCCCTAAGTCAAATGCAACGTGATGCAAATAAGCGTTCCTACTAGGGATCCAGCATGAAGTCACGTTATTCTATGTTCAAAACCTGGGTCGGTGTTCTAGACAGTGTACCCGAGCGGACCACTCGAGTTGAGGAAGGAGCTCCTGTCCGGGAACCAAAAGGCCAACCGGCTTAGAAACTTTCCGAGCCTCTTTTATTTAGGGTATGACACTAATAGAATAGTGAGTCTTAACCAGTAAGCACATCCCCGGAGGTAAGAAGAGTAGGTTTCGGCACAGTTTATATACAGTTCAGATAATATCAAAGCGGTAAAGGCAACATTTAGCACATTAGGCTCAAAACATGTAAAAATCAGATAAAGCCAAATATAACAATTTATCTAAGCTCGAATTTCTAACCCTGAACTAGTGGTTCTGGGTCAAAGTATTCCCCAGCAGAGTCGCCAGAGCTGTCACACCTCCTTTTTACATACCCGCGAGGGTACAAGGGAGTTTTTTTCAATTAAAGGACAATCGAAACGGGATTCGTTTATTTATTTCAGAGTCGCCACTTGGGAGATTTAGGGTGTCCCAAGTCACCAATTTTAATCCCGAATCGAGGAAAAGAATGACTCCATATTACAGTCTGCGCACCAGAAATCCGGATAAGGAATTCTGTTAACCCGGGAGAAGGTGTTAGGCATTCCCGAGTTCCGTGGTTCTAGCACGGTCGCTCAACTATTATATTCGGCTTGATTATCTGATTTTATACAAATATGAACTTATGTGCAAAATTTTATCTTTTTACCGCTTTCTTACTTATTGTTATTATTTTACGAGAATTGCAACGTCGTGAAAACATATCTCGAACCACGTTACATCAATGCACCCGTAGTTGTTTGGCATATCTCGACTCGGTTGAGATTTGGATTTGGGTCACATAAATGTGCACCCGAGTTAAGGAAAATAAATTATTAAAGGCGCGCCTAAAGCAACTAGCGTCTTGTTATTTTGGGGAAGGCCGTAAAATTCGCTAAACGGCCTGTCCTCGAATTCTAAGTATTTTAATATATATACATTTAGAGGGCCCCGCAGCTTGTGCATTTTTTGTTTGTCGAGGCTCGTCTCATTCATTATTAAAAAGAATTTGCAATGTCATGGAAATACATCTCAGACCACGTCACAATCAATGTACCCGTGATTAGAGACACATTTCGATTTCGTTGAGATTTGGATTTGGGTCACATAAATGTGCACCCGAGTTTAAGGAGATAACATTATTAAATACGCGCCTAAAGCGACTAGCGCAGGGTTATTTTGAGAAAAGGTCGTGAAGTTCGCTAAGCGGCCGATCCCGAGTTCTAAGTAATTAACACATACATTTGTGAGGGCCCCACAATCTATATATTTTACTAGGCGAGGCTCATCTCATTTATTTTAAATGGACAAATCCTAAAGCGACTACATCTTTTCTATTAAAATTAGTCTCTAAAATAAATAAAGAAAATCCTAATTAATTACGAGTTTTTTTTTATTTAAGAAAGCATGGCATACTAATTGCTATATTAATACAAATATTGATGAACAAGAATTTTACTAAAAAAATTCGAAATTATAAATAAAATAAAAATTTGACAACTAATATTCAAAAGAATCAAATATAGTTAGATTGAAACTCGCATTGTTATATATATAAAAAAACTATTGGAATTAATTATTCACAACCATTTGAAACTGGATTTAACCATAATTACTAAAGCTTAATAGAAAGTTTATTAGACTTAAACGTTCTTCTAATTTTGTTTGAACTCAAATCATACCTTAATACCTAATTCACGAAATTTAGTTCAAATTCATGCCTTAGCTAAATTTAAGTACTTGTTCACAATTAACCTACTGTTGATAATCTTAGAACCTTCATAGCTAGTGAATTAACCCGTTTTGCCAAGCCGATTCATTAAAGACTAACTTATGTTATTTTCTCTTATTCCAATTATTATTCAATAATACATAAAATAGCCTAAATACAATCAATAAAAGGAACAGAGAAAAAGCGAAATTAAAACTTCAAAATTCGATTTGTTTTTTTATTATTTTATTATTTTTTTAATTAAAAGAAATCTCACTTACAAATTGCTTTTATTTTTTAGAAAAAGAAATCCCACCTTTATTTACTTTTATTTTTAAAATTCCAACTTTAATTACTTTATCTTATTTAAAATCCCACTTTTTATTTTTTTAAAAGAGAATCTCACTTTATTTAACTTTTCTTTAAAAAACAAACCACTATCTTTTCTTTTTCTTTTAAAAATGCTACTTTCAATTACTTTAAATTTTTTAAATTTTCAGATACCTTTATATTTATTTTTTAATTCCAACCTTATTTTACTTTTAAATTTTTTCAAACTTTTTACTTTTTTTTAAATTTTCTACATTCTTTTACTTTTTTTTATTTATTTTTTATTTTTTTAAAATCATTTCCGAAATTACTATATATATATATTTTTTAAAATAAAAATAATAAATAAAATAAAATATTTTCGGATTTTTTTTATATATATAAAAAAACAAAAAATAAAACTATTAATAGTGATAATTCACTTTTTATTTTTTATTTTTTCGGTTTTGTTTTGTGTTGGACAAAAATGAAGAAGGGGTGTTGGGTTAATGGAGTGGACCGGATCGACCCGGTTTGAAACGGACCGGGTCATGGGGAAAGTTGGGCAATTATTTGGGTCTGTGGTTTGAAATTGAAGAAGTGGCCCAATCCGATTTTTCTTTGTATTTTTGTTCTCTTTTCTTCTTTTATTTTTCTAAAACTAAATTATAAAAGTACTTAAATTATTATTAAGAACTAAATTAAGTTATAAAAGCGCAAATTAACTTCCAATAATAATTAACGCACAATTAAGTAATAATTAAGCATAAAATTGTTCATTTGGACATTAAATGCTAAAAATGCAAAAGATGCCTATTTTTGTATTTTTTATTAATTTAACAAATAAACATGCATAGACAAACATACAAATAGTTACACAAAATATCACAAAAATTGCACACCAAGAAAAATTATTTTATTTTTGAATTTTTTGGGAGTAATTCTCATATAGGGCAAAAATCACGTGCTTACAAGTACCGAAGAAGAAAGGCCGATGAGCCAATTTTTAAAAATGCTAGATTTGTTACAAGGTCTTTTTTATTCTAAACTCATCATGTAATTCAAGGAGTAAAAACGAGGGTTTTTTATTTTTTTATTTTTTTACTTTTGGTAATTAAAGGAAGGCTTTCTTCATATCTTCCAAAGATTTGTACCATAAAATCTAATTTGCAACACCCCCATGTATTCTACTCGTCTAGTTACATGCATTTTTTAGGAAATGGTAAGATTCATAAACAATAAATACAAATTACAAAAATCTAATTAACACATCACGTTCACCACATTTTCCTCCAAAGGTACATGCAATGTATATAATGGTATCAAGGTTGTTAAACTTAGGGGGTGTAACAACAACAGCCTGACCCCTAGTGGCAGCTCTTACTAGGGGCAGAAGTCGAGGCAAAGGCAGAGGCAGGGCTCAGCCTTGAGCTCGAGCAGTAGCACCAGCAGTGGAGCCTCAGGTAGATTTTGATGAGGAGGTTCCAGCTCAGACTGTACCGTTGGACCAGCTCAAGTCCCGGAGGGGTTCATAGCCACTCAAATCGTCAGGATGCTCTAGTCCGTTTGGTGGGCCTTATGGAGAGTGTGGCCCAGAGTGTACCTTCCCGATGACACCAGCCGTCTCTCATGCTGGGGAGGAACATAGACTCACACTACTCACACTTCAGAGGAGATGGCTCCCTAGTATCAGACTCTAGCAGCCCCACTAGTTGGGGTAGGTCAATCGGTTATTGGCACATGCCAGTGATGCCTGCCATGTCTTCTGAGGCTTTATTAATATTGGACAAGTTTACTAAGCTCTTTCTAGTTCAATTCAGTATTGCACCTTCTGAGGACCCACATGATTATCTTGACCGCTGCCATGATGTGATGCGAAACATGGGTATAGTTGAGACAAATAGGGTCAATTTTGCTGTGATTCAAATGACGGGTTCCGCGAAGAGGTGGTGGAGAGATTATATGTTGACTAGACTAGCTGGGTCACCTACACTACTTAGGATTAACTCTCACAGCAATTTCTAGAGAAGTTCCTCCCTATCACACCGAGAAAGGATTACCGCAGGTAGTTTGAGCGTCTCAGCAGCGCAGTATGATTATTACTCAATATGAGACCCATTTGTGGATCTAGCTCGTCATGCCCTCATTTTACTTCTTACAAAGAGGAAGAGGGTAAGGAGGTTTATTGATGGACTCACTTAAACTATCAGGCTACAGATGGTCAAGGAGACAGGGGGCGATATTTCCTTTCAGACGGGCGTAAATGTTGCTAGGCGGATCGAGATGGTTCTTGCTCGGGAGAGGGGGTAGGGGTCGGCTAAGAGGCTTCGTCATACTGGTGGTTTCACTGGTGCCTCATCTGGAGGCAAGGGTACTTTTAGTAGAGACCATCCTCCCCAGCCATTTCACTCTACGCTTCAGGCATCTCAGACTGCTTCAGAGAGTTGTGGTCCTTACGTGCCTTATTTTAGGCAGCCAGCTTACAGTGCACCATCAGCTCCTATAAGTGCGCCTCCGATTAAGAGTTACATAGTTATCTGGCCCGTTTGGGTCAGCCTCAGTTTCAGCAGCCACATCAGCAAGATGGTTGCTTTATGTGTAGTGGTATTAGGCATATCAAGACGTCATGTCCGAGATTATTAGGCGACATGCCACAACAGAGTTCTCGTGCCATAATTCCGGCATTGGTTGCTCCACCGCCCGCTCAGCCAGCTAGGGGTCGGGGTCAGGCAGCCAGAGGTGGGGGTCAAGCTGTTAGAGGTGGAGGTTAGGCCGTTATAGGTGGAGGCCAGGCCACTAGAGATGGATACTAGCCAACTAGAGCCCATCCTAGAAATGTAGTTCAGAGTCGTGGGGCCCAACCACGATTTTATGCTTTCCCAACTAGGCTTGAGGTTTAGTCATATGACGCTATTATCATAGGTATTGTTCTAGTTTTCCATAGAGATGCTTCAGTTCTATTTTATCCGAGCTCTATTTATTCCTACTTGTCATCCTATTTCTCTCATATCTAGTTATGCCTCGTGATTCTTTGAGTGCTCATGTGTATGTGTCCATACTTACGGGAGATTCTACTATTGTAGATCCTGTCTATCATTCATGTGTGGTTACTATTGGGAGTCTTGAGATTAGCGTAGATTTGTTACTTCTCGATATGTAGATGTTGATGTCATATTAGGTATGGATTGGTTGTCACCTTATCATACTATATTGGATTGTCACGCCAAGATGGTGACCATAGCCTTGCCGGGTTTGCCTCGATTAGAGTGGAGGGGGATTCCTGGCCATTCTACCAGTAGGGTTATCTCTTATGTGAAAGCTCAACGTATGATCGAGAAATATTGTCTAGCTTATTTCGCTTCTGTCTACGATTCTAGTGCGGAGATTCCTTCCATGGATTCAGTACCAGTTGTTCGTGAGTTCCCAAAGGTGTTTCCTGCAGATCTGCCGGGGATGCCACCCGATAGAGATATTGACTTCTATATTGATTTAGCTCCGGGCACTCAATCAATTTCTATTTTGCCATATTGTATGGTCCCACCAAAGTTGAAAGAATTGAAGGAGCAGTTGCAAGATTTTCTTGATAAGGGCTTCACTAGACCTAGTGTCTCGATCTGAGGTGCCGCCTGTGTTGTTTGTGAAGAAGAAAGATGGGTCAATGATGATGTGCATAGATTATTGACAGTTGAACAAAGTCACCATCAAGAACAAGTATCCATTGTTAATGATTGATGACTTATTTGATCAGCTTCAGGGTGCTAAGGTGTTTTTGAAGATTGATTTGAGGTCTGTCTACCATTAGTTGAAGATTAGGTCATCTGATATCCCTAAGACAACCTTTTGGACTCTGTGTGGGCATTATGAGTTTCTAGTGATGTTATTTGGGCTGACAAATGCCCCGGAAACATTTATGGATATGATGAACTGGGTGTTCAAGCCCTACTTATATTCCTTTGTGATTGTATATATTGATGATATCTTGATCTACTCCCGTAGTTGAGATAAGCACGAGCAGCACCTTCGGATTGTACTTTGGACCCTGAGAGATAGCCAGTTATGTGCCAAGTTTTCAAAGTGCAAGATTTGGGTGGACATAGTCTCCCTTTTGGGGCACCCCGAATTGGCAAAGGGCATAAAGGTGGATCCTAAGAAGATTGATGCAGTTCAGAACTGGCCAAGACCCACTTCAACTACAAAGATTCGGAGCTTCCTAGGTTTGGCGGGTTATTACCATCGGTTCTTGGAAGGGTTCTTATCTATAGCAACCCCATTGACCAGTTTCACCTAGAACAATTCCCCGTTCAGATGGTCAGACGAATGTGAGTTGATCTTTCAGAAGCTCAAGATTGCTTTGATAGCGGCGCTGGTGTTAGTGTTGCCCACAGGTTCAGGATCTTTCAGAGTGTATTGTGATGCATCTCGTATTGGGCTCGGTGCAGTATTGATGCAGGATGGCAGGGTGATCGCATATGCATCACGGTAGCTAAAGGTTCATGAGAAGAATTACCATGTTCATGACTTAGAGTTAGCAGCCATTATTCATGCATTGAAGATTTGGAGACATTACCTTTACGGCGTGTCGTGCGAGGTATTTACGAATCATCGGAGTCTACAGTATGTGTTGAAGCAAAATGATATCAACGTAAGCCAGAGAAGGTGGTTGGAGATGTTCAAAGACTATGATATCACCATTTTGTATCACCCCGGGAAGGCCAATATGGTGGCCGATGCCTTGAGTAGAAAGGCTGTAAGTATGGGCAGCCTTGCGTACACCCTAGTTAGTGAGAGACCGCTTGCATCAGATGTTTAGGCTTAGGCCAATCAGTTTATGAAGTTGGAAGCTTCAAAGCCTAGTCGTGTTCTAGCTTGTACAGTCACTCAGTCTTCCCTGTATGAATGCACTAGAGAACAACAGTATGATGATCCTGATTTGCCTGTCCTCAAGGACATAGTGCAGTACAATGTTGCCAAGCAGGTTACCGTTGGGGATGATTGGGGATGATAAGGTTTTGAGGATGCAGGGTCGTATTTGTGTGCCTAATGTGGATAGGCTTCGTGAGTTGATTCTTGAGGAGGCCCACAGTTTCCGGTATTCTATTTATCCAGGGACCGCCAAGATGTATCTGGACTTGCGGTAGCATTATTGGTGGAGGAGAATAAAGAAGGATATAGTTGCATATGTAGCTCGGTGTCTAAATTGTCAGCAAGTAAAGTACGAGCATTAGAGACCTGGTGGCTTACTTCAGAAGTTAGAGATTCTTGATATCACTATGGATTTTATTGTTGGACTCCTACGGACGTAGAGGAAGTTCGACGCGGTATGGGTCATTGAGGACAGGCTGACCAAGTCAAAGCATTTCATTCTTGTGGCAGTTACTTTTTCTTCATAGTGGTTGGCTGAAATTTACATCTGCGAGATTGTCCGTCTTCACGGCGTTCCCGTGTCTATCTTTTTTGATCGAGGTACGCAGTTCACCTTGCACTTCTAGAGTGCACAACAACATGAGTTGGGCACGCAGGTTGAGTTGAGCACAACATTTCATCCCCAGACAGATGGACAGTCCGAGCGTGCTATTCAAATATTAGAGGACATGTTTCGCGCTTGTGTTATGGATTTTGGAGGTTCTTGGGATCAATTCTTTCCACTTGTGGAGTTTGCCTACAACAACAGCTACCAGTTGAGCATTTAGATGGCTCCTTATAAGGCATTATACGGGAGGCGGTGTCGTTCGCCAGTTAGATGGTTCGAGCCAGGGGAGGCTCGATTATTGGGTACAGATTTGGTACAGGAGGCCTTGGATAAGTCAAGATTATTCATGATCGACTTTGCACAGCTCATTTAGGCAGACGAGCTATGCCGACTGTAGAGTTGCATTCATGGTTGGAGAGAGAATATTGCTCCGAATTTTATCCATGAAGGGCGTGATGAGGTTCGGAAACAAGGGCAAGTTGAGCCCTAGGTACATCAGACCCTTTAAGATTCTTCAAAGAGTGGGTGAGGTGGCGTCGCGCCCCCTTTTTCCCTCTTCACATAGGAAAATTGGGTTTATGACATTTGGTATGGGACAACTCATTCCTTTTGGGAACGGGGTTTGCATTTTTGAAGAGTCGCCACCTAATATTTTAAGGCGCATTATGACACCTATAAGGTTCATTTATAACTATGTTTGGTAACTAGAGATAGGGTAAGAGCTTGAAATTATCTCAAGGGGAAGGTGTTAGGCACCCCTCAGGATCCACTAGTGTGGTTCCCGGCCAGACAACTTTTATGAATTTGTACAAATAGACAAGTATTGGCTCAAATAGAGGGGATTTAAGTTTAAACACACAAAAGTTTGAAAACAATTATTGAAAGGCTAAATTTTGAAAAGAGTTACAATCTAAAGCAAGCTTATGAATGTAAGAAAAGGGAGAGAGGAGTGTCCTAGGTTTGTTTGTAATATGGATCACATCGATGCAATACCCGATATGACACTCCTCAAAAGAAGGGCTACACGTGGTATTAGCGCACCGATCATCATATCCATATCTACCCCTTCCCACCTTGTAAAGGTAATTAGAGCGATGATTGGTCTCGACTCTAATTGCATGTTGCTACCCGTCCCTTCCTATCAGTCCCGAACGAATTTTAGGACTCCTATTCCTAAAAGAAGGAGATTCTAGGCAGACCTCAGGTTTAAAGGTAAAAATGCTAAAGCAACATACAAAACATATAAGACTGCAATTAGGGGAAACATGTAAGCAGATAGAAGGCTCAGTTATACCTTCACAATTAATGCACGTAAATAGCATGACTTATACACAGTTAAGGTCCGAATTTAAAATCCTAAAGTAGGGTGTTTAAGTTGTTGAAGCAGAACCAAATTTATTACATGACTCAGATAAGAAATCCGAATCAGGCATGCCTGCTAGTTGTAGCAGTAAGTAATTAAAACAAAGGCATTTCAATTTTATTCAAATTATTACCTAAAGCTTGCCTAAGCGTAATGGTGATGTCCTATGAGCATGATATCTATATTGATTAGGAATGCAGTAAAACAGTGACCAATTTTAAACGGACAACTTGAGATCCTATAGGCATGCTTTCTAACGATATTAATTTAAGGCAGTGTTTGAAGACTTATTAAAGAAGCAACAGATTAATTGACTAATCCAATTCAGAATAAACAACGTGAATTAAACTGCTTCTCTAACTAAACCGGTTTTGAGTTCTATAGGCATGATTTCTATTATAGCTAATTTTAATTCCTACATGCATGGTATCTAAGTATTAAAAGATGACTTTGGACTTATAGGCATGATTTCTAGGGAGACGCATTTGAATACATGCTGTAATAAAATTTGAACTTCAATTACTTTACACCCTATAGGCATGCTATCTAATTATAAAGCTGATTTTAACCATATAGGCATGATCTCTATTATTAAAGCCATTTAGATCCTATAGACATGGCTTCTAATTGTGTGAAATTAAAGCATGCAGAATTTATTTTAAACCAAAGCAGATCCTATAGGCATATTATCTAACAAATCATATTTTTTGAATCAAAATAGACCCTATAGGCATGTTATCTACCCAATTTATCCGCAATACACAACAACCCGCCCTTTTTCACTAATCACCTCAATATTTGTTTACAAATTATTACAGACTAAATAATTGAATTGCAAAAATAAGAAGTTACAACTATAGGAAGCCTAAATCTGACTTCCTCTCTGAGTTATGGATAAACCACCTCAAATGCCAATGTTGTTCCAAAACCTTCTCATGCCTGGGTGTGTCAGAGTTCCCTAAGGACCTCAAGGGATCCCGGGCAGTGCTCACACCCAGATTTGCATAAACAAAAAGAGTAAGTGCAGTGTGGAAGAGCCATCCCATATGTGTCCAGGTTCAGAGGGAGCTCAAGGGTCCCAAAGCAAGACTCACACAAGAAGGGTAGAACCTAGATTCTAAGAGTATAGTGAAAGTGCAAAACACATGTTGAAAGGGATTTGTTTAAAAAGCTGGACTGATAGTCTATTTTGAAAGCAATCAGTAATAGAGGTGGTTGAAATAAATTGTAGTAGTAAATAAAACTCAAAGCTCCCAAGATGGGATCGCATGCAGAATCAGTAGTCACACAAGGAGTCAAAGGATTTGGGATACACAAACATTTATTTGTAAAAACATAACCCCAGCAGGGGTATGGTTTGGACATGCATAGCAATAGCTGATGCTGGCATAATCACAAACCAGCTAAAAACATAAACACATGGAAGGGATAGGGGTTTGGGATTCATAGGATAGTAAGTACACAGTAAGTGATTGACATGGCATGCTTGGAAACACACATAAGGGAATGCATCAGTCTAAAGGGAAAGGGGAACATTATAACATGCTGGTAATGTAACTTAATAGAAACATAAGCAGAAATAGACCAAAAATAAGGGAAACTGAAACAAATTAAGAAGCATATTGTTGTTGAAGCTTTGAAATTAACTAGGACATACCAGTTGAGAAAGCAAAGTGCAGAAAGATAAGGCAAATAGGATTCCATAGTTTAGCCTTGGCTTTTAGTCGACTAGACAAAGCAGTAGCACAAGTAGTAGTAAAGAAAAAGAGAGTTTTTGAGTGTGTAAGTATGTTATCCCAAGAATAGGTAAAGTTTTGAAGAATGACAAATGAACTTAGTCATGGACCGGGTCCATCTTGTGAAGCACGGTCATGATCAACCTATACATGTGAGATGCACATGAAGGAGATAAGTCCTACTGATCAAGCAGCAATATCTCTTGATCTAATCGAAAAGGTTACATATTAGATAAGGGGAGAAAGTCTCCTTATATGAAGAGAACATAATCCGGATAAAAGATAGTGTTAGAGTTTGAGATCTTCATGAAATCTTCTACGATAGAAGATCAGCAATTGAGTCCCAATCAAACTTTGATTACTAACCTATTAAATGATAGTGATTGTTTTATTTTACAGGTAATGCACATACGTAGAAGTTAAACTAAATTGAGAGCAAAAGAGCAAGGCGATTTTGCAAGCAATTTATGTGTGATTTGAATGTGCACTCCTGAAGATACTTGAATGATATAGAAGAATCAGTTCCATTGTGTCTACCTTTTATTCTAGTTCAATTGTAGTAGGTGGTTTAAAGTTGTACCTATCAGCTTTCATAGAAGCAATTGTATTAGGTACCTAGAGTGAACAAGTTATAGCTAACTTGAAATTGTCGCAACAGTGGATGTTGTGTGCCACAATGGGATTAGAGTTAATCCTTAGGTTTACAAAGAGTTTTTGTAAATGCTGTTTTGGCTCAGTAATTTTAGTGGAAGTTTGGGAAAATCCTACTGAGTAGTAGGTCATGGTTTTTTCACCTTTTGAGCTAGGTGTTTTCCACGTAAAAATCTCTGTGTTCTTTATTTTATGTACTTATTATTCCGCAAATAGTAATAGTTAGAACACCTAGAAGAACCAGGTTTTTCTATAGCGAAAATTGGGTACCACATAAATCAGCCCCCTCTTGTGTGGTATTGACGTTTAAACATCAATTAGTATCAGAACAGGTTATCCTTGAAGAGGCTAACACCTTAGGAAAAGATCAAAATGAGTGCACCACTTGGGAACTGGGAAGGGCAATCCACTACTAGGCCTCCACTTTTTAATGGTCAGTACTATTCTTGGTGAAAGAACAGGATGAGGGATCACATCATAGGAGAATACTATAAACTCTGGGACTTAGTCACTGATGGTCCTCTAGCAACCACAAAGAAGAATGCTGAAGGAGTGGATGTGCCAAAGACAAGAGCTGACTGCACTGCTGAAGTTTTGAAGACATGGGTGAAGAATGCCAAGGCCAAGAAATGGCTTGTGTGTGGACTAGGTCCAGACGAGTACAGTAGAATTCAAAGTTGTACCACTGCCAAGGAAATCTGGGATACTTTGCAAGTGGCCCATGAAGGAACACCTCAAGTGAAGAGGTCCAAAGGAACACTGCTGTATTCTCAGTATGAGAATTTCACCATGAAGGAAGGAGAAACCATCCAAGAGATGTACAAGGTTCACCACATTGACAAATGAACTTAAGTCTCTTGGAAGAGTTATTCTTGAAGAAGACAAAGTTGAGAAGATTTTGACAAGGGTTCTGCCAGTCTCTTGGGAAAGCAAAATCACTGCTATTCAGGAATCAAAGAATATTGCTACCCTCAAGCTGGATGAACTAATTGGAAACCTCACTGCCTATAAACTGAGAAGGCAAACCATAAAAATGGTTGCAGCCAAGAAGGAAAGAAGTCTGGCTCTTAGAATTGCTAAAGGTTCAGATCTGGAGGATGATGAAATGGATATGTTCACAAGATATTTCAAAAAGTACCTGATGAGAAGAAAGGGTTCTTCAAGAGGTACAACCTTCAACAAACCAAGGGCTCCTGAGAAACAGACCAATGAGGGTTGCTACAAATGTAGTAAGACTGATCACATGATCAAGAACTGTCCTCAATGGGAAATTGAGTGGAAGAAGGAAAGGGCTGAACAAAGGAATACAAAGAAGGAACAAGTTCAACCAAGAAGGAACAAAGGATCAACAAAGGCTATGGTTGCTGCCTGGGGTGAAACATCATATAGGGACTCAGAAGATGAAGTTGGAGATGAACAAGCACTTATGGCCATCGAAGAATCAGATGATGAACAAGAGGTAAGTATCCTTCATCTCAAAGACAAAATTAAATTCTTGTCTAAAGAAAGGTTGTCTGAGCTATTGCTAGACTTCATTGATGAAACTGAAATAATTAACAATCAGAAGGAAGATCTGTCTAGGGAATGTGTGATCCTAAAAACCAAGTGCAAAAACTTAGAGTCTTGGGCTAATGAGAGTGAGAGTAAAAATGCTGAGTTGAAGAACCAGGTTCTTGAACTTGACACCAGTATCCTAGAACTTAGGTCTGAGAACTTAAAACTGAAACTAGGAACAGGTAAGAAGAAAGCTGACCACACACATCTCACTCTAGAAGAAAACTTGGAAAAAATGAAAGATGAGTTGTGCAGGAAGGATGAACAAATAAAAGTCTTAAAAGAAGTTTTAGGGAAGGTAAAACATGGACTAGACAGATCTTGCAAATGGAACAAGGCTTCTGATGCACTTTCCTGGCTACAAGAACATCACAGTAGCAACAAAAGAGGACTTGGATATGGAATTCAAGCACCTAAGTGGGTCCTAAAAGCAAGTATCTCACTCTTCCTGAGAACAAAATCTGCACACACTGTGGTAAGACTGGCCATTACAAAAATGAACGTAATGCTAAAGAAAAGGCCAGTCAAAAGAACAAAACCTTTGTTCAAGAGAAAAATAGGCTGCTTGGGTGGGCTAAAAGGAATTTGATTTATCCCTTTGCCTATAGAAGGGACCCAAACTAGTTTAGGTTCCTAAGACTAACCCTTGATTTCGTTTTGCAGGTCCAAGTGAAGGGAAGTAGCCAAATATGATACATGGATAGTGGCTGCTCAAAACATATGACTGGAAGCAAGAACTAGTTCCTTTCACTTGAGGACCTAAAGGGAGGCAATGTCTCCTTTGGAAATAGGAAGAAAGGTGAGATTATTTGGGTTGGAAAAGTAGGTAAGACAGATTCTCACTCCATTGAGAATGTCTACTTGACAGATGGCTTGAAATACAGTCTAATCAGTGTATCACAATTGTGTGACAGAGGTAACCTTGTAGCATTTACCTCTACTAAATGTTTTGTGATTATTCTTACCTCTAACAAGATTGTTTTACAGGGAAAAAAGAGTTAACAATATTTTCATTGTAGATTTGTCTACTCTTTCAGAAAATGAACTTAACTGTCTAAGTGTGTTGGATAATGATCCCCTCCTGTGGCACAAAAGACTTGGTCATGCTAGTCTAAATCAGCTAAAGAAATTAGTCTCTAAGGACTTGGTGATAGGGTTACCTAAGATAAAGTTCAAGGAAGACAAAGCTTGTGAGGCCTGTGCAAGGGGGAAGGTGGTAAGATCATCCTTCAAAAGCAAGAAAATGGTAAACACAACCAAGTCGTTCGAACTGGTCCATATGGATCTCTGTGGTCCAATGAGAACCATGAGCAGAGGAGGAAAGAAATATGTAATGGGACTTGTTATAATTATTCTAGATTTACCTGGGTACTATTTCTAACATCTAAAGATGAAGCATTTGACATGTTTACTGCTTTTGTTAGAAAAACTTAGAAACAATTAGGAAATCAACTTGCATCCATTAGGTCTGATCATGGAACTGAATTTGAAAATGCTAAGTTTGCTAAATTCTGTGATGAGAATGGTATAGATCATAACTTCTCTGCCCCTAGGACTCCTCAACAAAATGGAGTAGTTGAAAGAAAGAATAAGACTCTTGAAGACATGGCTAGGACTATGCTTCTTTCTAGTAAACTGCCCCACAGCTTCTGGGCAGAGGCTGTGAACACTGCTTGTTACATTATCAATAGATGCATGACTAGACCTCTTGTAGAGAAGACTCCCTATGAGTTACTTAAAGGGAGAAAACCAAATATATCTCATCTTAGAGCATGTGGATGCAAGTGCTTTGTGCACAATAATGAAAAAGACTCCCTAGGTAAGTTTGATCCCATAAGTGATTAGGGAGTATTCTTGGGATATTCTTCACATAGCAAAGCATATAAAGTGTTCAATAAAAGAACTTTGTGTGAAGAAGAAAGTGTGCATGTAGTGTTTGATGAAACTAACATTCTTTCTAAGAGACAGGAACATGAAAATGAAGCCATTGGATTGGTAAAGGATTTGACTGAAGCCTCAGCACAAGTTAAAGTGGCACCAAAAGAAGGAATAGGTGATGGAACAGGTTCTTCCATTCAGGGCAACCTGACAGGGGGAACTAATTGAAGAGGAATTGAAACAAACCCTCTAAAAGAACCTGTTCATGACCATGTTCTTCAGCAACAGAACATGGGAGAAACATCTAGCAAAAATCAGTTGGTTGTGAAACCTCACAAGTATCAAAGTTCTCATCCTATTGAGAACATTATCACTGATCCAACATTTGGAGTCAAAACTAGATCACAATTAAAGAATTTGTGTGCTTTTGATGCCTTTTTATCTCTTATTGAACCTAAAAATGTTGTTGAGGCTTTGCAGGATGCAGATTGGGTGAATGCAATGCAAGATAAACTCAATCAGTTCGAGAGAAGTCAAGTTTGGCATCTATTTCCAAGACCCAAGGACATATCAGTTATTGGTACAAAATGGGTTTTTAGAAACAAACTTGACGAAGATGGAACGGTTACAAGAAACAAGGCAAGATTGGTGGTCCAAGGTTACAGCCAAGAGGAGGGCATAGATTATGATGAGACTTTTGCTCCAGTTGTAAGACTTGAGGCAATAAGACTCCTCATAGCCTTTGCAACACACATGGAATTCACTCTTCACTAGATGGATGTCAAAAGTGCCTTCCTGAATGGTTACCTGAAAGAAGAAGTGTTTGTGAAACAACCTCCAAGGTTTGAGAGCAAGGAATGTCCTGAGCATGTGTACAAATTAGACAAGGCTCTCTATGGACTCAAGCAGGCTCTAAGAGCATGGCATGAATGATTATCCAAATTTTTGCTTGAACATGGGTACAAAAGAGGTAAATTCAACAGTACCTTATTCTTAAGGGAAAAAGGTAAGGATCTCCTTGTGGTACAAATATATGTTGATGACATAATCTTTGGAGCCACCACTGATAAACTAAGTAAGAATTTTGCAAAATTAATGGGGAGTGAGTTTGAAATGAGTATGATGGGTGAGCTTAACTTCTTCTTAGGATTATAGATTAAACAAAGCCCAAATGGAACCATGATCCATCAACAGAAGTATGCAAAAGAGCTTATCAAAAAGTTTAAAATGGAGGAATCAAAGGAAATAGACACACCCATTTCAACTGCCACAAAATTAGACATTGATGAACCTGGTTCATCAGTTGATCAAAAGTTGTATAGGGGAATGATTGGTTCACTATTGTATCATACTACTAGCAGACCTGACATAGTCTTCAGTATAGGGCTTTATGCTCGCTTCCAGGCCAATCCAAAAGACTCTCACTTGACTACTATCAAAAGGATACTAAGATACTTGAAAGGCACCACTGATCTGTGTCTTTGGTATTCCAAAGATAGTAATTTCAATCTAGTAGGATATGCTAATGCTGATTATGCAGGTTTCCTTGTGGATAGGAAAAACACCTCAGGTATGGCTCACTTTCTTGGTTCATGTCTTGTATCCTGGGCCACTAAAAAGCAAAATTCAGTGGCCTTATCCACTACTGAGGCTGAATATGTTGCTGCTGCATTTTGTTGTGCTCAATTGTTATGGATCAAATAGCAGCTGGTAGATTTTGGAATTGAAGTTAGTTGCATTCCTATATTTTGTGATAACACTACGGCTATAAGTATGACAAAAAACCCTGTTCATCATAAGAGGACTAAGCACATAGATGTTAGACACCACTTCTTAAAAGATAACTATGAGAAAGGATTGATCTCCATAGAATTATGTGCTACTGATAAGCAAATTGCTGACATCTTTACTAAAGCACTGAGTAGAGAAAACTTTGAGAGGAACATATTGGAATTAGGAATGAATAAGATCACCAAATAGGTCCAGCTCAAAATGCACAATGAAAAAAAAATTGGCTAGGAATTCTGAACTTGTATAAATATCTAGATTAATTCTTACTCAACTTCAAACTTTAATTAGTATACTCCTGTGACATTTGTTTATATGGCTCACTAATCTCTTATAAAATTTTCTCTATTATGGCATTTGAGGTATGTTCAAGAGAGTTCTAAATGAAGAACCTAGTTCATCAATATGGGTTCATATGAAAGCTCAGGTATGTTTTCTATAGTCTGCACAATTAGAAAGATTAATAATTCAATCATAAGCAGAAGTCTTATACTTGTCAAATTCCTAGAAAATTCTATCTGTTAGTATTGAACCAGTTCCATCCAGCTAGAACTCTAAACCGTAGTTTTTGCCTAAAATCTAGGGAAGCCAAATCGATCATTCAAAATCAGAATTTCAGGTTGATGAGACTTCTAATTGACCACTGCAAAAGGCTGCTGTTACTTATTAAATGTGTATTTGTCTATAAATACACATCAACTCTCCTACCTTCATCATAATTTTAAACCGTCAAAAACGTTTCTTCAATTTCACTTGCCTTCTTCTCCAAAATTCCCAAATTCTCTCAAGAAACCTACAATCATGTCTAACCCACAAGACAATCTTGGAACTCCTCCACCACCATCTCCTTCCAATTAAACCTCAACTACTCCTCCCAGTGCATCTCCAAAACCTAGACTACGAAGGGTGAAAATACTTGCTCGAAAGACTGTAGCATTTGGGGCTCTGAGGAAGGCTTTAAATAAAAAGTTGAAAGCAATCCAAGTGGAAGAAAGCCAAGCTCCAAATTCCGACTCTAGCTCTAAGTCTGAATCCTACCAATCCGCTACTGAGGGGGGAGGACATGGGTCTTCTGACTCTGAAAAGATTCAAGAATCACTTTCTGAGGTAAGTTCATCTGTGATTGAAAATCTAGAGACTAGGTTTGTTCTGGTTGGACTAATTAGTGATGTTGAATTGCCTAGGATACGTAGGAGTGGAGGTAAAAAGAATTTTGAAAAAGAAAAAGAGAAAGATGTGGTGAAGAGAGGAGAATTGGGAAAGGTCTAGTGCCTGCTATCTGTGGGGTTGAACATGATAGGGTAGAAGATAGTGGCATAAAGTCAAGGGGAAGTGGTTCTGGGGAAGCTGCTGAGGGGTTGGTTCATCTGAGCACACAGAAAGATGAACCTGTTTCATCTACTGAAGAGACCCTAGATGATCTACTGAAAAAGGTTGGGGCAAGCTATGTCCCAAAGAAACGCAGAACTCCCACAAGAAAAACCCCAAATGTTCCTAAGGCTTCTAAGAAAAGAAAGGCTTCATCCTCAACACCTACTGCCTCCTCATTGCCAAAGGGTAGAGCCATAAGAAGCAAGGTGAAACAGAGTGAAGCTGATCTACAAAGGGCCTTAGAAGAAAGTAAGAAAAAGAGAAAGGATAAAGGAAAAGGAAAGATTGCAGAATCCTCAGAGGCTGTTGAGGAAGAAGAGATGGAACCGGTCCATCAAGAAAGGGGTACAATAGTGGAGGTTCCTATACCCAAGCCTAAAAAGCCCAAGACCTCTTCCAAGAAGTCTTCCTTTGTGCCTGTAGCTACTGAACCCAAACTAGCCAAGAGGACAAGATCTGCAGTGAGAAACAAACAATCAAAAGTTTTTAATGATGATTACTGGAGTGGAGAATAAGAAGAAAATGATTCTGAGAAGGAACAGGACAAGCTTGCCATTTTTGGCAGAAGAAAGATTTTAAAGGGTAGACTGTTAAAGGACCTAGCGGAATCAGGAATGATGACATTAGTGGATGATTTAACTGCTCAGGGATGGAAGGACATGGTCCTTCAGATGGATAGTAGGCTAGCTAGGAATGAGCTGATTGAATTTATGGCCAATGCTACTATTAAGGATGGAGTTGTCAGTAGCCCGGTGAAAGGAGTCCAAGTGCAGTTTGATGCAGAAAAACTAGGAGAGATCCTGGACATACCCTCCGAAGGGTTTGATGACTATACAAGGCAAAGGTGGCCATGCCTGGACTCCCTCCCTTCTGCCCTTGCAATCACCAAGAGGTTTTGTGATTCAGAAAAGGTGAATGAAGCCAGGGTTGTGTAGAAAAGTGAGATAAGGCCTGAGTACAAAGTTGTGTTTGAATTTGTCAACAAGTGCTTATTGTCCAAACATGAGACAAGGCACGCTGCTAACTACATGGATCTGGTTCTTATGGAGTGCCTGGAGAGAGGAAAGCAAATCAACTGGCCTGCCCTCATTATCAAACTGCTAGACAAGGTCATAAATGTCTCCAAGGCTCATGCTACTCCATATGGCTTTATACTAACCACAGTCCTGGACAGGCTAAATGTGCCTCTGAAGAAATGGTAAATGGCCTTTAGCAAGGAACAATTTGGCATCAAAACTCTTCTTGCCTGTGATTATCCAGTCAATGCCATCCCAATTGAACCTGGTTCATCCCATAAGACACCCATCAACAGCAAAGTTAGGACTCTTGTTCAGGAATGTGCAGCCAAGGATGCTGAAATTGCTAGGCTCAAGGCTCGTGTGGTGGAAGTGGAAATTGAGAGGGATGGTCTCAGAACTGAGCTTGCAAAAGAAAAGGAGAAGAATGATGGAATTCTTCAAAACATGCTGAATTTTCTCCAAACACAAACCCAACCCTCCAGTTCCTACAAGCCTTAGGACTCATAGCTTCTGTCTCCTGAACTTTTTCAGTACCCCAAGTGACCCAGATTAGGGATTTTTTTGTTTTGGCTCATAGTTTGAATGTTTTTCTTTCTTTTTGTGGATTGTAGGTGGCAACATATCTCTATCAATGATAACTGTTGTTTCTCTTTTGTTCAATGATTAATCTGTCCTTGATAGTTTAAATATGTTTGTTGATTGCTGATGATTGCACTTGCAGTTGACCCAGTGGCCATGAGTATTTATTAAAATCTGGGTATCATACATCGTATGCAACTTTTCGATGATGCCAAAAGGGGGAAGAGATATATTACTTTACATATTCTGAAAATATGTGATATTTATAACCTAATTAACTTGGTCCTTGATGATAAGTGAATTTTCTAAGTTTAGTGTTGATGGTTATGCTGAGTTCCTACAGGTTCCAAATAAGTAAAAAGCACAGAGTTTGTCATCATCAAAAAGGGGGAATTTGTTGGCCCAAGAACAGGTGATGTTTTGAAGAATGACAAATGAACTCAGTCATGGACCAGGTTCATCTTGTGAAGCACAGTCATGATCAACATATATATGTGAGATGCACGTGAAGGAGATAAGTCCTACTGATCAAGCAACAATATCTCCTGATCTGATCGAAAATGTTGCATATTAGATAAGGAGAGAAAGTCTCCTTATATGAAGAGAACAGAATCCGAATAAAAGATAGTGTTAGAGTTTGAGATCTTCATGAAATCTTCTATGATAGAAGATTAGCAATTGAGTCCCAATCAAACTCTGATTACGCCTATTAAATGACAGTGATTGTTTTCTTTTACAGGTAATGCAAATACGTAGAAGTTAAACTAAACTGAGAGCAAAATGGCAAGGCGATTTTGCAAGCAATTTATGTGTGATTTGAGTATGCACTCCTGAAGCTACTTGAACGAGATAGAAGAATCAGTTCCATTGTGTCTATCTTTTATTCTAGTTCAATTATAGTATGTGGTTTAAAGTTGTACCTTTCAGCTTTTATAGAAGCAATTGTATTATGTACCTAGAGTGTTCAAGTTATAGCTAACTTGAAGTTGTCGCAACAGTGGATGTTGTGTGCCACAATGGGATTAGAGTTAATCCTTAGGTTTACAAAGAGTTTTTGTAAATGTTATTTTGGCTCAGTAATTTTAGTGGAAGTTTGGGAAAATCCTACTGAGTAGTAGGTCGTGGTTTTTTCACCTTTTTAGCCAGGTATTTTTCACATAAAAATCTCTATGTTCTTTATTTTATGTACTTATTATTCCGCAAACAGTAATAGTTAGAACACCTTCTTCTATAGCAAAAATTGGGTACCACACAAATTACCCCCCTCTTGTGTGGTATTGACGCTTAAACATCAAAGTGTATGTTCCGAACTCAGTTGTTCGTCTGTTTAAAGAAAAGAGGGTAGGGTATTTATAGCTTTGAAAATGAGTAGAAAAAATAAGGTAACAAGTAAAGTTTTAACACAAATATGGAAATAATCATAATCAGAATCAATCAATACAAGTACTTCCCTTTAATCAGGGAATTACAACTTTAACGGATACTAACAGGGTCAAATAAAGGAAAGAAATTAGTTTGAGACAGATTGATTCTTGCCATATAAGGGGGTAGTAAAAGTATATGGTAAATATTTGGGTCTAGTACAGAATATACTTAATTGGGGAAAGGATTCAATAGGGTGGAATATCACAACAAATAAAGGACAGAATCAATCAATTTAAACAAACGAGTAAAATAAGGGTTTATAAGAAAACCTTTGCAATCAGTTGTAACATTGAGGAAATCAAGGTCAATCAAGAAAGAATCATGATTCTGCACTTTGCCATATAAATAGACAAGAATGAACACGAGTATCAGGCATGCAAGGCCAATCATATTGCCAAAAGAAGCAACACAAACATACAGTAGTAGCAGGAGTAATCTAGGATTCAGTAGTAAAAGAAACCTACTCGAAGAACAGTAGTCAACAAAGTCAAGTAGTCACATAGAATAAAAAGTGAAGAAAACATAGTAACAGGTAAAGGAGATCAACACACAGAAACAAGAAAAGTCTTTAAACTCATAGCAATAAGTGAAGAAATGATTTATAAGGAGTTAGGATTTTGACAGAGCCGAGTTAAAAGGTAAGAATTTTAGAATCAGTCAAGTTAAACAAAGAAGAGGATCTAAACACAAGGAACTCAGTCAAAACCAGTATACATACAAGACAAATACTAAAATCAGAGAAGAGGTCTTTTAAGAAACCCTAATTTTTGAAAAAAGAGAGTCGCTTTGAAAAAATTAGAAATCTTTTGAGTAAAACACTTAAGAGGTTCATAGCATACACAGATCTAAGGTAGATCTGAAAGAAATTGAAAGATCTTAAAGGTTAGGGTTTCAGAGAACCCAGAAAATGTGAGAAAGACCTTGAAAAGTTACCAATCTAGCCGGAAAAGTCAAGGATCTGACTCGAACGACCATGGATGGCCGAAAAAAGACCAGAAGTAGAGGTTAAGCAAGGACTGGACCAGATCTCTTCGCGATCTGTCCATCAAATCACACAAACGAACTACCAAAAGACGTAGGAGACAAATACATGCCTCAAACAGCCATGGGAGACCATGGATTATGTGAGAATCAAGGGGGATTGGGGTGGATTTGGGTGGCGGTGGCTAGGGTTAGCCTTAGGGTTTCGGAGAGAGTTTGAGAGGAGAAGGGATTCAAGGGCGGCGGGTTGGTAGAAATGATTTAGGCTTAGGGGTCGTTGTGAGTTAAAAATGGTAAGGTGAAATGGTGGTCGTTGATCTGAATGATCAACGCCTTAGATTAAAAGGGGCAGGTGGGGATTCGGGTTTGGGTTGGCTTTAAAAGGGTTAGGGTCTGGTAAAATTAAAAATTGGGCTGGGGAATTGGGTTTGATTTGGGGTTTGATTTGAAAGCCAATTTGGGCTAAAATTTAAATAGCCTCTTTTTCACCTTTTTAATTTATAAAAACAGTAAATGACTTCTGAAAACTAAATTAAAAGGGCCAAAATGATTTATAAAACATAATTAACAATTTTAAAATACAAGACTCAATTTTATGAATATAAGACACAATTAAACCTTAAAATGGCTAATATTGCAATTATGTGCAACTTAGTTTAAAAAATACTAAATAAAATTGTAAAAATATGTACAAATTATTTAGCCATATATTGGCATAAATATAAAAATCCAATAAATGAATCATCAAAAATACTAATTTTGGAAATAATTATTGGGATTTTATGGATAAAAAAGGGGAAATAAATCAATTAAAAACCTTTAAAATTGTGGAAAAATAATAAAATCATTGGACATGCTTATATATGCATATATATGCTATTTTGAAGGTATTTTGTATATTGAAAATATATAGGAAAAATTAGGTATCAACAGTTGTCCCTCTTTACCCAGGAAGGATGAACGAGTTTTCGGGTAAAGAAATGATGGCCAATTTTGACCGAATGAAATGATTTGAAAAGGATTTAGGTCGCACCATGGCTTCTGAGCTGCCTACATATCCCTGGTTTTATAGGAATCAGGTCATGTGTAATTCAGGATCCATCGGCGGAGTATACCGATGAAGCAATTTCAAGAACGGACGCAGTATTTAGGGCTGGGTGAGTGATAAGTTTACGAAAATGGTCAGGTTTGATAAGGCTGCGGGAACTGGAGCGGGACCGCTCCTGCCGGGATGGTCGTTGCTTGTCGGTTTACCTACAATTAGAAACAATACAAGCTTATATTGTGCGTAAATTTAAACATGATGCAAATTCCCGTCGGACCATGAATGTTGTCTTTGGACGGTTAGGATGACGTCCTTAAACCATGATGTCTTAGGCCATGAAGTGTATGATAAAGGATTCACAAGCCATGAAATGATGCTCTCAGGCTATGAGGATGGTTCCTCCGAACCATTATTCCTTTGAATAATGATATGTAAAAGATTGAAAGAGATCCTCAGGCCATGACGTGGTGTTCTCGGGCTATGAAGATGGTGCCTCCGAATGATGACGCCTTTGGATGAATTGGCGATATTTCAGCCAATGAAAGATGCAGTAGTATGATGTGGACAGAGCTTAGTCTTGCAAATTGAAGGGTAGAGCTTAGCCCGTAAGGAAAGCTAAATAAATAGTGCTTGAGATGGCGCTTAGTTTCGAAGAAAATTGGAGGTAGAGCTTAGCCTCGGAAGGCAGAATGATAGGCTTATGCAAAGAAGTAGTTGGAGGTAGAGCTTAACCTCGGAAGGCAGAATGATAGACTTATGCAAGAATGCAGATGGAGACAGCGTTTAGTATCGGAAGGCAGAATGGTAGCCTTATGCAGATTGGAAGGCAAAATGGTAGCCTTATGCAAAAATGCAGATGGAGACAGCGTTTAGTCTCGGAAGGCATAATGGTAGCCTTATACAGATTGGAAGGCAGAATGGTAGCCTTATGCAGAAATGCAGATGGAGACAACGTTTAGTCTCGGAAGGCAGAATGGTAGCCTTATGCAGAAATGAAGATGGAGACAGCGTTTAGTCTCGGAAGGCAGAATGGTAGCCTTATGCAATGTAGATGCAGATGGAGACAACTTTCAGTCTCGGAAGGCAGAATGGTAGCCTTATGCAGTGATGAAAGGTAGAAGAGTAGCCTTATGCAGAAATGAATATGGAGACAGCATTTAGTCTCAGAAGGCAGAATAGTAGCCTTATGCAAGACATAAAATGACAAATGGTAATAGAGCTTTCTTAGCTGATAGCAGATTGTGGTGTTGTGATAACTGGGAGCATTGTGACATACAAGACATCATTAGTGGACAGCAAATGCTGGCAAGTGCAATGGTTTGGAAAGTCATATTCTTGAACAATTTTCGTTCCGTGGGCGTACAATATGTTTAATGACTTTGCAATCCTAGTGCCTGCATCCAAAGAAAAATCGTGAGTTTTGTAAAGAGGAAGGTTAGTTTGTATTCCCGCTGGCTTTGCTTGACTCGTTCGGCTACGATCTGGTGGTACTGTCCGTATCATTGGGTAGCGTTGCTAAACAAAGCAGTTTCAGTAGTAAACATGCATGATTTTTTGCAAAAGTATGAATGTAAAGATAAAAATAATTTTTAGATGAACCGACGACTACGACGTAGTTCAGGACATTGAAACCTCTCCTGCTACAGAATTTTGAGGGTCCTCCTCAAAATTCTGCCCCAGTTTGATGGGTTGACTCTTCTGATGTTCGCTCGCGGCGATTGGCAGAAATTACTTCGGAATTTTGAGGGTCCTCCTCAAAATTCAGCCCCAGTTTCCAATTGCGGGGGGAAATGAAAATTTTAATTGAATTGTGACCAAACCCATAGTGCTGCCTACGTATCCCCTCTTAAACGGGAATCAGGTCAGGCGTAGTTCAATTTACATCATATGAGAAAAGCAGAAAGATTGTATAATAATGCTTGACTGCATCTAAATTGATCGGCTTTGGCCAGACTTCTCCGTCCATTTCTGCAAGTATGAGGGCTCATCCTGTTAGCACCCGGTAAACCATGTATGGAGCTTGCCAGTTGGGGGAGAACTTCTCTTTAGCTTCATCTTGATACGGGAAAATTTTCTTTAACACTAGCTGCCCTGGTGTGAACTGTCTTGGCTTGACTCTCTTGTTGAAGGCTCTAAACATTCTATTCTGATAGAGTTGCCCATGACAGACTGCATTCATTCTCTTCCCGTCTATAAGGGTTAGTTGCTCATAATGACTTTTTACCAATTCTGCGTCGTCGAGCTCAGGTTCTTGTATGATTCTTAGGGAAGGAATTTCACCTCAGTGGGAATGACAGCCTCTGTACTGTAAACCATCATATAGGGGTGGCCCCGGTTGACGTGCGGTCTATGGTGCGATACCCCAATAGAGCAAATGATAACTTCCCGTGCCACTGTTTATGCCTCTCTATCATTTTCCTCAATATCTTCTTGATATTCTTGTTGGCGGTTTCTACAACTCGATTCATCTGAGGCCTGTAGGCCATGGAATACTTGTGTTTGATCTTGAAGGTTTCACATATAGCTTTCATCAAGTCACTATTGAGGTTGGAGCCATTATCAGTAATGATTGACTTTGGAATTCTGAATCGACAAACAATGCGATCGCGGACAAAGTCTAGCACGACTTTCTTATTTACTGCTCTGTAAGATGCTGCTTCGACCCATTTGGTGAAATAAATGATGGCTACTAGGATAAACTTGTGTCCGTTGGATGCAACAGGCTCAATTGGTCCAATAACGTCCATTCCCCAGGCGGCGAACGGCCATGGTGAGCTTGTTGCATTGAGCTCATTTGGAGGTACTTTTATAATGTCTGCATGTATCTGACAGCGGTGGCATTTCCAGATATACTGGATGCAGTCCGTTTCCATAGTCATCCAAAAGTAACCTGCCCGGAGTATCTTCTTCGCTAAGACAAAATCATTCATATGTGGACCGTAGGTACCAGCATGAATTTCCTGTAGCAGCCTGGATGCTTCCTTTGCGTTGACATATCTTAATAATCCCAAATCCGGAGTCCTCCTATGCAGGATTCCTCCACTGTGAAAGAATTTGTTGGACAATCTCTGAAGTGTGCGTTTCTGAGTACGATTTGCAAGCTCTGGGTACTCCTCTTTTCCTAAATATTCCTTGATATCATGAAACAAGGCTTTTCGTCTGCTTCTTCTTCAACATGGGCATAGTAAGCAGGTTGATTGTGGATTTTCACCGGAATGGGATCAATAAAGTTCTTGTCCAGATGTTGTATCATAGATGAAAGGGTAGCCAATGCATCAGCGAACTCATTCTGGATTCTGGGAACATGCTGGAATTTTGTCTTTGTGAACCTTTTTCTCAATTCCTGTACGTGATGCAGATATGGGAGTATCTTGGAATTCTTGGTTGCCCATTCTTCTCGTACCTGATGTATGAGTAAATCTGAATCTCCAATCACTAGCAACTCTTGAATGTTCATGTCAATGGCAATTTTAAGCCCTAGGATATAGGCTTCATATTCGGCCATGTTGTTGGTGCAGGGGAACCTAAGTTTGGCGGACACTGGATAATGCTGACCAGTTTCCAACACTAGGACTGCTCCTATGCCAACTCCTTTGAAGTTTGCTGCTCCATCGAAAAACATTCTCCAACCGTCATAGGATTCTGCAATGTCTTCTCCTATGAATGTCACCTCTTCGTCAAGAAAATACATTTTAAGGGGTTCGTATCCTCCATCTACAGGGTTTTCAGGAAGGTTGTCTTCCAGTGCCTGTCCTTTGACTGCTTTTTGGGTTATGTAAACAATGTCGAACTTACTCAATAGGATTTGCCACTTGGCTAGCTTGCCGGTGGGCATGGGCTTCTCAAAGATGTACTTCAAAGGATCTATCCTCGATATGAGATATGTAGTATAGGCGCAGAAGTAATGCCTCAACTTCTGAGCTACCCAAGTCTAAGCATAACACGTGCATTCCAATAGAGAACACCTGGCCTCGTACGGGGTGAACTTCTTACTGAGATAGAAGATGGCTTGTTCCTTCCTCCCCGTTTTATCATGCTGCCCCAGAACGCAACCGAAAGCTCCATCCAATACTACAAGGTAGAGTAATAAGGGTCTACATGGCTCGAGCGGGACTAAGACTGGTGGTGTTGACAGACGCTCTTTGATTTTGTCGAAGGCCTTTTGACAGTCATCGGTCCATTTGGTAGCGGCATCTTTCTTGAACATCTTAAAGATTGGCTCACAGATAACTGTAGACTGTGCTATGAATCAGCTGATGTAGTTAAGTCTCCCCAAGAAACTCATCACTTCCTTTTTGTTCTTTGGCGGTGGTAGTTCTTGAATGGCTTTGACTTTTTATGGATCTAGTTCTATTCCTCGGCGACTCACGATAAACCCAAGCAATTTCCTAGTAGGAACCCCAAATGCGCACTTTGTGGGGTTTAGTTTCAGGTTGTACCTTCGCAGTCTATTGAAGAATATCCTCAGATCTTCCATGTGGTCAGCGACTTTTTTAGACTTCATAATAACATTATCTACATATACCTCTATCTCCTTGTGTATCATATCATGGAAAATGGTAGTCATAGCCCTCATGTAGGTGGCCCTTACATTCTTCAAGCCGAACAGCATCATCTTGTAACAGTACACTCCCCACAGCGGGATGAAAGCCATTTTCTCAGCATCTTCCTTATTCATCTAGATATGATGATAACCAGCGAAGCAATCTACGAATGACTGTAACTCATGCTTGGCGCAATTGTCAATTAGTATGTGTATATTTTGGCAAGAAGGATTCATCTTTTGGACTGGCCCGGTTGAGATCCTGGTAGTCGACACAAACTCTGACCTTCCTGTCCTTCTTTGGCACTGGGACAATGTTGGCTAGCCATGTTGGGTATTCTACTACCCTGAGAACCTTAGCTTTGATCTGCTTGTTGACTTCTTCCTTGATTTTTAAACTCATATCAGGCTTGAATTTTCTGAGCTTTTGCTTTACCGGTGGACATATTGCATCGGTTGGCAGTTTCTGAGCCACAATGGACGTACTCAGACCAGTCAAGTCATCATACGACCAGGCGAATATGTCCTTATACTCTTTTAGGAATTCTGTATATTCTTTCTTCTTTGACGGTGATAGGTGAATGTTGATTCGTGTTTCCTTAACGTTTTTCGCATCTCCCAGGTTGACAATCTCGGTCTCGTCCAGGTTGGACTTAGGTCTGTTCTCAAAGTTCTCAACTTCTTTGACAATCTTGTCATGTATGTCATCTTCCTCTGAATCAATATCCGTTTGTTGTGTTGTCTCATTGCACGTCACAGTCATTGGTTCATCAAGATAAGTAATAGTAATACTGTATAAGTAATGTAATGAGAGAAAATGATAACAATGAGTGTTGATTCATAAGAAAAGTCAAAATGCTTTGATAAATTTCATAACTGTTTTGAACATTGAAGATCTTGTTGCCGGAATTGACAATGCAAAAAGTAAATCATTTAGTAAAGACAATGGATAATGCATGTTTTAGCTTTGCTACCCCGAGGCACGTCGGACTTTGGTTGTCCTGATGGTCCAATTCTTGAGATAGGCCCCTCTGCTCACAGCTTATATGGAAGGGACTTCCTCCCCCTCCTCCTCGAGAATAACACAAAAGTCCATATCATCGTCCCCTAAAAACAAATTCTTCACTACTACAAGTGTTTCTTCTTCATCTGACCCATAAATGATGTCGACCAATTGGAAGGTCTGCTCCAGATGCGGTATTGGCTGCTCTAACGGGTAGTAAGGACCGCGCCATGGTGGCGACCAGTTGTTGAACTCTTCCCAGATGTAATCATATCCCAAACCGAAGGTAGTGCCATGTGTCTTGAGTTTTGTGGGTTTAGAGATTCCTTGGAGGTTCTTGCCGAGCCCCTTGCCAGGTTCATACCCACTCCAATTCAGTATACTCTCGATTTTGTTCTCCCACCATTTGTCCTTGTCAACAACATTCAACCGTTCAATGTGATGGTAACTTTCTCCACCTAGCTTCCTTCTTCTTTCGATCGCCAGAATGGTCTGGCAACTGTATATAGGATTGCTATCGTCGCCGTGAATGATCACCTATTGGTGATTCCATTTGAATTTTACCGCCTGATGCAGCATTGATGCTACGGCCCTAGCGGAATGAATCCATGGTTGTCCTAGCAGCAAGTTGTAAGATATCGGTACATCTATCACCTGGAAATCAACCTCAAACCAGGTTGGTCTCATCTGTAGGCATAGACTAATCTCACCAATGGTGGACCTCTGAGAACCATCAAAAGCTTTCACATTGATTGCTTTATCTCATGCAGTCCTTTACCCAGCTTCTGATGTGTTACCAGCGGACAAATGTTGAGACTGGAACCTCCATCGATCAGGATCCTGGTGATGAAATAATCCTCACATTGCACGGTGTTATGCAGTGCCTTGTTGTGCCCCAGCCCTTTAGGTGGTAGCTCGTCTTCATGAAAGGTGATCTTATGGCTTTCCAGAACTTTTCCTACCATGTTAGCCATTTCCCCACCAGTGATGTTACTTGGCACGTATGCCTCACTTAGCACCTTTAACAGAGCATTCTTGTGTGCCTTAGAATTTTGCAGCAAAGCGAGAATGGAGATTTGTGCTGGCGTTTTGTTCAATTGGTCGATGACCTAATATTCCTTGGCCTATATTTTCCTCCTAAAGTCGTCCGAACCTGTCTCAATGAGGGGTGGCCAATTAGAGGCCTGCTTGCTTGATTCAACTAGATGTTCAGGGGTATAGACTCTACCGGTTCTTGTCATACCCTGTGCTGCAACAGTTTCTTCAATCCTGACCTTGCCCTTCCTTCTTGCCTCGGTTGTGTAGTCCTAAGGTACAGTTTTTGTATAGAATGGTGTCATGGCAGACATCGCTACTGGGATCAGAGCGGCTATCCTCACTTCGAATGGAACCTGTGCCTTGGGTGGCAAGACTGCAACCTCAAATGGTGCGGGTGCATTTGCTGGAGACACGAATTCAACCTCAATTGGCGTCGATGTCTTTGCGGATGGTATTGTTTCAAACTCAAGTGGTACAGACATATTCACCTCAGCGTCCTCAGATGGATGGAACTGGACTATGATTGGATTGAGAGTGACTGCTAGCTTCTTTGGGTCATCACCTTCTGCGATCAACCCGATTGATCCCTTGTGATCCCAATCATCCTCTATTTCAATCATGTGGATACCTCCACCCTTATGGTCTGGCAGAGGGTTGTTGCGGACGTTTGGAGAGGGTTCCTTTGCCATAATGATCTTGTTATCAATCAAGGACTGTATCTTGTCCTTCAAGGAGCGACATTCATCGATGGTGTACCCTTTCATGCCGGAGTAGTATGCACAGGATTTTTTTGGGTTAACCCACTGAGAAGGGTTCTCAGGGGTTGCAGTAGGGATGGGAGTGACATAACCAACAACTTTGAGCTTCTCATATAGCTGGTCAATGGGTTCAGCGATGGCGGTATATTGTTTTGGAGGTCTGCGATCAAAATTTGGTCGAGGTCTAGGGAAGTTTTGGCGTGCAGGGGGTGATTGTTAATGGGATGGTTGAGCATTATAGGTTTGGTATACATTGTCACACCTCCTTTTACCTACCCCGAAAGGGTATAAGGGAGTTTTTTCCAATTTAAGTGACAACCGAAACGGGATTATTTATTAAAATCAGAGTTGCCACTTGGAATAATTTATGGTGTTCCAAGTCACCGGTTAATATCCCGAATCGAGGAAGTTTGACTCTATTTGCGGTCCGCGAACACAGAAATCCGGGTAAGGATTTTGTTAACCCGGGAGAAGGTGTTAGCACTCCCGAGTTCCGTGGTTCTAGCACGGTCGCTTTGATCATACTTGGCTTAAACAAATTGTTTAATTACTGATTTTAGAACCTACGTGCATTTGCCTCTTTTAATTAAGAAATTATCTTGAAACGGGTCACGCGTACGTGTACCCGTTTGTAGGGCGCGTTAAAAATCATGTCACGCGAATGTGTCCACAATTAATAATGCTTTATTATATTGAAAAAGTTTGAGCGAAGTTGCGCGAACGCATACTCCGGTTTTGTTTTTAGAAATCGTAATCATGTCACGTGAACGTATCCACAACCACGATAGTATATTAAACATGCCCAAAGCAGACTACGAACATTTGTCATTTTTATATCTAAATTATGAAATTAATATGAGGGCCATGAATGATTAAATGATGGATGGCACACCTCGGACTATACGGACTAAATTTAATTAGCGTCCTATTAAAACAAATTCATTATGAAGAAAATTTGACTTCTTATGTCTTTCCATAAGCAGAAGTATGAAGTTGCGCAAACGCATACTCCGAGTTGGTTTTTAATTAGAATCGTAACTATGTCACGCGAACGTGTACACAATTACGATAATAAATTAAATGCGCCTAGAAGTATGCTAGCGATATGAACTAACTAACTCAGTTCAATTATATTGATAAAGAAAATAAATTTTACAATATCCGAAAATAAAACATGAGTACACTTAATACATGTCCTATTCAATGCATAAACTGTGTCCAACACCCAGATTTCAATTGATTCCAATTTACGAGATAGACGCCGACCCATCAATCCAGTTAAATGAAACAACCAAAATTGATAATTAATATAAACTTTAAGAACTATCATTACTGCAAACTTCAAGAATGTCTACTACTACATAATTTCAAAAACATGTATTACTCTACCAAAAGGGGACAATAGAAATTAATATTACCAGATTTGCGACAAAATTGAACTCCAAAATTAACAACGTGGAAAAAGAAAAGAAGGAACATTACCTGACTGAAGCAATATCAAACTTGCAACATATAAATGTCCTTTATAAAAGTTGAATAGCAGTTACTACAACACGTCCACATAAGATCGAAAAGAAGTTCCTCGTCATTGCATGGGAAATTGGAAATGACGTTTGGGTGGTTGGATTAGAAGAATGAAGAGAAGGAGCTGCCATGGCTACTTGCTCCAAGCTAATGGAGGAAACAACAAAAGCAAGCAAACAAGGCCACAGATCTCAAATGGCGACCTCGTCCGCGAAACTATAACGATTCAAACTAGTAAAATGCTAAATGATGTTCAATCTGTTTTATTAATCCTTTCAGAAGCAAATACAAGCCAACTAAGTGACTCAAACTCGACTAAAAGACTGAGATGGCCACAATAACACTACTACAAACCATGGACGGGAACCAACGGCCGACGGCGAACTCGAACAGACTCGCAAACAACTCCAATATTCAATCAAAACCCATCATTTTGAAGTCGTTTCTTGCTGCTGGAGTCTGTGTTCTTGTGTGTGTGTGTGTTGGGTTCAGAGAAGGCGAAAACGAAGAACGGAGGGTCGTTTGGTATTTCTCGTTGTTGAAGAGGACGATCGCCCGGGGGGGGGGGGGGGGGTCTAGGATTTAGGAGTCTGCGGCGGATCTCATCTCTTCAGGTTGGTCTCTAGGGTCTAGAGTCTTTTGTTTTATAGGGTTTTTTAGGTTAGGGGTATGAGCTTGGGAATTATGGGCTATGTTCAAAAATTAGGCTTAAAAATGGGTTGCTCGAGCCCAAGTTTTATTCTTTCCCCGCGAACGAGACTAAAAATATGATCTCATTTATTAATTAATCCTACTTAAGTAAAATAACTATTAAAATAAGACTGACCGTTAAAACAAAACTATTTTTGGTATTTTTCAAGATCATATAAAAATAAAAATAAGGTACTATTCTTGTATTTTTTATTTAAATTTATGAAAGATACGTAAGCTAAAATATTTTTGTAATTTTTATTTTTTGTGACGAAAATAAAGTAAAAGGGTCAAAATTAATTAAAATAGCGATGTTAGGCCTAAACTAAACATTTACATGCGAAAATATGAAAAATCTTGGGGATGGTCAAAAATCATATGTCTACAGCTGCCCATCTTTGAGTGGAAATACGAAGTATTTTCAGACAAAGAACGACTAGACAGGTTTTTTGACCCGACCCTTATTTAGGAAGACCAAAACTAAGAGAAAGGAGAATGTACCAAGCCCTGGTATCTGAGCTGCCTACATATCCTTAGCTATAAAGGAATCAGGCCACGTGTAGTTCAGAAGTGAGTGAGATGATGGAGTATACCGAGATGGAGAGCCGATTGAGGTGCCGTCGAGGTTTCGGTCCGCGGTCCTGTTATTACATCAAAATCAAAAAAAGTGAAAATGACTAACTAAGCCTGTCAACTATGAGTTACAAGATTCCTATCTATAAGTCTATTGAATCTTGATTTTGAGTCTTGAATGGTTCTTCATGCAGAAATTGGATTTGAACCTTGACGCTTGCTAGTTGTAGGTGCTAGTTCATTCTTCTTCAGCTTTTCGGCCCAAAACTGGACATCCCATGCTTGTAACTTCAGTCATGTCTTGAGCAGCTCACATTTTCATCAACTTCTGCATCTGGATTCACTTCTTGCCTTTCCTTTTTTTTTTATTCTGAATTGTGACTAACTTCCGTTGATCATCTCGGACTGTTGACTCGTATTCTTGTCGTGAGCTTCTTTCATTGTTGACTTGAATTGCATTCTGAAGTGAATTCTCTTATTCTCCAGGTAGGCGCCTGATTGCCAATATTCGAACTGTCTTCCTTTGAACATTGCTACTTTTCCTTTGTTCTCCAGGTGGGATCCTGATTTCTAACACTTGTAATGTTTTTCCCTTGACTCGTTTTCCCTTTGTTCTCCAGGTGGGCTCCTGATTGCTGAACTTGAACCATCTTCCTTTGAAGGTTGTTGCTTCCCTTTATTCTCCAGGTGGGCTCCAGATTACCAAAATTTGCACTGTTTTTCCTTGAGACTTGAACTGTTTCCCTTTATTCTCCAGGTGACTCCTGATTTCCATCACTTGAACTGTTTCTCCTCGAAACTTGAAATGCTTCCCTTTGTTCTCCAGGTGGGCGCCTGATTACCAACACTTGAATTGCTTTCCCTTTGTTCTCCAGGTGGGCTCCTGATTTCCAACACTTGACTTGCTTTCCCTTTGTTCTCTAGGTGGGCTCCTGATTTCCAACACTTAAACTGCTCTCCCTTTGTTATCCAGGTGGACTCCTGATTTCTGACACTTGAACTGCTTTCCTTTTGTTCTCCAGGTGGGCTCCTGATTTCAAACACTTGAACTGTTTTCCCTTTGTTCTCCAGGTGGGCTCCTGATTTCCAACACTTGAACAGCTTCTCCTAGAAACTTGAACTGCTGCCCTTTGTTCTCCAGGTGTGTGCCTGATTACCAACACTTGAATTGTTTTCCCTTTGTTCTCCAGGTGGGCTCCTGATTTCCAACACTTGAATTACTTTCCCTTTGTTCTCTTGGTGGGCTCCTGATTTCCAACACTTAAACTGCTTTCCCTTTGTTCTCCAGGTGGGCTCCTGATTTCCGACACTTGAACTGCTTTCCCTTTGTTCTCCAGGTGGGCTCCTGATTTCCAACATCCTTCCCTTTGTTCTCCAGGTAGGCTCCTGATTTCCAACACTTGAACTGCTTTCCCTTTATTCTTCAGGTGGGCTCCTGATTTCCAACACTTGAACTGTTTTCCCTTTGTTCTCCAGGTGGGCTCCTGATTTCCAACACTTGAACAACTTCTCCTTGAAACTTAAACTGCTGCCATTTGTTCTCCAGGTGGGCTCCTGATTTCCAACACTTAAACTGCTTTCCCTTTGTTCTCCAGGTGGGCTCCTGATTTCCGACACTTGAACTGCTTTCCCTTTGTTCTCCAGGTGGGCTCCTGATTTCCAACACTTGAACTGCTTTCCCTTTGTTCTCCAGGTGGGCTCCTGATTTTCAACACTTGAACAGCTTTTCCTTGAAACTTGAACTGTTGCCCTTTGTTCTCCAGGTGGGCGCCTGATTACCAATACTTGAATTGCTTTCACTTTGTTCTCCAGGTGGGCTCCTGATTTCCAACACTTGAATTGCTTTCCCTTTGTTCTCTAGGTGGACTCCTGATTTCCAACACTTAAACTGTTTTCCCTTTGTTCTTCAGGTGGGCTCTTGCTTTCCGACACTTGAACTGCTTTCCCTTTGTTCTCCAGGTGGGCTCCTGATTTCCAACACTTGAACTGCTTTCCCTTTGTTCTTCAGGTGGGCTCTTTATTTCCAACACTTGAACTGCTTTCCCTTTGTTCTCCAGGTGGGTTCCTGATTTCCAACACTTGAACTGCTTTCCCTTTGTTCTCCAGGTGGGCGCCTGATTGCCAATACTTGAACTGCTTTTTCTTTGTTCTCCAGGTGGGCGCCTGATTGCTGAACTTGAATTATTTTCCCGTGCTCTCCAGGTGGGAGCCTGATTGCTGAACTTGAATTGTATTCCCCCTGTTCTCCAGGTGGGCGCCTGACCGCTGAACTTGAATTGTATTCTAGTGCTCTCCAGGTGGGCGCCTGATTGCTGAACTTGAATTGTATTCCCGTGCTCTCCTGGTGGGCGCCTGATTGCTGAACTTGAATTGTATTCCCGTGCTCTCTAGGTGGGCGCCTGATTGCTGAAATTGAATTGTATTCTCCCTATTCTCCAAGTGGGTACTTGATTTCAACAAAAATAGACAAAACAAAGAAAATTTTCTGCCCCAGTTTGGTAGTTGGGCACGTATGTGAGTGTTAAACTGAATTATTTTACCAAATATTACTAAGAATTTGAAAGCTAGGTCCCGTTATCTAGGAGGGTCCTGACAGCTCCTAGTTAAACGACAGTTTTAAATCTAAATTACATCTTCTAAAGGTATTACTTCCGCTACATCTTGTTATCTAAGAACGTCTTAAAGCTACATCCCATTATCCAAAAGGGTCGTGAAAATCACAAGTCAAGTTTTATCTTAGGAGTGACTATTTTACGGCTAAATTATATTTCCCTACACCAGAACTTACGCAAAAGTTTGTTATCCAATGGAAATTTTAATGCTAGGTCTCATTATTCAGGAGGATCCTAACAACTCTTAATTAAGTCCTATCTTAAATATGCCAACTTTGAAACCAACTTATATTCCTTGGGGTACATTTATGCTAGATTTTGCTATTCATGGTTGTTTTGCATTTTAAACTAGGTCCCATTTTCCAGGAGGGTCCTGAAAATCAAAAGTCAAACCTATCTGGTGCTTGCTTTTCCCCTACGGAAGGTTTCTCCGAAACAATCGAAACTTTTTGCCCCTGTTTCAATCAAAGAAAAATCTTGTCAGTTTAAAATGTGGTAGTTAGTTTGTGACACTCTTGCTGAAAGTGGCCTCCCCGTTGTCGTGCTTTGTTTTGACTGACTACCCTGAACTGGCCAAGAACCGCTTGACTTCCCGGCTGACTTTCAAACCCCCATGACTTTGGATGACCCGAGTGTTCTATACCCGAACCGTTGTTTCACACCTCTGACCCCTTTAACTGAACCTCTGTATCTCCCGTGAAATTACTAAATCATTCCGCCGATGGAACTTTTGCTGGCACTTTATCCCACTTTACATCATGCTATCTTTGGTATGTTCTGGCCACACTATGCTTTGCAATTTTTCGAAGTTGGTAGTGAGCTTTGAAATCCTTTCTTATTTGCTTAACCAAGACTGACATTGAAACGTCTTAGAGAAATGAAACCCAAAAGAACTGAAATGCAATGACCCTGAGAGTTAAGGATAAAGGAAATCCAAAACTGGATGACTTGCTAAAAAGGAAAAAAGGAAAGAGACTTATCTGAGCAGAACAGCTGGTTCCAATGATCATGACATGCATTTCGAATTAATCGGCCCAATCTGTCCAACCACTCAACTTTCAGTTGCCATACTTCGTTGCCCCTGAGTTTTCATAACCTGACTTCTTCGCCAAAACCTTGACCTTGTTCGGCCTGTGGTGCCCTGAAGGGTTTTTACCAACAAGCCTCTCTCATTTGTTCATCTCTCAACTCACTTTCGCCTTACGGTGCCCGTGAGGGTTTTCACCAATAAGGCTCTCTCCATTTCGATTTCTCTCAGCTCCCGTCGCCTTATGGTGCCCGTGAGGGTTTTCACCAATAAGACTCTCTCATTTTCAACATTTTTCTGCTTGGACCAGAGTGTTGCCCCTGATATGCATTACCTCTCCTTGCTTGACTTGGCATTTCTCGAAGACTGATTGGAAGGTCTTTCTTTGGGACCATAATGTGGGCTTTTGGATAGGGTTAGAAAGAAAGGGTATCAAAGGCTCAAAACAATTCAAGTGGGTTCAAAATTACAACTTTTGGAATCAAATTTCTTGCAACAACCACAACTTCTGCCCCAGTTTCTTTGCTTGGGGACTTTTGGGATTTTATTTTGATGGGACCGAACCGTGAAGCTGCCTACGTATCCTAAAAAGGAATCAGGTCGATCGTAGTTCATGTCATACAAGTTGCTTTGTTGTTGTGACTTTTCCTTTTCTTTTCCTTTCTTTTTCTTTTCTTCTTTCTTTTTTTTTTCTTTTTGTTCTTTTTGTTGTTTTGTTGTTTTGTTGTTTCTTTCTCTTTTTCTTTTCTCTTTTTCATTCTTTTCTTTTCTCTCCTTTTCCTTTATTTATCTTTCACTCCTGTGTTTCTGATCTCTGCTACTGATTCCGAAAGAGGGGTATGAAATGAAATAAGGCTCAAAGGGGTAACAAAGGATAAATTATTTAGATAGCAGAACAAAATGCCTTCGTCATTCCAATCTTCAAAATATGCCAAGTACAAACAAATACAATTTAACCAAAGAAAATCATACATAGTATCTCTTGACCGCATCGGAATTGATGGTCATCTCTACACACTTGCCTTCTATATCTGTTAAATACAAAACACCATTGGACAACACTCTTGTTATGATGAACGACCCTTGCCAGTTTGGGGCGAACTTGCCTTTTGCTTCAGCCTGATGAGGAAGGATGTGTTTTAATACTAACTGACCCACTTCAAACTTCTGTGGACGCACCTTCTTATTATATGCTCTTGCCATTCTCTGTTGATACAACTGGCCATGACACACTGCTGCTAATAATCATCAATTCCGGCCTCAGCAATAATCCGAAGGGATGGGATTTCAACTTCCGCGGGTATCACTACTTCCGTTCCATATACTAACAAATAAGGAGTTGCCCCTACTGAAGTACGAACAGTAGTGCGATAACCCAACAATGCAAAAGGCAGCTTCTCATGCCATTGCCTGGAACCTTCCACCATTTTCTGAAGTATCTTCTTTATGTTCTTGTTAGCTGCCTCGACTGCTCCATTTTCCTTAGGGCGATATGGGGTGGAATTACGATGTGTAATCTGAAACTGTTGACACACCTCTTTCAACAAATGACTGTTGAGATTAGCACCGTTATCTGTGATGATCACTTTTGGGATCCCGAACCGACAAATGATATTTGAGTGCACAAAATCGACCACTGCTTTCTTGGTCACAGACTTGAATATTTTGGCTTCAACCCACTTGGTGAAATAATCAATGGCCACCAGAATAAACCTGTGCCCGTTGGACGCTGCTGGCTCGATTGGTCCAATGAAATCCACGCCCCATGCAATAAAAGGCCATGGTGCAGAAATTGTGTGCAATTCAGATGGTGGAGAATGAATCAAATCTCTGTGCACTTGGCACTGATGACACTTGCGCACGAAACTTATACAATATCGCTCAATAGTGAGCCAATAATAACCTGCTCGGAGAATCTTCTTTGCCAGCACGTACCCACTCATATGCGGTCCAAAGAATCCAGAATGTACTTCGGTCATGATAGCCATGGCCTTTCTAGCATCTATGCATCTCAACAGTCCAAGATCCGGAGTCCTTTTGTACAAAATCCCTCCACTGAAGAAAAATTCGCTTGCCAACCGCCGAATTGTTCTCTTTTGATCACCTGTGGCTTGTACTGGATATACCCCCATCCTGATATATTCCTTGATATCATGAATTCAAGGCTCACCATCAAGTTCTTCTTCCACCACATTACAGTAAGCATGCTGATCATGGACCTGAATATGCAAAGGGTCCACATAACCCTTGACTAGATGATGTAACATTGATGCTAAGGTAGCCAAAGCATCGGCAACCTCATTATTGATCCGTGGAATATGCCTGAACTCTACTGGTCGAAATCGTTGACAAATATCATGCAAACATTGCCGGTACGGTATGAGTTTTAAATCCCGTGTTTCTCATTCCCCTTGGATCTGGTGTACCAGAAGGTCCGAGTCTCCCAAGACCAAGACTTCCCGGACACCCATGTATGTGGCCAACCTCAAACCCAAAATTCATGCTTCGTACTCGACCATGTTATTAGTGCAATAGAAACGAAGCTGAGCCGTAATAGGATAGTGTTGCCCTATTTTGGAAATAAGTACAGCCCCTATACCGACGCTTTTCATGTTAGCAGCTCCATCAAAGAAAAATTTCTAACCTGGCTCTCCAACTAGTTCCAACTCATCAACATGCATTACCTCTTCATCAGGGAAGTAAGTCTTCAAAGGCTCATATTCCTCATCCAATAGGTTCTCATCCAAATGGTCGGCCAATGCTTGGGCTTTCATTGCAGTCCGGGTCACATAGACAATGTCAAATTCATTGAGCAAAATCTGCCACTTTGCGAGCCTCCCTGTGGGCATAGGCTTCTGAAAGATATAATTTAATGGATCCAAACGAGAGATGAGGTAAGTAGTGTAAGATGACAAATAATACTTCAGCTTCTGTGCCACCCAAGTTAGGGCGCAACATGTCTTTTCAAGGTGAGTAAACTTAACCTCATAGGATGTGAACTTCTTGCTGAGATAATAGATGGCCTGCTCCTTCCTGCTGGTAATGTCGTGTTGACCCAACACACAACCAAACGAATTGTCCAAAACCGTCAAATACAGAATCAAAGGTCTCCCTAGTTCTGGTGGCACCAACACAGGTGGGTTTGAAAAGTACCCCTTTATCTTATCAAATGCTTCCTGACACTCATCTATCCACTTGACCGCAGCATCCTTCTTCAACAGTCTGAAGATAGGCTCACAAGTTGTTGTAAGCTGAGCAATAAACCTGCTGATGTAATTCAACCTCCCTAATAGACTCATTACCTCAGTCTTGTTCCTTGGGGGTGGCAATTCTTGGATAGCTTTGATCTTTGGCGGGTCCAATTCAATACCTCAATGGCCGACTATGAATCCCAACAATTTTCCAGATGGCACACCAAATGCGCATTTTGCAGGATTGAGCTTAAGATTGTACCTACAAAGCCTTTGGAAGAATTTTCTCAAATCTCTGACATGATCAGACTGCTTTCTAGACTTTATGATTACATCATACACATAAACCTCGATCTCCTGATGTATCATGTCGTGGAATGTGGTTGTCATTGCCCTCATGTAAATTGCCCCAACATTTTTCAAACCGAAAGGCATGACCCTGTAGCAGTATGTTCCCCATGGCGTGATGAATGCTATCTTCTCTGCATCTTCCTCATCCATTAGGATCTGATGATAGCCCGCATAGCAATCCACAAAAGACCCAATCTCATGTTTGGCGTAATTGTTAATCAGAATGTGGATATTAGACAGTGGAAAGTTGTTCTTGGGACTCACCTTGTTGAGATCACGGTAATCAACACACACCCTGGTCTTGCCGTCCTTTTTTGGCACAGGTACTACATTGGCTAACCAAGTGGGATACCGAGTGACCCGAATGACTTTTGCATCGAACTGTTTGGTGACCTGTTCTTTGATCTTCACGCTCATATAAGTTTTAAATTTCCTCAGATTCTGCTTGACAGGAAGGAATGCCGGGTCCGTGGGCAATTTGTGAACCACAAAGTCAGTGCTTAAACCCGGCATATCGTCATATGACCATGCAAATATATCTTTGTACTCAAACAACGCTTTAACTATCTCCTCCCTGAGTTGAGGTTCAAGATGAACACTTATCTTAGTTTCTCTGGTATTATCTGAGTCCCCTAAATTGATTGCTTCTATATCACTCAGGTTACGCTTAGGTTTTTCTTCAAAATGTCTTAATTCTTTACTAATCTCTTCAAAGGCCCCATCCTCATCATATTCCAATTCATCATCACACTCTATTTCTTGAATTACTATTTTAGAATTAGATTGGCTTTTAAGACTGGGCCAAAGATTCCTCATGCATGTCTTGCCATTGAAACCAGCATAAAAAGAACTGTACACGGAAGAAAAGAAAAACAAAAATAGAACTATCAGGAAGGAAGAAAAAGGGAAATTGCATTTTATTGAAATTAAAGATAACAAGGTTTATACATCCAAACGGACGGAACATAGAATCTGAATTACAACCCTGGAATAATCCAGATAAACTGAAAGAAAATCAAAGCAAACTACAAAAACTCCCTCCGAGTAGGAAGAGGAGTAGCTTCCCAATTGTTAATCTTTGCACTAGGCCCAACAAAGTGCACATCCGCTTTACTCGAACCCTCTCCAGCTTCCAACATGTTCACATCGGCGAATAACCATTCGAACCTTTCAATCAACTCTTTATCAGGACCAACCATAGAACTGGAAACTATTGTTACTGGCGTTTCTTGGTGCCAGGCCTGACAAATGATTTGGAGAGTAGTGGGATGGGCTTCGAGAGGACCCATGCCCTCTGTTTAAACTTTCTACTATTTTCATGTCTGCAACTGTGGGCTTGAACCCCAAACCAAATGTATCCAAGTTTTTGGGGAGAGACACCGACTATACGATACCTTGCAGAGATGCACCCAAACCCTTGCCCGGTACAAAACCATTTTTCAACATTTCAACAGCTACCATGATTGATGCAGCAGCTACCCTCGGAGTTGGGATGCACTTCCCTTCTGGAATTTTCTCTTTCGACACCGTGTCAAAAACTTGGTAGACCCAAGGACCTTATCATTTTCAACCTCAATGAATGGAACAATGGCATCACCGGGAGCACACAAATTATCCTCGTTGTGCACAACGATTTCCTGTTTGTCCCATTCAAACTTTACCATATGATGCAGTGTAGACGGGACTTCTTTGGCAGTACGAATCCAGGGTCGACCCAACAGCAGATTGTAAGAAACAGCCACATCTAACACCTAAAATTCCAAGGTAAATTCAACTGGTCCGATTGTCGGCTCGAGCACTATGTCACTGACTGGATCTTTCCCTCCACCGTCGAATCCCCGAACGCAGATACTATTCTTGTGAATTCTTTCATCATCCACTTTCAAATTATTCAGAGTGGAGAGAGGGCAAATATTCGCACTAGAACTATTGTCGACCAATACCCAGGTAACCACAGAATCTTCGCATTTCACCGTAAGATAGAGGGCTCTATTGTGCTCAGTACCCTCCACGGGAAACTCATAATTAGAAAAAGTGACTCTATTTACCTCAAATATCTTGTTAGCTATCTTTTCCAAGTAGTTTACTGAGATTTTTTCAGGAACGTGGGCCTCATTCAAGATCTTCATCAAAACCCGACAGTGCTCGTCTGAATGGATCAATAATGACAATAGCGAAATCTGAGCCGGTGTCTTCCTCAACTGCTCCACAATGGAATAGTCCTGCACTTTCATCTTTCTCAAAAATTCCTCTGCTTCTTCCTCGGTCACAGCTTTCTTCACTAACACTAGGTTATCTTTGGAGATCTTAGATTTTCTCAACTCTTCGGGGGCAAAGCATCTCCCCGATCGAGTCAAACCATGGACTCACAAACTTCTTCTTTAACCTCTTTCCCCTTGTAAGTCACTATCACTCATTCATAATTCCATAAGACAGCCTTGCTGTTGACTATCGGTAATTGAGTTACCGACTTGATAATGACAGGATCTGTGCGGGCACCCTCCACAATTACCACAGGCTTATTCGCCACTCCTGGCACAACCACTTTCGCTCTTTCATGTTTACTGCAACGCCACTTGAGGACCCCTTCTTGACCACCACCGATGGTTCACTATTTGCCCCGTTCAACTTGAACACAGACTTCTCACTTGTTGACTTTTCAAACGGCCTGGCTTCACTGGACCGATTCATCATGACAGTTTGTGAAGGCTTCTTAGGCTCCCCTCCCTTATGCACTATCTCAATCATATTTGTCTCATGATGGGCCGATAATGGGTTCTGGTTGATATTAGGTACCTCTGGAGCTTGGACCTCAATCCGATTAGTATCAATGAGCTCTTGAATAGCTGTTTTCAATTGCTAGCATTTCTCTGTGTCGTGCCCTGGAGCACCAGAACAATATTCGCAACTTACAGAGTGATCAAGATTCCTTGGGGGAGGATTTGGCAGTTTTGGCTCAATCGGACTCAACATACCCAATTGTCGCAACCTGTGGAACAAACTGGTATAGGATTCTCCCAATGGAGTGATGATTTTCTTCTTCTGCAACCACTCGTTCTTGAATGCTTGGTTGGGCCGGAAACCTGCTCCAGGAGGGTTTCGGTAGGCTCTTGGGGGTGGATAGGCATTTTGTGGAGCTGGGTAGGTATTTTGTTGGACTGGCGCACGCCATTGTGCGTGGGCTGGAGGTTGGCTGTATGTTTGGGCATAGTGGACAGAAAAATGGGGGTCTGGTGATGGGTAGTAGTGTTGTGGTGGGCTATATGGGGTATGAGGGTAGGTTTGGTGGTGGGGTCGAGGCTGGTTATAGTAATGTGATGGGCCCCTGGGTCCGAACCAAGCTCATGAATCAATCGTTGCTACATCCTTTTTCTTCTTCTTTCCAATTACTCCCCCAGTTCCGCTTTGAATGGACTTACCTATAGCTGATACCAGATGACCGTAATACGTAGGTTCTAAAGCCTGCAGAAAATAATCCACTATTTCACTTTCTTTCATTGGAGGGTCAACTCTTGCTGCCTGTTCTCTCCACCTAAAACCATACTCCCTAAAACTTTCATTGTGTTTTTTCTCAAGTTTCATCAAAGACAGACGATCCAGAATAATCTCGAGATTGTACTGGAAGTGGCAAGCAAATACATGGGCTAGATCATCCCATGTGTACCATCTTCCGTGATCCTGCCGAGTGTACCACTCCAGCGCCGAACCACTTAGACTTTGACTGAAATATGCCATTAACAACTCGTCTTTCCCGCCAGCTCCCTCATTTTGCTACAAAAACCTCTCAAATGCACCACTGGATCACCGTGCCCATCATACAAATCAAACTTGGGCATCTTAAACCCTTCCGACAATTGCACATCTAGAAATAGACATAGGTCTTTGTAGGCCACACTTACTTGACCTCCCAACCCTCGCATGTCTCTGATTGATTGTTCCAAGCTTTTAACTTTCCTGAACATCTCCTCCTGTTCGGGATTTTTAGATGGTTTTTCGGTTTCCGCAGGGAGGTTAAAATGAGAGTGTAGGAATAGGCTTCGGGAACCTTGAAAGTGGTCTCCGAGGGTTAATACTGGTTGTCTTGATTCCGGAACAGAGTCTCACTGGAGGATCGGTGTAATGCAGCAGGTGGGGGTGCCACAAAAATATGAGTGACTGGTGGAGGAGGGTACGAGACTTGTTTGGGTGGTGGAGCTTGTAATGTATGAGAAGTGGTGCCGTGGCATTGTTGGTAGAGGGGAAAGGCCGGAGATGAGTTCACAGTGGGAGGTTCCTGGGGCTAAGCCAATGGCGGGATAAAAGTAGGGTTGGCGGGGTAAATTGGCGGTGGGTGCCCTTTTGCCCATGCTTGGTACATTTCAGCCATTTGCTGCTTCAGCTTATACAACTCATCTATTAGATTGACCTCCGATTCTTCCACCTCCTTTGACGGATCAACAATACTTGCCTCAAGTTCCTGGATGGCCATGTTCAACTTGTTTTTGGACCAGGTGTTGTAGGAGTGAGTTGCCAGAATGCCAATCAAACTAACCACCTGCCTGAACTTGAATTTCATCAATAACAAGCTTGTTAGTGATTAGGGCTTTAACAGCTAAGCAACCACACATTTGAGGAGTGAATGCACCTAAGCAGTTAACCGTTTCTATTATGCACTTGATCAGTTGCTTGCGTCATCCCGACTTTTCTTTATTTTTATTTGCAACTTCTTCTCCTTTATTTTCACTCATGCCTTTCTATGCTTGATTTCTCTTTTGTTTTTATCCTCTCATTTCTCTCTCTTGTTTTGCCATTGTTTCCTCCCCATGGTGTCTTATTTTTCTCTCTTTTATTTCTTGTTTTACTTTCTTTTTTTTTCTTTGTTTTTCCTCTCTCTCTCTTTTTTTTTGCTCTTTTGTTTATGGTCAAATCCTATGGAGATTTCCTACGTATCATGACCCCACATGAATCAGACCGAGCGTAGTTCTGGGGGATAAGTGTAAAAATAAATAATAAAACATTTTGGGATTTTTCAAGTTTTTCATAAAAAGAAAATGCTTTGATTACAACGACTCAAAAACTAATAGACTCAAAAAGGAAACTAACGGACTCGAACATCAAGATGAAAATATAGACTCGAAAACAAACTAACAGACTCCAACGGAAAGAAAATACAGACTCGAGTAAAAATCATGAATACATCAATGCCTCAAATGCTCCTGGGGCCTGCAGGATCATTAGGTCTCTCCACGGGCCTACACGTTAAATCCCCTTGGAGGTGGTAGAGATCTTCCATTATCTGGCGGACAACGGTCATCACAGTGGCAAAGAACATGGATCTAGTCATATCCTCACAACTACTGCACTTCATCGCGATGTAGTCGGCGATTCTTCTGACTCTCTCTCTTATGACACCCTTTTCCTGCAACAAACGCCCAATCTGCTAGGCCCTGGCTCCCAAAGTTTGTTCGGCTACATGATTCTGTTCTTGATGTTGTTGCAAATCTCTTTCTAACTGTGCCATTGCTGTATAACAGTGTTCTCTTTCAGCCTTAAAGTCTTTCGCCTACTTGATCATTTTTTTGCTCAACGGTGATGACCCTTTTCTTCAACCCTACAACCTCATTGTCGTATTTCTCTTTTAACTGTTTAACCAGGCGCGCTCATTCCTCCGCATTCTTGCTAATTTTGTTCGAGCTCGTGCCAGTTCGCCTTCGGCCTTGTTCAAATCAAAACCATACTCACTCACCTTCAGCCTAAGGTTATCTATAAGCTTTCCATATTTTGCACTTCTGGCAGGGTTTTCGGCTGCTATTTTCATTTCCCAAATCTGGGCTCGAAGGGCCCCATTTTCTTTGGCTAACCTTTTCTTTTCGCCTTCAGCTTCTTGTGCTTGGAGATCATTGTCGAATTCCATGTTTCTCAGCTTTTCTTTCAAGGCGTGAATCTCGGCTTGTTATGTCTTTTCTTTCCCCCCCCCCCATGCCAACCTTTCTTGGATTTTGTCGTCAAAAGCTTGAATATGAGGTCTTTTGGCAGGCCTCTCGGGCTCGGGTTCTGGCTCGTTGTTTACGCAATACCTTTTCTCAAACCAAGCAGCATAGTTTGGATCTACTTCCCCCTTTGCCACATCTGGTACCTGAGTGCCATTTTTCAGATACCGGTAGTTATTCCAATCCTGCTGAACTAAGGCCTCGGGCAATGCAGCTTTTGGATGCAACTCTATGACCTGGGTACTCAGATCTTCATCTTCGGGCACAATCTGATATCTTCCCAATTGCCTCAAGACCCTCTGCAGCGCATATGGCTGGATACTCTTTACACCCATCAACCTCAGGTAGCCCTTGATAGTAGTCATGTATATGGCTTATGTACTCGGGAGCCATCCTATAGTCCACTCGACCTGACCTGCTTTGAGAGCTTTCAAGTGGGAGACCCATGCTTCAAACCCTTCTGGAACGTTGTAATCCTTTACCCTCTCCTCGTAACTGGCGATGAAGTTACCCAGGATCGAACCACAACTCGTGAATCTGGGGTGATGGCGAAGATGCTCGATCAACCACATTTGTAGAAGGACATTGCAACCTTCAAAAAGAATTGAGCCCCAGCTTTGCATAATGTCAATGCTCGATAAATATCCGTCAGTACCGACGGGACAAGTGTATGATCTTCCTTGGTAGTGAGGATTTGTGCAATTCTAACCATACGAATATCCACTGTCCCTTCCTCACGCCACAATAAATGCAAACCGACAATGAATTTCCCAAAGGCCCTTATCCTGTTTATTGCTCAAACCATTTTCATGAGTTTCGAAACCAGCTGAGTGCCCGAACCAGAAGTATAAGAAATGGAAAACACAACACCCTTTTTTTACACGGGCTTTCTTCATCTTTTTACTGATATTCAGGAGGTCAAAGAACTTGTGCACCGATGGAGCCCTCGGAAATATAAGTTATTGCTTCCTCAAATCCCGTCCAAACTCAATGTATCCAGCCATTACCTCCAAAGTAGGGGTGATCTCGAAGTCCGAGGAACGAAAAACATTGTGGGTAGGGTCCCAGAAAGCAACCAAGGCTTCGATTAAATCCTCCTGGGGTTTGATGTGCATGATGTCTATTGGGGAGACCAACTGTTCTTTCACCCAACCTCGGCCATCTTCATCTAAATCATCCCACCACCTGTGAAGCTGCAACCGAGCCCGTTCTATGACAAATTGCATTCCTAGACAGTATTCATTTGTGTGAGCACGTGATTTTTGCCATATATGAAATAATCCTATAAAAATCCCAAGAAAATAGATTTTGTTAATTATTTACCATTTTAGGAATTTTGTAGAATTTTATTTAATTATTTGCAATTTTGTGCACGTTTAAGTTTTATTTAAATCATGAAAAATACCAAAACACGCATTGCATTTAGGTTTTAATTTTATATTTTTAGATTAATTAGTAAATTAGTGTTTTAAAAAAATAGAAAAATCACAAAAAATAACTCATTTTTGCATTTTAATTTTCGAGCTTCGAATTTTGGTAGTTTTTCTATTAATTTGATATTTAATTAGTTGTGGTAATTATTATTTGGAGTTAATTAATTTAATTTGGTAGGATAATTTGGTTTAGAGATTAATTTAGGTTTTATTTTCAATTTTTGAAAAGAAAAAGATTTTTGAAATAAAAATAAAGGGAAAAGAATGAAAAGAATCGGAATTTTGGGCCAAATACATCAAATTCCCCAAGCCCAAATCAAATGCACCCAAAACCAACCAAAATCAGCCCAAAACCTGTTCCCCTACCCGGTCCAAACCCCTCAGCGACCCAAACGATGTTGTTTCAATTACCCTTGATCAGGACCGTCGATCTTAATTGATCGGACAGTCTGGAATTGAATCCCCTCCGATATATATATGTCCAAACGTTCACCCTCTACCCCCTCGTCTCTCATCTCTCTCACCCTAGCCTCCCCTAACCCTAAAAGCGTCGCCCCAAAATTCCACCATCTCCGACCGGCGATGCCACCACCAATCCTCACCAAACTCACACCCTTGACTCCTCTCCACATCCCCGTCTCAAATCTCCAAACTCCTCTCAAATTCGTCCAGAATTGCTCGGATTTTAGATCTAAGTTTGAAACCCTAGCGCCGCCATGATTTTTCGTCGGCTCCCGCCGGCGACGCCACCCCAAATCACCCCAAATCCACCCCACAAACCCCCCTTCAGCTCCCCATCCTAAATCTTTAATTGTTTTCCCTCGAATCGTCTTGAAGCTCTTCGAATCTTAAATCTGGTTGAGCCCTAAAAATCCCAAAAACCTCAAAATCGAGATTTTAGTGAAGATTTAGGTTTAGTTTGACTTTATTCGTGTATTCTTGATAAGAACATACGATTAACATCAAACTTGGCCGAAAATTGGAAGATTTGAAGACTCAGTTTCCATTCTTTGCTGTCCGAGCTATTGTAGGTATTTTCCCCTTTTCTTTGGTTTAATCTTTTCTTCATATTTTCTTTCATTTTTTTTCATCTTTTGTTTCTTTCTTTTCTTCTGGATTCTTTCTCGTTTTTCTAGTTCTTCAGGGTCATTTTCTTTATGCATGTCAGTATTAAGTTGTTTTAATTAGCATGATTCTATTTTGTGTTAAGTTTTGTTTGAATTTCGTTTTGTTTCTATTTTCTTTGAGCCCAAGACCTCATGAGTCTTTATGATTCCGTAGGTCATTTAGGCCGATACTTTTTTATTGTTGATTTTGAATTCGGGTTCGTCTGAGTTCAAGTGGACTCAGCCCCTGAAAATTCGAAGCCCAAACCCGGATTTACAGACCCATAATATTTTGAATTGGGTCAATCGAGCCCATATTTGTCTGGTTCAGAAGTAAATAGCAGGGGTTTAAGGGTTAGATTGGGGAATTTAGGTAAGTGAATCTCTTTTAACTGATCGAGGAAGCTTCCTAGAAGCTGGGATGGGGACTAATGTGAAATTTGATTTCTGAACCAAAGGCTATTTAAGCAAGAATGAAAATTCTAAAAGGATTAATGTGCAAAACTGAATACATTTTATGCTGCCCTAAGACTTGCCTATAAAGGCACTCTTCCTTCACTCACAAGGCAGAGATTTTTAGAGATAAAAATCCTAAAAAAATGAAACGGCTGAAACTCTGAAATATCCTGAATTCCCTGCATTTCCTTGTTGAAAACTGCTCAAATTTTGCTTGGTTTTTGGTTTCTGATCTTCATTGCTTAGTTAAAACTACTGAAAATAACAAAGTCTTGCACCTGGGATGAAATGGATTGAGTTTTGGATCTTTAAAAGTTTGGTTTGAGTTTTGTTGCTTGGTTTACTATTTCATTGTTGGGATCTGAACTGATTTCTCCTGCTGTTGTTTCCTCCTGACCTCAAGTTTGATTTTCTGGTTTTGCTTTATTATAATCAGGTACATGTTCCTGAATCCTACTTAATATGAGGCACGAATTGAAGAATAAAATGAAAAACAGAAGTTTGAAGCATAGCATCGAACCATCTATTCATATTTTAGCTTTACCTTCTTTCCTTTTCCCCGAATCCCTTTTGTTTTGATTTGTTTTTGTGCAAGGTATTTTGTTGGCTGTTGACAATACTCCTCTAAAAACTGTATTTGGTTTGTACCTTGGTGGGAAATCAATTTTTTGTCAAGAATCTTGTATCTAGATGTTAGTTTTATGACAATTGAACTCTTTTTATTGTATCTGAACTTGGACTGTTATAAAAACTTGACGAAAACCTGTTAGTCGAATCAATAGTTAGATGTTGTGTTCAATCATGTTAAGTAGGGTAGATTGTATTAGATTTTTTACTGCTATGCAACCTATTTGGAGGTTATAACATAGTGCTATGTTCGTGCAATGGGCAACTGATTGTCTCTTAAGTAGTAGTTAGTATAAAGTCACGTTAAAAGAAAAGGAAACGGTCTAGGTTATTTTAAAAATAAAGGCATGCACTGATTTACTTTTGGTCTGCATATGAACATGTTTAAGTTAGAATTGGTATTTGAAATTTAGAATGTTTAGCTAGTCGATTTGTGTTTAAATAGTTAAAATGTAGAAGTAAAAATGTTAATTCAAGGGCATGTTTCATATAGTTTTGTTGGATTTGCATTCTAATTGATTTTGTACCATCGATTGGGTTCTGAAAGTTGGGCTGAAAGTTGGCCCAGATAATGAATATTCCATCTCAGACTCGTTTGTTTGTTTCAAATCCTTGGACGTCATTCCTTATTAAGAATTGGGCTCGTTCAGGCCCAAGCCTAAAGACATTTGTAAACGGGTCCGTTCAGTTGCTGTTAGTTGAAGCTTTTTTTTTTCTTTGAGATAATTGGTCTTTTAAGATGATGCTTGTTAATTGATAAGTAAGGTCAAACCTTTAGTTTAAAAAAATAATTAGAATTATATTAAGCCTTGCTTAGTTAATTAATTGGGCTCTTAAAAGTAGATTGGAGGCGTGCCATATTAGGTAAGACATAGTTTATGGCCCTCCAAAGTTTAGTTCAAATCCCTTTTAGAAATTGGAATCTAGGCGTACCGTGCCAAACGAAACCTCAAAAATGCATGGCCCTTACTTAATCAATTTTAATCCTTAGAATCCGAGGCGTGCCATTTAGCAAATTTCCATGGCCCTTGCAAAGTTAACAACGCATAGTTGCTTTAGGCGCGTTATTTTAATAATATTACCTTCTTAAATTCGGGTGCACATTTTATGTGACCCAAATCCAAATCTTAATAACGTTGAATAAAATGTGTTTTGGATTGCGGGTGCATTTCATGCGGCGCGGTCCAAAGGCATGTTTTAGACGACGTTGAATCTTCTTTAAAATTAATTAAAGTGATTGATAATTTAAAATTATACCATAGGCTAAAACATGTATTAAAATCAAATAATAGGCCAATTATAATGGTTTAAGCGACCGTGCTAGAACCACGGAACTCGGGAATGCCAAACACCTTCTCCCGGGTTAACAGAATTCTTTACTTAGAATTTCTGGTTCGCAAACTTCAAAAGAAAAGTCGAATTTCCTCAATTTGGGATTTTAAAATAAACCGGTGACTTGGGACAGCAGAAAACAAACCATCCCAAATGGCGACTCTGAATATCAAATAAATAATTCCATTTCGAATAATGTCACTTTAATTGGAAAAACTCCCTTATACCCCCTCGGGTGTGTAAAAAGGAGTTGTGACAGCTCTGGAGACTCTGCTGGGGATCGAACCCAGAATCTCTGGTTCAGGATTCAAGAATTTGAGCTTAGAATAGCTGTTACGATTGGCTTTATTTGTTACCTAATTTTCCTACATGTTTGAGCCTAATATGCTAAATGCTTTTACCACTTTGATATTCTTGAATTGTATATAAACTGCTACGAAACTCTTCCTCTCTCCGAGTCCACTAAATCAAGAAGAAGGGCGCACTTCGTGTGACTTCTCTTTTGTCTAGAATCTTATCCCATTTTAGAACGATGTTCGGATAAGTTGCTAAGCCGGTGAAGCTTCTATATTCTCGGTACGCTGCCCCCAGCCCCCCCCCCCCCCGGCTCGAGTTGTCCGCTCGGGTAAGCCAGGTCTAGAACAATAAACCCAGGTTTTAAACCTAGTATAACAAAACCTCATGTCAGATCCCTAGTAGGAACGTTTGTTTGCATCACGTGCATTTGACTTAGGAGACTCAAAACAGGGGTTGGGTTTGTCTAGGACAGGCGTACCCGAAATGAAAAGACCATCCTGATACATCCTACGTGCTACTTGTGAATTTATTTGCTTCGGATTTGCATGTTGACCAGCTTGTGGATAATAGAAGAAATTGGGAAAAGAAAATAACTGTGTGAAGGCTCGGAGAGGTAGTTACTTGTTTTGAAAAATCAGTGTCCAAAATATACCGAAACACTGCCAAAATTTTGAAGAAAAAAAAAAGAAATTTGGTTTTCATTTTGTCAAATCAGCCCGAACTATGCCAGTTTGATTCTCACTGGATGTGGGATACGTAGGCGGGCCTATCGGGTCCAATTTTCCTTTTGCAAAAATAGCCCAAAAGCAACAAATTTTTATTTTTGTCACAAATAAGCAGGGTGATGTCATTCTTGTTTAAAATAAGCCGAATGTCCCCAAAAGGGCGCCGGAAGGTTATTTTTGCAAGAACAGTCACTCTTATTCATTTTTTATTTTTCGATCGTTTATCAGGCACAACCTTAAAATCTTCTTCCCCGAAGTGCTGAAAGGCCGTATCTGTAAAAACCGGGTTTTATATTTGAAGTGAAATTTTGAAAAAATGGTATTATTTTTTGGGGTCAAAATAAGTTATTAAATCACCTTAATAAATGTGGAGGATGAGCACAAATGAAATTGAACCCTTCACAGTCCTTAAAGAGATCCCCTTACAGCTCCACATGTGGTGGAATGATCTAGGAAAAGGCAGTAGAGAAACCGTGGTAAAGGTTCTGGGAGGTCTTGTCGTACTATTGAACATCAAGCCAAGGTTGGACATAATTGAAGCATTAGTACCTTTTTGGGACCCAACTCGCAATGTGTTCCGTTTCTCTGACTTTGAGCTCACGCCCATGCTGGAGGAAGTTGCGGGTTATGCGGGCCTTAATGGAAACCTTAGAAGTCGATATCCAGTGTCACCAAGACCGGTATCTCCTCACAAATTTCTGGATCTGCTGAGTATTAGTCGGGATATTCAGGATGGAAATTTATCTGAAGGGTATTGCACTCTCCAATTCTTATATCAACGCTATGGTAACCCCCGAGGTTTTGAAAAGCCGAACATTGGTCTGACCCATGCCAGAAATAAAGACAAATAGGAGGCAAGGCGGGGTTTGGCTTTTATAGTAGCCTCTTTGGGTGTTGTAGTCTGTCCGCGAAAAGATGGTAATATAGAGGTGGGTCTTGTAGGAATGATCAATGTTGCAATCAAGAAAGCCAACAACACTATGGTTCCCCTAATCCTATCTGAAACCTACCGAGCTTTGACTATCTGTTGGGAAGGGAGAAAGTTCTTCCAGGGCTGCAATCTGTTACTATAATTATGGATGCAGGAACATCTCTGCCACCGGGTTGGGTATATGAATTACGGTATGACCGGTTTGAGTTGCATTGAAGAATTTGAAAGCCGAGTAGTGGGTATTGAATTCCCCGATGGTACTGAATCTTGGTTTGCACATTTGAGCTCCTTGACCACCGATAAATATTGAGTGGGCATGCGGGTGGCTTCCTGTCACCAAAGCAGTATACATGTCAGCTGAAGTGTGTTATCTCCTCCTGATGGGCATCCAGAGCATCCAGCTGTATGCCCCCCCATAGGGTTTTGCGCCAATCTGGGAGATTTCAAACCGTTCCCCATGATGAAGATTTGAGTAAACATGTCACTGAATTGGGCCTAAAAGCCGTATTTCCAGAAGAGAGAATTCGCCAGGTTTGGAATGAATGTAGATTTCTTGAACCTAAGACTATGGTGCGGGATCTAGCTAGAGGTGAAGTAGACCCCAAGTACATTATTTGGTTCGGTAAAAGGTTCAAAATTCCGGAGAGACCTACTAAGAGAGCTCATGTTCAGCAATTCACTAACGACTCGCAAGAGCAATAGGGCTGGTTAGCAAGAGAAGAAGGCTACAGGGCTAAAATAAGCCAGTTGGAAAGGCAAGTCATGGACATTCAGTTCAAAAATGGTTTGCAAGCCACCGCAGATGAGGGAGAAAAGAAAAAGTTAACTCAAGAAATGAAGCCCTCAAAGTTCAAATCCGGAAGATGAAAATAGCTGCTAAAAACCCAGAAAGAAGCCGAGCGGATGAAAGGATTATAAGTAGTCTGAAAAAGAAAGCCCTTGAGTGTCAAGATGACTTAGAAAAGTCTGAGGCCAGTCTAGCAAAAGCCCGGGCTCAATTATCGGAAAATGCAAAAGGTCGGACACAGTTTGTGCAGTAACTGAAGAGAAAGTATGAACGGACAATCACCAGCCTGAGAAGAAAGGTAACTACTCTTGAGAATGAGGTAGGCAAGCACGCCAAAGACTTTAAAGCTGACAGGGAACACTAATATGATTTAATGTCTTAGATGGAGGAAGGAATACAATAGTTGCAAAATCAACATCTTCATGAATCTCATGTATTAGAAGCCAGGAATCAGCAGATAGGACGATTGCTTCAAGAAAAGGACAGAATCCGAGAGAGGATCAGAGCCATTGCTGACTACATTACCGTGAAGTGCCAAGCGTGCGAGGACATGACTCGTACCACCTTTTTTGCTGCAGTGATGACTTTCGTTTGCCAGATAATGAGTGATTTGGAGCGGCTGCAAGGGGATCTCGCATATAGGCCCGCGGTGAGACTGAATGATGTCCCGCGGTCCCCAGGAGCATTAATGTATTTCTGATTTTCACTTTAAGTCTGTTTCTGTTGGAGTCTGTCAGTTTATTTCTGAGTTTGTATTTTCTTTCTGTCAGAGTCTGTTAGTCAGTTCTTGAGTCTGTATTGTCATCTTGCTATTAGAGTCTGTTAGTTTTGAGTCATTGTAATCAAAGCATTTTCTTTTTATGAAAAATTTGAAAATCCCAAAATATTTTGTTATTTATTATCCCCAGAACTACGTCCGGTCTGATTCATGTGGGGTCATGATACGTAAGCAATCTCCATAGGATCCGACCATAAAAAAAAATAATAATAAAAGTGTAGGAGTGGAGATAAGAAAATGGGAAAGAAAAAGAAAAGCCGGAATGAAGCATGCAACCGTTGCAAAACATGTAGAAATACATTTAACTGTATAGGTGCATCACACCCCCAATGTGCGATTATCTATCTATTATTTGTTCCAAACTAACCATTTCCTGATGTTACAACCAGCCCAGGTTTTATAGAAAGGTGGTTGGTTTTGTGGTAGTCTGGCTTCGCATCCATACTTCACGAGGTCGAAGGGAAGCATTGAAATGTCTTCAGAAATGACTCTGCCAACAGTTCCTATTGCAGATGAGAGTTCGATCTCGGGCATCCCAACTTCAGAATCGGCAGTTTTCGAGGAAAACAGACTACTGCGTCTCCGCATGATGGAAATGTGGGACGCCTGGGCAAACGGAAGAGAACCATCAAGTACAATCCCTGCATTTCCCGAGCTTTTTCCTAGGGCAAGTGGGACCTCCAATATCCCCATAAACAACCCAAACATACCACTAGGACACCCAACTATATTGGCCCATTTTGTGGGAACACCTTCTAAGGTTCTCCCCCAGGTGTTAATGTCCGGTGCAGCCCCAAATATCTTCACCGCTCCACCTTGCTTGGCCACGACACAACCCACACTGCCCAGGCCTGGTTTTGACCCCTCAGCTTTCACCTTCCAAACACTCACATTCCCAATGGAACCTCCCCAGTTTCCCACTTATACTTACTCTCAACCACCACGACATGAATTCACTGTGGGGCAAGAAAGGATCACCAAAACTCCTGAGCAAGAAGAGATTGCGAAGAAGATGAGGAGTATGGAACAGAGTCTCAAAAGCATACAAGGCTTTAGTGGACAGAAAAGTATATCATATGCTGACTTATGTATGTTCCCTCATGTGCATCTACCATTGGGATTCAAAACCCCAAAATTTGAGAAGTATGATGGACGCGGCGATCCTATTGCTCATCTCAAGAGATATTGCAACTAGCTGCGAGGAGCCGGTGGGAAGGAAGAACTCCTCATGGCCTATTTCGGAGAAAATCTGGTCGACATCACATCTGAGTGGTACATGGACCAAGATATATCCCGCTGGCACATCTGGGATGACTTGGCTAGAAATTTTGTCAGGTAGTTCCAGTACAACATTGATATCGCTCCAGATAGGAACTGGTTGACAAACTTAAAGAAGAAATCCTCGAAAAGCTTCCGAGAGTACGCAGTTAAATGGCGTGAACAGGTCTTCAGGGTAAAGCCTCTGATGGATGAGGTTTAAATGGTCACAGTTTTCCTCCAAACTCAAGAAGCTGACTACTTCCAAAATATGATGTCCGCAATAGGTAAACCGTTCGCTGAAGCCATCAATATTGGCGAAATGGTTGAAAATAGGCTGAAAACGGGCTGAATTCTAAGCCAATCCGCCATCAGAGCTACCTCCCAAGCCATTCAGGGTGGGTCTGGAGGAGTGGCGAAGGGCAAGAAAAAGGAAGAAACACCTATGGCAGCGTCGGGTGCAAGAAAACACCGTACTCCCAGATCCTTTTTCTCAGAAAGGACCCCGCAACACTACTACCCCCACCAAGACGTAGCCTATGCTCCTCAGCCATATTCGGTCATGAATGCTGAACCTTATGTCAGGCCACAACAACAAGCCAACCGGAACCAAGCTCCATTTTCTAGAAACCAACTTCCATACCAAAATCACTATAACCCCCGGCCTCCACAAAACAATTTCCACCCTCATGAACCACCGAAGAGGCCAAATTTTACACCAATTGGTGAACCCTACTCCAGTTTGTTACCAAATCTTGTTCAAATGGGTCTGTTATAGCCTGTTTCTCAAACCAGGCAAAACCTAGTATCACCCGCTTACAGAGCCGGTACCCGATGCGCCTATCACTTGTGGGCAGAAGGGCATGACACGGATGACTGTTGGACTCTGAAGAGAGCCGTGGAAAACTTGATAGAATAAAGGAAGATAGTGCTAAGAAATGAAGATATTCCCAATGTGACTAACAACCCACTGTCGGCCCACAACAACGGGCCGGTAATCGAAATGATTTACGAGGACAAGGAATTTGACCTAGCATCGAAGGCCATCATTGCCATCGCTGATGTAGAGAAGAAACCAAAAGTTGCCCCGAAGCAAAACAAAGGAGAGAAAAAGAACAAAACCACCCTTCCAAAGTTAGAAAAGAAAGTTGAAGTGGAAATGGGGGCAATGCCTCCCAAAGATGTTGTTCTCTATGTCCCTCGAGGCCACAAGGAAAAGCAGTTGCCTTTGAGTCCTCCCAGGAGATTCGAACTGAATAAGACAACCCAAATGTGTGTGCCCAAAGGAGCTTATGTGATGCGGGGGCCAATTAATCTACCAAGGCTGAGTGAGCCTGTGGTTATTGGCCGTGTACCACAAAAGCCCATGACGGATCCTACCGCTGTGCCTTGGAACTATAACAAATTAGTGGTGACTTGTAAAGGCAAAGAAATCTCGGGAGAAGTTCAAGAAAATAACCCCGCTAAAAAGTATTTCAATCTGGAAGATGTGAACAATGCCACTAGAAAGCGCTTCCCGTCTAAGAAGCTCGTAAGTGCCGAAGAAGCGGATGCCTTCTTTCAAAAGGTGAAAATGGCAGATTATGAGGTGATCGACCAGCTTCGAAAATTTCCCGCACAAGTCTCCTTGTTATCTATGTTAATGAATTCCACCGAACATCAAAAGGTATTGATCAAGACCCTTAACAAAGCATATGTGCCCGTTGACTTCTGTAGAGCAGTTGGAGAGAATGGCCGAAAGATTTTTTGCAATTAACCAGATCTCCTTCAGCAAAAATTACTTGCCCCCAGAAGGGGCCGCACATAACAAAGCCCTGCACCTGACAGTCAAATGCGAAGGGTACTATGTGAAAAGGGTTATGTTGGACGAAGGCTCTAGGGTAGACATTTGCCCACTCTCAACTTTGCAGCGTATGAAAATTGGTACCGAGAGAATCCTACCCAACAACGTCTATGTACGTGCCTTCGATGGTATCAAAAGGGACACAATTGGAGAAATTGATCTGATTCTGACCATCGTCCCAGTAGACTTTGAAGTAACCTTTCAGGTTCTGGACATGGACATGTCCTACAATTTTCTCTTGGGAAGGTCGTGGATTCACGCAGCGGGGGTTGTGCCTTCTACTCTCCACCAGATGGTGAAGCTCAAACATAAGGATCAGGATATTGTGGTTCACGGGGAAGATGAGCAATCGATTTATCGGGACCCGTCAGTCCCGTGTCTTGAAGCAAGAGAAGGAAGTGAGCACATAGTATATCAGGCCTTTGAAATTGTGGTCGCTGATCAGTACGAAGAAGTAAAACCTTGTCCTCAACCCTTCCTTTCTAATGTATCAATCATGGTGGCCAAAGAACTGATCAGACACGGTTACAAACCAGGGAAAGGGCTTGGGAAATCATTGCAAGGAATAGCTGAACCTATCACCCTGACCACCAGTGAAAAGTTCTTTGGGGTAGGCTTTCGACCCACTCCAGCTGATGTAAGATGAGTAGATGATAGAAAGAATGATGGTTGGTTCTTGCCTCAGCCAGTGCCGCATCTATACAGAACATTTGTCAAGACAAAATACAATGAGGAAGAGGAGGATAAGGCCTTTACGGCCAAAGAAATCTGTGGGGCCATGAGGAAGATATTGTATGAAACCCACATGGTTCAACCAGGGGAAGGCTCAAGCACCGCTGAGATGCTGTATATGGGACCTAATGCCAAACTGCAGAATTGGAGCTACGCCATTCCCAATCAGGCGGGAGTCGCGGTAGACCTGTCCTGCCACTTTTTCTGCATCACGAGTTATTCCAGGGTGTAACTCGGATGTTTTCCTTTAGTTTCCTATCTTTTAATTTCTAATGTAAACCCTGCTATCTTCAAATTCAATGAAATGAAATTAATATTTCATCATTCATCTTTCTTTATTCTTTCTGATTTGATTATTTTTCTCTTTTATTTCTTCTTTCAGTTCTAATAATGCGGCTTTAAATAACATGACATACTTGCAGACTTCATGCATAGATCAAAACACGTTGTCTAACTGTGAAGTAATGAACCAAGAACTGGAATATGATGAAGAAGAGGCTTTTAGGGAAATAAATCAAGAATTGGAACGGTTTGAGAATAAACCTAAGCCGAACTTAAATGATACTAAGCCGGTTAATTTGGGTACTTCTGAAGAAATCAGGGAAACCAAGATAAGCCTTCACACAGATGAGAAAACCCGAGATGTATTGATCCAACTTTTATTTGAGTTCAAAGATATGTTTGCTTGGTCATACGATAACATGCCAGGACTAAGAGTTGATTTGGTGGTGCATAAGTTGCCAACTTACCCCCATTGTCCCCCTGTCTAGCAAAAGCAAAGAAAGTTTAAAACTAATATCAGTGACAAGATTAAAGAAGACGTCACAAAACAGTTGAAAGCGGGGGTGATCCGAGTGGTTCGATACACCACATGGTTAGCCAATGTAGTTCTAGTGCCAAAGAAGGACGGGAAAATTTGAGTGTGTGTGGATTGCAGAGATTTAAACAAGGCAAGTCCCAAAGATAACTTCCCTTTGCTGAATATCCACATTCTTGTTGATAACTGCGCCAAACATGAGATACAGTGTTTCGTGGATTGTTACGCAGGATATCACCAGGCGTTGATGGATGAAGAAGATGTAGAAAAGATAGCTTTTACCACACCTTAGGGTACATACTGTTACAGAGTCATGCCATTTGGTCTGAAGAACGCCGGGGCAACCTACATGAGAGCCATGACTACCATTTTTCATGATATGATACACCAAGAGATAGAGGTGTATGTGGACGATGTAATCATCAAATCCAAAACTCAGGACGACCACGTTTGCAACTTGAGAAATTTTTTTGAGCAATTGCGCAAATATGATTTGAAACTGAACCCAGCCAAATGTGTATTTAGGGTACCATCCGGCAAACTTTTGGGATTCATAGTCAGTCGCAGGGGCATCCGAGTTGGACCTGGCAAAGATAAAGTCTATTCGAGATTTGCCTCCTCCAAGAACCAAGAAAGATGTTATGAGTTTGTTGGGAAGATTGAACTACATCAGCCGATTCATTGCTCAGTTAACATCCACGTGTGAACCCATATTCAAATTGCTGAAGAAAGATGTGGCAATCAAATGGACAAATGAGTGCTAGGGGGCTTTTGATAAAATCAGAGAATATCTGTCGAATTTGCCGGTATTGGTCCCACCTGAGCCAGGGAGGCCTCTGTTCTTGTATCTGACAGTCTTGGAAAATTCTTTCGGTTGTGTCCTTGGGCAACATGATATGACTGGAAAGAAAGAGAAAGCCATTTACTATCTGAGCAAGAAGTTCACCAGTTATGAAGCCAAGTACACCTTATTGGAGAGAACTTGCTGCATTTTAACTTGGGTCGCTCAGAAGCTGAGGCATTATTTGCAAGCTTACACCACTTACCTCATGACCATATTGGATCCTTTAAAATACATATTTCAGAAGCCAATGCCCACGGGGAGATTAGCAAAGTGGCAGATCTTGCTCACGGAGTTCGACTTAGTCTACGTCACTCGCACGGCAATGAAAGCCCAACCGTTAGCAGATCATTTGGCTGAGTACCGGTTGATGATGAATACCAACCTTTGAGCACTCACTTCCCAGATAAAGAGGTAAATTCAGTTGAGGCGATATCTGAAGACACCCATGCTTGGAAAATGTTTTTTGATGGGGTGGTAAACGCAAAAGGTGTTGGAATTGGGGCGATCTTGATCTCACCCACCGGCCAACATTATCCCACCACAGCCCGGCTTCGGTTTTTCTGCACAAACAACAACGCCGAGTATGAAGCCTGCATTATGGGTATGAACATGGCAATCGACCAAGATGTCGAAGAGTTGTTAATCATGGGAGACTTAGATCTGATTATCCGATAAGTTCAAGGAGAATGGGAAACCCGAGATGTCAAGATTATTCCTTATAGACAACATGTGGAAGAGCTTGACAAATGATTCAAGTCAATAGAGTTCAGGTACATCCCGCATTGCCATAATGAACTGGCCGATGCGCTTGCGACTTTGGCCTCGATGTAGCCATACCCAGGCAATGCTCGTTTTGATCCCTTGGAAATCCAAATCAGGGAAAGACATGGCTACTGTAATACAGTTGAGGCAGAGTCAAATGTTCAGCCATGGTATCATGACATCAAAAGATTTTTGAAAACCAAAGAATACCCCGAGCAAGCCAGTAGGGACCGAAAGAGAACCATTATACGGCATGCAAGTGGTTTCTTTTTGAGTGGCGATGTCTTGTACAAAAGGACCCCGGACCTCAGCTTGTTAAGATGTGTTGACGCCGAAGTGGCTGGAAGGATCATGTATGAAGTACACGCAGAAATGTGTGGACCCCACATAAACGGGTATGTTTTGGCAAAGAAAATCCTCCGAGCGGGCTATTATTGGATGACCATGGAAAAAGACTGTTTTAGTTTTGTTCGGAAGTGTCATCAGTGTCAGGTGCACGGGGATTTGATTCATGCGTCGCCCACAGAACTGCATCCCATGTCAGCACCTTGGCCATTCGTCGCCTGGGGCATGGATGTCATTGGGCCAATCGAGACAAAAGCCTCGAATGGGCATAGATTCATATTGGTCGCCATCGACTATTTTACTAAATGGGTTGAAGCAATTACTCTCAAATCTGTCACCAAGAAAGTTGTGGTAGACTTCGTGCACTCTAACCTCATCTGTCGTTTTGGTATTCCTGCAACTATCATTACGAATAATGCTGCAAATTTGAATAGTCATTTGATGAGGGAGATATGCGAACAGTTCAAGATAACACATCGGAACTCTACTCCTTATCGTCCCATAGCCAACAGTGTCGTTGAAGCAGCAAATAAGAACATCAAAAAGATTTTGAGAAAGATGATTCAAAGTTTCAGGCAGTGGCATGAAAAGTTGCCTTTTGCATTGTTGGGGTATCGCACTACTGTGCGCACGTCGGTCGGAGCAACCCTGTACCTTTTGGTTTACGGCACTGAAGCTGTAATACCCACGGAAGTTGAAATCCCTTCTATCCGGATCATTGTGGAAGCTGAAATTGAAGACAGTGAGTGGGTCAAAGCCCGCATGGAGCAGTTAACCCTGATTGATGAGAAGAGAATGGCCGCAGTCTGCCACGGGCAGTTGTATCAACAAAGAATGGCCTGTGCCTACAACAAGAAAGTGAGGCCTAGAAATTTTGAATTGGGGCAACTCGTTCTAAGGCGTATTCTTCCCCATCATCAGGAAGCAAAAGGAAAATTTGCTCCCAATTGGAAAGGCCCATACATCATCAGAAAGATATTGCCTAGAGGAGCATTGTACTTGGGAGATATTGAAGGAAATGATCCCGAGGCAGCTGTGAATGCAGATGTGGTAAAAAGGTACTATGTCTAGTCCTTCTGCTGCAATAGCACTATCCGATTGGGATGACGAAGGCTTTCATTCTCACTGCCCCAAACACTCTAGTCCTTTTGCTAACCCTTTGAGCCGGTTACTTTTCTTTCATTACCCTCCTTGGAACTCAAAAAAAAATATATATATAACAACAACAACAACAACAACAACAAAAGCAAAATATTTTCCTGAACTACGTTTGACTTGATTCCGAAAGGATACGTAGGCATCCTCGCTCTGGGGTTCAGTCACACCGAAATAAAAATTCAAGTTCCCAAAAAGTAAAACTGGGGCAGATTTTATAATGGTTCGGTGATGATCCCGCCTGAACGGGTCCAAAGTTGTCATTCAATCCAAATTCTTTTTACCCCAAACCTTGTTTAAGTCCTTCCTATCAATCGGCGAAAGGTTTTCAAAATCGGAGAACGCAGTTGTTTGGATCTGATGCAATCAAACGAGAGAAATAAAATGAGAGAGTCTTATTGGTGAAAACCCACACGGGCACCATGAGGCGATGGTAAGCAGAGAAATGAAAAATGAGAGCCCTGTTAGTGAAAACTCGTAAAGAGCACTATAAGGCGACGGTGAGAAGAGAAATGAGAGAGGTCGATTAGCGAAAAACCGAAAAGGGCGCCGTCGATCGAAAAGAAGAAACCCCTCACCACCATTGGTATTGAAAGAGTCCTGGCAAGGTTTCTCGGTTTAAAAACACGGGTCGCGATGGGTATGTGAGAAGTTGGATAGTTATGCGGATCGGGTATCCAGTCCAAGAAGCATGTCATGTCTATTGAAGTCTGCATGCACCCTAGATAAATCCTTCTTTCCTCCCCGAAAGGGACACTTCTCCTTAAATTCATTTTCTTGTCCTTTGTTTACTTTCCCTTTCGGTCAAACTCTGTTCCGAAACTAATACAAAGAAAAGGTGGCAAGACTGGCTTTACAGGGTTCTGCCTAACAAAAGCTAAAGAAAAACACCTAGCCGCAGCGGGTGCATCAAGTTGATCCCGACTGGCCATGATGGCTGATGCTTTGAAATCAAAGTTATTAAAAAGGAAAAGAAAGCCAAAATCCTAAAGGCGGAATAAAGTAAAAGGGTCGAAGCCCCACGTGGGTAAGCCGTCATGAAATCTTAAAAGTTGAGTCCCTCGGTTAGAAAGATAGATCAATCTTCAGAAAACCATTAAACAGTAGAGGTTCTCAACAAAGGTTCAGGTCGAGATCAAGTGATCGAGACAATCAAGGCCACAAAACCAACCACCGTTTCAAACTAACAATTGTTCTTTGTTTAAAATTGAAACAGGTGCAACCCAAGGCAACCGTGCAAAAGCAGGTGCAGCCAAAAGAAAAGCTGCGCAAAAGCTAAAAACAGCTTCGTAGAAACAGTCAATCCAAAAGGGAAGTTTTCCTCCAAAATTCTTTCCTGCATTTTATTGAAATAAAATAAATGAAAATAAAATAAAAAACAAAAAGAAGGAAAGAAGGAAAGAAGAAAATCCGAACAAAATGATAGTTTAGAATCCCTAATCTCAATCTTTTACGCCTTTTCCCAACATTAGGGCTCCAATCCCTAAGTTGAGATTTTAGACATAGGGTCTCCATTCCCTAGTTGCTTTTGCCACCATTAGGGCTCCAATTCCTGAGTTGAAAATTTTAGACATATGGCCTCCATTCCCTAGTCGCCTTTTTACCAACATTAGGGCTCCAATCCCTGAGTTGAGATTTAGATATAGGGCCTCCATTTCCTAGTCGCCTTTTACCAACATTAGGGCGTCAATCCCTGAGTTGAGATTTTTAGACATAGGGCCTCCATTCCCTAGTCGCCTTTTTACCAACATTAGGGCTCCAATCCTTGAGTTGAGATTTAGACATAGGGCCTCCATTCCCTAGTCGCCTTTAACCAACATTAGGACTCCAATCCCTAAGTTGAGATTTAGACATAGGGCCTCCATTCCCTAGTCGCCTTTTACCAATATTAGGGCTCCAATCCCTGAGTTGAGATTTAGACATAGGGCGTACATTCCCTAGTCGCCTTTTACCAACATTAGGGCTCCAATCCCTGAGTTGAGAATTAGATATAGGGCCTCCATTTCCTAGTCGCCTTTTACCAACATTAGGGCGCCAATCCCTGAAAGTTGAGATTTTTAGACATAGGGCCTCCATTCCCTAGTCGCCTTTTTACCAACATTAGGGCTCCAATCCTTGAGTTGAGATTTAGACATAGGGCCTCCATTCCCTAGTCGCCTTTTACCAACATTTGGGCGCCAATCCCTAAGTTGAGCTTCTTAGGCATAGGGCCTCCATTCCCTGGTCGCCTTTTACCAGCATTAGGACTGCAATCCCTGAGTTGATATTTAGACATAGGGCCTCCATTCCCTAGTCGCCTTTTACCAATATTAGGGCTCCAATCCCTGAGTTGAGATTTAGACATAGGGCGTACATTCCCTAGTCGCCTTTTACCAACATTACGGCTCCAATCCCTGAGTTGAGATTTAGACATAGGGCCTCCATTCCCTACTCGCCTTTTACCAACATTAGGGCTCCAATACCTGAGTTGAGATTTAGACATAGGGCCTCCATTCCCTAGTCGCCTTTTACCAACATTAGGGTTCCAATCCCTGAGTTGAGATTTAGACATAGGGCCTCCATTCCCTAGTCGCCTTTTACCAACATTAGGGCTCCAATCCCTTAGTTGATGCTTTTTAGACATAGGGCCTCCATTCCCTAGTCGCCTTTTGCCAATATTAGGGCTCCAATCCCTGAGTTGAGATTTAGACATAGGGCCTCCATTCCTTAGTCGTCTTTTACCAACATTAGGGCTCCAATCCCTGAGCTGATGCTTTTAGACCCAGGGCCTCCAATCCCTAGTCGCCTTTTACCAACATTAGGGCTCTAATCCCTGAGTTGATGCTTTTTAGACATAGGGCCTCCATTCCCTAGTCGCCTTTTGCCAATATTAGGGCTCCAATCCCTGAGGTGATGCTTTTAGATATAGAGCTCCATTCCCTAATCTTCCCCCCTAAGGACACACAATCCTTACTTTATTGCTTTCAATAGAGAAATAATGTAGGTTTTAGTTACAAATAACTCACGAAATTTTCCTAGTAAACACTGGGGCAGAAAAATCTTGTTCGTTTGTCTGTTTTAATGTCTGGGCAGGTTTGACCTCGAGGTGCAGGATTCGAGATGACCAAAAGAATGAGTCTCAATCCAAAACAAAGAAAAGGAGTAAAAGAACAAAAAATAAAGAAGTGAACTCAAAGGTTGAAACGGAGAAAGATGTGGACTGCTTAAGATATGATTGAAGTCACAAGCTTCGCATGTCCCGCCTTGATCTAAAGCTGAAGAATAAACCAGCAGTTACAGCTGACGAGCCACAAGATTCAGATCGGAGTCTGCAGCAAGACCTAGCCAAGATTCAAGATCAAGTTTCAAGAGATTTATAGATAGGAATCTGGTAACTCGTAGTTGATACGTTTAGTTAGCTTAGCTTTTGATTTTCCTTTTGGTATAATAAGGGGGTCAGCAAGCAGTAGCAGCAACAACAGTAAAATCACAGCTCCCGGTAGTCCCAGCTACCAAAACTTCTAGAACTACACTGACCTGATTCCTTTATAGCCAAGGATATGTAGGCAACCTTTGAAGCAAGGTCCGGTCAGACTCTTTTCAAAAATGCTTCTCATGGAGTGTCAAACGGGCAAAAATCCCTCGTGATTGCTCATTTTATCTTTGCCCGAAAACCCTTCATGTCTCTGAGCAAAGAGGGGCAGCTGTGAGCACGCGATTTTTGCCCTATATGAAATACTCCTATAAAAATCCCAAGAAATAGATTTTGTTAATTATTTACCATTTTAGGAATTTTGTAGAATTTTATTTAATTATTTGCAATTTTGTGCACGTTTAATTTTTATTTAAATCATGAAAAATACCAAAATATCATGCATTGCATTTAGCTTTTAATTTTACATTTTTAGATTAATTAGTAAATTAGTGTTTTACAAAAATAGAAAAATCACAAAAAATAACTCATTGTTGCATTTTAATTTTCGAGCTTCGAGTTTTGGTAGTTTTTCTTTTAATTTGGTATTTAATTAGTTGTCATAATTATTATTTGGAGCTAATTAATTTAATTTGGTAGGATAAATTAGTTTAGGAATTAATTTAGGTTTTATTTTCAATTTTTGAAAAGAAAAAGATTTTTTGAAATAAAAAGAAAGGGAAAAGAATGAAAAGAATCGAAATTTTGGGCCAAATCCATCAAATTCCCCAAGCCCAAATCAAATCCACCCGAAACCCAACCAAAATCAGCCCAAAACCCGGTCCAAACCCCTCAACGACCCAAACGACGTCGTTTCAATTACCCTTGATCAGGACCGTCAATCTTAATTGATCGGATGGTCCGGAACTGAATCCCCTCCGATATATATATGTCCAAAGGTTCACCCCTTACCCCCTCGTCTCTCATCTCTCTCACCCCATCCTCCCCTAACCCTAAAAGCGCCGCCCTAAAATTCTACCATCTCCGACCGGCGGCGCCACTACCAATCCTCACCAAACTCACACCCTTGACTCTTCTCCACCTCCCCGTCCCAAATCTCCAAACAACTCATCCCAAATCCATCCAGAATTGCTCGAATTTTAGATCTAAGTTTGAAACCCTAGCGCCGCCATGATTTTTTGTCGGCTCCCGCCGGCGGCGCCACCACAAATCACCCCAAATCCACACCATAAACCCCCCTTCACCTCTCCATCCTAAATCTCTAATTGTTTTCTTTAGAATCATCTTGAAGCTCTTCGAATCTTAAATCTGACTTGACCCCTAAAAATCCCAAAAGCCTCAAAATCGAGATTTCAGTGAAGATTTAGGTTTAGTTTGACTTTATTCGTGTGTTCTTGATAAGAACACACGATTAACATTAAACTTGGATGAAAATTGGAAGATTTGAAGACTCAGTTTCTATTCTTTGTTGTCCGAGCTATTGTAGGTATTTTCCCTTTTCTTTGGTTTAATCTTTTCTTCATTTTTTCTTTCGTTTTTTTCATCTTCTATTTCTTTCTTTTCTTCTGGATTCTTTCTCGTTTTTCTAGTTCTTCAGGGTCATTTTCTTTATGCATGTCAGTACTAAGCTATTTTAATTAGCATGATTCTATTTTGTGTTAAGTTTTGTTCGAATTTTGTTTTGTTTCTATTTTCTTTGTGCCCAAGACCTTAGGAGTCTTTATGATTCCGTAGGTCATTTAGGCCGATAATTTTTGATTGTTGATTTTGAATTCGGGTTTGTCTGAGTTCAAGTCGACTCAGCCCCTAAAAATTCGAAGCCCAAACCCGAATTTGCAGACCCATAATATTTTGAATTGGGTCAATCTGGCCCATATTTGTCTAGTTCAGAAGTAAATAGCAGGGGTTTAAGGGTTAGATTGGGGAATTTAGGTAAGGGAATCTCTTTTAACTAATTGAGGAAGCTTCCTAGAAGCTAGCGTGGGGACTAATGTGAAATTTGATTTTTAAACCTAATGCTATCTAAGCAAGAATGAAAATTCTAAAAGGATTAATGTGCAAAACTGAATGCATTTTATGCTGCCCTAAGACTTGCCTATAAAGGCACTCTTCCTTCACTCACAAGGCAGAGATTTTTAGAGATAAAAATCCTAAAAAAAATTGAAACGGCTGAAACTCTGAAATATCCTGAATTCCCTGCATTTCCTTGTTGAAAACTGCTCAAATTTTTCTTGGTTTATGGTTTCTAATCTTCATTGCTTAGTTAAAACTACTGAAAATGACAATGTCTTGCACCTGGGTTGAAATGGATTGAGTTTTGGATCTTTAAAAGTTTGGTTTGAGTTTCGCTGCTTGGTTTACTATTTCATTGCTGGGATCTGAACTGATTTCTCCTGCTGTTGTTTCTTCATAACCTCAAGTTTGATTTTCTGGTTTTGCTTTATTATAATCAGGTACATGTTCCTGAATCCTATTTAATATGAGGCACGAATTGAAGAATGAAATGAAAAACAGAAGTTTGAAGCATAGCATCGAACCATCTATTCATATTTTAGCTTTACCTTCTTTCCTTTTCTCCGAATCCCTTTTGTTCTGATTTGTTTTGGTGCATGGTATTTCATTGGTTGTTGACAATACTCCTCTGAAAACTGTATGTGGTTTGTACCTTGGTGGGAAATAATTTTTTTGTCAAGAATCTTGTATCTAGATGTTGGTTTTATGACAATTGAACTCTTATTATTGTATCTGAACTTGGACTGTCATAAAAACTTGATGAAAACCTGTTAGTCCAATCAATAGTTAGATGTTGTGTTCAATCATGTTAAGTAGAGTAGGTTGTATTAGATTTTTTACTGCTATGCAACCCATTTGGAGGTTATAACATAGTGCTATGTTCGTGCAATGGGCAACTGATTGTTTCTTAAGTAGTAGTTCGTATAAAGTCACGTTAAAAGAAAATGAAATGGTCTAGGTTATTTTAAAAATAAAGGCATGCACTGATTTACTTTTGGTCTGCATATGAACATGTTTAAGTTAGAATTGGTATTTGAAATTCAGAATGTTTAGCTAGTCGATTTGTGTTTAAATAGTTAAAATGTAGAAGTAAAAATGTTAATTCAAGGGCATGTTTCATATAGTTTTGTTGGATTTGCATTCTAATTGATTTTGTACCATCGATTGGGTTCTGAAAGTTGGGCTTAAAGTTGGCCCAGATAATGAATATTCCATCTCAGACTCGTTTGTTTGATTCGAATCCTTGGACGTTATTCCTTATTAAAATTGGGCTCGTTCAGGCCCAAGCCTAAAGGCATTTGTAAACGGGTTCGTTCAGTTGCTGTTTGTTGAAGCCTTTTTTTTCTTTGAGATAATTGGTCTTTTAAGATGATACTTGTTAATTGATAAGTAGGGTCAAACCTTTAGTTTAAAAAAATAATTAGAATTATATTAAGCCTTGCTTAGTTAATTAATTGGGCTCTTAAAAGTAGATTGGAGGCGTGCCATATTAGGTAAGACATAGTTTATGGCCCTCCAAAGTTTAGTTCAACCCCCCTTTAGAAATTGAAATCGAGGCGTGTCGTGCCAAACAAAACCTCAAAAATGCATGGCCCTTACTTAATCAATTTTAATCCTTAGAATCCGAGGCGTGCCATTTAGCAATTTTCCATGGCCCTTGCAAAGTTAACAACGCATAGTTGCTTTAGGCGCGTTACTTTAATAATCTTAATAACGTTGAATAAAATGTGTTTCGGATTGCGGGTGCATTTCATGCGGCGCGGTCCAAAGGCATGTTTTAGATGACGTTGAATCTTCTTTAAAAATTAATTAAAGTGATTGATAATTTAAAATTATACCATAGGCTAAAACATGTATTAAAATCAAATAATAGGCCAATTATAATGGTTTAAGCGACCGTGCTAGAACCACGGAACTCGGGAATGCCTAACACCTTCTCCGCTAATTAATAGAATTCTTTACTTAGAATCTCTGGTTCGCGGACTTCAAAAGGAAAGTCGAATTTCCTCGATTTGGGATTTTAAAATAAACCGGTGACTTGGGACTCCAGAAAACAAACCATCCCAAGCGGCGACTCTGAAAATCAAATAAATAATCTCATTTTGAATAATGTCACTTAAATTGGAAAAACTCCCTTATACCTCCTCGGGTGTATAAAAAGAAGGTGTGACAATTTGTACCTGCGGAGGGTTGAGGTTAGGGTTGACTCTTGTGGACTCTTTTGCAGAACAAGTTTTCTAAAGAAAATCAACGGAAATAGACCCCTTTCATTGCTACTTTAGGAAAAAATGATCGTTTTTGCAAACATGGCCCCTTCACAATTCCAAACAAATTTTGAGGCCCGGGGGTAAGTATTTAGTTGAAAAGGACACCTTTTAAACAAATTGCATGTCCCTCCCAAAAATAGCCTTTCGACAATTGAAATATAATCTAAGGCTATTCCTGTAAGAAACGATTTAAAATAAAACCGAAGTTGGGTCGGCTTATTATTTTGACCAAAGCCCTGAAACACCCTTTATTTATTATTTGTAAAAAATAAAAGGCCGAACCTTACGTGGGTTGCCTACGTATCCCACATCCGGTGAGAATCAGACCTGCGTAGTTCGGTCATCTTTGACACATTTTGAAAAGGACACAGTGTTTGACTCTTTTGAAATAACTCGCTTTTTTTGAAAGATTTTGGCAGAGTTTCAGGATGTTTTCAGATACCGGGATTTTTCTTTAGAACAAGGCTTTATTTCCTTCCCTACATCACTCTTGGTTTTTCCTTTTTCCTTTATTTTCCCTAGCCAGTCAGCATGCAAGCAGAAACAAATAAATGTTCACATAGCACATAGAATGCATCAGGATGGTCTATTATTTTGGGCACACCTGTCCTAGACGGACCCAACCCCTGTGTTGAGTTCCCTAAGTCAAATGCACATGATGCAAACAAACGTTCCTACTAGGGATCCCGCATGAAGCTGTATTTTTCTAGGTTTAAATCCTGGGGTTTTGGTCTAGACTTGGGGTACCCAAGCGGACAACTGGGGCCGAAGAGGGGGCGACGTACCGAGAGCACTGAAGTCTACCTAGCCTTGTCGTTTGCCCAGCCTTGTTCTATTTTGGTATAATTTTTACAGAAAAAGCGGGTCACGCGAACGTGTGCACCATTTCCAGAAGACTCAGAGGGGTGGCGTAAGAAGACAGTTATATACAATTCAAACAATATTAAAGCGGTAAACAGATAGCATTTAGCACAAAAGTTCACAAAGTACAGTAATATCAACAATAAACAAAGCCAAGCAAAATCATATTAACAAAGCTCGAATTCTTGAACCCTGAACCAGAGATTCTGGGTTCAGTCCCCAACAGTCAGAGCTGTCACACCTCCTTTTACCTACCCCAGAAGGGTATAAGGGAGTTTTTTCCAATTTAAGTGACAATCGAAATGGGATTATTTATTAAAATTAAAGTCGCCACTTGGAATAATTTATGGTATTCCAAGTCACCGGTTAAAATCCCGAATCAAGGAAGTTTGACTCTATTTGCGGTCCGCGAACACAGAAATCTGGGTAAGGAATTCTGTTAATCCGGGAAAGGGTGTTAGGCACTCCCGAGTTCTGTGGTTCTAGCACGGTCGCTTTGATCACACTTGGCTTAAACAAATTGTTTAATTATTGATTTTAGAACCTACGTGCATTTGCCTCTTTTAATTAAGAAATTATCTTGAAACGGGTCACGCGCACGTGTACCCGTTTGTAGGGCGCGTTAAAAATCATGTCACGCGAACGTGTCCACAATTAATAATGCTTTATTATATTGAAAAAGTTTGAACGAAGTTGCGCGAACGCATACTCCAGTTTTGTTTTTAGAAATCGTAATCATGTCACGCAAACGTGTCCACAACCACGATAGTATATTAAACGTGCCTAAAGCAGACTACGAACATTTGTCATTTTTATATCTAAATTATGAAATTAATATGAGGCCCATATATGATTAAATGGTGGATGGCACACCTCGGACTATACGAACTAAATTTAATTAGCGGCCTATTAAAACAAATTTATTATGAAGAAAATTTGATTGAAGTTATGCGAACTCATACTCCAAGTTGGTTTTTAATTAGAATCGTAGTGATGTCACGCGAACGTGTACACAATTACGATAATAAATTAAATGCGCCTAGAAGTATGCTAGCGATATGAACTAACTAACTCAGTTCAATTATATTGATAAAGAAAATAAATTTTACAGTATCCGAAAATAAAACATGAGTACACTTAATACATGTCCTATTCAATGCATAAACTGTGTCCAACACCCAGATTTCAATTGATTCCAATTTACGAGATAGACGCCGACCCATCAATCCAGTTAAATGAAACAACCAAAATTGATAATTAATATAAACTTTAAGAACTATCATTACTGCAAACTTCAAGAATGTCTACTACTACATAATTTCAAAAACATGTATTACTCTACCAAAAGAGGACAATAGAAATTAATATTACCAGATTTGCGACGAAATTGAGCTCCAAAATTAACAACGTGGAAATAGAAAAGAAGGAACGTTACCTGACTGAAGCAATATCAAACTTGCAACATATAAATGTCCTTTATAAAAGTTGAATAGCAGTTACTACAACACATCTGCGTAATATCGAAAAGAAGTTCCTCGTCATTGCATGGGAAATTGGAAATAACGTTTGGGTGGTTGGATTAGAAGAGTGAAGAGAAGGAGCTGCCATGGCTACTTGCTGCAAGCTTATGGAGGAAACAACAAAAGCAAGCAAACAAGGCCACAGATCTCAAATGGCGACCTTAACCGCGAAACTACAAAGATTCAAACTCGTAAAATGCTAAATGATGTTCAATCTGTTTTATGAATCCTTTCAGAAGCAAATACAAGCCAACTAAGTGACTCAAACTCGACTGAAAGACTGAGATGGCCACAAGAACACTACCACGAACCATGGACGGGAACCAACAGCCGACGGCGAACTCGAACAGACTCGCAAACAGCTCCAATATCCAATCAAAACCCATCATTTTGAAGTCGTTTCTTGCTGCTGGAGTCTGTGTTCTTGTGTGTGTGTGTTGGGTTCAGAGGAGGCGAAAATGAAGAACGGATGGTCGTTTGGTTCGCCGGGGGGGGGGGGGGGGTTTCTAGGCAGACCCTCCGGAGGATCTCTTCAGGTAGGTCTCTAGGGTCTAGAGTCTTGTTTGATTTATAGGGTTTCTTAGGTTAGGGGTATGAGCCTAGGAATTATGGGCTAGGTCCAAAAATTAGGCCTAAAAATGGGTTGTTCGAGCCCAAGTTTTATTCTTTTCCCGCGAACGAGACTAAACATACGATCTCATTTATTAATTAATCCTACTTAAGTAAAATAACTATTAAAATAAGACTGAGCGTTAAAACAAAACTATTTTTGGTATTTTTTAAGATCATATAAAAATAAAAATAAGGTACTATTCTTATATTTTTTTATTTAAATTTATGAAAGATACGTTAGCTAAAATATTTTTGTAATTTTATTTTTTGTGACGAAAATAAAGTAAAAGGGTCAAAATTAATTAAAATAGCGATGTTAGGCCTAAACTAAACATTTACATGCTAAAATATGAAAAATCTTGGGGAGGGTCAAAAATCACATGTCTACATACATAAGCGGGTTGGGAGTATCTGGGTGAAGTAGGTTAGTATGTAGGAGGTGGAGGTGACTGATAAGTTTGTGGTGGATCTTGGTATGAGGTTGAGGTTGCTTGGTAGTTCGGAATTGGCTGGTATGTGAGTGGAGGTGTTGGATAAGTTTGGTATTTGAGAGGAGATTTTGTCCTTTGTGCAACCATCACGGCCCTTACGTCCCTTTTCTTGGACACACCACCAGACTGTAAAGCCTTATTTGTAGCTTGCAAGTCCTTGAAGTTTTTAACCATACCGCTTTTGATACCTTCTTCAATTCTTTCACCCAATTTGATAATGTCGGAGAATTTGTGGTTCTCAATCATCATCAGCCGCTCATAGTATTGTGGGTCTTGGGCCCGGACAAAGAATTTGTTTATTTGCTCCTCTTATAATTCTGTGACCGCGAACAAACCTTGGATGGCCCAGACCGTCATGATTATCTTCCAACCAACCCGAATAGAAAGGAGTACAACTAACATGATATCTGTATGGCTGAATGGTGTCTTTCCCCATTACGATCTTGCAGTGCCACATATGCTGGGTTTGGCACTTGTAGGGACTATCATCATTTTGGAAATCAGCTCTGAAATGACTCATCTTGTCGACCCTAGGTATGATTTGCTTCCTACCAGCTTGCCTCATAACTCGAAGGTAATGTAAGAATATGTTCCTCTTAGACCAATCTGTATCAGGAAAGGTGCATCTCTGGATCGAGCGATGAACTCCTCGGTCGGAAACCACTCGAACATCCATTGAACTTGCTCTTCAGTCAGATTATCAAAGAGCTCGACCTATCCTTTGGCATTCTCAGGCTGAGCGAACATGTCGGGGATGTAATTCATTTGCTTTGGATAGTGGAAAGAGATGTGTTCATCCCAGTCCCTTCGTTGAATTCCTTGTCGGTATTCGCCCTTTTGGAGATGTTCCATGAGCCAGAGTTGAAGTAGTAGATTACAGTTTTCGAAGTGCTTTGCTCCTCGTTGACACTTCTCTAAGGCTCGGTATATGTCTGCAATGATCATAGGTACAATGCTGAATGTATGCCCATCAATCCCTTCCATTAGGGTTTTGGTTACCATGGCCATCCTGGTATGGATTTTCCCTTTCTTCGTTAGAAACACGATCAGACCTAGGAAACAAAACATGAAGACGAACACCCTACGATGAATATGTCCCAAGGACGTGATGGCAAACTCGTCAGAGTAGGTACGGTAGGATTTGTTGTGACCGTACCTTTCATACAAGTAGTCAAAAGGGATGTACAATTCTTTCAGGCATGTCAATTCTGCATTCTTGTTCAAACCCATTATTTTAAGGAAACCCTTGCCTTTGTGGTTCTCAGGCATTAGCAAACCTGGAGTTTGCAACACTAGACCGGCTAGTCCCCCAATCTCTTCTAGCAATGGTATGATTTCAATGTCCCCAAAGCAGAACACAACCCTTTCACAATCCTAGAACAACGTAGCAGCTTCTATGATCATGTTGTTAGGTTGGACCCCCAGGAGGGATGGTAAATTACCCAAATATTTTCTGACGAGGGTTTGGTCACTAGAGTGTAGATCTCTCCACCAGCTTAGCAATCTTGGGTGGATATTGGTGACCATGCCGAATCTGGGACTTCGTGCCTCATATTTCTGCAAGACAAATATGGTTAGGCCCTTACACCCACCAGACTCGACTATTTAACATCAACAATTAGCACGAAGCATTTAATTCTCCAAATAAATGCACAGAATATGACAACGTCCGTTTGGGTTTAGGGAAACCCAGTGGACTTTTGGACAAGGCTATCTTAAAGGGTCATTATGTAGACAACATAACTGACCCGACTAGGTTTGACCATGATGCATGCACGATTTAAACAGAGTAAGGTTTCTATGGGGTTTTAGACTGGTACCCTTGAGCGGACAACTCAAGGGGGAAGGCACGGAACCGTCGACTGCACCGCTGATCGACTAGTTTTACCGCAAATATGTCTTTCCGAATTTAGGGGGTAATGATATAGGAAGAGCGCAACCACTCATCAAGCGTTGCTATGGTATTTGTTTGGCACGAGTGGAGTATGATGTTGAGTAGGATTATGCAATAATTAAAAGCAAACTGACATGTATTAGCACATTAAGAAAGCAATAAATACAACAGTTTTATAATTTAAAATGGCAATAAAGGAAAGAAACAAAGAAGATATGCCAGTTTGCAGTTTGAAGAAGAAATTAAATGTTTAAAGAAATTAACAAGTAATTGCACATAGGGAGGTACAAATTCATAAGAACAATCTGAAATGGTAAAAGCCTAAAAATCCCCAGCAGAGTCGTCATGCTGTCGCGCCCCCTTTTTTCCTCTTCACATTGAAAAATCGGGTTTATGACATTTGGTATGGGACAACTTATTCCTTTTTGGAACGGGGCTTGAATTTTTGAAGAGTCTTCACCTAATGATTTAAGGTGCATTAGGATACCTATAGGGTTCATTTCTAACTATGTTTGGTAACCAAATATAGGGTAAGGGATTAAAATTATCCCAAGGGGAAGGTGTTAGGCACCCCACAAGATCTACTAGTGTGGTTCCCGGCCACACGGTTTTTATGAATTTGTACAAATAGACAAGTATTTGCTTAAATAGAGGGGATTTAAGTTTAAACACACAAAAGTTTGAAAACAATTATTGAAAGGCTAAATTTTAAAAAGAGTTACAATCTAAAGCAAGCTTATGAATGTAAGAAAAGGGAGAAGGGAATGTCATAGGTTTGTTTGTAATATAGATCACATCGATGCAATACCCGGTATAACACTCCTCAAAAGAGGGGCTACACGTGGTATTAGTGCACCGGTCATCATATCTATATCTACCCCTTTCCACCCCGTAAAGGTAATTAGAGTGATGATTGGTCTCGACTCTAATTGCATGCTGCTACCCGTCCATTCCTATCATTCCCGGAGGAATTTTAGGATTCCTATTCCTAAAAGAAGGAGGTTCTAGGCAGACCTCAGGTTTAAAGGTAAAAATGCTAAAGTGACATACAAAACATATAAGGAAACATGTAAGCAGATAGAAGGCTCAGTTATACCTCCAAAGTTAATGCACATAAACAACATGACTTATACACAGTTAAGGTCCGAATTTAAAATCCTAAAGCAGTGTGTTTAAGTTGTTGAAGCAGAACCAAATTTATTACATGACTTAGATAAGAAGTCTGAATCAGGTCTGCCTGCTGGTTGTAGCAGTAAGTAATTAAAACAAAAGCATTTCAATTTTATTCGAATTATTACCTAAGGCTTGCCTACGCATAATGGTGATGTCTTATGAGCATGATATCTATATTGATTAGGAATGCAGTAAAACAGTGACCAATTTTAAACGGACAACTTGAGATCTTATAGGCATGCTTGCTAATGGTATTAATTTAAGGCAGTGTTTGAAGACTTATTAAAGAAGCGACAAATTAATTGACTAATCCAATTCAGAATAAACAACGTGAATTAAACTGCTTCTCCAACTAAACTGGTTTTGAGTTCTATAGGCATGATTTCTATTTTAGCTGATTTTAATTCCTACAGTCATGGTATCTAAGTATTAAAAGCTGACTTTGGACTTATAGGCATGATTTCTAGGGAGACGCATTTGAATACACGTTGTAATGAAAACTGAACTTCAATAATTTTTACCCTATAGGCATGACATCTATTTATAAAGCTGATTTTAACCCTATAGGCATGATCTCTATTATTAAAGCTATTTAGATCCTATAGACATGGTTTCTAATTATGTGAAAGTAAAGCACGCAGAATTTATTTTAAACCAAAGTAGACCCTATAGGCATATTATCTAACATATCATATTTTTTGAATCAAAATAGACCATATAGGCAAGGTATCTACCCAATTTACCCGTAATACACAACTACCCGCCCTTTTTCACTAATCACCCTAATATTTATTTACAAATTATTACAGACCAAATGATTTAATTGCAAAAATAAGAAGTTACAACCATAGGAAGCCTGATTCTGACTTCCTCTCTGAGTTATGGAATAAACCACCTCAAATGCCAATGTTGTTCCAAAACCTTCTCATGTATGGGTGTGTCAGAGTTCCATAAGGACCTCAAGGGATCCCGGGCAGTGCTCACACCCAAATTTGCATAACCAAATAGAGTAAGTGTAGTGTGGAAAAGTCAGCCCTTATGTGTCCAGGTTCAGAGGGAGCTCAAGGGTCCCAAAGCAAGGCTCACACAAGAGGGGCAGAACCTAGATTCTAAGAGTATAGTGAAAGTGCAGAACACATGTTAAAAGGGATTTGTTTAAAAAGGTGGATTGATAGTCCATTTTGAAAGCAATCAGTAACAGGGGTGGTTGAAATCAGTTGTAGTAGTAAATAAAACTCAAAGCTCCCAAGATGGGATCACATGCAGAATCAGTAGTCACATAAAGGGTCAAAGGTTTTGGGATACACAAGCATTTGTTTGTAAACACATAACCCCAGTGGGGGTATGGTTTATGCACAGCAATAGCTGATGCTGGCATAATCACAAACCAGCAAGAAAAACATAAACACATGAAAGGGATAGGGGTTTGGGATTCATAGGATAGTAAGTACAAAGTAAGTGATTGACAGGGCATGCTTGGAAACACACATAAGGGAATGCATAAATCTAAAGGGAAAGGGGAACATTATAACATGCTGATAATGTAACTTAACATAAACACAAGCAGAAATAGACCAAAAATGAGGGAACTGAAACAAATGAAGAAACATACTGTTGTTGAAGCTTTGAAATTAACTAGGACATACCAGTTGAGAAAGCAAAGTGCAGAGAGATAAGGCAAATAGGATTCCACATTCTAGCCTTGGCTTTCAGCCGGCTAGACAAAGCAGTAGCACAAGTAGTAGTAAAGAAAGAGAGAGTTTTTGAGTGTGTAAGTGTGTGTTCTGAACTCAGTTGTTCGTCTATTTAAAGAAAAGAGGGTAGGGTATTTATATCTTTGAAAATGAGTAGAAAAAATAAGGTAAAAAGTAAAGTTTTAACACAAATATGGAAATAATCATAATCAGAATCAATCAATACAAGTACTTCTCTTTAATCAGGGAATTACAGCTTGAACGGATACTAACAGGGTCAAATAAAGGAAAGAAATCAGTTTTAGACAGATTGATTCTTGCCATATAAGGGGGTAGTAAAAGTATAGGGTAAATATTTGAGTCTAAGTACAGAATATACTTAATTGGGGAAAGGATTCAGCGAGGTGGAATATCAAAGTAAATAAAGGACGGAATCAATCAATTTAAACAAATAAGTAAAATTAAGGTTTATAAGAAAACATTTGCAATCAATCGTAACATTGAGGAAATCAAGTTCAATCAAGAAACAATCATGATTCTACATTTTGCCATATAAATAGAGAAGAATGAACACGAGTATCAGGCATGCAAGGCCAATCGTATTTCCAAAAGAAGTAACACAAACATACAGTGGTAGCAGGAGTAAGCTAGGATTCAGTAGTAAAAGAAACCTACTCGAAGCACAGTAGTCAACAAAGTCAAGTAGTCACATAGAATCAAAAGTGAAGACACATAGTAACAGGTAAAGGAGATCAACACATAGAAACAAGAAAAGTCTTTAAACTCATAGCAATAAGTGAAGAAAAGATTTATAAGGAGTTAGGGTTTTGATAGAGCCGAGTTAAAAGGTAAGAATTTTAGAATCATTCAAGCTAAACAAAGAAGAGGATCTAAACACAAGGAACTCAATCGAAATCAGTATACATACAAGACAAACAAAGGCAGTCTCAGAACTCGAATAAAACCAAAAACACCTAGGGGTTTAACACGATGAAGCAAGTAGAAGAAAATCATAAGCAAATCGTTTGAACATAGTAAAATCATAAAACAACACTAAAATCAGAGAAGAGATCTTTTAAGAAACCCTAATTTTTGAAAACGGAGAGTCGCTTTGAAAAAATCGGAAATCTTTTGAGGAAAACACTTAAGAGGTTCATAGCATACACAGATCTAAGGTAGATCTAGAAGAAAATTGAAAGATCTTAAAGGTTAGGGTTTCAGAGAACCCAGAAAAGGTGAGAAAGACCTTGAAAAGTTACCGATCTAGCCGGAAAAGTCAAGGATCTGACTCGAACGACCATGGATGGCCGGAAAAAGACCAGAAGTAGAGGTTGAGCAAGGACTGGACCAGATTAAAAGGGGTAGGTGGGGATCCGGGGTTGGGTTGATTTTAAAAGGGTTAGGGTCGGGTAAAATTAAAAATTGAGCTGGGGAATTGGGTTTGATTTGGGGTTAGATTTGAGAGCCAATTTGGGCTGAAATTTAAATAGCAACGTTTTCCCCTTTTTAATTTATAAAAATAGTAAATGATTTCTGAAAACTAAATTAAAAGATCCAAAAAGATTTATAACACATAATTAACAATTTAAAAATACAAGACATAATTCTATGAATATAAGACACAATTAAACCTTAAAATAGCTAATATTGCAATTATGTACAATTTAGCTTTAAAAAATACTAAATAAAATTATAATAATATGTACAAATTATTTTAGCCATATTTTGGCATAAATATAAAAATATAATAAATGAAGCATCAAAAATACTAGTTTTGGAAATGATTATTGGGATTTTATGGATAAAAAAGGGGGAAATAAATCAATAAGAACCTTTAAAATTGTGGAAAATAATTAAATCATTGGACATGCTTATATATACATATATATTCTATTTTGAAGGTATTTTGCATATTAAAATATATAGGGAAAATTGGGTATCAACAGGTGACCTACAAGCTCGCATTGCTACCTAGTTTATCAGCAGTCCATTCTGGTGTTTCATGTGTCCATGCTCCAAAAGTATGACGATGATCCGTCCCATGTGTTAGATTTCAACTCAGTCCAATTGGACAAGAATTTGACTCATGAGGAGGATCCAATGGCTATTTTAGCCCGGCAGGTCCGATAGTTGAGGTCTAAGAGTTATCCTTCAGTTCAAGTGCAGTAGAGAGGTCAGTCGGTCGAGGTAGCCACTGGGAGTCCGAGTAGGCATGCGGAGCAGATATCCACACCTTTTTACTCGTCCATGTACTTTTCTATGTCCGTTCGAGGACGAACGTTTGTTTTAGAGGTAGAGAATGTGATGACCCGATAGGTCATTTAGGGCTTTAACCCTTAATTCTGTGTTCCAAAACCGCAAATAGCTCATTTTAACCTTCCTCGATTTGCATGCACAGTCCGTGTCTTTTTTCGAAAGACGTTTATGTGAAAAATTGATTAAAATGTGAATTCGTGTCTTAAAAATTTATTTGAATTTACTTCGGTTAACATTTTGAGAAAACGGACCCGAATCCGTATTTTAACGGTCCTATTGGGTCCGTATCATGATTAGGGACTTGGGCATATGCCCGGAATCAAATTCGGAAGTCCCTAGCTCGAGTTATTGCAATTTGTTGAAAATTTAAAGTTTAAAGGTTTAAAGAATTGATGAATTTGACCGATGTTTGACTTTATTGATACCTGGTCCGAATTTTTGTTTCGAAACTTGGTATAGGTCCATTACCGTATTCGTGACTTGTGTGCAAATTTTAGTGAAAATGGAAGTAATTTGACGTGATTCGGATGTCCGGTTGAAAAATTATAAGTTCTTAAGTTTTATTAAAAATTTCATTCGTTTTGGTGTCCGATTTGTAGTTCTAGGTGTTATTTTGGTGTTTTGATCGCGTGAGTGAGTTCGTAAAACTTTTTGGACTTGTGTGCATATTTGGTTTGGAGCTAGGCTACGGATGGTTTGAACTTAGAAAATTCTAGTTTCCTTTAGCTGATGTCGTCGCCTGGTGTTTCCTTCTTCGCGATGGCAAAAGTACTCATGCGATCGTGAATTGTAATCTAGGCTGGGGAGGGAAATTACCCTACACGAATGCAAGGTTTTGTATGCCAATGCGGAGCAGTGGAGGGGGGGCTTCCCTTTGCAAATCCGTCCACACCAACGCGAACGCATAACTTTGAGAGGCGAGGGCAGGTAGTTGAGGTTACTCTACGCGAACGCGAGCCTAGGCTCGCAAACGGGGAGGTGAGGCGGGCTAAACCTTAGCGAATGCGTGGAGTTACTCGTGATTGCGTAATCCAGATAGGCAATGCTCTTCGCGAACATGTCAGGTTTCATGCGATCGTGATGAACACCTGACGCCTAGTGATTTAAATGTTTCAAAAACAGGATTTCACCCATTTTTCATAACCTTTCCATTAGAGCTTGGCATAGAGGAGATTTTGAAGGGAAAACACATCACCGATTCATAGGTTTGTACATTGCAACTCATTTTCTTCCATTTCTAACATCATCGATTAATTTTTAGTCTTAATCTTTGTTCTCCCATGGTAGAAAGCTAGGGATTTAGGAAGAATTGAGGTCTTTTGTAAATTCGGGATTTAGACCTCAGTTTGGGGTCGGATTTCGAAACTAATTACATAATCGGGCTTGAGTTTGAATAGGTAAATGGATTTTGTCTGAACCTCAGGTTTTGACCAAGCGAGCTCGGGGTTGACTTTTTTGATTTTTTGGAATAAGTGTAAAAATCCTATCTTTATGTATTTTAATTGATTCCCTTAGAATTATTCGACATTATCAAGTCAATTGTGGTTAGATATGAGTGGTTTGGTGGCAAATTCTTGAGGAAAAGCCATGGTAGAGCTCTGAGTTGATTGCGGAGTGAGGTAAGTATCGGGTTTAAACTTGATTTGAGGGAATTAGGAAACCTTGAATTATGTGCTATGTGAAATTCATATGTGCGGCGTATATAAGAAGTGACGAGTGCTTATACGCTGCCGAAATACTTGTTTCCCTGATTTTCCGCATTTCATTAATTATGATCTTCCATGCCTTAATTGTTACGTGCTTTAAATGCTTTCCACGCCTTTATTTGCTTCTTGTCACTTATTATTCTCGCGTTAAAAATGTTAGATTTCCCCATGCTTTCATGACTTACTGTCATTGGCCTTAAATGACTTACTTCTACCCTTAGTTGTCACGTATTGTATCGTCTTGCTTTTTAGTATTTATTATAGTGGATTCTTAACTTGAGACGAGATTTCCTTTTTGTTTCAGTTTCATATCCATTGCTCGTACATGGATCTTATGATTTATATTGTTAAATTAAATGCACTTATTAATTTATTCATACTATACGGTGGGATCAGGTTGTACGCTGCAACAGGTGGAATATGGATAGTTTGACATGGTGGAATAAGGGTGAATTTATATTGATACGGTGGGATCGGATTGCATGCTGCAATGGGTGAAATAAGGGTGGATTGATGCAGGGAAATAAGGGTCAATTATGATACTGATTCTGATTATATGGTAGGACCGGGTTGCACGCTGCAACATATATTTATTAATTATTGTTGATATTATTACGGTGGAATAAAAAAGGATTTTGTTGTACGGTGGGAACGCGTTGTGTGGCCGCAATAGTCTATGTGGTTCTATTTACTTATCGTGTTGTGTTAGCTTCGGTATTTTCACATGAGACTAAGGATTAGTATTTCCGACATTTACTAGTTTTCTTTCAGAGGTTGAGTTATTTTCATGTATTAACTGCTTTAATTCGTCCATGCTTGCCCTAGCCTCGTCACTACGCTGTCGAGGTTAGGCTTAGAAATTACAGAGTACATAGGGTCGGTTGTACTCATACTATACTCTGCACTTCTTGTGCAGATTTTGAAGTTGGTCCCAGCGGCGGTTCATAGATTGCTCGGCGATTGAGTGGAGACTTGAGGTACAACTATCTGGCATCCACAGTCCCCAAAGTCCCCTTCTGTTATCTTTAGCTGTGTATTTTCTTTCAGACAGCTTTATAGTTTTGTTCTTCAGACCTTTACGTGTACTATTCTAGAAACTCGTGCACTTGTGACGCTAGGTCTAGGGTGGTATTAGATATTTCAGTTGATATGACTTCCGCACTTTATCTTAGATTTATTGCAATTATTTCAGCTTCTTTATTATCATTTAATTTGAACTTTTAAAAATGGATAAATTATTCTAACGTTGATTTTCCCAGCAAGTGTTATGTTAGGCGCCATCACAATTCCGAGGGTTTGATTTTCGGGTCGTGACATATTGTTATTTATTGCTATTAAATTCTCCATTATTGCTCATACTTCTTAGAATAATTATTTTACGCTGCTATCAATCCACCATCGGCTCTATTTGATATTAGTCGCGTTTTCGGAGCCCACATCTAGAAATATTATTATTAACTTGATTTAACCCATTATTACATAAATTTAATTATCTGAACCAAAAATTATATTTTTTGATCAAACACAATTGTGTTGGATGCTGAAATAAATATATAACCGACGTAACTGATCTACACGCCGCCATGCCCAAGCTCGGAAGAGAGTTTTTAGAGAGTTACTTACCAAACCATAGCACATGCATACGCAAGAGTTCAATCCTAGTTCTACGTTCATGAGGACCCATAAATTATAATTAATACTTATAGTGGTGGCAAAATAGTTAAAAGAAAATAGTCATCCACCGATATTATTTATTAAAAAATGGGTTGCATAATGAACTTTTTAAAAACGAGTCAAATTTAGATAAGATCCACTTGAAAAATGTATAACTAATGAGTTTTTTTTTACATTTGTAAAGCCTCAAATTGGAGGTTTCTCAAGTTTGGGACACCAGAAATTTTCTCAATAGTGATAATATTCAATAAGTCATAGGTAATATGGATATCCACATTATCCGTCAGTTAACCTGTTTTTATCCATATTAAATATGGGTCGGACAGGATAATTTATCCGTTTTTACATTACCCTTTTCAACCCACCCATATTTGATCCGACCATCCCGTTTGCCATCCCTAAATATAGCTACAAATTATATCCCAGAGAATCAAGTAGAAGCCATAAAGTTACCAATGTAGCAATAGGAAAAATCATAACCTAAATTAATTCTCATCGTTCAGTTAATGACATATATTTGATTCTTTCATTAGTTGATTAGTTAATTTGTTATTTAATTCATTCACTCCTTATTCATTTTTTGGTTTTGGAGAATAAAGTGATAATCTTATTAGAAGTTGTAGAGAGGGAAGACTGTTATGCTATAAATAGATGCTTCAGAACAAGAGTCATTTTAGCGCGCGCTGTCAAGAGCAAGAAGACGTTTCGCGTCGTTTGAACAAATATTTTGCGGTTTAATTTGTGCTATGCACGGGATCCACATTGAACCCTTACTTGTTTACTCTAGTTGTGGATAAACTAACCAACAATACAGTACAATACAGAGGCGGACCCAAAATTTGAGTGCAACGTAGCACACCGTCTTTAGATATGCCAATTATCAGCGACAAATTTGAACGTGGAAATCTTTAAAAACTTTACCATGAGGCCTTTTGTGACTTTGGGGGCACCAATAAAATATTTAAGGGGGTTCCCCATGTATATTCCTATACACACAAAATATATATACAGTGACTTTGCCGGGGCCAACGGGTTCCGATGCCCTATCCACAACATAACTCCGCCCCTGGTACAAGATGTGGTCCTAAGTGTATGCCATTTAGGAGGAAATGACACTAGGTAGCCACTTTTAAGTATGTTGTTTAGAATATGTCCATAGTTTACAATGTATTTAAAGATTAGCCAATTTCGCTCAAACTTCAGGACATGGCGTCCTAGAGTTTAAACCCCAAAGTTCAAATTTCAGGACATCGTGTCCTAAAGTTTGAAAATGTGTTAAGAAGTTCAAATCTTATGTCTTGAATTTTAAATTAGTACTATTTCAAATTAGCAGTTTAAAAATTCAGGACACTAATCCTAAATTTTCAAATTCTGGAAACTTAATCCTTAAGTTTGGGTGAATTGACTATTCTTTAAATACATTATAAATTATGGATATATTTTAAATAGCGAGCTTAAAAGTGGTTATTGTTGCACTTCGCCCGTCATTTAGTGATGATATTGTGCTAATTGACAAAGCTAGCGTTGGTGTCCCAAAGGGCTTGAGGATAAGTAGAAGTATGAGCGAATACAGGTTTAGTCAGCATGAGAGGAGCGAAATCGATGTAATACTAAATGGGATTTCGGTGCCCAAATGCAATTAGATATCTAGGCCCATTTTTTTAAGAGAATGAAATGACAGAGATAAAATATTACTCATAGGATTAAAACTGGATTGTTGAAATGGAGAAATGCTAGCGAAATTTTATGTGATATATAGAAGGATGCCTATCAAAGTAAAAGGCGAGTTCTGCAGAATAGCTATACGACCGAAAATGTTATATGATAGTCAATGTTAGGCTGCGAAAGCCCAACATATCCACAAGATGAGTGTTGCAGAGATGCCGATGCTAAGATAGACGTGTACTCATACAAAACTAGATAAAATTAAAAATGAGCACGTTAGCCAAAAGTTGCAAGTAGCATATATTGAGGATAAAATGAGAGAAGGTTGCTTGAGATGGTTTGGTCATATCTTGCGTCGACCTATAAATGCACTGGTCCACAAGTGTAAAACTATAGTGAGCGAAAGTGTTTATATAAAATAACTACTAGACCATCATTAGTAACTGTAAATGCAAGAAATTATTGCTATCTCTTGTTGCGAAGTCTGCAATAAAATCCATTTGTGTTTTAAATAATATGTATATTGGTTGCCGATTAATCAGGTCTTATATTTTCATTTTAAATGGAACCCACCTGTCAAGATGCATATTTAGGATTTTAAGAAGATGAGTGTAACATAACGAAGACGTAGATCCAAAATTTAAATTTGACGGGTTAAACTTATTGCTTCTTACCACGAACTCATTAGACTTTTGTAGTTATAGATTCAATTTTTCTTTTCTTTCTAATTTCAGAAATTTTTTATATATGTAACTATACTCCATATTAAAAATATTAGGACCAGTTGAATTCACTAACTATATGATACATCTTCAACTGTTGCTAATTTTAATATATAGACATTGTATACGGTCAAAATCGGGCTAGCCTAGAACGATGCAACCCAAGGTTCGATCCCATGTTATATTGGACCACGGTATAAAGTTAGATTGTCAAGCTCGAGACCTAGAGACCGATCGAGATCAAGGTCGGTCAAGATTGAAACCAGGCAGGATAGAGATCAAACAAGATCGAGGGAAGTTTACCGAGCCAAATAACGGAAAGCAAAATATTCGTACCAAGAAAAGGCCAATTAATTAGTTAATCACGGGATTTCTTATTGTATTTAGATTTGTATCAAATGTCGGACTCCCCTACTATATAAAGGGGGCCTGATCATTTGTAAAAGGCATGATATTCACGCAATAAAAAGCATTATACTGCCTTTCTCTTAAGCTCTCAATACTCTGTTACTTTATTCATACTTTCTAGTGAATTACTCATTAGATTCGAGGGCGATCTAGCTCGAGGGCCAAAGCTATACATGTCCTTTGGTTTGCTTTAATTTTTATTTTTAGTTAATTTTAACATCAATTTACGTATCTTTTTATTTTGTGCCAGGTTATATCGTGTATTCTTAAAACTGCGTATAAATTTAATTGTCATCCGTTTTTAGGATAAACAGTTTGCGCTCACCATGGGGCTAAGGATAATAGTGGTTGCATGGTACAAACTTTCGTAATACACACTATTTTACACTTGTTCTTTTAAGTATCTTTGATTACGGGATTAAAAAATATCAAACTCTCAGTCAGCACCTCAACACATTGACAATGATCTCAGCCATCACGGCGAAAATAAGAATGTTGCACCAGGAAATGTTGTACCCCCTGCTGGCCTCGATGGAATTCTAGTTTTAGATCTGATCAACGTGAGTTCGCATGTAGCCATCAACGGAAATTTGGTCATCGATCCCGAAAGCAGTTTTCGCGGGGGTACCCGATCAACTATTCAAAACACACATGGCGTTAAATATGGCGGGATCAGCCTACGGGTGATCTTCGAAATGTTGCAGACCTGACAGGCAGCAATAGCCTAGCTCCAAAATCAGAATTACACACCGAGCAGGGTCGAACTCGAGCCATCCCAGAAAGTCATACACAGGGTCAAATCGGCCTCGAGGAAATCGAATGAGAAGGATTCGGAGGCCAATCCAACTATCATAAAGATGCTCGAAGAATTGACAAAGCGAATTGAGATAGGGGAAAAGAAGATCGAGGAAAAAGATAAGAAGGTAGAAATCTATAACTCCAGGGTCGACAAAATCCATTGAGCACCACCGATATTGAGAGGACTAAATTCCAAAAAGTTTGTACAAAAGCCTTTCCCCCCAAGTGCGGCCCCGAAGCCAATCCCCAAGAAGTTTCGTATGCCCGAGATTCCTAAGTATAATGGGACGACTGATCTAAACGAACACATCACCTCATACATATGTGCTATCAAAGGAAATGGCTTGGAAGATGACGAGATTCAATCCGTCTTGCTGAAGAAATTCAGGGAGACTCTATCAAAGGGTGATATGATATGGTATCATAATTTACCTCCTAATTCTATTGACTCGTTTGCCATGCTTGCAGATTCTTTTGTAAAGGCATACGCCGGGGCCATCAAGGTCGCAACCAAGAAGTCAGACCTTTTCATGGTAAGGTAAAAAGACAACGAGATGCTCAGGGAATTCGTATCTAGATTCCAAATGGAACAGATGGATTTTCCACCGGTCACCGACGATTGGGTTGTTCAAACTTTCACTCAAGGTCTCAACCTTTGAAGTTCAGTGGATTCACAACAGTTGAAGCAAAATTTGACCGAATACCCAACTGTCACTTGGGCCGATGTGCATAATCGGTACCAGTCGAAGATCAGGGTCGAAGATGATCAACTGGAAGCTCCTTCTAGGTCCGTTTGTCCTACCAGGCCCGTATATAGAATCAAGAGAGATACGACCGAAAACTAAGGTCGAATAGAGATCGGTATCAACATAATGGAGACCATAGAGGCAGCAGATCTGGATGAAATCCTACACGAAATGAGAGGAGAAATGATCGAGGTCAAAGTTAACGGGGACTTATGAGTAAAAATAGCTTTGATAAACCTATCGATCCCAAAGAAGCACCACGATTGTCAGAGTAAAACGTTAATGTGGACGTAGCTGCCATCGTATCGGCCATTCGACGTATCAAAGATACCAAGTGGCCTCGACCTTTGCAAATTGATCCAACACAAAGGGATCCCAACCAAATATGCAAATATCATGGCACACATGGCTATAGGACGGAGGATTGTCGGCAGCTAAGGGATGAAGTAGCTCGTTTGTTCAATGACGGTCTTCTTCGAGAATTTCTAAGTGACCGAGCTAAGAACCACTTCAAAAATAGAGATTCTAACAAAAAAACACAGACAAGATGAACCCCAGCACATCATCCATATGATCATCAGAGGGGTCGATATTCCCCAAGGTCCGATGATGAAATAGACCAAGAGAAAAACGGACCCGAGACTACTTACTAGAGGGGACTTTATCTTTCAACGACAAAGACGCATAAGGAATCATGCAACCTCATAATGACGCACTGGTAATATTTGTACTTATGAATAAAATTAGAGTTAAACATTTGCTAATTGATCCAGGTAGCTCGGCCAACATCATACGATCGAGGGTCGTAGAACAACTCAACCTGTAAGACCAGATCGTACCAGCGGCTCGAGTATTGAATGAATTCAACATGGCTTGCAAAACAACTAAGGGAGAAATAACATTACCGGTGAATGTTGCCTGTACCATCCAAGAAACCAATTTCTATATAATCAAAAGGGACATGCGATACAATGCCTTGTTTGGAAGACCATGGATCCGTAATATGAGGTTTGTGCCTTCAACCTCCACCAGGTATTAAAATTTCCAACACCGGAGGGGATAAAGACAGTTTACGGGGAACAACCTAGTACAAAGGAGATGTTTGCAGTCGATGAAGTAATTCCGATATTAGCACTCTCATCGACAAAGGACTCATGTTCGGAAGCAAAAAAGAGAGCCAAATAGTAATTATCGGTGCTAGCTTTGACCCAATCGGACGAAGAAAAGACTAAAGAAGATGATGACTTCGAGGTTCCTTGATCTTTTATCGCCCCCGATAATTCCGACTCTACCAAGTCAATGGTCGAAGAACTGGAGTAGGTCATGTTGATCGAATATCTGCCCGAACGAAAGGTATACCTAGGCACGAGGCTAGCCCCGGAGCTCAGGGGAAAACTTATTCAATTCCTTAAAACTAACATGGATTGCTTTGCTTGTTCCCATCTCGATATGACAGGGATCCCACCAAAAATCACCACACATAAAGTAAGCCGAAACCCGAAGTCCCACCCGGTGAAGCAAAAAAGAAGACCCCAATCCGAGGTCAAACACGCTTTCATCAAAGACGAGGTAACCAAATTTCTCAAAATAGGGTCTATTCGGGAAGTAAAATATCCTGAATAGTTAGCAAACGTAGTATTAGTCCCTAAGAAGGGGAACAAACTTAGAATGTGTGTATATTACAAAGACCTAAATAAAGCATGCCCCAAGGATTCTTTTCCTTTGCCTAATATCAATCGCATGATTGATGCCATGACCGATCACGAAATCCTTAGTTTTCTCGATGCCTATTGCAGATACAACCAAATACAGATGAACCCGAAATATCAAGAAAATACCTCGTTCATCACTAAGTATGGCACCTACTGCTATAATGTAATTCCATTTGGATTGAAAAATGCTGGTGCAACTTATCAACGCCTAGTAAATTGAATGTTCGAAGAACAAGTAAGGAAATCTATGAAAGTTTACATTGATGACATGTTAGTTAAGTCCCTTCGAGAAACGGACCATTTGAAGCATTTGCAGGAAACTTTTAGTATACTGAAGAAATACTACATGAAGCTCAACCTAGAAAAATATGCATTCGGGGTCGGCTCTAGCAAATTTCTCGGCTTCATGGTATCCAACCGAGGAATTGAGATCAACCCCTACAAAATCAAAGCTATCGAGCACATCACGGTGGTAGTAGACAATGTAAAGGTCGTGCAGAGGTTAACAGGGCACATATCCACCCAGATGCGATTCATCTCGAGATCCTCCGATAAGAGCAATTGATTCTTTTCGTTGCTGAAGAAGAAGAAGAAGAACAACTTCACATGGACTCTGGAATGCTAACAAGCCTTGGAGGAGCTTAAATGGTACTTGTCGAGCCCACTACTTCTTCACATGCCGAGGGCAGGCGAACACCTTTACTTATATCTGGCAGTGTCGGAGATAGCAGTAAGTAGAGTCCTAGTCCGAGAAGAACAAGGTACACAATTTCTTGTCTATTATGCCAGTCGAACCCTAGGTGAGGCCGAAACTAGGTATCCTCATCTAGAAAAATTAGTGCTCGCTTTGATAAGAGCCTCTAAGAAACTAAAACCATACTTCCAATATCATCCCATATGTATGGTAACAACTTATCCTCTTCGAAATAATTTGCATAACCCCGAGATTTCGGGATGATTGGCCAAATGGGCTATAGAAATCAACGCGTACTATATTGAGTATCAACCCCGAACAACCATCAAGTCTCAAATCTTGGCAGACTTTGTGGTTGACTTCACGTCGGACCTAGTACCCGAGGTTGAAGGAGAACTATTAGTCAGCTTGGGAACATCTTCGGGAATATAGGCCCTCTTTACGGATGGTGCCTCAAACGTAAAAGGGTCCAGACTTGGCATTGTACTGAAGCCTCCCATAGGTAATATAGTTAGATAATCTATTAGAACTGTAAAATTGACTAACAGCAAAGCCGAGTATGAGGCCATGATTGCAGGTCTCGAACTAGCCAAAGGCTTGGGAGCAAAGGTGATCGAGGCTAAATGTGACTCCCTACTGGTGGTAAACCAAGTAAATTGAACATTTGAGGTCAGGGATGAATGAATGTGAAGGTACTTGGACAAGCTACAGTAACGTTGCATCATTCCAAAGAATGGACTTTGCATCACATGCCCCGAGATCAAAACAGCGAAGCCGATGTCCTCACAAACTTAGAGTCATCGACCAAAGACAACAAGCTCAACTCGGGGGCGGTCATACAGCTTATGAGATTGCTAGTAGAAGAAGGTCACGCCGAAATAAACTCTACAAGCTTGACTTGGGATTGGAGAAATAAATACATAGAATATTTGAAGACCAGGAAACTTCCTTCAGATCCAAAGGAATCGAGGGCCCTGCGCACAAAGGCAGCCCGATTTAGCTTATCCAAAGATGGAACCTTACTCATGAGGACGTTCGACGGTCCGCTAGCAATAAGTTTGGGACCAGGAGATACCGAGTATGTTTTGAGGGAAGTCCACGAAGGCACATACAGAAACCACTCAAGCGCCGAATCACTGGTTCAGAAGGTAATTATAGCCGGCTATTACTGGGTCGATATGGAAAAAGATGCGAAGGAGTTTGTGCAAAAGTGTGATAAGTGTCAAAGGCATGCTTCGATGATTCATCAACTCGGGGAGCTACTGCATTCGGTCTTATTACCATGGCAGTTCATGAAGTGGGAGATGTCCATCGTCGGCCCTCTTCCATCGGCACCAGGTAAGGTTCAATTTGTTTTATTTATGACTGACTATTTCTCTAAGCGGGTTTTAGCACAGGCCTACCAAAAGATCAGGGAGAAGGAAGTCACCGACTTCATTTGGGACCACATCATATGCCGATTTGGAATACCATCCGAAATTGCATGTGACAATGGAAAACATTTTATCGGCAGTAAGGTGACCAAATATCCCAAAGACCATAAGATTAAAAGGATCTTATCAACACCTTATCACCCTAGTGGGAATCGGCAAGCCGAATCGACAAAAAAACCTTAATACAAAACCTCAAGAAAAGGTTGACCGATGCCAAAGGAAATGGAGAGAAATACTGCCTAAAGTCCTTTGTGCATATCGCACAACTTTGAAGTCCAGCATCAGGTCTACCTCGTTCTTTTTTGTTTATGGCGTCGAAGCTTTAATAGCGGTCGAAGTCAGGGAGCCGAGCATCTGATTCCGATATGCGACGAAGGAATCGAATGACGAGGCCATGAATACAAGCCTGGAGCTATTGGATAAATGGCGTGAAGCTGCCTTTGTTCAGTTGGCTTCCCAGAAACAACGGATCAAAATGTATTACAATCGAAGGGCCAATCTTCGGTATTTTAATGTTGGGGACTTGGTACTAAGAAAAGTCACCCTCAACACCCGAAATTCGAATGAAGGGAAATTGGGCTCAAGCTGGGAAAGACCGTACAAGATTCTTGAAGTCACCGAAAAGGATCCTACAAGCTCGGAACAATGAATGGGGAACAAAAACTATCGAGCAATTGGAACGTATCTCACCTAAAACGATATTACTGCTAAGGTGCGACCCTTTTTTATTTCCTTTTGTTTTAAACTAACACTTGTAGGTGGTCAATGAGAAATAGCGATGGATTTATGGGCATGAAGCCTTTAGGTTTGAAAGCACGTGTTGCACTCTTTTTTTCTTAGACTGGTTTTATCCCAAATGGGTTTTCAGGCGAGGTTTTAAATGAGGCAACAATGGATCATACTAACTTAGATTCAAAAGCCGATTACAAATTGGTATCAAAACTGTGTTTATAGTATTCGAGGTCTCTCTACAATCATCCTCGTATACTGTGGGGGGGTTACCCTCTGATATCGAATTATTCTAGCAAAGAAATTATTTCGAAATGGAAGGGTCTCGATAGATAAGATTTACTGTAAGGGCCAAATGGTCAAACAAACAAACCGTCCTACATAGATTGCCCGAGCCCTGGCACAAAACATGTATGCATGTGTAATCATTTTTCATAAGAATAAGAGAAGTATTTTTCCTTTCCATCATATCATGTCCTAGAAAAAGTTTTTCTACTTTACAATTCTATACTTTCGATCTATTATGGAAACGAGCTCAAGGGCCGATCATAACCAGAGTTCGGATAATCACCCCCACACTCGGGGACTGCCATTCGAAAAATAAATTCGAACATATCAAACTATTGAGCATTAATGGCATAAGACCTCTTAGGCAACCCTCGAATTTTAAAGGCCACTGCCATACCCACTCGGGATCTATTGTCTTAGGCAAGCCTGAATAACTCGGGGAGGCAAGCTTAGTGGGCTACAACTGATCTAAAAGTTTATGGCCAGTTTAATACGGTACGGAGACGTCCGAAATTCGTAACAAAAATAGGCCTTCAAAAAAGAAAAACCTCTTTAACAACCAGTTCTAAGGGCTTACCCTCAAAAGAATCTTAAACTTAAGATATTTCGGGGGAAAACTTCAGTAACTTCGAACCCCGATAACGCCTTAACCCAGAAAGGCAATAAAGGCAAGGTTTTGTTCGAATTCTCGAACACAACCTTATTATTTCATGCTAAGTCATTCCAACCTTTGTAAATACGAATGATAAAGCAAAAGAAAAAATTTGAGAGCCGAAAAGGGTAGAAAGCTTTATAGATATACATTCAAAGTCCAGACCAGCCAAATACAAAGTTATGACGGCCAAAATGGCCTCGAAAAAGACACAAAAGAAAGCAAAAATAAAAAGGTCTAAGAGCTACTTTTACTTCGAGTTCGATTGATCATTCTCACTCGACTATTAAGCCTAAGGGCTACCCTAATTCGAGTTCGAACATTCGTTCAGGGATTACCGATCATATACGGTCGAGGGCAGTACTTACTATCGATCCTTACCATCTCAACCTTGAACCTTCGAATACAACATCATAAATTTATTCTAAGGCGCTCTGACCTTTGTACAAATAAACGAAAAGACGACAGACTCAGAAGACATCGAAGGGAAAACGTTTTATATATTCATCAAAAACTTTTTACAAGGGCAACACGGCCCGATGGAAGTTCTTTACAAATGCCGAAGTAGCCTCAATGGAAATACAAAAAACTATTTAAAAGCCTAAGTGGCCTAGCCATCTCTGAGAGTGCCATCTCCGCCCTCGAGGTCATCTCCACATTCGGATTCACTTAAGCTTTAGGATTTGTCATCATCGTCCGGATAAGCTAATTTCCTAGCTTCAACTTCGAGCTCCTTAGCGTTCTCGATCTCGGTCGTGAGGTCAAAGCCCCGAGAATGGATTTCCTCAAGGGTCTCCCTTTGAAATTGACATTTGGCAGGCTCGCCGACCTTCTTTGCTCAAACCTAAGCGGTCTCGGCAACCTCTTTTGCTCGAACCTAAGTGGCTTCGGCATCGGCCCAATAAACAGCCACCACTACATTAGCATCGGCCTTAGTTGCCTTAACCTTCGATTTGGCTACTTCAATCTCCGTGACTAGGTTCTCCCGAACAGAAATTGTTGAACCCAACTGGGACTAGAGCTCCTCGATTTTCTTGGTCTGCACCAAGATTTTATCTTTCATACTTCGGAGCTGGGTTTCAGCCGAAGCCAGCTGGGTCCGAGCAGTTTCGTTTTCTGAGCCTGGCGATCCATTTTCTTCTTCCATTCTTCGGCCTCAGTTTTTAATCCATCTACTTCTCCATAGAGTTGCCTGATTACATCAAGCTTTTGTTGAACCTGCGGATTTGAACCATTCGCCACCTCGCTCGATTCACCATCACTAACTTCAAAGATTCTTCATACTCCTCGACCAGTTCGGCGTGTTCTTTCAGAACCATTTCTATCTCTGTCCGGAGACCTTTAGCTTCCCCTTCTCTTAGCTCACTAAGAAGCTTGAATGTATCTTTTTCCTCAGTAAGCCCTCGAATATCAGCCTCATACCGGCTCAGCTCCCCTCGGGATCAGAAGAAAGCCTCATGAAGAAGCACCGAAGCCTACAAACACAGAAAAAAGGAGTTATATAAAGGGAGAAAAGTCTAAGTACAAAAATTGACATCGACAAGGAAATTTGGGATTACCCGTTTTAGAGCCTGTAGGGCTTCGTTGAAAAGATAAGGTGATTCCACCTCATCCATCTTGGCTTTTCTTCTTCGGTGACCAAGCATTGGAGATAGCTAGCCACCCCTACGGGGGCAGAAAGAACCTGATCATCCTCTAGGACCGAGATGATAATTGATCGCTTACGCCCGGAATTGATGTTGGGGGACGAAAATAGATCAGTCAATTTAAAGCTTGAGGAAGCCTCACTCGGGCTCTTTCTCAATACCTCCAATTCACCCAGACCGGTGACATCTTCCACTCCAACAAAATAGCCATGAAAAGGGTCTTCTTTTCTTTGGAACCCTTCCTCGTGGCGAGTCTCCACCGCCTGAGCTTCATGTATCATCGATTCAGTAAATGAAGGAAACGAGGGGGAATCTCCGATATCTATCACCCCAAGTAAATCTTTTGGGGAATCGCCTTCATCTCGGGGGGCCTCGAACATGGTTTCTACACCAGCATCGACCACCTCCTCGATAGCCTTTTCACCTCAAGGTGAAGTATCTTTAGCTCTTTCTGGCTCGAGGACTTCGGCCGAGGCTTCTCCCTCAATCTCATCAAGTCGAGGCAGAGTAGTTTCAGCTCCCATTGGCTCAGTAGTTACTCGAATCTCAGTGCCAGCTTGCACACGGGCCACCACCCTAGAGTCTTCTTCTTCTTCTTCAAGCTAATCCCTTAAACTATTGGACTGACTCCAAAGTTAGAAGAATGATGTTCCCCTTGGGTTTACGGGCTTGCCTCTTTTTGGGCTTCTTTTCATCCAATTTCGTGGAACTCGGAGCCCTCTCCTCTTTCTCTCTTTATTTTTCTTCGGAACAGATTGTTGGGAAAGGATTTCTTCATCACCAGATGGGGGCCTCATTGCCACATCCTTCCCGAGACCTGCAAAAGAAAGATAAATAAAATCGAAGGGAAATTTGAATAGTGGTCAAATTATTGAGTCATAAAGGAAAATTTACCATGGTTACGAGCCTCCCATCGATCCTTCGATAAATCACGTCATGCGCGCTCAGCATGTGTCTTATGTGACACTAAGCCCCTGACCCAGTCCTCGAGTTGGGGAACTGCACCCGATATCCAGGCAATAGCTGCATCAAAAAACACTGATAAGAAAGAGAAAAAAACAAAGACAAAAAACAAAAATTGAGAACGGAGTTATACTTACAATTCATATTCCATTTCTCAGGAAATGGCATGCTCTCGGTCAGGATCAAGTGCGAGGTCTTTACTCTCACATATCGGCCCATCCAGACCTGATCTTTATCCTCATCTATACACGAGAAAGGTTCCCTGGTGGCCCGCGAGTAAGCTTTATTAGTCCCCCTCGATAAAGTCGACAGCTATACAGGCGTATGAGGTGGTCGAGGGTGAAGGGACACTTGTCGATTTTGCTCACGAAGAAGCGAAGCAATATCACTATCCTCCAGAAAGAAGGGTGGATCTGACCGAGAATCACCTCGTACTTCTTGCAAAAATCTATAAAAATTGGATCCAAGGGACCCAACGTGAAGGGGTAAGTGTAAACACTTAAGAACCCTTCCACGTGAGTGTTGATTGATTCTTCGGGAGCAGGCACCACACATGTTTTTATCCCGGCTGCAATCTTTTTTAACTTGAGAGAGGAGGTTATCGGTGATCGAGCATATATACCTCGATACCGGTTCGTATCGGCCCGGTATCGAGGAAGTCTTTTCAACCTTAAAGTCAGAATCGATGACACACCATCTGGGAAATAACTCTTTAGGGTGTGGCTCCACCACTGGTTCCTCACCGACCGAACATGACGACGAATCGGTCTCCTTTTGTGGAACGATTTTTGAAGTCTTAGCCATTTTAATTTTATGGACAAAGAAGAATGGAAAATGAGAAGGAACACTTGGTATTTTGCAAAGAGGCAGGCAAAGAAACACCAAGATCAGAAAAAAAGGCTCTGAAGAAAGCGAAGGATTAGAAGATAAGAGTGAAGAAGATTTGAAAATAAAGTTTGGGTAAAGGAAGAAAGATATATTTATAGGTTGAAGATGACGGTTCAGAACCGGTAGTGACCGACAACAACTGACATGCATTTAATGTCTCGATACCCGAACCGATGGGACGTTTCAGTATTCACTTGTCGCTGACATCATGGTTAGGTTCGTCGCTTACATCATGACCCGTCGAGATGGGATTGGAAAATTTCATATTGTTTCTCGTCGCCTTCTCTCCAAGAAATGAGGGGACTATCTATATTCGATCAAAATAGGGCTTTTCCTAGAACGAGACAAGCCAAGGTTCGATCCCATGTTATATTAGACCACGGTATAAAGTTATATTGTTGAGCTCGAGACCCAGAGACCGATCGAAATCGAGGTCAGCCAATATTGAAACCAGGCAGGATAGAGATTGAGCAAGATCGAGGGAAGTTTACCGAGCCAAATAATGAAAAGCCAAAATATCCACAATCGGGCGATGATCATGGCGGGAATCTCGACACGTATCAAGAAGAGGCCGATTAACTAGCTAATCATGGTAGTTCTTACTGTATTTAGAATTGTATCAAATGTAGGATTCCCCTACTATATAAAGGGGGTCTAATCATTTGTAAAAGACATGATATTCATGCAATAAAAAGCATTATATTATCTTTCTCTTAAGCTCTCAATACTCTGTTACTTTGTTCATACTTTCCAGTGAAATAGTCGTTTGGTTAGAGGGCGATCTAGCTCGAGGATCAAAGCTATACATTTCCTTTGGGTTGCTTTAATTTTTATTTTCAGTTAATTTCAATATCAATTTATGTATCTTTTTATTTTATGTCAACTTATATCGCGTATCCTTAAAATCATGTATAAATTTAATTATCATCCGTTTTTAGGATAAACAGACATTCGATTTATGTAAAATTTAACGGTAATGACAAAAGGAGAATGAATTTCAATATTCAGAATTGAAAGAACGAAATCAAAGAGACAAAGAAAAAGATAGTTAATTAAATCGTAAGAGGGGCACAAGGCATGTCCAAGATGTTAAGGTGAAGTACTACTATTAGTCTTGTTAGTATGTCAATTGAAAAATTATACAGCGGAGGAAGGGAGGCGGCCGGGCTCATATCCTTTTTCTGGAATCAACAGCTTGTATTAGAAATGTGCATAATTTGATAAATAGCGAATTAGTGTATTAAAATTTTTTAGTATTTGATATTTAATATTTTAGTATTTGATATGATATTTGGTTTAAGTTCTTAAAAAAATTATGAATATTAGGTACGGTATTTAGTATTTATAAAAATAATACCGAAATATTAATACCGTATCGAAATATATAATAAGTTACACAATGCACATATTATTGATTATAATATACTTTACATAATACTTTTCTTTGGTATGCATGTTGAGGCTGGCAGTAAAGCCCACATACTTCTTTAAAAAATGGAGAAACAAAGTAGGCTACAAATTTTGACTCTTATACTCTAGGATGCCAAGTATCCTAACGTAATACGTTTACGGTTTTAGAATGTTCGTCTCGTATATTGAATTGCATATGTTGGATTAGTCGTTATTGTATTCTCTAACTTCAGTAATTAGCTTTAAGCAAGCAACCAAATATTTTCAGTGATTAAATTTATTCCTTCATGTACCTTTTTCTCTCTATGGGTTGATAGTGTTGGTTTTGAATAAAAAATTTGTCAATAGTTACGTGAGATTAGAACATTTTTATTTTTATATTTGTGAGTACTTTAGTTAAGAAAATTACGATCTATGGCTTTATGCACTAGTTAATAGTGAAATCGAACAAATCGAAGTTACCGTACCGAATAAACCAAAAGGAAAAAAGTCAAATCATACCGAATATATTTATGTACGATATTGGTATAGCATTTTAATAAACTGAATACCAAACCGAAATATTTGAACATCATATCGTACCGACCGACGAATAACCATGCTTGTATACACGCTTATTCTATAATTTTCCTCGGTAACCATGGCAAGGGAACCAATGTTCATCTCATTTGGAATATATGAGTAAACGTAAAGGGATAAACATGTTGATAGTCCCGTTGAATAGTAGACGAAACAATATTTTATGTTTCCTGTTATATGCATTCAGAAATTCCTCAAGGTATCAGGCAACTTCAGAGCCTTTTTAGGTAATGCATTGATTCCCTACTTTTTGCACCTCACTTTTTGTCCTGGTTTAGTTATATATTGTATTATTTTAGTTGTGTTCATAGTTTTAGTACTGCTTCCGTTTAAAAGGAATGAACCTAGCTCTTACTATTTGAGGAGTCAAAGAAAATTTTGTTTAACGATAAAGGATAGTATGGTGCACGAAATATTTTGTGTTCACGTAAAGTTCGGGGAAGGGTCACACCCCAAAAGATGTAATATAGGCAGTCTACCCTGATGCAAGCACCGGTGGTTGATTTTAGTGCTCGAATCCGTGATCTATAGGTCACATGAAAACAACTTTACCGCTGCTCCAAGGCTCTCATTCAAGGTTTTGTTTGAAGATATTTTTTGCAAATAGTTTTAAAATATTTTGAATTATTAACTATTGTGAATTATCAAAAGATTTAAATAATGTATGTCTAAATTCACATATAAAATTAGTCAATTTAATCCTCGTATTCCGCAAAAGATTCAAACAAATTGAAACGAGAGGTGTATATAAATCCAGCATTAAGGAATTTCTAAATGCACATATAATAAGGATGGTAGAAACTAAGGATCCACCAAACTATATAGAGAGCCAGGTTCTCTATTAGTTCCTACAGAACACACACAGAGCAGCAGCAAGTAAATAACACAGTAGAGTTTTAAGTGGAAAACTCCCAGCTCACGGGATTAAAAACCACCCTCGTAGGATTTCAACTTTACTACTGAGAAACTTCAGATTACAAACTATTGTAACCTAGGAATTAACCTCTTAATCCCTCACTAACTTATAATAACTTTATCACAAGCCCCTTTGTAATACTCTATTACAAAGCTTACAACTCGACTAACTCTAGCCAAGACACAAACACAAGGTTTATGGTTTTACAAAAGGTTTCCTGCACAATGCTTCTAACTAACTAAGCTAAGTAAAAATTACGAGTAAAACACTTTAAAAAAGGTGCAACACAATTAAGAAGATATAATGACTCAATACAGGAAACTGGTCCTTTGTTATGTTGTTCTTTGTTCTTGATGCCCTTGAAAGTCACTTGCAAGATTGCGACACACTTGAGAAAAAGCTTGATGAATTCTAGAATGTGCAAGTGTGATATTTTTCCTTTGCTTCATGTTAATATTATATAAGTGTCATCATTTAAATAATGCAAGCATGTTTTGTATAAGGACATTCCCCATAAAATGACGGTTGCACTGTTTGCACTCTTGTGTGTGTGCAAAGAAACAGTTGCAGTGATTTTACAGTTATGGGGGTTGACTGGAACAGTCAGCAAGGGAACTGATGTCCATTTGTTCCCTCTATTATTTTTTTGACTCTGAAATGTTGAAACATATCCCCGGCTTGAGACTTGTTGTTCTTGAGTGCTTGAGGATGGGGAACCTGGATGTGGAACAGGTTCCCCATCTGGTTCTTAATAGTATGTTTGTTAGATTATTAAAATATAACATGATGTATAACCTGTCAATTTTTCCCTTTTGAATAATGACAAACTTGTAATTCAAGTTCCCCCTGAGAATAAGAGTATCATACATATTTCCTGTATTCCCCCCGAACTTGTTCCCCCTTAATTTATTTCCCCCTTTTTGGCATCATAAAAAGATTAGTAGCAAAAAATATGTAAACAAAAGTCTAGCTTGGTTAACTCACGCCACATGTGTGCAACACAAACATGACTAAAAACATAGTAGAAGAGCAAGGCATGCACAACAAAAGGACGGGATATTCATTAATTTTAGAAATAAATAGGGAACAGTTCCATTTGTTACATAATCATCCACAAAATAAAACAACCAAAAAGTACCAGCCACTAAACATATCCAAACACATGAAGCCAAAATAGAGAACAGACAACTTGAACTTGACACTAGTAAGGGAATGATTTTAAGGAGCACTAGAAGGGGGAGGGGTACAGAGGAAGAGGCAAGGGTTCTAAGGAGCATGTCCATTCGAGCATTTGTTGACACATGCTCGTTAAGAAACCTCTCCTTCAGGTCCTCAACCTGTTTCCTGATATCAGCATTTTCCTTGGTCAGACGGACAACATCTGTGCCTTGTGAACTGCTGGAACTAGGTGCCTCCTGGGCCTGACTGAGCTGACCTTCGAGAATGGCATTCCTTGCCTTCAGCTTCGTTATCTCTTCGGTGGCAATGTTATGAGCTTCAATCAGTTAAGAGATAGTGGAATTGTTGCCAACCCCTCCTTTCTTATCGATGCACTCACACTCTTCTAAGGTGGTCTTGGAGAATGTTTTCTTGCGAGTACCCACTTTAGCCTTTCCCAAAGGGACTTTGAAGAATTCAAATACTTTAGTGAGGAAATGATATGCACATCAATGTGCTTTGTTCTCTTATGTTGAATTGGATTCTTTGCCATGTTGAGAGCACTGGTGTTGTCACATAGTAAGGGCACACAATTAGAAAACACACCAAAATCTTCTAGCTGCTGCTTGATCCACAGCAGTTGAGCACTGCAAGAGGCAACCGCCACATACTCAGCTTCTGCAATTGAAAGAGCCACTGGGTTTTGTTTTCTTATACCCCATGAAATTAGACACGAACCCATAAAGCGTTCCATGCCATAAGTGATTTTCCTATCCACCAGATAACCAGCATAATCAGCGTCAGCATACTCGATCAAGTCGAAATTGTCTCCTCAAAGATAGTAGAGAACCAGGTTCTGCATTCCTTTGAGATACCTCCAAGTTCTCTTGGCAGCCTTCATATGTAGGGGTGGGCATAAAATCTGAAAAATCAAATTCCGAACCGAACCGAATTAATTTGGTATTTCGATTTTGGTTTTTTTCGATATTTCGGTTTTTCGGTACAAAAATTTCGGTATTTCGGTATACGGTATTGGGTTTTTGGTATTTCGGTATACCAAAATAGTTTAGTCCAAGCCCAACTTTTTTTTAAATTTTTTTTTTAGCCCAATAACTTATCTCTTTTCTTCATCCCCTCCCCCAAATTTGTTTGAATTAATTTTAACCATATTTTATTCTCTCTATGCTTCCCTTATATATGTACAGAGTGCGAGACACGACTATTCTTCTGTTACGTGGAACATGAGAAAAGATTATTTTGCTTCAAACTTGAATCTCTCTGTAGTAACCTTTTTACAATAGATAATACCAACAACCATTAACTACTGGAAGTGTATATATAGCAATCCCTCAAAACTCAGAAAAGTGATTAGTAGTGTCTGTTTTGGTCCATTATATGCATGATTATTTAGCTTTAGTGCTCTAAAAGATAAAGATCAGAGGATCATTTTCCAGATAAAACTAAGAAAACACTTTGTGAACAGGAGATCTGAACAAACAGAGACAGAGCTAGAATTTTAAGTTTATGGATTCTGGATTTCAGAAAAAGCTGTTTACTGGGTTCTTAATAAATTATTTGTGCATATTAAATGAATTTTTCAACCAAAAATACGGGTTCTTCCAGGCTTATGGCTCCGACCCTGAAGGTACAAGCCACGTTCAACTAATATATGGTTGTTGCCCCTAAAACACAGTAGTTATCAGTGAAAATGCTTTTACAACAAAAGGTTTGAATTTGAAACTGAAACTGGCAAATATAAAATAAATTGATTCTGTAGACAAACATTTTATATTCTCAGAGTGGTCCCAAAATAATTGACTGACTACCATTGCTAGTGCAAAAGAAATTTTAAACATGAGCTATCGTCACTAAAACCTGTCAACTTAACTAAGGAAAAGATAACCAGCCAAGATTATTGGTGAAAAAAATGTCTTCAAACTAATAATATATTTTACAGATATATGATTAACAAATTAATGATTTTGTTTCGTACTTTTTGCCCTCTCTCTTTTACATATTTGTTATCTGCAATCTATTTTTGGTGTTGTCTTTATATCTTTTCAACTCGAAGAGCTACATATTTGAATATGCAGAAGCTTTATAACATAGATTTGGTTTAAACCGAAACCGTACCGAATCAAAATAAGAAATACCGAACCGTACTGAAATATTTTGGTACGGAATTTGGTACACACAATTGATAAACCGAACATCGAAATTCTTAAATACCGAACCGAAGTACTGAATGTCCACCCCTATTCATATGAGATTCTTTTGGATTTGATTGAAACCTGGCACAAAGTGCCAAACTAAAAATTATATCTGGTCTGCTTGCTCTGAGATACAAGAGTGATCCAATGATACATCTATACATGGTCTAGTTCACAGGAGAATCAGGTTCATCCATGTCTAGATGTGTGGCAGTGGCAATGAGAGTATTAATGATTTTTTAGCTTTCCATCTCAAATCTCTTCATAAGCTCTTTGATGTACTTATGCTGGCTTATCATTGTGCCCTTAAGAGTTTTCTTGACTTGTAGACTAAAGAAGAAATTCAATTCCCCCATAATGCTCATGTCAAACTCACTTTCCATGAGCTTTGTGAATTCATCACACACAGAGTCATTTGTTGCTCCAAAGATGATGTCATCAACATAAACTTGTACAATGAGCAGGTTCCTCCCCCATTTCTTCAGAAATAAGGTGTTGTCAATTTTTCCTCTTGTAAAGAGATTTTGTAGGACAAATTTAGACAACCTTTCATACCATGCACGAGGAGCCTGCTTCAGTCCATATAAAGCCTTGTCAAGTTTAAAGACATGATCAGGATGCTCATGACACTCGAAGACAGGTGGTTGCTTGACGAAGACTTCTTCTTTTTGAAAACCATTCAAAAATGCACTTTTGGCATCCATTTGAAACAATTTGAATTCCATATGAAATGCAAAGGCAATGAGGATTCTGATGGCCTCCATTCGAGCAGCTGGAGCAAAAGTTTCATCATAGTCAATTCCTTCTTCTTAATTGTAGCCTTGAACTACTAGCCTTGCCTTGTTCGTTGTTGTGTTTCCAAACTCATCAAATTTGTTTCTAAATACCCACGTGGTTCCTATAACAGTTCTGTCAGCAGGTCGAAGAACCAGGTGTCATACACTATTCCTCTCAAATTGATGGAGTTTATCTTGCATAGGCGTAATCCAGTCAACATCTTTCAATTCTTCCTTGATATGTTTTGGCTCAATTTGAGAGAGAAAGGCTAAGAAGGAAAGTGAGTTTCTTGACTTTGATCTATTTTGAATCCTTGAGTCATGAGGAGTGATCACATTTTGAAGAGGGTGTGAACTTTTGTTCTTCCAATTAGACACTTGAATCTCATTGTGAGAGGGTCCAGGTGTCACACCTCCTTTTTACATACCCGAGAGGGTACAAGGAGTTTTTTCCAATTGAAGGACAATCGAAACGGGATTGGTTTATTTATTTCAGAGTCGCCACTTGGGAGATTTAGGGTGTCCCAAGTCACCAGTTTTAATCCCGAATCGAGGAAAAGAATGACTCCATATTACAGTCTGCGCACCAGAAATCCGGATAAGGAATTCTGTTAACCCGGGAGAAGGTGTTAGGCATTCCCGAGTTCCGTGGTTCTAGCACGGTCGCTCAACTGTTATATTCGGCTTGATTATCTGATTTATACAAATATGAACTTATGTGCAAATTTTATCTTTTAACCGCTTTTATCATTTACTGTTATTTTATCAAGAATTGCAACATCGTGAAAACATATCTCGAACCACGTTACATCAATGCACCCGTGGTTGTTGACATATCTCGACTCGGTTGAGATTTGGATTTGGGTCACATAAATGTGCACCCCAGTTAAGAAAAATAAATTATTAAAGACGCGCCTAAGGCGACTAGCGATCGTTATTTTGGGTAGGGCCGTGGAATTTTGCTAAACGGTCCATCCCGAAGTCTAAGCAATCTTAAAGTAAGTATTTACTGAGGGCCCCACAATTTTGTATTGTTATTCGACGAGGCTCATCTCATTCTTATTTTTAAAAGGAGTTTGCAACGTCATGGACACGCATCTCGAACCACGTCACAATCAATGTACCCGTGATTAGAGACACATTTCGACTCCGTTGAGGTTTGGATTTGGGTCACATAAATGTGCACCCGAGTTTAAGGAGATAACATTATTAAATGCGCTCCTAAAGCGACTAGCGTATCATTATTTTGGGTAGGGCCGTGAAATTTGCTAAACGGCCCGTCCCAGAATCTAAGTATTTATTATGATATATATATCTATGAGGGCCCCGCAATTTGTCCCTTTTATTTGGCGAGGTCCGTCTCATTTTTATTTATTTATTTTTTTTAAAAAAAAAAGATAAGGCTGAAATAACCACATTTTTGCTACTTTGCGAGGTCGTGGGTTGTAGATTGAACTTATTTGATGAAACAAGTATTTTTCCGCGGAATTAAAATTACTACTATAATTTTAACATTACTACTACATGTATAAACAATTATTAAGACAAACTAAAATAATTAACACCTTCCAGAATGTGTACAAACACCTATTGTGACAAATATTTGGATAACAATAATCTAAACATGAAGAAACAAAATGCCGAACAACTACTTAAAGTAACGAAACAAAGGAAAAGACATTGACGACCAAATTTCAATACCATACGGATTTAATTAACAAGAAATAGCAATTCACAAACATCATATGTATATGTCTCGCTTACTTGCATACTATCCACATGACCTAGGACTGTATTTCAACAAACACATATACATATTACTAACAACAAATATGAAGGACACGGGCAGAGATGACCTACTTGAGATTAACGTCTGGCGCATTGGACCTGCGACGAAACCTCGGACAACAACCTTGACGTACCAGACCTCGACGAACCAAAGACGACCTCAACGGACTGAAAAAGAAAGCTCGGACCAAGACTGTCAACGACCCGAGGTATTGGCTGACTGCTAGTTTTATTCTTTTCGACGCAATAGATTGATACGAGAAGTTAAAGCAGAAGGGGTCGTTTGGATGTGAGGAAGAAGCAGGCTGCTGGTTCTTCGGACTGAAGGAGTAGGGGTCGTTGGCGACGAAGGAGGAGCAACGCAGCAACAAAACTCGGCAAGGCAGAATCGCAACAACCAACAGCTGCTCGCGAAAGATGAAACAACGACGACAGCAGTAAGGTCGATGAGAGGGGGGGCTGCTGACGGGCCTGTTTGGTGGTGGCGTTACTGGTTCACTTCCGGGGATGTGAGGGGTCGTTTGGGCAGTGGACGATGGGCAGTGATAGGTGGTGCGTGGGGCCTGCTGGAAGGGTCGTTTGGTGGTGGTGTTTGGTGGTGGCGGGGAGCTGGTGGTTTGATTCACTGCTGGGGATGCGATGGGCTGTTTGGGCAGTGGTCGACGGGCAGTGACGGGTGGTGGACGTGAGGGAGTCCGGACTGGTGGTTTGGGTAGGGTTCCGACTGGTTTGGGTGAGGGTTTTGCTAGGGTTTTCTTTGTTCTTCTTTTGTAGGAAGAAGACGAATGAACAGTGCCCAGTGGTTTTCCAAAAATCCCCTTCCAAAAATCTGTTTTTAAAAATCCCCCTCTTCAACCCTTTTGTCCGTGTATTTTGTACCCTTTGCCAAGAAAATGGACCCACGTGTGTAGGGGTCCAAGGTTTGTGTCCCCCATGCGCGGTGGGGTTCCCCATGTATGGTGTTCCATCCGTGTTCCCCACGCGTGTCCCCCATGTGTGGTGGACTCAGATTATTATGGGCTAGGTCCGAAAATTATGCCTAAAAACGGGTAGTTTGAACCCGAATATTATTCTTTTGCCCGGACCCGAGAAATAAGAACACGACGTTGCTCAACTGATTATGTAAGCAAAATAACTATAAAAAATAAGACTAATATTTAAAACAAAACTATATTTTTTTAATATTTTTCAATATAAAATATAAAGCAATATTTTTGTATTTTTCAAAAATTAAAATGACTAGAAAACATTAATAGAACTATATTTTTGGTAATTTTTCGAAATTATATAAAGTACAGTTTTTTTGTATTTTTTTCAAGTTTATGATAAATACATAAACTAAAATTCATATATATATTTTTTGTAATTTTCTTTTGCGACGAAATAAAGCAAAATAGTTAAAATAGCTATATTAGACCCAATTTCACATATTCACGCTAAAAATGTGAAAATTCTCGGGGAGGGTCAAAAATCACGTGTCTACAGCTGCCCCTCTTTGACTGGAAACACGAAGAGTTTTCCGACAAAGAACGACTAGACATGTTTTTGACCCGATCATTATTTGGAGGGATTACACTAAGGAAAGGAAGGGGATGTGACCGAGCCCTGGTATTTGAGCTGCCTACATATCCTTGGTTATACAGGAATCAGGCCACGTGTAGTTCGGAAACGAGAGATGGTAGATTGTACCGAGGTGAAGAGCCGATCGAGGTGCCGTTCCGTTGAGGTTCCGGTCCGCGGTCCTGCCATTACAAAAATGAAAACTGAAAAAGACTAACTAAGCATATCAGCTACTAGTTACAAAGATTCCTATCTTTAAGTCTTCTGAAACTTGGTCTTGAGTCTTGAATGGTGCTTCATACAGACTTTGGATTTGAACCTTGATACTTGCTAGTTGTAGGCGCTAGTTCTTGAGCAGACCACATATGTTCTCCCCTTCTGTACTTTGGATTCTTTTTTCTTTTTCTTTTTCTTCTTTTCGATTTTTTTTTGTTTTTGTTTTTTGTGACTAGCTTTTGTTGACTATCTCAGACTGAGGCGAGCTTCTTGTTGTTTCTAACTTGGATTGAATGCTGGGGATTTTTGTTGTAGCCTTCTACCTTCCAATGGGTTACGGCTTGACCTTGAACGATGTTCCTCTATTGTACAGGCGGACCCCTAACTTCTTCAATCTTTGACATATAACAACCTCCGCTCTACATGCAGGCTCCTGACAACCAAAACAAACAACACAAATGAAATTTCCTAACCCAGTTTGCACTGGGAATGTTTGTGAGTCGTTAGCAAAATCGTAACCCACCGACACTATTGATGCAATGCTGAGAGTGAACTAAAGACTAGACTAGGATGTGCATCTCCTACGAGTAAAATCTCAATTTAGGAAGTGAGTCTCCTAAAATAAAATATAACTTGAAAAAAGTCAAGCTAGGAAGCGCGCCTCCTATTGGTAAGACATGGAACGTATTCCCTTGTTATACAGGTGGGCGCCTGGCTTCAACACTTGAAATGAAAAGACTGAAATGTATGCCTCTGTTCTATGGGCGGGCTCCCAACTTCAACACTTGTAATGAAAAAGACTGAAATGTATTCCTCTCGTTATACAGGTGGGCGCCTGGGACATGAAATGTAAAGACTGAAATGTATTCCTCTCGTTATACAGGTGGGCGCCTGGCTTTAGGGAAACTAAACATTGATAATCTTAAGAAAACTAAAAATGACTCCTCTTTTTTTTCAAATTCAAACGTTTTTTTTTATTTTTCTTTATTATCTTAGGAGAAATATTCATCAGACTAAGATTTTGATCCTAGGAGAAAATTCATCGCACTAGGTCTTGTTTTTTATTATCTTAGGAGAAGTATTCATCAGACTAAGATTTTGATCCTAGGAGAAAGTTCGTCAGACTAGGTCTAGTTTTTTTGGTATCTTAGGAGAAAGATTCATCAGACTAAGATTTTGATCCTAGGAGAAGGTTCATCAGACTAGGTCTCTATCTTAGGAGAAAAAATTCGTCAGACTAAGATTTTGATCCTAGGAAAAAGTTCATCAGACTAGGTTTTTTTTTTGGTATCTTAGGAGAAAGATTCATCAGACTAAGATTTTGATCCTAGGAGAAGGTTCATCAGACTAGGTCTTCTATCTTAGGAGAAAAAATTCATCAGACTAAGATTTTGATCCTAGGAGAAGGTTCATCAGACTAGGTCTCTATTTTTGGTATCTTAGGAGAAAGATTCATCATACTAAGATTTTGATCCTAGGAGAAAGTTCATCAGACTAGGTCTCTATCTTAGGAGAAAAAATTCATCAGACTAAGATTTTGATCCTAGGAGAAGGTTCATCAGACTAGGTCTCTATTTTTGGTATCTTAGGAGAAAGATTCGTCAGACTAAGATTTTTATAACAACTTAGGAGGAAATGCCTCTCCTATGGGAAAAAACAAACTTAGGAGGAAATGCCTCTCCTATGGGAAAAAACAAACTTAGGAGGAAATGCCTCTCCTATTGGTAAAACAAACTTAGGAGGAAATGCATCTCCTATGGGTGAAACAAACTTAGGAGGAAATGCATCTCCTATGGGTGAAACAAACTTAGGAGGAAATGCATCTCCTATGGGTGAAACTAAACTTAGGAGGAAATGCCTCTCCTATGGGTGAAACTAAACTTAGGAGGAAATGCCTCTCCTATTGGTAAAACAAACTTAGGAGGAAATGCATCTCCTATGGGTGAAACTAAAACAAACTTAGGAGGAAATGCATCTCCTATGGGTAAAACTAAACTTAGGAGGAAATGCATCTCCTATGGGTGAAACTAAAACAAACTTAGGAGGAAATGCATCTCCTATGGGTAAAAACTAAACTTAGGAGGAAATGCATCTCCTATGGGTAAAACTAAACGTAGGAGGAAATGCATCTCCTATGGGTGAAACTAACTTAGGAGGAAATGCATCTCCTATGGGTGAAACTAAAACAAACTTAGGAGGAAATGCATCTCCTATGGGTGAAACTAAACTTAGGAGGAAATGCATCTCCTATGGGTGAAACTAAACTTAGGAGGAAATGCATCTCCTATGGGTAAAACTTAAACTTAGGAGGAAATGCGTCTCCTATGGGTAAAACTAAAACAAACTTAGGAGGAAATGCGTCTCCTATGGGTGAAACTTTAATGATTTCAAACTAGGAAGTGCGTCTCCTATTAATGAAATCTTCATTTAGGAAGTGCGTCTCCTATGCGTGAACCATTTCCTTCTTCCTGAATTATTTACTTACATGTGTTGTCTTCCCTCGAAACTGCTGGGGATTATTTTGATGGGGATGACTTCTCCCCCCCCCCTTTTTTTATATTCTTTTTATTCTTTTTTTTTTATTATTATTCTTTTTTTTTGTTTTTGCATAGCTTCTTCCTTCGAAGACTACCTCCCTTGAGAGTCGTTTTGCCTTTCCCCGAAAGGAACCGCTGAGGATACCGACTTTCCAACCTTGTGTTGGATTCCTCGAAACTGCTAGGGATAACACTGTTGGGGAATTATTTACTTACCTGTTGAGGGGTAAAATGTTATCAGCTGGGGATAACGCTGTTGAGGATAACACTGCCGGGGGATTTTGATTCCTTCAGAACTAGTGCTTCACTCTTCGGAAGGTTGTTGGGAATGATGTTGGCCTCTTGCTTTTTCTGAGCTCAAGTTTCATCTCTTTGCTGGGGAACAACTTCCTCCATTGAAACTTATTATGTTGGGGCAGCACTGGTTCTAAGACCACTTCCCTTGAGACTGGCGTTATCTTTATTCTTCCCCGAATGGGTACCTGACTTCCATAAAATTTTCTAAATTGAAGGAAAATTTTCTGCCCTAGTTTGATAATATCCCTTGTGGCATGCATTTCTGGCATCAATGCCATTTCCTTTACCTGTTTCAAATCAAACAAAATTTGTTAGTTTAAAACATGGTGGTTGGTTGTGATACTCCTACTGGGATGGCTTTTCCTTTTCTCCTTCCTTGCTCTGCGCTCCACAACTTGTTGGGGATGATATTATTTGTTGGGGATAATCCCTTTCTGCTGGGGATATCCCTCTTCTTTTGTGGCATAGCTCGGAAACTGGCATTTCCCCGACCTTTTAGTCTCGTATGAATTTCCCCAAATCATGCTCACTGCTTTCCTTGCTTTGTTCATGGGCCTTGGCCTTGAGGTTTATAACCTTGGTTTTGACAAGGATATCCCTCTTGACACTCGTCAATCCTGTCAATTCCCTTTTCCTGGGGATATTTTTCTTGACACTGGCCTTGCGCTTGTTCCTTGCTGACTAAACCACTTGGATGTACTAGTCAGATCTCATCTGGCATAATTAGAAAGCTGATGGCATATTTTGAAGTCAATTCTCACTTGTTCTGACCGAACAGACTCTATTAGGGAAATTTTTTTTTTCTATGAAAGGAAAAAGATAAAAGGGAACAGAAAAAAGACAAAGGAAAAGATGACTCTTTAACAAAAGAAACTATAAATAAAAACCTATCAAACGCAGATACCGACTCTAATGGTCATGACATGCATATGTGGCCTATCCTCTACCGCCAATCATCTTTCAAGATCTTCAATTGGCAATTCCCCATCTGATTCTCAATCTTATTCGACTTGTAGTGCCCAAAGGGTTTTCACTATCAAGTCTCTCCCATTTTGGTTTCTCTCTCATCTTTCGTCGCCTTATGGTGCATGTGAAGGTTTTCACCGATAAGACTCTCTCATTTGTATCACTTTCCAGCTGGGGATTTGGAGTGTTGCCGGTATGACTCTTTCTGTTGGAGATTAGAGTCCTTTCTGCTGTGGAACATAATGTTAGGTTCGCCGGTAAGACTCTTCATTTGTCTGACTTGGCATCTTTTGAAGACTGATCAGAAGGTCTTTCTTTGGACAGTAATGTGGGTTTTGGGTAGGCTAGAAAGAAAGGGTATTCAAGGCTCAAAAATGCATCGATTTTGGGTTATTAATTACAACCTTCGGAATTAGATTTATTTACAACAAACGCAACCTTTGCCCTAATTTCTTGCTTGGGGATATCTTAATTGATTTTTTTCATCATTTTTTTTCATTTTTCAAAACCATGACCGAGCCGTGAAGCGCCTACATATACTCTTTGAGGAATCAGGTCAAACGTAGTTCCCAATTCCTCTATTTTCTTCTGACTTTTTTCTTTTTTTTTTGTTATCATTTTTCTTTTCTTTTTTTTTTCTTTTTTTTCGTTTTGTTGTTTTTTTTTCTTTACCTGCCATGCTTTGTGTTTTCTAGTCGTTGCTAATGATTCCGAACGAGGGGTATGAAAAAAAACAAATAAGGCTCAAAGGGGGTAACGAAGGGTGAAGTGTTTAGGTAGCAGAACAAAATGTCTTCGTCATTCCAGTCTTCAAAACATGCCAAGTGCAAACAACACAATTGAACATAGATTTATAGTCTCTTCCGATGGTTCTGGACTTGACAATTATGTTAAACCTTTTATTTTTCCTTTGTCATTTCTAAAGCACCGTTGAGCGACACTCTCATTATCTTGAACGACCCTCATGTCAATTTGGCGAATCTTGCTTTTAACGGTTTTTCTTTGTGTTTAACTTGCCCCAGTTCCATATGACTCGAGCTCTGAATAATCTCAACTGTCCTTATTTCCTTTAAATGGTCTGATCACCTTTTCGGGGTTTTATGATTAACTTTTAAGATTAGGCCCAAACAGTGTGTGCATGTCATGTCACTAGAATCGGCGTTGAATAAAAATGATAAAAGGACTAGACAAAAGAAAATTGGAAATAATAAAAGACCGGATTTTGCATTAGACTACCGGTGAGATGGTTTAAATAACAAAACAAAACAAACCAGAACAAAACCTAAAAAACAAACTGGACAAAACTTAAACAAACCGCTATGACAAAATGGAAAGATAAGAAAGTTTGACACAAGACAGTATCCGAATTACAACCCTAATAATTCGAACAACAGAAATGACAACAAAATAAGCCACCAAAAGCTTCTTTCTTGCTAACCAAGGAACGGAGCATCCTCCCACTTTATCAAAACTGGCATCTTAGCTACTGAGCCTCGCATCAGCATTGCCTAGACCATTACCAACTTCAATATCATCAACCTTAGTCAACAAGTCCCCAATAAGATTTGAGTGCTTCTGCTATCAGGCCTGATCCCCGCAAAGTGTGCATCATGATGTGCGGGTAAAGGATTCTGCGCGATGTTCTGGGTGTCATTGTCTTGGATTACCACAAACCAACCACCTTAACTTTCCTTGTGATTCAAAACGAAACAGGTTAAAATGGACTCAGTCGGTCCCCATTATTAACAACATCTCTTTTCCTTTTTTTTCATTTTTCTTTTCTTTCGATTTTTTTTTTCATTCATTTTTTCGATTTTTTTTTTCATTTTCTTCTCTCTCTTTTTTCCATTTTTCTTTTCTTTTTCCATTTTTTTTTCGTGGCTTTTTTGTTGTGGTCGAATCTTATGGAGATTGCCTACGTATCATGACCCCGCATGAATCAGACCTTGCGTAGTTCGTGCCAATAAGAGATAAACAATAATAAACATTTTTTCAATTTTCATATTAAAACAGACCGGGTTTCAAAGGTTTGAAGATGATTTACAAACTCGAAAATCAAACAACCTACATATTCTAATCAAAAGATTTACAAAAACCAAAACAAATGGCCAACTTCCTTCCTCCGTTTGCTAATTTTAACCAAATGGTTGTTTTTTCAAACGTGGCCCCTTCCAACTTTCATATGAATTTTGAGGCCGAGGAGGATTATTTTATGACATTTTACAAACTTGTCCGTTCTTTTACGAAAATAACCTTTCGACAACTGAAAGATACTCTAAGGCTATTTCGGCAAGAATGGTTTAAGACGCGGCCGAAACTGGCTCGGCTTATTATGACAATCAAACGGTATTCACCTAAACGCTGACTCTTTGTGTTTTTTTTTTGTTTTTTTTTCTTTTCAAATTACAATAAAAACCTGGTGTTGCAAACACGGCCCTTCAGCGCCTCGGGGACGAAGATTTATAAGGCTGTGTGGGTCAACTAGACCAAAAATCCTAAACATGACCCAAAAGGTGGCTGTTTATGCAAAGTCAGCCTTCCGGCGTCCCTTTCGGGAACATTTGGCCATTTATGACAAAACAGCATCACCTGACTTATTTATGACTCTTTTTATCGTTTTTCAAATTAGAAAACTCAATATTGCAAACACGGCCTTTCAACGTCTCGGGACGAAGATTTTTTAGGTTGTGGGGGTCAACTGGACCAAATCTTAAACGTGACCCAAAGAGTGGCTGTTTATGAAAGGTCAGCCTTCCGGCGTCCCTTTTGGGAACGTTCGGCTATTTTTAACAAAACAGCATCACCTGACTTATTTACGACAAAATTAAAATTTTGACATATTTTTTATTTATTTATTTGTTTTTGGCAATTTTAGCAAAAGGTGGGGTTGGACCCGATGAGGGTTGCCTACGTATCTCACATCCGGTGAGAATCAAACCCGCGTAGTTCGGGCAAATGAACTATTTTTGAGAAGACCCTTTTCCATTTTCTATTTTTTTTCCACAACAAACAAACAAACTATTATTTTTTATTCATAACAAACAAACAAACTAACGAGAAACATAAAACATTCCTTCTTTTTTTTAAAAAAATTTCGGCAGAGTTTCGCCACTACTTGGGCATTTGTTTTTTTTTCCTTTTAAAAATAAGTAGTTATATCTCTACACTGTTATTTTCTCATCTTTTTCACGATTTTCTAATTTGTGGAAAATGATGACAACATACAAAATCTTTTGAATTTTCATGCTTTTTTTTTATATATATATTTTTATTTTTTTTATATTTTTATTATTATTTTCAAAAATGTGGCATGGGAGACATAAGGACTTCCAAGACTTCTTGGATTCCGCAAATGTTCCCCATGTGCTTTTCCCAAAATGAAGCGTGGGGGACACAGGGAATTCCAAGACTTCTTGGATTCCACAAATGTTCCCCATGTGCCTTTCCCAAAAAAAGAAGCATGTGGGACATAGGGAATTCCAAGACATTTTGGATTCCACAATTATTCCCCATGCTTTTGATTAAAATAACACCATGCTGAAAAAACGTGCGGCCTTCTTATTAAATGTGGTCAACATAACCAGGTGTGTCATTTGTCCGCGACTATCATTGGTCCGCCAAATGACCCATTCACCCTTGAATAAATACAACATGTAGAACATAGGATGTCAAAAGATGATCTATTATTTTCAGGTTGCTTGTCCTAGACGGACCCAACCCCTATGTTGAGTCCCCTAAGTCAAATGCACATGATGCAAATAAACGCTCCTACTAGGGATCCGGCATGAAGCTGAGTTATTCTAGGTTCAAACCTGGGTATGTGTTCTAGACAGTGTACCCGAGCGGACAACTCGAATCGAGGAGGGGGCTACGTACCGGGGACCCGCGGGATCGTTCGGCTTTGTAACTTATCCGGCCTCTTTCTTATTTCAGGTATTGACACTAACAGAATAGGGAATCTCGACCAGCGAGCTTCTCCCCGGAGGTAAGAAGAGAAGGGTTTCGGCACAGTTTATATACAGTTCACATAATATCAAAGCGGTAAAAGCATCATTTAGCACATTAGGCATGTATCATGTAACAAAATCAGATAAAACCAAATATAACAATTCATCTAAACTCGAATTTCTAACCCTGAACCAGTGGTTCTGGGTCGGAATCCCCAGCAGAGTCGCCAGAGCTGTCACACCTCCTTTTTACATACCCGAGAGGGTACACGGAGTTTTTTCCAATTGAAGGACAATCGAAACGGGATTGGTTTATTTATTTCAGAGTCGCCACTTGGGAGATTTAGGGTGTCCCAAGTCACCAGTTTTAATCCCGAATCGAGGAAAAGAATGACTCCATATTACAGTCTGCGCACCAGAAATCCGGATAAGGAATTCTGTTAACCCGGGAGAAGGTGTTAGGCATTCCCGAGTTCCGTGGTTCTAGCACGGTCGCTCAACTGTTATATTCGGCTTGATTATCTGATTTATACAAATATGAACTTATGTGCAAATTTTATCTTTTAACCGCTTTTATCATTTACTGTTATTTTATCAAGAATTGCAACATCGTGAAAACATATCTCGAACCACGTTACATCAATGCACCCGTGGTTGTTGACATATCTCGACTCGGTTGAGATTTGGATTTGGGTCACATAAATGTGCACCCCAGTTAAGAAAAATAAATTATTAAAGACGCGCCTAAGGCGACTAGCGATCGTTATTTTGGGTAGGGCCGTGGAATTTTGCTAAACGGTCCATCCCGAAGTCTAAGCAATCTTAAAGTAAGTATTTACTGAGGGCCCCGCAATTTTGTATTGTTATTCGACGAGGCTCATCTCATTCTTATTTTTAAAAGGAGTTTGCAACGTCATGGACACGCATCTCGAACCACGTCACAATCAATGTACCCGTGATTAGAGACACATTTCGACTCCGTTGAGGTTTGGATTTGGGTCACATAAATGTGCACCCGAGTTTAAGGAGATAACATTATTAAATGCGCTCCTAAAGCGACTAGCGTATCATTATTTTGGGTAGGGCCGTGAAATTTGCTAAACGGCCCGTCCCAGAATCTAAGTATTTATTATGATATATATATCTATGAGGGCCCCGCAATTTGTCCCTTTTATTTGGCGAGGTCCGTCTCATTTTTATTTATTTATTTTTTTTAAAAAAAAAAGATAAGGCTGAAATAACCACATTTTTGCTACTTTGCGAGGTCGTGGGTTGTAGATTGAACTTATTTGATGAAACGAGTATTTTTCCGCGGAATTAAAATTACTACTATAATTTTAACATTACTACTACATGTATAAACAATTATTAAGACAAACTAAAATAATTAACACCTTTCAGAATGTGTACAAACACCTATTGTGACAAATATTTGGATAACAATAATCTAAACATGAAGAAACAAAATGCCGAACAACTACTTAAAGTAACGAAACAAAGGAAAAGACATTCACGGCCAAATTTCAATACCATACGGATTTAATTAACAAGAAATAGCAATTCACAAACATCATATGTATATGTCTCGCTTACTTGCATACTATCCACATGACCTAGGACTGTATTTCAACAAACACATATACATATTACTAACAGCAAATATGAAGGACACGGGCAGAGATGACCTACTTGAGATTAACGTCTGGCGCGTTGGACCTGCGACGAAACCTCGGACAACAACCTTGACATACCGGACCTCGACGAACTAAAGACGACCTCAACGGACTGAAACAGAAAGCTCGGACCAAGACTGTCAACGACCCGAGGTGTTGGCTGACTGCTAGTTTTATTCTTTTCGACGCAACAGATTGATACGAGAAGTTAAAGCAGAAGGGGTCGTTTGGATGTGAGGAAGAAGCAGGCTGCTGGTTCTTCGGACTGAAGGAGTAGGGGTCGTTGGCGACGAAGGAGGAGCAACGCAACAACAAAACTCGGCAAGGCAGAATCGCAACAACCAACAGCTGCTCGCGAAAGATGAAACAATGACGACATCAGTAAGGTCGACGAGAGGGGGGCTGCTGACGGGCCTGTTTGGTGGTGGTGTTACTGGTTCACTTCCGGGGATGCGAGGGGTCGTTTGGGCAGTGGACGATGGGCAGTGATGGGTGGTGCGTGGGGGCTACTGGAAGGGTCGTTTGGTGGTGGTGTTTGGTGGTGGCGGGGAGCTGGTGGTTTGATTCACTGCTGGGGATACGATGGGCTGTTTGGGAAGTGGTCGACGGGCAGTGACGGGTGGTGGACGTGAGGGAGTCCGGACTGGTGGTTTGGGTAGGGTTCCGACTGGTTTGGGTGAGGGTTTTGCTAGGGTTTTCTTAAGGGTTTGCTAGGGTTTTCTTTGTTCTTCTTTTTTAGGAAGAAGACGAATGAACAGTGCCCAGTGGTTTTCCAAAAATCCCCTTCCAAAAATCTGTTTTTATAAATATCCCTCTTCAACCCTTTTGTCTGTGTATTTTGTACCCTTTGCCAAGAAAATGGACCCACGTTTGTAGGGGTCCAAGGTTTGTGTCCCCCATGCGCGGTGGGGTTCCCCATGTATGGTGTTCCGTCCGTGTTCCCCACGCGTGTCTCCCATGTGTGGTGGACTCGGATTATTATGGGCTAGGTCCGAAAATTAGGCCTAAAAATGGGTAGTTTGAACCCGAATATTATTCTTTTACCCGGACCCGAGAAATAAGAACACGACGTTGCTCAACTGATTATGTAAGCAAAATAACTATCAAAAATAAGACTAATATTTAAAACAAAACTATATTTTTTTTTAAATATTTTTCAATATAAAATATAGAGTAATATTTTTGTATTTTTTCAAAAATTAAAATGACTAGAAAACATTAATAGAACTATATTTTTGGTAATTTTCGAAATTATATAAAGTACAATTTTTTTGTATTTTTTTCAAGTTTATGATAAATACATAAACTAAAATTCATATATATATTTTTTGTAATTTTCTTTTGCGACGAAATAAAGCAAAATAGTTAAAATAGCTATATTAGACCCAATTTCACATATTCACGCTAAAAATGTGAAAATTCTCGGGGAGGGTCAAAAATCACGTGTCTACACCAGGTACTTCTGAATGAGATCCTTTGTTGACGTGAGTTCCGCTTCTCAGCTCAGCATCTAGGGTTCCTTGGACAGCATCAACAAGTCTGTTCTTAGCTTCAGTCGTGGTGATTGAGGAACTAGGTTCCTCCACATTAGTTGGAGATACAGCTGCATCATCATTTGACTCTTTGACGTGACTCAGCGTGTCAGCCTTTCCATTTGCCATGTCATTGACTACAACAGGAACAGTTGACTGCTCTCCTTCTTGATCAATCTTATCATGTGAATATTTCCCACATAGGTGGTGAGATTCATCAAAGATCACATGTATGTTTTCGTCAACACATTGAGTTCTTTTGTTGTAAACTTTATAGGCTTTACTTTGTGATGAATAGCCCAGAAGGATTCCTTCATCACTTTTGGCATCAAATTTTTCAAGTGCTTCCTTACCATAGTTGAGGACAAAACATTTGCAACCAAATGTCCTTAAATATGTCAACTTGGATTTCCTCCCGTTCAGCAGTTCATACGGGGTTTTGTTCAGAAGGGACCTGATCATGCACTGTTCACCAAGTAGCATGCAGTGTTAACTGCTTATGCCCAGAAACTTTTTGCAATGCCGATGTCAATCAACATTGTTCTCGTCATGTATTCAAGAGTCCTATTCTGCCTCTCGACAACACCAGTTTGTTGAGGTGTTCTAGGAGCTGAAAAACTATGACTTATTCTATTTTCAGCATAGAATTTGTCGAGTTTAGCATTGTCAAATTCTGTTCCGTGATCAAATCTTATACACACTACATTATGGCTCACCTGGATCTTCTTCACAAATGTAGCAAATACTGAAAAAGTTTCATCCTTGGTTATGAGAAACAGGGTCCAGGTGAATCTGGAAAAGTCGTCCACTATAACAAAGATATACTTCTTTCCTCCTCTACTTGGCACCCTCATAGATCCACACAGATCCATACGGAGGAGATCAAGTGGCCTTGAGGTACTAACTTCCTTTTTGGACTTGAAGGAGGATCTGACTTGATTTCCTATTACGCATGCATCACACACTTTGTGATCCTTGAAGCTTGACTTGGGTAGGCCACGAACTAGGTCCTTCTTGACCAATTTTTTCAGCAACGTAAAACTTGCACGACCCAATCTTATGTGCCATAGTTCAGCATCATCAACAACAACACTTAGACAAGCAAAATCCCCATTTTTCAAGGACTCAAAATTAGCAACATAAATGTTTTTGCATCTTTTAACCACCAAAACCACTTCACCAGTCACAAGATTTGGGACTGTGCATATTTTTGACACAAATTCCATTTTTTCCCTTGTCACAAATTTGGAAAATACTTAGTAAGTTGCACTTTAAGCCGTTCACATAATACACATTTTTGATTGAGTGAGTGAGAGACTTCCCAATCCTTCCTACTCCAGAATGTATCCCTTTTGCCATTTCCAAAGGAACACTTCCTCCTTGCAGGGCTTTGAGTGAAAGAAAGTCATTAGTGCTTCCAGTCATGTGCTGAAAACAACCACTATCCATATACTATCTTTCACTGCTCACTGCACAAGGAAAACATAGGAACCCAAACAAGTTTGGGTCCTTTGTAGTGAGAAAAAAGGGTGAATCAGTGTTCTTTTGGTCCAAGTAGGCATCACACATTTTTTATATGAGGGGCGAGGTTCTTTAGCAATAGTTACTTTTTGAGCAAAAACTTTGTTTTTCAGTTGGGACTGAAATCTAGCTTTACAGGTTTCTTTAAAATACCAATGTTACCACAATGAGTGCAAAGCCAGTTATCAGGGATAGTAACGTACTTGTTATGAGAGTTGTAAGGAGTCTTTTCCCTTTGGAACTCGTTTCCCTGCCTGTTTCCCCCGTTGTTCATATACATGGCAGTGATAGCATCAGAGGACCAGGTCCCCTTAAGTGATTTTTCTAGATCATTCTTAACTCTGCCTAGATCTTCCTGAAGTTGTCGGTTTTTCTTAAGTTCAGCACACAGACTAGATTTTACTAATTTTAGCTCATCCTCAAGCCTAAGGTGTGCCTCACTTGAAACTTCCTTTCCCTTTTGAGTGATCTCATGCCTACCTTCCCTTTTTAGTTCCTTAATTGTTTTCTTTAGGTCCACAACTACTACTAATAAGTCATCTCGTTATGCTCTATGTTTGCAATCTTTTCAGTTAAAACATCTTTTTCTTTTTTCAAACACTCAATGGTCTCTTTTGAATCGACCATAACAACCACTAGATCATCTCTCTCATGTTCTATTTTTGCAATCTTTTCAGTTAAAGCATCTTTTTCCTTTTTCAAACACTCAATGGTTTCTTTTAAATTGACCACAACAACCACTAGATCATCTCTCTCGTGTTCTATTTCTCCTAGTTCTATAGTTAGTGCATTTTTATCATTTATAAGACTATGATAAACATCAATTAAAATATTTTCCAAAGATATAAACTTTTTCTGAGAATAAGACTTCAAATTTCTTTGAACATCTAGAAAGGTTACCTCATCATTAACATCTTCATCATCATCAGATTTTGCCATAAGAGCAAAGATAGAGTGATATTCAGCTGCTTCACTTTCTACTGCCATCATGGAGTTGTAACCTTGTTCATCATCTTCTCCAGATTCGGTGGAAGAGTCTCCCATGCAGCAAGACCTTGTTTCACGACATTGTCAGCGGCATCTTTTCTCTTTAATCGTTTGTTAGGAACCGGGTTCCTCTTGGATGTTTTGTCTATATTGTGTTTGTACTGATCTTGCTTGAGGAGAGGGCAATCCTTGATGAAATGTTCTAGCTTCCTGCACTTATGACATAAGTCATAGCCTCTTAGCTTGCTTGATCTACCCCTTTTAGGAATACCTCCATTTCTGCGAGCCATTTTCTGAAATCTCTTTGTCAGGTAAGCCATATCAGCATCCTCACCACTTGAGTTATTGTTGTCTGTCTTGAGGACCAGGTTCTTCTCCTTTTTGGGCTCTCTTCTCTTATTATCCTTCTTCTTCTTCATTTCATAAGTTTTTAGATTATTATGGTCAGTTTCTGCAGATCTTATGCCTCCGTGATAGCATTTACTTTGCTTTCCCAAAAGACAGGTAATACACTAAGTATTTTCCTAACAAGTTTATTCCTAGGAATGATTTCTCCCAAAGAATGAAGCTCATTGATCATAGAGGTGATGCGAGTGTGCATGTCCTAAATATACTCATCATTTTTCATCCCGAAAAGCTCATACTCGGTGGTTAGCATACCAATTTTTGACTGCTTGACTTAAGTTATACCTTCGTGTGCTATTTGGAGAGCTTCCCAGATCTCCGTAGCAGATTGACAGGCTGAAATCATGTTGTATTCATATGGTCCAATACCACAAACGAGGATATATTTTGCTCGAAATTTCTTCTCTATAGCCTTGCGGTCAGCATCATTGTGCTCATTTCTTATTTTGGGAACTGTCACTACTGGTTCACCAATGGTCTTCGTAGGAATGAAAGATCTATCGCAGATAACATCTTAGAACTCTGAATCTTCAGCCATGATAAAATCATGCATCGTTGTCTTCCACTATCCGTAGTATTTGCCATTGAATCTTGGTGGTCTATAGGTAGATTGACCTTCTTCAAAGTTTGGTGGAGCAGCCATAAGGATCCTTTCTAGGTGTTAGCTTGATAGAAAGAACCTGCTTTGATACCAATTGATATAAACTAAGTGTTTACTTTGAAAATGATAATTACAATTAGATTTGATTTTGTGGTTCTAAAAATACGTGATTTATTTTTATGCTAGTTATTAGGCAGTAGATGCTAAGTGTGAGACTAGAAAATTAGATAATAGCTTGAAGGTAGAATGTTAAGCAAACCGAGGGGCTGAGAATTGGGGCCTCGAGCTGGCCTATACGAGGCCTCGAGGTCAAGCTAAGCGTTAGGTTGTGACCGACCGATGAAGGTCTAACAACTTTAAGAGCTTTGATCTGAGCTCTTTATGATTAATAATGAGCAATAAATGAAGAACAATTAATGGAACACAATAAATATAAGCAATAAGCAATAAATGTAAATAATAGAATCAAGGGAGAATGATGTTTAAGTTAGAGAGCAGAGAATGTTCTTGTATATTGAATATTGTACGATATTATGTGTTGTATATTGTATATCTGATGTTACAAAATGACAAGGATCCCCTTTATATATGAGGGGAAATCCCAACATAGTATAAATGCATTTATTACAAGGATTAGGCTAGTACAACCATTTAATGCCACGGTACGGGCTTGAACTAGCCTAATAGACTAGGTCAGCTTTAATCATGTGCCTCAAGAACTCCCCGTTTGTCCGTCATAGCCTTTGATTTGTACTGCCGCGAGGTCGATCATTGAGAACCCTTGGGGTAGAACCCTGAGTTTAGCCTCGAGTCTTATAGGGGCGGTCTTACAAAGTGCCATAACGATCGTAACATCAGACTTTCTGATTTTCACCGTATATAGATAATCCCCGTGTTTCTTAGAATGAAAATGATAAGAAACGGTCTTGAATTCTTGCCTCTTCGATACTACCACTATGACGTCAGTCCATCAGAGCATTAAATGCCATGACTCAAAGGCTGCGTAGGAGTCGTTGTCAACACGACTATTGAGAAGCCCACAAACCGCTATTGGTTCGGCCTTTCCACTCCCAAACGTTGCCCATTTGGCTTCTATAAATACCTCAACCATTTTTGTTATTCACACTTTTACAACATTTTCAATTTTCTGGAGCCAAGTTCACCATCTTCTACATTCTTCTCCCTTCTGGGCTTGCCTTCTTACTTTCTTGCTTGAAAACCTTTTTTATAGTCATGGCTAGGACCTCTAGAACGGTACCTCAGAAAGACGGCGTTGCTTCTTCGTCTCGCCCATCCAAGGGTAAACCAAAAGTACCCATAACTGTCGAGCAATGTACCCCTACCAAATTTGATATTGTATCCAATTTTTCCGTCGAAAACCCCCTGCTACACCAGGCCGATATGAGCACGTGTCTCGGTATATCAGCGTGGTGACCGATACGAATAGAGTGAAGAAAGACTGTTGATGGGGAAGGTAGCATTAGTAGAAATCCCCAATTTTGGGGAGAGCATATTAGACCATAAAGCTGACTTCTTCAGCGTATATACATACCCATTTACCTTAGGCCCCGCAGATTCTATGGATCCTTCTTCCCCATTGATAGATTCGGTGATTCTCGATTTATGCCATGAGTACCGAGTGACGCTCAGTCAGATCTATCCTTCTTTCTGGAGGATCGTTCATATGCTCCGGTATTTTTCCAACTAGGTCGAGCGTATGACTTTCACCCTCAATCACTTGGTCAGATTATACAGTCCTCATCTCTTTTGGGGTTTGATCAAGCTTCATCCTCGATCCGCAAGGCCATTCTTTTCGAGCATCGATGAGGACAAGGATCGGGGGAGGATTAGCTGGTTTCTCCGAGTGAGGACCTCGCATATTATCCCGCTAATAGGATATCATTCCCAGAGGAGTGGAATATGAATCGTAAGTGCCCCTACCTCGAACATATTTTATTGCCCTTTCATCCCCTTCTAAAAAATGATCTTCTTTTGATTATGCAACCTCCGTTTGGTACCCCGGCGCGGTTCAGAACCTAACGAGATATATCAGATAGTTGGACTCCACTTTCCCTTATATCAAGCGTTCTTGGTGTGACTTGGCCAAAACGCGATGGCAGGCTAAGAACCATGGTATGCTCTTTACTATTATGTTTACCATGTTCCCTTATGAATATCTTTTGCAACAGTAAATTTGATGTACCTCGCTTATGCAGGCCTCGGGGATGAAGTGTTGATGAGACTGTCTCCTGATGGTGAGGAAGGGACCTCGAAGCCTAGTAAGGGCAAGAAAAGGAAGAAGGAGGCGTCGGTCGAGTCTCCCAAATCAGAGAAACCTAAAGCTCGCAAGCCTCGGGCTGATGCCCAAGTTTCGACTTTGACTATTGTGGAAAGTCGTCGTGCCGAGGATGAAAGTGATGATGATGATGAAGACCCTTTGGTACAAAGGAAGAAACGAGGTATTGATGCTCCGCAAGCTATTGGGCGGAAAGCTGCCGAGTCGGGGGTGGTCGATATAGACCAAACCTATGTTGAGGAAACCTTCAAGGAGGGTGCGGGCACAGTCCCCGAGTTTCAAGTCAGACATGGTATAGTTCGTGCCGATGAACCCGCTGCTGGTGACTCTGGAGGGCCTAAACCCAAAGCTTTTTGGGGGAAAGATGAGGCCCTTAGAGAAATTACTGCCTTGAGTGGCATTAATTTGGGTCCTTCGTTCTCGTCGGGGGAAATCAGGGATGCACAGGACTAGGATACCGCAGATACAGGGGCCTCTCATGGAGGGGAAGATGTGCTCGGAGGCCTCTTCGGCGGTGGTGATAAGAACATTGATCTCGATGCCTCCATTGCTCTTGAGGAAGCGGAGAGGCTTCAGCAGCAGGTACTGTTCTTTGATATATCATTTGCACTTTATATCTTTGTTCTTGACTTTCTAAATTTTCTATGTTGTTGTAGGCTAAGAAATGTATGACCATGACTTCTCTAGGCTACAAGATGAGCTTTCGTGCTGCGGAAAGTAGCTTGAGAAGCTCACCTCGGCACTGAAGGAGTCGGAGGCCTCCTCTGCCCCAAAGGGGGAGGAGTTGAGTGGGCTTCGGGCGAGTTCGGAGGGAGTGCACCGTGAAAGGGCTGGCCTCACTGAGCAGGTAACACGGCATCCATGAACTTGTTTTTTTATTCTTTATATTTTTTTATAACTTGATGTTTACCAGCTTGTTTTGCCTTTGCAGATCGGTCAAAAGGATGCCCTCGTGGGGTGACTTTAGGAAGAGGTTGTAGCCAAGGATACCGAGATCCTCGAGCTGAGGGGGAAAAATGAGGTCGTGAGCTCGGAGAGAGATTTTGCGAATGGAGTAGCCATTGACCTAGGGTCTCTTTCGAGATGCTTAGGAGGAGGCTGTTACACTATCTGTGGTCAATTCTGAGGCCGAAGAGAATGCATCTACGTACATGAAAGATGTTTCTACTGCGAATGAATGAGCCCAAGAGATATTGGAGAAGGCCAAGTAGAAGCTGGCTTGGGCCGTTGCTTATGCTCGTTCGCAAGTAAGGAGGAAGGCTCTCGAGGAAGCAACCACCAAAGGCGTCGATCTCTAGGTTGAGATTGAGGAAGCCCGAGTCTTGGAGGAAGAATCAGCATTTTCGGCCACTTTGGACGAGGGTTCCGAAGATAATCCAGATAGTAGTGATGGTGAAGAATAGACCCACGCCACCTTCCTTTCCCCCCCCCCTTTTTTGTGTATAAATCTCTCGGGGGGAATGGTTTTGTAAAGACACCCCCTTGTAAATATATTTTTTGGTAATGTAAGAAGATTTTTCTGCCTCAAGTCTTCGAATTTTATATTTCAGCATTTACGCGAAGTTAGTCTTTGAATTTTGATAATGGTTCTTCGGAGCCTATACTTTGAGTAACCAGGACCCTCGAGATCTGGCACCATCTAAAGATTAGGTTGATAGCTTTTTAGAATCGATGCTTATAATAACAGGAGTCCTCAGGGTCTCAATGGCCCCCGAGCATTGTGTGATAGTGTCATTTATGTGACACAGTTGTGAAGTGACCGGGGTGGTCCCACCTGTACACTTCCCCAAAAAATGGTACTGACATGGTCAGAATTAATTAGCCTTCAGAATAGGCAAACAGTCGCTGCTTTATCTATATATTCATTTTCTTATTTCTTAACCGAGGACTCCGCTACTTTGAGTAACTATCCCTCTTATAGAACTTTTATTCTTTGTGCTAGTTTCCTTACCATTTCAACTCAAGGCTTTTTCTCAAGTCTTCATCGTCCCTTTCTTATTTTACCATAGCCATGGATGCTACACCCAAGTCTGTTCACAAAGGAGAGGAGAGTTATGCCTCTATTTCGCGCTCGGTCGGTGGTGCACCACCGATGTCTGGTGAGCAAACTTCGAGGTGCTTTGTCTTGAGGAGAGATTTTACATTAGAGAGACCTCCCAACGTTCAGGGCCATCGGGAGAATGTATCGAGGTTTATCTCCTCAATAGGGGAGCAACACCTCGAGATAGTTAAGAAAGACTATGGATGAGGAGAAAAAGGTGGTACTGCAGGTACCTTCCCCGGAAGAGAGCATCATGGCTCATGTCGAGGGGTTTTTGAATGTATATATGTATCCCTTTACATTGGGCCCTCTTGATAGGGTCGTGCTTGAATTTTGTATAAGATATTAGGTTACCCTGGCACAGGTTCACCCGTCATTTTGGAGGATAGTGCTAATGATAAGATATTTTGCAGATAAGGACGAGCTCGATTTCACCCTCAACCATCTTATTCGATTGTATCAACCCTTGAATTATCAAGGCCTGATTACTCTGCGATGACGATCCACTCGGCCCTTTTTTGCCATCAATGAAGAAGATGGGGATCGAGGGCAGATGAGTCGTTTCGTCCGAGTGCGGACTATCGATATTATCCCTGCAGAGTTCCTTCCATTTCCTGAGAAATGGAACTTTACACGTAAGTGGTACACTCGTGTTCTGATTACTTTTGTCCATGGTGGAGGCGGATTCTGTAAAAATGCCTTCTTTTTCTTTTCTTTTTTGCAACAATCTCGTGGATGCCACACAAGGTTCCCTACCTGGCGGATTTGTCTCAAAAACTGGCAGCTTGCTCGACTTATGAGGAGCATAAGTGGAGAGATCTGTCCAAGGGTAGATGGGTGGAAAAACATCATGGTACGTGGTGTGTGGCTTGCTTTCTTTGAAAGGTACTTTCTTTTATATGTACTAACTCTGTCACCGCAGGCATTAGAGATTTTTCTGAGATAAGGCCGTGCCCCCTCAGGGAGGAGGAAGAATCGTCGGCTTTGGGGTCAAGGACTGATAACAAATGGAAGGAGTCCTCGAAGGACGAGGGTGCTCATAGCGAGGCAAGACCTGCTCGAAGGCTCAAAAAAGATGTATCTGTTGAGCTTGCAGCATCTGAGGCTTCTAGCCTTGGAAAAATAGTTCCTCCCTTGCCGTCGTTTTCATTTCCCATCGAAGGTACTTCGAGGGATACAAGTGTTCAGCAGTCATCCTCCTATCCTGTTGAAGGTACTTCGAGTGATGTTCGAAATCAGGGGCCGCCTAAATCAAGCGGGGTCTTGAGCGACCATGTCCCTACCGGGATCGGTTCAACTGGAGCCGGTGAGACCAGACTAGTAGATGCATGCTCAACCTTTGAGTAGGCTCAGCGGCTTTGTTCTGTGGTGAGCTTTGGTTGACTTTGTTGGTCTTTTGATTTCATATTTTCGTTTTCTCACTGAGATTCTTTTTCAGAGGCCTTTGACAAGCTCAAGTCCGAGCTGCTCCGTTGTGAAGCCAGGTCGAGAAAAGCCAATGATGGGGAGAAATCCCTCAGGCTTCTTTGTGATAAAAGGGAAAAAGAATTGAGGCACTTCGGTACGAGGCGAATCGAAGCCTGAACTACGAAAGCCACCTCGAGAAACAGGTAACTTTTGCTCCGAGGGAATGTATGCTTCTTCTTCTATCCTAGGAGATTAATATTTTGATACCTCAGCTGTAGAGCAAGACAGAGGATCTGGAACACCTTTGGGGAGAGGTTGTCCAGGCCAAGTATGAGCGTAACGAGCTAAGGTCTCAGGTAGATTCCCATATTGTTGCCAAGAAGAATGATTTGGCCAAGGTTTCTGCCCTCGAGTCATAGCTCTGGAATGCCCGTGAAAATAGCTCGGTTCAGACGAGTAGGATTTCAAGGCTAGAGTCTGACCTTTTTGGAGATGAAGGCCGAGGTTGTGGACACCCGGGCTCAAGCTGAAGAGATTTGGGCTAAGGCCTATAAGAAAGTGGCCATCAATTTACAAGATGCTACTGACGCTCGAGCTGAGATGAGAGGGGCTTGCGATTGAGAAAGCAAAAGCAACGAATATGCCTGGTGCAAATCTTGGAGGGAAACCCTCGAGGAGATCCACGCTAGGGGCTTCGATCTTTCGGAAGAGATAAAGGCGGATGAATATGACGCCCAATTCCTCGTATCTGATGCCGAAGATAATATAAAAGAAGCTGATGGGGCCGCAGTCCCCGATGGGAAAATAGACTAGGCTTTTTTTCTTTTTGATTCTTCGTACAATGTTCTTGGAGAACTTTGTAAATGGAGCCTTTGTTTTTTTCGTGTACACGTATAAAAGGAAACCTTTCGGTTTCATTTTTCTTTCGAGGCAAAACCCTTAGGTTTGTAAGTCAGCCTTGAGGCTTGTTATGCTGGCTCGTGGGCTCTTACGCATTTGCCCTTAGGCATTTTTAGTTAACTGTTTCGGGCTCAGTCTCTGAGTCAGATTTCGACTCGAGCTCATTGACCCTTAAATTTTTAAATTTTAAGTTGGCTCTTAGGCTCTTACGCGTTGGGTTGGTACGTCCTCTAATGTAGTCTGGCGACAGTGGCTCTTATGTATTGGGTTGGTACGACCTCTAATGTAGGCTGGCGACAGTGTCTCTTATGCATTGGGTCAGTACGACCTCTAATGTAGGCTGGCGATAGTGGTTCTTACGCATTGGGTTGGTACGACCTCTAATGTAGGCTGGAGACAGTGGCTCTTACGTATTGGGTCAGTATGACCTCTAGTGTAGGCTTTATTTTTCCCTCGCTAAAGACTTTTTGAAATTTTTATGTTCGCCCGACTCTTCGACGGTTCGATAAGAACCTCGATTGTGAGCGGTTATGTAGCAATAAATGAGCACCTTGGGAGGTTTCGCTCGATGGCTGAATTGTTTCGAAGCCTATTGTTTGGAGCTGATATGATCGAAGCTCTTTTGCTTATGCCGAGGGTAACCTGATTAACCAATTCTTTTCGAAGTTTTTTCGAAGCAATTGAAGGCCTGTGATTTTATAGCGACGGTCGGGCGTCCCCGAGTCACGTGAATTTGGCTAGAGCCTTATGACCATAGTCATTGAGTTTGGCCGGAGCCTTTTAGTCCTCGAGTGAAGAAGTTTCGGTGTCTATATCAAGGGTATTCCTTTTTAGGGATCTTACAAGTTCGAATATATAGCCTTAACTTTAAGATCGGGATGAATGCCTTTTTGCAAGGTCTTATAAATTTTAACATGCCTTACTTGAGGTCTTACAGATTTGGTTACTTGGTACAAGTATAATTCACGCCTCGCTTAAGGTCTTACAGATTTGGTATTGCCTTATGAAGGGCTTATGAGCTCGAGGTTGCCCGCATGGGGTCTTATAGCCTAAGGTTTCTGACAAATCAATGGGGGTGACAGTCGGCGACAGTCCTGAAGTCATCAAAAGTTTCTTGGGCTCTGGAGTCATTCCTTGTAAACTTGGTACTACCTTATTGAGGGCTTACGAGTTCGAAGTTTCCGACCCGGAGGTCATGTGGCCTTGAGTTTTTGGCGTCAGTCCCTAAGTGTTCGGGAAATTTCTGCTCTAGAGTTGTTTCTTGTAAAAGTAGCATACTTCTTTGAAGTGCAAAGCATTTTGATGGAGGTGAAATATCGCCGTTAAGGGCTCAATTATTCTATGTGAACACGGTTCATTCGATTATTTGGCCCGATACAGAGTTTTCTATCGAGACCCCTTTTTGGCACATTCTTGACTTCTCTGAGGAGGTGATCTCCCGGGGGATACCCCCCAGTATTCGAGGTTGATTGAAGAGAAGCCTCGAATACTTGTTGAGTTCTCCTTAGGTAGCATATAGGTGTTGCCTCGTTAAAAACCTTGTCGGTAAAACCCTTCTTGGGATAAAACCCGATCGAATGAAGTATGCTTTGAAACCTTAATGTCTTCGAGCTAGACAGTGCTTTGACTGTTCTGATCGAACACCTGCACAAAGGTTAGTGTAAGATGTAAATAAAAAGGGAGATGATTATACCTTAGTGGTGATGGCTCAACGGGCCTCGAAATGCTTTAAATGTTTGCTTCGGGGACGCGAAATGGTCCTTCGCTTGTTTTACTTCGGTGTAGCCGAGAATGTGTCTCGTGATTGCTACTTCACTGTTTGCTTATCCTTTGGATCCTTCGATGTTTGAGGTGTTGATGCAAGTGCCACATCATGCACCGCGAACATCTCCCTCGCTGCATGTTGTTCCCTATACACAGTTTTTATTCCGTCTTTCGTTTGAAACTTCATCATTTGATGAAGGGTTGACGGTACTGCTCTCATGCAGTATATCCATGGCTTTCCAAGCAAGGCGTTGTACCTCATGTCTCATTTGATGACATGAAATTTGACATTTTGGATCGTGCCGTCCACGTTGACTAAGATGGTGATTTCCCCTTTCATTGTTTCGCTCACCATGTTGAATTCATTAAGGACTCGAGAGGCGGGCACGATCTGGTCGAGCAGTCTGAGCTGCTCCACAATCCTTGACCTGATAATGTTGGTGGAGCTACCTGGATCCACAAGTACATATTTAATTTGAAATGTATTCACAAGAAAAGAAATTACTAATGTGTCGTTATGAGGCTGAGAAAGGGTCTCGATGTCCTCATCGCTGAATGTGAGTGTGTCCTCGGTATGTAACCTTGAGTCCTCTTTTCCCTGGTGATGGATACTTTTGTTCGTTTGATAATGGGTTCCTATGGGATGTCGACTCCCCCAACAATCATATAGATGACATGTTGTGGTTCTTCTGTTTCATTCTTTATGTTCGCCTTTCTTTCCTGGAACTGATTTTTGGCTTGATCGTTAAGGAACTCTTGGAGGTTCCCTTTGCTGAGTAGACGGGCTACTTCTTCTCGGAGCTGTCTGCAATCTTCGGTCCTGTGACCGTGTGTGCCGTGAAATTCGCACACTAAGTTGAGGTTCTTCTGCGACGGATCTGATAGTACATGTCTTGGCCACCTAGTGTCTCTGATTTTACCGATGGCCGATACGATGTAAGAAACATCGATGTTGAAGTTGTATTCTGATAGGCAGGGTGCCTCCGTCGGTCCTGTGTGTTTATCGAATCTGGCTCTGCTTACGAGGTCCCGAGGATTCTAACCTCGATCCGCCCTTCGATTATTTCAGGGTAGGTTACGCCTTGGGGCATTTCTTCGATCTTCAGTGTATGGTTGGTACCTTTCCTTGTTTGGCTTTGGCTCCTTTGTTAGGAGTCTGCTTGGATACACCGAGCTCGAGGGGGCTCCTAGTTGGTCGTCCTCGACCCTAATCTTCGATTGATATCGGTTGTGGACATCCAACCAAGTCTCTGAGCCCAACCGGTTGTAGTAACCTTGATGGCACCGGCATGTGCCTTTATAAATGAATCTGCTAGCATGACAAATGAATCTATCAAATTTGGGGATAGGTTGTGATACCACATCATGTCCCCTTTTGAAAGTGTTTCCCCAAATTTCTTCAACAGGACGGATTCGATTTCGTCGTCCTTCAGGTCATTTCCCTTTACGGCACAAGTGTAAGTAGTGATGTGCTCGTTGGGGTTCGAGGTTCCGTTGAACTTCGGAAGGTCGGGCATTTTGAATTTCTTCGGGATGGGCTTTAGAGCGGCATTTGACGGGAATGGTTTTTACACGAATTTCTTTGAATCAACACCTTTCAGTATCGGGGGTGCGCCGAGGATCTGATCGACCCTTGAATTGTAGGTCTCCACCTTTTTGTAGTTAGCTTCTATCATCTTTTCACCCGATTCAATCCTCTTTGTGAGGTCCTCGAGCATTTTCATAATAACGAGGTCGGTCGCTGACCCATTGTTAGTCGATCTTTCCGGTAGCTTTTCGACTCGAGGAGCCGTTTCCGGTGCTGCTGTGCATGGAGTTTTTTGGTGGTTTTGCAGTTGAGCAATCGCCAGCTGTTGTGCCTGTAACATCTCAAAAATAACGTGAAGGCTAATCTCTTGTTCCCCCTGAGCTGGGGTTTTCTTAGCTTCTTGTTGGTTTTCTTGGCATATGCTCATGTTAGTGTGGGAGATTACATCAACATGTTGGGCGTTGTGTGAGATCACATCCACGGGGATAGGCTCTGGCGCATCCTCAGGGTTTTGCGGTGGTACACCGACACTAGAACAGCTACACCATTCTCTCCATGTCCTCAAAATCATTGTTTTCATGTGCATTCACCGAGTTAGACATTTTGACCTGAAATCAAACTTCTTGGACAAGAAAATGTGTGAAAGACAACTTGCGTTATGTAGTAAACCAACAAGAAAACAATCACTATTATTTTTAGCCCCATGGCGGGCTTCAAACTGTTTACCTTGAAAATGGTAATTACAATTAGATTTGATTTTATGGTTCTAAAAATACGTGATTTACTCTTATGCTAGTTGTTAGGCAGTAGATGCTAAGTGTGAGACTAGAAAATTAAATAAGAGCTTGAAGGTAGAATGTTAAGCAAACCGAGGGGTTGAGAATCGGGGCCTCGAGCTGGCCTATACAGGGCCTCGAGGTCAAGCTAAGTGTTAGGTTGTGACCGACCGATGAAGGTCAAACAACTCTAAGAGCTTTGATCTGAGCTTTTTATGATCAATAATGAGCAACAAATGAAGAACAATTAATGTAACACAATAAATGTAAGCAATAAGCAATAAATGTAAATAATAGGATCAAGGGAGAATGTGTTTAAGTTAGAAAGCAGAGAATATTCTTGTATATTGAATATTGTATGATATTATGTGTTGTATATTGTATATCTGATGTTACAAAATGACAAGGATCCTCTTTATATATGAGGGGGAATCCCAACATAGTACAAACGCATTTATTATAAGGATTCGAGGCTGGTACAGCCATTTAATGCCATGGTATAGGCTTGAACTAGCCTAATAGACTAGGTCAGCTTTAATCATGTGCATTGGGAACTTCCTGTTTGTCCATCATAGCCTTTTATTTGCACTGCCTCGAGGTCGATCATTGAGAACCCTCGGGGTCGAACCCCGAGTTAAGCCTCGAGCCTTCTAGGGGCGGTCTTACGAAGTGCCATAACGATCATAAAATCGGACTCTCTGATTTTTACTATATACACTAAGAGTCCACCAAATTATATAGAGAACCAGGTTCTTTATTAGTTTCCACGAAACATACAGAGTAGTAAGTAAATAACACAATAGAGTTTTACGTGGAAAACTCCCTGCTCACGGGATTAAAAACCACGACCTACCCTCGTAGGATTTCAACTTCACTACTGAGCAAACTTCAGATTATAAACTATTGTAACCTAGGAATTAACCTCTTAATCCCTCACTAACTGGTAATAACTCTATCACAAGCTCCTTTGTAATACTCTATTACAAAGCTTCCAACTTGACTAACTCTAGCCAAGACATAAATACAAGGTTTATGATTTTACAAAAGATTTCCTACACAGTGCTTCTAACTAACTAAGCTAAGTAGGAATTACGAGTAAAACACTGTAACAAAAGGGCAACACAACAAAGAAGATATAATGACTCAATACAGGAAACTAGTCATTTGTTATGTTTTTCTTTTTTCTTGATGCCCTTGAAAGTCACTTGCAAGATTGCGACACACTTGAGAGAAAGCTTGATGAATTCTGGAATGTGCAAGTGTGATATTTTTCCTTTGCTTCATGTTAATATTACATAAGTGACATCACTTGAGTGATGCAAGCATGTTAGGTACAAGAGCATTCCCCATAAAGTGACTATTGCACTGTTTGCACTGTTGCGTCTGCAGAGAAACAGTTGCAGCGACTTTACAACTGTGGGAGTTGACTGGTATAGTCAGTAGGGGAACTGATGTCCATCTGCTCCCTTTGTTGTTTTTTTTGACTCTGAAATATTGAAATATATCCCCGACTTGAGACTTGTTGTTCTTGAGCGCTTGAGGATGTTAAACAGGTTCTCCATCGGGTTCTTAATAGTAAGTTTGTTAGATCATCAAAATATAACAGAATGTACAACCTATCAAAGGACGACCCCTTTGTTGCATATGTGATATTTACTTTGATTGCCATTTCATTAAAGATGATAATAATATCTCAAGGGTCAAAAGGCTATGGGAAGTCAAATATTTCAAACTTCATGTACAATAAACATGAATTTAAAATGGTTTTTTTTAAAATGAATTTAAAATGGTTTTTGTAGAATCAAAAAGCACGCACTTGTTAGAAGTCAACGGCCCTTTCACATGCTTTATTCCTACCAAAGTAAAGGCAAGGTAAGCCCAAATACGCTATGATCAATGCGGTTATAAACCACTAATTCAGTAGATAAAAGCAAGTTGTGCATTTTTCCCGACATTAGCGCTGAAAAAAATACCAGACTTATAAAAAATTTATTGCTTGACCAGAAGCTTTCTCATAAACAAAAAAAATAAATATTTTTAATATTAGCACATTCCTTGTTTGTAGTATGGAATAAGAAAAATGAATCATCTGCGAATAGAAGATGAGATATACTGGAGCTCTCCTGCATATCCGACTACCATGGATATCACCTGAACTTTTTGCATAATGAAATAAAGCAAACAACCCTTTCCAATCGGTTCAATCTCCTCCTTACAAAAAGAAATTTTATAAATCACAAAATTCACACACATCATAATAAAGTCAACCTAATTCGGATCAAACCCTAACTATAATAGCTTTAAGAAATCTCTAGTTTACTGTATCATAAGCCTTGCTAATACCAATTGTAAGAGTTATCTTGCCCTTGTCATCTCGTTTCTTACATTTCATCTAATGAATTACTTCAAAAGCTATTAACACATTGCCAGTAATCACCCGTCCAGATTTCTTTTGCCAACATTTGCACTTCACCATGATAATGCCAGAACAGCAAAACTCAACTAATCATCAACTTATAGAAAAGTTAGCTTTTGGTTATATTTTAAAGCAATCATACGCTCTCGAGATAAGATTTTGTCCTCAAATGTCCCTTGTCTATAAAAACCAAGCCATTTTAAAACCTCATCTCTTATAATTTTCTCATTCTTCCCTCACAGATAAAAAACACGTATAGACAGAGTGTTCTCCTAGATTTCATGGATTCAAAAATTAGATGTTTGAGGGTATTAATGTTTCCATGGTTAGGTTATGGACACATTTATGGTTGCTTAAACGTAGCCAAGAAACTTGCAAATAGAGGGTTTTATATCTACCTTTGTTCTACACCTATTAATCTCAGTTTTATCAAGAAAAAAATCCCAGAAAATTACTCTCTTTCAATTCAGTTGGTTGAACTCCACTTACCAGAATTGTCTGAGCTTCCTCCTAGTTACCATACAACTAATGGCCTCCCACCCCATCTCAACTCCACCCTCAAAAAAGCCCTCAAAATGTCAAAATCTAACTTTTCAAAAATCTTGAAAAATTTGAAACTTGATTTGTTAATCTATGATGCATTTCAACTATGGTCTGAGGAAGTTGCACATTCGCATAACATACCAGCAGTCAAGCTCCTAACTGCTACTGCAGCTTTTATATCATACTTTTTCCAGTCGTACGTAAAAAAATAAGTAGAACTCCCATTCTCAGCTATTTATTTGAGGGAAATTGAGAAACAAAAATTTGATAAAATGATTGAATATGCTGCTTCTAAAGAAAAGGATATTGATAATAGGGATTTTTTTAGTGAAGCAAATAAGCATATTACTCTGATAAGTACCTCGAAAGCAATAGAGGCGAAATACATCGATTACTTGCGGACTATACAGTATTACAAGAAGGTTATTCCAGTTGGCCCTCTAATCCAAGATCGAGAAATAAACGAAGAGGACGATGAAGATGTGGAACTTATTGATTGTCTAGGAAAGAAAAATGAAAATTCTACTGTATTTGTTTCCTTTGGAAGTGAGTATTTCTTGAGTAAAGAAGAGTTGGAAGAGATAGCATTTGGATTGGAGTATAGCAATGTTAATTTCATATGGGTTGTAAGGTTCGCAAAGGGCGAAGAAGTGCTACCACAAGGTTTTCTTGAAAGAATTGGAGAAAGGGGAAGGGTTGTGGATGGATGGGCATCACAACAAAGAATTCTCAGGCATTCGAGTATTGGAGGATTTGTAAGTCATTGTGGGTTTAATTTTGTAATGGAAAATATTGATTTTGGCATTCCTATTATAGCTATGCCCGTGCAATTTGACCAGCCGATAAATGCTAGGTTGATGGTGGAACTTGGTGTGGCAGTGGAGATTGTTAGAGATAATGAAGGGAAGGTTCACAAAGAAGAAGTAGCACAAGTTGTTAAAAGTGTAATTGGTAATGAAAGAGGGGATGGTTTGAGAATGAGAGTCAGAGACATCAGTGAGAAGTCCAAGGCCATTGGTGAGGAAGAGATAAATGCAGCTGCTGAAGAGCTAATGCAACTTTGCAAGAATAGTTAGTTATAACTGCAATTGTGATTTTGTAATTCAAACTAATTATAAATGCTTTGTTTGTGTCCAGAATAAACATTAGGGGGTTCTCTATTATAATCTAGTAGTGATATCTCTAATGTAAGAGTCTTCTAGTAAGCACCGATGTTTTTTGTATTACCTATTTCATTATTTTCTTATCGTTTACTGGATCTGCTTAAATTTCGAGATATTCTAAATCTTTCGAGATAAATTTTTTTCCATGTGATTTTAGGTGAACTTGTTCCTCTTTTAACACCTTCAAAGTCATGTTTTCACATCTAAGGACTAGTGTATTTGGCGGCCTACATAACACGTGGTCAAACTATCTCAAACAATATTCTCTCATCTATATATATTTTTTTAAAATTTAATCCAACCACCCAGGCTTTCACCTCCTGTGGTATTGGGGGATTTGGTATTAACCCCTACCTTGTATATATAGTAGAACAAGGAGGGGGACATAAACCTTACCTCAAGAGCAAAAGAATGGTGGGAATCCATCCATTCAAAAAAAAGTCATAGGAGCAGTACAAAGTATAGACAAAATATAAGAGATTTACAACATGCTCCTACAGATTCTAATCTTAACTAACAAAAAAGTTGGCCTTATCATACCTAGTTCTAATACTAGGAAGTTGATACTTGTCCATAAAGAAAAGGACCTGTGACACTTTTGGGAAGCTCCTGGTAAGTGTAAAAGAAGGAGTTATTTCCAGAAAAAGAAGCAAGTTTAGCTAGACAATAAGCAACTTGATTGGCTTCTCTGAAGTTGTGTGTAATTAAGACATTACTCTGATCCAAATCATGCACTATATCAGCAACCACCCCTTTCATTTTGTAATTGTTGGTGGACTTATTAATAAGCATGTTAGTTACAAGTTGTGTGTCTAGCTCCAAAATCATATCAGTATAGCCATGTTGAACACACCATTATACACCAAACTTGGCAGCCAAAGCTTCACACATATTGTTACTATGGCATTTAACAGAACATGAAAATGCCATAATGAGGCCCCCTTCCCAATTTCTAATAATCCCACCTATCCTAGCCTTTTCGTTATCCAACAAGTAAATACCATCAATGTTAATTTTGATCCATCCCTCCTTTGGTTTTTGCCAATACACTAGGGTGTGTCTTGAAATAGGTTTCAACCTCTCCACCATAACACAGATGTCCATCCATTGATAATTCCAATTTCAACTATTGAAGGACATATTCATTGCCCTTTGGATAGTCCATTCGATTTGTTGCTTCATTTTGTGCAAGTTAAACTTTCTTTGCTCACCATATTTACAAGCACAGTACTGCTTCCATAATTTCAAGCATATAACGATTGGAGTTATAACCTGCAACAACAGTTTATGAACCTTATTCTTAGGCTCTACTATCCACCAGTTGTTCAGAACACCTCGAATATGCATCATCTGGTGTCTTATATAACTTTCCATATACATGATGAATAGTCTCACCTTGAGTACACTACAACATCAGCATTTAGATACCAACTAATTTCCAAATCTTGAAATAACATCATCCATAGGCAATTTCCCTAAGATAAGTCTCCATGCAAAAAAAATACTTTAAAAGGAATGTTAGAGAACCAAACCTTGCTATTGAAACAATTTCTGTGAGCTAAATTTCTAATAGCACTCCAAGATAATTTATTAGAGAAATCACCATTGTTATTGAGGGTCCATATCAGGTAATCAATGTTATCCTGATCACCAATCTCTATGGTTGCAATATGTTGAACTAATTGGATATTGAGGAGATGATTGAGCTGTCACGACTCTAAACCCAGACCTGATCGTGATGGCACCTCTCGTGAAGACAAGAACAGCCGACACAATACCTAATTAATTTTAACAATTAAAATAACACAATTTAAGTCATTAACATGATTAAAGTCCAAAAGAAACTGTGAAACAATACAATTTGCGGAAAAAGCACAGCCCGACATCGGGGTGTCACCAGTGATGAGCATCCAACATAAGTCTACAAGTCTGAAAGAGTTTATACAGTCTATTACAGAACTAGAAACAGAAAGTAAGATATGAGGGAGAAACACTGGGCTGTGAATGCCAAGCAACTACCCGGTGGACTCCAAATGATCTGCTGGGAGCAATCAACCCTCACTGGCGGGACCTGAAGCTCCTGAATCTACATACAGGGTGCAGGGAGTAAAGTGAGTACTCCAACTCATTGAGTAATAACAATAAATAAGACTGAGCGATAAGAAATTACGTAAAAACACAACAACATGTTATAAAGAGGCAGAGTAAAACCAATAAAGTGAAATAAAACAGTGAAATCTCATTAAACGCTTTAGTTCAGTATAAGCTTCTTTAAAACACCTTTTTAACAGTTAAACAGGTAAATGAAAGGTAGCTAGAAAAGATAAACACATAAAATCCGCCCCTCGGGCACAATCTCAAAAGAATTAGCCCCTCAGGCAATAACATGGAACAACACCAGCCCCTCGGGCTATATCTCATATCATAATAGGTACCCGTGCTCACTAGGGGTGTAGAGACTCCAGGAGGGGCCCCTTACGGCCCAAGCGCAATATCAAGCCATCTTGTGGCATAATCAATAGGCTCTCAGCCATATATAAAGCTACCTTGTGGCGTACAATCTCAGGCCCTCGGCCTCATAATCATAAATCAGTGTATCACCACTGCGGCATGGAGCCCGACCCAAAAGTATCCTCACAACATAGGCCATCGGCCTTATTCAGTCAGAATCTCATAAGCCATTCAGGCAACAGTAAAACATGATGCTCAGCCCAAAATATCATTTAAAAATATCATTTAATGTGTTAAAACAGGGTAGACATGGCTGAGTTATGAAAACAGTAGAATATAGCATGACGGAATACAAGTATAAAGTCAAAACAGTGAGGAAATAGCAGTAAAAATCCCCTAAGGGTCCAAAACAGTTGGCATGAGACCCAAATATGGCATTCAGCCCAAAACATGATGATAGCAAACAGTTTTCAATCAAATACGCAGTAAAACAGTCATTCAGGATGGACTAAGTCACAATCCCTAACGGTGCACGACCCCATGCTCCTCATCTAGCGTGTATGTCACTTCAACATAGCACAACGATGTGTAATCCGGGATTTCATACCCTCAAGACAACATTTACAATCGTTACTCACCTCAATCTGATCCAAACTCTAGCCCGCAACGCCTTTTTCCCTCGAATCGACCTCAACTCGCGTCGAATCTATCGAAAATCAGAAATACGACGTCACAATATGTGAAGGGGTCGTTTGGTAGGGTGTATAAGAATAGTGCGGAATAAGATGTATTAGTAATGCATGGATTAGTAATGCATGTGTTAGTAATGCAAGCATTCGTTATGCAAATATTATTTCTTATCTACTGTTTGGTGTAGTGTATTAAAATTATAATGCATTGCATAATTTTTAAGAAAAATAGTTGTTTACAAAAATAACCTCCATATTCTCTAGCTTCAAGGAACTTTAACGACAATTTTCTCTTTAACCATACTAATGCATGCACTAATAGCCTTGGTATTACTAATTCCATAGTTTTCTACGCATTACTTATATATAGGATAATACCAAGTATGATGTATAACTAATTAAAAAAATGTACCAAACAAGGTATTAATAATGCATAGAGCTAATAGTTGCATTATTTTTTCTAATACCTCATACCAAACGACCCCTAAGGGAATGAAACAAATGCAAAAATAATCAATTTACAACATAAATCCTGAAATTAACCAAAACCCGACCCCCGGGCCTGATCGTTGTCGACTCGACACTACGTTGCGGTAGGAAGAGCGGGTCACAATAGCTTTTACCCAAATAGAGGTCCGGGATCGAATTTCCACAGGGAGCTAGTCGTGGAGTTGTATTTTCTATTTAGCCTAGAGTTGCGGTTGTGCTTCTAATGTCACTTCAAATATTTTTGGGTTTTTGATTTATATCTATTTTTATAAGACTATTGATTAACACTAAATTATACTACAAGAATATTGCTAAGTTGTATCTAATGGGAAGAAGGGCACTAGGGTCATGACACTACCTAGGTGGCTAATTGACGGGTAGATGTTACTTAGGTTCGATTGACATATTTGGGGCTTATGCTATAACCGTTGCACAATCTTACCCACTCTCACACCTCTCGGTAGAGAGAGTGATTTTTTGCCCAATTGACTCTCTCGAGACCAAATGGGTAGGCAAATTAGACCAAGCAACTGGGGTTCAAGTAGAGTGATTAATCTCTCGAGATTTAACCCGTTAATTGGGACTATCATTTCTCATGAGTCCATCCTAATTCCTTGTTGGGTCAATTTTGGGGTCATAGACTCTCTTTCTCAAGAAGAGTTAAACACACAAAGCTTGAATCAGTGTCTGCAACCACCAATTCTAAATTAAATCATAAATTCAACCCAAATAGCAAACACCTATAGTCAATCTAACCTTAGATGGCAACACCCATCAATTACCCACACTAGGGTTGAGCCACAACCCTAGCTAATGGGTTTAGCCACTCATGATAGATATAGAAATTGAAGAAATAGATGAAGAACTAAACATATTAATTAATTACTCATAAGAAACTACAGTAATCTATATTTAATGGAAAGCAAAATATGCCAAAAATGGCTACAACACCAAGCGCAGCTTTTGTCTCTCGTTCCCAGATAAATCGATCCCTATTTTCTATTTTCGCAAAAAAAAATCGTTTTTAGCTTTGTAGTTAGGCTCGCAGCCTCTTGTTCTATTTTTGACGCCTCCAATAAGCCCTTGGTTTTCTTACAAAAGCTTTGTAGTTACTATTTTTTTAGGGATCGATTTATCTGGAAACGAGAGACAAAAGTTGCGCTTGGTGTTGTAGCCATTTTTGGCATATTTTGCTTTCCATTAAATATAGATTATTGTAGTTTCTTCTGAGTAATTAATTAATATGTTTAGTTCTTCATTTATTTCTTCAATTTATGTATCTAGCATGAATGGCTAAACTCATTAGCTAGGGTTGTGGCTCAACCCTAGTGTGGGTCATTGATGGGTATTGCCATCTAAGGTTAGATTGACTATGGGTGTTTGTTATTTGGGTTGAATTTATGATTTCAGTTAGAATTTGTTGTTGCAAACATTGATTCAAGCTTTGTGGGTTTAACTCTTCTTGAGTAAGAGAGTCTATGACCCCAAAATTGACCCAACAAGGAATTGGGATGGACTCATGAGAAATGATAGTCCCAATTAACGGGTTAAATCTCGAGAGAGTAATCACTCTACTTGAACCCTAGTTGTTTGGTCTAATTTGCCTACCCATTTGGTCTCTCGAGAGTCAATTGGGCAAAAAATCACTCTCTCTACCGAGAGGTGTGAGAGTGGGTAAGATTGTGCAACGGTTATAGCATAAGCCCCAAATATGTCAATCGAACCTAAGTAACATCTACCCGTCAATTAGCCACCTAGGTAGTATCACAACCCTAGTGCCCTTCTTCCCATTAGATACAACTTAGCAATATTCTTGTAGTATAATTTTGTGCTAATCAATAGTCTTATAAAAATAGTTATAAATCAAAAACCTAAAAATGTTTGAAGTGACATTAGAAGCACAACCGTAACTCTAGGCTAAATAGAAAATACAACTCCACGACTAGCTCCATGTGGAAATTTGATCCCGGACCTCTATTCGGGTAAAAGCTATTGTGACCCGCTCTTCCTACCATAGCATAGTGTTGAGTCGGTAGCGATCACTTTTTGGCGCCGTTGCCGGGGAGCTTACGGTGTTGACTATCTGTTTAGTTAGTTTTGTGTTTTGCTTCTCTTTCCTTCTTGTTTACTAATTTTATTTGCGTCCATCAATCAGGTACCATGGCTCTTAATGCAAATGGCTCTCTCGGCAATGTGATGGTGAGGGAGGAGGTAGAGGATCTAGAATGAGATAAGGTCTTACCTCAAGTTCCACGGAGAGGCCGAAATGCCAATGTAAATGCAAATGATAACAACAATATTCCAGATCATCCTCGGCCACCGCCGAGAGTGGCTCCCATAGTTCTACCAAATCAAGGATACGCCAGTGTTATTGTTCCTCCTGAATCTGGGCGGGGAACTTTTAAATCATAAATGTTATGTTGACCTTGCTCGAGCAAAGAGGGTATTTCACGGGTGCCTCCAATCAAAATGCCTACAAGAACTTGAAGGGGTTCGTGGATACATGCTGGGGTAGCAAGCAGACAAATGTGTCTGAGAATGCATTGAGGTTGAGGCTTTTCCCATTCTCTCTTCGGGGTAAAGCATTGGATTGGTTAGAAAGGCTCCCCAATCATTCTATTACAACATGGGATGAATTGGTGGACAAATTTATTTCCAAGTTCTTTTCTCTAAGTCATATGGCAGCTCTTCGGGATGAAATTCTAGCTTTCAAGCAAGAGCCAACGGAACCTTTGCACGAGATATGGGAAAGATATAGAACGATAGTGACAGAGTGCCCTAATAACGACATTACTGAGGCTATGATTCAACAAACCTTTTATCGAGGCATCAACACCATGAATCAATGCATTGTGAACCAATTGGCTAGAGGGAACTTTATGAAACTTTCTTACCAAGAGGCATGTAATGTACTTGATGAAATGGCTGACACCTCTTTGGCATGGCAAAGCCGAGAAAATGTGCCCCAAGGTGACCCCACGGTGATCCATTTGCACAAGGAATTTCATGATCATGGCCAAGCCATCACCGAGCTTACAACAACTATGAATCAATTGGCAAAGGCTCAATTGCAACAAGTCGAAATCCTGCGCTAAGTCAATGCAATGAAAGGTGTTTCTATGTTGAAAAGGAGGCAAAGAGGACAACAACCTCAACGTAATTGTGAACAATATGACAACAACAAGGATGGTGGTGGTTATTCAAATGAGTGATATGATGATCAAAGCGAAGAGTTCCAATATGTCAGCAACTACCAAGGGAACAGAGGTACCTCTTCGAATCAACAATGGCGTCCTCAAGGAAATTGGGGCAATCAACAACAAGGCGGCGGTAATTGGAATAACAACAATTAACAATAAGGCGGAGGTAATTGGAATAACAACAACCAAAACAACAATTGGGGTAATCATAGAAACCAAGGAAATTGGAATGGTAGTAACAATAACTGGGGCAACAACAACAATCAAGCAGGGTGGAACAATAGCGGGAACCAAGGCAACCGGGGGCAAGGCTTTCAAAGGCCCCCCATGTATCAACAACCGAACAATCCACCCCCCCTTTCCTTCTCAAGGTCCAAGTTCGTCTGGAAGTGATATGGGGAGAATTGAAAGCATTTTCGAGTAACTGATGAAAAACAACCAAGATTCCGAGGCGCAATTAGCTTCTCATAACACATCTATCCGGAACTTGGAGGTGCAATTAGGCCAAATCTCTCAAGCATTGAATACTCGTCCCAAGGGTGCTCTACCAAGTGATACGGCGGTGAACCCGAAGGGTGGGAATAATAATCATGTGATGGCAGTTACAACAAGAAGTGGAATAGGCGGTGATGTGAATGCCTCGACGCAAAAGCAAGCTATGGATGAAGATGTTGAGTTGCGGAATGATGATGTACCTTTGATTGTTGATGATATGGTTAATCAAAATATGAACAATGATTTGCGGATTGATATTGATGATGAAGCCGAGGTGGAGACTCAAGATGTCGTGAACCCGTCTAGGGAACACGTGATTGACATGCCCGAGCTGGTTGTACAAAAGGCCAAGGCACCTTTTCCTAGGCTACCTCCACCTTATCCTCAACGGTTAGCAAAGCAAAAGAGTGACAATCAATTCAAAAAATTCATTGACATGATGAAGAGCCTCACAATCAATGTCCCTTTGGTTGAGGCCCTTGAGAAAATGCCGGGGTATGCAAAGTTCATGAAAGATTTGGTTACAAAGAAGAGGTCGATGGAGTATGAAACAATTAAGATGACTCATCAAGTGAGTGCCATAGTGCATTCAATGTCACCCAAGCTTGAGGATCCCGGAGCTTTTACTATCCCATGTACTATCGGAAGTGTGGATTTTGCTAAGGCCCTGTGTAACTTGGGGGCTAGTATTAATTTGATGTTGTACTCGGTCTTCAAAACTTTGGGAATTGGGCAACCTCGACCTACCTCAATGAGACTTCAAATGGCGGATCGATCTATGAAGTGACCCTTGGGCATAATCGATGATGTTCTTGTCCGTGTTGATAAATTCATATTGCCGGCTGACTTTGTCATATTAGATTGTAAGGTGGACTTTGAAGTGCCGATTAATCTTGGAAGACCTTTCCGAGCTATGGGGAAGGCATTAGTTGATGTTGAAACGGGTGAGTTAACATTCCGAGTGGGAGATGAGAAGGTGGTATTCCATGTTTGCAAATCAATGAGACAACCCAATAGCATGGAGGTGTGTTCATTTATGGACATTGCCACAGCTGTGATAGTGGATGACACAAGTTCCATGATCAATGTTGAAAATCCTCTTGAGGTCGTGCTTCTTAATATTGATGTCAATGATGATGTTGATTCAAGCTTTGTGGGTTTAACTCTTCTTGAGAAAGAGAGTCTATGACCCAAAATTGACCCAACAAGGAATTGGGATGGACTCATGAGAAATGATAGTCCCAATTAACGGGTTAAATCTCGAAAGAGTAATCACTCTACTTGAACCCCAGTTGCTTGGTCTAATTTGCCTACCCATTTGGTCTCGAGAGAGTCAATTGGGCAAAAAATCACTCTCTCTACCGAGAGGTGTGAGAGTGGGTAAGATTGTGCAACGGTTATAGCATAAGCCCCAAATATGTCAATCGGACCTAAGTAACATCTACCCATCAATTAGCCACCTAGGTAGTGTCACGACCCTAGTGCCCTTCTTCCCATTAGATACAACTTAGCAATATTCTTGTAGTATAATTTAGTGTTAATCAATAGTCTTATAAAAATAGTTATAAATCAAAAACCCAAAAATGTTTGAAGTGACATTAGAAGCACAACCGCAACTCTAGGCTAAACAGAAAATACAACTCCACGACTAGCTCCCTATGGAAATTCGATCTCGGGCTTCTATTTGGGTAAAAGCTATTGCAACCCGCTCTTCCTACCACACTGTAGTGTCGAGTCGGTAGCAATCAGTCAGCCAATCCACAATCACCCAAATAGCATCAAACTTCTTCAAAGTCCGTGGAAGTCCAACTACAAAATCCATAGTGATCATCTCCCACTTCCACTCTGGAATATCCATCTGCTGAAGCAAGCCACCCGGTCTCTGATGCTCATATTTCACCTGCTGACAATTGATACATCAAGCTACAAATCTCACAATGTCCTTCTTCATTATCCTCTACCAATAATGTTGTCTCAGATCCTGATACATCTTCGCGGCACCCGCATGAATAGAATACGGCGAGCTATGGGCCTCCTCCAAAATCAACTCCCGAAGCCCATCCATATTGGGCACATATATCGGCCTTGCATCCTCAACACCCCAGCATTACCAATAGTCACATCTCTGGAATCATCGTGCTGAACTCTATCCTTAAGGACAAGAAAATGAGGATCATCATACTGGCACTCTCTGATGCGATCAAATAAGGAAGACCGAGAAATAACACAAGCCAATACCCGACCAGGCTCCGAAATATCCAACCTCACGAACTGATTGGCCAAGGCTTGAACATCAACTGCAAGAGGTCTCTCCCCAACTGGAATATATGCCAAACTCCCCATACTCACTACCTTCCTACTCAAGGTATCGGCCACTACATTGGCCTTTCTCGGATGGTAAAAAATAGTAATATCATAATCCTTTAGCAACTCCAACCATCTCCGCTGCCTCAAATTGAGATCCTTCTGTCTTGAACAAGTGTTGGAGGCTATGATGATCAATAAACACCTCACAAGACACACCATACAAGAAATGTCTCCAAATCTTCAACGCGTGAACAATGGCAGTCAACTCTAAATCATGAACAGGGTAGTTCTTCTCATGGGGCTTCAACTGACGAGAAACATAAGTAATAACTCTACCCTCATGCATCAACACACACCCAATACCAACACTTGAAGCATCACAATACACGGTATATGAACCTGAAGTTGATGGCAAAACTAACACTAGAACTGTGGTCAGGGCTGTCTTGAGCTTCTGAAAGCTCTCCTCACACTCATCCGACCACCTGAATAGAGCACCCTTTTAAGTCAACTTGGTCAAGGGCGATGCAATAGATGAAAATCCTAAACAAACCGGCGATAATAACCCGCCAAACCAAGAAAGCTGTGAATCTCTGTGGCTGAGGACGGTCTGGGCCAACTCTGAACCGCCTCTATCTTCTTCGGATCAACCTGAATACCCTTGTTGGACACCACGTGCCCCAAGAAAGACATTGAACTAAGCTAGAACCCACATTTGGAGAACTTTGCATAAAGCTTCTCCTCCCTAAACCTCTGCAACACAACTCTCAAATGCTCTGCGTGCTCCTCCTGACTATGCAAGTACACTAGAATATCATCAATAAAAACAATCACGAACGAATTAAGATAAGGCTGAAACATGTTGTTCATCAAATGCATGAACGTTGCCGGGGCATTGGTCAACCCGAAAGACATAACAAGAAACTCATAATTACCGTATCTGGTCCTGAAGGTTGTCTTAAGAATATCCGAGTCCCTGATCTTCAACTGGTGATAACCTGAACGGAGATCAATCTTGGAGAACACTCTCGCTCCCTGAAGCTGGTCAAATAAATCATCAATGCGAGGCAAAGGATACTTGTTCTTGATTTTTACTTTGTTCAACTGCCTGTAATCAATGCACATCCTTATCGTTCCACCCTTCTTCTTTACAAATAGAATAGTCACACCCCAAGGCGATACACTAGGCCAAATGAACCCCTTGTCAATGAGTTCCTGAAGGTGCTCTTTTAATTCCTTCAACTCCGCTAGTGCCATATGATATGGTGGAATAGAGATAGGCTGAGTGCCCGGCACTGGGTCAATACCAAAATCAACATCCCTGTCCGGTGGCATGCCCGGCAGGTCTACAGAAAACACATCGGGAAAATCTCTCACAACTAGAACTGAATCAATACTGGGAGTCTCTACACCGGCATCCCTCACAAAGGCTAAATATAAAAGACAACCCTTCCCAAACATACGCTGGGCCTTCAAGAATGAAATTACTCTACTGACAACATAATCAGTCGAACCTCACTTCTCAATTCATGGCTTACCCGGCATAGCCAATGTCATTGGCATGACAGTCCAAAATACGCGACATGGAGATAGCCAATCCATGCCCAATATAACATAGAATTCTACCATACATAACAATAACAAATCCACTCGGGTCTCCAGACCCCCCAATAGTCACCTTACGTGACCGGTACACACGGTCTACAACAACAGTATCGCCCACCGGAGCAGATACATGAACAGATAAAACAAGAGACTCACCGAGCATATCCAAATAACGAGCAAAGTATGATGACACATAAGAATAAGTGAAATCGGGATCAAATAATATAAAGGCATCTCTGTGGAAAGCTGAGACAATACCCGTAATAACAGCATCAGAAGCAATAGCATCGGCTCTAGCTGGAAGTGCATAGAAACGGGCCTAACTACCACCTGATCAACCTCCCCCTCTAGGGCGGCCCCTAGCTGACTGACCTCCACCCCTAGCTGGCTGGGCGGGTGGTGGTGAACTAATTGGAGTTGAAGTCGATGGCTGACTCCTCTACTGAGATGAACCCCCAAGACGACGAGGACACTGCCTCCATATATGACCCATCTCTCCACACTCATAGCAACTCCCGGGTGCTGGAGACGGGTACTGAAGGGAACCCCTACCACTGGAATGACTAGCAGATGCACCTGGCATATAAAAGCCCTAAACTAATGGAGCACGGGACAAACTCTGAGCTAGAAGGGCACTAAGTGATGACTGGACCTGATGAGAACTGTGAGAACCATGACCCGATGACACCCCACGATAACCTGGGCGAGCTGGCTGAGCATGCTTGAATGGACGACCTCTACCGTGTTGAAACTAACCTCTCGAAGGAGCACCACCATAACTACTAGATTCCCGAGGCCTCTTGGCCTCCCTCTTATCTCGCTCCTGGCAACGAACTAACTCAATCTCACGAGCAATGTCAACAACCTCCTCAAAAGTAGCACCAGACACCCTCTCCCTAGTCATGAGAATACGAAGTTGATAAGTGAGGTCATCAACAAACCTCCTAACCTCGCTCTATCTGTCGTAACCAACCAAATAGCATGATGAGCTAACTCGGAGAACCTTATCTCATATTGCATCACTATTATCTCTCACTGATGCAACCACTCAAACTACCTGTGCAGCTCCTTTCTGCGAGACTACGGCACATACTTCTCCAAAAAGAGAACGGAGAACTGCTGCCAGGTAAGGGGTGCTGCACCAACAGGTCTACGCCTCTCATAAGCCTCCCACCAAGTAAAGGCAGCTCCAGAAAACTAAAAAGTAGTGAAAGCAACCCTGCTGGTCTCCAGAATACCCGCCATACGAAGAATCATCTAATACTTGTCCAAGAAACCCTGGGCATCCTCTCCCTCTGCACCACTGAAAGTCGGAGGCTGAAGTCTACCAAATCTTTCCAACCTGCGGTGCTCATCCTCTGGCATAGTAGGAGCTACAGAGTCTTGAACAATAGCAACCGGCTGGGCTGGAGGTGCCCCCAGTGTCTGAAGTCCCTGCACGACCTGCTCAGGTGTGCGAGCGGCGGGAGTCTGAGTGTCTCCCCCGACCTGAGAAGTAGATGCGATTGTAGTAACTGAGACCGTCTGAGCTAGGCCAGTGCATATTGATAGAATCTGAGCCAGGTCCTCCTGAAGACCCGGAATCATAGTGGGCACAGCTGGTGCCTGAGCTGGTGCTGCTGGAGCATCCATAACTGGGACCTGATCATGAACTGGGGCGGATGGTAGATCTGCAGGTGTTTCCCTAGCTGCTGTGCGAGCTACACCTCTGCCCCTACCACGGCCTCGACCGCGTCCTCGGCTTTTAGTGGCCACAGCTGGTGATGGCGCCTCTCGTGAAGATAAGGCCAGCCGACACAATACCCAATTCATTTTAACAATTAAAATAATACAATTTAAGTCATTAAAATGATTAAAGCCCAAAAGGAACTGTGAAACAGTACAATTTGCGGAACAAGCACAGCCCAACATCAGGGTGTCACCAGTCATGAGCATCTAACATAAGTCTACAAGTCTGAAAGAGTTTATACAGTCTATTACAGAACTAGAAACAGAAAGTAAGATAGGAGGGAGAAATACTGGGTTGCGAAAGCCAAGCAACTACCTAGTGGACTCCAAATGACCTGTTGGGAGCAATCAACCCTCACTGGCGGGACCTGAAGCTCTTGAATTGCACACTGTCACGCCCCTTTTTTCCTTCCGCGAAATCCGGTTTGTGACACCTTGGGTATGGGATAACTCTTTTCCTTTTGAGAAAGGGGTTTGCAATTTTGAAGACTCGCCACCTAATGATTTTTAAGGCGCATTAGGACACCTAAAGGGTTTATTCCTAACTACGTTTGATAACCAGAGATAGGGTAAGGGCTTGAAATTATCCCAAGGGGAAGGTGTTAGGCACCCCTCAGGATCCACTAGTATGGTTTCCGGCCAGACAATTTTGTGAATTTGTACAATTTAGCAAATAGGCAAGTATTGGCTCAAATAGTAGGGGATTTAAGTTTGAATACACATATGTATGAAAACAACCAGAAAGAGGCGAGATGTTGAAAAGTGTTACAATTTAAACATACTTGAAAAATGAGGGGGTCCTAGGTTTGTTTATAATATGGATCACGTCAATGCAATACCCGGTATGGCACTCCTCAAAAGAGGGGCTACACGTGATATTAGCACACCGGCCATCATATCCATATCTACCCTTTCCCACCCCGTGAAGGTAATTAAAGCGTAGATTGGTATCGATTCTTATTGCATGATGTTGCTCGTCCCTTTCTATTAGTCTCAGAGGAATTTTAGGACTACTATTTCTATAAGGAGGTTCTAGGCAGATCCTCGGGTTTAAAGGTAAAAATACTAGAGCAACATACAAAACATATAAGACTGCAATTAAGGGGAAACATATAAGCAAACAGAAGGCTCAGTTATACCTCTGCAAATAGTGCACATAGGCAGCACGACTAATACACAATTAGGGTTAGAATTTAAAGTACTAAAGCAGGGTGTTTAAATTATTGAAGCAGAATCAGATTCATTACATGACTCAGATAAGAAGTCCGAATCATACCTGCCTGCTGGTTGTAATAGTTGATAATTAAACAAAGGCAGTTTCAGTCTTATTTAGAGTATTACCTAAGGCTTGCCTAGGCGTAAAGAGAAATGCAGTAGTTGTTCAGAGTTATAAAGACAGTTCGGAGATTATTTTTTATTACCTAAAATATGTTGTTCTAGGTGTTCAGTACAAAGAATTATTGCCAATTGATTGTAATAACTGAGTAAAGTTGTTTTATCGCTGTTATGCATTCAAATTAGCCTAAGTGTGCTGAAGCGAATGAAATCCTAAGGACGTGATATCTAATGTACAGAGATACAGAATGATGTATATGTAGAATCCTAAGCAGGATTTCTATATAAACAAATATTACAACGTTTAAACATGATTTCATGAATATGTAGAGATGATATGTTTGTTAGTGTTGTTTAGCCTAAAACAGGATCTCTAAGTGTGCATAGCAGTATGAACATGGTTGCAGAAACACCGGTTATTAACATAATTAATGCAGGATTTTATAAGTGATATGATAGTGGAATGGTCATGCTGAAAACAGTAAGCATAAGTCCTAGAGAACATGATCTCTAATGCATGAAATGTGTCCTAAGCAAGGTTTATATTGCGCAAGCAAGAATATAAACTTAATAACATGTTCTCTACCCTTTTGATAGCTAAAGCATGCAAAGTCACCTCATCCGTTTTTACTAGCCAACCCTATACTTGTTTACAAATTATTATAGACCAAATTTGAATTACATAAGATGTGCAAAAATAAGAAGTTACAACCATAGGAAGCCTGATGCTGACTTCCTATCTGAGTTAGGTAATAAACCACCTCAAGTGCCAATGTCATTCCAAAGCCTTTCTCATTTCTGGGTGTGTCAGAGTTCCCTAAAGACCTCAAGGGATCTTGGGCAGTGCTCACACCCAGATTTGCATAACCAAAATAGAGTAAGTACAGTATGGAAGGGCCAGCTCTTATGTGTCCAAGTTCAGAGGGAACTCAAGGGTCCCAAGGCAAGGCTCACACAAAAGGGGCAGAACCTAGATTCTAAGAGTATAGTGGAAGTGCAAAACACATAGTTTGAGAAAGCGTTTGTTTAAAACTAGAGTGGCAAGTCCATATTGAAAGTAATCAGTAACAGAGGTGATTGAAATCGGTTGTAGTAATAAACAACACTCAAACACACAGAATCAGTAGTCACACAAAGGGGTCAAGGGATTAGGGACACACAAATATTTGAATGCAAACACATAGCCCCATAAAGGGTCTTAGGACTAGTTAGACATGCATAGCAATAGCTGATACTGGCATAATCACAGACTAGTCAAAAAGATCATAATCACATTGAAGGGATAGGGACTTAGGATTCATAAGATAATGAGCACACAATAAGTCATGAATTAGGTACATTATAGACATACTAGTTGAAGGACAAAAACAGAAACAGGTAAACATGCTGATCATTTTTAAAGAATGATAGAATTTTAGGCATGCTGAGTAAAGCAGTAGACAAACAGTACAACTCAACAGCATGAGCCATTAAGTTAGAAAGAGATAGTGATTTACAGCAAGGGAACATATAGGTTGAGTTTCAGAATTTAAATTAAGAACATACCAGTTGAAGGAGCAGAATGCAGAAAAAGTAAAGCAATCAGAGCCTTGGATTTCAGCCGGCTAGACAAGGCAGTAGCACAAGCAGTAGAGAAAGAAAGAGAGTTCGAATGTGTAAGTGTGTGTTTTTGAACTCAGTTGTTCGTGTCTTGTTAATGAAAGCATTAGGGTAATTATAGTTTTGAAAACGAGTAGAGAATAAGGTAACAAGTAAGGTTTTAACACAAATATGAAAATAATCACAATCAGAATCAATTAACACAAGTACTTCCCTTTAATCAATGGATTACTGCTCAAACGAATATTAACAGGGTTAATTAAGGAAAGAAATCAGTTTCAAAAAGATTGATTTCTGACCATATAGGGGATATTAAAAGTATAGGGTAGATAATTGAGTCTAAGTACAAAATATACTTAATTGGAGAAAGGATTCAGCAGGGGTACAATATCACAACAAATAAAGGAAAGGAATCAATCAATTCAAACAAACGGGTGGAATTAGGGGTTTTATAAGAAAACATTTGCAATCAGTCGTGACTTGGTGGAAATCAAGATCAATCAAGAAATAATCATGATTCTGCACTTTGACATATAAATAGAATGAACAGAAGTATCAGACATGCAAGGCCAAACACATTGGCAAAAGAAGCAACTAGATGTATACAAACATATAGCAGTAACAGGAGTAAGCTAGGGCTCAGTAGTAAAAGAACCCATTCGAAGCATAGTAGTCAACAAAGTCAAGTAGTCATACAGAACCATAAAAATGAAGAGAGCAACATAGCAACAGGTAGAGGATATCAGACCAACACACTTAAATAAGTAAAGGTAGTCTTTAAAAGCTCACAGTAACAAGTGAGGGAAGTTTTAAGAAATTAGGGTTTTAACAAAGCTGAGTCAAAAAGGTAGGAACTCAGAATTAGTCAAGTTAAACAAATAAAAGGATCTAAACTCAAAGAACTTAATCGAAACAAGTATATACTCAAAACAAACAAGGACAGTTTCAGAACCCAGACAAAACCAAAATATTTAGGGTTTTCAACATGCTGAATCAAGTAGAAAAAAGCATAAACAAATCGTTTGAACATAATAAAATCAAAACAACACTAAAATCCAAGAAGTGATCTTTTAAAAAGAGCTTAAGAAAAACCCTAATCGTTGGAAATGAGAAGTCGCTTTAAAAAAATCGGAAAACCATTAAGCAAAACACTTGAGAGGTTCATAACACACACAGATCAAAGATAGATCTGAGAGAAAATCGAAAGACCTTAAAGGTTAGGGTTTTAGAGAACCCATAAAAGATTAGAAAGACTTCGAAAAGTTACCGATCTAACCGGAAAAGCCATGGATCTGACTCGATCAGCCATGGATGGCCGGAAAAAGACCCTAGACAAAAATCGAGCAGGGTATGGATTAGTTCTCTTGGAGATCTTTCCATGGAATCACGAAAATAGGCCACAAGAAGACATAGGAGACCGGTATATATCTCAAACAGCCATGGGAGCCTTTGGGTTGAGTGAGAATCAAAGGGTTTAGGGTGGATTCATGTGGAGGCGGCTAGGGTTAGCCTTAGGTTTTCAGAGAGAGTTGATAGAAAAGGGGATTCAAGGGAGGCAGGTTGGTAGAAATGATTTAGGTTAGGGGTCGTTTTGGGTTAAAAATGGTAAAGTGAAATGGTGGTCGTTAATCTAAATGATCAACGGCCTAGATTATATGGGGTAGGTGGGGATCCGGGTTTAGGTTGGTTTAAAGGGTTAGGGTCGGGTTAAAATTAAAATTGGGTTGGGAAATTTGGGGTCCAATATGGGCTAGAATTGAAATACAAAAGAGGTTGTTATTTAAATAGCCATTTTTCCCTTTTTTAATTTATAACAAATAGTAAATAATTTCTGAAAATAAATTGAAATTAATAAAATGATTTATAACACGTAAATAATAATTTAAAAATATAGGGCCCAATTTTATGAATATAAAACACAATTAACCTTAAAAAAGGCTAATATTACAATTATGTGCAATTTAGCTTTAAAAGTACTAAATAAAATTGTAAACATATGTAAAAATTATCTTAGTCATATTTTGGCATAAATAAAAATCCAATAGATGAATTATCAAAATAATAATTTTGGAAATAATTATTGGGATTTTATGAATAAAAAAGGAGAAAATAAATCAATTTAAACCTTTAAAAATTGTGGAAAAATAATAAAACATTTGGACTTGCTTATATATGCATATATATGCTATTTTGAAATTACTTTGTATATTGAAAATATATAGGGAAAAATTGGGTATCAACACACACAGGGTGCAGGGAGTAAAGTGAGTACTCCAACTCAGTGAGTAATAACAATAAATGAAGACTGAGCGATAAGAAATCACGTAAAAACACAACAACATGCTATAAAGAGGAAGAGTAAAACAAATAAAGTGAAATAAAATAGTGAAATCTCATTAAATGCCTTAGTTCAGTATAAGCTTCTTTAAAACACCTTTTTAACAATTAAACAAGTAAATGAAAGGCAGCTAGAAAAGATAAACACATAAAATCCGCCCCTCGGGCACAATGTCAACGGAATGAGCCCCTCGGGCAATAACATGGAATAACACCAGCCCCTCGGGCTATATCTCATATCACAATGGGTACCCGCGCTCACTGGGGGTGTACAGACTCCGGGAGGGGCCCCTTACGGCCCAAACGCAATATCAATCCATCTCGTGGCATAATCAACAGGCTTTCGGCCTCATATCAAGCCACCTTATGGCGTACAATCCCAGGCCCTCGGCCTCATAATAATAAATCAATATATCACTACTGCGGCGTGCAGCCCGATCCAAAAGTATCCTAACAATACAGACCCTCGGCCTTACTCAGTCAGAATCTCATAAGCCACTCAGGCAACTGTAAAACATGATGTTCAGCCCAAAATATCATTTAATGTGTTAAAACACGGTAGACATGGCTGAGTTATGAAAATAGTAGAATACAACATGACTGAGTACAAGTATAAAGTCAAAACAATGAGGAAATGATAGTAAAAATCTCCTAAGGGTCCTAAGCAGTTGGTACGAGGTCCAAATATGGCATTCAACCCAAAACATGATGATAGCAAATAGTTTTCAATCAAATACGCAGTAAAACAGTCATTTGGGACGGGCTAAATCACAATCCCCAACGGTGCACGACCCCACACTCATCATCTAGCGTGTGCATCACCTCAACATAGCACAACGATATGTAATCCGAGGTTTCATACCCTCAGGATAACATTTACAATCATTACTTACATCAATCCGATCCAAACTCTAGCCCGCGATGCCTTTGCCCCTCGAATCGGCCTCAACTCGCGTTGAATCTATCCAAAATCAGAATCATGATGTCAAAATATGCTAAGGGAATGAAGCCCATGCAAAAATAATCAATTTACAACATAAATCCCGAAATTAACCAAAACCCAACCCCCGGGCCCACATCTCGGAATTCTATAAAATTTACAACAATAGATTCCTTATCTCCCCACGAGTTCATACATATCAAAAGTCCCAAAATCCGACCACAAATGGCCCCTCAAATCCTCAAGTTAAGGTCTCCAATACTAAGCCCTAATCCCCAATTTTTAACCCTTAATTTCCATTAATCTTAGGCCAAATCAGTGAAATAATGCCATAGGATCGATTTTTAAGCTCAAAAATCTTACCTCCAGACATTATCCCTTGAATCCCTCTTCAAAATCTCTCAAAAAGCTCCAAAACAGACTTGAAATGGTGAAGAACAACTCAAAAATCGTGAGAGAATTCTTTTATACCGTCTGGCCTAGGGATTCCGCACCTGCGGTCCAAGACGTCGCATATGCGGTCCTCACTTAAATCCCAGGCTCCGCATATGCGATGCAGATCCCGTACCTGCGCTACCGTAGGTGCGCCTACCTAGCCACTTCTGCGGCTCCAGCTCTCCTTGGCCCCTTCCACTTCTGCGACTCATTTCCGCATCTACGGGGATTGCTCCTCCAGCCTCCCAACCGTGGATGCGATTATGACAGTAGCCCCAACACTTCAGCTGCCATTTCCAAATTCCTACTTTCCGTCAATCATCCGAAATTACCCCGAGGCTTCCAGGACCTCACCCAAAAGCACAAACTAGTCATATAACACTTACCAATCCTCAAAACACCTCGAACAACATCGAATCAACCAAAACACATCGAATTCAAGCCTAAGGTTCCAAAATCTTCCGAATTATATTTTTGATCAAAAAGTCTACCAAACTACGTCCGAATGACCTGAAATTTTGCACACACATCCCAAATGACACAATGAACCTACTGCAACTTCCAGAATTCCATTCCGACCCCTATATCAAAATCTCACCTATCAACCGGAAAACGCCAAAATTCCAATTTCGTCAATTCAAGCTTAAATCTACTCCGTACCTCCAAAACATATTCCGATCACGCTCCTAAGTCCCAGTTCATCTCCCGAAGCTATCCGAACCATCAAAATTTACATTCGAGCCCTCTAACACATAAGTCAACATCTGGTTGACTTTCCCAACTTAAGCTTTCTTAAAAGAGACTAAGTGTCTCAAACCTCATCAAAACTTCTCCGACCCGAGCCAACCAACCCGATCACACATAGTACCGATAAACAAAGCAATAAGAAGCAGAAATGAGAGAAACAGAGCGGTAACTCATGAGACGACTGGCCGGGTCGTCACATGAGCTTTCTCTTATCCCAGGTTCTATTGTTAAAGAAGTCTTTGACCTTGAGCTTTCTAGGCTTATATAGCCAACCTGACAGAGGTTAGCCAAAGCTCCCTTTCCTGTCCAATTATCCCACTAGAAACTACATTCTCCATTATGAATTTTGTTTTGACTTTAACTTGCATCATCTGCTTCCAAATATGAGAGTCTGAGGAAGCAGGCTTGTATTCTCTCGTCTATATGTTGTTATTAGGTACTTGCATCTTCTGAGGGATGTACTACTTATTTTCGATCTTATCTAATTTAGAATGAACACACATTTACTTTAACATTTACATTGCACATTCATCTTGTAGATATATTGAGCTTTAGATGCCTAACATTCATCCTCATACAACAGTGTTGGCCTTATAGTTGTTCTACAGAAGTTGCTCTTCACTTTGTTAGGTATTATCCTATATAATGCTCCTATTCCTCTATTTCAATCAACCTACTTTAATTAATCTTATACGTAATATCTTTTATCTATCATTTTATTCTCCTGCAATATGGAGCCTAGATATCTAAATCTTGTGCCCCATTTTTTAAAAAAAAATTAACCAAAGTTTAGAAGGCAAATAGTTGTCCTTCCCACGCAGCTCGACAAGTCGACAACTAACACTTCACTAACATGAGTTTAAGTGACAAGTTATAGTATATATCAACTGAACACATATGGGTTAGCTGATTAAAAGTAATCGGATAGTATCCAAGTGTTGAAAAATACTTTTAAATACTAAGGCCGATTTTCTTAATAAGCAGTAATATTTTGGAGGGAAGTGTTAAAATTGATAATAATTTGTTGCTCTTTTTTTTTTATCAAAGTGACTGAAATGCGCTTATAATTATCTGCAAAAAAAATATAAATTTATACTTCCACCATTCCAGTTTATGTGAACTTATTTGATTGGGCGCGAAGTTCAAGAAATAAATGAAGACTTTTAAAATTTGTATTCCTTAACAAGCCATAACATTTGTCTGGCAACAATCTTTCAAAACTTATGGTGTGAAATATGCCAGAATGTTTATGTGACTATTCTCATAAAATATTCTCATAGATTGTAGAATTAGAAGTTTAAGTTAAATTATTCTCAAATTTAAAACAAAATTATTCTTTTTAAAACGAACTACAAAAATATAGGTTCATATAAATTGCAATGGAAGGAACAGTTAACTTTACATGAAAAAGGAATAGTGTCAAAATATATAGAATGGAGAGGGAGCTAGGGTTTTGTAGCAAGAAGAGTATTTCGGGGATTACCAAAAAACTTAAGGGATAAAGAAAGTCATGGAGTAATCAATATGACTTTTGGCTTATAAAATTTATGACCATTTTTTAGCGTTTACCAAATGCATTACTAATATTTAGAAACGGCTACCAACAAGGGTACTACGGGTATTATATTCACATTCAAGGTTAAATTGGTCATTTGGGCCTAATGTGTTTCATGAGACGCGTGTAATGCAATTTATAGGAGCAAACTACGTATTCTACTACTTCTGGTCAATGAATTGACAGAAAAGCCCAAATATTTCAATTTTTCTTTGACACAATTACGCAAATATAGTGACTTTTGAGGACATTTAAATGCCTCAAAAAGTTGCGGACAAAACTTGGACACCCGCTGAATATATCTTTCTGAATATATCTTTCTGCTTCTTTCTTTCTATGTATTTGCTAATTTTGATTCAGCTGAATATACGGAATACTTAAGTTCCTTTAGAGATATCTTTTGTGTAAATATTATATGCTAGCTATTCTATAATGTTGACTTCTGTACTTCCTTTGTGTCTACTGAAAAATTATGAGATGCTTAAATTATGACCTTTATGACCATTTTCTGGCTTACATCCAAAACAGTTCCAAACTCTCAGCAAGAAACTAGAAACTGGAGCGATGTAGAGTATTCACAAAATGGAGCGATTGCAAGATCTTTGAATACTTTATCGCATTAAGTTTGTCAGTTCTTAGCTATCCATGATTAATTTAATTTAATTTATGTTGCTTTGTTAATGAAATTGGACTTGATTAAGGATTAATACCCGAAAGGCCCTCAGAGCATAATCAACCTGTATTATGAGGCTTGAAAAGGTAGCATGTAGCTAAACAGTACTTAAAGGGGCTTTTTGGTTTCTTTCTGATGTTATGTAGAAACAGCAGAATACTCCATAAATGCTTGGTTGCTTCAAAGAGGTTATTCTTTCCAAATCTTTTTCAGGCTTCTATTTAACTCTTGGATTCATTGAGACTTTCCCTTCCCCGAACTTTGAGGTTGTAATTATTTAGTATCAAATTATGACTACCCTTGAATATAATTATTATTTTTATTTTATTACATTATTTTGAGTACCTGCAGGAAATCCTATAATTCTTTATAGAATAGAGTTGTATTTTGATGCAGTGATTGGATATCTTTTTTAACATATCTTGCATGTTGTATCTTTAGGTATATTCCAGTAAAAGTATGAAATACTATTTCTTGCTAATTTCTCAGCTCCATGGTATATGTAGGAGTTTCAAGCCAGAAGTGGAAAATTTATTAAATCGCAATCAACGAGGAAGTACTGTTTTCTTTGTAATATATAGGTGCTTTGGAATGAATTGGACATGGTTGTACTTTATGTTCTCCAAGTAGTTCTTATTTTCGTGAATGAAACAAATTAGGTTGTTCTTTCAAAAAAAATTGTCAGATGCCTGAAGAATATGAGATATAAGATCATCGGTTTGACTTAAGAGAACAACATAACTGAACTATATTAGTGATGGTTGTTTGCTGAACAGTACAGTGGAAAGTCTAGAGCATGATGCAAATGTGGACATCTAGAGCCTTAGTATTGTGATGACCCAAAAGGTTATCACTTGTTTTAGAAATAAATTTTGTGTTTCGAGGTCTTAAAAACTTCTTTCTGTCACACCTCGATTTGCGTGCACAATCCGGACGCGCAGCCGGAAAGCTATTATGTGAAAATCTGTGAAAAATGATGAATTTTGCCTTTAAAATAAATTTAAGTTGACTTCGGTCAACATTTTAGGTAAACGGACCCGAACCCGTGATTTGACGGTCCCGGAGGGTCCGTAGGAAAATATGGGACTTGAGCGTATGCTCGGAATTGAATTCCAAGGTCCCGAGCCCAAGAAATGAATTTTTGAAAGAAATTATTTTGCTAAATTAAGTATGAAATAAAGAAAAGAATTTATGTTTGAAAACATTGGTATGGGGCCCGTATTTTTGTTCCGAATCCCGATATATGTCTTATATGAGATTTAAGTTGAGTCTGTGAAATTTGGTAAGAAACGGACTTGAAATGATGTGAATCGGACCTTATTTGAGAAAATTGGAAAATTTGATGTTCTTAAGTGATTTCATGATTTTGATGCTTAATTCATAGTTGTTGATGTTATTTTGGTGGTTTGAATGCACGAGCAAGTCCGTATGATGTTTTTAGGTTGGTGTGCATGTTCGGTTTGGAGCCCCGAGGGCTCGGATGAGTTTTGGATAGGCCACAGAGTGGAATTTTAACTTACAAAATAGCAGGTTTTTCGGCTGGTATGATCAGGTCTGCAGCCTGGCTCGCAAATGCAAGCAATGGATCGCAAATGCGAGAAACGACCTGTGCTGCCTGGGGTCGCAAATGCGATTTCGCAAATGTGATAGTCCCTTCGCAAATGCGAAGATGCCCTAAACTCCTCAGTCGTCGCAAATGCGACAAGTTTATCGCAAAAGCGACTTCGCAATTGCGAAATTCCTTCGCAAATGCGAGACTAGCAGACTTCGGCGTTCGTAATTGCGAACTCTGGTCGCAATTGCGATAACTGCAACCTGTAAATTCACATTTAGACGCATTTTCAGCCATTTTTCATATCTTCTCAAAACATAAACTCTCTTGGGCGATTTTTCAAAGAAAATTTCTTCTCCAAATCAATTATAAGTCATTTCTAACTAGTTTTCTTCAATCCTTAGCATCTTTTCACATGATTTCCACTCAAAATCAATGATTTTCATGGAGGAAATTAGGTGTTTTAGGTAGAATCTAGGTTTTTAAAATTTTGAGGATTTGGACCTCGATTTGAGGTCCGATTTCAAAACAAATTATATATTTGGGTTTGTGGGGTAATAGGTAATCAGGTTTTGGTTCGAACCTCGAGTTTTGACTATGTGGGCGGGGGCGATTTTTGACTTTTTGGGGAAAACTTTAGAAAACTTATTTTCATGCATTAGAAGTGATTCAATTAGCATTTATTGATGTAAATAAGTAACTTGTGGCTAGATACGAGCGAATTAGTGGTGGAATCAAGAGGTAAAGCGATAGTTGAAACTTGAATTGTGTCCGTGACATCGAGGTAAGTGTTTGGTCTAACCTTAGCTTGAGGGATTAGGAGTCGAGTCTTATGTGCTATGTGATATTTGTTGAGTACGACGTATAGGCATGATGACGAGTGTCTATGCGATGTCAAGTATGCCTGTGAGTCTTGTATTATGATTATTGTGACTCCGTTTGTATTATTCATGCCTTTTGTGATGATTTCTATTGTTGAGTAGAGTTTGTGGAGGAAATAGTGGTATTTGAGTATCGAATAGCGTTGGCTCAAGTTGTACAATGAATTTGTGGAAGTATAATTGGCATTTGAACTTTATAGAGCATTGGCTCAAGTTGTGAATTAAAAGTGAAAAAGAGAAGAGAATTATTATATTGTCTCCCTTGCCGGGATATTGTTACTTTTAATGTTATCTCCCATGCCGGGATGTTGATGCTTTTGATATTGTTCTCTTGCCTGGATTTCATTTCAATCTTACTTATTTCCTTGCCTTATTGTTTGTGATTGTTGTTTGGGTGAGGAAGAGTGTTAAAGCACGAAGGGCGATGTCGTGTATTGTTTTGGTGAGAGAGTGTTAAAGCACGAAGGGTGATGTCGTGCCGCACGATGTACAATTCTGTGCCGATTATACTGATTATATGTTGAGGACGAGAGTAAAAGCACGAAGGGTGATGCCGTGCAATTTATATTGATTCTTTTGGTGAGGATGAGGGTAAAAGCACGAAGGGTGATGTCGTGCACTTATTTGATCCCTGATTCTTGCTGATAATGAGACAGGGTGTTCCTTGTATTTAACCGTTGTCTTTCTAATCTTGATTGATATTTCCCCGCAACATGTTACCCCTTCCCATACTTAATTGTAAATTACTGTTCTTCTTTTCCGCTGTATATGATTTAACTGCACATGTTTATTTGGTAGTCTGGTCCTAGTTTCGTCACTACTTCGCCGAGGTTAGGCTAGGCACTTACCAGCACATGAGGTCGGTTGTGCTGATATTGCACTCTGCACTATGTGCTGATCCCTGAGCAGCAACATTCAGACCTTAGCTTGGGTGGCTGCCTTTAGTCCAGTTGGAGATTCCGAGATAGTGTCACCCGGGCAGGCTTGCTTCCTGTAGCACCAGCGTCTCTCAGGCTGGAGGAGTTGTCCAGACTCCTGCTACTCGTACTCCGGAGCAGGTGGCTCCCCAGTTTCAGACTCCAGCTGCTCAACTAGTTGGAGCAGTTCAGCCAAGTGTGGTAGCTCAGACCGACGATGGGGCAGCTATGTCTGTCAATGCTTTGTGGAGGTTGGACAGGTTCACCAAGCTCTTCACTACTACTTTCAGCTGTGCATCCTCTGAGGATCCCCAGGATTATCTAGACAGTTGTCATGAGGTTCTCATGAACATGGGGATAGTGGAGACCAATGGGGTTGATTTTGCTACTTTTTGCTTGTCTGGATCAGCCAAGACTTGATGGAGAGATTATTGTTTGGCTAGACTAGCCGGATCACCAGCTTTGACTTGGGAGTAGTTTACTCAGCTATTTCTGGAGAAGTTTCTCTCTATCACTCAGAGAGAGATCTATCAGAGGCAGTTCGAGCGTCTCAAGCAGGGTTCTATGACTGTCACTCAGTACGAAACCAGATTCATCAACTTGGCCCGTTGTGCTCTTATCATACTCCCCACCGAGACAAAAAGAGAGGGTAAGGAGGTTCATTGAGGGACTTATCCAACCTATTCGACTTCAGATGGTTAAGGAGACAGGGAGTGAGATTTCTTTTTAGGAGGCGGCCAATGTGGCCAAGAGAGTTGAGATGGTTCTATCACAGGGGGTAGTCAGGGGTCTGACAAGAGGCCTCGTCATTCAGGCAGATTCAGTGATACCTCGTTTGGAGGTAGGGATTCGTATAGTAGAGACCATCCTCCTAGGCCTTTTCAGCCAGCACTTCAGGTTTCTCACGGTGCTTTAGGTGGTCGTGGTTCTCACATGCAGTATTCTGATCAGCAGCCCTACAATGCACCACCAACTCCTATCAGTGCACCGTCGCTTCAAAGCTTTCGGGGTGGTCATTCAGGTCGTCAGGGTCATCAGTCTCAGTAGCCGAGGGCTTGTTATGCTTGTGGTGATATGGGTCACATTGCAAGATTTTTCCCTTGAGCATCGAGCAGCTCGGAGCATCAAGTCCCGTGCCATGGTTCAGGCACCGAGTTTCCACAACCCTCTCAGCTAGCTAGAGGTAGAGGTAGAGGTGCTAGAGGTGGAGGTAGAGGTATTAGATGTGGAGGTCAGACCGCTAGAGGTGGAGGCCAGCCAGCAGCAGGCCGTCCTAGAGATGTAGTTCAGGGTGGTGGGGCCCAACCCCGATGTTATGCTCTTCCAACCAAGCCCGAGGCTGAGGCTTCCGATGCAGTTATCACAGGTATTGTTCTGGTGTGTAGCAGAGATACTTCAGTTTTATTTGATCCAGGATCTACATACTCCTATGTTTCATAGGACTGGGCATATATCAGGTAAAACCGATAACCAGAATCATTAATTGTTTATTGGGTTATCGGCATCGGGTTATTGGGTTAACGATTCGGTAACAATTTAAAAAAAATTCACTATTGGGTTATCGGTTCGGGCCTCAGGTTTCCAACTTTGTTAATGGGTTAATCGATAACCCAATAAGAATTAATAAAATTACGATTTTACCCTTAAGTATATACATATGCTAGGGCTTTAGTTCATTCTCTCCTATTCTTTCTCAGTCGCACTCTTTAGTTTCTTCATCTTCATTCTTCGTAGACCTTACTAGTCACTCCTAGCGTAAGTCTTTAGTCTTATACATTAGGCATTTAATTTCTATAACAAAATTCATCTTCATATTGGTATTTTTGACTGTTAATGATTCTTTATTTTTTTTATTTTTGTTTCTTAATTTTGTGAGCACACGTTGTGCAGCCTATAACTACTACAAATTTCTCTTCGCACTTATCAATTCTCAATCGACATTGAATTGTATTCTCTTTTTTGCTTTACTCTAGATTGAGTTATCTTGTCAGGTAAATCGATAACCGATTAACCGATAACCGATAACCGATTAACCGATAACCGATAACCGATATCTTATCGGTTTGGTTATCGGTTTATCAAATTTGTAAACTAATAACCGATATGTTAAACTGATAATATTCATAACCGAACTGAACTGACCGGTGCCCATCCCTAATGTGTCATCTTATTTTGCATTGTATCTGGTCATGCCTAGTGATTCTTTGAGTGCTCCTATATATGTGTCTACATCGGTGGGTGATTCTATTGTGGTAGATCGAGTCTATCGTTCGTGTATAGTTGTGATTGGTGGTCCTAAGACTCGTGTAGATTTGTTACTTTTGGATATGGTTGATTTTGATGTCATATTGGGGATGAACTGGTTATCACCTTCCCATGCTACCTTAGACTGTCATGCCAAGACTGTGACCTTAGCCTTGTCGGGTTTACCTCGTTTAGAGTGGAGAGAGACTTCTAGCCATTCTACCCGTAGTGTTATCTCTTATATGAAAGCTCAGCGTATGGTCGAGAAGGAGTGTTTGGCCTATATGGCATATGTTCGGGATTTTAGTGTTGAGGTTCCTTCAATTGATTATGTGCCTGTTGTTCATCAGTTTCCTGAGGTATTTCCTTCAGACCTGTCGGGTATGCCACCCGACAGGGATATTGACTTCTCCATTGATTTGGCTTCGGACACTTAGACCATTTCTATCCCGCCGTATCGTATGGCCCCGCTTGAGTTGAAAGAGTTGAAGGAGCAGTTGCAAGACTTGCTTGAAAAAAGTTTCATTAGACCTAGTGTTTCTCCTTGGGGTGCGTCGATGTTGTTTGCTAAGAAGAAGGACGGATCGATGTGAATGTGTATAGACTACCAGCAGTTGAACAAGGTTACAATTAAGAATAAGTATTTGTTGTCGAGGATTGATGATTTGTTTGACCAGCTTTAGGGTGGCAAGGTATTTTCGAAGATTTACTTGAGATCTGGCTACCATCAGTTGAGGATTAGGGCATCCGATGTCCCTAAAATAGCTTTTCGCACTCGGTACGAGCATTATGAGTTCTTGGTGATGTCATTCGGGTTGACAAATGCCCCTGAAGCTTTTATGGATTTGATGAACCGAGTGTCCAGGCCTTACTTGGATTCGTTCGTGATAGTCTTCATTGATGATATTTTGATCTATTCCCGCAGCCCGGAGGAGCATGAGCAACATCTTAGAGTGGTTCTTCAAACTTTGAGGAAGAGTTAGTTATATGCCAAGTTTTTGAAGTGCGAGTTCTAGTTGAGTTCAGTTGCATTCCTGGGTCATGTTGTATCAGCAGAGGGTATTCAGGTTGATCTGAAGAAGATAGAGGCAGTCAAGAACTAGCCTAGACCAGCATCAGCTATAGAGATCCGGAGTGTCTTGGGATTGGCAGGCTATTATCGTGGGTTTGTAGAGGGGTTTTCATCTATTGCTGCCCCGATGACCAGTTTGACCCAGAAGGGTGCCCAGTTCAGGTGGTCGGACGAGTGTGAGGCAAGCTTTCAGAAACTCAAGACAGTTTTGACTATGACACCAGTGTTGGTTTTGCCCACAGGTTCATGGCCTTATACGGTTTATTGTGATGTATCTCGTATTAGACTTGGTGCGGTGTTAATATAAGATAGCAAGGTCATTGCTTATGCTCCGCGTCAGTTGAAGATTCATGAGAAGAACTATCCGGTTCATGATTTGGAGTTAGCAACCATTGTTCACGCGTTGAAGATTTGGAGGTATTATCTGTATGGCGTGGCATATGAGGTGTTCACAGATCACAAGAGTCTGCAGTACTTGTTCAAGCAGAAGGAGCTATATTTTAGGCAGAAAGGGTGGTTGGAGCTGTTGAAAGACTATGATATCACCATCTTATATCATCGAGGACGGCCAACATGGTGGTCGATGCTTTGAGTAGGAAGTCAGTCAGTAGGGGCAGTCTTGCTTATATTTCGGTTGGTGAGAGACCACTTGCTTTGGATGTTCAGGCTTTGGCCAATCAGTTCGTAAGGTTGGATGTTTTTGAGCCCAGCCGTGTGTTACCTTGCACAGTCACTCGTTCTTCATTATTGGAGCGTATCCGAGATTGGTAGTATGATGATCCCCGTTTGTGTGTCCTTAGAGACACGGTGCAGCACGGAGGTACCAAGCAGGTTACTTTAGGAGATGATGGAGTTTTGAGACTGCAAGATCGAGTTTGTGCGCCTAATGTAGATGGACTTCAAGAGTTGATTTTAGAGAAGGCCCATAGTTCCCGGTACTCTATTCATCCGGACGGTGCTAAGATGTATCAGGATTTGCGGCAGCATTATTGGTGGAGGAGGATGAAGAAGGATATCGTTGCATATGTGGCTCGGTGTTTGAATTGTCAGCAGATTAAGTACGAGCATCAGAGTCCTAGTGGTTTGTTTCAGAGGATTGAGCTTCTCGAGTGGAAGTGGGAGCGGATCACTATGGATTTCGTTGTTGGACTCCCATATATCCGGAGAAGTTTGATGCAGTGTGGGTTATTGTTGATAGGCTAACCAAGTCAGCGCATTTCATTCCTGTGGCAGTCTCCTATTCTTCAAAGAGGTTAGTTGAGATCTATATCCAGGAGATTGTTCGTCTTCATGGTGTGCCCGTGTCTATCATTTCAGACCGAGGTACACAGTTTACATCACGTTTTTGGAGGGCAGTTCAGCGAGAGTTTGGCACACAGGTTTAGTTGAGCACAACATTTCATCCTCAGACGGAAGGGTAGTCCGAGCGTACAATTCAAATTTTGGAAGATATGTTCCGAGCTTGTGTCATTGACTTTGGAGGCTCGTGGGATCAATTTTTGCCTTTAGCGAAGTTTGCCTACAACAACAGCTACCAGTCAAGTATCTAGATGGCTCCTTATGAGGTGTTGTATGGTAGGCGGTGTCAGTCGTCGGTTGGGTGGTTTGAGCCGGGAGAGGCTCGGTTGTTGGGTACGGATCTAGTACAGGATGCCTTGGAGAAGGTCAGGATCATCTAGGATAGGCTTCATACAGCTTAGTCCAGGCAAAAGAGTTATGACGATCGTAAGGTTCGAGATTTGGCATTCATGGTCGGTGAGCGCGTATTTCTTCGGGTGTTGCCTATGAAGGGGTGATGAGATTTAGGAAGAAGGGTAAGCTTAGCCCCAGGTTCATTGGCCCGTTTGAGATTCTTGATCGAGTGGGAGAGGTGGCTTACAGACTTGCGTTGTCGCCGAGCTTATCAGCTGTGCATCTAGTGTTTCATGTGTCCATGCTTCAGAAGTATCACGGCGATCCATCCCACGTGTTAGATTTCAGCATTGTCCAGTTAGACAAGGACTTGTCCTACGAGGAGGAGACAATAGCTATTCTAGACTGGCAGGTTCGTCAGTTGAGATCGAAGAGTTTCCCTTCTGTTTGTGTTCAGTGGAGAGGTCATCCTGCTGAGGCATCGACCTGGGAGTCCGAGTCCGATATGCGGAGCCGTTATCCCCATCTTTTCCCCGACTCAGGTACTTCCTTCTTATGTCCGTTCGAGGACAAACGATTGTTTTAGAAGTGGAGAATATAATGACCCAAAAGGTCATCACTTATTTTAGAAATAAATTTTGTGTTCCGAGGCCTTAAAACCTCTTTCTGTCTCACCGCGATTTGCGTGCACAATCTGGGCGCGTATCCGGAAAGCCATTATGTAAAAATCTATGAAAAATGATGAATTTTGCCTTTAAAATGAATTTAAGTTGACTTCGGTCAACATTTTGGGTAAACAGACCCAAACCCGTGATTTGACGACCCCGGAGGGTCCGTAGGAAAATACGGGACTTGGGCATATACCCGGAATTGAATTCCGACGTCCCAAACCCAGAAATGAATTTTTAAAAGAAATTGTTTTGCTGAATTAAGTATGAAATAAAGAAAAGAATTTATGTTTTAAACCATTGGTATCGGGCCCGTATTTTGGTTCCGGAGCCTGGTATAGGTCTTATATATGATTTAAGTTGAGTCTGTGAAATTTGGTAAGAAACGGACTTGAAATGACGTGAATCAGACCTTATTTGAGAAAATTTGAAAATTTGATGTTCTTAAGTGATTTCATGATTTTGATGCTTAATTCATAGTTGTTGATGTTATTTTGGTGTTTTGAATGCACGAGCAAGTCCATATGATATTTTTAGGTTGGTGTGCATGTTTGGTTTGGAGCTCCGAGAGCTTGGATGAGTTTTGGATAGGCCACGGAGTGGAATTTTAACTTAAAAAATAGAAGTTTTTTCAGCTGGTATGATCAAGTCTATTTGCGAAGCCTGGCTCGCAAATGCGAGCAATGGGTCGCAAATGCGATCAACAACCTGTCTGCCTTGGGTTGCAAATGCGAAGATTCCCTAAACTCCCCAGACGTCGCAAATGCGACAAGTTTATCGGAAAAGCAACTTCACAATTGCAAAATTCCCTTCGCAAATGCGGGACTAGCAGACTTCAGGGTTAGCAATTGCGAACCCTGGTCGCAATTGCAATACCTACAACCTGTAAATTCACACTTAGACGCATTTTCAGCCATTTTTCATATCTTCTCAAAACATAAACTCTCTTGGGCGACTTTCCAAAGAAAATTTCTTCTCCAAATCAATTGTAAGTCGTTTCTGACTAGTTTTCTTCAATCCTTAACATCTTTTCACATGATTTCCACTCAAAATCAATGATTTTCATGGGGGGAAATTGGGTGTTTTGGGTAGAACCTAAGGTTTTCAAATTTTGGGGATTTGGACCTCGATTTGAGGACCGATTTCAAAACAAATTATATATTTGGGTTCGTGGGGTAATGGGTAATTGGGTTTTGGTTTGAACCTCGGTTTTTGACCATGTGGGCCCGGGGCAATTTTTGACTTTTTGGAGAAAACTTTAGAAAACTTATTTTCATGCATTAGAAGTGATTCAATTAGCATTTATTGATGTAATTAAGTAACTTGTGGCTAGATACGAGCGAATTGGTGGTGAAATCAAGAGGTAAAGCGATAGTTGAGACTTGAATTGTATTCGTGGCATCGAAGTAAGTGTTTGGTCTAACCTTAGCTTGAGGGATTAGGAGTCGAGTCCTATATGCTATGTGATATTTGTAGAGTATGACGTATAGGTATGGTGACAAGTGTCTATGCGTTGGTGTCAAGCATACCTGTGAGTCTTGTATTATCATTATTATGACTCCGTTTGTATTATTCATGCCTTTTGTGATGACTTCTATTGTTGAGTAGAGTTTGTGGAGGAAACAGTGGTATTTGAGTATCGAAGAGCGTTGGCTCAAGTTGTACAATGAATTTGTGGAAGTATAATTGGCATTTGAACTTTATAGAGCATTAGCTCAAGTTGTGAAGTGAGTTGTGAATTATAAATGAAAACGAGAAGAGAATTATTATATTGTCTCCCTTTCCGGGATATTATTGCTTTTAATGCTATTTCTCTTGCCGGGATGTTGATGCTTTTGATATTGTTCTCTTGCCGGGATTTTATTGTTGAACTATTGTTCCCTTACCGGGATTTCATTTCAATCTTACTTATTTCCTTGCTTTATTGTTTGTGATTGTTGTTTGGGTGAGGAAGAGTGTTAAAGCACGAAGGGTGATGCCATGTATTGTTTTGGTGAGAGAGTGTTAAAGCACGAAGGGTGATGCCGTGTATTGTTTTGGTGAGAGAGTGTTAAAGCACGAAGGGTAATGCCGTGTATGATTTTGTGAGGAAGAGTGTAAAGCACGAAGGGTGATGTCGTGCCACACGATGTACAATTCCATGCCGATTATACTGATTATATGGTGAGGACGGGAGTAAAAGCATGAAGGATGATGTCGTACAATTTATATTGATTCTTTTGGTGAGGACGAGAGTAAAAGCACGAAGGGTGATGCCATGCACTTATTTGATCCCTGATTCTTGTTGATAATTGAGATAAGGTGTTCCTTGTATTTAAACGTTGTCTTTCTATTCTTGATTGATGTTTTCCCGCACATGTTATCCCCTCCCATACTTAACTGTACATTACTGTTCTTCTTTTCTGATGTATATGATTTAACTGCACAGGTTTATTTGGTAGTCCGGTCCTGGCCTCGTCACTACTTCGTCAAGGTTAGGCTAGGCACTTATCAGCACATGGGGTTGGTTGTGCTGATACTACACTCTACATTGTGTGCTGATACTACACTCTGCATTGTGTGCAGATCACGCGGCATTAGCATTCGGATCTTAGCTTGGGTGGCTGCCTTCAGTCCAGTTAGAGATTCTGAGGTAGTCCTGCAGGCGTCTGTAGGCCCTAGCGTCTCCCTCTATCCCTTCATCCTGTTTTATATACTTATTTCAGAAACATTATATTAGCTATCTTTCAGACCTTGTTTGTAGTAAATTCTAGATTGTCTGTGAAGCGTGATACTAGTCCCGGGTAGATTTTGCTTAAGATGTTGTATTGGATATTCGAATGTTTTATCGTTTTCTTCCGCTTGCTTTAAATTTCCGCTGTTTATAACTGTTGATTCACACTTATTAAAGAAATTAAAAATGGGAAAAAGGTAATTAGTGTAAGTGGTCGGCTTGCCTAGCTTTCACTAGTAGACGCCATCACAATTCCCGAGGGTGAGAAATCCGGGTCGTGACATGTGTCCTCAACTATGAATTTTATATGGAGTGCCGCCATTTGAAGCAAAGGAACACTCAATCACATATAGAAGATATACATTTCTACTCAACAAGTAGAAGCCGTTAAGTGTGGCTTTTATGAGATTGTAAAACTAAAAGCAAAAGAGACAAAAGGAGGAGTAAAATAATAAATGAAACTGTAGAAGAGGAGCACCAAGTGTTTTACTAGAGTTATATTGCAGCAACATCTTACCGTAAAACATGGTAAGGCAAACCTCCACGGGAGTTGACTGGAATAGTTTTGCCATCAAACATTGTTTGCTATCAGAATATCAGATAGGTTTAGGTAAATGCTCCAGTTGTACAGTATTTTGCTCTTTGTTGGTTTGTATTGGTTAGGTGCAAAGCTAATCTGTAATCTAAATATAAAATGTTCCATTGATATTGTCATCACACCTTTATTTACAATGGTATATTTTATATCTCACTTTAATACTTGCAAATAATAACAAGAATTTGAAACATTAATAAGTCATCCTTACCAGTTTTCACTTCACAGAATATTACAATTAAAATCGAAATATAATAAAATAATATAACTTTGTTAAAGTTGGGCTCGGGCAAAGCCCGGGCTACCCCTCCACTAGTATATAAATAAGCCAAATAGTGCTTGTAAGCTTATCTAAATACCTAGTAGGGAAATTGTTATTTTGCTTGTAGAAGATATTGAAAGTGATATATGTTTAGTGAAGTAACTCGAGGACAAGCAAGGTGTTGGAAAGTCAAACGATAAAAGGAATATGACAAGTATTTTTACTATATAAGAAGTGCGAGTGAAACAGATGATGCAGGCAACACTTCGTTGACGCATCACCTATTTCACTCGGTTCAACGTAATTATATAAAAAAATAGTAGCAAATATATTATAGCTAAAGCAGGCATGTCAATGAAGTGCTGTCTGCATCACCTGTTTCACTCGCGTGGAGCTATTTACAGCCAAAGAGGATTCAATTTTAATTTCCTTCGTTGGGAAATTTTATATGTTGTAAATAAGATATTTATTATACATAAATTATTGAATTTCTTTACCATAAGATAAAATATATTTGTATAATGATAAAGAGTGTTCAAAAATTACATTCGGTTATAGTCAAATGTATTGTTTTAGTCATCTGACATAGAGTTACTCAGAGACGGATTTAGAATTTAAAAATAGCGGATGTCATAATTTTCTTTAATGTATACCTTGTAATGACTAATATGGAGTTTGTTAGGAATATTTATTCGGGTCAACAAATAGGTAATTTTTATTTGTATATTTGAAAATTACATCTCAGATATCAAGAAACAAACGTATTTCGTATTCTAAATAAGGAATCACACCTTTATTATACTAACACAAGTAAAATCAATACTTTCACTAGCGAATTACATCTTTTCCTATATAGTAAAAATAAATTTACACAAGTAAGATAACACTTCAATAAGGGAGTTGCACTAATCAGAATAAGAAAATTTAAAAAATCTTCAATAGATAATTATACCCCAGAAGTATAGAATTAAATAAACTATAAGTTTCCAAAAATTAAAATCATAAATTTCACATTTTTAAAGTAAAATATCATAATTTAATAGTAAAGAGATTTAAATTATATTTAATATCCATAGAATAATACATATTTTTATTATACAATAAAAAACATGAAAATTAAATTTTATCTCAATCTAAAATTGTGATGACCCAAAAGGTCATCTTGTGTTTTAGAACTCGATTTTGTATTTCGAGGCCTTTAAAACCTCATTTTATCTCTTCTCGATTTGCGTGCACAGTCTGCGCGTGTTTCCGGAAAGCTTTTATATTGAAAGTTGATGAAAATAATAATTTTTACCTTTAAAAATTGATTTAGTTGACTTCGGTCAATGTTATGAGCAAACAAAACGGACTCGTATTTTGACAGTTCTGGTGGGTCCGTATCAAAATATGGGACCTGGGTGTATGCCCGGAATCGGATTCGGAGATCCCTAGCCCAAGTTATGATTTTTTGTTATTATAAGTCTGAAAATTTAATGGTTTTTAAGAAATTGTTAATGTTTGATCTTGTTGGTATCAAGTCCGTATTTTGGTTCTGGAGCCCGGTACAGGTTCAATGTAATATTTAAGTCTTGTATGTGAAATTTGGTAAGAAACGGAGTTGGTTTGACGTGATTCGGACGTCCGGTTGAGAAAATAGAAATTTCAAAGTGTTCTTGAGAATTCCATTTGATTTTGTGCTAAATTCGTAGTTCTATGTGTTATTTTGGCGATTTGATCGTGCAAGCACGTTCATATGATGTTTAAGACTTATGTGCATGTTTAGTTTGGAGCCCTGATGTAACGACTCGGCCAGTCGTCTCATGAGTTACCGCTCTGTTTCCCCCATTCCTACTTCTAATTGCTTTGTATTATGTTTCTATATGTGATTGGGTTGATTGGTTAGGGTTCAGAAAGGATTTGATAAGGAACTGAGACAATTAGTCTCTTTAGAGTGAGTTTATGTTGGAAAAGTCAACCGGATGTTGACTTGTGTGTTAGAGGGATCGGATGTGAGTTCCGATGGTTCGGTTAGCTTTGGGAGGTGATTTGGGACATAGAAGCGTGATCGGAATGAGTTTTAGATGTTTAGAGAAGATTTAGGCTTGAATTGGCGAATTTGATATTTTTGCGATTTTCGATTGTTAGGTGAGATTTTGATATATGGGTCGGAATAGAATTCCAAGAGTTGCAGTAGTTCCGTTGTGTCATTTGGGACGTGTGTGCAAAATTTCAAGTCATTTGGATGTGGTTTGGTTGGGTTTTTGATCGAAAGCGGAAATTGGAAGATTTTGTGGAAAGTTTGGCTTGAATCCGATATGTTTTGGTGTTTTAATATTGTTTCAGGTGTTTTGATGATTGGAACAAGTTTGAATAAGGTATCAGGATGTGTTCGTGCCTTTGGTTGAGGTCCCGGGGGCTCCGGTGAGTTTCGGGTGGTCATTCGGATCATTTTAAAGTTGAGAAGATTGCAGAAATTGCAGGTTCAGCTATTGCAGAACTTTGCCCTTCGCGACCGCGTAGGGAGTCCTGCGATTGCATAGAAGGTTTTGAGGAGGCCGTCCAGTTGTTCTTCGCGTTCGCGAAGGTTGGCTTGCGATCGCTTAGAATGGAGAGGTTACTCATCGCTAACGCGGGAAGGTGGTCGTGTTCGCATAGAGTTAATTGGACCTGGGGTCTTGGTTGGATTTTGTTCATTGCGAACGCGGAGGGTTGTCCGCAATCGCGTAGAGTCAGTCGCCTGATCATCGCGTTCGCAGGGCTTTTGATGCATTCGCGTAAAAGAATTTTGGGAACTGAAGATTTGTTCTTCGCGATCGCGATGAAGGAAAATATGCCTCGACAGAAGGTTTTTAAACTCGTCTTGTCCGCAAGGATTGAGTTTATTTCTTCCATAGTTGGTCATTTTTGGAGATTTTTGAAGGAGATTGAAGAGAGATTCAAGGGGAACCACTTGGAGGTAAGATTCTCGGACTTAAAACTCGATTATTATGTGAAATCCACCTAGAAAATCATGAAATTTAAGCTGAAATTTGAAGAACTATGGCTTGGAAATTTGGACATTTATTGAGGATTTGGAGGACCATTTGGGGTCGGATTTGAGAACTTTTGATATGTATGAACTTGTGGGGAGATAAGGAACCCGTTGATTTGAAAATTTCTGAATTTCGAGACGTGGGCCCGGGGGTCGGGTTTTGGTAATTTCGGGATTGTGCCCTTTTATTGATTATTTTCGCTTGGGCTTCATTTCCTTAGCATATTTGGACGTCCTCGTTCTGATTTTGGATAGATTCAACAAGCGTGGAGGCCGATTGGAAGGGCAAAGGCGTCGCGAGCTAGAGATTTAGCCGGTTCGAGTTGAGTAATGATTGTAAATGATGCTCTGAGGGTTTGAAACCCCAGATTTGCACATTGTAGTGCTATGTTAAGGTGAGGCGCACGCTTGATGACGAGCGTGGGGATATGCACTATTGGGGATTGTGACTGGGTCCGTCCCGATTGATGAATTTACCGTGTATTTGACTGAAATCTATTTGCTATCATCATTATTTGGGCTGAATGCCACATTTGGGCCTTGTGCCAACTATTTGAACCCATCGGGGATTTATATTGATATTTCCTCACCGTTTTAAATATTTACTTGAACTCAGTCATGTTATTTTACACTATTTCCATACTAAGCCATGTTTTACTTAGTTTTAATACTTAAATGATATTTTAAATAATGTTTGGGCTGAAAAACACTGTCTTATTATTGCCCGAGTGGCTTGTGAGGATTTGTGACTGAGTAAGGCCGAGGGCCTATGTTGTAAGGAAACACTGATATTAATTTGAGGCTGAGATATGTACGCTACGAGGTGGCTTGATATTGATATGAGGCCGAGAGCCTGTTTATGATGTCATGAGATGGTTTGATATTGCGCTTGGGCCGTAAGGGGCCCCTCCCGGAGTCTGTACACCCCTAGTGAGCGCGGGTACCCATTTTGATGTGAGATTGAGCCCGAGGGCTGGTATTTTTTGAGATGTTGCCCGAGGGGTGGTTTTGTTGATATAGTGCCCAAGGGGAGAACCTTTACTTGTTTATTTCTCCTTATTGCCTGTTAATTAAATGCTTATTTGCTGAAAAAGGATTTTACTTAACTTTTGACTGATTTATTGTTTTTAAATGATGTTTTACTGCTTTATTATAGAATGCCTTATGCCTTAGGTGTTTTCTTACTTTCAGTCGTTATTTACATTTGTTACTCACTGAGTCAGAGTACTCACATTACTCCCCGCACCCTGTGTGCAGATTCAGGCATAGCTGGTCCCGCTCCCGAGTGCTTATCATCTCCAGCTTCAGGCGGACATTCAGAGTTCACGAGGTAGCTGCCTGGCGTCCGCAGCCCCGTGCCTCTACTCTTTATCATTTCTATTTTCATTCATACATTTGTACTAGTTTATGGATTTAGCCAACCTGTATTTTGACTTATAGATGCTCATGACTAGTGACACCCCGGTTAGGGTTGTGTGTGGGTGTTCTTCCGCATATTTCTGATATTAACTGCTATTTCGGGTTTATTTTATCATATTTAAACTGTTTTCTAAATGCTTAGCTGTTAATAATTGGAAACGGGAAGTGTCGGCTGGCCTTGTCTTCACGAGAGGCGCCATCATGACCGGGTCTGGGTTTAGGGTCGTGACAAGTTGGTATCAGATCCTAGGTTACATAGGTCTCAGAGTCATGAGCAGGTTAGTAGAGTCTCGTGAATCGGTACAGAGACGTCTCTATTTATCCTCGAGAGGCTGCAAAACCTTTAGGAAAAACTTCACTTTCGTGAAATTCTTGTCGTGCGAATTTGTTGATCAGAGTACTACACTTCTGTTATTCTATTCTCTCACAGATGGTGAGGACTCGTGCTACCGGTCAGGATGGACGACCACCAGTACCACCAGTTGTGGCCACTAGAGGCCGAGAACGCGGTCATGGTCGTGGTAGGGGTAGAGCAGCTAGGGCAGCACCCGCAGATCCACCAGCTGCCCCAGTTCAAGATTAGGTCCTAGTTGTGGACCCTCCAACAGCACCAGCTCAGGCACCAGGTGTGCCCATTGTGATTCCGGATCTTCAGGAGGCCTTAGCTCAGATCTTATCAGTTTGCACGGGCCTAGCTCAGGCAGTTTCAGCCACTATAGCCGCAACTACTTCTCAGGTCGGGGGAGGCAATTAGACTCCCGTCGCTCACACACCTGAGCAGGTCATGCAGGGACTTCAGACGCTGGGGGCACATCCAGCCCAACCGGTTGCAGCTGCTCAGGACTATGTTATTCCTGCCATGCTAGAGGACGAGCAGCGCAGGTTGAAGAGATTTGGTAGACTTCAGCCGCCTACTTTCAGTGGCGCTGAGGGTGAGGATGCCCAGGGCTTTTTGGACAAGTGTCAGAGGATGCTTCGTACGGCGGGGATTCTGGAGATCAGTGGGGTCGCTTTCACTACTTATCAATTTTCTGGAGCATCCTTCACTTGGTGGGAGGATTTTGAGAGGCGTAGGCCGGTTGGTGCAGCACCCCTTACTTGGCAGTAGTTCTCCGCTCTCTTTTTGGAGAAGTATGTGTCGCAGTCTCGCAGAGAGGAGCTGTGCAGGCAGTTCGAGTGGTTACGTCAGAGTGAGATGACCATGTTGTAGTATGAATTGAGGTTCTCTGAGTTAGCTCATCATGTCATCTGGTTGGTTCTGACAGATAGAGAGAGGATTATGAGGTTTGTTGATGGTCTCACTTATCAGCTTCGTATTCTCATGACAAGGAAGAGGGTGTCTGGTGCTACTTATGAGGAGGTTGTGGATATTGCCCATGAGATTGAGTTTGTTGGTCACCAAGAGCAAGAGGAGAGGGAGGCCAAGAGGCCTCGAGGTTCAGGTAGCTACAATAGTACTCCTTCAAGGGGTCAGTTTCAGCACGACAAAGGCTGTCCATTCAGGCATGCTTAGCCAGCTCACCCAGGTTATCGTGGGGCGCTGTCGGGTCATGGTTCTCATAGTTCTCATTAGGTCCAGTCATTACTTAGTGCCCTTCCAGCTCAGAGTTCATCCCCTACTCCATCAGTCCAGGGCTCTTCTATGCCGAGTGCATCTGCTAGTCACTCTGGTGCGAGGGGTCCCCTTCAGTCCCCTTCTCCAGCACCTGGGGAGTTTTTTTGAGTGTGGAGAGATGGGTCACATGTGGAGGCAGTGTCCTCGTTGTTTTGCTAGTTCATCTTATCAGAGGGGCCAGTCATCTGCTTCAGCACCAGTCACTTCACCACCACCCGCTCAGCCAGCTAGGGGTGGAGGTCAGTCAGCCAGAGGCCATCCCAGAAGGGGTGGTCGATCAGGTGGCGATCAAACCCGTTTCTATGCACTTCCAGCTAGACCCGATGCTATTGCTTCATATGCTGTTATTACAGGTATTGTTTCAGTCTGCCACAGAGATGCCTCTGTATTATTTGATCTTGGTTCCACCTTTTCTTATGTGTCATCACACTTTGCTCGTTATTTGGGTACGCCTCGTGAGTCTCTTGTTTCAGCTATTCATGTATCTACCCCGGTGGGTGATACTGTTGTTGTAGACTGTGTGTACCGGTCGTGAGTGGTGACTATTGGGAGTCTGGAGACCCGTGTGAATATCTTATTATTGTGTAGGTGGATTTCGATGTCATTTTGGACATGGATTGGTTATCTCTGTGTCATGCTATTCTGGACTGTCATGCCAAGACAGTCACTTTGGCTATACCGGGTGTGCCACGGATTGAGTGGCGAGGTATGACTGATTATGTTCCTAGTAGAGTGATCTCATTCTTGAAAGCCCAGCGTATGGTTGAGAAGGGTTGTATTTCGTATCTAGCCTTTGTGAGGGATGTCGGTGCTGAGACTCCAGTATTGGTTCCGTTCCACTTGTGAGGGATTTTCCCGATATATTTCCTGCAGACCTGTCGGGCATGCCACCGGATAGGGATATTGATTTTGGTATTGACCTGGTGTCGGGAACTCAGCCTATTTCTATTCTGTCGTATCGTATGGCACCAGCGGAGCTGAAGGAGTTGAAGGAGCAACTTCAGGAACTCCATGAAAAGGGGTTCATTCAGCCTAGTGTGTCACCTTGGGGTGCGTCGGTTCTATTTATAAAGAAGAAGGATGGCATGATGAGAATGTGTATTGATTATAAGCAATTGAACTAGGTAACAGTGAAGAACAAGTATCTTTTGCCTCGCATAGATGATTTATTCGACCAGCTTCAGGGAGCGAGAGTGTTCTCCAAGATTGATCTCCGTTCAGGTTATCACCAGTTGAAGATCAGGGGCTCGGATATTCTCAAGACAGCCTTCAGCACCAGATATGGTCATTATGAGTTCCTTGTTATGTCTTTCGGGCTAACCAATACCCCAGCAACATTCATGCATCTGATGAACAATGTGTTTCGGTCTTATCTTGATTCATTTTTTATTGTCTTCATTGATGATATTCTGGTGTACTAGCATAGTCAAGAGGAGTATGCGGAGCATCTGAGAGTTGTGTTACAAAGGTTAAGGGAGGAGAAACTTTATGCAAAGTTCTCCAAATGTGAGTTCTGACTCAGTTCAGTGGCTTTATTGGGGCACGTGGTGTCCAGCGAGGGTATTTAAGTTGATCCGAAGAAGATAGAGGCAGTTCAGAATTGGCCCAGACCGTCCTCAACCACAAAGATTCGCAGTTTCCTTAGTTTGGTGGGTTATTATTGTCGGTTTGTTCAGGGATTTTCATCTATTACATCGCCATTGACCAAGTTGACTTAGAAGGGTGCTTCATTTGTTTGGTCGGACGAGTGTGAGGAGAGCTTTCAGAAGCTCAAGACAGCTTTGACCACAACTCCAGTGTTAGTTTTGCCATCAGTTTCAGGTTCATATACCGTGTATTGTGATGTATCGAGAGTTGGTATTGGTTTTCTTTTGATGCAGAAGGGTAGAGTTATTGCTTATGCTTCTCGCCAGTTGAAGCCCCATGAGAAGAACTACCTCATCCATGATTTGGAGTTGGATATCATAGTTTACACGTTGAAGATTTGGAGGCATTATTTTTATGGTGTCTTGTGAGGTGTTTACTGATCATCGTAGCCTCCAGCACTTGTTCAAACAGAAAGATCTCAATTTGAGGCAGCGGAGGTGGTTGGAGTTGCTTAAGGATTCTGATATTACTATATTGTATCATCCGGGAAAGGCTAATGTTGTGGCCGATGCTTTGAGTTGAAAGGCGGTAAGTATGGGGAGTTTGGCATATATTCCAATTGGGGAGAGACCCCTTGCAGTTGATGTTCAGGCCTTGGCCAATCGGTTCGTGAGGTTAGATATTTCGGAGCCCAGTCGGGTGTTGTCTTGCGTGGTTTCTCGGTCTTCTTTATATGATCGCATCAGAGAGCGCCAGTATGATGATCCGCATTTTCTTGTCCTCAAGGACAGAGTTCAGCATGATGATGCAAGAGATATGACTATTGGTGATGATGGAGTGTTGAGGATGTAAGGCCGGATTTTGTGTGCCCAACGTAGATGGGCTTTGGGAGTTGATTCTGGAGGAGGCCCATAGCTCGCGGTATTCCATCCATCCGGGCGCCGCGAAGATGTATCAGGATTTGAGGCAGCACTATTGGTGGAGGAGGATGAAGAAAGACATTATAAAATTTGTAGCTAGGTGTCTCAATTGTGAGCAGGTGAAATATGAGCATCAGAGACCAGGTAGCTTGCTTCAGTAGATAGAGATTCCAGAGTGGAAGTGGGAGAGAGTCACTATGGATTTTGTAGTTGGGCTTCCACGGACTTTGAAGAAGTTCGATGCTATTTGGGTGAATATGGATCGGCTGACCAAGTCCGTGCACTTCATTCCTGCGTGTACTACCTATTCTTCAGAGCGGTTGGCAGGGATCTATATCCGAGAGATTGTTTGTTTGCATGGCGTTCCGATTTCCATCATTTCATATAGAGGTACTCAGTTTACTTTGCAGTTTTGGAGTGCCGTGCAGAGAGAGTTGGGTACTCAGGTTGAGTTGAGCACAGCTTTTCACCCTCAGACGGACGGACAGTCCGAGCGTACTATTCAGATATTGGAGGACATGTTACGTGCTTAAGTCATCGACTTCGGAGGGTCATGGCATGAGTTTCTACCGCTTGCAGAGTTTGCTTATAACAACAGTTGAGTATTCAGATGGATCCATATGAGGCTTTGTATGGGAGACGGTGTAGATCTCCAGTTGGTTGGTTCGAGCCCGATGAGGCTAGGCTATTGGGGACAGACTTGGTACAGGATGCTTTAGAGAAGGTGAAAGTGATTCAGGAGAGGCTTCGTACGGCGTAGTCGAGACAGAAGAGTTATGCTGACCGAAAGGTTCGATATGTGTCTTATATGGTTGGTGAGAAGGTCTTGCTGAAGATTTCGCTCATGAAGGGTGTTATGAGATTCAGGAAGAAAGGGAAATTGAGTCCTCGGTTCATTGGGCCTTTTGAGGTGCTTTGGAGGATTGGGGAGGTGGCTTATGAGCTTGCTTTTCCACCCAGCTTGTCGAGTGTGCATCCGGTATTTCATATTTCTATGCTCTGGAAGTATATTGGGGACCCGTCTCATGTTCTAGATTTCAGCACGGTTCAGTTAGATGATGATTTGACCTATGATGTGGAGCCAGTAGCTATTTTGGGTCGTTAGGTTCGGAAGTTGATGTCAAATGATATAGCTTCAGTGAAAGTGCAGTGGAGAGGTCGGCCCATGGAGGAGGCTACCTGGGAGACCGAGCGGGAGAAGTGGAGCAGATATCCTCACCTATTTGAGGCTTCAGGTATGTTTCTTGACTCGTTCGAGGATGAACGTTTGTTTAAGTTGGGGAGGATGTGACGACCCGGCCAGTCGTCTCATAAGTTACCGCTCCGTTTCCCCTATTCCTGCTTCTAATTGCTTTGTATTATGTTTCTATATGTGATTGTGTTGATTGGTTAGGGTTCAGAAAGGATTTGATAAGAATTTGAGATAATTAGTTTCTTTAGAGTGAGTTTATGTTGGAAAAGTCAACCGGATATTGACTTATGTGTTAGAGGGCTTAGATGTGAGTTCTGATGGTTCAGTTAGCTTCAGAAGGTGATTTGGGACTTAGAAGCGTGGTCGGAATGAGTTTTGGATGATTAGAGAATATTTAGGCTTGAATTGGCGAAGTTGATATTTTGGCGATTTTCAATTGGTAGGTGAGATTTTGATATAGGGGTCGGAATAGAATTCCGAGAGTTGTAGTAGTTCCGTTGTGTGATCTGGGACGTGTGCAAAATTTCAGGTCATTTGAAGTGGTTTGGTTGGATTTTTGATCGAAAGCGGAAATTTGAAGATTTTGGAAAGTTTGTCTTAAATCCGATGTGTTTTGGGTGATTTGATGTTGTTTGAGGTGTCTTGATGATTGGAACTAATTTGAATAAGGTATTAGGATGTATTTGTGCCTTTGGTTGAGGTCCCGGGGCCTCGGGTGAGTTTCGGGTGGTCATTCGGATCATTTTGAAGTTGAGAAGATTGCAGAAATTGCAGGTTCAGCTGTTGCAGAACTTTGCCCTTCGCGATCGCGTCGGGAGTCCTGCGATCACATAGAAGGTTTCGAGGAGGCCGTCCAGTTGTTCTTCGCGTTCGTGAAGGTTGGCTTGCGATCGTATAGAATGGAGAGGTTATTCATCGCTAACGCGGGAAGGTGGTCGCGTTCGCATAGAGTTAATTGGACCTGGGGTCTTGGTTAGATTTTGTTCATTGCAAAACACGAAGAGTTGTCCGCGATTGCGTAGAGTCAGTCGCCTAGGCATCGCGTTCACAGGGCTTTTGATGCGTTCGCGTAAGAGAAATTTTGGGAGCTGAATATTTGTTCTTTGCGATCGCGAGGGATGTTCTGCGATCGTGAAGAAGGAAAATATGCCTGGGCAGAAAGTTTTTAAACTCGTCTTGTCCGCGAGGATTGGGTTTATTTCTTCCATAGTTGGTTATTTTTGGAGATTTTTGAAGGATATTGAAGCGGGATTCAAGGGGAATCACTTGGAGGTAAGATTCTCGGACTTAAAACTCAATTATTAGGTGAAATCCACCTAGAAAATCATGGAATTTAAGTTAAAAATTGAAGAACTAAGGCTTGGAAATTTGGACTTTTGATTGGGGATTTGGAGGACCATTTTGGGGGTCAGATTTGAGAACTTTTGATATGTATGAACTCGCGAGGAGATAAGGAACCCGTTGATGTGAAAATTTCTAAATTTCGAGACGTGGGCCCCGGGGTCGGGTTTTGGTTATTTCGGGATTTGTGCCCCTTTATTGATTATTTTTGCTTGGGCTTCGTTCCCTTAGCATATTTTGACGTCCTCGCTCTAATTTTGGATAGATTCAACACGCGTGGAGGCCGATTCGAAGGGCAAAGGCGTCGCGAGCTAGAGATTTAGCCGGTTCGAGTTGATTAATGATTATAAATGATGCTTTGAGGGTTTGAAACCCCGGATTTGCAAATTGTAGTGCTATGTTAAGGTGAGGCACATGCTTGATGACGAGCGTGAGGCCATGCACTATTGGGGATTGTGACTTGGTCCATCCCGATTGATGAATTTACCTCGTATTTCACTGAAATCTATTTGCTGTCATTATTATTTGGGCTGAATACCTCATTTGGGCCTTGTGCCAACTATTTGAACCCTTCAAGGATTTATATTGATATTTCCTCACCGTTTTAAATAGTTACTTGAACTCAGTCATGTTATTTTACACTATTTCCATACTCAGCCATGTTTTACTCAGTTTTAATAGTTAAATGATATTTTAAATAATGTTTGGGCTGAGAAACACTATCTTATTATTGCCTGAGTAGCCTGTGAGGATTTGTGACTGAGTAAGGCCGAGGGCCTATGTTGTGACGAAACACTGATATTTATTTGAGGCCGAGGGCCTGAGATATGTACGCCACAAGGTGGCTTGATATTGATATGAGGCCGAGAGCCTGTTTATGATGCCACAAGATGGCTTGATATTGCGCTTGGGCCGTAAGGGGCCCCTCCCGGAGTCTGTACACCCCCAGTGAGCGCGGGTACCCATTATAATGTGAGATTGAACCCGAGGGCTGGTATTGTTTTGAGATGTTGCCCGAGGGGTAGTTTTGTTGATACAGTACCCGAGGGGCGAACCTTTACTTGTTTATTTCTCCTTAATTGCCTGTTAATTAAATGTTATTTGCCAAAAAAGGATTTTTACTTATCTTTTGACTGATTTACTATTTTTAAATGATGTTTTACTACTTCATTATAGAATGCCTTGTGCCTTACGTGCTTTCTTACTTTCAATCGTTATTTACATTTGTTACTCACTGAGTCGGAGTACTCACATTACTCCCTGCACCCTGTGTGCAGATTCAGGCGTAGCTGGTCTCGCTCCCAAGTGTTGATCATCTCCAGCCTCAGGCGGACATTCGGAGTTCACGAGGTAGCTGTCTGGCGTCCGTAGCCCCGTGCCTCTACTCTTTATCATTTCTATTTCCATTCAGACATTTGTACTAGTTTATGGTTTTAGCCGATCTGTATTATGACTTATAGATGCTCATGACTAGTGACACCCTGGTTAGGGCTGTGTATGGGTGTTCTTCCACGTATTTGTGATATTAACTACTATTTCGGGTTTATTTTATCATGTTTAAACTATTTTCTAAATGCTTAACTGTTAATTGGAAATGGGAAGTGTCGGTTGGCCTTGTCTTCATGAGAGGCGCCATCACGATCGGGTCCGAGTTTAGGGTCGTGACACCCGAGGGCTCGGGTAAGTTTCGGGTGGGCTACAGTGTGAAAATAGGAATTTGAACACTGCTTGTTTTTGTTGCAGGCCTTAGACCTCGCAAATGCGTGGTCAATTATCGCATTTGCGATCTCTGAAGAGTTCGCATTTGTGAGCTTCTCATTGCAAATGCAAAGAGAAGCTGGGCCAGCTTATGTTCGCAAATACGACCAATTCTTCGCATTTGCGATGGGGACAGGGGGAGGCAACCTTCGTAATTACAATCACCTAATCGCATTTGCGACCAGCTTAGTTCGCATTTGTGGACTTTTCATCGCATTTGCGTAGAAGGCAGGACTGTGGGAATCTTCGCAAATGCGATGGATTTCTCACAATTGCGGGCTTCGCAAATGCAAAGCCCAGGTCGCATTTGCGACATCTGCAGCTGATGAAAAGAGAGTTAGACGGTATTTTTCTTCCATTCTTCAAATTTTCAAAACCTAAGACCCAAGAGGCTATTTTTCAAAGACCATTTCTTCCCCAAATCATAGGTAAGTGATTCTAAACTAGTTTCCTTCAATCTTTCACTTCATTATACAAGATTTCAACCTAGAATCTAAGATTTTCATGGTGGAATTGGAGATTTTTGTGTACAAACTAGGGATTTAGACCTCAAATTGAGGTCGGATTCCAAAACCAATTATATATCCGGGCTCGGGGTGAATCGATAAATGGATTTGAGTTTTCACCAAGCGAGAACGAGATTGGTTTTTGACATTTTGGGGGAAAGTTTGGAAAACCTAAATTTATGTATTATAATTGATTTATTTAGAAAATATTTGATGTTATTAAGTTAATTATGGCTAGATACGAGTGGTTTGGAGGTGGATACTAGAGGAAAAGTGGTAATTGAGAAGTCGGTGGCCTGAGGATCGAGGTAAGTGTCGTGTCTAACTTTGACTCGAGGGATTAGGAACCCTTAACATAATTTCTATGTGAAACTCCATGTGAGTGGCGTATAGGTGAGGTGACAAGTACTTTTGCGCCGCCAATTTACCGTTTTACCTGCTTTTTCCCCTTCTCTTTATATTTTTTCCCCCCTTCTTTAATTGTTACATGCCTACTTGTACTTCCATGTCTAACTGCTACTTGTTGATATTGTTTCACCTTGTTGACGATAATTGTTGTACCGTAGTTTCCTTATCCCCTATTACTTGCTTAAGCTATTCTTAATTGTGTTTTGGTGACATTCTAGGTTAGTCTCGTTGTGTAGTATTATTCGTGTAGATTTTATATTGATTAAGGTTTCCTTTTCTTGGTTCAATCTGGTAATTATTTATCGTAAAGGGCTCGTCATTTAGCCTATTGATTTTGTACATTGAGTCTTTGGTTCTGATATGGTGGGATCGGGTTGCACGCCGCAACAGGTGTAATAAGAGAGGGTTGTTATGACACACACACACACACACACACACACGATGAGATCGGGTTGCATGCCGCAACAGGTGTAATAAAGGTGGATTGATATGGTGAAATAAACGTGTAATTACGACATTGATATTGATATATGGTGGGATCGGGTTGCGTGCCGTAATAAATATATTATTTATTGTTATTGATATATATATATATATATATATATTATTTACTATTATTGATATTGTTATGGTGGAATAAGGGAGGATTATGTGTTTTATGGTGGGATCGAGTTGCGCGCTGCAACAACCTATATCTTTCTATTTCTTGAGCTACGTTGTTTTTACGATATTTTTGTTTGAACGGGTGAGATTGATAATACTGGATGATACTGGTTTATTTTCGAGGTCGTGGTTATTATTCCCAATTGCATGTTTAATTCTGTACTGTATTTCAATTATTCTGTCATTATTATATATTGCGTACAGGGGTCGGCTGCACTCTACACTTTCTATGCAAATTTTGGAGCAGGTAGTAGCTGATCGAGAGGTTGGCTGTAGATTTTTACAACTAGGAGACCATAGGTAGTCCTGCATGCATCCGCGGGCCCTAACGTCCCCTTCTATGCTTCTACACTTACTATTTTTACTTCCCTTCTTAAACAGTCGTATTTTCTTTCGAACAAATGTTTGTAGCAATTGTAGTGTGTTCGTGGATTGTGACACCGGATTCTGGGTAGTAGTAGTAGTAATAGTAATGGTAATAGTATTTAAACAAAGAGGCTATTTGCTTACTTCCGCATTTATTTTACTAGTTTTAGCCTGTTTATTGTGACTCACTGAAACATAAAGGATTTGGTTAATAAAAATTCTAATGTAGGCTTGCCTAACAAGTGTGATGTTAGGCGCCATCACGGTCCCGATGGTGGGGAATCCGGGTTGTGACTAGTTGGTATTAGAGCACTAGGTTGCCTAGGTCTCACAATTCACGAACAAGCTTAGTAGGGTCTAAGGGATCGGTACGGAGACGTTTGTGCTTATCCCCCAAAGTCTATAGAGTTAAGGAACAATCTCACTTCTATTCTTCTCTGTCGTGCGATTTTGTTCTCTCAATGCTAATTGAACTCTTTACTCTTGTTCTTTCACAGATGGCGAGAACATGTACTGCCTTCAGCTGAGCAGCAGCCAGAGCCCCCAGTGGTAGCTCCTACGAGAGGAAGAGGACGAGGCAGAGGCCGTGCCAGAAGCCGAGGAAGGGGCAGGGCTCAGCCCAAAGCTCGAGCAACAGCACCAGCGGTGGAACCTCAGGTAGAGTTTGATGAGGAGGCTCCATCCCAGACCGTTCCATCAGGGCTAGCTCAAGTTCCAGAGGGGTTTATCGCTACCCCGGTACTTCAGGATGCTTTGGTCTGTCTACTGGGCCTCATGGAGAGTGTGGCATAGGCCAACACATTCCTTGTAGCACCAGCCATCTCTCAGGCTAGGGGAGGAGCACAAACTCTCGCTACCCACACTCGGGAGCATATGGCTCCTCAGTTTCAGACTCCAGCAGCTTAGCCCGTTAGGGTAGTTCCGCCGGGTGTTGCAGCACAGACCGGTGATGGATCAGCTATGTCTTCTGAGGCTTTATGGAGATTGGATAGGTTTACCAAGCTTTTCCTAATTCACTTTGGCGGTACATCTTCAGAGCATCCCCAAGACTATTTGGACAGTTGTTTTGAGGTGTTAAAAACATGGGGATAGTGGAGACCAATGGGGTCAAGTTAGCTATATTTCATCTATTAGGTTTCGCCAAGAAATGGTGGAGGGATTTATGTTGGCAAGACCAGCTGGGTCATCGGCTCTTACTTGGGACTAGTTCTCTTAGCTATTTCTGGAGAAGTATCTTTATCACTCAGAGAGAGGACTACCGGAGGCAGTTTGAGCGTCTGCAGTAGGGTTCTATGACTGTCACTCAGTATGAGACCCGATTTGTGGATCTGGCCCGTCATGTTATTCTTCTGCTTCCTACCGAGATAGAGAGAGAGAGAGAGGGTGAGGAGGTTTATTGAGGGACTTGCCCAGCCTATCAGACTACAGATGGCTAAGGAGACTCAAAATTTCCTTTTAGGCGGCAACCAATATTGCCAAGCGAGTCGAGATGGTTTTAGCTCAGGGGAGTGGTTAGGGGTCTGACAAGAGGTCGCGTCACTCCGGTGGATTTAGTGGGGGCTCATATGGAGGTCAAGGTACTTTTGGTAGAGTCCATCCTCCCAGACCATTTCATTCAGCACTCCAGGCATCCCATGGAGCTTCAGGGAGTTGTGGTCCTTATGTGCCTCATTCTGGGCAGCCAGCTTACAGTGCACCGCCAGCTCTTATTAATGCACCTCCTATTCAGAGTTATTACCATGGTCAACCAGCTCGTTCGGGTCAGTCTCAGTTTCTACCATCATAATATTAGGATGGATGTTTTGAGTGTGGTAGTTATGGGCATATCAGGAGAACCTGTCCGAGATTATTAGGTGTTCAGTCACAGCATCAGGGTTCTTATGCCATGGTTCCAACACCAGTTTTAGCACCGCCCACTCAGCCAGTCAGAGTTAGGGGTTAGGGAGCCAGAGGTAGAGGTCAGGTCGCTAGAGGTGGAGGTCAGGTCGCTAGAGGTGGAGGCTAGGCCGCTAAAGGTTGAGGCCAGCCAGCTGGAGGTCGTCCTAGAGATATGGTTCAGGGTGGTGGGGCCCAGCCCTGATGTTATGCTTTCCAAGCCAGGCCTGAGTTTGAGTCATCTGATACTGTTATCACAGGTACTATTTCAGTTTGCAGTAGAGTTGCTTCAATTCTATTTGATCCAGGATCTACATATTCCTATGTGTCATCTTACTTTGCTTCATATTTGGTTGTGCCCCGTGATTTCTTGAATGCCCATATATATGTGTCCACACCTGTGGGGGATTCTATTGTTGTAGATCGTATCTATCGTTCGTGTGTGTTTATTATTGGGGTCTTGAGACTCGTGTAGATCTCCTAATTCTAGATATGGTTGATTATGATGGCATTTTGGGGATGGATTGGTTGTCACCTTATCATGCTATATTGGATTGTCACGCCAAGAAAGTGACCTTAGCCTTATCGGGGTTGCCTCGATTAGAGTGTAGAGTGACTCCTGGGCATTCTGCCAGTAGGGTTATTTCTTATATGAAGGCTCGGTGTATGGTCGAGAAGGGTTGTCTAGCTTATTTGGCTTATGTCCGTGATTCTAGTGTGGAGGTTCCTTCCATGGATTCTATACCAGTTGTTCGAGAGTTTCTAGAGGTATTTTCTGCAGACATGCCGGGGATGCCACCTGACAGGGATATTGACTTCTGTACTGATTTGGTTCCGGGCACTCAGCCCATTTCTACCCCGCCATACTGCATGGCCCTGCCAAAGTTGAAAGAGTTAAAAGAGCAGTTGTAAGATTTTCTTGATAAGGGCTTTATTAGACCTAGTGTCTCGCCTTGGGGTGCGCCCATATTGTTTGTAAAGAAGAAGGATGGATCGATGAGGATATGCATAGATTATTGGAGGTTGAACAAAGTCACTATCAAGAACAAGTATCCATTTCCGAGGATTGATGACTTATTTGATCAGCTTCAGGGTGCCAAGGTGTTTTTGAAGATGGATTTGAGGTCTGGTTACCATCAGTTGAGGATTAGAGCATCCGATGTCCCTAAGACAGCTTTTCGGACTCGGTGTGGGCATTATGAGTTTCTAGCAATGTCATTCGGGCTAACAAATGCCCCAACAACATTTATGGATTTGATGAACTGGGTGTTCAAGCCTTACCTGGATTCCTTTGTGATTGTGTTTATTGATGATATCTTGATCTACTCCCGCGGCTGAAAGGAGCACGAGCAACATCTTCAGATCATACTTCAGACTCTAAGAGACAACCAGTTATACACAAAGTTTCCAAAGTGTGAGTTTTGGTTGAGTTCAGTTACTTTCTTGGGTCACATTGTATCAGCGGAGGGTATTCAGGTGGATCATAAGATAGTTGAGGCTGTTTAGAATTGGCCTAGACCTAATTCAGCCATAGAGATCCGTAGTATGTTAGGATTGGTAGGTTATTACCGTTGGTTTGTGAAGGTGTTTTCATCTACAGCAGCCTCGTTGACCAGGTTGACCCAGAAGGGTGCCTCATTCAGATAGTCAGACGAGTGTAAGGTGAACTTTCAGAAGCTCAAGGCAACTTTGACTATGACACCGGTGTTAGTGTTGCCCATATGTTTAGGGCCTTATACAATATATTGTGATACATCTTGTATTGGACTTGGTGCGGCATTGATGCAGGGTGGCAAGGTTATTGCATATGCTTCACGGTAGCTAATGGTTCACGAGAAGAATTATCCAGTTCATGACTTGGAGCTGACAACCATTGTTCACGTGCTGAAGATTTGGAGGCACTATCTATATGGCTTGTCGTGTGAGGTGTTCACAGATCATAAGAGTTTGCAGTATTTGTTCAAGCAAAAGGAGCTCAATTTGAGGCAAAGGAGGTGGCTGGAGCTATTGAAAGACTATGATATCACCATCTTGTATAATCCCGGGAAGGACAATATGGTGGTCGATGCTTTGAGTAGGAACTCAGCTAGTATGGGCAGCCTTGCGTACATTCCAGTCGGTGAGATACTGCTTGCATTATATGTTCAGGCCTTAGCCAATCAGTTCGTAAGGTTGGATGTTTCTGAGCCCAATCGTGTTTTAGCTTGCACAATCACTCGGTCTTCTTTGTTTGAGCCCATCAGGGAGCGGAAGTATGATGACCTTCATTTGCTTGTCCTTACGGATATAGTGCGACACGGTGAAGCCAAGCAGGTTACGGTTGGAGATAATGGAGTTTTGACGATGCATGGTCGTGTTTATGTGCCTAATATGGATGGACTTCGTGAGTTGATTTTAGAGGAGGCCCACAGTTCCCGGTATTCCATACATTTAGGCGCCGTCAAGATGTATCAGGACTTACGGCAACATTATTGGCGGAGGAGGATGAAGAAGGATATAGTTGTATATGTGGCTTGGTATCTAAATTGTCAGCAAGTAAAGTATGAGCATTAGGGACCTGGTGGTTTGCTTCAGAAGATAGAGATTCCTGACTTGAAGTGGGAGTGTATCACTATGGATTTCGTTGGTAGACTCCCACGGACTCAGAGGAAGTTTGATGTGGTTTGGGTTATTGTGGATAGGCTGACCAAGTAAGCGCATTGCATTCCTGTGGCAGTTACCTATTCTTCAGAGTGGTTGGCAGAGATTTATATCTATAATATCGTTCATCTTCACGGTGTGCCCACGTCTATCATTTTTGATCGAGGTACACAGTTTACCTCGCACTTCTGGAGAGCAGTACAGCATGAGTTGGGCACGCGGGTTAAGTTGAGCACAACATTTCTTCCTCAAATGGATGGACAGTCTGAATGTACTATTTAGATCTTGGAGGATATGCTCCACGCATGTGTTATAGACTTTAAAGGATCATGGGATCAGTTCTTGCCCCTTGCAGAGTTCACCTACAACAACAACTATTAGTCGAGCATCCAGATGGCTCCCTATGAGGCATTATATGGTAGACGGTGTCGATCATTGGTTGGATGGCTTGATCCGGGGGAGGCTCGGTTATTAGGTACAGATTTGGTACAGGATACCTTGGATAAGGTTAAGATCTTTCAGGATATATTTTGCATAACTCAATCCAGGAAGAAGAGTTATGCTAACCGTAGAGTTTACGATGTGGCATTCATGGTTGGAGAGAGAGTGTTGCTTCGGGTATCACCCATGAAGGGTGTAATGAGGTTTGGGAAGAAGGGCAAGTTGAGCCCTAGGTACTTGGGGCTTTTGAGATCCTTGAGCGAGTGGGAGAGGTGGCCTACAGACTTGTGTTGCCACCAGGTTTATCAGTGGTATATCCACTGTTTCATCTGTCCACGCTTCGGAAGTATCATGGTGATCTATCCCACATATTAGATTTCACACTGTCCAGTTGGACAAGGATTTGACCTATGAGGAGGAGCCGGTAGCTATTCTAGACCGGCATGTTCGTCAGGTGAGGTCGACGAGTTATCCTATGGTTCGAGTGCAGTGGAGAGGTCAGTCTGTTGAGGCAGCTACCGAAGAGTCCGAGTCTTATATGCAGAGCAGATATCCCCACCTTTTTTCCAGCTCAGGTAATTTTCTATGTCCGTTCGAGGGCGAACGGTTATTTTATAGGTGGAGAATGTAATGACCCAAAAGGTCATCTTATGTTTTAGAACTCGATTATATATTCTGAGGCCTTTAAACCTTATTTTATCCCTTCTCGATTTGCCTGCGTAGTCTAGGCCTGTTTTTTTTCATAAATCTTTTATGTTGAAAGTTGATGAAAATAATAATTTTTGCCTTCAAAAGTTGATTTAGTTGACTTCGGTCAACGTTTTGAGTAAATGGACCTGGACTCGTGTCTTGACAGTCCCGGTGGGTTTGCATCAAAATATGGGATCGGGCGTATGCCCGGAATCGAATTCGGAGGTCCCTAGTCCGAGTTATGATTTTTTGTTAAAAATTATAAGTTTGAAAATTTAATGGTTTTTAAGAAATTATTAATGTTTGATCTTGTTGGCATCGGGTTCGTATTTTAGATCCGGAGCCTGGTACAGGTTCAATATAATATTTATGTCATATCTGTGAAATTTGATAAGAAACGGAGTTGGTTTGACGTGATCCGGAAGTCTGATTGAGAAAATAGAAATTTCGAAGTGTTCTTAAGAATTTTATTCGATTTGGTACTAAATTCGTAGTTCTAGGTGTTATTTTGACGATTTGATGGCGCGAGCAAGTTCGTATGATGTTTTAATACTTGTGTGCATGTTTAGTTTGGAGCCCCAAGGGCTCGGGTGAGTTTCGAATAGGCTACGTAGTGAAAATAGGAATCTGAACACTGCTGGTTTTTGTTGCAGGCCTCAGATCTCGCAAATACGAGGTCAATCATCGCATTTGCGATCTCTGAAGAGTTCGCAATTGCAAGCTTCTTATTGCAAATTCGAAGAGAAGCTGGTCCAGCTTATGTTCGCAAATGCGACCAATCCTTCGCATTTGCAATGGGGACAAGGGGAGGCAACCTTCACAATTGTGATCATCTGATCGCATTTGCAACCAGCTTAGTTCGCATTTGCGGACTTTTCTTTGCACTTGCGAAGAAGGCAAGACTGTGGGAATATTTGCAAATGTGATGAATTTCTCACAATTGCGGGCTTCGCAAGGTCGCATTTGCGACATCTGCAGCTGATGAAAAGAGACTTAGCTAGGATTTTTCTTCCATTCTTCAAATTTTCAAATCCTAAGAACCAAGACGCTATTTTCCAAAGACCTTTTCTTCCCCAAATCATAGGTAAGTGATTCTAAACTAGTTTTCTTCAATCTTTCACTTCATTTTACAAGATTTTAACCTAGAATCTAAGATTTTCGTGGTGGAATTGGGGATTTTTGAGTAAAAACTAGGGATTTCAAAATTTGGGGATTTAGACCTCAAATTAAGGTCAGATTCCAAAACCAATTATATATCCGGGCTCGGGGGTGAATGGGTAAAATAGATTTTGATCCGAACTTCGAGTTTTGACCAAGCAGGCCAGGGGTCGATTTTTGACTTTTTGGGGGAAAGTTTGGGAAACCTAAATTTATGTATTGTAATTGATTTTTTAAAAATATTTGATGTTATTAAGTTAATTATGGCTAGATACGAGTGGTATGGAGGTGGATACTAGAGGAAAACGGTAATTAAGTAGTGAGTGGCCTGAGGATCGAGGTAACTGTCGTGTCTAACTTTGACTCGAGGGATTAGGAACCCTTAACTTAATTACTATGTGAAAATCCATGTGAATGGTATATAGGTAAGGTGACGAGTACCTATGCGCCGCTAATTTACCATTTTGCCTGTTTCTTTCCCGTTCTTTTTATATTGTTTCTACCCTACTTTAATTGTTACATGCCTACTTGTACTTCCATGTCTAACTGCTACCTGTTGATATTGTTTCACCTTGTTGAAGATAATTGTTGTACCGTAGTTTCCTTATCCCCTATTACTTGTTTAAGCTGTTCATAATTGTGCTTTGGTGACATTCTGGGTTGGTCTCTATGTGCAGTATTATTCGTGTAGATTCTATATTGATTGACGTTTCTTTTTCTTAGTTCAGTTTGGTAATTATTTATCGGAAAGGCCTCGTGATTTAGCCTGTTGATTTTGTACATTGAGTGTTTGATTTTGATATGGTGGGATCGGGTTGCACGCCGCAACAAGTATAATAAGGGTGGATTGATATTGTCAAATAAGGGTGAAATTGTGATATTGATATTGATATATGGTGGCATCAGGTTGCGCGCTGCAACATATATATATATTATTTATTGTTATTGATATTTTTATGATGGAATAAGGGAGGATTATGTGTTATCTGGTGGGATCGGGTTGCGCGCCGCAACAAGCTATATGTTTCTATTTCTTGAGCTGCATTGTTTTTACGATATTTTTGTTTGAACTTGTGAGATTAATAATATTGGGCGATACTGGTTTATTTTCGTGGTTGTGGTTATCATTTCCTGTTGGATTTTTAATTCTATACTGTATTTCAATTATTCTGTCATTATTATACACAACGTACAGGTTTTATCGTAAGTGGCCCGCCTTAGCCTCATCACTACTTCGTCGTGGTTAGGCTCGGCACTTACCAGTACATGGGGTCGGTTGTATTGATACTGCACTCTGCACTTTCTGTGCAGATTTTAAAGCAAGTAGTGGCTGATCGAGAAGTTGGCTACAGATTTTTACAACTAGGAGACCCAAGGTAGTCCTGCTGGCGTCCGCAGGCCCTGACGTCCCCTTCTATGCTCCTACACTTACTGTTTTTACTTCCCTTCATAAACAGTCGTATTTTCTCTCGAACAAATATTTGTAGCAAATCTTAGTGGGTTCGTGGATTGTCACACCGGATTCTAGGTAGTAATAGTAATAGTAATGGCAATAGTATATAAACAAATAGGCTATTTACTTACTTCCGCATTTATTTTACCGGTTTTAGCCTATTTGTTGTTTATCACAGAAACGTAAAGGATTTGGTTAATAAAAACTCTAACGTTGGCTTGCCTAGCAAGTGTAATGTTAGGCGCCATCACGGTCCCGATGGTGGGGAATCCGGGTCGTGACAAAAAATTTCATCCAAACCCAAAATTTTTGGATTTGAAAGAAAAAAAACTCATAAATTTGAGGTTTATAAGAGGAATGCTTATTTTATGGAATTTTAAAATTTTGGAGTCTCTTTTTGAGTGATCTCTCTAGAGACAACATATAAAATAATAGAATAGAGAAAAAATATAAAAAATAATACAGTGACAGATAAAATATTGGGAGGTAGCCGACATGCCTGTGATTGAGAAAACGAAGTCCTCAATTGTAAAAAGGGAAAAAAGTTAAAAACTTCTGAGACTTTGACTTAGTAGAAGAAAATATTCTCTCTGTTGCACTTTATGTGACACTTACTATTTGAAGAGGCAATAAGATTATTATTTGATTTCTCCTTCAGTTCCCAATTTATTTGAATCTTTTCGCTTTTCGAGTTTCAAACTATGTAAACTTTGACCAGTATAATATTTTGATTTATTTATCATATTGACATGAGAAGAATTACAACTTATAGTAACTTTTGTATAGTTTTTAAATATCCAAATTTTAACTTCAAAATATTGAGTTAATCTATTCTAATTTAACTTCAAAGATTAGTTAAATTGACTCTCAAAACACAAAAAGATTCACATAAACTGAAATAAAGGGATTATTACTTATAGTACCTTTTGTATAGTTCCAAATATATATAACGTAACTGTTAGGTGTTGTCCTGATTTTCTTACCATACTTGATTTTCATATCTGTTGAAGGAAAGTGCAACATATTTACCATAATTGGTTTTCCGTTTTTGTATAAGGAAATTATAATTCTTCCATGTTTGGCTAGTTTTTTTCCTTGTAGGAAAAGGTTTGGACTTCTATAAATTGAGGATCCTTCCTTCTCATTCAGTAGCATCCACAATGTAGCCATATAAGGTTTGAGAGTCTTGTTTAAGAGAAGAACTTTACGGGATAAGTGTTAGTGTGTCACTTGTGTTTGCCTCTTCGTGAGGTTGTTCTCTCGATATTTTGTACTCTCTTTTATTATAGTGGATTGCTCATCTCCGCAGCGGATGTAGGTCAGTTGACTGAACCACATAATATGTTTGTATTTCTTTTGGTATATTTCTCTTTGTCGTATGATTTATCGTTGTTCAAGGTTTGTTTTGCTAGCTTCCGCATGACACCTCATTTTTTTCAATCCTAACAAGTGGTATCAGAGCGAGGTTCAAGAGATGATCATCTTGGTGGGTTCAGTTCTAGCTGCAACCTATTTGACGGTAATGTTGATTTTTGTCTGAAAAATTTGACCGGAGTGCTACGCACGTTGAGACAAATTTTATGGTGGGGATTTGGAGATGCAACCTGTTGAAGATTATGTGAAGAAGGTGGATCAAGTTTATTTTGTTAGAAAATTTGGGCCAAGAGGGAGAATTGTTAGGCGTTGTCCTGATTTTCTTACCGTATTCGGTTTTCCTATCTGTTGAAAGAAAAGGTAACATATTTACCATAATTGAGTTTTCCTTTTTTGTAGAAGAAAATTATAATTCTTCCATATTTGGCTAGCTCTTTTTCTTGTAGGAAAAGGTTTGGACTTCTATAAATTGAGGATCCTTCCATCTCATTCAGTAGCATCCACAATATAGCCATATAGGGTTTGAGAGTCTTGTTTAGGGGGAGAACTTTACGGGACAAGTGTTAGTGTGTCACTTGTGCTTGCCTCTTCGTGAGGTTGTTCTCTCGATATTTTGTACTCTCTTTTATTATAGTGGATTGCTCATCTCCGTCGTGGATGTAGGTCAGTTGACCGTATGTTTTTGTCTCTTTTGGTATATTTCTCTTTGTGATATGATTTATCGTCGTTCAAGGTTTGCTTTGCTAGCTTCCGCATGACACCTGATCTTTTCGATTCTAACAGTAACCTTCATTTTCTTTTAAAGTTTGAACTCTCTGAGTCCAAATTTATGTAGAAAATTAACTAGTTTTGACCCACATATGTAGTGGTGGAGCCACAACCAATGAGTAGAGGCGAAGTCAAGATTTTAAACTTATGGGTTCGGGATACTAATTGTTTTAAGTTATTGGATTCTAAATTAATAACTTTTATATATTCAATAGAAACAAAGCTACTAGGTTCGGCCGAATCCGCTCCCTGCACTCTAGCTCCGTCCCTGCCAATGAGGGGGATTCAGTTGAATCCCTTGGTGGGAAAATGTAGGTTGTAAGTTTGAAATTTTTATATCCCCATGTGACAGTCATCTATATAAACCTCCACCTGCTATCACTCTTTTTCCCCAAAAAGTACACTTGAGCAATACATTTAGCCCCATGGATGTTCAATTGTATTACTACCTGGCGTTTTCCTTAGTTGCCATATTCTTCAATCTTCTTTCAATATCAAGGAAAGGGCAGCCTTATCCAAAATCATTTCCCCTAATTGGTTCCTCATTGGAATTCATCAGAAATCGTCATCGTATTATCCTATGGATTAGTGAAAACTTTGACAAGTTATCAACCTCCACATATTTACTTGAAGGTCCGTTAGGTCTAAATGTAATATTCACTACAAACCCCTCAAATGTCAAGCATATCCTCAAGACTCGCTTCAATATTTACCGCAAAGAAAGTACACTAACATCAGCTTTATCAGATTTATTCAGGAAAGGCCTCTTCCTTGTTGATGGTGCCGAATGGAATTCTCAAAGACAATTTATCCGACACGATTTCAATCTAAAAATGTTCCCTGCTTATATATTTGTAACAGAGAAAGAGCTCTCGCGTCGTCTTTCACCTTTTCTAAGTACAGTAGCCAAGGGAAAAACTACCATTGTCGAACTTCAGGACATGTTTCGTCGCCTGACGTTTGATTTGGCATGTCAGCTTGGGTTTGGTTTTGATCCTGAATATTTATTACCGTCTTTGCCAGCAACTCCATTTGCAGACGCTTATGAAACAGCTGTGAAAATTTGCATAAGAAGAGTAAATACCTTACCTCTCATATGGAAAGCTACAAAGAAGCTTTTCAACACTGGTTTATACGCATGCTTCCATATATGAGAGCATGAGACTGTTCCCGCCCGTCCCCATTGATACAAAGGAACGAGAATAGTTTATCATATACTTGCAATGGGAAGGTCAGCCGAGTGATGCATGGGGTTCAGATTGGGCTGATTTCCGTCCAGAAAGATGGTTGGAGAAAAGTGCTGGCAACACAGGACGTAATTTCACATATCCAGTGTTTCAAGCAGGGCCAAGGACTTGTCTTGGAAAAGATATTGCAATCATGCAGATGAAAATGGTGGTTACCACTGTCCTAAAGCGCTTTCGGGTTCTGCCCGCTGAGGACAACTTTTCTCCAAATTATGATGCATCTATGACATCGAAGATGAAAGGTGGCTTTCCAGTAAGAATTCTAGAGCGTCATTAGCATTGATACTGTGAATGTGGTTCAGAGTCTTCAGACGATGACGACGATAACAACTAACAACAACAACAACGCCTCGGAGTCTTCAGACCATATGGCCAAAGATGATTTACATTCAGTTCGTTACATGTTTCATGAAATATAAATTATTTATATGAAATAATTCATATTTAATCATTCAAATATGAATATTAATAATCATTAATTAGTATAATCTAATTCTCGCGCCTGAATAACTAAGTCATATCTCTCTCAATGTTCTTGTCATTTCTCCAAACATTAGTATCCAGCATACTTCATAACACCTAAAAGAAAATGAGATAATCAAAGGCTTTCTAGGACAACAAAGAAGTGCTACAATTGAGCTCACAAATTATGTAAACAAAATAAAAGTAGCATATACTTTAATATTTTTATCCTTTTTTCATCCTCTATCAGCGGTAAATTTTATAGATGAACTGAATTATAGTCCACTACTTAATATTCCATAATTATGTCATGACTCTGGACAGCTGCAAAACAAAACAAGCCTTTTTAGTTAAATGTCACGACCTGAAATCTCAACCTCGGGGTCATGATGGCGCCTAACATTTACTTGCTAGGCAAACCGACGTGAAATAAAAAATTAACTGATTTTAACAAATACGATAAGATATTAACAATGAAAATGATATAAGTATGAAGTAGAGTAAAATGATGCCGAACAACGAAGTCTAAACATAACCCAGAAGCTGGTGTCACGAGGTCATGAATATCTAGAGTGCTACAAATACGGTCTGAATAAAATACACTATTTTGAAACTCAATAAAACAGTAAAGATAGGAGGGAAGGGGACTTCAGGGCTGCGGACGCCGTGCAGTTGTATCTCAAATCTCCGTCAGCAACTGAATCCGAGCAAAAGCTACTGAACGCCGCTAGGACCAACTCCGGTATCTGCCTAAGAAGTGCAGAGTGTAGTATGAGTACAACCGACCCCATGTACTCTGTAAGTGTCGAGCCTAACCTCGACGAAGTAGTGACGTGGCTAAGGCAGGTCGCTTACATTAACCTGTACGCAATAATAATAATAATAATAATAATAATAATAATAATAATAATAATAATAATAATAATAATAATAATAATAATAATAATAATAATAACAATAATAATAATAATAATAATAATAATAATAATAATAATAATAATAATAATAATAATAATAAAGAGTGAGATCGAGCCAACTACTAGAGAATCCAGAATAACAAGTCTCGCAATCTCATATAAAAATGTCGAAGTCAACACAACAATAACAATAAGTACAACACACACAATCCGTTCTTGTGGCGCAACCCGATCCCACCGTATAATCATTTATCAATATCAAGTACCACGTATACAATCCGTTAATTGTGGCACGCAACCCATCCCACCATATCATAGTTTACCAACATCAAGTACCACGTATATAATCCGTTATGGCATGCAACCCGATCCCACCATATCATCATTTTTCAACATCAAGTATCCGCCCTTATTCCACCATTTCAATTTATTATCTTTCAATTTTCGTTACGGAGCAACCCGATCTCCAAACAATTTCAATTAACAGAAACAATCCAATAACTAAATTTATAAGAATTTCTACATCAAAGAGTAGAAGTGCACATCAATAAAAGACTACATAATAATCAAGGAATCTTTAAAATTCGAAATTTTTACTTTACAAGTTTATTGGTGTCTAACAAACTCAACGGCTCACGCAAATGAAACTGCATCTTAAAATGCAACAACCATTACAAAAATAATAGGACAAGTAAAGCATGTGACAATCAAGGTGTGCAAGTAGAAGAATTAAGGCAAGTAGCAAAATAAACACGGAGTCATAAAAGGGAAGAACAATTTAATACAAGAATAATTAAATGACAAATAACAATTACGGTATAGAAGACAAATAAAGCATGTAACAATTAAGACACGAGATAAGATAATTCATGAAATAACGAGAAACATGGAAACAAATATTCTGACGGTGTATATACACTCGTCACCTGGCATATATGCCATTTTCTCACATAATCCACACAACACATAGTTCAAAAGTTCCTAATTCCATCAAGTGAAGGTTAGATCCAACACTTACCTCACTCCGCAATTAAATCAAAGCTCAACCGGGTCTTTTCCTCTAAAATTAGCCTCCAAACCAATCGAATCTAATCAAATATAGATTCAAAATAAACTTTAAAAACTACTACCTACGAGTGAAAAAGATTCGATCTTTAATGATTTTGAAAAGTCAATAAAAGTAAATCTCAGGCCCTCTTGATCCAAACCCGAGATCCGGACCAAAATCCAATGACTCATTCACCCCCGAGCCCGATTATGTGATTAATTTTGAAATCCGACCTCAGTTTGAGGTCTAAATATTAATTTTTCAAAATTCTCAATTTCTACCTAAATCCCTAATTCTCTACCATGAAAAAGGGTAGATTAAAGGTTAAAATCAGTAATGTTTGTGAAAATGAAAGAAAACAAGTTAAAATCAACTAACCTACGAAGTTGGGATAAAATTCTCTTCAAAATCGCATCTAGGCCGAGCTTAAACTTGGAAATGGTGAAAAATGGGGTAAATCCCGACTTTTGAAAGTTTTAAATCATTGGCGGCAGGTCTTCTTCGCGTTCGCGAAGGACCTGACGCGACCGTGAAGCACAACGGCCCAGTGGCCCGCGTTCGCGATTGCCCTTTCCCTCTGGTCTTTGTGTTCGGGATCCAAGTTCCGTATTCGCGTAGAACATTAAATAGACCCTTTCCCAGACCCATAAACATATCGCATTCGCATGATTTGGGTCGCGTTCGTGAAAGGTAATCCTACTACTGCTTTGCATTCGCAACCTCATCCTCGCGTTCGCATAGAAACAATCCGCCCCCAGCCTAACTTCCCCTTCTCGATCGCGAGAGTTTCTTCGCGATCGCGATGTACATCACACCAGACACCACAAACCACTAAAAATCAGCAGTCGCTTAAGTCCGAAATGGTTCGTAGCCTATCCAAAACTCGCCCGAGTCCCTCGAGATCCAAACCAAACATGCACACAAGTGTAATAACATCATACGAACTCGTTCACATGATCAAAACACCAAAATAATACCTAGAACTATGATCGAACATCAAAATGTATGAAATTTTCAATAATTCAAATTTACAACTGAGCGTCTGAATCATGTCAAATCAATTTCGTTTTGAATAAAAAATTTCCGACAAGTCAATAATAGTAAAATGGACCTATACCAAGTTCCAAACTGAAATCCAAAGCTGATAGTTATAAAGTCAACCTACGGTCAAACTTCGAAATTCTTTAAACTTGCAAATTACTAGTTTTCAATAAATCACGTTAAATCAAGTTAGGGTCTTTCGAATTCAATTCCGAACATAGGCCCAAGTCCTAAATTACGATACGGACCCACCAGGACCGTCAAAATACTAATCTGGGTCCGTTTACACAAACATTGACCGTAGTCAATTCAAATTATTTTTAAGGTAAAAATTCACACTTTCTTCAATTTTTCACATAAAGACTTTCCGGAATGAGACACGGGCTGCGCATACAAATTGAGGAACGCTGATAATGCCTGATCACGCCCAACTCTAGTCCTAAAAAGGATAAGCGGTCGCTGCAAATATAATCCGGTCTAAAAGTCCGGAGTCGAATCCCACATAGAACTAAGGCTTAGATATCTGTTTAATATCACTAAAAAGACAAGTTTAAACAATTTTCTAAATTATAAAGATTGAGATTTATATTTCTATCTAATTAACTAGCAAATACTAGAAAACGGTAAAATTATCAACTAACGAGACAAATGGTTGGAGACTAAATTAAAGAGGTCTAGAGTTATGATTTCCCCAATTGTCGGAATCCTTCTAGCTATATTCCCTACAATTTCGCCATGTATTATCTACTGATCGTGAGCACTTTAGGTGTCGTAATTCTCTCTCGAGCAACTACAACAATTTACTAGATATATTCTCTCGAACTACGCTAGTTGGCTTTATCTAACCGCTCATTAAGACCACATCAAGGCTTTGTTATTTCTAAACCTACCTTTAAACCCGCTGTATTGATTTCTCACATACGTTAGCAATCACCTAAATATGTATCCTTTCTCAAGCAACACATAATAAATAGGCACAGTCAATCGATGGTCATTCAATCAACAACAATAAACACGTAGTTGAACAAGTAGAGAAATCCAACGGCTCAATTATATAAAAACATAACAAGAATTTATCCTACAAAAGGTTCTATCAAAACCTTAGATAACAATTTAGTTATTCATAATAGTATGTAAAACTACAATACTAAAAATCATAACCAACAATGAAAAATAGGAAGAGGAAGGAAAAACTCGTTGAAGAATTCCCCGCCTTGCTCCTATTGTGTTCTTGACACCTTAGGTCGAATCCTCAGTCTCCTTAGCCTCCTTAGGTCTAATTTTTATGTCAAAAGTGTGTCCCCCTCTTAAAAATATCGTTTTTCCATGTATATATACCAAGTAGGGTCGGGCCTAAACAATTATACCTTCTCTTACGTGAAAAAGGACAATATTTCACGTCTGGACTGCCGCGGCCGCGGTCAAACGCGGTATATGGCAGGTATACTGCCTCAGCCCGCCTCAGCTCCGCGGTCGCGATTTCGACCGCGCTTTTCACCCTGTGCTGCTTTGAATTTGAAAAAACGTAAAAACATAAAATTTGTAGCCCTTTGCGTTAACTTTCCAACCATATATTGTGGAGTCCAAATGGAGTTCTGAGCAAAATGTTATGTGCATTTTACTAGACACTATGCAATATGCCTACTTGAGTCTTCGTTTTGTTGCTTTATCATCCGTTGATCCGCGAATACGATCCCGGCTTAATTCCTTGGGCTTTTACTCAAACGTCAAAGCTCTGAATCACTTGAATTCATTCCATAACATCTATATAGCTCGGAATCACTCCTACAAGGCATAAAACACACCGTTACTGCAAAACACTAGCGATTAAAGCGCAAACTCAACTAAAGTGCAGTAAATTAGAGTGTAATAATGGACTAAAATACGCAATTATAGCCTATCATCAACACCCCACACTTAAACTATTGCTCGTCCTCGAGCAGTCAAACTACACTTTATATAGACACGATCTTTTTAAACAATTTTCCTAACTCATCACACCAAGAATATTTAAAATAGACTAAGCACAAAGCGTAACATCTTCACCTCAAGATTTGACTCACAAGTATCACGCATTATTCACAACTCACCTACTTACTCTAACATAGAGGTCACTGACATTACCTTTCCTTCATGAATCAAGCGCCCTCACACAACAAAAGAGAGTAGTTCCACACAATAAAATTTAAGAACACTTAGGAACTCAAGATAGAAAGAATTCACTCACTCTCAGAAATAATATTCATATGCCCCAAAAGATGCACCATAAGCTTGCCCGTAGTGTACTTCTCCACTAATCGAGCTCATTCAATCTAGGATCAATTAGGACTTTATTTGGTTATAATGTAGGCTACGGGACTGGTATGATACATTTAGATATAAGAGTGACTACACCTCCCTAAACAATTTAATACATATACTTTAACATTCAAACCCCATACTTATGTCAAACCAAAACTCCACCTTCACATCAATGTATATTACCCCATTCTTCTTTAATCACATTTACATCAAGAGCCACCACTTATCAAAGATTTTTTTTTCCACAACAATCCAACTATATTTTTTTTTCAATTCAAGTGGCTCTTAATTTTTCAAAATAGTGCACATTTCTCCTGATTTCATTAGTTCCACTCTAAAGCCAAATCAACCACCCCACACTTTCACTTTTACATAAATCATCACAATTCAAGTGCTCATGAAAGGTCAGAAGGTTCAAATAGATGGTTAATTCAAATAAATGGGTAAGGCTTGTAATGTGGTTGCCAAAGAAACAAGATTACATGCTCAAAGGGGTTAACTACGATACATAACAATTAGGTGGGTAAAATATACATATCTGGCTCAACAAGGAAACGCCTATATCACTTCCAAGACTGAACAACACTACTATTTCGCTTTGCAAATACACAGGGCAATTTCTAGGCATCAAATGCAATGCACTGAATAACGCAAAACCTTACACACATATGACACATAACTCACTCAGGATTGGATTCATAGACACTCTAGTCAAAGCAGTTAAGCAAAGTTAAGATCATAAAATTTAAGGTACTTCTATAAGACTCAAAAACTGAGCCTAAGCGTCACAACCAAAGTACTCACTATTCTCAAGGCATAACAAAGTCAAGATATATTGCTTCAATTCAAAACAAAACACAATGGCTCCTACTCAAAAAAAAAATAACTACACCCGGTTCAAACAAAACCCTTGGAAAAGAACCGCGACACAAAGAAAAACCAAGGGGGAATTGCTACACTACCTAACAAAAGAAAATCTTTTTATTTTATTTTTTGCTTGAGACTAAAATCCCTCAAGAAAATTTTCTAATAGATCCATCGTCGGGAAAACTCCATTCTTTTCTATTTTAAAAAAAAATTATTCAATTAAACTAATACAACTAAAATAGCATAGAAAGTCACACAGACAATCTCATCACCCACACTTAAAATTGTGCATTATCCCCAATGCACACCATAACTAATAAAAGTATAAAATAGACTCTCTGGTAAGCCAAAGGCCGAAGCACTAACAGCTCATGGGGTACTCAGACTTCTCCCAAGTTTGGTCCTTCGTACGTGTACCTCACACTTAGTTCCAACCATTTGGTTTATTGTTGCATCTTTCCAATACCTTTGCTTTCCATGCTCCTAGAAAATAAAAAATTGACACTACAAAATAATTCAATTAAAAAACAAATAAATAAAATAAATTAAAGCAATAAAGTTGGGTTGCCTCCCAACAAGCGCTTGATTTAACGTCGCGGCACGACGCGAATTACTTTTTGCCTCCACCTTGAGCTTATAAATTGAACCCCCAATTTGGCATCAAGTTTTCGGCTATGATCTAGGGGTGGAGGAACAAATCTGATTGGCCCAAGCAACCATTGTACTATTCTACACTTCTTGGCTTTTAGATGAGGTATGTAGTCCGGTCTTTCTGGCAAGAAATATTTCAGACTGTAGGAACCTTGTTCCTCATTCCTTGACTCCTCAATCGGCTCGGATGACTCTATTTCCATATCATCATCCAAGCCCAATGTGGAAAAATGTTTGGAGTGAGAACCAATGCGCTCAAACACATGAACTTCAGGACTTTCAGCATCCTCAACATCAATGATACTAGAGTCAACAAAATTTGTATCCTCAATGTCCTTGGCTGACTCTAGTCCCACTTCTTCAACATTGACATCCTCAAATTGTAGTTGGCTAGGTTGTTGATGTTCTACTCTGGCCTCCCCAATTAACACCTCAAATTCATGCTCTTCTTGGCTACTATCCCCAATATTGGCTTGTTGAGCATTAATAGCTCCAACCACTTGATTCAATTGAGCCTCCAAGTTGCGAATAGTTGTCTCTTGCCTCTCTATCTGCAGTTGTTTCTTATTATTTTGTTCCAGAAGGCACTTTAACATATCCTTGATCTCCTTCAGGTCTGCATCCCCAGGCTCTTTATTCCTACAAACTTCACAAGAAAAGGTAGAACCATCATAATAAGGGGTTAGGGGAAGATAAGAAATATAAGCACAACCATAAAAGTGACCATTTTTACCACCACACACATCACACACATTCCACAAATAAGATTGAGTTGGTGCACATAACTCGCTCTTAGGAACGTTTTGAAAATTTTGCCATGGGTGTTTTCCTTCACAATATGTATGGAGATTAATAATAGAATTATCTACACCTAAATTCTCATAATTCCAAGATGTCATGTTTCTCAAATCAATAGCTATAAAAAAATAAAAAATACAAAAAAAAACAAAACAATAGAAAATAAAATAAAAGTTCAAACTCGAAACCTAGCAATATATACAGTTACAACTATACTGTTAGTTCCCCGGCAACGGCGCCAAAATTTGATCACGCCCAACTCTAGTCCTAAAAAGGATAAGCGGTCGCTGCAAATATAATCCGGTCTAAAAGTCCGGAGTCGAATCCCACAGAGAACTAAGACTTAGCTATATCTGTTTAATATCACTAAAAAGACAAGTTTAAACAATTTTCTAAATTATAAAAATTGAGATTTATATTTCTAACTAATTAACTAGTAAATACTAGAAAACGGTAAAATTATCAACTAACGAGACAAATGGTTGGAGACTAAATTAAAGAGGTCTAGAGTTATGATTTCCCCAATTGTCGGAATCCTTCTAGCTATATTCCCTACAATTTCGCCAATGTATTATCTACTTATCGTGAGCACTTTAGGTGTCGTAATTCTCTCTTGAGCAACTACAACAATTTACTAGACATATTCTCTCGAACTACGCTAGTTGGCTTTATCTAACCGCTCATTATGACCACGTCAAGGCTTTGTTATTTCTAAACCTACCTTTAAACCCGCTGTATTGATTTCTCACATACGTTAGGAGTGACGTTGTTCAACAATCACCTAAATATGTATCCTTTCTCAAGCAACACATAATAAATAGGCACAGTCAATCGATGGTCATTCAATCAACAACAATAAACACGTAGTTGAACAAGTAGAGAAATCCAATGACTCAATTATATAAAAACATAACAAGAATTTATCCTACAAAAGGTTCTATCAAAACCCTAGATAACAATTTAGCTATTCATAATAGTATTGAAAACTACAATACTAAAAATCATAACCAACAGTGAAAAATAGGAAGAGGAAGGAAAAACTCGTTGAAGAATTCCCTGCCTTGCTCCTATTGTGTTCTTGACACCTTAGGTCAAATCCTTAGTCTCCTTAGCCTCCTTAGGTCTAATTTTTATGTCAAAAGTGTGTCCCCCTCTTAAAAATACCGTTTTTCCATGTATATATAACAAGTAGGGTCGGCCCCAAACAATTATACCTTCTCCTACGTGGAAAAGGACAATATTTCACGTCTGGACTGCCGCGGCACGCGGTCAAACGCGGTCAACCGCGGTATATGGCAGGTATACTGCCTCAGCCCGCCTCAGCTCCGCGGTTGCAATTTTGACTGCACTTTGCACCCTGTTCTGCTTTGAATTTGAAAAGACGTAAAACATGAAAGTTATAGCCCTTTGCGTTAGCTTTCCAACCATATATTGTGGAGCCCAAATGGAGTTATGAGAAAATGGTTATGAGCATTTTACTAGACAGTACGCAATATGCCTACTCGAGTCTTCGTTTTGTTGCTTTATCATCTGTTGATCCTCGAATACGATCCCGGCTTAATTCCTTGGGCTTTTACTCAGACGTCAAAGCTCTGAATCACTTGAATTCATTCCATAACATCTATATAGCTCGGAATCACTCCTACAAGGCATAAAACACACCATTAGTGCAAAACACCAGCGATTAAAGCGCAAACTCAACTAAAGTACAGTAAATTAGAGTGTAATAATCGACTAAAATATGCAATTATAGCCTATAATCAATGCCCAACTATGCCTTTTAAAACACAAGGCAGTCGCTGCAAATATAATCCGGTTTTAAGTCCAGAATCGAATCTTCAGGGAACTAACCTATCTATTACACTCTTCGGCAATGTTATTATCAACTCAATCAATCTCTAGATGCAAGATTTTTGCTCAATTAAGATTGGGTTTTTGTTTAACTACAAATACTATGAAAAACAACAGTAAGCTAAAACAAAGATAATTCAATGATAAAAAGGTCTAGGGCAATGATTTCCCCAATTGCTAGTTTAGGTCTCGACTCTTCCGCTATAATCTCACCGTAATACTCTATGAGGATTAAGAGTTATGGGTTATTGTAATTATCTCTCGATCAACTACAATAATTTACTAGAGCATTCTCTCGAACTACTCTAACTGACAATATGTGTGCAACTCTAAATTATCCCACCAAGTTCAGTTATCTCTAAACCCACTTTTAAGTTCAAGTAATGAATCTCTACAATTACCCAAAAGTGGTGTTGTTTAGAAGCTATCTAACCTAATACTCTTTCTCAAACAATATAAGGTAATTAAACACGATTAATCAAGGGCCCATTCAATTAATCACCATACAAAACGTAGTTGAACAATCATATAATAAATCCGGCTTGATTATAACAACTTGAGTCAAAACTTCAACCGACAATTGGTTCCATCAACCCTAGATAAGTGTTTAGCTACTCATAACAAAATAAGAGAGAACTACTAAATTGTTCATAATGTAAAATTGCAAGAATTAAAAGGAGATAGAAAAACTCTAATGTTTGGTTGATCTTCTCACACTTGTTCTTGCCTCCAAAAGTAGTTTTTAGAAAAACTTAGAACAATCTTGGGCGAGTTTCTAAAGCTTATAAGGGTTTACAAAAGTTTCCCCGAAATTACACTTTGGTCCTCAAACTTCCAGCAGCATGAACAGTGCACCGCGGTCGTAGCCAACCGCGGTCGACCGCGGTGAGAGCTGACCTTTCTGCCTCACGAGTTTAATCTATCGCGGTTCCACCGCAGTCGCGGTGGACTTCTTGCCCAGGCCATTTTCTGCTTCTTAGTGCTCGGGTACTTCTCGAGTGGGTGTTTTCTTCACATTATTACCTCCAAAACACTCCATGTTGCTTCCTCTCATATAATATTCCCTGCGAAACAAAAGAACACTATTCAGAGCAGTTTTGTTGGCAATTTATCTATAAAACAACAACGAAGTATGGTCATATTAAGGTGTAAATATCAACTATATAGCCTACTATCAAACGCTAAACAGAATTAATCAAGGTCTCGGAATACGGAAATGAAGGCAAAAACTCAAAATGACCTATCGGGTCATCACATTAAATTTTCTAGAAACTCACCGACCGCTGGCTATTAAACTCAAGCGTGGTTCATTATGAAACTCGATTTAGGAAAATCTCACTTTGGGATGGAAGGGAAAGCTTGGGGCTACATAACTACAGGTTCAGAATCATCTATCGATGCGTCTTTTGGATTAAAGCCTAAAAGCCTTGAGGTGGCCCAAATGAGTATTATATGAAATACTATGACTTTTGAGATGACTTTTTGTGGCGATGCATATAAGTTGCCACAAAATAAGAGATTTGCTAGTGACTCGAAAACATTGCCACAATAGTTGCCAAACACTCTAGGTCGCCAAAAATGTAGTACGTAATAATTTTTTTAATATGGCGGGAAAAGTATTTTTGGCTACCTTTAAGCAATTGCCACAAAAAAAGGTCGTGTCTTGCGGTTGAAGAAAACAACTAGGCAGTTGAAGCCTAGACCCTTGGCACATTTAATTTAGCGGTATAGGAACAAATATACCCCCTTCTCTCTGTCCGATGAGCTAGCTAGGCACAACTTGATCATGTGCTTGTCTTATTTAAGCTACCAAAAACTGAAAAGAAAGCATAAGACACCTCTATGCATCCATGGGCGGATGTACGTACATCGAAGCGGTGTCACGTGACACCGCTTCGCCGGAAATTTTGATTAAAACTGTCGCTGTAAATGGCATGTGAACAGTAAATTTGTACATATTGTCTAAAGTGACACCACTTGACAAACATTTAGGTGTTAATTCAATGGTTAAGCCTTTGGTTAAGGTAGTAAAGGTCCAGGAATCGATTCCTGCATATGTTACCTTTTGTTTTTCTGAGCTTGCCTCTCTAAAAAAGAAGGGCTGGGGTTGCGAACCTCTGACGGTCTGACCTCCCCGATAAAATAAGGAGTACAAACCAAAGTAGAACAACAATAATAATTTTATTAACACCTTTTAAACGTTCAATTCAGAATAATTACTTCATGAATTTGTAATATTTATTTGTGCTAGCTTGTTATTACTGTACTCAGCTTCTTAATCTCGTCATCTCCCTGAACTCCTTTGGGTTATCGGCCATCAATTAATTGTGACACCGCTTACTGAAAGTTCTGCGTACGCTCCTGTATGCATCACGCTTTTTGGTTTAGAAACTTGTAAGAATTTCCTTGTGCGTCAAGTGTGAATACCACTTGACAGTCTGGGGATGAACGTTCATAGTGGTGGAGAATTGTCCTAAGTCTTAAATACTCTTTGTGTTTCAATTTATGTGACTTAATTTGACACAACATAAAGTTTAATAAAATAAAAAAATTAAAAATTGTGATCTTAAAAGCTTAACGTGTAAAACTTGTGGGGCTACAACATTGTGTAGCTATAGAAACTTTTTATTAAAGGAAAAATAGGTAAATGAAAAATATAAATTAAAATGGAAAGAGTAATACATGTTTATTTATCTATAGGTATATTTAATTTATATAATTATAAGTTTGTTGAGCCATACAGTTTCTGAAAGAAATACTCCATATCATCAAGAAGAGCAGTCTGGGTAAACTTTCTTATATACAATGGCCAGGATTAGGGGTGTCAATAGTTCGGTTCGGACAGTTATTTTATAAAATTTGTACCATATCAATTTTTCGGTTATTCTATTATGTATAATCAAAATTAGACTTTTCGAAACCATCCCAATCATGTCGGTTTCACTTCGGTATCGGTACGGTTTGGTTAATTTTCGGTATTTTTTTAAATATCATATAAAATTCACCAGTAGAAGTAGAATGCAATAACATATGTTTTTTTACAGGAATTAGCAAAACATTCTAGACTTTTTTATTATTTAAAGGTGATGAAGTAAAATAAACATGAAAGATAGCTGGAGTATATCAACTATTCGACAGCAACGTAAAAGAAATCAAGTAAAAGTAAAGAAAATATAAATCACACGAGTGGAAAGATATTAACCAAGCCGGGACTCAAGAATAATGTTTATATTAAATATTCAAAAAGATAAATCTAAATTGTATAAAAGGAAACATATTCAATACATTGTAGTTTGTTATTCATAATCGCTAGAACACTTTGTGTCTTGCTAATAAAGATACTTGAAATAACTTAGTCTAAGTATAAGTAGCACAATAGATTTTAGGAATTACTACTTTGAGTTTAATTACTTGTTGACTTGTAACAATTTTCATAATTCCAATACCCAATGAAAAATTTAATGCTTTATTAGTTTTAAACTTACTATATAAATATCTTTTCCACATATAAAATTATTCGTACGGTTCGTTATTTTTTCGGTTTATTTTTATAAAATAAAAAACCTACCCTAATTATCGGTACGTTTATAGATTTATATAAAAATCTACGATTTCTTTAAAAGAAACTTAAAAATCGGTTCGGTGCGATATAGTTCGATCGGTTTAGTCGATTTTCGAATATTCATTGACACACCTAGCCGGCATTAATAATATTATATACAATAACTATTCATACACTACTAGAAAATGACTAAAATGACTAAATTCCGACTGATAATTTCGAAATGAAAAAAGAGGTCTGAAATTTATGACTGTTTCAGCCGGAAATAGCAAAAAAAAAAAACTATTTCAGACCTTGTTCCAACAATTTTGGTCTCTAATTTTGGCGCAAAATTACAGGAATTAAATTTTCGACCGATTTAGTAAGTCAGTAAAGTCAAAATTCCAGAGTTTAACTAGCTTTACTTTTTGGCAAAATAGCCTCCTGACCAATTAAACTTGCATTCAATTGTCAACCCGGTAAATAAACTTATATTTTTCTCATTTGAACATCTTAACTTGATGGAATAAATACTAATAAATCACTTTAACCGTGGACTATACTTATGTGACAGTGACATAGGTAATATGGACAAAATACCTACCAATCACGCAAAAAAGGCGCGTGAGTACAATATTTGATTTTAAAAAAAAAACATACTAAAATCAAAAGAAAAATTAAAAAATGAAAAAGAAAAGGGAAAGAGAACCCCAAGGCCACCCATCACTGCTCGCCTCTCATCTCTTCTTCTTTTCACCAGTAACCCCACCCAGTTATCCCCCATCAGTCCACTCCATTTTTTATCCAGTTTCTTTACATTATCTTTCAAATATTTCTCATCTCGTTTTCTCATTCTTTCTCAAGTATAGTGAGTAGTTTGAGTAAAGAAATGCTATGACTTTTGAACTTAAGCGAGGACAGAGAGCAATTGAAAGTTTTCCGGCCAGATTGGATCTGAAGGTGTGTGGTTTTACTTATCTCTTATAATTTGGGACTTTTTAGAAAAGAGATGTGGTTCTGTGGTTGGTCGTCGGCGAACTGGAGATGGCAGCCATTGAGATTTTTTGGTTGTCAAAAAAACAAAATAAAATTTTGATAAATTAATTTTAAAAGTGGGGCCCACAAATAACACAAGTGAAGCAATAAATGGTCTAGCATATGTCAGCGCAATTGATATACACGCTCGGTTGGATGTGTTTATTAGTATTCATTCCGTCAAGTTAAGGTGTTCAAATGAAAAAATTGTAAGTCCATTTACCGGATTAACAACTGGCTGCAAGTTTAATTGGCCACGAGACCATTTTTCGTTACTTTTTTCGACTGACTAGCTATACTTTTTTAAGGTGAACTTATGCACGTGCAGTATAGGAACAAATATATGTCTTCTCTATGTCCGTTGAGCTAGCTACTAGCTAGGCACAACTTTTTTTTGATCAATCAAAGTGACATATATTATATATTAAGTGACATTACAAGGAGCAATAGGTGGTGGTGTTACAGTATTACAAAAAAAACATTTGATCACTCCCACCAACGTGTACTACATTATCCATACAAGGGCTCATCAAACTTTCAAGACAAAAGAGATGGGTTCCACTTGCAGAGTTGTACATAGAGGGCGTCTGTGAAGCGTGCCCCGTTGGTCTGCTAGGAATTCTTTCATTGCAAAAGGAGGTGGTTGCACAAAAATAGTTGTGGAGGCATTGTATGCTAATGTGGTCTCATATTTGGCAAGCGTGTCTGCTACTTGATTTTGCTCCCTGTAAGTGTGCATCACCCATGGTCTATCCAGCTCGTATAGTAGGTACCTGTATTCATGCGTTAAGGATGAGTATTGTGAATTTATGTAGCGGAATAGAGAAATTACCTCAGTGGAATCCACATTAACTTCCAATGGTGTGAGTTTGTATTGGAGAGCAAGTCATAAACCTTCTTGTAGGCCAGTGAGTTCCATGTAGTGATGATTTCCTGTTGGCCTTGTACCCGTATAACCTAGTAACCAATTGCCCATTGAATCTCTAATTACACCCCCAAACCTTCTTTTTTGGTCCGTTAAACTATAGTCTCCGTCTAAATTTAATTTATAATACTTATTTGTAGGAGGATTCCACTTAACATCTATGTAAGTAGGATTGTGAGTGTGTGTGCTATGTTTAATACCCAAGTGAAAATACTCAGCATCTTGACTTAAGATGTGTTAAATATTTGGAGGATGATTGATGTTTTCAAATGCAAGGCGATTGCGACTTTTCCATATGTGTCATAAGGCATAAGGAATGATAGTATGAGAGTTTGTTAGAGTGGTAGCAGAGTTATTGTGGAGTATAAAACGTGAAAGTTTTAATTGAGTTTGTTCGTAGAATGTGTTGAGATTATATTGAGATACTGAATGCCTAGTTATTGTCATACTATTTGTGCTTGGTGGCATTCAAAAAACAGATGTGCAATAGTTTTTTCAGTGAGTTAGCAGACCGGGCACAATGAATTTTGGGCAACATGAATAGTATAGAGATAACTAGTCGTTGGTAATCGATGATGGCACATTAGCCAAAGGAAATGTTTTATTTTGTGATGTAGTTGTAGGTTCCATAACCATTGGAAAGAGGTGTTGTCTGAGTTGACACGTAATTGTCTATAGAGGAATTTTACTTTGAAAAGCCCGTTAGGTGTGAGACCCCAATAAATGTGACCATGTGATTGATGATTAGTGATGATAGGGATATATTGACTATTGATTTGGTCATGTAGATCTTGAGGGAGCTCGAAAGGTATTTTTAGAATATTTAGAAAGTTCCCTTATATATAGGACGCTAGAGTGGAGGAGTAGTCATTGTGGGGTAAAGGCCCTTCAATTAAGTTTCTAAGTATTAGGTTGGTTCCCACCCAAGTTTCTGTCCAAAATTTGATGTGATTTCCATTGACAACATGCCAGCGGATGCCAAATTAGCATGAAGCCCATCCTTGGTTGATGGCTTTCCAAGTGGAGGAAATATTAGTAGAAGTGGTGGTGTGTGAGTATTTTGAAAGGAGAATTGAAGCCCAGCGGGATGAAGATGATTGAAACAATCTCCAGGCTAAGGGGCCTAGTAAAGCTTTATTTTTATCGGCTAGATTATGTATTCCCGGGCCTCCACTAGGTTTTGGTTGTTGGATGGTTTCCCAGTTAATAAGGTGGAGTTTGCGTTTTTTAGTTGTGGATCTCAAATAAAATTACGTTGATATCGTTCTAACTTATAGGTAATATGAGCGGGGAGCGTGGCCATTTGCATTACATGATTTGGTAGGCCGTTTAGGGTTGTTTTTATAAGAGTTGTCCTGCCTACCATAGTAAGGCAATTTGTTTTCCATCCGACTAGTCTATTCTTAAAGTTATCAAGCAAGAATTGAAAGTCAGAAGTTTTAGGTTTCTTCGTGAAAATAGGATATCCTAAATATTTTCCAAAATTGGATCCTTGCTTCATGTTAAAAGAATTAATCATTGTTGCTTTAGCGATTGGGGAGTTGTTTTTTGAGAAGAAATTTTTTGATTTATTATAATTTATATTGAGGCCTGAAACTTGAGTAAAAAAGTTTAGGGTATCTATGATAGTATCAATGCTTTTTGTAGTGTTTTTAGAAAGTATAGTAATGTCATCGGCAAATAAAAAGTGAGAAAGTGGTGGTCCTTGTCTGGATAATTTGAGTGGTTGCCATTGTTGGTAGTCCACTTGCATGTGTATTTTACGTGAGAGCATTTCCATACATAGTATGAATATGTATGGTGATAGAGGATTCCCTTGGCGAACGTGATAAGTAGGGATTTTAACGAGTTTCATGCTCCTTCTTGCCTATGCTTTGATTATAAATTGTTACAAAATAGTCCAAAAGGCTCGTAAGTTGTGCTTGATTGCAGGTTTGATTGATAAAGTGAAGAAATGTAAAAGATCGGCTCAAAAGGAGTGAAACCTGCTCAAGTATCAAAGACAAAGTAACCTGAGGGCAAACAAGCCTAGTGCGGACCGCACAAAGTCGAATGCGGCCGCACTAGGTGATTCATAGAGATGGCAAAACCAGGCTTCAGGCAACGCGGTCGCAGTACACGTTGCGCCATCCGTGGTGAAGGTTCCGCGGCCGCCGGAAGAGAGATTCAGAGAGATGGAAAATGCCAAAGTTCAAGCCATGCGGTCCGCGGTCATGATTGTGAGGACCGCACCAGCTACCTCCGCGGCCGCGGTCCATTCTACGCGGTCCGCGGAGTCCAAGTTCAGAGAGCCCAAAATTGAAGTCCAAGAGCCTAGTGTGGCCGCGGTCCAATTTAGTGTGGCCCGCACTGACCCCGCAGGGGTATTTTTGTCCAGTTTTTCCAGCCTAGTATAAATAGAACATTTTACCATTTTTAGGTCATCAGATATATCTAAGACTGAGTTGCGCTCGTGGGAACCTCATCTGTAGCCATTTTTGGCATCTTAGCTTCAAATTAACGATAGATTCTTGTATTTTAATTTAGCATTTAATTAATATGCCTTGTTCTTCATCTATTTCTCTATTTTCTCCTTCAAGCATGAGTAGCTAAACCCATTAGCTAGGGTTGTGGCTCAATCCTAGTGTGGGTAATTGATGGGTGTTGTCATCTATTGTTAGATTGACTATGGGTGTTTGTTATTTGGGTCAATTTTATGTTTTAATCTATGAATTGGTGATTGCAAACACTGGTTTGTGCTAAGTTGACTTGGTTCTTCTTGAGAAAGAGAGCCTAAGTCTCCAAAATTGAACCAACAAGGAATTGGGATGGACTCAAGAGAATTGATAGTCCCAATTAAAGAGTTAAACCTCGAGAGAGTAATTGCCCAACTTGAACCCTAGTTGTTTCAGCTAATTTGCCTACCATTTGGTCTCGAGAGAGTCAATTGGACAAAATCACTCTCTCTACCGAGAGGTATGAGAGTGGGTAAAATTGTGCAACAGTTATAGCATAAGCCCCAATTATGTCAATCAAACCTTAGTAACATCTACCCGTCAATTAGCCACTTAGGTAATGTCACAACCCTAGTGCCCTTCTTCCCATTAGATACAACTTAGCAATTATCCCGTAGCATAATCTAGTTTCAATTAATAGTTTGATAATAGTAGTTTATAATCAAAAACCCAAAAATGTATGGAAGTGACATTTGGAACAATTACACAACTCTAGTCTAGATAGATACTCGACTCCATTCTTAGCTTCCTGTGGAAATCGATCTGATCCTCATATCGAGTAAAAGCTATTGCGACCCTCTCTTCCTACGTTTTAGTAGTGTGGAGTTGGCAGTGATCACTTTTTGGCGCCGTTGCCGGGGAGCTAAGGTTTTGGCTATCTATTTAGTTAGTTTCATGTATTGTTCTTCTTTCCTTCTTTGTTACTTACTTGTTTGTGTCATTACTCAGGTACTGACATGGATTTAAACAATGCTAATGATCCTCTTGGAAACGTGATAACGGGGGAGGAGGTAGATGATCTTGAGCAAGATGAGGTGCCTCTTGCACCTCAAGGTCAACGGAGAGGCCGGAATGCCAATGCTAATCCAAATGACAATATTCCAGACCCTCCCTGGTTCCTCCAAGAGTGGCTCCCAGAGTATTACCGAACCAGGGCTACGCAAGTGCTATTGTCCCACCCCGAATCCGGGCGGGCAACTTTCAGATAACCAATATGATGTTGACCTTACTTGAGTAGCGTGGGTACTTCACGGGCGCTGCAATCAAAATGCCTACAAACATCTCAAGGGGTTCGTAGATACATGCTGGGGGAGCAAACAGACAAATGTATCCAAGGATGCATTGAGATTGAGACTTTTCTCGTTCTCACTTTGGGGAAAGGCATTGGATTGGCTCGAGAGACTCCCCAACCATTCCATCACAACTTGGGATGAGTTGGCGGATAGGTTTATTGCCAAATTCTTCTCTCCTAGTCATATGGCGTCACTTCGAGATGAAATATTAGCCTTCAAGCAAGAGCTAACGGAACCTTTGCATGAGATTTGGGAGTAGTATAGAACGATGGTGAAGGAGTGCACAAATAATGATATGACCGAGGTCATGATCCAACAAACCTTCTACCAGGGCATAAATACTACAAATTAATGCATTGTTAACCAATTGGCCGGGGGAAATTTTATGAAGCTTTCTTATGAGGAGGCATGTGATGTACTTGATGAAATGGCGGACACTTCTTCAGCATGGCAGAGTAGATCAAATGTGCCTCAAGGTGACCCTACAGTTATCCATCTGCACAAGGAATTACATGATCACGGGCAAGCAATAGCTGAGCTTACTACTACGATGAATCAATTGGCTAAGGCACAGTCGCAACAAGTTTAGAATCCTCACCAAGTGAATGCCATGGAGGGTGTTAGTATGCTTGTCAACAAGAGAAGGCAAAGAAGGCAACAAAATCAACGAAATTCTAAGCAATTTGTTGATGAATATGATGGATGTCAAAATGATAGTTATGATGACCAAAGTGAAGAGGTACAATATGTCAACAACTATCAAGGCAATAGAGGCAACTCTTCAAACCAACAATGGCGACACCAAGGAAATTGGGGCAATCAACAACAAAGTGGTAGCAATTGGAACAACAACCAAAACAACAATTGGGGTAATCATAACAACAACCAAGGCAATTGGAATGGAAATAACAACAACTAGGGCAACAACAACAATCAAGGTGGGTGGAACAACAATGGAAACCAAGGCAACCGGGGGCAAGGCTTTCAAAGGCCCCCAATGTACCAACAACCGAACAATCCACCCCATTTCCCTTCTCAAGGTCCTAGTTCTTCTGGTAATGATATGGTAGAATTGAAATAATGTTCGAGCAGATGATGAAGAGGAATGCGGATTCGGATGCACAGTTAGCTTCTCACAACACCTCTATCCGAAACTTGGAGGTGCAATTAGGCCAAATCTCTCAGTCATTGAATACTCGCCCGAAGGGTACTCTACCAAGTGATACGGTAGTGAACCCAAAAGGTGGTAACAATTATGTTATGGCGGTCACAACAAGAAGTGGGAGAGGCGGTGATGTTAATGCCTCTAAGCAAAAACAAGTCGTGGATGATGATGTTGAGTTGCAAGATGACGAAGTACCTTTGGTAGTTGAAAATGTGGTTGATGAAAATGTGAACAATGAAGTGAGGATTGATATTCAAGAAGTCGAGGTGGAAACCCAAAATAATGTGAACCCGTTTAGGGAACACATAATTGACATGCCGGAGCCGGTTGTGCCAAATGCCAAGTCTCCTTTGCCAAGACCACCTCCACCTTATCCTCAAAGACTCGCGAAGCAAAGAAATGATAATCAGTTTAAAAAGTTCATTGACATGATGAAGAGCTTATCTATTAATGTACCTCTGGTGGAGGCACTTGAACAAATGCTGGGTTATGCAAAATTCATGAAAGACTTGGTTACAAAGAAGCGTTCTATGGACTATGAAACTATAAAGATGACTCACCAAGTTAGTGCTATAGTGCATTCAATGGACCCGAAGCTTGAAGATCCCGGCGCTTTCACCATTCCTTGCACCATTGGAAGTGCGGATTTTGCCAAAGCTCTTTGTGACTTGGGAGCTAGTATCAATTGATGCCCTACTCGTTTTTTAAAACTTTGGGTATCGGGCAACCTAGGCCAACTTCAATGAGACTTCAAATGGCGGATCTATCGATGAAGCGACCTTTGGGAATTATTGATGATGTGCTTGTCCGGGTGGACAAATTCATATTGTCGGCCGACTTTGTGATTTTGGATTATGAGGTGGACTATAGGGTTCATATTATCTTGGGCAGACCTTCCCTTGCAACGTGGAAGGCATTGGTTGATGTTGAAGCGGGTGAGCTCACTTTCCGAGTGGGAGATGAAAAGGTCATTTTCCATGTTTGCAAATCTATGAAGCAACCCAATAGCACCAAGGTGTGCTCATTTGTAGACCTTGTCACAAGAGTGATTGTGGATGATACCAGTGCTATGATCAACGTGGAAGATCCTCTTGAAGCAATGCTCTTGAACATGGATGTCAATGATGATGCTAGTAGAGTGGAATGTGCCAATGCCCTACATGGGATGGGCTCTTATTCTTATGAGCCGAGGAAGCTATCTTTGGATCTTGAAAATCGGAAAACTCCACCAACAAAACCATCAATTGAGGAGCCACCGGTGTTAGAGTTGAAGCCACTTCCTCCACACCTCAGGTATGAATTCTTGGGTTCAAATTCTACTTTACCAGTTATTCTTTCTTCTTGCCTTACAAACATGCAGGTTGAGGCCTCTTTGGCGGTGCTTCAAAAGCTAAAAAGGGCAATTGGATGGACTCTAGCTGACATTCGGGGAATAAGCCCCGCATTTTGCATGCATAAAATCATCTTGGAGGAGGATGCAAAGCCTTCCTTGGAGCATCAAAGAAGATTAAATGAGGCGATGCAAGAAGTGGTGAAGAAAGAGGTTATCAAGTGGTTAGACGCCGGTGTGGTTTATCCTATTTCTGACAGTTCTTGGACTTCTCTGGTGCAATGTGTGCCGAAGAAGGGTGGTATTACTGTGGTGACCAATGACAACAATGAACTCATTCCTACTCGCACGGTCACTGGGTGGAAAGTATGTATGGATTACCGGAAGCTAAACAAGGTGATTCCTACTCGCACTGTCACCGGGTGGAAAGTATGTATGGATTACCGGAAGCTAAACAAGGTGACCCGAAAAGATCATTTCCCATTGCCATTCCTTGACCAAATGCTAGATCGTCTTGCGGGGCATGCTTTCTACTGCTTTTTGGATGGTTACTCAGGGTACAATCAAATTATAATTGCCCCGGAGGACCAAGAGAAGACAACTTTTACATTTCCTTATGGCACATTCGCTTTCTTTCGAATGCTGTTCGGATTGTATAATGCTCCGGCGACCTTCCAACATTGCATGATGGCTATTTTCATCGACATGGTGGAAGATATCTTGGAGGTTTTCATGGATGATTTTAGCGTGGTTGGGGATTCTTTTGATGAGTGTCTGAAAAATTTGGATAGAGTATTGGCCCGGTGTGAAGACACCAACCTTGTTCTCAATTAGGAAAAGTGTCATTTCATGGTAGAAAAGGGTATAGTGTTGGGTCACAAAATCTCGAAGTGAGTAATTGAAGTGGATAAAGCCAAGATAGAGGTGATTTCGAGGCTTCCTCCCCCTACTTCTGTCAAAGGGGTGAGGAGTTTTCTTCGGCACGTGGGTTTTTACCGAAGGTTTATAAAAGATTTTTCAAAAGTGGTACACCCCTTGTGCAAGTTGCTAGAAAATGATGTAAAGTCCTTGTACGATGAGAGTTGTATGCAAGCATTCGAGCTTCTCAAGCTCAAGTTGACTTCTACCCCCATCATTACCGCACCAAATTGGAGCTTGCCTTTCGAGCTCATGTGCGATGCTAGTGACGTTGCTGTTGGGGCTGTTTTGGGCCAAAGGATCAACAAGATGTTTCAACCGGTGTACTACGCAAGCAAGACCATGAATGAGGCTCAAAGGAACTATATAGTCACCGAGAAAGAGTTGTTGGCTATTGTATTTGCTATGGAAAAATTCCGACCTTACTTATGGGGGCCAAAGTTATAGTACACACCGATCATGTCGCCCTTAGGTATTTGATGAACAAGAAAGACTCCAAGGCGAGATTGATGAGATGGGTGTTACTTCTTCAAGAGTTTGATCTAGAAATTGTAGACCAGAAAGGTAGTGAGAATCAAGTGGCGGACCACTTGTCCCGTTTGGAGGAGGAGGGGAGGCCTTGTGATGGCCTTGAAATCAATGATTCATTTCTCGACGAACAACTCCTTGCGGTGTCAATGAAGGATATGCCATGGTTTGCTGATGTTGCCAATTACCTTGTGACCGGAATAATCCCGTATGAGCTCTCTTCTAACCAAAGGAAGAAGCTTAAGCGGGATAGTTTGAATTTCTATTGGGATGAACCATACTTGTTCAAGATTTGCACGGATGGTGTGATTCGTAGATGTGTTCTGGAGGAAGAAAAATTGAGTATCTTAGAGGCTTGCCATTCTTCACCCTATGGTGGCCATCATGGTGGGGTGAGGACCGCCTCGAAAGTTCTTAATTGTGAATTATATTGGCCCACCTTGTTCAAAGATGCGGGGGATTTGGTGAAGAGGTGTGATGAGTGCCAAAGAGCGGACGAAATTTCAAAAAGGGATGAGATGCCTCCCAATACGATTCTAGAAGTGGATATCTTTGATGTTTGGGGCATCGATTTTATGGGTCCATTTGTTAGCTCATGTGGGAACACTTACATTCTCGTGGCGGTTGATTACATCTCGAAATGGGTTGAAGCCGTGGATTTTCCAAACAATGAAGCCCGGAGTGTTGTGGTATTTCCTAAAAAGAGCATCTTCACAAGGTTTGGCACTCCTCGTGCGATTATCAGTGATGGGGGGTCTCACTTTTGCAACAAGGCTTTCGACACGTTGCTTTCCAAGTACGGTATCAATCATAAGGTTTTTATCCCCTATCATCCTCAAGCTAGTGGTCAAGTGAAAGTCTCCAACAGAGAAATTAAGAGCATCTTGTCAAAAACTGTCAATGCTAATAGGACCGATTGGTCGAAAAAGTTGGATGACGCTCTATGGGCTTATCGGACGGCTTACAAAACTCCGATCGGTATGTCTCCATATCGGTTGGTGTTTGGAAAAGCTTGTCATCTTCCGATTGAGTTAGAGCACAAGGCCATGTGGACTTTGAGGAAGTTGAATTTGGAATGGGATGTTGCGGCAGATCTTCGTGTTGAACAACTCAATGAGCTTGATGAGTTTAGATTCCATACCTACTCAAGTTCATCCTTATATAAGGACAAAATGAAGTACCTTCACGACAAATATTCTCGGGGTAAGGAGTTCAAGGTTGGAGATATAGTTCTCTTGTTCAATTCCCGGTTACGTCTATTTCCGGGTAAGCTCAAGTCAAAGTGGAGTGGGCCATTTGAAGTTGTGTTCGTGACCCCATTTGGTTCTCTTGATCTAAGGAACAAAAATGGTGAAGTTTTCAGAGTTAATGGGCATCGGGTCAAGCATTACCTTGGGAAGTTTGATGGCAGCCACATGGTGGCGCTTCTTCATCTAAAGTGATGTAATGGTAACATGCGTCGTTCCGCGACGTTAAATCAGGCGCTTCTTGGGAGGCAACCCATGTCTTTTTCTTCTTGTTTTCTTTGATTTTCTTTGTAGTGTAGGATTGATTTTTGAGCTAATTGGTTGTGAGATATTGCAGGGATTGTGTTGATACAGTGCAAAACATGATGAACAAATTGAACAGTCTCTAAAGTTGCCAGTGCGGCCGCATTGCACTTTGTGTGGTCCGCACTGGTATGAACCAAGTGAGGAACTCTCTGAAGTTTGCCACCGCGGCCGCATGCCATTTAGTGCGGACCGCGGTGGACCTCCGCGGTCGCAGTCTATTTTGTGTAGACCACGGAGGTTGCCTTCTCAAACTTCTTCTAAACAAACCCAGCGCGGTCCGCGATCCGTTTTGTGCGGCCGCGCTAGTAGATAAGACTGGGTCCCACATATTTTTTTATAAATAGACCACAGGGGTCACCGGTTACCCTTTTCAAAAAATTGATTCTTAGAGACCTAAAAATTACTATTCATCTTCCATCTTCTTCGTACTAGCTTGTTTTCATTGTGTTTCTTCACTTCTTCTCAATATCTAGTAACAATTCAACCACTTCTTGTTATTTAATTATTTAATTTCATTTTATGTCCTTTTCTATTAACTGTGTAGTCTTCCCCCCCCCCCCCCGTAATTCTTCAATTTTGATGTTAGTTTAGTTTAAGTGTTAAGTTTTGTGTGCCTAAGGAGTATTATTAACTGGTTAAATTGAGTAAGGAAAAAGTTAGATGAAAACTTGAACATAAAGGCAAAACCCATGAACCCTGCCTCAGTGCCTTGACTAAGCACCCTCCGCGGACCGCGATCCCTTTTGTGCGGTCTGCGGTGCTCTGATGTGGTCCATGGTACCACTTTGTGCGGACCGCGGTGCTTATGTTCTGAAAGATTGACTTGTTGCCCAGCGCGGCCGCACTACATTTTGTGTGGTCCATGCTGGCCCACCGCGGCCGCAATGCTACTTTGTGCGGGCCGCGGTGGTTAGATTCAGAGAAGTGGATTTTTAGACCTTGCCTCAATGCAGACCGCGGTTGCTTTTATGCGGTCTGCGGTGCCCCCAGTGCGGCCGCACTCCTTTTTGTGCGGTCCGCGGTGCATTATGTCTGCAACATTTTCTGCAACTTTTGGGCTTCTGTTCTGCAATTCATTTTCCACAACTGATTCACTGCCTGTGCTGATACTAACAAATCTAGATATTTGTGCTTGCAGGCAATGGGCAAACAAAGAGGTAGAGGCGCAAAACAACCCGACCGAGGTGATTCCTCCCGGGGAGGCAAGGGAAAGAATATGATCCGACGCACTCCCTAAGTGAGAGAAAGTATTAAAAGGATGCGGAAAGCAATTAAAGCTGTTGATAGAGCTTGTGACCAGTCGGAGAGTGAGTACATGCCTTCTTAGGATATTTCCTCTAATTTTGTGCCTGAATATGTCCCTGACTGGCCCGAGAGAATGAGATTGACTGATGATACTCCTCCACTCACACCTACTACCCAAGCAGCAGATCATGTCTCCATTGAGTCATCTGAGGGTTCAGCAGCCGGCAGTGGCGAGTACTCCACCTCCCTCACAGCTTCATTATCCGGGAAGGATGCAGACGGAGGGGATGTAAGAGATGAGGAGGTACCTGGGGGTGGTGTGCCTCAGGTTGGGGGTGTTTACCGGACTAGAAATCCCGCAGTTTGGGAGGATAGATTTGTCAGTTAGGTGGCATTCCACAATTTTAGGGAATGGTGGCCACTACGGAAGTTGATTCTTGAGAGGAATTTTATTGACAAAGACCTGTTACCCCTACACCCCAATGTGCATAGACAGTTTTGAGCTCGAGTGGGTTGGGAGCATTTTCGGGATGATTGTGTGAAGGCGAATGAGCACATGGTCAAGGAGTTCTATAGCAATGTGGCCCACATCTTGAAGGGCACTAAAGTGACCAAAGTTCGAAAGAAAAATGTGGTATTTACAGGGAAGGAAATAAATGAATACCTAGGGTTCAATGAAGAAGATGAGTCCCTTTACAATGAAAAGTTGGCAATGGGCGAGGAGGTTTGTCCGTGGTTAGCTTCATATCTGGCAATCCCGGGTACTGTTCTAGAGTGGTTGATAGTAGGGGCCAAAATCCTTCGGAGGACCTTTAACTTTGAGGCTAGGGGTGGTTGACTTTTGTGTGTCGTCGGCTTGACCCCACTAACCATGATCAGACTATTCCACTTGCCCGGGCTTTTCTTGTTGCATCTATTATGGCGAGATACCCTATCAATGTGGGCAATATGATTTCCCGCGTCATTTCTTCAGTGGGGGTTGAGCATGACCGGAACTACCCTTTTCCCAACACCCTCACTATGTATTTCCGGGACCTGGAGGTGGAGAAGAGACCTTTTGACATCAAGGTCAAACCTGTGGCTCCGTTTTTCTGGTATAGTTTGAAGGGGTCAGACAACCCCAAGGACAAGAATTACAAGCCGCCTACCCCTGCCCCAACTAGCCAGTCTGAAGAGCCGGTTGCGGTAGAGCCCTCCACTGAGCCTATCTCCACTGAGCCTGCCTCAACAGTTGCTGACATGCCTCCCGGACCTTCCACTACTGCTGGTCCCTCTACTTCAGCTGGCCCTGGGATTCCATCTTCCCGAGCCCATCCTATCACTGCCCACCAACTGAGCTAGACACTTCATAGCTTGAACAATTGGATGTCAGCTACGTCATCCAAGTTGTACACCTTGACTTCTACCATTGCGGCTTATTCGGCACCGCAGCCAGCACAGATTCCACAGTCCATTGAGGATACATTGAAGAAGATCCTGGAGAACCAGGAAAAGATCATCAATACTCAGGGTGCCTTGGCTAAGGCAGTGGATTCACATGGCAATGCCCTGAAGGAGCTTGTCAGGGAGCATAAGAAGTTGCGCAAAACACGGGCTTCCAAGGAGTCTGTGAAGGAGCTTAGAGCGGATGTGGACAAACTGAAGGCAGACCAGCTGCCTTTAGATTTTCTATTTGAGGATCCAGCTCCAGCAGCAGAGTCACAGCAGGAGCAGACATAGAGGCTTCCAAAGAAGAAGAGGAAGCTCCCTAGTGCAGGTGAGGCGATCATCCAGTTGGCAGACCTACCGGAGGTTTCCTCCAGTCAGCCACAGGATGTTACTAATATTCAGCCCATCTAGGTCCAGGCCCCAGTCCTAGCAGCTGAACAGCAGGAGGTCGGGAACCAGTCTGAGGTTCCCGCGCATACAGAGGCCCCGGGGACCACTGATGATCCCATGAAGACGGACACGGCTTAGGGAGTTCCCATATCCTTTCCTTATACTTTTTGGTGCTTATTTGTTTAGTTGGCATTGGAGACAATGCCGGCTTTTATTTGAGGGGGTGCGACCTACATTTTTGGATGACTGTATATATATTGTACATTTTATGTCTCCTTGATTTTCATCTTTGGTCTGTATATAATTTTACATTTAGTTGCTTTTATCGCACTTTTTATCTTTCATTTGGTCTGTATATAAAGTTACATTATTGTATATATTCATCACCCGATGTATATTCAAATCCCCTATTGTACATATTCATTCTATTTTCTATTTTCATAAAAAAAGTTCGTTTTTAGCTTCTTATATAGGCTCGCAGCTTCTTGTTTCATTTTTGGCGCTTTCAATAAGCCTTTGGTTTTCTTAATGCCACGGTTCTTTCCAAAAGTGGAGTATTGTGTGAACCGGGTGGCTCTTCCCGATGATGGAGGGCGTGACAACCTTCTTAAGGGTTTGAGTACATTTTTGTTTTTTTTTTATTTTTGGTAGCTTGTAGTTAAGGGTACCTCAAACAAAGCTTCACTTGGGCCTAATACATTTGCCTTTGATCCCATGGTCAAAGATAAGTTGTTGTGTTTAGGATGGTGAAAGTCGTGACCTTGAGACTCTTGTGTTGACCAAACAATCATCATGTGGTCTTTCGAGACTATTGTGTGCTCAATCGTGTCTAAGGTTGTTGTGGGCCCCCGACTCTATGTCTTTAGCAATCCTTGAGCTTGTGTGGTGAGAAATCGAATTGTGAGTCTAATTCCCGAGCCAATGGTCTAGAACTTGCCCTGAATGTCTGTTGAGGCGAAATCTTGAGTGAAATTTGTCGTGAGAAGTGATTATAGGCTCTCCTTGATCCAAATGATAGTTGAACAATTCCATAGCCCACCAATGATATAATCCCTAGTTAACCCTTTTGAGCCTTAAACCTTTTTCTTTCAAGAACCAATAATATAAGCCTATACCTGTTCTAAAATATACCTTCTCTTGGCACCCGATCTTTCCTTGATCAAGGGCAAAAGTCTAAGTTTGGGGGGAGAGACGAGAAAGAGAACAAAGTGGTAAAAGGTACAAAAAAAAAGAAAGAAAGGCAATGAAAAAGAAAAGAAAAGAAAAAAAGACAAAAAGAAAGCCCAATGTGAAAAAGAATAAAAAGGGATTCAAGAAAAACAAAAGAGAAAAAGGTGTAGAAAAAGTTGAGAAAGGAGAAACGCTTTGAAGTGCATAAGAAAGAGTAACATTATGTCTCTCTAACCCCTTAAAAAGAAGTGATATACTCAAAGAGTCAAGAGAATTGTGCCAAATGAATCAAAAGAAGTGCTTAAGGGAAGATGGAACCCATTTAGACCAAAAACTTTTCCTACCCTGAACCAAAAAAATTCACATTGACTTCTCAAAAGCCCTATATGATCTTGAGTCGAATGACGCTTACATTAGTGGATACTTACATGAGGGGCAAGCATATAGTACTTAGAGCCGGACTTGTGGCCTTTCCTTGAGAGAGATGAGTGAATTCCCATTAACCTCGGTTTGTGTGCTAATACTCTAAAAGGTGAGGTTTGCTTCGGGAGAGTTGAGGATGTGTGACTTTGGGTCCACAATGACCAAAGTAATTGAGAGAGTTCTTTGATGTAATGAGTCAACTCTTGATGCTCTTGTGTCACACTTGATCCATAGTTTTTCAAAGTTTAAATATTGTTAATGATTCATTCGTATTGAGGGCAATTGTTAGTCCCAATTGATGTTTGTTGAGGTTACTTTAGGATAGTTGAAAATACTTGGATTTTCCCTTAAGGGGTGGGTCTTATTTTGTTTGCTTGAGGACAAGCAAAGGCTTAAGTTTGGGGGAGTTGATAAGTAGGGATTTTAATGAGTTTCATGCTCCTTCTTGCCTATGCTTTGATTATAAATTATTACAAAATAGTCCCAAAACGTTCATAAGTTGTGCTTGATTGTAGGTTTGATTGACAAAGTGACGAAATGTCAAAGAACGGCTCAAAAGGAGTGAAACCTGCTCAAGTATCAAAGACAAAGTAACCTGAGGGCAAACAAGCCTAGTGCGGACCGCACAAAGTCGAATGCGGCCGCACTAGGTGATTCAGAGAGATGGAAAAACTAGGCTTCAGGCAACGCGGCTGCAGTACACGTTGCGCGGTCCGCGGTGAAGGTTCCGCGGACGCACTACCTTTTTGTGCAGTCAGCAGAAGAGAGATTCAGAGAGATGGAAAATGCCAAAGTTCAAGCCATGCGATCTGCGGTCATGATTGTGCGGACCGCGCCAGCTGCCTCCGCGGCCGCGGTCCATTCTACGTGGTCTGCGGAGCCCAAGATCAGAGACCCCAAAATTGAAGTCCAAGAGCCTAGTGTGGTCGCGCTCCATTTTATGCGGCCCGCACTGTCCCCGCAGGGGTATTTTTGTCTATTTTTTCTAGCCTAGTATAAATAGATTATTTTACCATTTTTTAGGTTATCTGATATATCTAGAACTAAGTTGTGCTCGTGGGATCCTCAAAATTGACCCAACAAGGAATTGGGATGGACTCAAGAGAATTGATAGTCCCAATTAAAGGGTTAAACCTCGAGAGAGTAATTGTCCAACTTGAACCCTAGTTGCTTGAGCTAATTTGCCTACCCATTTGGTCTCGAGAGAGTCAATTGGGCAAAATCACTCTCTCTACGAGAGGTGTGAGAGTGGGTAAAATTATGCAACGGTTATAGCATAAGCCTCAATTATGTCAATCGAACCTTAGTAACATTTACCCGTCAATTAGCCACCTAGGTAATGTCACGACCCTAGTGCCCTTCTTCCTAATAGATACAACTTAGCAATTATCTCGTAGCATAATCTAGTTTCAATTAATAGTTTAATAATAGTAATTTATAATCAAAAACTCAAAAATGTATGGAAGTGACATTTGGAACAATTACACAACTCTAGTCTAGATAGATACTCGACTCCATTCCTAGCTCCCTATGGAAACCGATCCCGACCCTCATATCGGGTAAAAGCTATTGCGACCCTCTCTTCCTACTTTTTAGTAGTGTGGAGTTGGCAGCAATCAGAATACCTCTTGAAGGGGAGAAAAAGGATGAGGGTTGTCCATTAATGAGGATGGATATTGAGGAAGTTATTATACAAGACATGATTAATTTTATCAACTTAGGGGGAAAATTGAAGTAATGGAGGGGTTCGTGGATGAATCCCCATTCTAATTTATCAAAAGCCTTTTCGAGGTCCAATTTAAGTAAAAAAGAAATCTGAGCACCTCTTTTTTTCTTGAAGTGGTGCATAATTTCTTGTACAATAAGCGCATTATCAGAAGACCTACGGTTAGGCAAGAAAGCTGATTGTTCCGGACTGATTATAGTAGATAAGATTGATTTGATAGGAAATACAATAATTTTAGTAATTAACTTATAAATAGTGTTACAAAGACTTATGAGCCGATATTGGGTGATGAGGGTAGGTTGTTGTGTTTTGGGAATGAGGCATAGATAAGTTTTATTTGTTTCAGGGGGTAATTGTTGTGTATTAAAGATTTCCTTACAAAAAGAAATAACAGAGTGATTTATATGAGGCCAATAGGTTTGGAAGAAATATGGGTGTAGTTCATCCGGTCCAGGGGCTTTAAACGGTTGGAAAGTTTTTATTGCATTAGTGATTCCTAAAGATGTAAGTGGTGAATCAAGTTTTGAATAGTCAGTAGGATTGATGGTATGATGTGTAGCTTTAAATTGAGTAAGAGTATTATGGGTGTGATTAGTGGTGAATAAATCATGGTAATGGTCCTCTATCTAGTGGTTGATGTCGCATTGGTCTAATATCCAATTGCCTACTGAATCTTGAAGAATAGTATAATGCGGATACGCCTACGTCATTTTAAAGTTGTACGGTGAAAAATTTTGGTATTGGCATCTCCTTCTTGTAGCCAACTTATTCTAGACTTTAATTTCCAAAAATCCTCTTCAAGATTTAGTAGGTCATTGTATTGAGCTATTAGGTCAGTTTCTAGGTGTTGTAAAAATTGGCTATTGATGTACTTGGGAGAAGTTTGTATTCCTTGAAGTCGTGTGAGAAGGATTTTTTTTTGTGAAAAATATTTCCAAAGGTAGTTTTATTCCATTCTTGGATATGAGTGGTAAAATCTTTAATGGCAGTTAGTAGGGACTTATTTAGAGTGCAATTATGGGTAATTATTAAAGTGAATTGAGGGTGGGTGGTCCACATTGTTTCAAAACGAAATATTTTGTCATTAGGCGCTTTGTGTTTTTTTAGATTTAGGAGTAATGGGCCATGATCGGAATGTGTTCATGAAAGATGATGAACTGAAGATTCAGGGAAGATGTTTAACCACTCGTAATTTGCTAAACATCTATATAATCTTTCCAAGATACGATGAGAGATATGTCTATTATTGGACCAAGTATATTTACCACATGTATAGCCTAGATCAATTAAATTACAGTGATTAAGACAATCCTTATGAATTTGTCACTCCTCCTGTTATTAATATGTAGACCACCAATTTTTTTTTGTTGAATTAGGAATTTCATTAAAATCTCCACCAATTAACCAATGTAAATTAATTTGAGCATGTAAAATATGGAGATTGTCCCAAGAACTATACGTGCATGAATATTATATTTTGCGTAAATAATATATAACAACCAAGGATTGTGGTGGGGTGTACTTGAACAATGGAGTGAATTTTTTGGCTCTTGGCAGCTACTTGGTCTAGTTAGAGTTCATCAGCCTTCCATAGTAAAGCAATACCTCCCGAAGCTCCTTGAGCTGGTGACTAAGCCAAGTGTGAAAACAAAACTCATGTTTAAGTGACTCATGGTCTTGCATGTGAGTTTCTAGCAGTGCTACCAACGTAGGCTTATGATAGTTAAGCATGGAGCGGAAATTACGTTTGAAATCAAATGACTGTGCTCCTTTACAATTCCAAATGACAAATTGCATGGATTGATTAGTGAGTGGGTTGGTTGGAGAGTCCCTCTCCAATGTGGAGGATTGGTTCATCAGTGCTGGGCGTAGTACTATGGCAAATTTGCCTACCTCTGGGTTTCTTGTTGGACGGATGTTTAGTGAGACACTTAGGAGTTCTGGTGGGCAAGTGATGATCACCTTTCGTTCGTACTGTTCTTTTATGAACGTAAGTTTTGTTGTCATTGAGATAACATAGGATTGGGAGAGTTTCCCATATCTCCGCCATCGTGGCTGGCACCTCCAATTGAGCTATTTCGTCGAGTTCGTGTAAAGGTGGACTAGGGGGTTGGACTAGACTCGTTGGTGGGGTAAGAGGCTGATATGGTGAGGCATGGGCATGTAGTGGTATTATTGGAGCTATGGACGTGCGGGGTTGGATCCAGGGGACAAAGGCTTGAGGTGGTTACTGGGGTGGGTAGAAGGGTAACTCTAGTATGTTGACTGCTGGTGGTGGTGGAGCATTCATTGTGGTGGTATTGGTATGGCCATTTATGGTTGTTGGTGGAGAGTTGATAGTGGGTGCATGGCCTAGAGAAATTGGTTGTATAGCATCACCCCCATGCACATCCCTTTTGTGACTATTTGTGCTATGTCCGTCGGATTCTGGATCATCACTATGACATCCTGGTTGTCGATTTCCATGGTGAAGGTCAATGCATGGTCTTGTAAACTCATCTCGAGCCAGGACTGTGGATACGTTTGTATGGGTGGGTATTGAGTTATGTATATGGGTGTGGGTTGGGGAGTGGGTTTGTTGGGTGGTGGCATGGTAATTGTGTTGAGGAATACTGGGTGTTGGAGAAGGTTGGTGTTTGTGAAGGAGATGGTTCTCCGATGACAGAAGTTGAGGTGTTATCTGTTCATGGGGATATTGTGTGTGTTGGGAAATAGTGTGATGTGTAGTAGTAGGGATATAAGGGGTTAATGTTGATATTACTGGTTGTGCTTGTGCATGAGAGGGTGAGTGAGTCAGTTAATTTGATAGAGGAAATTGAGCATCAGTAATTTCGTGTGAATTACTGTAGCGTGAAGGGCTAGGGTTGGTTTCTTGTATTGGGTGTTGGGCTGCACCAGACATTAGTGTAGTTGTTTGGGTGGAAATAGTGGTTATTAGGCTGGGGTGATGTAAGTTATTATGGGTTATTGGGGAGAGGTTATGTTCTGTAACATAAGCCTTTACTTGAGAGCCTATAGAAAGAGGTGAGGTGGTATTACATGGATTGGGATTGGATGGAGTGTCAGGCATATCTGCCACATGGAGGGTAAGTGGGGAATGTGGAGTGGTTTCAGCAGATGAGTCATGAATTTTGGTCGGTGGTGTTGTGTTTTGGGTTTGCATGTGATTTGGGTTGGGTGCAGGCTGGGTAGTTTCAAGGGCCTTGTCATTTGGGCCTAATGAACTGCCCGGTTGGTCCATGAGGTGAGGATTCATTAATAGTTCAAAGGATGTTTCATTAAATAATTTTGGATTAGTATTGCAACTAGAAGGGTTTAGTTTGTTAATTAATGATTTGTTATTGTTTGTGGCATGGTTAGCCGTGTGAGGGAGAGTAGGGTTAGAAGTCATAGCTGAGAATCCTCTGCTAGCGTATGTCTTGGTGGTTGATGATGCATGTTGTGGTAGGGGTGATTTCTCTTTTGATCTATTCTTGGATGGGAATGTGACTGTTTGCCATTCAGTGGTGACAACATCTGGATCAGAATTTATGGTAGAAGGTGGTTGTTTTGGTTGGAGGTTAGTGAGAGCTGTATGAGATGTAGTAGTGGTAGGATGTGTTGTTGGGGTAGTGGTTGCCATGGAAGACGGTGAGGAGGATGGGCAGAAGAGTTTTGTGTGACCAATACGACCACATAGTGTGCAGAGCATATTAAGGCCCTCATATTTTATTTGTTGTCTATGTGTACCAATGTACACATGTATTTTAAGGGGCATTTCCAAAGGAACTTCTATGCATATTCATGCATAACATCCTCTGGTGGTGGCCGACTTGCAGGTATCCACCTTGAGTAAGGATCCAATCTTTTCCCCTACTCTTTGGAGTATTTCAAAATCATAAAACTCCATAGGTAGTTCTAGCAATCTTAACCAGATTGCTATGTATGTGAGCTGGGTGTTGGAGGCTATATTTGGGTTCCCATTTGCGAACGGATAAGAAATGGTTGAGAACGAACCAGGGCCCATTGTGTAAAGCATTAAGCATATTTTCTTCTTTTTGAAACTTGATTAAGTAAAAGTGGCATCCTAAATCTATTAATGGTAGGTCCTTTGTGGGTTTTCATAGTGCTTGGAGTTTAGCTCGGAGAGTTTGGTGCCCAACCTTCCTGCCAAACACTTTGATAATGACAGAGAATTTTCATAGTGAGTAAAGGCGGGATTTGTCTGCTGAGGTGATTGGTATGAAGGTGTCTTGATTGAAATTATTGTTGGATTCGTCTGAGAAATTTGTGTGAGTGTGTTTGGTGACATGTATTTGGATAGGAGTTGAATTGGTTGTTAAGTAGTAAGGTTTGGGCGAAGGATAGGGAATCGATAGAGACAATGACAGTGCTGGAATTTGGAGATGGAGATATAGGGGATCAAGATGCATGGAGCTGATATCCGATAGTTTCGATGGTGGTACGGCGAGGCGTTGTTCATATCTTATATTTCTAGAGAGAAACTTTTCCTTCCTGTGACAAGGCAGCTAGACACAACTTGATCATGTGCTTGTCTTATTCAAACCTGTACGAACGAATACTAAGACATTTATTTTCTTTTTTATTCATGGAAAGAAAAGACAAGACTATCTTAATTATTTAATCAACTTATATTACGCCAGAAATTCTCTAATTCATCAATCAAGGTAGACTTGAGACCTAAAGCAATTTTAGAACTACCTTTATCACTGTGATGAAAACTTCCCGTATATGACGGAGATTCAAAAGCTTTTATATATATATATAAGGGACAATGTAAAAAGTTTTGTAGTCCTTAGCTACATTGTAACTATTTTGTTAGCTTGCCAATCAAAAGGGTTTGCCCTTTCAAATATGTCTTTGTATTTGCTATTTATTACTTTATATACTAAAATATGTTCAATAAATCAAGATACTTTCAAATCCTTTTTGGTAATACATAGCTCCTTAACCTAACTTTTTGCGGGTGAAGTATGTACCATAAGTCTTTTGCCCCTACCTTTTTTTTTTGCTTAGGTTCCTATATTTAATTTGATAAATATATTAAACTTTGAGCCCTTCAAAAATGCTTGAAAAGTTGTGAATGATGATGAATAATTATGCACAAAGACAAATCTAAAATGCTGATAACAATAACCTTGAAGAACTCATTTGATATTAAGAGAGTACTTCTGTTGATCAAATTTTCTTAGTAATTCTATAATTATAATTAAATATCTCTTTGATCTTATTTTGAAATATAAATTTAGTATAATTGAAAATAAATTTCAAAACTTTTTAAAAATTAATAGATTAGAATCTTGAAAATAAAATAAAAAATATTTAAATTTTATCCAATTTACTTAATTAAGTGGAGATAAAATAGAGGAAAAGGGAGAGATGCTTAGCAAGTGATCAACTTGTAATCTCATATTTATTAAATATGGTTGATGGTCACATGCTATTGAAACAAAGATAGTTTTTGTTTCTTAAAACAATTTAATTTGTCAAAAATCATATAATCTTCAATTGGTTGGGTAGCGGAATTTTCTTTTTAAAATAAAGCATTAATGAGTTAATGACAAACTAAGTTAATTCTTGGACTTTGTTTTAATGAATTTGGGTCTTTCTGAATTTCATCTAAACCTAGACTTTAATCACCATATTTTTTCTAGCATAAACTATGGTCATATGAAATTATGAGTAGTTAATCAATAAATACCAAACTAATCTATTAAAATATCTTCTTTATTTCTACCTCTAATTAGAAATTATATGCCCACAAATTCATCAAATATTAAAATATCTTCTTTGATTTATGATTATAGTCCATTTGGAATCATTTTGCATACTTTAAATTATGTTATTAAATATCAAGTTACCTTTTGTCCCTTTGATATCTGCTTATTTCTTAGTACATTTGTTTTCTTATAAATATTTCTTTTAATAAATTATCTAATGATATGATTAGAAAACATAAATAATGAATAATAAACGATTAAGCGGTGATTTTAAAAAAGTTATGCCTAAAAACGTAACACAAATTATTATTATTATTATTATTATTATTATTATTATTATTATTATTATTATTATTATTATTATTATTATTAACTTTATTGCCTTGATTTTCAGCCCGAATTTCGCACTGGCTTTGTAGAACTAGTATATATATATATAGGACGAAGAGAGCAAAGATCTTCCAACAAAGAGGATTGAATTAAACTTCCTTCATAGGATGTGGCTCAGCCGTCCTTTCTTTTATTAAAATTCAAAACGTGCTCTTGTCAAATGTCAACTTATTAAGAATTACAATAAAAATTTATCTGATCTGTTTTATGTTGTAAATGAGCTGTATATCGGTTGTCAAATTAGCACTACTTCTAATAATTATGGATGCTTAAATTTCCAGTTTATCACTGGACATTACCTTTTTCCTTGGGGTTGCGTGTGAATACCACTTACGTTTAACAAAAAAGACTTTTAAAAATTGTGACATAAGTTTAAAGTGTAAAAATTTTGTAGGGCTATAACATTTTTGTGTGACTATAAGAACTTCTTATTAAGGATAAAATAGATAAAATAAAAGATATAAACTGAAACCGAATGAAGGAGTAATACGGACTGCCTAGAGTGTGCCTGTAGCTGTAGCAATGCATCCGTCATTAGAAAAAATGTTATCCATAGAAAAGATGTAGTTTCAGCCTTAAAATTTCTAAAATCGTTCTCCCTCTCCTAATCCTGTATTTTTAAAACATAGGTATATTCTTCAAAAAGTATTCCTGTATATTTTTTGGTATTATTATATTTCCTTCAAAAACTTACCTTCATTATATTGTCTACTGAAAAATGTCAACTATAATGGATTGCAACATCAGCAAAATTAACTTTTGATATAGCTAGATTTCAGTATGCAAATGATTCGGGGACGGCCTTTCAATGTGGAATACTTTGAAGCAAACTTTGTAGGCGTTTGGACATAAAAATTGTAAATTTAAAAAAAAATAGCTTTTGGAGTTAAGTTGAAAAATGGTATTCGAAATTTAAAATTATGTTTGGACATGCATTTCACTTGAAAAAATATTGCAGTTTTGTGAGCGGGGAAAAAAGTATTTCTGAAAATTTTGAAAAAATGGTTTTTAAAATTTTCCAAAAACTTGCAAAATTTCATAAACAAACACATTTTTGAAAAAAGGAAAAAAAACTTATGGACAAACGGGACCTTAATATACAGATCGAGAGTCAAGTATTTCGCTCAATAGATGTTATCCTAAAGCTAAAAAAGAAATTGACGACATTAAGTTTTAATAAAGTTTTTTTCTTATCAGTTTGATTTGCAAGTTTCATGTAGTATTGTTGTTTGACCAAAAAGTGTTTAGCTTTTTGTTAAACTAATTAATAAAGGAATAGAGGGTGAATCCTAGTTAAATACAATAAGTTCTAGATCTAAAATTGGAGAATATCATGGGATGAGATCATATTCAAGAATAAAAATATCTAATATATTACCAATGATTGTCAATGAATGTAGTAATAGAAGCATGCAATAAATGTAGATAATGGCAGCTAGCAAACGTAATAAGAAAGAATCTATCACCCAATGTTAGATGACTTGGATGATTTTCAACAACATGGGGTAATAGAGATTGGAGATGGATAAGGAATCTTTGGATCTTGTGAATGAACGACGTAAATCCAACAATACAATCAGTGAATTGACCATTGTTACTTATCCTACCGTTACTTTCATACGACCTATTATTCGACCTCGGCGCTAATCTCTCTTAAGACGACTCCTCGCCCTTTAATCCTCGACTACGTCCATTTGCAACTGTTAAGTTTAATCCAAATTTTGAGCAATACAATTGTGGGTTAATTGACCATTTCCTTACACCTAGTTTTTCTGTTTTTTATTCATTTATAGGTATATTTATGTAATTATATATTAGTTGAGCCATACAGTTTCTGAAAGAACACTCCATATCATCAAGAAGACTTTCATACAATGGCCAGCACTAATATCAATATTATTTCTTCTTCAGAAAACGATAACAAAATTAATGGCATCGAATTGTTGTTGTGGTGATGGTACCCTTTCCAGCACAAGGACATCTCAATCAACTCCTCCATCTCTGGCGCGTCGTTTCATCCTACAATATATATATCGGTTTTAGTACCAACATTAGCCAGGCCAAAGATCGCGTCCACGGCTGGGATCCTCTTACCACTCCTAACATCCATTTCCAAGAATTCCCAACAAATGCCTTGTGGTCATCTACGACTCTCTGATGGCTTGGGTTGTTCAGGACATAGTTACCATAACAAATGCCGAGGCCTATTGTTTTCATGCTTTTGCCACAAGTTCCATATATTGGCAAATCGCCCTAAAACGACTCCGATCCACCATTTCCCTGCATTTCTTGGCAAATATTTTGGTTCTGGGGCTGAATTTTTAAACCAAGCTAAGGCCTTCCATCCCTTCAATAAGCATTGGGAGGCAATACAATATGTCGTTGTATTTCATTGGGAGGCAATACAAGAAGCATAACATATAGGTTTTGCTCGATCAGGAAATCTATACGATGCGTGCAATATAGTCGAGGGGCCATACCTCAATGTGCTTGCAAAGTTGGATAGGTTACTAAGAAGAGGCAGGCAATGGGCGCTATTATATTGGTCCCATTAACCCAACGACATTACCAGAGAGCAAACAATCCACGTCACAAATTGGCTAGACAAACAAGAAGCAAACTCGGTACTATTAGTTTCATTCGGAACAACAGGTTCCTTATCTACTGAGCAAATCAAAGAGCTCGCAATAGGGTTGAAAATTAAAGAGTCTCAACAAAAGTTCATTTGGATAGTGAGAGACGCTTTGTTACCAGAAGGTGAAGAAATCCAAATTCCAAAAGATTACGAAGAGAAATTAGAAGGAAAAGGACTCCTAGTTAAAGATTGGGCACCCCAACTGGAAATCTTAGGGCACTCGTCGACGGGAGGTTTCATGAGTCATTGCGGGTGGAAGTACTCTTGCATGGAAAATATAACTATGGGATCGTGCCATTAGCTACATGGCCCATGTTGTTTGACCAGCCAAGAAATGCACTACTTGTGACAAAAGCGCTGAAAATTGGCATCCCTGTGAAAGATTAATTGGGAACGACGCGATGAGTTAATTACATGCATCAACAATCAAATTTGGTGTCATTGGATCCTAAAAATAAATAATTCATATTTATGGAAAAACAATCAAATGTTGAGACAATGAATGACTCTTTTGATAAAACCTAACTCTTTTGCTACTACTTGGACTCTATTTGGTGTGTTGATATCTCTTAAAAATATTTCTTTCTTAAAATTTCAGTAATAATAATTATTTTTATAATAATGTAATTGAAAATATTATTCTTAATTCAAAATTCATTTTAATTGGCTATCTAAAAATATAAAAAATTCTTTATCTAGTGAATTTTTTTACTCCATTTTGATATTTGACATTAACCATGTTAAATATCTGAGTTATTTGAATTATATGTAAATAACCTTACCATTTAAACTTTCTAAATAATAGATAATCGTCACATATTAATTAAGAAATACTACATGAAAAAAGACTAACATTTTCTCAATTCCCGTAATGATAATTTTTTTTTTGCACTATTCTCGTAGATGTCTTTGGAACCTAAAAATAGTCACAAAGCGAAATAATAACTTATATTTATGGCAAAGCACAAAGGTTGACACGATATAAACGATTCTTTGATTACGACGTGACTCTTATACTACGACTTGAACTCTTATTTGGTATGATATTATCTTTCAAAAAATATTGCTTTTTTGAAATTTCAATTTCTAAAATTTAATATATATTATAATAATGATTATCTTTATAATGATGCAAGTGAAGATATTATCCTTAATTTAAAATTCACTTTAATAGGCTATCTAAAATTTAAATGATACTTTGGCCGGATTTATTTCAGTATGACTCCACTTTAAGTTTATCGATATCTCTAGCCCTAGAATTTGCTATATATACAAAAAATTTATTCTTTGAATCATTAAATATTAAATTAGTAGATTATATTATAAAATATTGCATATATTGTCTTAAAATTATCAAGTAGCTTATTTTTCGACACCGTACTTGGCTTAACCTCAATGCAAACTACTCAAATTGCATTCCAATTCAAATTCAAATATCATATCAGTTTGTTAGTAATAGTGATTTTTTAAAAATAACACATAATGTAAATTAGAAAAAATATTCTAAGATATCCTTATCTTATAATCTATGTATTTGAATTGAAAAAAAATATATTTGAAATCGATGCGATTAACTTTCAAATTTTTTATACTCAACAAAGATGAAACATAAGAAGAAATTTGTTGTCATCTTTTATTTCTGGTTTTTAGATCTTTCTAATATTTTTTTCAACATTTATTTTCTTTTATCTTATTTTTTATGTTTTTATTTCTTTTGTTACAAGAAATTAATTTATTTCACTATAAAAGGATGAGTTTTAATAAATATTGTCTACATATGAACTTTAATTATATTTTTAGTCTTTGGTTGAAATTATTTCATATTTTTCTTTTGGCTTTATCTAATCAGCCTAAATAGGTGCTCACCCGACCACCTAAATTAAAAAATTAAATGATGTGTAATTTATATATAATCCATATATAATATGTTTATAATCGTGTGTTGTTGGTATATCATCTATTTATATTAGCTATAAAAAGTAAACAATAAATATGGCCGAAAATTATGTAAATATTCCATAAAATTTCGATTTTTTGAATTTATCCATGATATAACTTCTATTATAATAATTTTAAAACTCTCTACTAATGTTCAAAAATATCTTATCTTTTTATTATCTTTGAATTAAAAAAAGTAAAGAGTTTTTTCGAAATAATTTGTTTACATTTTAAAAAAAAATATTTCACGTCATACCAATTTTATCTTTATATATACTTTTTGTTACACTTAAAAGTCACTATAGAAACTATCAATTAGAAACTAATTTCCCTCTTATTGAGTTTGAAAAAAAAAAACCTTTCACATAATCTAATGATTCAAAACTAATATTCTTCAACGAAAAAAAATATTACACCCTTGCAATATTGGCGTGACTACAGCTAAATGTAGCTTATACCCTTCAATTCCTTGAATGTGCTAAATTGAAATTAATGATAGCAATTGTATAGCCAAAGTTTTGTTATTTGTTTGATGTTCATTATGCAAATTGACTCTTCAAACAAATATTCTTCAAGAAGAAAAAGGAAACAACTTTTTTTTTTTAATATTGATTGATTTTGTGATGTTTCTTTCTCTAGCATGTATGTTTATTTTATTATATATGTAAGTAAACTTTTATTTGGTTTTGTAAACTCTTTTTTGTTATTTAGATAAACATAGACGTGTACTCTATATATTATATTTATTTTAAAAGAATTTCGTTTTATTCAAATCTAGCTACAGTGTTTCAAAGAACTATACTTATAGGATTTTAAATGTGAAAGAGTTTTATAGTTATATGGAATAGCTTTTTTTGTTGCTAGAGGCGAAGTAGTATTTAAATAATTTAAAAAAATAACAAAAGTTTCTAACATGATTGCATATGATCATTAACCGAAATAAGTATGATAACATGATAACAAAAATTTATTTTTAATTTAAATTCAAAATTTAGAACTTTATCTATAAATTCAAAATTATCTTTTAATTCAAATTCCGTATATATATATATATATATATATATATATATATATATATATATATATATATATATATATATATATTTCTAAATATATTAAACATAATTGAACAAGATTTAACGGAATCCAATAACAACTGCAAGCAAATACAGATACATATGACAATTATAAATTTATTTCAATAATATTATCAGTTTGTTGCACAGTTATTGAATAATATAGTCTAAAACTTTCCCAAAATAGAGGTCATTGTACCCCTTCCAGCACTTACATTCATCAAATTAACTAACTTTTTTTAAAAAAAAAATACAAAGCAAAACTTATGTGCGGCTGTTGAGTTAGTATTTGATATGTTATTACACATCACGGATCAGCTAAATCATACTTACTTGTCATTCTTCCATACCAGTTCAATAATATATATGACAAAGCAGAACTTATGTGTCACTCGTTCAATTATATGTTTTTCTAGTCAAATAATTTAAAACTCAATCGTGCAAAGCATAATTTGACCTTTCGTGCTTCGTTATATATCTACTTCAAACAAATTAAAAGATACACCTTATTCTCAGCTTTGTTGGAGGAACAAATTAAAGATACAGATCATGAATATGGCTGAAAACATCAGATCAGAAGACCTAATCAAGGCAGAGGAAAAGAAAGAGACAAGCATTAACACCATTCCTTTCTACAAACTCTTCTCATTTGCTGATGCTACTGATAAAATATTGATGTTCTTTGGCACAGCAGGTGCTACAGGGAATGGACTTTGTCAGGTTCTTGTGGCTGTACTGTTTGGAGATTTGATTGATTCCTTTGGATTAAACAAAACTTCAGACGTGCTTCAAGCAGTTTCCAAGGTAAGTATCACAACTTCTTTTTTGGTTTTCCACCCGGACACTAGGGCCTGACTAAATTCGGATTCGCGCTGGAAAGTTTCACATTGGGGGTAAAGCGCTCCCTAATAAAGGCGTGTATCACAACTTCTATGTCTTGTTGATCGCCTATTGTCCTTTAGCTTCATTTTCGATTCTTGATTTATTGCTGATAGCTATTTAGGTTAATATTATGGCATGCATGTTTAAAGTTGCAAACTTTCAAAAGTTTTTAGTTCTTTCTTAAATTTCGTGTCAGTGACAACTATGTTACATAAACTGAAAATTTTATGTTGCATACTAGTTTGCATGAGCACAAACTTAAGAAAGAAATAAAAACTTTTGATGAAACTTTTGAGTGGTGGAAAATATATATGAAGAAAGAACACAAAAGATAAAAGGCTTGACAATATGAACTATGAACACAGAATTGAAGGCTTAAACACGTCCGAAATGCTTTCCTAAAAAAGTATTTAATTTCTTATTGTCCTCAACAAGATTGCTATGGATTGTATACAAATAATTTAGTAGATAAGACAAGTCTTTATACACTAAGCAAATAGTGAAAAAATTCGTCTAGGAAAGTAAAAACTAAAATTTGATCAGCTTTGGACAAGAAAGAGAGAATAGAAACAACTAGGGATGGCAAACAGGTAGGCCAGGTCGGATATGGGCTGGTCAAAATTGGCTAATGCAAAAATGGATAAATTATCCGATCGACCCGGCCCATATTTAATATGGGTAAAAAATGGTTAACCAGCGGATAATATGGATATCCTTATTATCCATGACTTATTGAGTATGATCACTTTTGGGAGAATTCCTAGTCTTCCAAACTTGATGAACCCAAAATTTGAAGCTTTATAAATGTAAACTTTAAATCCATTGTTTATCCATTGGTTATCTATTTTCTAAGTGGATAATATGGTTCTTATCCATATTTAACCAGTTTTTAAATAGTTCATTATACAAACTATTTTTCTAATGAATAATATGACTGGATAATTGTTTTCTTTTAACCATTTTGCCACCACTAGAAACAATTGTGAAAATGAGAAGTTTTCCGGCCAAAAGTAACGTTACAACTAGAGGTGGCAATTTGAGCTCAAACCCATCTAACCCGCCCAACTCGCCTAGAGATTAATGGGTTTGGTTACAAACATTTTAGCTCATGGGTCAATTTGGGTTGAGCCCAAGTTAACCCATTATGTTTTATAGCTCATTCTGACTCATTAAGCAGCCCAAATACAACCCATGAAATTCATCCAAAACAAAAGGTATTTCAACCCAACTTATATACTATAGCAATTTATTTAGTTGCCCCAGTTTTACTTTTTTTTTTTTTTGTATTTTTAATTTTATGTTCTTTTATTTTTCTGCACCATCCACCCACCCTGCCCTCTCCCCTCAAAAAGAAATTTTTTACTTTTTTTTTGTGTTTTCAGTTTTTTGTTTTTTTTTCTGCACCACCAACCCCCCCTCAAAAAAAATTTATATTTTCAATTTTCTGTTTTTTTTTCTGCACCACCCACCCTGCAAAACCCCCCTCCCCGAAAACTGTATTTTTTTACCTTTTTTTTGTTTTTTCAATTTTCTGTTTTTTCTGCACCACCCACTCCTCACCCCCTCCGTTTTTCTGCATCGCCCACCCGCCCCCCCCCCCCACTACCACCCCCACCCCCAAAATATTTTTCGACTTACACATTTTAAGGTAAAAGGCTTTTTTATGCAAGATGAGCATCGTTCTAAAATATGGGTCAAGTTGGGCGGGTTGGGTTATGACCTATTGTTTATCCCATCTTGACCCAGCCCATCTTAGCTCAAGTACACTTTGGGCTGGGTTGGCCAATGACCCATTTTTTGACCTGCCTCATCTTGACCCGCCCATTTGCCACCCCTAGTTACAACTACTCGAAATGCAAGACTAGTTGTCTTTAATTTGACAAGGGAAGTTACAAAAGTTTGAGTTTACGCTTGTTTGCAACAAATTTGTGCAGAAATATAAATCTGCAATCACAAACAACTATAAAAAAAAGATTTTATTGATAAACTGTCACGACCCAAATCCCGAACCTGGCCGTGATGGCGCCTCTCGTGAAGACAAGGCCAGCCAGTCTAACCAAATTCGTCCTTTAAATAGTAAGTTAACACAAATAAAGTATAATCATGGTTTAAGAATACCAAGTAGCGGAAAGTATAGATAAAATGCGGAAATCCAAACCCGACACAGCCCTAACCGGGGTGTCACAAGTCATGAGCAACTAATGAATCCTGATACAAGTCTACAAAATACGAAATCTGATACAATAGTTCGATTAACATGGAAATGATAAGATAAGGGAGGCACGGGGCTGCGGACGCCAGCAGCTACCTCGTAGTCTCCGAAACACCACCTGGACCGGAAGGATCAGCTCTCAGGAGTGGAAATCTGTTATGCCTGAATCTGCACACACGGTGCAGGGAGTAATGTGAGTACTCTGACCTAGTGAGTAACAAATATAAATAACGGCTGAAAGTAAGAAAACACGTGAAGGCACAAAACATTCTATACAGAAGCAGTAAATCACTTAAAATAGTAAATCAGTGAAATATCAATCTAAATCTCTTTTAAAACAAGTAAAACAAGTAATTTGGCGGTAAATAACAAGTAGAAATCCGCCCCTCGGGCACAGTATCAATCACTCAGTATAGTATCAGCCCCTCGGGCTCACTCTCAGAACAGTATCAGCCCCTCGGGCACAGTATCAATCACTCAGTATAGTATCAGCCCCTTGGGCTACCTCACAATCACTCATATCAGCCCCTCGGGCTCAGAATAGTATCAATCACTCAGAACAATGGGTACCCGCGCTCACTGTGGGTGTGCAGACTCCAGAGGGGCCCCTTACGGCCCAAGTGCTATATCAAGTCACCTCGTGGCATCACCACTTAGCATATCCTGACATCTCTCAAGCCACTGAAAATAGTGATAATTGGCACGAAGCCCAAATATAGCAATCAGCCCAAATCATGATGATAACAAATCAATTTCAGTCAAATATACAGTAAAATCATCAATCGGGACGGGCCAAGTCACAATCCCCAGTAGTAAAAGACCCTGCACTCATTATCCAGCGCGTGTCTCACCTCAATATAGCACTACGATATGCAATCCGGGGTTTCAAACCCTCAGGACATCATTTACAATCATTACTTACCTCAATCCGAGCAAAATACTACTCCACAATGCCTTTGTCTCTCAAATCGGCCTCCGAATGTCTCGAATCTAGTCACAATAATTCGATTCAGTTAATAAAAATTATAGGAATTAACTCCATATAAAATTCTACATTTTCCATTAAAAGATCTGAAATTGTACTCAAAATTCGCTCGTGGGGCCCACATCTTGGAACCCGACAAAAACTACGAAATATTAAACCTCACCCAACCACGAATCCAACCATATAAATTTTTCCAAACTTTCCAGATCACTCCTATAATTCATTATTTAAATTCTGGAGGTCTCGAAATCAAATTTCAATCTCTAGAACTAAAAAATGGACCTTTGGATCATTACATGCTTATGCTCAAAACGGCAAAAATCTTCCAAAAACTCTTCCAAAACTTATCCGAGCCTCATGGGACCCCGACCAAATATGCAACACACCCCATAACATAATTCAAACTTGTTCCAACCTTCGAAATGCTCAAAGCAACATCAAATCACTCTCGGATTCAAGCCTAAGAATTCCAAAACTTTCGAATTCGGAATTTGATCAAAAGGTCTATCAAACCTCGTCCGAATGACCTGAACTTTTGCACACATATCACAAATGATACAACGAAGCTACATCAACTCTTGAAATTCCATTCTGACCCTCGGATCAAAATCTCACCTATCAACAGGAATTTGTCAAAATACTAACTTCGCCAATTCAAGCCTAATTCTACACTGGACCTCCAAAACCACTTCCGATAACACTCCTAAGCCACAAATCACCTCTCAAAGCTAACCGAACCATCGGAACTCACATCCGAGCCCTCTAACTCATAAGTCAATATCCGGTTGACTTTTCCGACCTAACCCTTCTTAAAAGAGATTTAGCATCCCATTTCTTACCAAATTCCACTCCAACGCAAACCAAATCAACACGACCACATAAAACACGGATAACGAAGCATAAAGAAGTAGAAATGGGTAAAACGGAGCGGTAACTCATGAGACGACGAGTCAGGTCGTTACATCTTCCCCAACTTAAACAAACGCTCGTCCTCGAGCGAGTCAAGAAACATACCTGAAGCCTCAAACAGGTGAGGATATATGCTCCGCATCTCCCGCTCGATCTCCCAGGTAGCCTCCGCCACTGGCCGACCTCTTCACTGCACTTTCACTGAAGCTATATCCTTCGACCTCAACTTTCGAACCTGACGACCCAAAATAGCCACTGGCTCTACCTCAAAGGTCAAATCATCATCCATCTGAACCGTGTTGAAGTCCAAAACATGAAACGGGTCCCCAGCATACTTTCAGAGCATAGAAACATGAAATACCGGATGCACACTCGACAAGCTGGGTGGCAAAGCAATCATATAAGCCACCTCCTCAATCCTCTGAAGCACCTCAAAAGGCCCAATGAATCGCAGACTCAACTTCCCTTTTTTTCCGAATCTCATAAAACCCTTCGTGGCGAAACCTTCAACAGGACTTTCTCACCAACCACATAGGACACATCTCGAACCTTCTGGTCCGCATAACTCTTCTGCCTCGACTGCGCCGTATGAAGTGTCTCCTGAATTACCTTCACTTTATCTAAGGCATCCTGAACCAAATCTGTCCCCAATAGCCTAGCCTCACCGGGCTCGAACCAACCAACTGGAGATCTACACCGCCTCCCGTACAACGCCTCATATGGGGCCATCTGAATACTCGACTGGTAGTTGTTGTTATAAGCAAACTCTGCAAGCGGTAGAAATTGATCTCATGACCCTCCGAAATCAATAATACAGTCGCGTAGCATATCCTCCAATATCTGAATAGTGTGCTCGGACTGCCCGTCCGTCTGAAGGTGAAAAGTTGTGCTCAACTGCACCTGAGTACCCAACTCTCACTGAACAGACTTCCAAAATTGGGGAGTAAACTGAGTGCCCTAATCTGATATGATTGAAACTGGGACACCATGCAACCGAACAATCTCCCGAATATATAACTCTGCCAACCACTCTACAGAATGAGTAGTACATATAGGAATGAAGTGCGCGGACTTGGTCAGCCTGTCTACAATCACCCAAATAACATCGAACTTCTTCAAAGTCCGAGGAAGTCCCACAACAAAATCCATAGTGATCCTCTCCCACTTCCACTCAGGAATAACCATCTGCTGAAGCAATCCACCCGGTCTCTGATGTTCATATTTCACCTGCTAACAATTGAGACACCGAGCTACAAACTCCACAATATCTTTCTTCATTCTCCGCCACCAATAATATTGTCTAAGATCCTGATACATCTTCGCGGCACCCGGATGAATGGAATACCGCGAGCTATGGGCCTCCTCCAATATCAACTCCCGAAGCCCACCCATATTGGGCACGCAAATCCGGCCCTGCATCTTCAACACTCCATTATCACCAATGGTCACCTCTCTGGCATCATCATGCTGACTCTATCCTTAAGGACAAGCAAATGCGGATCATCATACTGGCACTCTCTGATGCGATCATATAAAGAAGATCGAGAAACCACGCAGGACAACACCGGACTGGGCTCCGAAATATCTAATCTCACGAACCGATTGGCCAAGGCCTGAACATCAACTGCAAAAGGTCTCTCCCCAACTGGAATATACGCCAAACACCCCATACTCACTGTCTTTCGGCTCAGAGCATCGGCCACTACATTGGCCTTTCCTGGATGATACAGAATAGTAATATAATAATCCTTAAACAACTCTAGCCATCTCCGCTGCCTCAAATTAAGATCTTTCTGCTTGAACAAATGCTAAAGACTGCGATGATCAGTGAATACCTCACAAGATACGCCATACAAGTAGTGCCTCTAAATCTTCAATGCATGAACTATGGCAACCAACTCCAAATCGTGAACAGGGTAGTTCTTCTCATGGGGCTTCAATTGACGAGAAGCATAAGCAATAACTCTACCCTTCAGCATCAATACACAACCAATCCCAACTCTTGAAGCATCACAATATACGGTATAGGAACCTGAAGCTAATGGCAAAACCAATACTAGAGCTGTGGTCAAAGCTGTCTTGAGCTTCTGAAAGCTCTCCTCGCACTCGTCCAACCATACAAATGGAGCACCCTTCTAAGTCAACTTGGTCAAGGGCGATGCGATAGATGAAAATCCCTAAACAAACCGACGATAATAGTCTACTAACCAAGAAAACTGCGAATCTCTATGGCTGAGGATGGTCTAGGCCAACTCTAAACCGCCTCTATCTTCTTTGGATCAACCTGAATACCCTCGCTCGACACCACGTGCCCCAAGAAAGCCACTGAACTAAGCCAGAACTCACATTTAGAGAATTTAACATAAAGTTTCTCCTCCCTCAATCTCTGCAACACAACTCTCAAATGCTCCGTGTGCTCCTCCTGACTACGCGAATACACCAGAATATCATCAATGAAGACTACGACAAATGAATCGAGATAAGGCCGGAACACATTGTTCATCAGATGCATGAACGCTGCTAGGGCATTGGTTAGCACAAAAGGCATAACAAGAAACTCATAATGCCCGTATCTGGTCCTGAAAGCTGTCTTAAGAATATCTGAATCCCTGATCTTCAACTGGTGATAGCCTGAATGACGGTCAATCTTGGAAAACACATTCGTTCCCTGAAGCTGATCAAATAAATCATCAATGTGAGGCAAAGGATACTTGTTCTTCACTGTTACTTTATTCAACTGCCTGTAATCAATGCACATTCTCATTGTGCCATCCTTCTTCTTCACAAATAAAATTGGCGCACCCTAAGGTGACACACTAGGCCGAATGAATCCCTTTTCTAGGAGTTCCTGAAGCTGCTCTTTCAATTCCTTCAACTCTGCTGGTGCCATACGACACGATGGAATAGAAATGGGTTGAGTGCCTGGCACCAAGTCGATACTAAAATCAATATCCCTGTCCGGTGGCATGCCCGGCAGGTCTGCAGGAAATACATCGGGAAAATCCCGCACAACTGGGACATAATCAATACTAGGAGTCTCAGCTCCAATATCCCTCACAAATGCAAGATATGAAAGACAACCTTTCCCAACCATACGCTGGGCTTTCAGGAAATAAATCACTCTAATGGGAACATAATCAATCATACCACGCAACTCGATCCGCGGTGCACCCGGCATAGCCAATATAACTGTCTTAGCATGACAGTCTAGAATAGTATGACACGGAGATAACCAATCCATGCCCAAAATAACATCAAAGTCCACCATGCTCAATAGCAATAGATCAATTTGGGTCTCCAGACCCCCAATAGTCACAACACATGACCGGTACACACAGTCCACAATAACAGTATTGCCCATCGGGGTAGATACATGAACAGGTAAGGAAAGAAACTCCCGGGGCGTACCCAAATAATGAGCAAAATATGAAGACACATAAGAATAGGTGGAACCGGGATCGAATAATACAGAGGAATCTCTGTGGCAGACTGGAACAATACCTATAATGATAGCATCTGAAGCAATAGCATCTGTCCTGCCTGGAATAGCATAGAAACGAGCCTGGCCACCGCCTGATCGACCTCCCCCTCTGGGGCAACCCTTGGTGCCTGACCTCCACCCCTGGCTGGCTAGGCGAGTGGTGAAGTAACTGGAGCAGAAGTCGAGGGCTGACCCCTCTGCTGGGACAAACTAGCAACACGACGAGGACATTGCCTCCACACATGCCCAAACTCTCCACACTCAAAACAACTCCCAGGTGTGGAGAAGGCTGAAGGGAACCCCTCACACCAGAGTGACTAGCTGATACACTCGGCATAGAAGAACCCTGAGCTGACGGAGCACGAGATGAGGTCTAAGCTGGAAGGGCGCTAAGTAAAGGCTGACCCTACTGAGAACCATGATAACCACGACCTGAAGATCCCCGTGATACTCTGGACGGGCCGATTGAGCAGGCCTGAAAGAATGACCTCTACCATGCTGGAACTGGCTCCTCGAAGGAGAACCATTGTAACTGCCTAGACCTCAAGGCCTTTTAGCCTCCCTCTCCTCTCTATCCTGGCGGCGAGCCGTCTCAATCTCACGAGCGATATATACCACCTCCTCAAATGAAATACCCAATACTCTCTCTCTAGTCATCAGAATACGGAGATAGTAATTAAGGCCATCCACAAACCTCTTGATCCTTTCACGATCTGTCGGAACCATCCACCCGGCATGACGAGCCAACTCAGAATACCTTGCCTCATACTACGATACAGTCATATCTCCATACTTCAGCACTGTCTACGCAGCTCCTCCCCGCGGGACTGCAGTACATAATTCTCCAAGAAGAGAGTGGAGAACTCCTGCCAAGTAAGGGGCGCTGCACCAACCGGCCTACGTCTTTCATACGCCTCCCACCAAGTGACGGCAGCCCCAGTAAACTGGAAGGTGGTAAATGATACACCACTAGTCTCAAGTATCCCTACTGTACAAAGCATCCGCTGACACTTGTCAAGAAAACCCTGGGCATCCTCGCCCTCAGCACCACTGAATGATGGAGGCTGGAGTCTACCAAACCTCTCAAGTCGACGCTGCTCATCATCTGGCATAACTGGTACTATAAACCACTGAGCTGGTGCAACTGGCTGGGCTGGAGGTGCCTCTGGGGTCTGAAGTCCCTGCACTACCTGCTCAGGTGCGCGATTAACAGGAGTCCGGGTGCCTTCCCTGACCTGTGAAGTAGTTGCGGCTGTAGTGGCTGAAACCGCCTGAGCCAAGCTAGTGCAAACTGATAAGATCTGTGCCAAAGCCTCCTGAAAACTCGGAATCACAATGGGCACAGCTGGTGCCTGATCTTGGGCTGGGGCAGCTGGTGGATCAATAGGTGCTGCTCCCGCTGCCCTACCCCTACCACGACCGCGTCCTCGACCTCTGGTGGTCGCAGCTAGTAGCACTGGTGGTCGTCCACCTCATCCGGTAGCACGAGTCATCACCATCTGCGAGAGAATAGAATACAGAAGTTTAGTTCTCGGATCAAAAAAGTCGCACGACAAGAATTTCAAGAATATGATTTTTTTCCTAAAGGTTCTGCAGCCTCTCGAGGATAAATACAGACGTCTCTGTACCGATCCGCGAGACTCTACTAAACCTGCTCATGACTCGCGAGACCTATGTAACCTAGGTTCTGATACCAACTTGTCACGATCCCGAACCTGATCGTGATCGCACCTCTCGTGAAGACAAGGCCAGCCAGTCTAACCCAATTCGTTCTTTAAAACAGTAAGTTAACACAAATAAAGTATAATCATGGTTTAAGAATATCAAGTAGCGGAAAGTATAAATAAAATGCGGAAATCTAAACCCGACACAGCCCTAACCAGGGTGTCACAAGTCATGAGCAACTAATGAATCCTGATACAAGTCTACTAAATACGAAATCTGATACAATAGTTCGATTAACATGGAAATGATAAGATAAGGGAGGCACGGGGCTGCGGACGCCAGCAGCTACCTCGTAGTCTCCGAAACACCACCTGGACCGGAAGGATCAGCTCTCAGGAGTGGAAATCTGCTATGCCTGAATCCGCACACATGGTGCAGGGAGTAATGTGAGTACTCTGACCTAGTGAGTAACAAATATAAATAATGGCTGAAAGCAAGAAAACACGTGAAGGCACAAAGCATTCTATACAGAAGCAGTAAATCACTTAAAACAATAAATCAGTGAAATATCAATCTAAATCTCTTTTAAAACAAGTAAAACAGGTAATTTGGCGGTAAATAACAAGTAGAAATCCGCCCCTCGGGCACAATGTCAATTACTTAGTATAGTATCAGCCCCTCGGGCACAGTATCAATCACTTAGTATAGTATCAGCCCCTCGGGCTACCTTACAATCACTCATATCAGCCCCTCGGGCTCAGAATAGTATCAATCACTCAGAACAATGGGTACCCGCGCTCACCGTGGGTGTACAGACTCCGGAGGGGCCCCTTACGGCCCAAGCGCTATATCAAGCCACCTCGTGGCATCATCACTCAGCATATCCTCACATCACTCAAGCCACCACGTGGCATAAATAGTAACTCAGGCCCTCGGCCTCACTCAGTCCGAAATCATCATAAGCCCCTCGGGCATTTGTAAAACAGTAGTTCTCAGCCCAAAATATCATTTAGTAATGTCATTTGAGTTTCAAATCTGTATAAAATCAGCTGAGTTTGTAAAACAATAATTATCAACAGGACTGAGTTTAAATATAAGTCAAAACAGTGAGGAAATAGTGATAAAAATCTCCGAAGGGTTCAAATAATTGGCACGAAGCCCAAATATAGCAATCAGCCCAAATCATGATGATAACAAATCAATTTCAGTCAAATATGCAGTAAAATCATCAATCGGGACGGACCAAGTCACAATCCCCAGTAGTAAAAGACCTCGCACTCATCATCCAGCGCGTGTCTCACCTCAATATAGCACTACGATGTGCAATCCGGGGTTTCAAATCCTTAGGACATCTATTACAATCATTACTCACCTCAATCCGAGCAAAATACTACTCCACAATGCATTTGTATCTCAAATCGACCTCCGAATGTCTCGAATCTAGTCACAATAATTCGATTCAGTTAATAAAAATTATAGGAATTAATTCCATATGAAATTCTACATTTTTCATTAAAAAAATCGAAATTGTACTCAAAAGTTCGCCTGTGGGTCCCACATCTCGGAACCCGACAAAAATTACGAAATATGAAACCTCACCCAACCACGAGTCCAACCATACAAATTTTTCCAAACTCCGACAACAATTTGGCCTCCAAACCATCAAATCTTATTTTCAAATCTCTAGGCCTAAATTTCCGATTTACACCTCAAAAACACGTAATATAGCCAGAATATTCAATGATAATTCAATAATATTGACTAACAATGATCATAAGGGACTTACCTCAAGAATTTCCGTGATTTTTCGCTCAAAATTGCCCAAAATCCGAGCTTGGAACTAAGAAAAAAATGGAAAAAAATGGACTGCCCCTTTAACTGCTCAAAAATTTTCGGGGTACTGTTCACGCGTCACTGTTTAAGCTGCTAAAAAAATCCAGCAGTTGTCTAAGGCAATTGCAACAGCTTTTCTTTTCACTAAAAAGGCTTTAACTCCATCATACGAACCCGGAATTCGATGATTCTTGTTCCTATGAGTCACAAATAATAATACGAACATAGTTCTTCAATCAAAACTCAATTCGGAGTTCATTTGCTCAATTCAATACTCATTTCGCTCGTTAAACAATTAACTCATGTTTCATGTCAAAAACTCAATCGCGACTATATAAATTTTTCCAAACTTTCCAGATCACTCCTATAATTCATTATTTAAATTCTGGAGGTCTCGAAATCAAATTCCGATCTCTAGACTAAAAATGGACCTTTGGATCATTACATGCTTATGCTCAAAACGGCAAAAATCTTCCAAAAACTCTTCCAAAACTTATCTGAGCCTCATGGGACTCCAACCAAATATGCCAACACACCCCATAACATAATTCAAACTTGTTCCAACCTTCGGAATGCTCAAAGCAATATCAAAACATCAAATCACCCTCGGATTCAAGCCTAAGAATTCCAAAACTTCCGAATTCAGAATTCGATCAAAGTCTATCAAATATCAAGAAATTTCTATGTTAATACTCTCTTTAGTCTACTTTAAGTGATTTTTTGGCTTTTTTTTTGTGGTCCACAATATTTGATTTTTTCAAATATCAAGAATGAATTAATTTTTTCTTTCCAAAGTTGCCCTTGGAGTAAAGAGCTCAGGAGTAGTCTGTTATATATTTAATGAGCAAATTAAGGTTAATATGGTCAATTTCATTGTTAATTAATGCTAAAAGATGAATTTTTTAATATGCGTGAAAAAGCCAAAAAATCATTTAAAGAGGACCGGAGAGAGTAAATCTTAGCGTGAATTCGAATTAATCAGACAAGTAGGTATAGGAGCAATACGTACTTACATATATATACCAATTAATAAAATGAGTTAATTAGGATGTAGTTGTTTGATTCTTGAAATAATGAACAGGAAATGATGAACAAGATGGGGATATATCTAATTCAATATGATCGATCTGGATATGGGGAAAGTGATCCAAACCCAAAACGATCCCTAAGGAGTGAAGCATCTGACATTGAGGAATTGGCTGATAACTTGCAATTAGGATCAAAGTTCTATATTATTTGTAGCTCAATGGGATGTTACCCAACTTGGGGTTGCATCAAACACATTCCCCACAGGTAAGATTAACTCTTTTGCATTCTTAACCAGAGGTTTCATGAAATTCAAGAATATACCATAAAAACGAAAGTGCCGTTGGAAAGATGTAGTAGGCGTTTGGACATAAAAATTGTAATTTTTGGATAAAAAATAGTAATTGGAGTTAAGTTGAAAAAATGACATTTGGAATTTGAAATTATATTTTGACATGCTTTTCACTTGAAAAAATGTTACAGTTTTACGAGTGGGACAAAAAAAATCTGAATTTTTTTTCTCATTTTCAATTTTTTTCAAGAACTTGCAAAATTTCATGGACAAACATATTTTTAAAATTTCTTTTTTAGAAAAAAAAAAGAAAAAAAATTATGGACAGTAGACGATAGGACTTGAACTTGGAGATATTTGAATAAAGTAATATTTAAGTTAAGTTGAAAAAAAGTATTTGAAAATTGAGATTCACTACCTATAAGGTGACACCTACTATCCAAGATTTAAACCTACGGGTTCAACTTTTAAGGTTTTTAGCATCGAACTCATTATATTTTAAAGTTATGGGTTCATATCTACTTTTTTACAATTTAATGAATTTTTGTGTATAAATTGTTACTCCGCATTGAATCCGTCGCTAAAACACTACAACCCCTAGACACCTACTATCCAACTTGATATTTGTGTATATGTGTATATATACCTACATACATACACACCTAAGTTTTACTTTGTAACACTAACTTCGCATTATAATTTATAAATATTACGCTTACATTCCTTGTTTTAATTTCTTTGTGACCGTTCATTTTTCTATAATATAAAACTATTTTTTCCTTTTAATATTTTAATGTTACAGGTTAGCCGGGGTAGCGTTTGTTGTTCCCATTGTGAATTACCAATGGCCATCCCTTCCTCACAATCTCACAAAGGATGATCAAAGGAAGAAAGACTATTGGTTGATGACTATGACTGCTAAATATATTCCTAAATTATTACAGTGGTGGGCCATTCGAAAAACTTCTACCAATGATCCAAAATCTACATACTTTACTTCCAAGGATTTAGAGATTATAAAGAATCTACCAGGATTTCAAGGTTTTAGTCCGGTAAAATTTAATTTAAATTCGCAGTTATCTCAATGTTTTATGTACTAGTTTTTATATATGTCCAAATTGTCTTTTGCATTGTGAAGGGGGGCCCTTGGACGTTATCTTCGTGGCCACTAATACCTGCATTAGGTTAGGTTGTCTACATCACACCCCTTGGGATGCGATGACCCTTTCTCAAACCCTTTAAGGTGTTGCATTAGGTTAGGTTGTCTACATCATACCCTTTGGGATGCTGCATTAGGTTAGATTGCCTACATCATACCCCTTAAGGTGGGACGGCCCTTCCTCGGTCCCGTTAAGGTGCTACATTAGGTTAGGTTGTCTACATCATACCCCTTGGGATGCTGCATTAGGTTGTCTACATCACACCCCTTAAGATGCGACTGCCATTCCCCGGACCCCTTAAGGTGTTGCATCTGCATTAGGTTAGGTTGTCTACATCACACCCTTAAGGTGCGACTGCCCTTCCCCAGACCCCTTAAGTGTTGCATCTGCATTAGGTTAGGCTGTCTACATCATACCCCTTGGGGTGCTGCATTAGGTTAGGTTGTCTACATCATACCCCTTGGGGTGCTGCATTAGGTTAGCTGTCTACATCACACCCTTAAAGTGCGATTGCTCTTCCGTGGACCCCTTAAGGTGCTGCATTAGGTTAGGTTGTCTACATAATATCCCTAGGAATGCTGCATTAGGTTAGGCTGTTTACATCACGCCCCTTAAGGTGTGATTGTCCTTCCCCGGATCCTGCGTGAATGCGGGATGGTTTGTGTACCGGCTGCACTTTTAATGCCAAATTGGACTTAGATACATAAATCATCTTAAATATAACTTCTTGAGAGTAAGGTGGGATTTTCTACTTGCCATGGTACAGGAAAAACTAAGGAACAGAAGTATTTTCAACAACCTTTGCAGTGATTTCCTTGTGGCTTTTAGTAGTTGGGATTTTGATCCTTCGGAGCTAAGCAATCCTTTTCCTGAAAATGGTCAGAGTTGTGTTCACATTTGGCAAGGCAGTGAGGATAAAGTTATTAATCTGAAAATACAAAGGCATATTGCAGAAAGGTTACCTTGGATTCAATATCATGAAGTTCCTAATAATGGACATCTATTGATCTATGATACTACAGTTTGTGAAGCCATTTTAAGGTCTCTTTTGATTGGGTAAACTCCACCATACAAACCTATATTATCCAATTAAGTCATAGCTTATAGTCATCACTTTCACATAACAATGTTCAGATGTTACATATTGAATTTCCTTTTTTCCCCTTTTTTTGTACTTATTGGATGATGTATTTCACAGTGCCGGGCCTTATTTACTGGTTATTGTTTTTGTTTTTCATCTATTTTCTGATTCTTATGATGTTGTTATTATTTCTATAGTTTCTGTTGATGGTACTGATATATTGTCTCTTTTCGTCTTCTCGAGCCGAGTGTCTATCGGAAATAGCCTTGACATGTTACAAAAATTAAAACAAAACTCTGTTATTAGCATATAATAGCACTTGAAAGCCAATGTTCCTATGGCATGATACCACTATATGTAATAATGTTCCTTCCTAATGTACCTAAAACATGTTAATTGTTTTACAGAACAACCAGAAATTGAACACAATAATCTAAGAGCAAAGCTCAAGGGTGGATAAGAGAGCCTTAGCTGAAACAGTACATAATGGTAAACTTTTACCTAAGATTTATTACAAAAGCTAATAAAGTTCACAATTATTGCTTAAGCTGCTAATCACAGGTTCGCTCGTGGAAGTTACCATCTTACTCACAAATACATGACGCTAAACTTACATCATACAGTTTCTCACTCAACTAGTCAAAAGTTTCCTCAAGATGGTTTCACAAAAACTAGCATTGTAAATTAACAAATGTCCAGCATTAGGAACCTCATGATATTGAATCCACGGAAGCTTCTCTGCCAGATAACGGTTGAGTTCACGTGGGATAATTCTGTCATCGTGGCCTTGCCAAAGATGGACAGAACCTTCGTTATTTGGAAAAGGATTTGTGATCTCTGTTGGAGCAAAGTCCCAGTTTCCAAATGCTATTATCATGTCCCGATACAAACATTCAAACTCGCCCTGCTGTCGAACCTTTTCCTGGAAAAATATAGTTCCAGAATTATGACAACCTTAACAGTAAGCAAATAGCTAGTACAGCATTACATGTCTTCCTCACTTATTTCATCAACAACATCATCCGTTAAGAATAGACTAGAGAAAAATTAGCATTATGACGGTTTCTGCCAATGGAAGAGCATAACTATCAAAATGTTAATCTTTTCATAAATACCTAGAGAAGAGAACACGCAACCAAAGACCACATCTTGATATGATCTCATCGAAATGTTTATTTGGCTAGGTATTTAAAAACTTCGCTGATATTTTCATATCACCGTGATGTTACTTGAAAGGAAGGAACACAACAGCTTCCCGAATAGGAAACATCATGATGTTTCTTCGTTTACTTTTGGCATAAGTATTGGGATCCCTATATCTGTAGACAACGTCTTTTGTAGAAAGGACTAAGTTTATATAGCTCTTTGCATTGTATACTTCTTTTATAACGGGGAAATTCTCTTTCTTTAATTAATATAATCTTCTCTCTCATCGAAAACGAAAGTGAGAATCATTTACCTGACCAGGACTAGGGGCACCTGATAACTTTTTCACTATTTCTAGATCTGGAGGACTAAATATGGCCATATTCCCTTCGGTAATACTTAAAGCACGGAACCACTTTTGGTTCATCCACCAATGAACCAGCCATGGGGCATAATGTACAACCCGAAATGTTCGCTGATCTTGAGGAAGCATCTTTCCCAAGGCTTCTTTTGATAGTTTTGCAGGATAACAGGACCACCAGTAATTTACAAATGGAACAACAAGGGCAACTCCAGCCAGCCTGCGTGGACATTCAATTTGTCGAATAAAAGGACTGAAAATGGAAATTCTCCGAGTTTCTAATTTTAAAAATTAGGAAAATCAAAGGAACGTAAAAAGATGAAAATGATACCTATGTGGTATGTACTTTAGGCAACTCCACAGAGGATAGGCTCCCATGGACAAGCCAAGCACATAGAACTTGGGTCCTAGTTGCAACTTATCAGCTAGCTCCTCAATGTCAAATGCTTCACTCTTTACTGAGCGCTTTGGATGTGGATCACTCTCTCCATAACCAGCACGATCATATTGTAGGAGATATATTTGGAGCTCTTGTATGAGGTCCTGGGTACTTAAAAACAGAATCAGCAAAATGAAACACAAAGTTCAAGTACCAAAGGTTTATTAAAGACGATCTCCAATTCTAAGGATAGAGAGAAAAACTATATTGATGTTTCAAATCCAAATCCCATCAGAAGTTTATAAGTTTCTCCATCTTCTCAACATGAGGTATAAGAAATAATAGACGAACTCTTCTTCTCATATGTAATAGCTACTAAAATGAAAACGCTAAATATTCAGTTTTATAAACTTTCATCTGCTAAATTTCATATATACCTGAGAAATAGGTAACTTCAAGTCTTTAGAACTATCAAAGCCATGAACAATAATGATCTTGTACTTTGCCTTCTCCTTGTCAATGCCCTCCTCTTTGTAGGCTAAATATCGCCCATCGCTGAGTTGGACCCTTGGCGAAGTCACCGGAGGGCCACCCGGTGAGCCACAAACTTTTGGAGGAGGAGGCTTAAGTAAGGCCAAATAAGCCCATCCCAACACTCCAACTGTTGTTGCTACTGCTATTTGTGCAATCATAACTGAAATGAGAAGGACTGAATAAGTGAATAGAGGAACAGGATGCAAAAACTAATGTAGACAAAAAATAGTAGCAATACTAATGAGGAGACTCAAATACAGATGACATTGGAATAGTGATAACACATGACAGGTAATGGCCACAGCTTTCCCATTACCATACTTAGCATCTAAGTTGCTCCGACATGGCAGTTTAGGTGCCGTACCCCTGTCGACACAACACTAGCATGAGTGTGGGAATGGGATCCTACCGGATCTGGTCAAACAATTTCGGGTACTTTCACCACGACGGACGGAAAATTCGAAACGAGATACAATTTGGTTCCTGAAATCAGAATCCTAATAATTAGGGTAAAGTTGAAGAAAATAACATACATTATCTAAGAAATCAATTATTTACTTATCTACAACTTGAGAATAAAAAAGAAATCCACACTTTACAATCTATAGTTAAGTATTTCACATAATTTCTCATAATTCAGAGACATGTTTTATATTTTTGTTTTTTTGAATTATTTTTAGCCGGATTCCCGCACCCGTATCCGTACTAGGATCCGTATCCCCGAATCTTATACATCTCGAAGGATCCGACCTATAGATCCGTACCCATGTCGGACACCCGTACCCGTGTCCGAGCAACTTAGCTTAGCATAACCACAGCCAATAATCTATCCTGTTTTATAAAACATATCAAACAATTTTTTGACAGTAGAATTCAAAGCTCTAATCAGAACTTTGTAAGGCACTTGCCATTAAAAGGTACACAACAAGAACAGACATGAGAAAAGTGTATAGGTAGCTAAAGCAGAAATGCAGCTTGGCCGCGATAAGGCATCAAAACTTCAACACAAAAAAGCCATGTTGCAATTTTTGTGACAGGTCTTCGTGTTCACTGTCATGCTCGAAAAACTTCACAAAGACACTTCAAATACTCCCATCTTACAAGATCCTATGACACTAACAAATAATAATTTATCACCTAATGAAATCTGGAATGCAATCTTGGTACCATCTTCTCATGTCAAAAACCGCTCCTTACTCTATGTTCTAGAAGTACAACAGAAAAGGCACACATCAAAACATCCCAGGTTTTGGTGTGACATAAAAACTGAGTTTCAAATTTCAGTAAGCTACACGATGGCTTTCCTTCTTCTTAAGAAGTACTGAATGATCCAAAGTCAGTAAGATATTTCGGAGGAGTTATATTACATGAATTCACAGTAATTAGCAGGTAGACATCCAAAAAAAAAAAGGTAAGTATACATTCGTTGTACCTGAGTTGTGGAAAAGATAGGGATAAAAGGTAGCCTTCTAAGAACAAAGATGAATCACAAAAAATTAGCACGGAATTGAGAATTCTCATTCTCCTGTACCTATTTTTGTGTTTTATTGCAGATTAGATAACAAAGAAAGGGTATTCCTGTTGTTCACCAAATGACCGGAGAAAGTAGGTGTTAAGGTACTCGTCCAGTTGTCTACAATTTTACATGTTATTGCTAATAACCTCATTGCCACTTGGGCAACATAGATCAAGTCAGGAGAAGAACTTTATGCATTTTATTCTACAATCCTTTCTAAAACTACTACCACTGGTTTCAAACAATTAACTGCAACCCATGCCATGCTATACATTTTGTTACATAAATGGAATTTCCTACTGGAGTTTGGAGCTTTATATTTCTAACAATTGTTCAGTATGCGGACGCATTTGGAATTGCTTGTAATCCAAAGCTCTTTAGCTTTTCCAGCTTGCCCTGCATTTCGTATTTTAGAGCAACCTGGTGTGACACACACTAAAGGGATCTTTCTTCAATATATGTCTGAGTTGTGATTATTATCATTCATTTATTGGAATCTGCTTGGTTGTGTTTAACAGTTTTATGCATCAGCTCCTCCCTACACAACTATGTTATAGTACATCTTAACCTTTGCAAGTCAACTCTAGTCAGCAGAATTTCCACCTCCCCTCTTTTGCTAGTGGTTGCTACAGTTCCAAATAGGAACTCCTAGAGCTTTATGTTCAATCTTAGGTTTCTTCATAAGGAAGTCTGAGGTTACTTTTCCTCAAGATTTTTACTTTTTAACTCCTAGCTGTAAACTGTGCTCGAGTCACTGCCTGACATATATTCAATGGAAATTGCGCCTTAACTCTAACCATCTGGAACCGAATCTCTAAATGCACAATTAAAGGACTCAATGCGGATGGAATGGATCTTAAATCTAATCCCAAGCTGCAAGGATTGAATCTGTTGTACATAGAGATAAAATTAACCCAATAATCAATAATCCGAGGACTTATGAATTAATAGTCATTGATCATTAGTTCTGCATCTAAGCAGAATTCTGTTCATTTCTCCAAAGCAGCACACTGAAAGCAAACATCAGATTAGTAGCAACTACAGTAAAAAAATTCAGCTGAAAAGGTATAACATAACACTTAAGATTGAAATCAGCAGACCAATCCCAAATTTCAATGATTCAAGAAAACAACAAAAAAAAAGGCAAAAATTGTTGAAAAAAAGATCAAAATTTGAAAGGAAAGAAAGGGAACCCACTTGAAGAAAGACGAAATGGGGTGTTATTCTTGGATTTTCTGGTGTGAGCTCTAGCAGATGCAGCAGTTACTCTTTTACCACTTTGATTTACAGCCATTATTAGAACAAAGTATATGTATAAATGAGAGAATGAACAGTGGGTAATTCTGTGGAAGGAATTATGCTGCCAATCTACTTCAAAAGAGCAGTAAGATAAAACGTGCTGTCTGACTTGAAGAGGAGGAAGAGCCCACAAGGATTAGTAACGATACTATGTCAGCATCTAATCTAGCACATATGAGAATGTAAAGTTAGGACGACATTGTTGTCTTGTCTTAGATTTGATTTGATTTGATGTTGTCTTGTCCCAACGTACAATGAATTTTTCACCCAAATACCGAACCTTACAAAGCCTACCTAATTCTCTGTCTCTCGTAGATTATTGTCCCTTATTTTTTTAGGGTATATCTATTTTGGTCCCTCAAGTATAATTCGGAATATATTTAATCCCTTAAGTATGCTAAAGTGGAGCACCTATAGTCTCACTGATAGAATATGTTCAAAAACTAACAATGTTAATCAACTCTGATTCATGAAGCAAATCTTCTACTCTAAAGCAAAACATTGGATAACGCAAATTATCACTTTAATTCCTTATTTTTAGATAGTGTCTTCTAAAATTTTGACCTTGAAAATATCCCTGTATGTGCCAGTTTTCAATGAGGATATGACACTGTATAGCCGCTGTAAAAATAATATCGAAATAAATATATAAAATTTGTATATTATTTTGTATATATATACATTTCATATTTTAATATACAACAATTATACAAATTTTATATACTTTTTTCGCCTATTAGATATAAATAGTTTTTGGCGCATGCTAAAAGTGATAATACAATTTGGTTATTTGTTTTCTTCAATAGTATGCCTAGAAGTGATCTTGGCAGCTCTATTTTTTTTTCAAATTTTAACTTTTCTTTTTGAAAAAATCAACTTTTGACACATTTCTTATCCCTCGTACCAAACAAGCTCTTAAGAGAAAGGCTTTTGACACATTTCAGGATATTTTAATAATTATAAAGTATGTTAAATTGCTTATGGAGTCTAATAAGAGGCGGAGCTAAAGGTATACTAAAAAAAATAGGATAAAAATATTTTTTTGGCTATATGTGAAATGTTGAAAAAGTTTTAGGATAATGGTAACTTGGTATTAAAAAAATTGCCTTGGGTTATAAGTTTTATTGTACTTTTCTGAATCCCTTGTTTGAATTTGCTCCGCCATTGAGTCTAGTGATCTTTTAGACTAATGTGTTTAGGAGTAAATATCATCAAAATCAAAACTATCATATTGGCTACTTAAGCAAAATGCTTCTCATTTTTTTTTTAAAGTCTTATGAAAGCTAAATTTGTTTAAATTAAGGGGGTAAAGTAGAATTTAGGTCATGAAGGATTAATAAATTGTTGGCCAATTGGTGGTGTAATAAGGGGCCAGTAATCAACAAAATTAATGCTGATATTTATCGAGTTAACATTTCTATTAAAGTATTTGGTGTTGTTAGATGGAAAATGAAATATTTCATTTATAGCTCATTTTCTTGATTCATCTGAAATAAAAATTAATTTGTCTCGTTTTATAGTTAATAATGTTCTTTTGCAGATAACATCACTTGCATTGGAACATCTAATGGAAATTTAGCACCAAATTAGCATAGAGATTGCTTGTGATTATGAAATAACCCCAATGAGGACAGGAGATTGACTAATATATAAAACAATTATATTCCTGAAAAGATAAACTACTTTATATGGCTAGTAAGACATAATCAACTTATTTTAAATGAGCTTAGATGCACAATTAAGAAAGATTATTGAGTCACTCAAATGTGAATTAATGTCATTGTCATATGGAGGATTCTTCACATATTATCATGGCATGTCCAAAGTTCAAAGTGATGCTATATGTCATATGGAAAATGTAGTTTCTTTCTCCTATTAGGTTTTAGCTATATGGCTTATGAAATATTATAAGAAATTTGGTTAGTTAAATTTTTAATATACTTAAGGATAAAATGAGAAGTTTAAAATATAAAAAAGTTCAAATATAAACGGTTAATGTTCTTTCTAAACAGGCTTAAAAAGAATGTGTCATATAAAATGAAAAAAAATAAAGTACTAGCATAGCTCTTTCCACCATTTTTATCAAAAGGAAAAAAAAAAAAGAAGCTACCTTACTACTTATCTAATTTTTAATCTAATAACTAAGACTTCTTCGTATAATTATGCTCAAAACATTATTCTTTTTTTTTTCTTGTTATAGCGGAGATGGTCAAACTTAATCTTATAACTCATTATTGGCAACTGGAATTCGGGATGGAGAAGAAAGGGGAGAAATAAAATGAGGAAAAGGAATAAAGGAAAAATCTACTCTAAAGGTATCTATAAGTGAAAAGTTTTCTCCACTAGTGTTCGGTTGAATTTCTTTTTGACAAATCAAAAAGTATCTCAAAAAAAAAAACTTTTTGGGAACCAAAGGCAAGTCTAAAACAAAATTTTCCAAGAAGACTTTTATTTCTTGCAAATATCGAAAAAACAAATCGCATTGAATATTTTTCAGAATTTTTAAAATAGCCACCAAAATAATAAAAGGAGGAAGAAAGAAAAAAAAATTCAAATATGGCCACGTCGGAGAAATTCAATATTATGTTTCTTTCCCAGTTATATAGATAGGAAATTACCCTCAATGACTTTGAAAGTGTATGATTTTGAACTTTTGAACCCACTTGTTCCATGGGTAAATTTTCAAGGTAAAAAATTAAGAGTTTTCCTCGTGCGGCAAAATAAGTAAAGTTTTACCCATGAAGCAAGCAGGTCAAAAATTCAAGACTATCCACAGCCAAAGTCATTGAAATTTTTACATGCCTAATCCTTTATTTAATATTATTTTCATTAATAATATTATTCTTCATTTATTCCATAAATGACAATTTCTTTTACCATTCTAGCACATTTTAAAAATAAGCTGACCCTTAGATTAAGGAGTTAGTTTTATTCTAATAATATTGATATCATTTCTCTATCATGAAGAACTGTTCAATTTAAGTTATTTTGTTGTTAGGCTAAAATGTTTTTAGCCCAATCCATTAATCTATAAACAGGTTGAGCGGGTTTGGATTCAAATTGTCACCTCTAGGCGGCGAAATGTACAGATAAGGAAAGGAAAAATAAGGAAAAGATTTTATAAAGTACTAGAGATAGATTGAAATTGAACGTTGCAAACTTTGCATTGCGTGCTTAACTGTCTCCCAGTTGAAATATGAGAACTCAGAAAATGTTTGGTTTATATTAAGGAAAACAAAGATAAACAAGAGTATGTTGAATTATTAGATATACTCAAAAAATTAAATGATTTGGGAAAAATAAAATAGGTGGACCCGCAGACAAGACTAGCAGCAGAGGAAAAAAATAGGTTATTACTTATAATTACGGCGAGACAGAAATAAAAAATAAATTGGTCCCAAACATCCGTTATAATTACAGTCAAACCTCTCTATAAAAACCTCATTTGTTCCGAATATTTTTGTATATTATAGCGAAGTGTTGTTATAGAGAAACTATATTATATCATAACATAAAAATTGGTTATGAAAAAGTTTGATTTTTATAGTGAAGTGTTGTTATATAGGGATACATTTATAAAAAGGTTTGACTCTAGTAGATTAGTTTAGGTTTTACCCATTTGAAATATATTTTATTAAGAATGAGTGACACCTTGTAAGACAATAATCTTAACCTCAAGATTTTTTTGTAAAATTTTTTTTATTAAAAAAATTACACAGACCTAAAATAGTTAAAAGAACCGAAAACATCAGATTGCTTCTGACTTTCCCTTATATAACTTTTTTTTACTCTCCTGAAATTTTACAACTATTAACCAGAACCAGAATATCAATTCTAGAAAACCAATCATTTTTCATGGGAAATTAAATAATCTTCAAAAACCCAAATACAATTGAAATGCTTATATTAGTAAAAAATATTTAAAAGCAAATGGAAAAATTGTAGGAGGCTATTATGTGCACTAACAAGAGAGTATTAATCTTCGCAAAGACAGAAACTGAAAAAGAAAACTTTTTAATTATCCTTTGAGCAAAACATGAGCTTTTATGAATTTCTTCTTTTGCTGTGTATTTCGGGGGGGTTGGGGGGGGGGGGTGAATTCAGCATATTCTTTTTCTTTTACTTTATTTTCTTCTTTTTATTCTTCCGCTCGTTGTTTTAGATATAGAAGATAAAGTTTTACCTAAATATAAAAGGGTTGGTCTGGAAAAAAAATTTTGTAAATTTTGAGGAACAAATATGAGCCAGTCTATTCATGATAAGGGTATATATATTTGGATCAAAGTCAAGCGAGGGATAAATTTATTTTACCTCCCATAATTAACGGGAAAATCTGAACTAATCAACTTCTGATAAGGACGTGTTAGACCAAATTTAAAATAAGGATAAATTTGCTCTATTTCTCATAGTTGAAGGACATTTTTTGCCTTTTTTCTAATTTATATAACGTGAGTGATAAAACTAATCTCTAGCAAAAAATGCCATATTTGGTTGGGATTTTCCCTATAAAAGGAGGCTTAATGTTTAGGATTTATATACACCTCTCATTTGCCTTCTTATCTTCTTAAGGCATTTGTATTTTCTCTCTTTAGTATTATTTCACTTGTATTTTTGGAGTGGAATAAAATATTGGTTGTGCCCGAGGAAGTAGGCAAAATTGGCCGAACCTCATAAATTCTGGTGTTCCTTTTATTAGTGCTTTATTGTCTTATTTATTATTTGGTGGCTATCATAATTTTTGGTATAGTAGTTGTGACTCCTATATACATTTGATTTCCGCAACAATTGGTATCAGAGCCAAGGTACTGTCTAAGTATGCTATGTGGTTGCAGCATAGTTTGATCTTCCACATCAGAAAAGATTTATCTTGGTAACTGAGTCAAGGTTCTGTTTGAGTATGCTCTGTGGTTGCAGCTTAGTCTAATCTTCCACACCAGAAAGGAAATAATCTTGATTTGTGTCGTCAGCTATTAAATAATATTTATGTCAAAGATGGGAGACAATAAACAAGAAGAATCTACGTCAAGTGTCAACAATGTGTCATCATTGGCATCTTCGCTTATGACAAGAATTGTGTCAAATGCGAAATTTGCGGTAGAAATTTTGACGGGTCAGGATATTTTGGGATGTGGCAAGGCGAGATTCTAGATATCCTTTTTCAACAAGGGCTAGATCTTGCCATTGATGAAAAAAGACCAGATGTTATTGGAGAAGAAGATTGGATAATTATCAATCGTGTTGCTTGCGGTACCATTCAATCCTACCTTGCTAGAGAGCAGAAATATCCATACACAAAGGAAACTTCTGCAAGTAAATTATGGAAAGCACTGGAGGATAAATTTTTGAAGAAAAACAGTCAAAATAAATTGTACATAAAGAAGAGACTGTTTCGCTTCACCTATGTTCCTGGTACCACGATGAATGAACATATCACCAGTTTCAATAAGTTGGTCACAGATTTGCAAAATATGGATGCAACTTTTGATGATGGTGGCTTGACCTTGATGTTGTTGGGGTCACTTCCTGATGAGTACGAGCACCTTTAAACTACTCTACTCCATGGGAATGACGAAATTTCTCTTAGAGAAGTTTGTTCGGCTTTGTAGACGAAATTTCTCTTAGAGAAGTTTGTTCGGCTTTGTACAGCTATGAACAAAGAAAGGGAGAAAAATAGAAGGGCGAAGAAGGAGAAGCATTGTGAGGGGCCGTTGTCAAAATCAAACGAGGACAAAGAAAGAAAGATCCAAGTCAAGATCTAGACCCAGCAAAGATGAATGTACCTTTTGTCGAGAAAAGGGACACTGGAAGAAAGACTGTCCGAAGTTGAAGAATAAGGCCAAACATAACAATGGAAAGGCCATTATGGATTCAAATGTAGCTGATGGTGATGATTCAAACTTCTCATTGGTTACAACAGAGCCATCAACATCATCAGACATATGGTTGATGGACTCGGCTTGTAGCTATCATATGTATCCCAACAGGGACTGGTTCGTGGATTTTTAAGAAGGAGAATATGGAGTCGTCCACATACCGGATAACAGCCCTCTTACCTCATATGACATTGGTTCAATACGATTAAGGAACCATGATGGAATGATCAGAACATTAACAGATGTTCGATATGTACCGGGTTTGAAGAAAAATCTCATCTTTGTGGCTGCCCTAGAATTAAAAGGGTTCAAAATCATTGTAGAAATAATAGTATGCTCCGGTGCACTAGTGGTAATGAAGGCCAATCGGAAGAACAATAACATTTACCGTTATCGCGGTAGTACAGTTATTGGGACAGTGACAGTAACATCCAGTGACAAAAAAGAGGCAGAAGTAACCAGGCTATGACACATGCGCTTGGGACATGCTGGAGGAAAATCCTTGAAAACTTTATCAAATCAAGAATTGTTAGAAGGAGTAAAGGCTTGCAACTTGGAATTTTGTGAGCATTGTGTCAAAGGGAACATACAAGGGTTAAATTTGGTACAACGATCCATAATACTAAAGGCATTTTGGATTATATACACTCTGATGTTTGGGGTCCTTCCAAAACACCTTCATTGGGTGGGAAGCACTATTTTGTAACCTTTGTTGATGATTTTTCCCGAAGAGTGTGGGTGTATACAATGAAGAGCAAAGATGAAGTGTTGAGAATTTTCTCAAATGGAAAATGGTGGTGGAGAATCAAATAGGCAGGAGGATCAAGTGTATTCGCACACACAATGGAGGTGAATACAAAAATGGTCATTTCAATAAGGTCTGTGAAAATGATGGCATCGTCCGACACTTCACCGTCAGACATATACCACAACAAAATGGAATGGCAGAATGTATGAACTGGACCTTGCTGGAGAAGGTACAGTGTATGTTGTCCAATGCTGGCTTGGACAAAAAAATTTGGGCTGAGGCAATTACATATGCATGCCACCTCATTAATCGCTTACCATCTGCTGTTATTGATGGCAAGACACCATTTGAAAAATGCTATGGAAAGCCTGTTGTAGATTATGACTTTTTGCACGTGTTTGGCTCAACTGCATATTATCATGTGACAGAGTCAAAATTGGATCCAAGGGCAAAGAAGGCTATTTTTATGGGGATTACTTCTGGAGTCAAAGGATATCGCTTATGGTGTACTATGACAAAGAAAGTAATATTCAGCAGGGATGTTACCTTTGATGAATCTGCTATGGTAAATAAGGTAACAGAAGATACCAAACAAAATGAGGGTGCTTCTAAGCAGGTGGAGTTTGAGGGAAAATTTATTTTTCCTACACAAGAAGCAGATGGGGAAACAAATGAAGATTATCCTCTGGAAGAAGAGCCAGTAGAGAGGGACATTCCAACTCAGGAACCTCAACAACAACTTGAATCAATTGTAACCTGTAGGCCAAAAAGGACAATAACAAAACCTGTTCGTCTTATAGAGACGGTTGTTTCATGTTTGTGCCGCCTCAATTGTAGCTGATGATGTTCCTACCACTTACAAAGACGCAATTCAAAGTTCAGAAGAAGATAAGTGGAAGATTGCCACGAATGATGAAATACAATCCCTTCATCAGAATCATACATGGAGATTGGCCAATCTCCCGAAGGGAAAGAAAGCAATTGGGTGCAAATGGGTGTCACACCTCTTTTTACCCCTCCAAAAGATAATGTGGGTTATGGATTGTGGGTTAAAGAGTTTTTCCAATTAAAGTGACAATTTTGAAATAGGGATTATTTTATTTACAGAGTCGCCAATTGTAATTGATTTTTACTGGTGTTCCAAGTCACCTTTTATTTGAATCCCTATTCAAAGGAAGGTTTGACTCTATTATTATTGGTCTGCAAAAATAAAGTCCGGGTAAGGAATTCTGTTGACCGGGGAGAAGGTGTAAGGCATTCCCTGAGTCCCGTGGTTCTAGCACGGTCGCTTTATTGACTACATTTGGCTTGAATTAAACTTGGATAAACGGTGATTTATTTGATTTTTATGCTTTTCTTATGTCCGCTTTTACTTATTTGATAAAAAAATAATAATAATAAAATGTCATAATCACACTACGCTAACGAATGTGTAATCTAGACAAAATTTATTGGCTTAGTCATAATAGCACTACGCAAGCGAATCCACTCATGACAAAGAATTATTAACACGTTATTACTTTCAGAAAAATTACTATATTTGTGCATTGAAAAAATTATTTATTAAGAGTTACTATCGCGCTACGCAAGCGAATCCGCGAGTTTAGCAAAGAGTTTATTAAATTAGAAAAATAATTAAAGCTAGTAGAAATAGTATGAGATTACTGAATTAAAATATTAAGAGTTAATATCACGCTACGCAAGCGAGTCCGTGAAATAATAATAATAAAAAGTTAAAACGGATCTACTGGTTGCCTAGCGTTTAAATTAATTGAAGGTACTTAAGTTATTGGATTATTATTACACGTCATGAAAATTAACTAATTCTTAATAAGTTTATTCAACTAATCTAGTAAGTATTATTTTGAAGATAGATCATATTATTTATTGAGAAAGTGGGACAATTTGCTTACTTAGTTATGGTATTGGGCCAACATCTATGAAATAAATGGACAAAATATTTATAGACTTCTTAAAAGCATTGGGCCTATTGGACAGAATCTACCTTGGCCAATTATTGGGCTCCGATGGGCACAAGCTGAAAGCCCAATAGATTTCAAATGTTGGCTTACTACGATAGCCCACCTGGGCTAAATTGCGAGTCTGGCCTCTTTTGCTCTAAGCCATTAACCTTTATTTTTAACTAGCAATTTCAAAACCTATTTAGGATCTAGCCACTTTCTACCAAAAAAAAAATCTAAAATCCTAGCAGAGATGGTCATATATAAAATCTGTAAAAATAAATAAAGGTTTCAAGCATGTCTCTTTTGTTATTTTTCATAAACTGGCCAGAACTGCAAAGGTGCAAAAGGAGTCTTTAAGCACATTGCAACCTACTTGGAACATCTCAATTTTATATGCATCAATACTATAATAGATAGTAAATACAAATAACACATGAATAAAAAAATGTTTGATCGACCAAGGATACGAACTGGATCCCCCTAGGAGAAATAGTTCTACCTGGGTTAAGCTACGTAAAACACCCTGAGCGAAGAGTACTTCTACCTGAAAACTATGAGAAGGATCCCCCTAGGCGAAACAGTTCTACCTGAGTTAAGCTACATAAAACAAACTGAGAGAAGAGTACTTTTACCTGGAAATATGAGCTGGATCCCCAAGGCGAAAGGATTCTACCTGCGTTAAACTTGCGTAAAACACCTTGAGCGAAGAGTACTTTTACCTGAAAATATGAGTTGGATCCCTCTAGACGAAACGGTTCTACTTGAGTTAAGCTCCGTAAAACAACCTGAGCGAAGAGTACTTCTACCCGGAACTATGAGCTGGATCCCCCTAGGCGAAGCAGTTCTACCTGAGTTAAGCTGCGCAAAACAACTTGAGCGAAAAGTACTTCTACCCGGAACTATGGATTGGATCCCTCTAGGCGAAATAATTCTACCTGAGTTAAGCTACGTAAAACACCATGAGCGAAGAATACTTCTACCCGGAACTATGAATTGGATCACCCTAGGCGAAAAGGTTCTACCTGGGTTAAGCTAATGTAAAACAACATGAGCGAAGAGTACTTCTACCCGGAACTATGAGTTGGATCCCCCTAAGCGAAACAGTTCTACCTGAGTTAAGCTGCGCAAAATAGCCTGAGCGAAGAGTACTTCTACCCGGAATTATGAGCTGGATCCGCCTAGGCGAAAAAGTTCCACCTGGGTTAAGCTACGTAAAAACAACCTGAGCGAAGAGTACTTCTACCCGAACTATGAGCTTGATTCCCTTAGGCGAAACGGTTATACCTGAGTTAAGCTGCGTAAAATAGCCTGAACGAAGAGTACTTCTACCCGAAATTATGAGCTGGATCCCCCTAGGCAAAAAGGTTCTACCTGGATTAAGCTACATAAAAACAACCTGAGCGAAGAGTACTTCTACCCGGAAACTATGAGCTGGATCCCCCTAGGAGAAACGGTTCTACCTGGGTTAAGTTACGTAAAACACCCTGAGCGAAGAATACTTCTACCCGAAAACTATGAGCTAGATCCCCCTAGGTGAAAAGGTTCTACCTGGGTTAAGCTATGTAAAACAACCTGAGCGAAGAGTACTTCTACCCGGAAATATGGAGTTGGATCTTCCTAGGTGAAAATGTTCTACCTGGGTTAAGCTATGTAAAACAACCTGAGCGAAGAGTACTTCTACCCGAAAATATAGAGCTGGATCCCCCTAGGCGAAAAGGTTCTACCTGGGTTAAGCTATGTAAAAATAGGAGGTGTGAACAATAGTGATGTATGCCGAAAGTAAAAGAAAATGGAGATTTTAAGGAGCTTACGTTTGGTGACATTCCTTCTTTTAGAATCACCATTCTGCATGCTTTATTCCTGCTTCAAACAAAGAATAATTTGTGAGTTTTTAAAGTGGTGGTTGGTTTTGTGGCCTTGATTGTTTTGATCACTTGATGTCGTCCCTTTCAACTGAAACTGGTTGCTTCCTGAATACCGATTGTCTTTCTGACTCTGGAGAAACTCTAACTTATCTAGACTTTGTCATGATGATTGGTTGGTGGAACTCAACCTTTTCGACTTTATCTTGCCTTCGTAGGCCTTTTCCTTCTGATTTCTCTTTATTTTTATATTATTTTTTTTCTTTTCTTTTCTTTGGAGCATTGGGGAACTTTCGGCTCCTCAAACTTTGCTGCAACGGCTAGTCGCGTAGGTCTTAACCTTTTTCAATTTTATTTCGCCTTCGTTGGCCTTTCTTTTCTGGCTTCTTTCTCCCAACTTCAAATTCAGAGCATTTGGGGTACCTTGGCTTTTTCAACTCTTTGCCGAGACGGTTAGCCACATGGGACTCAACCTTTTCAACTTCATTTGCCTTTATAGGCTCTCCATTTAATTTTCTCTTTCCAAAAGTTTTGATTTTGAAGCATCGGCCTCCATGGCTCGTCGGGATCGACTTGATGCCCGTGACAAGGCTGGGTTCCTTTTTACACATTAGCTCGCGCCAAATGAGAACCTTGAAAATCAGTCTTGTCATCCTTTCTTTGTCTTAGTTTCGGAACAGTGTTAGGCTGAAAGGGATTAAAATAAACAAACAATGGAATGGAGAATGAGTTTAAAACAAGAAGTGTCCCTTTCGGGGAAAGGAAAGAAGGACTTATCTGGAGTACATGCGGACTTCAATGAACATGACATGCCTTTTGGACTGGATGCCTGATCTATGTAAACCGCCCGACTCTCAGAAATTCATCACAATTTTTTGCCTCAAAATCGAGAAACCTTGCCAGGACTCTGTCGGTGCCGATGGCTGTGAGGATCCTCTTTTCGATCGGGGGTGCCCTTTGTCGGTTTTCACGAGCTGACCTCTCTTATTTCTCTACTCACCATTGCCTTATAGTGCTCTTTGCGAGTTTTCACTAACAAGACTCTCTCATTTTGATTTCTTTGCTTACTGTCGCCTCACGGTACCCGTGTAGGTTTTCACCAATAAGACTTTCTCATTTTATTTCTTTGCTTAATGTCGCCTCACGGTGCCCATGTGAGTTTCACCAATAATACTCTCTTATTTTATTTCTCTCATTTGATTGCATCGGACCCAAGTAGATGTATCCTCCAATTTTGGACATCTTTACTGATTGATCGGAAGGACTTGAACAGGACAAAGGGTTTGCAAAGGGTTGATAGTTTTTGGGTAGCGAGAATGAAAGCCTTCATCATCCCAATTGGAGAATATTAGTACTATATAGAGGATCCAACATAGTACCTTTTGACTGCATTTGCATTGACAGTTATTTCAGGGACATTTCTTTCGATGTGTCCCAAGTGCAACGCACTCTTTTGGCAGTACTCTTGTTGCAATGTACGAACCTTTCCAATCCGAGAACCAACTTTCCTTCAGTTGTTCCAACTCTTTGTTTTATTTCCTTAAACTTTATCTTCATTGCGATCTAATCCTTGATTCATTATTTCGAGGCCTAACAACTTTCAAGATCTGGGCATGAAGTCCGCAAGCATGTCATGTTATTGAAATCTGCATTTAACAGAACTAAAAAGAGAATAAGAAAGAAAAATGACAAGATTAAGAAAAGAGACATTCCTGGAAAATGAAATATTAATTTCATTTGATTTTTTGATTTTTGATTTTTTTTTCAATTTCTTGAAGATAGAAGGGTTTGCATCAGAAAGTACTACAATAAGGTAAAACATCCGGATCACACCCTGAGATAATCCGGATGCAGAAAGGATAGCAAGACTGGCCACTAAGACTCCCGTTTGATGGGGAACTTTCATGTTTGGCGACCATTTTTGGCTTTTCTTCTATCTCGGCAAAGGCTGTAACGGCCTTCGGTGTCGGATGAAATTCCTCAGCTTCACAAATCATTCTGACCATTGGCCTAATGTTGTGGGTAGGCAACATATTGTTCATCACATCAGAAGCTTCTTCATCCCGAAAAACGATTCTTTCAGTTTCAATCAAATCTTCAACTACCCTTTTGAGGGTCCAACGGTCCTCTGTACTGTGTCCCACTGCTCTAGAGTGGTATTCACATCTAGCATCAGCTCGGTGCGAGGGGGACTCGGGGTTCGGTCATTTCGGGGCCACTGCTGCAATAGATCTAGCCTTATTAGCTTTTGGAACAAGCTTGAATACGATTCACCAATAGGGGTGAACTGATTCTTTCTGAAAGGCTCTCTTAGGCGAGGATTGTATCGGAGATCATTTGGTTGGGGATTATATGGAGCTGGGTAAGGATGTGCATTTCTGGGAGGTGGAACTCGATTTTGTGTATAATGTTGTGGCCGCGTGTAAGCTTGCGCGTTCATCACTGCATACCAACAAAACCAAACACCTGAACAGAACCTGACTAATTTGCTCACACCACAACCTCGTTAGTTTTGAGACATTTAACACATAGGAAATCGCATGTTGGGGATGCAATGCACTTAATAGTTAAACATTTCTACCATGTGTTTGAACGGTTGCATGTTTCATCCCGGCCTTAACTATCCCTTTAAGTATGTACCTCTTTTCTTTTATATCTACCTCTATTTAATCACTCTTGATTTTTTCGTCTCTGTCGCTTTTTATTTTTTTGGCATTCTCCTTTTTTTTTGTCACTCTTTTATTTTTTTGTCACTCTCTTTTTTTCTTTTTTTTTATTTTAATTTATTTTTTCCTCAGTTAATTCTACAGTTATGATAGAATTCGATGGGGATTGCCTACGTATCATGACGCCACATGAATCAGATCATTACGTAGTTCAGAAAAAATTAGGAATAAAGTACACAAACTAACTCTCGTTTTTTACTCATATACAAATAACTCCACGAAAGCTCCTAACAAGGAAAATAATTTTGGATTTTTTTTTGGTAGAAAGAAAGGATTCAAAAGAAGAAAGATTTTTTTTTTAGATTTCAATTTTTTTTATTAAATTGTTGAAAGTGAGACTTCTAAAGAAGAGCGATTTTTTTTTGAAATTCGATTTTTTTTAATTTTGTTTTTGGAATTGTTGAAAGAAAGAATTAAAAAAAAGATTTGTTTTTCATTTTTAAAGTTTCTTTTTTTATTTGAATTTTTGTTTTGGAATTTTTTTGAAATAAACACTTCTAAAGAAGAAATAAAATATTTTTGAATTTTGAATATTTATTTTTTCAATTTCTGAAAGAAAAACTTCTGAAGCAGAAAAAAAAATATTTTGGAATTTTCGATTTTTTTTCTTTTTCATTTATTTATTTTTTGTGATTTTTGAAGAAAAAAATCTGATTTTGATTTTGTGGATAAAAGACTTATAAAAGAAAAAAGAAGAAAATATTTTTGAATTTTTTTTTGATTTTTTTAAAATTGGGGTCTCTAAGAAATTATTTTCTAAAGAAGGAAGTAAAGGGAAATATATCTGAATTTTTTTTTCAAAAATTGGGGGCCGGAACCGATGAGGTTTGCCTACGTATCTCGCGTTCGATGAGAATCAAACCCTCGTAGTTCGGTAAAACTGGGTATCTTTTTTTTTAATAATTCCGCTACACTAATTTTCTAAAGCCGGTCGACAAATGCAAGCAAGCCTTCCAAATGATGCAACAAGTAGCACATAAGTGAACATGATGGTCTCAAAAAGGATACCTGTCTTATACGGACTCGGCCCCTGTGCCGAGCTTCGCTAAGTCAAATGCATATGATGTAACAAAACGATCCTACTAGGGATAACCAGTCATGTGGCTTGTTCTTCTATATTTTAAAACTCCTAGGGGATGAGGCGTATCTAGACTGACCATAAAACGAGCGAACAACTCGAGTTGGGAAGGGGTAGCATACCGGGAGCAATACTTCTCCGGCTTAACTACTGGACCCTTCCCGTTCTTAAATATGGGTGACTAATAATCCTTCACCGGGAGCCCAGGCCCACCGGCTTTATCTCAACAAAGAATGGGGCGCGTATCCGCGATTCCCGAGGTTGTACTCAGAAGACTCAAAGAGGGTCACAAGAAGACAATTTATAAAACAGTTCAACAATATCAAAGCGGTAAATAGCAAGCAAGTAGCACATTATGCCCAAATAGATCACAGTTATATACAAAAAATTAATAAAGCCAAATAAAGTCAATGTACAAGCTCGAATTCTTGATTACCTCCCCAGCAAAGTCGCCAGAGCTGTCACACCCCTTTTTACCCCTCCAAAAGATAATGTGGGTTATGGATTGTGGGTTAAAGAGTTTTTCCAATTAAAGTGACAATTTTGAAATAGGGATTATTTTATTTACAGAGTCATCACTTGGAATTGATTTTTACTGGTGTTCCAAGTCACCTTTTATTTGAATCTCTATTCAAAGGAAGATTTGACTCTATTATTATTGGTCTGCAAAAATAAAGTTCGGGTAAGGAATTCTGTTGACCGGGGAGAAGGTGTAAGACATTTCCTGAGTCCCGTGGTTCTAGCACGGTCGCTTTATTGACTACATTTGGCTTGAATTAAACTTGGATAAACGGTGATTTATTTGATTTTTATGCTTTTCTTATGTCCACTTTTACTTATTTGATAAAAAAATAATAATAATAAAATGTCATAATCACACTACGCTAACGAATGTGTAATCTAGACAAATTTTATTGGCTTAGTCATAACAGCACTACGCAAGCGAATCCACAGTCATGACAAAGAATTATTAACACGTTATTACTTTCAGAAAAATTACTATATTTGTGCATTGAAAAAATTATTTATTAAGAGTTACTATCGCGCTACGCAAGTGAATCCGTGAGTTTAGCAAAGAGTTTATTAAATTAGAAAATAATTAAAGCTAGTAGAAATAGTATGAGATTACTGAATTAAAATATTAAGAGTTAATATCACGCTACGCAAGCGAGTCCGTGAAATAATAATAATAAAAAGTCAAAACGGACCTACTGGTTGCCTAGCGTTTAAATTAATTAAAGGTACTTAAGTTATTGGATTATTATTACACATCATGAAAATTAACTAATTCTTAATAAGTCTATTCAACTAATCTAGTAAGTATTATTTTGAAGATAGATCATATTATTTATTGAGAAAGTGGGCCAATTTGCTTACTTAGTTATGGCATTGGGCCAACATCTATGAAGTAAATGGACTAAATATTTACAGACTTCTTAAAAGCATTGGGCCTATTGGACAGAATCTGCTTTGACCAATTATTGGGCTCTGAAATGGGCACAAACTGAAAGCCCAATAGATTTCAAATGCTGGCTTACTACGACAGCCTACCTGGGCTAAATTGTGAGTCTGGCCTCTTTTGCTCTAAGCCATTAACCCTTATTTTTAACTAGCAATTTCAAAACCTATTTAGGATCTAGCCACTTTCTACCAAAAAAAAAAACTAAAATCCTAGCAGAGATGCTCATATATAAAATCTGTAAAAATAAATAAAGGTTTCAAGCATGTCTCTTTTGTTATTTTTCATAAACTGGCCAGAACTGCAAAGGTGCAAAAGGAGTCTTTAAGCACATTGCAACCTACTTGGAACATCTCAATTTTATATGCATCAATGCTATAATAGATAGTAAATACAAATAACACATGAATAAAAAAGTGTTTGATCAACCAAGGATTTATTTTACATATGAACTACAACAAGATATATTTAAACAATAAAGAAATTTAGCTAAACACTCATTTATTTAAATGGACATGCTCCCAACAATCAAGATGAGTTCTTCTTGTTAATGTGAAAACATCTGCAACATAAGATTAAAAAGTTACCTGAGTCGCAGAATAATAAATACAACAACAAAGAATGGAAGCTCAGCAACTAAAGCAGCATTAAAATAGCAGCACAACAGCAGCAAAACCAACAACAAATCCGTGTTAAAACAACTCGAAAACTCAGAAAAGAAACCCAGAAGCAAACTCTAAAGAGGACTTATACTTTTCTAAAAAAAGGTTTGCACTTTAAGATTCACTCTTAAGACTTACAATTTCAGCTTACTAAAGGATGCTTCAGCTGCTAATTTTTTTTGTTGTTGTATGTTCAAAAGCAGAAAATGACCCCCCCCCCCTAAATAAGATGGAGTGTCCTCCTATATATCAAAACAATCAGCTATTTCAAAAAAAAAAATCAATCTTTTTGACAGATTTTTCTACAAAATCTGCTCTTAAATTTAAAAAGCAAGACTTTCTAGTTCAAATCTTATCAAGTATTTCAAACAAAATCTGCTCTCCACTATTCAAAGATAGACTTTATTCAAATAATGTCCAAAGGTCTACATTTTCTTACCAAACAATTTGACTTTTGAGTGTTGTACTCAAAGAGTCTTGAAGCAGTAAATAAACAACCAACCAAATACCATATACTCTTAAGTAATTTTCATTACCTCACTTTTACAAAACTATTTTACTACTTCAACAAGTGCAAAAACAGAAAATTTAACATTTCAAACTTTAAAAACTAATGCTAAAATAATTAATAATAGACAAAAATAAAATCTGAAAATTAAAAAAAAAAAAATTAGCCATGAAAAAAAATAGTATTTTACCATTTTACACATCAAAAGGCCGAAAAATGGTGGTATGCCAAAGAGGGTGTTCCAGGAGGTCGCCGGAATTAGGCCGGATTTTGGTCGCCAGATTTTTGGGGTAGAATTGACATCAATAGCTAGGTCTTGAGGAGATTTATCCATTGATATAGGTATTTTGGGGTGGTAGTGGTTGGGGCTTCAAGAATTTGGGCAAAAAAGTGACGGGAAAGTTTCCTAGATCTAAGATTCAAGGAGTTTGAGGGATTTTTTTAGGATTTGGTTTGGAGATATGGAAAGAGGAAGTTGTGGAGATTACGTGGCGTGAATTTGGAGGTGTTTGGAGGTGGTCCGCCGGCGGCGGCAATTTTCGGCAGGCGGCGATAGGCGGAGCTGGGGCGGCGTAGAGAGAGTGAAGAGACAGAGAAAAGAGAAGAAGGAGAGGGAAAGAAGAGAGAGGAAATAAGGGGGAAATGGGGCAAATTTTGGGGGATTTTAGGCTTTAAATACCTAGGATGAAGATCAAACTAGGATCGTTGGATTAAATCAAGATGGGTGGATGATATTGAATCTTGTCACTTAACCAAAACGACGTAGTTTCAAGACAAAACTACGTCATTTTAAGCTCTTCTTGGCAACCCCCTTTTGGACCGGATTTGGGTTCCTTGGGCTCAAATTTTGGGCCAATTTTGGCACAATTTTAATTAAATTATACTAGCTCAATTTGTACCCCGTTTATCAAACCATTACTCAATTCTTAAAACCTATACATACTTAAATAAGAACAAACACATACACACACATACATATATATCTACCACTTATAAAGACGCAATCCAAAGTTCAGAAGAAGATAAGTGGAGGATTGCCATGAATGAAGAAATACAGTCCCTTCATTAGAATCATACATGGAAATTGGCCAATCTCCCGAAGGGAAAGAAAACAATTGGGTGCAAATGGGTATTTGCAAAGAAAGAAGGATTTCCTAACCAAGAAGATATTCGCTACAAAGCAAGATTGGTGGCCAAAGGATATGCTCAAAATGAGGGAATTGATTACAATGAAGTGTTTTTTTCAGTTGTAAAACATTCCTCCATTAGAATTATGTTGGTTTTGGTAGCACAGTTGGATCTGGAACTAGTTCAGATGGATGTAAAAACTGCGTTTTTACATGGAAACTTGGATGAGGAAATCTACATGACTCAACCAGAAGGATTCAAAGTTGCTGGAAAAGAAAATATGGTATGCAAACTTGAAAAATCATTGTACGGATTGAAACAATCTTCTAGATAATGATACAAGCGATTTGACAAGTTTATGTTGCGGCAAGGGTACAAAAGAAACAAATACGATAATTGTGTGTATTTGCGCAAGCTTGAAGATGGTTCCTTTGTATATCTTCTCATATATATTGATGATATGTTGATAGCTTCCAAGAATTCGGAAGAAATTGATAAGTTGAAGATTCAACTAAAGAAGGAGTTCGAGATGAAGGATCTGGGTGATGCAAAGAAAATTCTTGGCATGGAGATAATAAGAGATAGGCATTCAAAGAAACTATGTTTATCTCAAAAGGAATATTTGAAGAGAGTACTACAACGTTTTGGCATAAATGAGAAGACTAAGTCAGTTAGTACTCCCCTTGCTCCCCATTTTAAGCTAAGTACTACTATGTCGCCAAAAGATGAAGCTGAGCAGGAGTATATGTCAAGAGTACCATACGCAAATATTGTTGGTAGCTTGATGTATGCAATGGTCAGTACGAGACCTGACATTTCACAAGCTGTTGGAGTTATTAGCAGATATATGCATAATCCAGGAAAGGAGCATTGGCAAGCTGTGAAGTGGATTATACGGTATATTCATAACACTATAGATGTTGGGTTAGTTTTTGAGCAAGAAGGCAATCAATCTGTAGTTGGATATTGTGACTCAGATTTTGCGGGTGATCTTGACAAACGAAGATCAACTACTGGTTATGTGTTTACTTTTGCAAAGGCACCAGTTAGTTGGAAGTCTACTTTGCAGTCAACAGTTGCTTTGTCTACAACAGAGGCAGAGTACATGGCTATTACAGATGCTGTGAAGGAGGCAATTTGGCTTCAGGGGTTGCTAAAAGAGCTTGGCATTGGACAAAAAAGTATCACAATTTTTTGTGATAGTCAAAGTGCTATTCAATTAGCGAAGAACCAAGTTTATCATGCAAGGACGAAGTACATTGATGTTCGGTATCATTTCGTACGAGAAATCATAGAAGAAGCTGGAGTCACAGTGAACAAAATTCATACGAAGGAGAATCCTACTGATATGCTGACAAAAGTGGTGGCTGCGGTCAAGTTTCAACATTGTTTGGATTTAATCAACATTGTTGAACATTGAAGATTGAAGATGAAGACGCAACCAAATTTGTTATTGAGAGAAAATTGAAGATGTGAAATTTTGCCAAGGTGGAGATTTGTTGAAAATGTGAAAAGTCCCACATCGGTGGGTGACATATTTGGTTGGGATTTTTTCCCTATAAAAGGAGGCCTAATGTTTAGGATTTAAATACACCTCTCATTTGCCTTCTTATCTTCTTAAGGCATTTGTATCTTCTCTCTTTAGTATTATTTCACTTGTATTTTTGGAGTGGAATAAAATATTGGTTGTGTCCGAGGAAGTAGGCAAAATTGGCCGAACCTCGTAAATTCTGGTGTTCCTTTTATTGTTGCTTTATTGTCTTATTTATTATTTGGTGGCTGTCATAATTTTTGGTATAGTAGTTGTGACTCATTCACACTATATACATTTGGCTTCCGCAACAATTGGTATCAGAGCCAAGGTACTGTCTAAGTATGCTCTGTGGTTGCAGCATAGTCTGATTGCTTTGCTTCATAAAGTGGAGGGGGTGATTTTGCAAGAAGGAAACTATTCTGGGTTAAATTTAATTTAATGAAATTCAGAAGGAAGCTTTTAGTCTTTATAGTATGTAAATTTCAATTATTTCAACGTGTTAAAATGTGATTTTGTGATTATACTGCGTAAAATTTAGAGATTTCACAGTTATATTGAGATTTCTTTAATGAATACTAGTTCTGTTACTTTACAGTTATTCTGTGACCATAAGTATATAATCATGTTTCGAACTTATATGTCCCACCTAGTTCACCTATTCAATTGGGGCGAAAAGATTTTTCTACGCACCTCTTTAGATGGCTTTAGTATATGGTTTGTGGCAGAGGAGTACTCAATTGCGCCAATTTGAGTTGACTTTTTTTTTGGGCTAAGAAAGCTTTGATTAAACATAATTAAGATACAACGGTTGACCCATGATATAACGCTATGGGTGATAATAGGTGAATTTAACTATAATTAGGCCCTAAATAACCACCTTCTTGTATAGTTTGGATGATAAAAGTGATAACAAAATGCTCTTATTAGTATTTTTCATGCTTTGCAGGTTATATATGACCAGAGAAGGCTATGGAGTACTTTTGGGATCAAATATGGAGAAAAAGAGGCCGATCGTAAAATTCCGTCAAGTAAACCACGCGAAACAGCTCAAGTCAGAACTGAAAGAGGACTGTCGCGGTTCCACCGCGACCGCGGCAGAACCGCGGTAGAAGATGGCTGCAGACAAAGTGAGAATCAGAGAGCATGTTTGGCCGCGGTTTGACCGCGACCGCGGCAGAATCGCGGCGGAGGCGGAGAACCTCAGGGACTAAAGTGCAAAACACTGAATTTTTAGCCCAAAACCCTATTTTAAACATTAGACTTCACCCAAGAGAGGCAGGTATTGATTTGGAGAGTATTTTGGCAAGGAAAAACAATTGTGAGAGATCACCCAAAATATTTTTCTTCTTTTCTTTGATTTTTCTTGCAAGTTTTATGATGAATATTGTTTTAGTTTGTTTACCCATAGTTATGAGTAGCTAAATTCTTTGTCTAAGATTTTGATGGAACCTATTGGGGGATGAACTTCTTGTTTATGTGAATACAAATTGCTAGTCTCAATCTTTATTTGTTCAACTTTGTGCATGTTGTAGTTAATTGACAGGATCCTCAATTAGCTGTGCCTATTTAGTGTGCATAACTCGGGAGAGAGTGCATATTTAGGTTATTGTTGAACAACACCACTCCCAAAGTATAAGAGGGATCTATAACTACGGGTTTAAAGGCGGGATTAGGGATAACGAAGCGTTGAGTGCAATCTAAAGTGAACCGTGTTAATTAGAGCTAGCTAATGTATCTCGGAAGAGTGCATTGAGTATATTACTGTGATTACTCGGGAGAGATTTACGGTAAGATGAGCGTTCATGATTGATAAAGAGGTGTTGGTCAATTTGTATGAAGCATAAACAGAAGGGATTCCATCAATATGGGAAGTCATTATCATGCTTCGTGATGAACGAGGTCTTTTCCCCGTCCTCGGGGTTCATCTGGATTTGATTATACCCCGAGTAGGCATCGAGAAAAGTGAGGGTTTCGTGGCCGGCCGTAGAATCGATCAGACGATCGATATTAGGCAACGGGAAAGAATCTTTGGGGCACGCTTTATTCAAATCTTTGTAATCTACGCACATTCTTAGCTTGTTCCCCTGTTTTGGAACTACTACTACGTTAGCTAGCCATTCGGGGTACTTTACCTCCCTAATGGATCCAATTTTAAGAAGTTTCGCTACCTCCTCTTTGATGAAGGCATGTTTTACCTCGGACTGCGTCTTCTTTTTTGCTTTACGGGTTTGAATTTGGGATCAACGCTCAGCCTCTGGGAGGTTATTTCCGGCGGGATTCCTGTCATATCTAGGTTGGACCAGGCGAAACAGTCGATATTGTTTCTAAGAAATTGAATAAACCCTGTCCTGAGTTCGGGGGTCAGCCCCGTCCCTAGGTATACCTTGCGATCCGGGAGGTGCTCAATCTAAACGGTTTGCTCCAGCTCTTCGACTGTTGATCTGGTCGCATCCGATTCCTCGGGGGCGACGAAGGTTCGGGGGACGAAGAAGTCTTCCTCGTCGTCTTTGAGGGTCTGCATGCTTCCCTCCTTGTCTGAGACTGGGCGTGTGGAGGCTGGCGTCTCATGGTGGACCGCATACATTTCTTTTGCTGCCCGCTGTTCTCCATGTATGGTCGTGATGGGGCATTTTTGAGCAAAACTTGGAGAGAAGGTCAGAGTCTGCTTGACAAAATGGCTCAGAATTCAGGGTGGACGACGAGGAATGCATCTATCACTCCAGTGGTGCACTCAGTGCCTTTTAACCCATCAAATTCCATGGCTGAAAATGTGGCGACCCTCTTGACACAGATGAGCATACTCACCAAAAAGTGGAGGAATCAGGGCAGAAACACCAAGTGCACATTGTAGATACTACCAATGGGGGCTTGTGCACATCTTGCATTAGTCAGCCAGTTGGTAATCCTTGGAATGCAGAACATGATCATCATCATCAGCACCCTGAAGACATGAACTATGTGTCAAACTATGGAGGCCAGAGACAGGGCAATCAGAACTGGGGTCAGCAAACTCAGCAGCCATACAGACCACCTCAGCCACAGTACAACGCTGGAAGCATGGGAGGTATGAGACCTCCCAACAATATGGCACCTTATCCAAGGCCACAGGGGTACAACAATCAGCAGCAAGGGTATCCCCCACCTCAGCAACAACATGGTGGAAGGCAAGAAGATGGGTTCACTAGACTTGAAGCAATGATGCAGCAGGTTATTGGGTCCAATGCAAAAATAAATGAAAGAGTAGATGCACATGACGCAACAATCAAAAATATTGAAGTGCAATTGGGACAAATTTCAATGTCTCTGAACAATCGTCCTCAGGGGACATTACCTGCAGACACCCAGATTAATCCAAAAGATCAGGGCCCAAAGCAGCTGATGGCGGTAAGTCTCCGTAATGGTAGGGATCTAGATGTAGAACAAGAGAGAGCTCGAGAAAATATACAGGCTGAGACATTCATTCCAGTGCCTATTGAGCTGGATGAGTCTATGATACTGACAGAGGTGACAGTCCAGCCTGCTCAGGAAGAAAAGAACATTCAGTAGGAGACCGAGAAAGTAGCTGAGCCAGTTGAAGAGCCAGTAGTTGAAATAGTAGCTGATAAAGAGAAGTCCCAAGTGATTGGGAAGAAGAGACCTCCTGCACCCTTTCCACAGAGGCTGGCCAAGCATCAAAAGGAGGAGCAGTATAAAAAGTTCTTTGAAATGCTCAAACAAATCCAGGTAAATATTCTACTGATTGAAGCTTTAAAGGAGATGCCTGGGTACGCAAAAATGATGAAGGACTTGATGTCCCGGAAATTTGATTTTCAAGACTTGGCTACGGTTACACTTACTCAGACCTGTAGTGTAGTGGCGATGAGACCTATTGCTGAAAAGCTGTCTAATCCAGGTAGCTTTACAATTCCATGCACTATTGGGAATTTCGCCTTTGCTAAGGCACTCTGTGATTTAGGGGCCAGCATTAATCTTATGCCCCTGGCTATTTATAAGAGGTTGGACATTGGGAGAGCTAGACCCACCTCCATGTTGTTGCAGCTGGCCGACAGGACTGTGAAGCGTCCATTCGGTATCCTTGATGATGTGCTTATTCAGGTGGGGAAATTTGTGTTCCCTGCAGATTTTGTGATCTTGGATTGCAAAGTGGATGAAGAGATTCCTATAATATTAGGAAGACCATTCTTGGCCACGGGGAGAGCTCTAATTGACTGTGAGACTGAGGAGCTCAAAATGAGACTCAATGATGAGGAAATAACATTCAATGTGCAGAAGTCTATGAGGCGACCAAGCGAGTTCGCCAATTGCTCTCTTATTGATGTCGTGGATGTAATTGTAGAGTCTGATGATGAGGTGTTGACAATTGAGGACCCCCTTGCTGCATGTTTGATGAACTTAGATGAAGTGAATGGTGAGGATTTGGCGGAATGGGTGTTGGCATTGGAAGGTAGAGGGTTCTGGGAGAGAAATCTAGAGTTTGAACCCTTGCACTTAGAAAAGAGAGAAACTCCTCCAGCTAAGCCATCCATTGAAGAACCACCAAAGCTGGAGTTAAAGCCATAGCCAGCCCACCTCAGGTATGAATTTCTGGGACCTGACTCCACATTACCTGTTATTATCCCATCTAGTTTGTTAGATGTGCAGGTTCAAAAACTTTTACAGGTACTAAAGGAGTGCAAAACTGTCATGGGGTGGACCATGGCAGACATCAGCGGGATCAGCCCCGCCTACTGCATGCACAAGATTCTGCTGGAAGAGGGGCACAAACCTTCCAGGGAACATCAGAGGAGGCTGAACCCCAACATGAAGGAAGTGGTGAAGAAGGAGGTGATAAAGTGGTTGGATGCGGGAATTATTTTCCCAATCTCTGACAGCAGTGGGGTGAGCCCAGTGTAATGTGCTCCTAAAAAGGGTGGCATGACGGTTGTGACAAATGACAACAATGAATAGATCTCAACAAGAACCATCACAGGCTGGAGAATTTGTATGGACTATCGAAAGTTGAATCTAGCCACCTGGAAAGACCACTTCCCACTTCCCTTCATTGATCAGAATGTTGGACAGATTGGCAGGGAGGTCACACTTCTGTTTTCTGGATGGGTACTCAGGGTACAATCAGATCTCCATTGCACCGGAGGACAGAGAGAAGACCTCCTTCACATGCCCGTATGGCATTTATGCCTTTAGACGGATGCCCTTTGGCCTATGCAACGCACCTGCCACATTCCAACGGTGCATGATGGCCATATTCACTAACATGGTTGAGGACATAATGGAGGTGTTCATGGATGATTTCTCAGTGGTGGGCAATTCATTTGATGAGTGCCTGATAAATCTGACGCGTGTGCTGAAACGGTGCATTGAGACTAACTTGGTGAACTGGGAGAAATGCCATTTCATGGTACAAGAAGGCATAGTCTTGGGGCACCGGGTGTCAAGCAAGGTAATAGAGGTGGATCGCGCGAAAGTTGATGTAATAGCAAAGCTGCCTCCACCAACTTCAGTCAAAGCCATCAGAAGCTTTCTCGGACATGCCGGTTTTTACCGGAGGTTCATAAAAGACTTCTCCAAAATCGCCAACCCTCTCTGTAAGTTGTTAGAAAAAGATCACCCGTTTTTGTTTTCTGATGATTGCAGGGTAGCATTTGAGGAGTTGAAAAAGAGACTGTTCATAGCACCCATCATTGTTGCCCCCAACTGGGAGCAACAATTCGAACTAATGTGTGATGCCAGTGACTATACAGTGGGAGCAGTGCTGGGCTAGCGGAAAGACAAACTGATGCACCCAATCTACTATGCTAGTAGAATGCTGAGTGGAGCCCAGTTGAACTACACTGTGACCGAAAAGTAGATGTTGGCTATAGTGTTCGCGTTTGACAAGTTCCGATCCTACCTGATAGGGTCCAAGGTAATTGTATATACTGACCATGCAGCTCTCAGGTACTTAATAGAAAAGAAAGAATCTAAGCCATGCCTGATTCGTTGTGTGTTGCTATTGCAAGAGTTCGATCTTGAGATTCATGACCGTAAGGGCACTGAGAATCAAGTCGTTGATCATCTATCACGACTTGAGGGAGCTAAAAATGTAGTTGAGGTTGAGGAAATACTGGAAACTTTTCCAGACGAGCAACTGCTCGCCACCACTCATCAGGAAGCTCCATGGTATGCAGACTTTGCTAATTACCTGGCCAGTGGTATAGTTCCTCACGACCTTTCATCGGTCCAAAGGAAAAGATTTTTTTGTGAAAGCCGCCAGTATTACTGGGATGAACCTTATCTGTTTAGAATATGCCTTGATAATATGATCCGGAGATGCGTCCCCGAGATAGAGCAATTTTTTGTTTTGCAGGCTTGTCACGCATCGGCGTATGGTGGACACTTTGGAGGGGTTAGGACAACAGCAAAGGTGCTAGAGGCTGGATTCTTCTCGCCGATAGTGTTTAAAGATGCGCACCTATGGGTGAAGGGCTGCAATGAATGTCAGCGAACCGGGAACATTTCCTGACGCCACGAGATGCCCATGAACCCAATTCAAGAGGTGGAAGTGTTTGATGTCTGGGGGATTGACTTCATGGGTCCCTTCGTCAGCTCCTATGGCAATAAGTACATTATTGTTGTTGTAGACTATGTGTCCAAATGGGTGGAAGTTGCGGCGTTACCCACCAATGATGCAAAAGTGGTGGTGGGATTTCTAAAGAAGAACATATTCACCCGCTTTGGGACACCACGAGCAATTATCAGTGATGGAGGCACTCATTTCTACAATAGGGCATTTGAAAAGTTGCTTGCTAAGTACGATGTGCGCCACAAGGTGGCTACTCCTTACCACCCGCAAACTAGTGGACAGGTTGAAGTGTCCAACAGAGAAATCAAGAGTGTGTTAACCAAAACTGTGAATGCCACAAGAACTGATTGGGCAAGGAAGCTAGATGATGCACTCTGGGCTTACAGAACTGCCTTCAAAACTCCAATTGGTATGTCACCATACAAGTTGGTGTTTGGGAAGGCCTGCCACCTGCCAGTGGAACTTGAACATAAAACGTGGTGGGCATTGAAACAGCTGAACTTAGATATGGAAGCTGCGGGCACGTCAAGAGTCACTGAATTGCATGAGCTCGAGGAGTTCAGATATCTTGCTTTTGAGAGAACAAAATTGTACAAGGAGAGAATGAAGAGGTTGCACGACCAGAACATTGTTGAGAGAAATTTCAAACCCCGGGACAGGATATTGCTATACAAACTACGTCTGTTCCCAGGTAAACTTAAGTCACGATGGTCTGGACTATTTCGAGTAGTTGAAGTTTTCCCTTCAGGAGCTGTTGAAATTGCCACAGAGAATGACTCTCGTACATTCAGAGTCAATGGTCAAAGATTGAAGCCATATGTGGGCATGAGCGAGAAAAAGGAAGTGTCTGAGATGCACCTGATTGAACCACAGAGGTCGAGCGAGCCTTAAATGCGCTCATCATGCATCGTGTCGCGACGTTAAATCAGGCGCTGTGTGGGAGGCAACCCACGAAATTGTTGTAAGTGTAACACATTATATGAAAAAAAAATCAAAAAAATCAGACAACAACCCAGACCGCGGTTCGACCACGACCGCGGTCAGAGACCCCCTCTGAACTTCGTTCACCGCGTTTCCACCGTGACCGCGGTAGAACCGCGGTGGGAATCCCTCTCTGAACTTCGTCTACCGCGGTTCAAACGTGACCGTGGTAGAACCGCGGCAGACCCTATCGGGCCCAGGTATGCAGAAATTTTTTAATTCACCCCCCCCTTCTAATTCACCTAACCCTGCACCCACCCCAAAACGATTATTCCCCCTCCCTATTCAGAAACAGAATGCCCCCCCCCCCCAAAATAAAACCCAAATCCTCTCTTCTTTTTCTCTCTCAAATCCCTCCTTCACTCCAAAAAAAAAACCCCCGCCATTGTTATCTTCTCCACACCTCCTCTCGCCACTACCCACCCCTTCCAACCTTCATCAAGTAAGTGTTCTCTTCTTTTTTATTCTATTTCTTCTTCTAATTAGTGTAATTTAGTCTAAACTAGTTTAGTTAAACCCTAGGTAGGAATAGTGTAGATTTTCTTTCAATTTTTGCCTCTTCTCTGTTTTTATTGTTGTATTTGCTTCTTGTGGATTTGTTTGGTGCTAAAATGGTTGGGTCTTTCTTATACTTCGATTACGGGGGTTGTTTAGATGATTTGGAGGCCTAGAAATAATTTTTGCGGTGTAGTTTGGTGGAGGGCCCTTTTTGGCCGAAAATTTGGGGCTTGTGGTGCTATTTTAAGGCATTTTGTGCCTATCCTAGGTTGTGGTGGTATTGTATTTGGTGAATGGTGGTGTTATATTTAACGTGAATCACTTGAGGGAGTAAGTGTGGGGTGTTGTATGCCAGAATTTGTAAGAAAGTTGTGGGGCCATTGTGGAGGTTGTAACCTGGAACACCTCACTAGTTGGGGGTTTGGCATAGTGTATGAATGGAATAAATGAGGGATATTATTTGGTGCCATCGGGTGGTGAAGTCTGAGTAACCATCCGGCTGGCGTATGTAGGATATATTTGATGGTTCTCTTGTATTCTTTGTAGGTCATATGGCTCATAAGAAGCAAAAGAGATCGGCAGGCACGTCCCAACAGCCTACATATGATGCCTCACGGTTCGAATCAGAATTGGCAGAGGACGACTTTCATGCCAAGGCCTCAAAGAGCTTCATCCCTGAGATTCCGATTGACAGGGCAGCCCTCCGTGCAGAAAAGGAGGAGATGTATGAGGAAATCCGGCGGAGGGAAATGGAGTTCTTATTTGATGAACCTGAAACGGTGAACAGGATGCTTGTAAGAGAGTTCTACGCGAACTGCCCATCACATACGTTGCGGGAGGTGACTGTGCGGGGCAAATGGGTAGATGCCTCAGTTGAAACTATTCAACAGGTGTTGCGGCTGTCCCGGTTTACTGGTGACGTCGACTATTACCAGGACGCACCAGGAGTCACTTGGGATATTATGACTGATGCACTCTGCGCAGGGGGCAACCAATCTGGATACATGACCATATCACCCTGAACTCCAATTCATTCACCCATTTGGCTAAGTGTTGGCTCACTGTCATTTGCAGTCGGTTTTTGCCCTCATGCAACACGACTGACGTGAACTTCTAAAGAGCCATCTTGACGTGGTGCTCCGTCACAAATAAAAATTTTGATGCGGCAAGACTTATTGGTGATGAAATGATCATACGGTCCCCGCTGAGGTCAAAGGGATTCTACTTCCCCTCCCTGGTAACTATATTGTGCCTGCTGAAGAATGTCCTCACCAATCCTACTGATGGAGCGTTGCCCCCTAAAGCAGCTTTCAAAGCTTCGGGCATCAGAGTGGGCAGGAGTGCACGCACCACCATTCAGATCGATGATGAGGATGATGACCCGGTTCCCATGGCACCATCCAGGAGATCCTATGACAGTGCCGGACTCTCTCGGCGTCCCCATGCTGGGGCAGGCTTATCCAGATCACAGTCCACCCAGCCTATGTTGCGTACTATAGAGGAAGAGGTCACGGATCTCTGCACCGCGGTGGAGGGCCTACACACGCGTATGGATGCCATGTCTCAGCGGCACGCCAGGTCTGAGAGCCGGTTTATGTCCTAGTTTCGGGCTTTGGGGAGAGCTTGCCATGTGGACCCCAGCACCGTCTCCGACTCTGATTTAGGCTGAGGGAAGTCTTCTTACCCTTCTTCTCATTATTTTTTATATGACATGGGGACATGCCATAATTTTTAAGTGTGGGGTGGGAGACTTGCTCGGGTAATGTATTGTAGTGTATATAGACATGGTGTATGTTGTAGTATTTAATTGGTGTTGTTGTGTATAATTTACTTTACTCACAATAGAAGTAACTGACTTGGCCCAACAACGGACACTTGTCGACGAGTCTCTTAAGGGTCAAAGTCGGATTTAAAAAAAAAAATGTAGAGGACTCTTCCTGAGGACGGACCACTTGGACAGTACTCTTGAGGGAAGTAGTCCATGTAGTTTCTTTATTTTATTTTATTTTTTCTTTTTTAGGTAGTGTAGTAATTTTTCCTTGATTTTTCTTTTGACCACGGTTCTTTTCCAAAGGCTTTTCTTGAACCAGGTTAGGTAGATTTTTTGTTTGTAGTTTTAGGACCAAAATGGGTGAAAGCTAGAATGCAACCCTTGATGTACACACCCGAGAATAACAAAAACGAACATGAGGGTGCGACGTCTAGGCTCGTTTGTAGACTCGTAAATCTATGCCTTAATTTTGCACATCCTGTCTTGCTTGAACGCTTGTATGAGTGTATTGATAAACTGATTCAGAATGAGTTACATGCCAAGTGTGTGTGAGCTATTACTTGTATTCTGTGCTTGCATGTGATACCTAGAACTTGCCCTGTGTATTTGCAAAGCGAAATAGAAGCTGTTTGGTTTTAGAGATGATTGAGGCATTTCTTTGTGTAGCCTGTATATTTGTGAATCCACCTGTATATATTGCCATAGTTAACCCTTTTGAGCCTGAAGCCTGTTCTTTGATAACCCTATAATGACCTATATCCCTGTGTTTGAATAGTTTGACTGTTTGAACCTGTACCTCCTAGAAGCACTTGAATTACTAAAGAACATACAAAAGTCAAAGTGTGGGGTGGTAAGGAAGTAGGAAAAGGGGGAATCAGGAAAGAAATACTTGAATGGTGCAATGGATTTGTAAAAGTCTAAAAAAAAACAGTTGCACCTAAAGAAAAGTGGGGGTCACCTATGAATGAGTGGGCTGAGCATGGAAATTGAAATAAAAGGAAGTGTGTAGTAAAAGTGTTTAGGGAAGTTAGTCACTATATCCAAATATATCCTACCTGTCCCTTACCCTACATTACAACCAAATAAAGACCTCTTGATCTTTGACTGAATAGCTCGATTAGTAGAGTACTACACTAGGGGCAAGCTTATGGTGTGTCTGTGTGGCATGTGAATGTTCTTTGCTGAGAGTGAGTGAATTCTTCCTATCTTTGGTTCCTTGTTGCTTGAATTTTATGTGTGTGGAACTTCTCTCAGAATTATGATGTGAGGGCATGTGACTCAGGAAGAAAAAGTGAGTTTTCACCTCTGTTAGAGTAACTAGAGTGAGCATGAGTGTGTCATGGTGTTAGAGTCTTCATCTGAGGCGTGACTGTTGCACTGCTTAGGTTGTTCCTTCATAATGGCGGGTGTGGCATAAAAAAAATTGGGTAATGCATCAAACGATTAGGCCTAGAAGTGTGGTTTAACTTGCTCTAGGACGAGCAAAGGTTTAAGTGTGGGGTGTTGATAATAGGTGAAGTTAACTATAATTAGACCCTAAATAACCACCTTTTTGTATAGTTTGGATGATAAAAGTGATAACAAAATGCTCTTATTAGTGTTTTTCATGCTTTGTAGGTTATATATGACCAGAGAAGGCTATGGAGTATTTTTGGGATCAAATATGGAGAAAAAGAGGCCGATCGTAAAATTCCGTCAAGTAAACCACGCGAAACAGCTCAAGTCAGAACTAAAAGAGGACTGCCGCGGTTCCACCGCGACCGCGGTAGAAGATGGTTGCAGACAAAGTGAGAATCAGAGAGCATGTTTGGCCGCGGTTTGACCGCGACCGCGGCAGAACCGCGGCGGAGGCGGAGAACTTCAGGGACTAAAGTGCAAAATACGGGATTTTTAGCCCAAAACCCTATTTTAAACATTAGACTTCGCTCAAGAGAGGCAGGTATTGATTTGGAGAGTATTTTGGCAAGGAAAAACAATTGTGAGAGATCACCCAAAACATCTTTCTTCTTTTCTTTGATTTTTCTTGCAAGTTTTATGATGAATATTGTTTTAGTTTGTTTACCCATAGTTATGAGTAGCTAAATCCTTTGTCTAAGGTTTTGATGGAACCTATTGGGGGATGAACTTCTTGTTTATGTGAATACAAATTGCTAGTCTCAATCTTTATTTGTTCAACTTTGTGCATGTTGTAGTTAATTGACAGGATCCTCAATTAGCTGTGCCTATTTAGTGTGCATAACTCGGGAGAGAGTGCATATTTAGGTTATTGTTGAACAACATCACTCCCAAAGTATAAGAGGGATCTATAACTGCGGGTTTAAAGGTGGGATTAGGGATAACGAAGCGTTGAGTGCAATCTAAAGTGAACCGTGTTAATTAGAGCTAGCTAGTGTATCTCGGGAGAGTGCATTGAGTATATTACTGTGATTACTCGGGAGAGATTTACGGTAAGATGAGCGTTCATGATTGATAGAGAGGTGTTGGTCAATTTGTATGAATCATAAACAGAAGGGATTCCATCAATAGGGGAAGTCATTACCTTAGCGTTTTCTCATTATTATTTACGACCTTAGCATCCTTAGTTTACAGCTGTTTATTTACTTGCAATTTTAATTATTGAAGATACCATCAACTGTGATTCAAACGTTGGGGAAATTGGTTCTCAAGAGTTTAGGGGGTCTAAAGATAGTGATTGATAGGTTAACTCTCTGTGGATTCGACTCTGAGCAGAATACTCAGATTATATTTGCAACGTCCGCAGGGTCCTTTTTATAAGACATAGTTGGGCGTGATCAAGGGCCTAGGAGTTCAACTTGTAGGGTATCAGTATATACCCATGCACCTGAGTCGTTGCGAAAAACTCTCGCTGCTCCTCCCTTATGGGATTGATTATCATAGGCTCCGTCTATATTTAACTTATAGTATCTTGGGGTGGAGGGTGCCATTTAATTGGAATATGATTAGTTAGTATGTGTTGGTGGTTGTATGTGATCGATAGGTGGTAGAATTGGGATGCTTAGTTATAGATGGTACGGATTTTAAAGAGTGTATGGGTGTGGTTAAATAAGTTGCGGTTACGGTTGATCCATAATTTGAGTTGAGTTGAGTTAGTAGTTACCCAACTTGGCTGAGAGTACCTTGAATAGACCAAAAAAATGGATATTCCTAATTTAAAAAAAATACATTTCAAGCTTTATATTGTTCGAATCTTAAGAAGCGAAATGTATCATATAAATTAAAATGGATGAAATGCTTAGATAGTATCAGTTCATTTTTCCTAAGTCGATATGATATCTTTTCAATGTAAATTTTGATCCCTAGTGAACAGCTGATCATGAGAAAAAAGAAAATTAACAAAGCTTTATTTACACGCATAATATTTTAATTGTAAGGTCAAACATAAATACATATGAATGATCATATGAAAGTACATTATTCTTTTAAAGTTAATTAGCTATTCAACAGGTGCTGAATAACAGTACCACAAAAGGCCTTATTCAAGCATAGAAAATACAAGTATGAGTATAATATTTCTGATTTCATCAACGCCTTCTGGCCGCGGTTTCCCTTTGGCAATTGAAGAAAACAGCAGCAGCTGTATTGGTATTGAATCGGTCCCTGGATAATGCATACTGTTTGCCTTTTCTTCTGCTTGAACAGCACAAACACAAACCTATGGATTACCATGATGTGGATTCGTAACCAGCAGACCCTTGAATCTCTCCGACGTTTCGTGTAGTGTCTCAGTTGGTTTATGCTTGAAGCTCAATATCTCATCAATTTGAAGCTCAAGCGGTCACTGCAAATATATTTCTGTTAACAAGTCCGGAGTCGAATCCCATAGGGAATTAACCTATCAATCACAGCTATTGGATTCACAGAAATTCACGTATTCAATCTTCCGAGCATTAAGAAAAATTAAGCACCCACGAACATAAAATCTTGGATCCACCATTGATCAAAATTTAGACACGACGATAATCAAAACTTTTCTGAATCAGTGGCGGATGTAGAGCATAGTTACTGGGTTCCCAGGAACCCAGTAACTTTTGCATTGATCCTGTATTTTTATTAAAAAATCATTAAATATCAATAAATATATATGTGTGAACCCAATTATTATTGTATATTAATTTAAGAGTGGGAACTCATAAACTTTAAATCCTTAATCCGACTTTGTATAGAGAAGTCTCTTTATTTGATTTTTAAGGGTCAATTTACTACAAAAGAATGCCAAAGTGAAAAGAGAATGTGACCCTTTTTTTTTCTTTTGCAATAGTAGTGAGTTTAAACTTTACTTGGGTTATTTTGGCCGAAACTTCAATTCCGAATGGCATATCAATTAAATGAAAGAACGGATAGCATTTATCTTTTATCTTTTATTTTTTACAGACTAATGAGAAAGTATAATATCTTCACTCTTTAGTGAAAATCTATTTAATTATTTTCTTTAAAGTTATTTTGGACTTAGATATATCTGATAGTGATGATCTTACCAAGACTTTTGCATCGATTTTTCTTTTACATTTTATTACTGCCTTGGTAAGGAGATATATATCTTATAGTAGGCTTGTATATCATTTTCACGTATTTTGGTGATCTTTTGATTTTGCTATAAAACTACAAGTTCAACGGTGTTACTCAGGAAGCGGACGAGGATGTGATGCTTGATATGTAAGTCATTCCCAGGAGAGAGAGTTTCAAGTATCTGGGGTCTATAATTCAGAATGATCGGGAGATTGATGAGGATGTCACACATTGTATCGGAGCAGGGTGGATGAAGTGGAGGCTCACTTCCGGTGTCATGTGCGATAAGAATGTGCAGTTGAGACTTAAGGGTAAGTTCTACAAAATAGTGGTTAGACCGACTATGTTGTATGAGGCAGAGTGCTGGCCAGTCAAGAACTCTCATGTCCAGCAGATAAAAGTAGCTGAAATGAGGATGTTGAGATGGATGTGTGGGCGCACTAGGTTAGATAGAATTAGAAATAGAGTTATTTGAGACAATGTGAGGGTGGCCCATGTGGAGGAAAATATGCGAGAGGCAAGACTGACATGGTTCGGGCATGTTAAAAGGAGAAGTACAGATGCCCCAGTCAGGAGGTGTTAGATATTGACCTTGAGGTGGTAAGAGGAAGGGTAGAGATAGGCCAAAGAAGTCTTGGGGAGAGGTGATCAGGCGGGACATGACGCAGCTTGAGCTAACCAAGGACATGATAACCCCTAGATAGGAGGGGTGGATGTTGAGAATTAGGGTAGAAACTTAGTAGGTAGTCGTGTGTTTCCATTTGTCTTCATTAGTTCGATAGTATTAGTGTTAGTAAGGTACCCTTTGTATCCATAGTTTGCTATTATTGCATATCTTGTTCCGTTATTACTTGCCATCAGTACTTCCATAGTTTGCTATCAATACTTCTTTCATATTCTCTATTGCTATCTTGGATTTAGTTTTCTAAATATATTGTCTTGCTATTACTTGCTATCGATACTTCTTTCATATTCTCTATTGCTATCTTCCATTTAGTTTCTAAATATATTGTCTTGCTATTACTTGCTATTAGTGCTTCTTCCACCTTCTTTAGCCGAGGGTCTATATCGGAAACAATCTCTCTGCCCTTTTAGGGTAGGAGTAAGTGATAGTAGGCTATATAGTTGACATTTACACCTTAATATGACCATACTTTGTTATTGTTTTATAGATAAATTGTCAATAAAATGCTCTAAATAGTGTTCTTTTGTTTAGTAGGGAATATTATATGAGAGGAAGCAACATGGAGTGTTTTGGAGGCGATAATGTGAAGAAAACACCCACTCGAGAAGTACCCGAGCACAAAGAAGCAAAAAATAGCCTGGGCAAGAAGGCCACCGCGACCGCGGTGGACCGCGGCAGGTTAATGAAGTGAGGCAAAAAGATCAACTTTCACCGTGGTCGACCGCGGTGCACTGTTCACGCAGCTGGAAGTTTGAGGACCAAAGTGTAATTTCGGGGAAACTTTTATAAAACCCTTATAAGCTTTAGAAACTCACCCAACTTTATTCTAAGCTGGTTTTTGAGACTACTTTTAGAGGCAAGAGCAGTGTGAGAAGATCAACAAACATTAAAGTTTTTCTATCTCCTTTTAATTCTTGAAATTTTATATTATGAACAATTTAATAGTTTTTTCTTATTTTGTTATGAGTAGCTAAACACTTATCTAGGGTTGATGGAACCAATTGTTGGTTAAAGTTTTGAATCAAGTTATTATAATCGAGCCGGATTTATGATATGATTGTTCAACTACGTCTTGTATGGTGATTAATTGAATGGGCCCTTGATTAATCGTGCCTAAATGCCTTATATTGCTTGAGAAAGAATATTAGGTTAGATAGCTGTTGAACAACACCACTTTTGGGTAATTGAAGAGATTCATTACTTGAACTTAAAAGTGGGTTTAGAGATAACGAAACTTTGGTGGGATAATTTAGAGTTGCATAACTATTGTCAGCTAGAGTAGTTCGAGAGAATGCTCTAGTAAATTATTGTAATTGATCGAGAGATAATTACGATAACTCATAACTCTTAATCCTCATAGAGTATTTTGGCGAGATTATAGCAGAAGAGTCAAGACCTAAACTAGCAATTGGGGAAATCACTGCCCTAGACCTTTTTACCATTGAATTATCCTTGTTTTAGTTTACTGTTGTTTTTAATAGTAGTTGAAGTAGTTAAACAAAAACTCAATCTTTATTGATAAAAAAAATCTTGCATCTAGAGATTGATTGAGCTGATAATAACATTGCTAAAGAGTGTAATAGATAGGTTAGTTCCCTGAGGATTCGACTCCGGACTTAAAATCGGATTATATTTGCAGTGACCGATTTGTCCTTTAAAAGGCATAGTTGGGCGTTATCAGTAAGCTAAGGCCGTGTACATCCTACCCTCCCCAGACCCTACTTGTGAGATTATACTGGGTTGTTGTTGTATAAAACTACAAGTCAATTAATTAAAAAGGTTTTATTCATGCATTTTTATTGAAATTCAATAATATGTGGATGCATTTGATGACTTTTGCTGAGTTTGTTGAATAACGTCAACATTTATCATTTTCCGGAGTTAAAATTTTATTTTATCATTCAAATTCATTAATTTGATCATCTTTTTTAAAAAGTTTATATTCACCTTGGAGTCACGCATACTTAATTAGAGACTAGTACCTATATATCTTATGAAATTTTCTTATATTATTTTATTTGTGTTAGTATGAGAATAATAATAGTACATGTATTAGCAATACTTGAACAACGCCTAAACGACGCAATACCCTTTAAGTCCATTATGTTATAGTAATTTGGCTTACTTATTTTAAATAAAGTAAATTTATGATTGTATCATATGTAAGATTTTTATAATTTTGAATATCAGGTATGTCCTATGCTAAAACGCGTTACCATGTACCAAGTATGTATTAATTACCATGTACGAAGCCTTGAGGATGCAAATTCTATTGCATTTACAAGAAAAAAGTTTCCGCATAATTATTTACTAGGATATTCTTCATTAATATCCCGCATAGAATTTGATTTTTGTCTAACAAATATATATTATTATGCAAAATTTGAACTCAAAGGACTAATATAATTTACATGCGAAGCTTAGTATTGGAAACAGTTTACCCAGTTAAAATCAACTACATGTTTAAGATTACTTTATATTGAATTGATCTAGGCAAGACATGATATAGTTTCAGTTGACCAAGGACATGACTTTGATAGGAGGGTGTGAAGTTCGAAAATTAGGGTACGTAGTTTGTTAGTAGGTAGTCTAGCGTATCTCTCTCCCCCTATTAGTAGTGTTAGTACTATTTCCGTAGTTGCCAATTAATATATTTCTATTACTATATGTTGTTTCTTTCACTTCGATTATATTATCATCTTATTTTGATGTTGTTGTTACTTGTTGTTACTGTTTTTTTTCCTCGTGCCTTTGAGCCGAGAGTCTATCGGAAATAGCATCTCTATCATCATAAGGTAGGGGTAAGGTTTACGTATACACTACCCTTTTAAGCCTCACTTGTGGGATTAATTTACTGGGTTTGTTCCCGTTGTTATTATCTAGGCTCTTTATTTCATCTTCAGTGCCATTACTTTGCTTCTCGGTACTGATTCGTATGAGATTAATACTACCAAGTGATCAAATTCTTGGTGGGAATCAAATTTTATAATGTTTTAAGCTTTCAAGTTTGATGATAGTACGTATGATACATACCAGTGCAAGTGCTCCCTAATATATGGATCACTAGGACCAGGAACATCAGGGTCAGTCATGATCTATATATCAAAAAGAAAGAAAAAGTTTATAACAATATGAGAATAGAAATAATACATAAAGACAAGAAAACAATTGAACTAGAGTGTGAATTAATTAATTACCAATGTAAAGAAGGATGTCATGTCACCTCCGTTAACTTCAACCTTAGGTTTAGAGGTAACAGAGGATGGAAAGAGTTCATGCCCATTATAGACATGTTTGCTGGGGTTACAAATAACAGACATTTTAACACTTGGGGAGAAATAATCAACAACATCTCCAACCACCCTGCCAATCACAAGGGGATCTGTACTCATTTGAGCCATATAATGAAGAGGAGAAAAAGTGGGAAAAGAATGAGTGGAAACTATTAGTTGTAAATAGTTTATTTTCTTGCTGGATATTTGTATGGAGCATACAACTGCAAAACCTATATTTATAGTGGCAAATGCACCTATCGTTTAGCTTCCTTAGATCGTTGTAAGTAGGAAACGGATTAAAATATATAGTAGAACATATTGATACAAAGATGAGACCGGTTGCAGTAGAGTGATAATTAGTACTCTTTCATACTTAATTAGAGATTTCGAATTTGAGTCATGAATATAGAGTCATCTTGGTTGGGAAGCACTTGACCTTCAATGTGAGACTTCTCGACATTTCAAACTTAATCGGACTCCAATAAAATGAAAAACCTAAAAAGAAGTTATAAAGATGGAAAACAAAGAAAAAAAGAAGAGAGATAAAAGTGATTCTACTGGCACAACGAAGTCATTGTTTATGGAAAATTCTTTGGCAAAGAGCGCTACCCCCGGATGGGATGTAGTGGATGGGGCTGTTCCTTCCTTAATCAAAGTCTCGAGTTCAAACCCTGAGTATGGAAAATTCTTTGGTAGGGAGCGCTACCCCCGAATGAGGTTTACCCAGCGCCAATTCGGATATAATAGGGCTCCTATGCGAGTACCGAATACCGAATGAGAAACCAAAAACCAAAAATTAGTCATTGTTTAGCTAATTAGCAGCTAGAGAATAGTATTTGTTTTGTTTGAGGGGCGAAAAAAAAGGGAGAAAAGAAGTCGTTTAGAGAAAGAGGGATAAAGATGATTTGACAGGCTAATGATATGACCCTAACCACAAATTTATTGCGTAGTGTATGCAATTTGCACCATATTAGTTATATTGAAAAATGTCATATTCCCAGATTAATTTTATATGATGATATTTGATTAGTCACAAACATTTAAGATAAAAAATTTTTAAAAAACTTTTAGTGCGAAAAGAACATTAATAACTAATGTCTTCAATTTGTTATAATTTTTCTGTGACTAAAGAGCATGTCATTAAGAGAGTTAAATTGATTCTTGTTTAAATAGACAAGAAAAGACAAGAGCGTTATATAAAATGAAACAGATCATGAAATATTGTCACGATCCGAAATTTTCACCATTGGAATTGTGATGGCGCCTAACATCGCACTCGTTAGGCAAGTCAACGTTAGAGTTTTATTCACCTTTTCCCTTTATATTTGATAAATTAACATTAACGAAGCTAAATCAAATTGAAATAAATGCGGAAGTACGTAATTAAACTGTTATCTATATACTATTAACAATCCTATAACTGTTATCACCCAGAAACTGGTGTCACAATCCACGAACCAACTATGAATATCTACAAACATTGGTATGGAAGAAATTTACATCTGTTTTGAAAAGAAAAGAAAACATGAATGTAGAAATATAGGAGGGGACGCCAGGACCTGCGGACGCCAGCAGGACTACCTTGGGTCCTAGATGAAATGTCTGCAACTAACCTCACGATCAGCCACTACCAGCTCCAAAATCTGCAAAGAAAGTGCAGAGTGTAGTATCAGTACAACCGACCCCATGTACTGGTAAGTGCCGAGTCTAACCTCGACGAAGTAGTGACGAGGCTATGGCGGAGCAATTATATTATAACCTGCATACAGTATATAATAAAACGAAAAGAAAGTATGGTATGAAATGAAACAGTAACTTGCAACAAAAATGAATACACAACTTCAAATATCTTATCAATATCAGCTATAACCAATCCTTAAGTGAGATACAATACTACAAAATAACTTCACAGTAGAGAAGGATACATAAACAATAAAGTGATGCGGCGCGCATCTCGATCCCACCATATAATTAGTAACAATATGAACATTCACCCTTATTACTCCTTGTCAATCCACCCTTATTCCTCCTGTTGCGACGTGCAATCTGATCCCATCGTACAATAGTAATTCACCCTTATTGCTCCTCAATATATCACCCTTATTCCTCCTGTTGTAGTGCGCAACCCGATCACATCAGACATTCACATTTCACCGTTATTCCTCCTCAATATATCACCCTTATTCCTCCTGTTACGGCATGCAACCCGATCCCACCATATCAGTACCAATCACACAATAAGAATAAAAATTTCACATCTTGGCTCAAAACCCTCCATAATATTAAGCCTCAAACCAAAGCCAACAGAAGACTACACAAATTATGAAACCTCAATCACATAAATACTACATAGCGAGACCAACCAAAATATTCCATGAAACACCGATAAGCCAACTCAAATCAATAATGAAGTACAATGAAACTACGTAATAATTAATACCTTCAATAAAGAAAATAATATTTAACAAGAAGCAATTAAACATGGAAACACCAATAAGCATGTTGCAGTTAAGACAGGAAGACAATATATTAAGAATAAGGAAGGAAACATGCTAAACAGATAATTTGGCGGTGCATAGGTACTCGTCACCTCACTTATACACCACGCACATGGAATTTCACATAGCAATTAAGTCGGAGATCCCTAATCCCTCAAGTCAAAGTTAGACCAAACACTTACCTCGATCCAACGGCCAACTCAAAGCTCAATTATCGTTTTTCCTCTAGTTTTCACCTCCAATCCACTCGTATCTAGTCATAATTAACTTAATAACATCAATTATCGCTAAAGAAATCAATTCCAATACATAATTATAAGTTTCCCAACATTTTCCCCCAAAAATCAAAAATTGACCCCGGGCCCACTTAGTCAAAACTCGAGGTTCGGACCAAAACTCATTCACCCACGAGCCCACGAGCCCAAATATGTAATTAGTTCCGGAATCCGACCCCGAATCGAGGTCTAGATCCCCAAATTTGCAAAATCCCCAATTCTCCCAAAATTCCTACTAATTTTTTACCCTTAAGAACAAGATTTAGGACTAGAAATCTAATGGGTGTTGATGGAAATTAAAGAAAATGAGTTTAAGAACACAAACCTATGATTTAGTGTTGAAATCCCTCTTCAAGAATCGCCCAGGTTGAGTTTTAATGGAAGAGATATGAAATTTTGAACCATTCCCGTTTTTAAGTGTGTTTTAAAAAACACTAGACAGGTCTTCATCGCGTTCAAGATAGAGCTGTCGCGATCGCGATGCACAGCAGCCAGAAAGGCCTTCGCGTTCGCGAAGAGTTGCTCGCGTTCGCGATGGTCTGTCCCCCCTGACCATCGCATTCGCGGCCAAGGACCGTGTTCGCGTAGAACAACTCCTTAAATTCCCAGCCCTCCTCCAATACACTACGCGTTTGCATAAGGCCGGTCGCATTCGCGAAGTGCTAACCCCCTGTGCTCCGCGTTTGCGTAGAAGAAATCCCTCCCCAGCCCAACTTACCCTTCGCGTTCGCAAGAGAAGCTTCGCGAACGCGAAGAAGGAAACCAGTAAGTGCTGAAACTGCAGAAAACAAGAATTTTTCTTAAGTCCAAAACATCCCGAAGCCTATCTGAAACTCTCTCGAGCCTTCGGGACTCCAAACCAAACATGTACACAAGTCTAAAAATATCATACGGACTTGCTCGTGTGATCAAATTGCAAAAATAATACCTAGAACTACAAATGTAGCACCCAATTGCATGAAATTCTCAAGAAAGTTTTAAAACTTCTATTTTCTCAACCAAAGGTCCGAATCACGTCAAATCAATCCCGTTTCTCACCAAATTTCACAAATAGGATATAAATGTTATAATAAACCTGTACCGGGCTCCGGAACCAAAATACGTGCTCGATACCAACGAGATCAAACATTAATCAAATTCTTTAAATTATTAGATTTACAGTCTTACAATTTTCATCAAAAATTCATTTTTCGGGCCTGAGACCTCGGAATTCGATTCCGGGCATACGCCCGGGTCCCATATTTTACTTCGGACCTACCGAGACCGTCAAAATACGGGTCCGGGTCCGTTTACCCAAAATATTGACCGAAGTTAACAAAAATTAACTTTTTAGGCCAAAAATTGTTATTTCATAAATTTTCCACATAAAGGCTTTCCGATTGCGCACACAAATCGATGAGAGATAAAATAAAATTTTTAAGGCCTCGAAACATGGAATCGAGTTCTAAAACATAAGATGACCCTTTGGGTCATCACAAATATTATACTTGTTATTTTCTAGCATGAACGTTTAATAGAACTTGCTTCTCCATCTAAATTCTTTGGTCATTGAAATATTAGTAAGAAGAGCCTTCGCATTTTTACTACAAGCAAAATAGCTAGCTGATGGAACAGATTCAACTGTAAGAAAGAACAAAGAAAAGAAGGTGCTATTAAAAATACAGATATATACGGCGGAAGAACCGGCTGTTCTTGGTTGCATTACAGGAGTTGCACTGTATCTTATTTAGAAAGAAAATTAAAGTAAATGGAATCTATACTTGTTTGGCTATTCTCAAGCTATCAAAGGTTTAAGGCCTTTGGTATTTAAGGTAAGAACACGTCATGAACTTCCTAGATGGGGTTTTATTCTCATTATATTAGAACTAGGGGTGGAGCTAAAGTAGGTATCATTTCGCAGGAATCCAATAGCTTTAATTTCTGTATTTATATTAAATTTTTTATTAAATATGTATAAATATTTAATTACAAATCTGATAACTCGAACTATGAGTTCGATATGACAAATTTAGAACCCATAAACTTCAAGTCCTGGCTCCAACTTTAATTATTTAGAATCTTACCAATCCAATTTTATGGTTCCTCTAGGAGACAGGGGCGGATTTGGGGGTGAACACCCTTCGCCGAAAAATTACATTGTATATATAAGGCAAAATCTGTTTTTTATCTCTATATATTAAGTTTTGAACACCCTTAACACAATCCAAAAGTGTAGTTTAGCGGTCAAAGGGGTTCAAAATCTACATAAGGTCATGAGTTAAATTCCCACTAGCTACAAAAAAAAATTTTTGAACCCCCTTCGTGGAGATCCTGCCTCCGCCACTGCTAGGAGAGCGTGATGGTATAAAGGGACTCCACCACAAAGCCCACCAAATTAAAGATGGTGAAAGAAAAAGAGAATTCTCCATATTCCTTTCTGGAAGAGCCGACTTATAATAACTTCTTGTGCTGCTTAATTCCCCATCCTGCTCCTCTTTGTTCCATCTTTATTTTGCTCCTATTGTAGCCACCTCTTCTTTACTGCTCTTTTTATTTTCTTTTCCATTTGGGACATGAATCTTGACCATACATTTTGTTATTATTATGCCTGTATTTGTAAATAATGATTCTGGAAATTAGAATAAACATAAATATAAATAAAACAGAAATTAATTCGAGCCCACTGAGTTTACAGTGTTTTCTTAAGAAATTTAATTCCCTCCTAGTACCCAAGGTTATGAATTATTTCCTCCCAGGATAGAACGAATTACACACTGGTGTAGCGGTACTTCAAACCCCAGTGTTTCAGCGAATACAAAGTTCGGTAGCAAATCACACTTACGGATGCTTTGTTTGTAGTTTAAAACAATGCAGAACAAGGGAGGAAAATTCAGAAGTCGAATGAAAATTCCGAGAGGAAGGAATGCAAATTATAGCCAACGTTGAGTTTTCGGTGAAGAGAAGATCAATAGCTCTCAATTCTATTTCGGTGTGTTTTTCTCCAACTGTTGTTGTTCATATTTATAGCAGTTAGTTGTGAGACCCGCCCCCTCTCCATGGTGGAGCATGCACTAGCTTTTTATGGAGCAAGCACTTAGCCATGGTGGGAGGAGCACTAGACGGCTGCTATTGCAACTGGTGGTACAATACACGGATTGGAACATATCCATTACAAACACGGATAATATTACGTTAATATCTACTATTAACAAATAAATTTGGTCCAAATAATTAATCAATCAATCGATTATTTGACCAAATCCAAATCCAAATCCAAATCCTAAGCCGAAGTCGTAACCGAAGACGAGCCTAGCGAGCGAGCGAGCGACGACGACGACGCGAGACTTGCCTTCTTCTTAACTCTTTAAGAGCTACATGAAGTGCATTTGTATATAAACCCACCAAACTCCTTTTCCTCTACCAATGAGGGACAATGTCTCATTAAAAGGAGAGGGAAACTTAAAATTTTACTCAAAATTTTTATTTCCCTCCATTTCTCATTCACCCTCTTTTTAATACCTTTCTATATTAAAAAGAAACTCAACAATCCCCCACATTAATGGGGAATGGCTATATCATGGAAGTATGCATGAAAAACTTGTGTGATTTGCAAGCAAGGATTAATTGCATCTGGATAAGTAGGTTTCCCTTTGAACTTTTCGTAGTGAACTTATGTCAGATATACTCGGTCAATCGGTAGATTTGATATCTTTGAACCGTCGAACTTTAGTGTATACCTAGACAACCATAAGTCACACAATCAATCCCTTAACTATCTTTGGTTCTTATTGTTGTGTTCGTTTCAGCTATGAACACTGCCTGGTTTCATAAGTGCGTAGAGAATTGGCCTTGCAAAATTCTCCTTGAAGCGGCTAACACTTCACACTTACATAGGTGATTCCTAAATGTGTCATCCCGTAGATACACTATTTGATATACCTTGTATCAAATTTAGAAATCATTAAAAAGCCTTAATGCTTTATCCTTGGTACAGAACATTGTCTCATCACGAGAATGGACTAAAATTTTTGTTGACAATGTTGAACCGTCATTAAAGACTTTGTTTGATCTCCTTGAACCTAGATCTTGGGATCTCCAGTCTTCTAGGTAGAGTTACCACCACAATGACTTGTTCTCGGCCATAGTCCCATTCCCCTCGATGATTTCTCAACTACCTCTTTAGTTAGGCCTTTTGTAAGTGGATCCGACACATTATCACTTGACCTTACATAGTCAATTGTGATAATTCTTCTAGAGAGTAGTTGCCTAACGGTTTTATGTCTTCGTCATATATGACGAGATTTACCGTTATACATAACAGCTCCCAGCCCTTCCAATTGCTGCTTGGCTATCACAATATATGCATATTGGTGCCAACCTTTTAGGCCAAAATGGAATGTCTTCCAAGAAATTCCGGAGCCATTCAACTTCTTCACCGGTTTTATCTAAGGCAATGAACTCAACCTCCATTGTAGAGCGGGCAATACATGTTTGTTTGGATGACTTCCAAGATACCGCTCCTCCACCAATAGTGAATACATTTCCACTTGTGGACTTCGAATCAGTTGAATCGGTGATCCAATTTGCATCACAATATCCTTCAATCACCGCAGGATATTTACTGTAGTGCAAATCAAAGTTTTGGGTATGTTCTAAATATCCCAAAACTCGTTTCATTGCCATCCAAATCTCCATTTAAGAAGGCTGTCTTTACGTCCATTTGATGAATTTCAAGACCATAAACTGCAGCTAAAACAACTAGCATTCGTATGGACGTAATTCTCGTCACTAGAGAATATGTATCAAAGTAGTCAAGACCTTCTCGTTGTCTATGCCCTTTGACAACAAGTCTTGCTTTAAATTTATCAATAGTGCCATCATCTTTCATTTTTCTTTTAAAAATCCATTTACACCCCAAAGGTTTATTTCCAGGAGGAAGATCAACCAATTCCCATATATGGTTATTCAATATGGATTCTATTTCACTATTGACTGCCTCTTTCCAGAACAATGATTCCGAAGAAGACATAGCTTCTTTAAATGTTCGAGGCTCATTTTCCAATAAGAAAGTCACAAAATCTGGTCCAAACAAAGTAGACGTTCTTTGACGTTTACTACGTCTTGGATCCTCCTGATAAAATGTACTTTCTTTTGTTTCTTCCCTAGGTCGTTTAGATCCTTCACCAAACAACTCACATTCCTTTTTATACGGATATATATTTTCTAGAACTCAGCATTATCTGATTCTATAACCATATTATTATGAATGTCAGGATTTTCAGATTTATGAACTAGAAATCGATATGTTTTACTATTGGTCGCATATCCTATGAAAACATAATCAATTGTTTTCGGTCCTATTTTTACCCTTTGGGTCTAGGAACTTGTACTTTTACCAAACACCCCACACTTTAAAATAATTCAAGTTGGGCTTCCTTCCTTTCCATTTTTCATATGGAATGGATTGTGTTTTACTATGGGGTACTCGATTTAGTATTCGGCTGGCCGTAAGAACGGCTTTCCCCCACAAGTTCTGTGGCAAACCAGAACTTATCAACAATGCGTTCATCATCTCCTTTAATGAACGATTCTTTCTTTCCGCAATCCCATTGGATTGGGGCGTGTAAGGGGCTGTTGTTTGATGAATAATTCCATATTCTAAACATATTTGTTCAAAAGGAGATTCATATTCACCACCCCTATCACTTCTTATCATTTTGATTTTCTTGTTAAGTTGCATTTCAACTTCATTTTTGTATTGCTTGAATGTGTCTATTGCTTCATCTTTACTATTAAGTAAATAAACATAGCAATATCGAGCACTATCGTCAATAAAAGTTATGAAACACTTCTTTCCACCGCGAGATGGTATTGACTTCATATCACAAATGTCTGTGTGAATTAAGTCTAAAGGATTTGAATTCCTTTCTACCGACTTATAAGGATGTTTAGCATACTTAGATTTCACACATATTTGACATTTTGATTTTTCGCATTCAAACTTAGGCAATATTTCCAAGTTAATCATTTTTCGCAAGGTTTTATAATTGACATGACCCAAACGTACATGCCATAAATCATTTGACTCAAGTAAGTAAGAAGAAGCTGAAGTCTTATTATTATTATTATTATTATTATTGTCAACAACTATTACATTGAGCTTGAAAAGGCCCTCGGTGAGGTAACCTTTTCCTACAAACATTTCATTCTTACTTATTACAACCTTGTCGGATACAAAAATCCACTTGAAATCGTGCTTTACAAGAAGTCCAGTAGAGACTAAATTCTTCCTAATTTCGGGAACATGAAGGACGTTGTTCAAAGTCATGACCTTGGCAGAAGTCATCTTGAGAAATATCTTCCTATATCCTTCAATTTTTGATGTAGCAGCATTTCCCATAGAAAGCATCTCTTCGGGTCCAGCAGAAGCATAGGTAGAAAATGCTTCCCTCACAGCACAAACATGGCGAGTGGCTCCAGAATCAATCCACCACTCCTTAGGATTTCCTACCAGGTTGCATTCAGAAAGCATGGCACACAAGTCATCAACATCATCATGATTTTCTACCATGTTTGCTTGACCTTTTTTCTTGTCTTTCTTCCGAGCACGACACTCCGTAGATTTGTGTCCGGTTTTCCCATAGTTGTAGCAGTTTCTACTGAACCGCTTCTTGCTTGGGTTGTATTTCGCACAAGAAGCCTTCTTTCTCTTTTTGTTATCTTCAACAATATTTTCTCCCATTATTGTTGAATTTCCATGGCCTCTCCTTTCAGCAGCTTTATTGTCCTCTTCGATTCTCAATCGAACAATGAGATCTTCAAGGGACATTTCCTTTCGTTTGTGTTTCAAATAATTTTTGAAGTCCTTCCACAATGGAGGCAACTTCTCAATTATTGCTGCTACTTGGAATGCTTCATTGCTGACAAGACCTTCAATAAGTAGATCATGAATAATTACTTGCAATTCCTGGACTTGGGTAATAACAGACTTGTTATCTACCATTTTGTAGTCCAAAAATTTTGCAGCGACGAATTTCTTCATCCCGGCATCTTCAGTTTTGTATTTCTTTTCAAGCGCATTCTACAATTCTTTTGATGTCTCCACGCCACTATATACATTATACAGATTATCATCCAGTCCTCTAAGAATATAATTCTTGTACAAAAAATCAGATGCTTCCACGCCTCAATCACGAGAAAGCTTACATTCTCTAGAGTTTCATCTGGCAGATCAGGAACATTTTTCTTGATGAACTTCTGTAGACATAACATAGACAGGTAGAAGAACATTTTCTGCTGCCAGCGCTTGAAATCAATCCCGGAAAATTTTTCGGGTTTTTCTGCCGGTGCTAAAGCCGGTGTTCAGCTTGTCGTTGCGTTGGCAGTCACCATTGGAACAGCTTGATTTCCGTTGTCATTCGCCATTTTTTCTGGAAAAAATGACACAAACAAACGTTTAAAACTGGAGTAAAAATCACGTAGATTTTAATCTCAAATAAAACGCCACGAAGGCTTTAAAACTGGAGTAAAAATCACGTAGCTTTTAATCTCCAACAAACCGCCACGAAGACTTTACTCTCCACACGGGAGTACACAAAAACCACAAAGGTTATAGTTTCCAGAATAATAAAAGTAACACAAATACAAAAATTAAAATTATTAAATTCCTTAAGCTTGTTATTATTATGCCTGTATTTGTAAATAATGATTCTGGAAATTAAAACGTTAGCTTATAAACGTATATATAAATAAAACAGAAATTAATTCGAGTCCACTGAATTCACAGTGTTTCCTTAAGGAATTTAATCCCCTCCTAGTACCCAAGGTTATGGATTATTTCCTCCCAGGATAGAACGAATTACACACTGGTGTAGCGGTACTTCAAACCCCAGTGTTTCAGCGAAAACAAAGTTCGGCAGCAAATCACACTTACGGATGCTTTGTTTGTAGTTTAAAACAATGCTGAACAAGGGAGGAAAACTCAGAAGTCGAATGGAAATTCTGAGAGGAAGGAATGCAAATTATCGCCAACGTTGAGTTTTCGGTGAAGAGAAGATCAATAGCTCTCAATTCTGTTTCGGTGTGTTTTTCTCCAACTGATGTTGTTCATATTTATAGCAGTCAGTTGTGAGACCCGCCCCCTCTCCATGGTGGAGCATGCACTAGCTTGTTATGGAGCAAGCCATGGTGGAGCATGCACTAGCTTGTTATGGAGCAAGCACTTAGCCATGGTGGGATGAGCACTAGGCGGCTGCTATTGCAACTGGTGGTACAATACACAGATTGGAACATATCTGTTACAAACACGGATAATATTACGTTAATATCTACTATTAACAAATAAATTTGGTCTAAAAAATTAATCAATCAATCAATCATTTGACCAAATCCAAATCCAAATCCAAATCCTAAGCCGAAGCCGAAGCCGTAGCCGTAGCCGAGCCGAGCGAGCGAGCGAGCGATGACAACGGCCCGAGGCTTGCCTTCTTCTTAACTCTTTAAGAGCTACATGAATTGCATTTGTATATAAACCCACCAAACTCCTTTTCCTCTACCAATGAGGGACAATGTCTCATTAAAAGGAGAGGGAAACTTAAAATTTTACTCAAAATTTTCATTTCCCTCCATTTCTCATTCACCCTCTTTTTAATACCTTTCTATATTAAAAAGAAACTCAACAATCCCCCACATGAATGGAGAATGGCTATATCACGGAAGTATGCATGGAAAACTTGTGTGATTTGCAAGCAAGGATTAATTGCATTTGGATAAGTAGGTTTCCCTTTGAACTTTCCGTAGTGAACTTATGTCGGATATACTCGGTCAATCGGTAGATTTGATATCTTTGAGCCGTCGAACTTTAGTGTATACCTAGACAACCATAAGTCACACAATCAATCCTTTAACCGTCTTTGGTTCTCATTGTTGTGTTCGTTTCAGCCATGAACACTGCCTGGTTTCATAAGTGCGTAGAGAATTGACCTTGCAAAATTCTCCTTGAAGCGGCTAACACTTCACACTTACATAGGTGATTCCTAAACGTGTCATCCCGTAGATACACTATTTGATATACCCTGTATCAAATTTAGAAATCACTAAAAAGCCTTAATGTTTTATCCTTGGTACTGAACATTGTCTTATCACGAGAATGGACTAAAATTATTGTTGACAATGTTGAACCGTCATTAATGACTTTGTTTGATCTCCTTGAACCTAGATCTTGGGATCTCCAGTCTTAGTCTTCTAGGTAGAGTTACCGCCACAATGACTTGTTCTCGGCCATAGTCCCATTCCCCTCGATGATTTCTCAACTACCTCTTTAGTTAGGCCTTTTGTAAGTGGATCCGACACATTATCACTTGACCTTACATAGTCAATCGTGATAATTCCTCTAGAGAGTAGTTGCCTAACAGTTTTATGTCTTCGTCATATATGACGAGATTTACCGTTATACATAACACTCCCAGCTCTTCCAATTTCTTCTTGGCTATCACAACATATACATATTGGTGCCAACGGTTTAGGCCAAAATGGAATGTCTTCCAAGAAATTCCGGAGCCATTCAACTTCTTCACCGGCTTTATCTAAGGCTATAAACTCAGCCTCCATTGTACAGCAGGCAATACATGTTTGTTTGGACGACTTCCAAGATACCGCTCCTCCACCAATAGTGAATACATATCCACTTGTGGACTTCGAATCAGTTGAACCGGTGATCTAATTTGCATCACAATATCCTTCAATCACCGCAGGATATTTACTGTAGTGCAAATCAAAGTTTTGGGTATGTTCTAAATATCCCAAAACTCGTTTCATTGCCATCCAGTGAGATTGACCTAGATTGCTCGTGTATCGACTCAGTTTACTTATAGTACAAGATTTATCTGGTCGTGTGCAATTCATGATGTACATTAAGCATCCCAACACACGAGCATAATCCAATTGTGATATGTTTTGGCCTTTGTTCTTTGCTAATGCAAGATTCACGTCAATTGGAGTCTTTGCAACTTTAAAGCCTAAGTGCTTGAATTTTTCAAGTACTGTCTTAATATAATGAGATTGTGACAATGTCAGGCCTTGAGGAGTCTTTTGGATCTTAATCCCCAGAATTAAATATGCAACTCCCAAGTCCTTCATATCAAACTTGCTAGTTAGCATACACTTAGTCGCATTTATGTTGGCAATGCCATTACTCATTATCAGCATATCATCCACATATAGGCAAACACTGACTATGTGATTTGGAACATTTTTAATGTACACACATTTATCACATTCATTTATCTTAAAACCATTTGACAACATTGTTTGGTCAAAATTTGCATGCCATTGTTTGGGTGCTTGTTTTAGTCCGTAGAGGGACTTAACAAGTCTACATACCTTCTTTTCTTTACTTGGAACTACAAACCCTTCAGGTTGTTCCATGTAAATTTCTTCCTCCAAATCTCCATTTAAGAAGGCTGTCTTTACGTCCATTTGATGAATTTCAAGACCATAAACTGCAGCTAAAGCTACTAGCATTCGTATGGACGTAATTCTCGTCACTGGAGAATATGTATCAAAGTAGTCAAGACCTTCTCGTTGTCTATACCCTTTGACAACAAGTCTTGCTTTAAATTTATCAATAGTGCCATCATCTTTCATTTTTCTTTTAAAAATCCATTTACACCCCAAAGGTTTATTTCCAGGAGGAAGATCAACCAATTCCCATGTATGGTTGTTCAATATGGATTCTATTTCACTATTGACTGCCTCTTTCCAGAACAATGATTCCGAAGAAGACATAGTTTCTTTAAATGTTCGAGGCTAATTTTCCAATAAGAAAGTCACAAAATCTGGTCCAAACGAAGTAGACGTTCTTTGACGTTTACTACGTCATGTATCCTCCTGATAAAATGTACTTTCTTTTGTTTCTTCCCTAGGTCGTTTAGATCCTTCACCAAACAACTCACATTTCTTTTTATACGGATATATATTTTCAAAGAACTCAGCATTATCTGATTCTATAACCATATTATTATGAATGTCAGGATTTTCTGATTTATGAACCAGAAATCGATATGCTTTACTATTGGTCGCATATCCTATGAAAACACAATCAACTGTTTTCGGTCCTATTTTTACCCTTTTGGGTTTAGGAACTTGTACTTTTGCCAAACACCCTCACACTTTAAAATAATTCAAGTTGGGCTTCCTTCCTTTCCATTTTTCATATGGAATGGATTGAGTTTTGCTATGGGGTACTCGATTTAGTATTCGGCTAGCCGTAAGAACAACTTCCCCCCACAAGTTCTGTGGCAATCCAGATCTTATCAACAATGCGTTCATCATCTCCTTTAATGATCGATTCTTTCTTTCCGCAATCTCATTGGATTGGGGCGTGTAAGGGGCTGTTGTTTGATGAATAATTCCATATTCTAAACATATTTGTTCAAAAGGAGATTCATATTCACCACCCCTATCACTTCTTATCATTTTGATTTTCTTGTTAAGTTGCGTTTTAACTTCATTTTTGTATTGCTTGAATGCGTTTAATGCTTCATCTTTACTATTAAGTAAGTAAACATAGCAATATCGAGTATTGTCATCAATAAAAGTTATGAAACACTTCTTTCCACCGCGAGATGGTATTGACTTCATATCACAAATGTCTGTGTGAATTAAGTCTAAAGGATTTGAATTCCTTTCTACCGACTTATAAGGATGTTTAACATACTTAGATTCCACACATATTTGACATTTTTGATTTTCGCATTCAAACTTAGGCAATATTTCCAAGTTAATCATTTTCCGCAAGGTTTTATAATTGACATGACCCAAACGTACATTCCATAAATCATTTGACTTAAGTAAGTAAGAAAAAGTTGAAGTATTATTATTATTGTCAACAACTATTACATTGAGCTTGAAAAGGCCCTCGGTGAGGTAACCTTTTCCTACAAACATTTTATTCTTACTTATTACAACCTTGTCGGATACAAAAACGCACTTGAAACCGTGCTTTACAAGAAGTCCAGTAGAGACTAAATTCTTCCTAATTTCGGGAACATGAAGGACGTTGTTCAAAGTCATGACCTTGCCAGAAGACATCTTGAGAAATATCTTCCCATATCCTTCAATTTTTGATGTAGCAGCATTTCCCATAGAAAGCATCTCTTCGGGTCCAGCAGAAGCATAGGTAGAAAATGCTTCCCTCACAGCACAAACATGGCGAGTGGCTCCAGAATCAATCCACCACTCCTTAGGATTTCCTACCAGGTTGCATTCAGAAAGCATGGCACACAAGTCATCAACATCATCATGCTTTTCTACCATGTTTGCTTGACCCCTTTTCTTGTCTTTCTTCCGAGCACGACACTCCGTAGATTTGTGTCCGATTTTCCCACAGTTGTAGTAATTTCCACTGAACCGCTTCTTGCTTGGGTTATATTTCAGACCAGAAGCCTTCTTTCTCTTTTTGTTATCTTCAACAATATTTGCTCCCATTATTGTTGAATTTCCATGGCCTCTCCTTTCAGCAGCTTTATTGTCCTCTTCGATTCTCAATCGAACAATGAGATCCTCAAGGGACATTTCCTTTCATTTGTGTTTCAAATAATTTTTGAAGTCCTTCCACAATGGAGGCAACTTCTCAATTATTGCTGCTACTTGGAATGCTTCATTGATGACAAGACCTTCAGCAAGTAGATCATGAATAATTACTTGCAATTCCTGGACTTGGGTAATAATAGACTTGCTATCTATCATTTTATAGTCCAAAAATTTTGCAGCGACGAATTTCTTCATCCAGGCATCTTCAGTTTTGTATTTCTTTTCAAGCGCATTCCACAATTCTTTTGATGTCTCCACGCCACTGTATACATTATACAGATTATCATCCAGTCCGTTAAGAATATAATTCTTGCACAAAAAATCAGAATGCTTCCACGCCTCAATCACAAGAAAGCTTTCATTCTCTGGAGTTTCATCTGGCAGATCATGAACATTTTCCTTGATGAACTTCTGTAGATATAACGTAGTCAGGTAGAAGAACATCTTCTGCTGCCAACGCTTGAAATCAATCCCGGAAAATTTTTCGGGTTTTTCTGCCGGTGCTAAAGCTGGTGTTCAGCTTGTCGATGCGTTGGCAGTCACCATCGGAACAACTTGATTTCCGTTGTCATTCGCCATTTTTTCTGGGAAAAAATTACACAAACAAACGTTTAAAACTGGAGTAAAAAATCACGTAGATTTTAATCTCCAACAAAACGCCACGAAGGCTTTAAAATTGGAGTAAAAATACGTAGATTTTAATCTCCAACAAACTGCCACGAAGGCTTTACTCTCCACACGGGAGTACACAAAAACCACAAAGGTTATAGTTTCCAGAATAATAAAAGTAACACAAATACAAAAATTAAAATTATTAAATTCCTTAAGCTTGTTATTATTATGCCTGTATTTGTAAATAATGATTCTGGAAATTAAAACGTTAGCTTATAAATGTAAATATAAATAAAACAGAAATTAATTCGAGCCCACTGAATTCACAGTGTTTCCTTAAAGAATTTAATCCCCTCCTAGTACCCAAGGTTATGGATTATTTCCTCCCATGATAGAACGAATTACACACTGGTGTAGCGATACTTCAAACCCCAGTGTTTCAGCGAATACAAAGTTCGGCAGCAAATCACACTTACGGATGCTTTGTTTGTAGTTTAAAACAATGCTGAACAAGGGAGGAAAACTCAGAAGTCGAATGGAAATTCTGAGAGGAAGGAATGCAAATTATAGCCAACGTTGAGTTTTCGGTGAAGAGAAGATCAATAGCTCTCAATTCTGTTTCGGTATGTTTTTCTCCAACTGCTGTTGTTCATATTTATAGCAGTCAGTTGTGAGACCCGCCCCCTTTCCATGGTGGAGCATGCACTAGCTTGTTATGGAGCAAGCCATGGTAGAGCATGCACTAGCTTGTTATGGAGCAAGCACTTAGCCATGGTGGGAGGAGCACTAGGCGGCTGCTATTGCAACTGGTGGTACAATACACAGATTGGAACATATCCGTTACAAACACGGATAATATTACGTTAATATCTACTATTAACAAATAAATTTGGTCCAAAAAATTAATCAAACAATCGATCATTTGACCAAATGCAAATCCAAATCCAAATCTGAATCCTAAGCCGAAGCTGAGCCGAGCGAGCGAGCGACGACGACGCGAGATTTGCCTTCTTCTTAACTCTTTAAGAGCTACATGAAGTGCATTTGTATATAAACCCACCAAATTAAAGCATACTCTGAAGAAATCGATTTTAAAATTAAAGCACAAACATGTTTGAAGTAATAATTGTACCTCTACCTTCCATCTATTGGCTCTTCAAAAAAGAATTTATACATAAGTACCTTCATATCTCAAATACTATGGACGGATAATTTTTGAAAATATATTACCATATCCAATCCTCAGGAAGAACATGTGTATATCCACACCACACATAAAAGGAATTATACTTATTGAAAAACTAATAAATTTGGAGGAAAAAATAGAGAAAGACAAGTTTTGAAAATACGTGAATTGATGTATAAATGCTTGTCTCCTATTTTTGGCATGACTCTAGTATTTTATAAAACTTGTACAACCTAAAAGCCCACCCTAACTTGGTTTTAACTTACAAAAGTAAATCCTTTTAGCTTGCAACTCTAAATCACGTTAATATTTCAAACATTATGTCACATAAATCAAAAAAGGAAATATTTATATATTACAAAATCTTAATGAATTTTGAAGTCTTAAATATTAGGACTCTTTTAAGTAGTTCAAATAAGGTTAGATTTAATAAATAAAACTTTAGTTGATTTAAGAATCCTAAATATTAGGTAAATAATCAATTTATTATTTTGTCTAGTGCGAAATTTATTTTTAAAGGATAAAAAAGGCGAACAACATTTCGATAGGGGCTTCGTGCTTTTAATATAGTATAGAATAGATAAATTTATAAATCCCTTTTGTGAGGTGCTAATTTATAAGCTAATCCCCATTATGAAATATTTGAAACTAGACCCAAAGTAATAAAAACACTAATTGGTCCAATTCAATAAATAATAAAATAAATCATAATAGAAATATAAAAATATTTTTTTTAGACATATAGAGATGTATTTTAATCTTATGAAATATAAGAATATATTTTTCTCTTTCAACCCATTCCCACGCTATTTTTCTTCCCCCTTCTATGTTAAAGAATATCTGAAATACTCATTGACAGTCATTATTGAAGCTTGAGCTTCAAACTTGAAAATTAGCTTTTTTCTAAATTATGAACTATTTCGAGAGGATATTATTGGATTTTGTTGGGGATCTTTTGAGTAATCGAAATCTCAAATTTGAGGGACACTGGAGAAGATTTAAGGTGGTTTGGGATAATTTCATATTTGAGCTTGAGATGGAAGATGAACATTTATATTTTTATTTATAATATAGATTTTAACTGAGTCTATACTACATGACTTGGATGTGCTTATATTAGATTTCAAAAGTATGTCGTGATCTATAATAAATTTGAAGTTAGTCTATACAAGCGCCCTACATATGTATCTTGCATTTGGTTTATATTAAAACACCTGCAAAGTCTATTATCAACTTCTAGACCCAAAATCCCCCCCCCCCCTTCCCCCCAAAAAAAAATCATAAGTACGTATTTCCTCTAAGACCAATCCCTTTGAGGGACACGCTGCTTTTGGAGAAATGTTTAGTGTAGACATTATAGCCTATTTGACCAAGCTTCTTTTGAAGCAAAAACACTTTTTTGGGTCAAAAATACTTCTTTTTTTAAAAAAAAAAAATTAAGGTGTTTGGCCAAGTTTTTGAAAGGAAAAAAAGTATTTTTCTCGAGAAGTAGAAGCAGTTTTGGAGAAGCAGAAAAAAATAGCTTCTCTCCAAAAGCATTTTTTTTTAAAAAACACTTTTGAGAAAAGTACATTTAGAAGTAGTTTTTTAAAGCTTGTCCAAATACTAATTGTTGTTCAGAAGTGCTTTTCAAATTAATTAGCCAAACACAAACTGCTTCTCACCAAAAGTATTTTTGAGAAAAATACTTTTAAAATAAAAAAACACTTCTCAAAATTAAATAATTTTTGCAATTTGGCCAAATGTGTCGTTAGTCGTGTCAGAGAAATCCAAAGTAGTTCACATTAGTTACTCATGGGCTACGGGCTATCAAACTTGGGCCAGCCCAATAATAGTATGGACTTCAAAGTGAAACTTATCCATATAAGGAAAATTTACGGGCCCAAGCCCAATAATAGTATGGACTTCAAAGTGAAACTTATCCATATAAGGAAAATTTACGGGAATGACTCTGAGGAAAAAATATGAGTAGGCCATATTTAAGAAAATATTTCAGTTACCTAGCAGTAATTGTTTACAAAAAAGGCATCTAAATAATTGTATTTTTAGCATGAAACTGTAAATATGGACCCAGAATCACGATTTAAAAATGTATTTAAAAAATCTAAAGCATTCAATTCCAAAAAAGAAATCCAAAGCAGTTCTGATTCTTCTCCTGAACTTCCTAAATTAACGATGAACAATAATTTGACTAATTTTATGTTATTTGATTTTTGATTCTTTCATGTTTGTATATTTAAATCTTAATGATACATAAAATGTATATTAATTGACACTGTAAATATTTTACAAATATATTAAATATATATAGTGTATATTTAGAGTAATTAAGTTTTATATAATAAAAATTCTATAAATATACTAGTATATGCATAGGTTTTTCCTTGAAGATTTTCATATTTATGGTATATTTCTAGTATAAAATATTTTATATCTTATGCATACCATGAACATCCCACGAAAAAAATTCCAGCTAATCACATTATTAATATACAAAATATAAGCAAAAATGTATGCATGTTTAGTTGGAAATATATAAGGTATATTTGTCGTATATACATTATGAACAATTTAAATTTACTATATATATATATTACTTGTATAAAAATAAGTAAAAATATTTAAATTTGATTTTTATATGCAAGAATGGAGATAGAAGGTAGCAACAATAAAGGAAGAGGGGGGAGTGCCGTTACAAAAGAGTGAAAAAAGGAAAATTTTACTATAATGACGAGAGAGAAATGATATCAATATTATTAGAATAAAACTAACTCCTTAATCTAAGGGTCGGTTTATTTTTAAAATATGCTAGAATTGTAAAAGAAATTGCCAATTATGGAATAAATGAAGAATAATATTATTAATGAAAATAATATTAAATAAAGGATTAGGCATGTAAAAATTTCAATAAATATTAGTTATTATATTTAAAATCTCTTATTAAAATTTTATTTTTAGATAATCATCCATTCCATTGGAGCGCTCTTGATTATACCAGCTAAACATGACATATTAGAGGTAATAATTTATGTACGCCAAATATTATATTAAATTATAATAACTTATCATGGTCACAAATTTAATATGTAAAAATATACAATAATTATATAAATTAAGTGTGTGTGTATATATATATATATATTTCTTAATCGAACATAAATCATGCCGTGAGAGTAATTAAGTCTTACCGGCGTACCAAAATTTATGGGTTTTGGCAGAAAACGGAGAGACAGAGATACGCATGCAGAAGGGCAGCAAAATAATAAAAATGATTAACTCAATGTTTGAAATTACCAAAGCATATTTGGTCTGACGCAGTGAACGCAGAAATTGCCAAGTTGCAAAATCCTTAACACGTAATGTACGCACATGAACTAACGTTTTCCTTACCCCATATAATGATATTAGTTTGCTCTTTTGATAACTCCAGCTCCTAATTTCGTTAGAGGAATTAAATAATCCTCTCATGTCCAGGGTTAATGTTATTCACTTTATTTTTTACTCAATATTTATAGAATCTTTCGGTATTGAATTACCATCAGTTTTGTAATAAAAGAAATTAGCAAAAAATAAAAATTTTAACGAAGTTGGTTCGAAACAAATTCACGCTACATACTTTCTTGCATTTTAAATTTACCATATGAGTGACGTGACTGAGAAATTACCTGTCATTGCAAAATTTAAACTCTTGAGGCTCATTTGGTTTAAAAATTAGTTATACAGGGATTATATGAAGAGATTGAATGTGATATCTATAATGAAGAGATTTTTTTATGAGATTAATAAGAAAGAGATTGTTATATATAAATTATTAAAAATTTTATTTTTAAATAATTTAATCTTACTTTGTTAAATATGATTTTTTTTATTTCATATTTATTTCGAATAAAATAATTATAAATTTTTGTATAACTTAATGCGCACTAATTAAGCACTGCATTATTTTACATAATACTAGTAGTAATTTTTCTGTTATGCAACCAATACCAAAGCTAAGATTGTACTATATTATGGGGGATTTTGTTATGCGATTAACTATTTCAATACAATTAACCAAACGCCGTTAAGATAAATTATATAGATGCATAAACAAATTCCAAATGGATGATTTGGCGTAAGAAATTAGGATCAAGATAAGTATAACTCTTTTTTGGAAGCAAAGACAGAATAAGACTACAAGCGGTGGAGCTGTAAAATTTATGCAGCAAAGACTCGTGTCAACCAAAGAGGTTATCCTAGTACACTTGTTATCTGCATGTGAGACAGACAAACCGCGATTCCAGACCAAATTCCAAGTACGTGTCTGTTCTGTAGCATGTCTCAGTTCTCTTCATCACCCTTATTCTTGGTAACTGTAAAAATATGGACACCCTTTTTATTGGTGATACTGCAGTAAACCTTTGGCTCTGATAATTCTCTAGGTTTTCTGATGTCATTTGTGTGGGCTAAAGAACTGTAAGAATTTAGGTTGTGCTTTTGGTTTTGATAAGTTCCAGGAATTTCTTCATCATTTGTAGGCTGAGTGAGTTTTACGACCGACACAAATCTTGAAAATGAAGGTTTGTTCTACTTTTGTATTTTTTTTTTTTAAAAGATTTGAAGTGTTTTCTTGGAGGCATGTACGTAGGTCATGCATTTTCATTAACGTTGACAAAATATCTTTAAGATGGAACTTTGTTTCTTCTCTTACTCTTACTGCGACTCAATCTCAAGCAAGTTGGGGTCAGCTATACGGATCTCTCTGTGTTGTATTTCAGTACTTTGTTGAAGAAATACTTGAGAATGTTTAGGTTTTCAGTTGATTTTTGAAACAGCGATTAGGGAGTTATATCAGTGCTTCTGCTTTTCTTTATATTCAGAATACGAGTTATAAATTTCACCGACCAAAAGAGGGGAACTTCTTAGAAATGACTTCATGCGCTTAATTAAAAATTAAAATAGTTCGACTGTGAGATAACTACCTAAGTATTATAGTAGCAAATTACCTCTACAATAGATATCAGGGGCGAAGCAAATTTCCCCTTCGTCGGAAATGGCAAAATATATTGACCACTCTTTGTCGGAAGATTTTTTTAATTCTTTCAAATTTTAGCGAGGATACTCCAACAAGAAGAGCCAAAATGAAAGGCCTTCATCATAGGCCACACTTGGCCTTTTGCCTTTGAAAGAGTTCAACCCACTTGAAAGAGGAAAGAGGAAAGGGGAGTAGGAATAGTACCCGAAAGTACGGATTCGGGTTCATCCCTCATTCAAGTATGCGCTACTTGAAAGTCAGGATAGATTCCACTCAGTTAGTACGTACCTTTTTTTTTAACACCCCTCGAGGAAATTCGCCACAGATAAATATGATACAAATTTGGTAAAAATAGACTAAAGTATAAAGTCCATAAGAGATGTTGGTGAGAGGTCTATATTGTTTTTAAGTATCAATTGACATGTGCATGTGAAGGTTCATCATGCAAGTGATGAGGAGAAGAAGGTGACAAGAAAGCAGAAGGCAGAAAGCAAGAGCCAAGAATCTGATGAACAGTCGCCAAAAAAGCCGAAAACAGAAGGCAACAGTGAGCAGGCTAATGGAAAATCAAATAGCACTGATATTGCAGCAGAATTTGAGAAGTTTTGTAAAGCTACAAGCGAACATCTCTCCATCAAACAAATGCGTGAAATCCTCGAAGCCAATGGCCGGGATGCTTCCGTCTCCGATGATGCTGTTGTTCCTAGATGGTTTGTCAAATAATCTTTTCCAATCTTATTTGTTATGTTCTCTTTTTGGAATTGTGTGTGTAGATTAAAATTAATTACACTACTAGTTTAGCTTTATAAGAGGCCAGTGCCAAATCATGCTTGTTACAGATGAATACTTATTAATAACTATAATAAGATTTTGTAATAAGATTTTAAGTGAACTGCCACTATCAGTATAATCAATTTTACCAGTTATCCTAGTCTTACCATAGGTTAGTTACAATATGTTGTTTACCAGACTATGCTTATTACAAAATATTACCTACAAAATAATCCCTTTTAGAAAAGTGACCTGATATACAGTTTAAATCAGCAATATCAGTTTTGTAGAAATATCCTTTTTAACGCTCTTTTAAGTATTTCCCACTCTCTACTAGTAGTGCTGCTGTTGTTTTCCTTATTATTGCTCTCCCTGTACAGCCAAGACATACTGTTTTATGGTCCTCTCGGTCCTTGTCCGGTTTGTGGTGGCACGTTGGAGTTTTCTGGGGATGGTTATCACTGCCGGGGAGCATATAGCGAGTGGTCTAGTTGTGTTTACAGCACTAGGGACCCGCCAAGAAGAGAAGAGCCTCTAAATATACCTGATTCTGTTGGAAAAACTCCAGTCTCTGATGTAATGAGCCAAACTCTTCTTTACATAATTTGTTGTATACTCTGGGATGATCGCCAAATTAACTGTTTGTGCATGTTATAATCTCCTAGCTGATCGAGAAACATAGAGATCCCAAGAGTCGCCTGAAGCGGGAAATTACAGGAGTGGATAAACCATTTGTAGGAATGATGATATCTCTTTCAGGCCGTCTTTCTCGAACCCATGTATGTAATATGTTATTTGGTGAATCAGATTATCATGTTGGTATAGTTAGTAAAAACTACTCTCTACAGCAATATTGGAAGACAAAGATCGAGAAGAATGGAGGAAAAGTGGCTAATTCTGTTATCGGTAATTGGCCATATCTTATTATGAATTAAATGCTAGGATTTAATTGAACCCCTAAAAACTGAAAGGGTTCCTTTGGGCAGGGGCAACGTGCCTCGTAGTCTCTCCGACAGAGCGAGACCGTGGTGGCTCATCTAAAGTAGCTGAAGCAGTGTACGTACATTTAAAGAACTCTGCATGAATTAGACTAATTTAGCAATTACATCTTGACATGGAGGTATTGTTCTTCAGGGAGAGGGGTATCCCAGTTGTGAGAGAGGCTTGGTTGGCAGATAGCATCGAGAAAAAAGAAGCTCTAGCATTAGATGCGTATGATGTTGCCAGTGATATTGCAGTAGATGGTAAAGGTATTGCGCTAGACAAGCAAGATTCCAGTGTAGTTGCACTCGAAACTGTTACAGCTGAGGTTTGGCTTTCATCAAATTGTCTTTTTTAATTTTAGATTGGGATTCTACTCAATCTTCCGAACTTGGCTTTATATTGAGAGGTGCCTTGTCTTGGTTGTAGCTTAAAGTGTTTGGAAAGAGAGGTGTACATAAAGACACTAAGCTGCAGGATGAAGGTGGAACAATTTTGGAGAAAGATGGCTTACTGTACAATTGCGCTTTGACTATTTGCGATCAAGGGAGGAATATGAATGAGTACTGCTCGAGAGCTGGTGTATTTGTTTAGTTTTTGATAATAAGCACTTAGTGACAAATTGATCGTTTAAAATGGTGCAGCTTCTGCATTATGCAACTTATTATGGCGCGAGAGAACCGTTTGCACCTTTATTACAAAAAGGGCAAAATAGGTGATAGCCTCAGAGCAGATGACAAGCTAGAGGAATGGGAAAACTTGAATGATGCTATTAAGGAATTTGCAAAGCTCTTTGAAGAACTGACAGGAAATGAATTTGAACCCTGGGAAAGAGAAAAGAAGATTCAGAAGAAACATTTGAAGTTCTTCCCTATTGATATTGTGCGTGCTCTTGTCGTTTTGTGGTATCAATTATGTTTGATTTTGTTTCCTTTACCTGGATTAACATAAAACGACGTGAATTTGTAGGATGACGGTGTTGAAGTAAGGCATGGAGGGCTTGGACTTAGGCAACTGGGGGTTGCTGCTGCACATAGTAAGCTTGATCCAAAGGTAGCAAATTTTATGAAAGTACTTTGCAGCCAGGAGATATACCGGTGAGTCTTTTCACACGACTATCTTTCTAGTCTGTTTACATGTGCACAACAAATGACTATTGTCGGTCGAATGAAGGTATGCTTTAATGGAGATGGGGTATGATTCACCTGAAGTTCCTGTTGGAATGCTTACTGATTTTCATTTAAAAAGATGTACGTCTTTCTTCCCTTTGGTGCATTCTCTGTTGGAGATCGGGCATTTGCGAAATTTATTTCTAACTGTGCAGGTGAGGAAACCCTCCTGCGTTTTGTGGATAAATTGAAATCTTCAAAGGAGACAGGGAACCAAGAGGAGGCCCTCTGGGCTGATTTCAGCCAAAAATGGTTTACTCTCATGCCAACTACGAGGCCCTCGTCATTTAAAGACTTTGGAGAACTTGCAGACCATGTAAATTGCATATTTATTTTTTGTTCCCAGGTTTGAGTCGCTACTTAGATCCTTCAGTTGAAAATATATTCATGTGTTTCTCTCGTGTAATGCAAATTCAAGGCTGCTTCTGCTTATGAGGCTATTCGAGATATCAATACTGCCTCCCGCCTTATAGGAGATATGTCAGGCTCAACGTTAGACGATCCTCTCTTTGACCGTTATGTGAAGCTAGGTTGTTCTGTCTCACCGGTAGAGAAAGAGACGGATGATTACAAAATGATAGTGAAGTACCTGGAGAGAACTTATGAACCTGTGATGGTTGGAGAAACTGTAAGATAATTTCTATCGGCTTCCACGAGATTATCCTTTTGGGACATTCCGATTTATCATCAATATATAAGCTTTGATCTGAGTTGGAGTTATCTGTGTTTGTTTAGAGCTATGGTGTATCGGTTGAGAACATCTTCGCTGTTGAAGTAAGTGCATGCCCTTCTCTTGATGTCATCAAGAAGTTGCCGAACAAGGTTCTGCTATGGTGTGGTAAGTAATTGCATGATCCAATCTTGTTAGCTGTTGACTGTTTGTCCCGTTAGGGAAATACTAATCGAGACTGTGAATGGATTGACCTTAAAATAACAAGTGATCACTCTTTGCTAACAGGGACAAGGAGTTCAAATCTGTTGAGGCACTTGCAGATGGGGTTCTTGCCTGCAGCTTGTGCTCTTCCTGCACCAGGATACATGGTATATAGGGCAAACACACTTTCTAAAAGAAAGCATCATGATCTTTTATGTTGTTTGTTTAGGTAATGTACACATTCATTGGCATTTATGGTTCATTTGCAGTTTGGAAGAGCTATTGTATGTTCAGATGCTGCAGCGGAAGCTGCAAGATACGGTTACACAGCGGTAGATAGGCCAGAAGGTTTCTTGGTTCTGGCTGTTGCTTCACTTGGAGAAGAAATCCAGGAATTTTCAAGTCCACCTGAGGTAGAACAGCAAAAGATATTGATTTTAGATTATATATATTAAAAAATAGTGTAGGACTAATGTCCAATTTGCACCAACGCAGGATACGAAATCCTTGGAGGAGAAGAAAACTGGAGCTAAAGGGCTCGGCAAAAAGAAAACGGATGAGTCGGAACATTTTGTGTGGAAGGATGACATTAGAGTACCTTGTGGCAAGTTGATTCCATCAGAGCACAAGGACAGCCCCCTCGAGTATAATGAGTATGCTGTATATGATCCACAGCAGGCACGTACAAATGATTTATAAAGAGAAAATGGTTCTTGTGCTGAAGATTTTACATGGTGTTACTGACCTTGTCAATGTTATTCTTATTTTGATAGGTAAGCATTAGGTTCTTGGTGGCTGTGAAATTCGAGGAACAGGACGTTGAGTATGATACAGTTGAGCCCGAGGTATAAACGAAAAAAGTGGAAGACCAGGGAAGGGCTGTACATGAACATTTTGCCTATTCTCTTATCAGACTTTTTATGGGATTTTGTAGTATTAAGTACTTTTTGGGCATAGGATGGAAGTGGCTTTGTTAAATGGTTGGGCGCAAAGTTTTGTTCCTGTAGTGGTGGTCTTGAATCTTGAACTGTTAGATGGTTAAAAGTTTGTCTCTGTAGTTGTGGTTCTTGATCCCTTTTTTGTGTGTATGTATGCAAACAGCTGCTGCCAGAACCTTTTTTGTATTTGTTTATGGATCAAGTACTTTGTTTTCTCTTTTCATGCTCCGCTTTGGTTTTTTCAAATGAGTAATGTTGCCGCTTTTTGTTCTTGGTCTTGGAAGAATAAGCAAAGCTGCATTTAGTGACACAAGGTTGATGACTAAACCTTTGCTGAACTAATCTAGTATTCATTCCAATCTACCATCTCTGGGAAAGCAAAACTGAAGGCGTCATACTACTGCTGAATTCTTCAATGGCATTTCATTATTTACTAAAACCAGAGGAGTAATGGGAGATTTGAACATTGTTGGCATTGTGTAAACAACTAATGAACTGGATTACCTTGAAGGGCATATAGTCGTTTCCTAGCTTTCCAATCCAGTCTGCTTTGCAGCTTTCTGCAGCCTTAAAAAATTTAGTATTCGGGTTCGGGAAATATTACGACCGAATGAATCACAAAAACATCTTCCTCCTTTCCCTGCACAAAAATGCAATACATTACTATTCACAAATCAAGGTAGTATCTTTTACATTACATTGTGCTCTCAGCAGTTGTTACCACTCTAAATACAAATAGTTATGTGCAATCCAAGACTAACAATTATAAGTTAAATATATAGACAAAGAAATTAAAAAAGAATTACGATAAAGTCAATTGTTTGGTGTGGCCTCTTCACGATTATGCTCATTGGCAAGGAAAAGTATGCTTTAGAGCCTTGATGATGACAGAAGTGCCCGTAATGCGAGGTGAAGCGCTCAACATATTTTGAACCTCACATCATGACTTAAGCGCGTGACAACACTAGGCCTTTCAAGTTCACCAGTTATTGCATTACTTTGTGAATAGTAGTCTTTTAAATTGTGCTCAAGTTCACCAGTTATTGCACAATCAAATTATAGCTTCATGTCTGCCATTTAATTTTCTTACTCATTCTTAATCCAATTGTTCCATGCAACAGCGCGAGATAACCCAATTTTGCAGATACTTTGTAGAACTGGTGTACCATAAAATTGAGGGGCAAAATTTGCCCTTTTTCATCAATTTCAGCCTGAACACCAACATATATATTATAGTTTCCATCAACTTACGTTTATGATCACCCAGTATTGTACCATAATTTGAGTAGTTCCATCCAAGTCACAACTATCAATATCATTGAGGGGAGCCATCTTGTTGTCATAATAAAGCGAGCAATTTTCTCGACGATGCGGAGAACCTTGGACTTGGGACTTAATTATGATGATTATTGTTGGGGTCAAAGAAGGGAAACCTTGAAACAAGTTTCCGTGTGACCTATAGCTCACGGGTTCGAACAGTGGAAGCAATCGCTACTGTTTGTATTAGGTTGCGATGTTTACATCACATCCCTTGGGTTCGGCCTTTCCCCGAACTCTGCGTGGACGTGAAATGCCTTGTGCACCGGGCTGTTCTTTTATTTTTGGGGTCGAGGAGGAAGACGACGACATCGAAGTGGTGCCTCATAGCAAAGAGGATGATTCATATTGTACTAGAATTATGATGTAATTCTTTAGAACTATTATTTTGTTTCTTTAAGTTTCTGTACTTGTTATGAATAAAGTTTATAGCTTTTGCAAATTATAATCCTAAGCTTTAAGAACTATTTCAGAAAATCAAAACAGCTAACAATTCTCCTAAAACCAACTATTTAATTCATTTATCTTTTAATAGGTGTGGATAAGTAAACAATAATAAAATGTCTACAGCAGATTCAATTTTTTTAACCTCCAACGTTTCTATTGTAAACATGGAAAAGAAGTCGTGTTGCTACAAAATTTCCTTATTCCTCTCCAAGTACTAACTCAAAACCATAAAATCTGTACCACAGAGCATTCAATACAGGGGAAAACTTTAAGAAATATTGTCCTAAAATCAATATAATAAACAATATGAATATATTAGTTAATGACTTACCTACAATCAGAATTAGATGGAGTGGAATCTGTAAGAGCGAATTGGCAGTCCAGAACAGGTGTTTGATTTTGAAGCTCCGAAAATCGGCGAAAATGGCGAAGGGGCGAGGGGATGGGTTCTGACGACAAAGATTATGGAAAATTTGAACTATGATATCGCTTATAAAATACATTAATAATAGAAATTGTAACTTTTGATTTTTGAATAATTATAAAGAAATATGTCAAAAAAATTAACTTGACCTTTGTATTTGTAAGAATGACATAAAAAATAGATAAAATATTTTACACAAAATTGACTAGTTGTAAAATTTCAATATTAGCAAAAATAAGGTTTTGGACAGTATTTTAAAGGCGTTTTCTAGGAGAGACACTGGGCGGGCACGCTAAGGCATACTAGGAGGGCGCAAGTATTATGTAGTGTAAGTCTCAATCTTCTCGGGCATAAGTCATGATATTGAGAACTTCGAGCTAAGATTCTTACTAATAAATAGGAGTAATTTTTCTTATTACTTAAATATTCAAAAGTTAACTCATAGTAAATTCTCAAACTAAAAAACCTCAAAAAAAGTCAAAAGCCTTTTCTAACTATGTACCTATTTCTATAATTTTTTCATTTTGAGTTTACCGAGTAACAATTATGAAGATGTTTTCAAATGTTAGCAAAAAAGCTCGAAGTGATTCCAATTAATTTTCAAAATTTTAATACCATACAGCATGTTGGGATATATACTATTAACCATGAATTTTGGTTTGGATAAAGTATTTATTATGGAATAATTATTTATTTAAGTTTAACAAAGTTTTAAATAGATCATATATTCGTTTGTGTCTGTTACTTATATAGTAGATGATTTAGTGTATAGAGTTTAGCTTATACACAGAAGATTAAATCATCGGTTCTTATAAGTATAAAGATCATGTTCACAATCTAATGATGGAATTGGACAAACCATCAGGAATGATTGTAGCACAAGATTAAATATAATTTATCTTGATTATGAGAATGGTTTAATTCCGACTTCTTGTGCTAGTACATTTTGTATGTATTGAACGGACCAAGTAGAGATAAGTATTTTATACTGACTTAATAAAATAAATTCTCTAGCCATTAAATGTACTTATACTCTTAATCTTGATATAATTATTATTAGTTGTGTATATTATTTATTGTTTTGATTTACTAAAAGGCAAGATTCTTTTGTGGGTCAATATGCCTGGTAAATTGGACAATGATGATATACATTGGCGAAGTAATAATTAGTTGATGGAATCCATGGCTCGGTCTAGAGATTAATGATACACCTTTATGAAAGCTTATAAGTTTTCATGTGTAAACCCTGCAGGTGGATTTTGTATCAGTCACATGAAATAAGTTAAGCGAAAGTCTAAAGAAAATAATCAATGAATTAAATTGTCAGTAATTTAATTTATTAGATTAGTATCTGAATCTTAACATGGGGAGTTAAATAATGTTTAATGGAAGAATTTCGAAATTAAACTGAGGAGTGCAGTTACGAATTTTTAATGGAATAATTCGTAATTTATTATGGTAGTATTAATTCGAATATTTCGAATTAAGTCCATAATAGGAAGCTTCGTTAATTAAATACCGATGTCCCTGTTGTGACCGAATAATTGGGAATTAAATGAAATTATATTTCTTGGTGGAAAAGTAAGACCCAACAGGTTTAGGAAAAGGCTTTAAACCGTAAAACTTGTGGCTATATAAAGGGGTCTTATTCCATAAGGAGGCTATGGTTTTACTATACAGTTTTCCTAGGAGAAACTCGCCCACACGAGTTTCGCTTATTCCGGTCATTATTCGGGTCACACAGCAGAAGACTGTGGAACTGGAAGATGATCCCGTGGACGTTTTGCGCTCTTGCTTGGAGGCTCTTTTCGCGATCATTGTCACGCTTCAAGAGATAAGTATCGATTTTATGGTTGATTAAAATCTGTAATTATGTGTTGTCTATATTACATGCAAGTGATCCTGGCTATTTGCTTCTGCTGTTCATACCTATTTAACTTCAGCCCTAGAATGCTGAAGTTCATCATAAACAGAACAAAGCTTCAACTAAGACATGCTGAAGTTCAGAAAATACATATATGTCGTTCATGATCTGTAGTCTTGTCGAAAATCATGTATAAAGTTTAAAAGCTTATTGTTGAATGGAGGTCGTAGCGAGAACCTAGTTTTACCTAACATAATGAGATTTAGACCACTATTATGATACTACTAAACAAATTGATCTAATGTTATGAGGTTTTCTCGCGGTTGCCGTCTTATAGCATGTACAATTGCTTTTGAAAGGAATTATATGTCCATTGTTGTGCTACTTTCTTATGTGATTGGGCACTAACGGAAAGGATTAGTGGATGTTGGTTTTGACGTCGGTAGTGATTGAAAGTGGCGAAATAGGGCTTAAAGAAAGACGTAAATATTTTCTCCAATGAGTTATTGTCTTGGGCTAAACTTTATTGTCATTGTTTCAAGAGGCTCACAAACCAAAGCATAAAAGATTCAATATTAAGGTGTAACCGTATTGGCACTATTTTATCATAGTGTGCTAATGATTAGCTGATGTCGAATAGTTTATGTTCAATGGTGTTTACTTTGGACTGTTCCTTTATTTGTTGTTCATCAGCATATGTTATTGAATCTACAACGTAATGTTTTATGTTTCCTTAAGACGTTGGAGGTTGTGAAATCTAAAAGTTTATCCGTTTGATTGAGTGTTAGGTCATGGGTATAATTATCTACTTGTACGTATATAATATGTTGTATAAATTACCAAATTTTATGATTGATAAATAGGTACCACTTAAGTGGTTTATTTATTTGAAATCATTCAAATCTTAATGGCTTTATACATACAAGATTATATCATACATGTGTGAACACGTGATTTTTGCTTCACGAAAACTACTCCAAAAGAAATCGGAAAAGAAATAAAACAAGTTACCTTCGGGTACAATTTTGAGGATTTGTGTGACATTTTGATAATTGTTTTGTCCGTAAATGCTCGCCTTGCTTAGTTAAAAAATACAAAAATACATGTTGCATGCATTTAGGAAAAATGGTACATTTAGGAATTAATTAACCATTATTTGGTTTTTAAAAGCGAAAATCACAAAAAATAGGCATTTTATTCTATTTTGTTGGCATGGTAATTTTATTAAATGTTTTAATTCGTGGATAATTGTTGTTAGGTGTTAATTAATATTTGTGTAGTTTAATTTTGGGTTTTTAGGAGTTATTGTTTTAATTATAAGAAGGAAAGACCGGATTTGGGCCAAAATTTAACTAAAAAATCAGGCCCAAACCAATTACCACGATCCAGTCCAAAACCAGGCCTTCCAGGCACGCCCCAAACGACGCCGCATAGGGCATTTGATCTGAGCCATCCATCCAATCCAATCCAACGGTCCAAGATACCTTTCAGCAACCCGTTTCCAAACCCGACCCAGTAACCGGTTCCAACCGACCCCCAACCAAGGCCAAACGGCGCCGTTCCACATTAAGTGAAAGATCCTGGCCATCGATCTCACTTCATCCAACGGCCAGGATCTAACCGCCCATTACGTATATAAGCCTGAACTTTTATCCCACGCCACCAAACCAAAACCCCCCCTTCGCCCACTGTGCACCATCGTCCCAAACACAAACCTAACACCCCGTTCCAAACCCTAGCCGCCACCATACACTCTCACCATAAACCTGACGGCAACGATGCCGGTGACCACCAAAGTAACACCCCTGATGCACCCAACCACCCTGAACACGGATCCTTTACCCCCTTGCCTCGAATCATTCCCCATCGTCTCGAATCTTCGTTTGAAGGTTCGAGCAAAACCCCGATCTACACCAACCCACCCTGGATTCATACCAGCCATTACCCTGCCCTCACTCGTGACCAAACCAAGCTTGGTTTGTTCTGAATATACCCACAAACCCTCGAGCCCCAAATCGGAATGTTCAAACCCTAGAACACAAGAACTTTGGGAATCCGGCCGGTTTAAACGGAGGGTTGGGGTCTAATACACCTTAATCGAAGTGTTCTCGGTTGAGAACACCTCGATTAAAGTTTGTTCGACCTTAAATGGTCAAGTCCAGTCAAAGCTTGGGTCGTTCGTTGTTGAGCTGCCACAGTAAGTTTTCCTTTTCTTTTCTAGTTTTGTTTGAATGTTGATTGAGTTTGTTAACATGTTTAGTTAGTTTGTTTGGTATTTCTGATGTGTTCTTTCAATTCCCTCCATCTTCGTAAGACCTTTTTATTTGGTCGATTATTCTTCTATTTATTGTTAAATACGTATGGTGAGATACATATTCGATTTGATTAATATCGTCGAATAGATAATTCATATAGATTCCCTGTGTCGTGCAAAGTTGTTGAAGGCAGTTGATGCCTTGTTCGTGTTGTTTGTTTAATCGACTGATTGTTCCATGTTATAATTAGTATAGTCGATTAGATAAACGTCGTCGATTAGTTTTATAGGACTGAATGTTCAAATATTCTGATTCGTATAACTTCATATGATTGATCGAACCATTGTCGTTTAGCTGATTGTTTGACATTATCTGTGAATGGTTTGTAGCTGCAGTGTAATAGCTAGAATTCAGTTTAGGGCAGCTTGAATTTGAACTTTCAGAAGTTCAAAATTTCAGTTTGTCGAAGCAAGGTAAAACAGTAATAACCAGGGGCTAGCAGGGGTAGTTTGGGGGCGTGAAAAGATCAGAAATGGTTAGTTTAAGTTGGGCTGACAGTAGGGTACTGAAGTGTGATTAAACTAATACAATAGTGGGGAACAAAACTTGATAGCATGGGTTGTTAATTGAGTATTATAATAGGCCCATAACATTTGGTAATAATAAAATGAATTGATGGGGGATTAGTTGGGGATGGTCAGCTGCCCATACCATTTGGGGCACGAAACATATGTTAATGGGAAATAAAGGGGTATGGGCAGAGTTGAGGGCTGGGGGAAACGAGGCAGCCTGGGGCTTGCCTGTATTTTGCCTATAAATAGGCTCATTTAGGGTAGAGTAAGGGGTTGGAGATCAGAAATTAAGGCTGGGCAGTTGAGTTTGAGGGCTAGAGAGTTAAGTTTAGAGGTTGAACATCAGAAATTAAGAGAAAGAGAGTGCTAAAGCTTGAAACTCCATATCAAGGAGTGTGAGGCTGTTTTCTTTCTGGGGTGTTTGACAAAAGTCAAAAATTACTGCTTCCATGCACCAGTCTGCTGTGTTGGGACACTGTTGGATTTCAGTTTAGCTTTCCTGGTTTCTTCACTTGTTAAATACTGTTTCAGTTGAGTGTCTTGGTTTTCTGTTTGGACTGAAAGTTCACTAGTCCTCTGTTTGGTTTAAACCCGTCGCTGGTTCCTCCTACTGGTTATTATTGGGTCTTCCTGCTGGGTTTGTTTGGTTTTTCTGAAATTTCTGCTGGGCTTTCTCTTAAGTTGCTGCTGAGTTTTGGTCTGTTATTGGGCTGTCTCTTTTGCTGTTACTGGTTTGGGGCTGTTCGACTGATTGTGTTGCTGTTTTCTGTTGTTACTGTGTGTGTATGCTACTGCTGCACTGATCATTCCTCTTCTTCTTTTGCTTTCCCAAATACCAGGTACACCACTGATACACTGTCAATGTAAGCTAAAATTTGAAGTATGAATACAAAGAAATGAAGGGTTGAAGTTGTTTTGGATTCACTTTAGAAATGTATTGAACAGTAGTTGCATGTATGATAGTTCGCTTTCTCTAATAGAACTATGTAGTTAGCTATGGTGTAACTGCACTTTTATACATCTCATTTAGTTGGGGAACTCTATGTTTTTGCTTAAAATTAAAAGGGACTAATGTTGCAGTAGCCATGTTCTGTTAGTTCATCATTGTTGTCAAGAAGCATGTTAGGTATCCAATAGTTACTTCTTTAAACAAATGACCTGTTTCTTTTTAATTGGTAGGATATGGCTTGATCGGACAAGCGGTACTTTACATTTCAGCCCCCTTATAAATGTCAAACATATACAAAATAGGTTAACTAGGCCCAGTTGGAATAAGGATGGCCCAGGTCGAGTTTCACGTTAGGCACATTGGGCCTGGGCCCGTAATATCTAAACAACTGCCCATATACGCGTTCATGTTTCGGATTTTGCAAATCATATTCGGAACCCGACTATAACTAACTTGTAAGTATGTAAATAAAGTTGGACCGTTCTTCTTCTTTCATTATTAGAGACAAACTCAATAGAAAACATAGTCGTTGTAGGACGACCTTTTAAATAAAACGAGACGAGCCTCGCCAAATAAAAATGCAAATTGCGGGGCCCTCAATAATTGGTCATAATAAATACTTAGAATTTGGGATGGACTGTTTAGTGAATTTCACTGCCTTCCCCAAAGATAATAACGTGTTAGACTCTTTAGGCGCGATTTAATTAATCTTACCTTCTTAAAACTCGGGTGTGCATTTCATGCGATCCAAATCCAAATCCCAAAACATTGAATAAAAATATGTTCCGGATTGCGGGTGAATTTCATGTGTCGCAATCCAAAGACATGTTTTTAAACGATGTTCACAAGCCTTAAAAAATATAATGAGAGCGGTAAAGAGTTAAAATTTACATATTAGCTCATAATTGTATAAAATCAGATAAATAAGCCGAATGTGACAGTTGAGCGACCGTGCTAGAACCACGGAACTCGGAAATGCCTAACACCTTCTCCCGGGTTAACAGAATTCCTTATCCGAATTTCTGGTTCGCGGACTGTAATACAGAGTCATTCTTTTCCTCGATTCGGGATTAAATTGGTGACTCGGGACACCCTAAATCTCCCAAGTGGCGACTCTGAAATAAATAAACAAATCCCGTTTCGATTGTCCTTTATTGGAAAAACTCCTTCACCCCTCGCGGGGGCAGAAAAAGGAGGTGTGACAGCTCTGGCGACTCTGTTGGGGACTTCCGAACCCAGAACGTTTTGTTCAGGGTTCAAAATTCGAGCTTAGATAAATTGTTATATTCTGTTTTATCTGATTTTGTTACATGTTTTGGCTCAATGTGCTAATTGGTTGCCTTTTACCGCTTTGATATTACGTGAACTGTATATAAACTGTGCCGAAACCCATCTCCTCTCTGAGTCCTCTGAATCATGAAGAAGGGTGTACTTCATAAGACTTCTTTTCTGTATAGTGTCAAATCCCAATTTAGAACGAGGTTCAGACAAGTTGCTAAGCCGGTGAAGCTTCTGTATTCCCGGTATGCTGCCCTCCCCTCGGCTCGAGCTGTCTGCTCGGGTAAGCCAGGTCTAGAACAAACACCCAGGTTCTGAACCTAGAATAACTCAACTTCATGTCGGATCCCTAGTAGGAACGCTTATCTGCATCATATGCATTTTTGACTTAGGGGACTCAACACAGGGGTTGGGTCCGTCTAGGAATAGCAACCTGAAACAGAAAAGACGATCCTGATGCATCCTACTCATCGCTTGTGCATTTATTTGCTTTGGACTTGCATGATGACCGGTTTTGAATATTGGAAAAAATTAAAAACGAAAAAAAAAGAAGGAGAAAAAAGAAAGAAAGGAAAATAGCAGCGTATAGGGTTAATCTTCTGTTTTGAAAAATAACAATGTCCAAATAGTGTCGAAACTCTGACGAAATTTTGAGAAAAATATTTTATATATAGTTGTTTCATTCAGAAAAAAAAGAGTCTATCATTTTTAGTTTGTCTGGTCTGCAAAAATGGAAAATGAAAAATAGTTTGTTCTGTTATGGGAAAAGAGTCTTGATTTTTGTTTCAAAATAGTTTATTTGCCAACGGAAGCGAAAATAGGTTATTTTTTTTAAAAAAAAGTAGTTTTTTTTTGTTTATTTTCATTTGTTTTGCTTGAAATGTTTCAAAATAGTTTGTTTAATTTGGCGAACTACGCCGGTTTGATTCTCACTGGATGTGAGATACGTAGGCAGCCCTAATCGGGTCCAACTTCCCCTTTTGCTAAAAATAACCGAAATATGTCAAATGTTAATTTCATCAGAAAAATAGATCGAGTCAGGCTGTTTTGCCATAAATAGTCGAGTATTCCCGAAAGGGACGCCGGAAGGCTGAATTTGCATAAACGACCATTTTGTGATTTTTTTGACCGGTAGATCTACACAGCCTTAAAATCTTCGTCCCCGAAGTGCTGAAAGGCCGTATGGAACATAGAAAGTTTTGTTTTGAGTCGAATAAAAGTTTCTCCTTCTTTAATCACCTTAATAAATGTGCAGGATGAGCACAAATCAAAATGAAACGTTCTCAGTCTTTAGCGAGGTCCCTCAACAACTCCACATGTGGTGGAATGATCTGGAAGGCGATAGTAAAGAGATAGTGGGAAGAGTTTTGGGAGGTTTTGTCAATCTGCTGAATATCAAGCCAAGGACAGATATCCTCGAGGCTCTAATACCGTTCTGGGACCCAACCCGCAATGTATTCTGTTTTGTTGACTTTGAACTTTCACCTACCCTAGAGGAAATCGCCGGATATGCGGGATTGAATGGGAAATTAAGAGGACAATACTTACTTTCACCCAGACCAGTATCTCCGCACGGGTTTTTGGATTTGCTAAGCATTAGTCGGAAGGTGCAAAATGATGATTTGTCGAGGGGATGTTGTGCTCTCCAATTCTTATATCGACGGTATGGTACTCCTCAGGGTTTTGAAGAGCCGAACCTCGTACTAATTCATGCTGGGAACAGAAACAAGTGGGAGGCGAGACGTACTTTGGCTTTCATAACAGCATTCTTGGGAATCGTGGTCTGTCCCCGCAATTATAAGAAAATAGAGATAGGCCTTGTAGGGATGGCTGATGTTGCAATCAAAAGAACTAACAGTACTGTGGTTCCTTTGGTTTTGTCCGAAATCTACCGAGCTTTAACTATATGCCAAGAAGGAGGCAATTTCTTCCAGGGATGCAATCTGTTACTCTAGCTGTGGATGCAAGAACACCTCTGTCACCGAGTGGGATACATGAACCATGAATTAACCAAAGAAAACTGTATCAGCGGTTTTGAGAAACGAATGACAGGCGTTGTATTCCCCGAAGGTGTCGAAGCATGGCTTGCACGGTTGAGGTCAACAACAGCCGACCAAATTGAATGGGCATTTGGGTGGTTGCCCGATACTGAGGTAATATACATGGCGGCCGAGAATGTCATATTCTTTTGATAGGACTTCGCAGCATCCAACCATATGCCCCTCATCGGGTATTGCGCCAGCTAGGAAGATTTCAAGTAATTCCCACTGATGAGGATCTAAGCAAGCACGCCATTGAGCTGAGCCCAGGAGTCGTATTCCCCGAAGGAAAAATTAGAAAGTTGTGGCACGAATGTAGATTCCTTAAGCCCAAGACTATGGTTCGAGAACTAGCTAAGGGTGAGGTAGACCCAAAGTACGATGTTTGGTTCGGAAGAAGGTTCTAGATTCATCAGAGACCTGCTAAAAGAGCTTATGTCCAACAATTTACGGATGATTCGCAGGAACAGTGGGGCTGGTTAATGAGAGAGGAAGGCTACCGGGCTGAAATCGGGAAGCTGAAGTGACAAGTTGAAAGGCTTATATTTGAGAACAACGTGCAAGTCGCCTCAGAGCAGGGTGAAAAGAACAAATTAGCCAAAGAAAACTAAGCACTGAAAGCCCGAATTCGCCAAGTCAGTAAGAGTAACAGCGACCGACAGAAACGTTGCTCCGATGAAAGGTTGATAGCAGAGTTGAGAAATCAAGTCAGCAAAAGCCGAGAAGACTTGGAGAGATCCGAGGCTTGCATAGCAAGAATACGGGTCAGATGGGCAAAAGGAACAATGGCACGGAGAAAGCATCTACAAAAAGTCATAAGGGATTCTGAAATAAGCATTGGACTGTTGAGAGAAACAAACTCCACTCTTCAGGAGCGGGTCCTTAAACAAGCTCGGGATGCCCGGACAGACAGAAGGCGCCGTTATGATTTAATGGCCAGAATGGAAGAACGAATGGAGAGGTTTCAGGATCGACTCGCCGACAATGTTCGAATACTGGGACTGAAGAACCGGCGAATAGAGCAATTGTTCGTTGAAAGGGACAATATCCGAGGAAGGATTGATGAGATTGGGCACTACATCTACATGAGATGCCTAGTATGTGAGCAAATACCTCGTGATACCCTTATTGCCTCCATCATGGGCTACGTCCACCGGATCATGAATGAGTTGAAGAGCTTGCAGAGAGGTCTTACACCAAAGTCCGCAGAAAGGCCGGACGATGCCTCGCGAGCACCTAAGTTGGAATCTTTAATGTATCCCTAGTTCGAGTCTTGTTTGTTGGCTTTATGGGTCCATTGTCTTCCCATATGTTGTTTTTTTTTCTTTTCATCGAGTCAGGTTAAGAATTTTGGAATCTGTACTATTGTTGTTCTTTGTTTGAAATAGGTAGTTTGTAATAGCACATTTTGGTGATGAATTGAATGATTCCAAAAGAATTTTGTGTCTTTACTTTGTGGCAGAACTACGTCCGGTCTGATTCACGCGGGGACGTGATACGTAGGCAGTCCACATAAGATTCGACCGCCACTAAAAGAAAAAGGAAAAAAAAGGAAGAAAGAAAGAAAAGTAAAACAGAGAGAAAGAAGAAAGAAAAGAATAATAGAGAGAAAAATGGGGGTTCCCAAAACACTTTAAAGGCACAAATAAAGCAAGTCGGGATGACGCATGCGGTTGAAGCAAAAACATGTTAGAAATGGTTAACTGCTTAGGAGCATTGCATCCCCAATGTGCTATTACCAAATCTGTTAAACTCTAACGCTAACAAGTTTGTTGTTTTCCACAAATATCAGACAGTTAGTTGTTAAAGCGTTCTGGCAACACATCCTTATCAAACCAGATCCAAGGGACCTGTACCAATAATCATGACTACTTCAGAAAACAGTGCCGAGGAAGAAAGGCCAGTAAGCCAGTTGCTGAAAGAGGCAATGGAGAATATAGAAAGGATGGGATTGGAGATGAATGCGATGCAGTTAGCCCTGGCTAAAGTACAAAAGAGCCCTGAACCAACCGCTGCTCTTACACCAGGGCATGTGCCGGACTACCCTTACTCTGGCCCTTCAACAAGCCTCCCGAATCACCGCTATTATCAGGAGAGAAGCCCTTATGATTCCCAAGCTCCACCACCCCATCAACATCTCCCAACACCCAATGTTCCCACTTTTATGGGACCCACACCAGCCACACTGCAACGATCGACTAGTGAGCCGTTGTTTCAGGCTCACGATGCGCAGTACTATCCCCCTGAACCCACATTCAATGCACCAGAACCCCATACCTATAATCCACACTTGGAAGTCCCGACGGAGATTGAAAAGCCGGTTAAGGTCCCAGAGCAGGATGAGGTAATGAGGAAGTTCAAAAGCCTGGAGCAATCCTTCAGGAGCATGCATGGATTGGGCAATCAGGTCAGCGTGGCCTACAAGGATCTATTCCCTTTCCCAGACGTCCAACTCCCGACAGGATTCAAGATGCCTAAGTTTGACTTATATGAAGGGCACGGTGATCCTATGGCACATTTGCGGGGCTTCTGTAGCAAAATGAGAGGAGCAGGCGGCAAAGATGAGCTACTGATAGCTTATTTTGGTAAAAGCTTGAGTGGATCAGCATTGGAATGGTATACCAGGCAAGATCCCAACAGATGGTACACTTGGGATGATCTAGCGCAGGCTTTCGCGGGTCACTTTCAATACAATCTCGAGATAGTCCCTGACCGTCTCACATTACTGAGGACGGGAAAGAAGCCTGGGGAAAGCTTTCGCGAGTTTGGTTTCCGCTGGAGAGAACAGGCAGCCAGGGTTGATCCTCCCATGAGAGAGGGAGAAATGGTGGACTACTTCCTGCAAATGCTGGATCTAACTTACTTTGGTCACTTGGTGACGACGGTTGAAAAATCCTTCAATGAAGTAGTAAAGATAGGGGGCATGATAGAGGAGGGACTGAGGTCCGATAAAATCCTGAATTACTCAGCGCTCAAGGCAACGACCCAAGCTATTCAGAGCGGCACGGGAGGTGCACTGGGAAGGAAGAAGAAAGAAGAAGTCGCCACAGTTGAGACAGGCGGTTGGTCCAGGTCCGGCAAACCATACTACAACCAACCCAGACCCCACAGGCCAAATTATCCATACAGCCCGCCACAACACTATTATCCACCTCAAGAGTCACACTTCTCTGTGCACCAGGCCCAAACATACACTCAGCCTCCGGTTCGACCGCAATGGCGCGCGCCGGCTCCCCAAAATGCATATGCACCTCCACAGAACATATACCCTCCACCACAAAACGCCTACCCTCCACCAACGGCATACAGGAACCCTCCAGGGGCGGGTTTTCGAGGAAATCAAGCTGCTAGAAATGACAGGCTACAGAGACAGAGAGCTTTTACTGAGCTGGGAGAGACCTATACCACCTTGTTCCACAAATTGAGGCAGCTAGGTTTGGTGAGTTCTGTCGAGCCGAGGGGGCAAAACCCCCCACCCCAAAATTTGGACCGATCGATAAGCTGTGAGTACTGCTCAGGAATGCTTGGGCATGATATCGAAAAATGTTGGAGGTTGAGGCATGCAATACAAGATCTTATTAATGCCAACAAGATCGAGGTCCAGACGCTGGAGGTACCCAACATCAACTAGAACCCATTGCCAGTACACCACGAAGCCCACATGATCGAGTTGGTGTACAAGGTAGGAGAGCCGAGGAAACCCTCACCGACGGTGATGATGATCCATGCTGCTCTGAAAAAAGAATCGACCGGTGGGGAAGCAGGGGTACAGTTGAACGGGGAAGATGTCAAGCCAGTGGTGATATTAGGGAAAAGTCCATCCACCACAACAAGGAAACCAGAGCCAACCAAATTGGTGGTATCGGGAACATCATCCACACCCGTAGTCATTGTGAAAGGAGTCTGCAGGGAACCGGCCATCATAAAGCCGGTAGTCCAATTACCAATGATTGATAGCAAGGCTGTGCCTTGGAAGTATGAAAAGGCAGTGGTAATGTACAGGGGAAAGCAAGTGGAGGAGGATAGTTGTGAGGCGCAGGGGCTGACTCGGTCGGGACGGTGTTTTGCTCCCGTGGAGTTGAAAAGGTCCAACCCAGCAGTAACAAAGAAACCCGTGACAGAAGAAGAGGCGGAGGAGTTCTTGAAAAAGATGAAAGTGCAGGATTACTCTGTGGTCGAACAATTGAAGAAAACACCGGCCCAGGTCTCGTTGTTATCATTATTGATCCATTCGGATGAACATCGCCGGGCCCTGATGAAGATACTGAATGAAGCTCATGTGCCCAATGAAATTTCAGTAAACCACCTTGAAACGATTGCCAACAAAATTTTTGAGGTAAACAGGGTAACGTTCTCTGATGATGATCTGCCAGTGGAAGGCACAGAACATAATAAAGCTCTCTACTTGACTGTCAAATGTGAAGATTCGGTAGTTACTCGGGCGTTGGTGGATAACGGCTCAAGTGCCAATATTTGTTCATTATCCACCCTGAACCAGTTAAAGATTGACCATGGTAGAATCCACAAGAATAGCATTTGCGTCCGAGGATTTGACGGAAGTGGAACGGCCACCGTGGGGTATATTGTACTCGAGTTGACCATCGGCCCGGTTAAGTTTACTATAGAGTTCCAGGTATTGGATGCCGCGGTATCTTATAACCTTTTGTTGGGACGACCGTGGATCCACGCGGCCAAAACGGTGCCATCCACCTTACATCAAATGGTCAAGTTCGAATGGGACAGACAAGATGTCGTGCTGCATGGGGAAGACACTGCGTGCACCATGGGAGGCGCCATTGTGCCCTTCATAGAAACCAACGGTGACAAAGGTCCCTGGGTTTACCAGATTTTTGATGCAGTATCAGCAAACAAGATTATCGAGGGTGAAAGCATTCCACACCACAGGGTAGCTTCCGAAACCGTCATGATGGTTTCAGAGATGCTGGGTAATGTATTTGTGCCAGGAAAAGGCCTGGGGGCTGAGCTTCAAGGGATTGTTCAACCTGTCTCCTTGCCCAAGAATTTAGAGACCTTTGGATTGAGGTTCAAATCGACTGCGGTAGATGTAAAGCGAGCACGGAAAATGAAGAAGAGGGTTTGGGTTCTTCCCAAACCAATTCCGCGTCTCTCCAGATCCTTTATTAGAGCAAGTGCCAAGGGGTCACCAGTCCCGAAAATTCTCGGACCATTGATTGGGATGAACGGGGATTTGAATCAGAGCTTCGAAAGGCTGTTTGCTGATGTCCATGTGATAGAAGTTGGAGAGGGTTCCAGCAGAGCAGGCATACAGTTTGTGGGGCCTGAGGCCAAAACCAACAATTGGACAGTTACTCCTCTTCCTACCCGGGGGGAGTCCTGGTAGTAGGCTTTGATTTTCCTTCTTGTTTTTCGGATTATTCCAGGGTGTAATCCAAATCTCATTTTATTTTGTAAAGTGTGAACCCTGTTATCCCGCATTTTTAATAAAATTCTCTTTTTTTTTGTCTCATTTTAATTTTGTTTTGTTCTTTTCTCTTTCTGAACAGTTCTCTTTTTACTGGTTCTAATGACATGGCATGCACAACGGATCCTCGACCTAGTCTAATAAATCAATCTGACTCCGACTTAATTATACCAGAGATCGGTTATGACGATGAGTCTGAATATGACGGGGATGAAGCCTTCGAAGAAATAAACCGAGAATTATCCCAGTTCGAAGAGAAACCCAAGCCTAATCTGAATGACACCGAAGCTATAAATCTAGGAGATGCAGATTATGTCAGAGAAACCAAAATCAGCATCCATATTGAGCCAAATATTAGGGAGGAATTAATCAACGCCCTCATTGAGTTCAAAGATGTTTTTGCATGGTCATATGATGATATGCCGGGATTAAGCACCGATCTAGTGGTCCACAAATTGCCCACTGACCCGGCATACTCTTTGGTCAAGCAAAACCTGAGGAAGTTTAAGACGGATATGAGTGTGAAGATCAAAGAAGAAGTGACCAAACAGCTGCAGGCAAGAGTTATTCGGGTCACTCGATATCCCGATTGGTTGGCTAATGTGGTACCAGTGCCGAAGAAGGACGGGAAAATCAGGGTATGTGTCGACTACCGCAATCTCAACAAGGCAAGTCCTAAGGATAATTTTCCATTTCCCGACATCCATATCTTGATCGATAATTGCGTTGGGCGCGAGATCGGATCCTTTGTGGACTTCTATGCAGGATATCATCAGATCTTAATGGACGAAGAAGATGCGGAAAAGACGGCTTTCATTACGCCATGGGGAACTTACTGCTACCGGGTAATGCCATTCGGATTGAAGAATGCTGGGGAAACGTACATGCGAGCAATAACTACGGTGTTCCATGACATGATACACAAAGAAATTGAAGTGTACGTAGATGACGTGATCATAAAGTCTTGGCGTCAAGAGGACCATGTAGCAGACCTAAGAAAGTTCTTTCAAAGACTTCGAAGGTATGATATTAAGCTCAACCTGGCCAAATGTGCCTTCGGGGTTCCTTCAGGAAAGCTGTTAGGATTCATCGACAGTCGACGAGGTATTGAGTTGGATCCGTCCAAGATCAAATCCATCCAGGATTTTCCACCGCCAAAAAACAAGACGGAGGTAATGAGTCTGTTGGGAAGACTAAATTATATCAGCAGGTTCATCGCTCAACTCACGGCGACTTGTGAACCCATATTTCGGCTGCTGAAGAATGATGTTGCGGTAGACTGGACGACGGAGTGTCAAGAGGCTTTCGACCAAATCAAAGGGTATTTGTCAAATCCACCTGTGTTGGTCCCACCTGAGCCGGGGAGACCATTAATTCTTTATCTAAAGGTCCTGGAGAATTCATTTGGCTGCGTGTGGGGGCAACACGACATTACAGGAAGGAATGAGCAGGCCATTTATTATCTTAGCAAGAAGTTTATAGTATATGAGGTCAAGTACACTCAACTCGAGAGGACATGTTGCGCCCTAACTTGGGTGGCTCAGAAGTTGAAGCACTATTTGTCCTCGTATACTACTTATCTCATTTCCCGTTTGGATCCATTAAAGTACATTTTCCAGAAACCTATGCCTACAGGGAGGTTAGCAAAATGGCAAATTTTGCTCACAGAGTTTGATATCGTCTATGTGACGAGGACGGCCATGAAAGCCCAAGCGCTGGCCGACCACTTGGCTGAGAATCCCGTTGATGAAGAATACGAGCCTTTGAGGACGTATTTTCCAGACGAGGAAGTAATGCATACAGGTGAGCTGGAATTACCCGAGGAACCAAGCTGGAAGCTTTTCTTTGATGGAGCCGCAAACGCGAAGGGGGTTGGAATAAGAGCGGTACTCATTTCGGAAACAGGACGTCACTATCCTGTTACAGCTCAGCTACGTTTCTATTGTACCAACAACATGGCCGAGTATGAAGCATGTATTTTGGGTTTGCGACTAGTTGTAGACATGGATGTCCAGGACGTTTTGGTCTTGGGAGACTCAGACCTCCTGGTGCATCAGATTCAGGGTGAGTGGGAAACACGGGATTTGAAACTCATACTATATCGACAATGTTTGCACGATCTGAGCAAGCGATTTCGATCAGTGGAATTCAGAGACATCCCGAGAGTTCATAATGAGGTTGCCGATGCATTGGCCACCTTAGCATCAATGTTACACCACCCCGACAGAATGTATGTTGACCCGTTGCACATTTAGGTTCGTGATCAGCACGCTTATTGCAGCATGGTAGAAAAGGAAGTGGATGGCGAGCCATGGCTTTATGACATAAAGGAGTACCTCAAGATGGGGGTATATCCGGAGCAAGCCACCGGAGACCAAAAAAGAGCCATTCGGCGTTTGGCAAATGGCTTCTTCCTCAGTGGAGGAGTGTTGTACAGAAGAACCCTAGACTTGGGATTGCTAAGATGTATAGACGCCGGTCAAGCCACGACGGTTATGGCAGAGGTGCATGCTGGAGTTTGTGGGCCACATATGAGCGGATATGTATTGGCAAAGAAGATTCTTTGAGCAGGGTACTATTGGCTCACTATGGAGCATGATTGTATCAATTTCGTGAGGAAGTGCCATCAATGTCAGATACACGGAGATCTGATTCATTCTCTGCCGACGGAATTGCATACAATGTCAGCACCATGGCCATTTGTCGCATGGGGCATGGATGTCATTGGGCCTATTGAGCCGGCGGCGACCAATGGCCATAGGTTCATTCTGGTGACCATCGATTACTTCACCAAGTGGGTGGAAGCTAAAACTTTCAAGTCAGTAACCAAGAAGGCAGTGGTGGATTTTGTTCACTCCCATATCATCTGTAGATTTGGGGTCCCAAGAGTGATCATCACGGATAATGGTGCAAATCTTAACAGCAATTTGATGAGGGAGGTATGCCAACAGTTTAAGATCACACACCGCAATTCCACTCCATATCGCCCCAAGGCGAATGGAGCAGTTGAAGCAGCCAATAAGAACATCAAGAAGATACTGAGGAAGATGGTAGAAGGATCTAGACAATGGCATGAGAAATTACCCTTTGCCTTGTTGGGTTATCGCACTACAGTCCAGACTTCCATAGGTGCAACTCCTTATTTGTTGGTATACGGAACTGAAGCAGTAATACCAACAGAGGTCGAAATTCCATCCCTCCGAATTGTCGCTGAAGCCGGGATTGACGACGATGAATGGGTCAAAGCTCGACTGGAGTAGTTGAACTTAATAGATGAAAAAAGATTGACATTAATGTATCATGGCCAGTTGTATCAGAAAAGGATGGCAAGGGCATACAATAAAAAGGTGCGCCCCAGAAAATTTGAAGTAGGGCAGCAAGTATTGAAACGGATCCTCCCGCATCAGATCGAAGCAAAAGGAAAGTTCGCCCCAAATTGACAAGGGCCTTATGTTGTGACCAGAGTGTTATCCAACGGTACTTTATGTCTAACAGATATCGAAGGAAGATGCGTCGACATGGCTATCAATTCTGATGCAGTCAAAAGATATTATGCGTAATTTCTTTGATTATGATCGTTATTGGTTCGTTTGTTTGTACTTGGTACTTATTGGATAATGAAATGACGGAGGCGATTCTTTCTTCTATCCAAACACTTTTTAACCTTTGCTTTCCCCCTTTGAGCCTTATTTATTCTTTCATACCCCTCTTTTGGAATCACTAATGGGAAAAATATATGAAAAAAAAATGAAAACAAGATAAAGATCATAAGAAAAACAAAGGAACTGTGGGAACTACGTTTGACCTGATTCCTCAAAGAGGATACGTAGGCGCCTCACGGCTCGGTCATAGTGCACCATAGTGTGCATAGTATGCATAACTCCACATAGTGTACATATAAAAATCCCCAAGCAAGAAAACTGGGGTAGGAATTATGTTTTGAAGTTTCAAAAAGGGTTGATTCCAAGAGTTGTATTGTTTCACCCGTCGAAATTTTTGATAGCCTTTCTTTAAACCCACACAAAACCAACATCGATGTCCAAAAAAGACCTCCCGATCAATATCCGAGAGGTGCCAAGTCAGGCAAATGAAAGCCGAGAATAATACACTGATCCCCAGCAAAGAAGAGGATCATAAACTGGAAATGAATTGATAGCCGAAAAGAATCTCCAGAAGAGAGAGTCATATCGGCAGCACTCCAATCCCCCGCTGAAAATAAAATGAGAGAGTCTTATCGGTGAAAACCTTCACAGGCACCGTAAGGCGACGGGAGCTGAGAGAAAGGAGAGAGTCTTATTAGTGAAAACCCCTCGAAGGGCACTATAAGGTGACAAGATAGATTGGCAAAAAAGATCCGCATTTGCGAAGAGGTGGGCACCTATTTATCCCCAGCAAGTGAGGCCATTAGGAAGATTGATTGATACAAATAGACTGGGTCGATTAATCCGTAATGCACGACATGATCATTGGGACCAGTCATACCATCCAGATAAGTTCTTTCCTTTTCTTCTCTCCTAGCATTCGTTCAGAAAGATTTTTCTCTTTTTCTATCTTTTTCATTTCTTTGTCTAAAAGACTCTTTCCAGAAATTTGTTTTGAGAAGGATTTTCAGAGTTTACTACCAGAGGCCAAAATGGTACAAAGCAAAATGTGAAGGGGACAGGCCAAAGCCAAGGCAATAAGACAAAAGGCATTTGTTGCAAAACCAAATGACAAACTGGCCTAGAAAGTTAAGGGGAACATGAAGAAAAGCGAAAACGACGGTTGAGGGACTTATGGACCAAGTTCCAAGAAGATCCCCAGCAGAACTTCGATAGATCACGGACCAAGGTCCGAGGTGGTCAGACACCACAGAAAGGGGGAAGGATGAAGAGAGAATTAATCCGCAGCAAGATAACCCCAACAGTCCTATCCTCAATAACGTTATCCCCAGGTGATAACATTTTATGCCCTGCAGTGCTGGGAGAACATAAACTTTTAAGGGAGTAGTTTTGAAGTTGAGAAGGACTCCCACAGCTTGTTTTGAAACAAAAGAGCGGGGAAGGTATAAATGGAAAACCATCCCCAGCAGAAATACCATCCCCAACAGGAATACCATCCCCAACAAGCAACTTTATCCCCAACCAGTTTTGGGAGCACAGAGCAAGAGAAAGGGAAAGGAAAATCATCCCCCAGCAGGAGTGACACGATCACTCACCATGTTAAAACTAACAAAACTCGCTTTGATTTCTACAACAAAATAAAGGTTGATGATGGCAGAAAGACATGCCACAAGGAAAGTCACCAAAACCGGGGCAGAAAACTTTCTGCCGTTGTCAAAAAATTTCTCGGAGGAACGAGGAAGAAAATTGAAATGTTCTTATGTCTTAGTTAAACAGGCGCCCACCTGTATAACGATAGGAATACTTTTCAATCTTTACATTTCATGTCCTAAGTCGCCCACCAGTATAATGAGGGCATACATTTCTGTTTTTCATTTCATGTCCTAGGCGCCCACCAGTATAATGAGGGAATACATTTCTGTTTTTCATTTCGTGTCCTAGGCGCCCACCAGTATAATGAGGGAATACATTTCTGTTTTTCATTTCATGTCCTAGGCGCCCACCAGTATAATGCGGGAATACATTTCTGTTTTTTTCATTTCTAGGTCGCCCACCAGTATAATGCGGGCATACATTTCTATTTTCATTTCATGTCCTAGGCGCCCACCAGTATAATGTGGGAATACATTTCTGTTTTTCATTTCATGTCCTAAGTCGCCCACCAGTATAATGCGGGTATACATTTCTATTTTTCATTTCATGTCCTAGGTCGCCATTTCATGTCCTAGGTCGCCCATTTCATGTCCTAGGCGCCCACCAGTATAATGCGGGAATACATTTCTGTTTTTCATTTCATGTCCTAGGCGCCCACCAGTATAATGCGGGAATACATTTCTGTTTTTTCATTTCTAGGTCGCCCACCAGTATAATGCGGGCATACATTTCTATTTTTTTCATTTCATGTCCTAGGCGCCCACCAGTATAATGCGGGAATACATTTCTATTTTTTTCATTTCTAGGTCGCCCACCAGTATAATGCGGGCATACATTTCTGTTTTTCGTTTCATGTCCTAGGCGCCCACCAGTATAATGCGGGAATACATTTCTGCTTTTCATTTCATGTCCTAGGTTGCCCACCAGTATAATGAGGGCATACATTTCTATTTTTTTCATTTCATGTCCTAGGCGCCCACCAGTATAATGCGGGAATACATTTCTGTTTTTCATTTCATGTCCTAGGCGCCCACCAGTATAACGAGGGAATACATTTCATATTTTTGCATTCAGGCGCCCACCTGTATAACGAGAGGAATACTTTTCAGTCTTATACTTCAGGTCTTGAAATCAGTAACCCACCGGAAGGCAGAAGGTTACAACAAAAAATCCCCAATATAACAGATTTTGATGAGGAAAGCCGTATCCCCAAGTGGAATCGCCAAAAAGTTTAATGAAGGAAGCCATATCCCCATCGAACCGAACAAGATGATGAAAACTGGTATTCAGAAAAGCAAAAGGCCAGTGTCATCCCCAAGTTCTCGGAAGAAAAGCACCGGAAGAAGCACAAGCCGACAAGAAAGCAAGGCAACAAGAACAAGTTGAAGATAGATGAGATCTTATGATCCGTAGTCTAGCCTAGCTTCTTGATTTTTCTTTTTAGCACGGTGTAATAAAGAGATCGGTAAAGCAGTGGTAACAACATATAGCAGCAGTAACAGCAAAATCACAGTCCCACGGTAGTCCCAGCTACCAAAACTTCCCGAACTACATTAACCTGATTCCCTTCGAGCCAGGGATATGTAGGAAACCTTTAAAGCAAAGGTTCGGTTAAATCTTTTTCAAAACAAAATGCTTCACACGGAGTCTTCCAACGAGCAAAGTCGCTCGTATCTGCTCACTTTATCTTTGCACGAAAGCTCTTTGTGCTTTCGGACAAAGAGGGGCAGCTGTGAGCACATGATTTTTGCTTCACGGAAACTACTCCAAAAGAAATCGGAAAAGAAATAAAACAAGTTACCTTCGGGTACAATTTTGAGGATTTGTGTGACATTTTGATAATTGTTTTGTCCGTAAATGCTCGCCTTGCTTAGTTAAAAAATACAAAAATACATGTTGCATGCATTTAGGAAAAATGGTACATTTAGGAATTAATTAACCATTATTTGGTTTTTAAAAGCGAAAATCACAAAAAATATGCATTTTATTCTATTTTGTTGTCATGGTAATTTTATTAAATGTTTTAATTCATGGATAATTGTTGTTAGTTGTTAATTAATATTTATGTAGTTTAATTTTGGGTTTTTAGGAATTTTTGGTTTAATTATAAGAAGGAAATACCGGATTTGGGCCAAAATTTAACTAAAAAATCAGGCCCAAACCAATTACCACGATCCAGTCCAAAAACAGGCCTTCCAGGCACTCCCCAAATGATGCCGTATAGGGCATTTGATCAGAGCCATCCATCCAATCCAATCCAACGGTCCAAGATCCCTTTCAGCAACCCGTTTCCAAACCCGACCCAGTAACCGGTTCCAACCGACCCCCAACCAAGGCCAAACGGCGCCGTTCCACATTAAGTGAAAGATCCTGGCCATCGATCTCACTTCATCCAACGGCCAGGATCTAACCGCCCATTACGTATATAAGCCTGAACCTTTACCCCACGCCACCAAACCAAAACCCCCCCTTCGCCCACTGTGCACCATCGTCCCAAACACAAACCTAACACCCCGTTCCAAACCCTAGCCGCCACCATACACTCTCACCATAAACCCGACGACAACGATGCCGGTGACCACCAAAGTAACACCCCTGATGCACCCAACCACCCTGAACACGGATCCATTACCCCCTTGCCTCGAATCATTCCCCATCGTCTCGAATCTTCGTTTGAAGGTTCGAGCAAAACCCCGATCTACACCAACCCACCCCGAATTCATACCAATCATTACCCTGCCCTCACTCGTGACCAAACCAAGCTTGGTTTGGTCCGAATCTACCCACAAACCCTCGAGCCCCAAATCGGAATGTTCAAACCCTAGAATACAAGAACTTTGGGAATCCGGCCGGTTTAAACGGAGGGTTGGGTTCTAATAGACCTTAATCGAAGTGTTCTCGATTGAGAACACCTCGATAAAGTCTGTTCGACCTCAAATGGTCAAGTCCAGTCAAAGCTTGGGTCGTTCGTTGTTGAGCTGCCACAGTAAGTTTTCCTTTTCTTTTCTAGTTTTGTTTGAATGTTGATTGAGTTTGTTAACATGTTTAGTTAGTTTGTTTGGTATTTCTTATGTGTTCTTTCAATTCCCTCTATCTTCGTAAGACCTTTTTATTTGGTCGATTATTCTTCTGTTTATTGTTAAATATGTATGGTGAGATACATATTCGATTTGATTAATATCGTCGAATAGATAATTCATATAGATTCCCTGTGTCGTGCAAAGTTGTTGAAGGCAGTTGATGCCTTGTTCGTGTTGTTTGTTTAATCGACTGATTGTTCCATGTTATAATTAGTATAGTCGATTAGATAAACGTCGTCGATTAGTTTTATAGGACTGAATGTTCAAATATTCTGATTCGTATAACTTCATATGATTGATCGAACCATTGTCGTTTAGCTGATTGTTTGACATTATCTGTGAATGGTTTGTAGCTGCAGTGTAATAGCTAGAATTCAGTTTAGGGCAGCTTGAATTTGAACTTTCAGAAGTTCAAAATTTCAGTTTGTCGAAGCAAGGTAAAACAGTAATAACCAGGGGCTAGCAGGGGTAGTTTGGGGGCGTGAAAAGATCAGAAATGGTTAGTTTAAGTTGGGCTGACAGTAGGGTACTGAAGTGTGATTAAACTAATACAATAGTGGGGAACAAAACTTGATAGCATGGGTTGTTAATTGAGTATTATAATAGGCCCATAACATTTGGTAATAATAAAATGAATTGATGGGGGATTAGTTGGGGATGGTCAGCTATGTTAATGGGAAATAAAGGGGTATGGGCAGAGTTGAGGGCTGGGGGAAACGAGGCAGCCTGTGGCTTGCCTGTATTTTGCCTATAAATAGGCTCATTTAGGGTAGAGTAAGGGGTTGGAGATCAGAAATTAAGGCTGGGCAGTTGAGTTTGAGGGCTAGAGAGTTAAGTTTAGAGGTTGGACATCAGAAATTAAGAGAAAGAGAGTGCTAAAGCTTGAAACTCCACATCAAGGAGTATGAGGTTGTTTTCTTTCTGGGGTGTTTGACAAAAGTCAGAAATTACTGCTTCCATGCACCAGTCTGCTGTGTTGGGACACTGTTGGATTTCAGTTTAGCTTTCCTGGTTTCTTCACTGTTAAATACTGTTTTAGTTGAGTGTCTTGGTTTTCTGTTTGGACTGAAAGCTCACTGGTCCTCTGTTTGGTTTAAACCTGTCGCTGGTTCCTCCTTCTGGTTATTATTGGGTCTTCCTGCTGGGTTTGTTTGGTTTTTCTGAAATTTCTGCTGGGCTTTCTCTTAAGTTGCTACTGAGTTTTGGTCTGTTATTGGGCTGTCTCTTTTGTTGTTACTGGTTTGGGGCTGTTCGACTGATTGTGTTGCTGTTTTCTGTTGCTGCTGTGTGTGTATGCTACTGCTGCACTGATCATTCCTCTTCTTCTTTTGCTTTCCCAAATACCAGGTACACCACTGATACATTGTCAATGTAAGCTGAAATTTGAAGTATGGATACAAATAAATGAAGAGTTGAAGTTGTTTTGGATTCACTTTAGAAATGTATTGAACAGTAGTTGCATGTATGATAGTTCGCTTTCTCTAATAGAACTATGTAGTTAGCTGTGGTGTAACTGCACTTTTATACATCTCATTTAGTTGGGGAACTCTATGTTTTTGCTTAAAATTAAAAGGGACTAATGTTGCAGTAGCCATGTTCTGTTAGTTCATCTTTGTTGTCAAGAAGCATGTTAGGTATCCAATAGTTACTTCTTTAAACAAATGGCCTATTTCTTTTTAATTGGTAGGGATATGGCTTGATCGGACAAGCGGTACTTTACATTTCAGCTCCCTTATAAATGTCAAACATATACAAAATAGGTTAACTAGGCCTAGTTGGAATAAGGATGGCCCAGGTCGAGTTTCACGTTAGGCACATTGGGCCTGGGCCCGTAATGTCTAAACAACTGCCCATATACGCGTTCATGTTTCGGATTTTGCAAATCATATTCGGAACCCAACTATAACTAACTTATAAGTATGTAAATAAAGTTGGACCGTTTTTCTTCTTTCATTATTAGAGACAAACTCAATAGAAAACATAGTCGTTATAGGACGACCTTTTAAATAAAACGAGACGAGCCTCGCCAAATAAAAATGCAAGTTGCGGGGCCCTCAATAATTGGTCATAATAAATACTTAGAATTTGGGATGGACTGTTTAGTGAATTTCACTGCCTTCCCCAAAGATAATAACGCGTTAGACTCTTTAGGCGCGATTTAATTAATCTTACCTTCTTAAACTCGGGTGTGCATTTCATGCAACCCAAATCCAAATCCCAAAACATTGAATAAAATATGTTCCGGATTGCGGGTGCATTTCATGTGTCGCAATCCAAAGACATATTTTTAAACGATGTTCACATCCCTTAAAAAATATAATGAGAGCGGTAAAGAGTTAAAATTTACACATGAGCTCATAATTGTATAAAATCAGATAAACAAGCCGAATGTGACAGTTGAGCGACCGTGCTAGAACCACGGAACTCGGGAATGCCTAACACCTTCTCCTGGGTTAACAGAATTCCTTATCCGAATTTCTGGTTCGCGGACTGTAATACAGAGTCATTCTTTTCCTCGATTCGGGATTAAATTGGTGACTCGGGACACCCTAAATCTCCCAAGTGGTGACTCTGAAATAAATAAATAAATCCCGTTTCGATTGTCCTTTAATTGAAAAAACTCATTCACCCCTCGCGGGGGTGGAAAAAGGAGGTGTGACAACATGGATTAAGAATTATCTGTGATTAATAAATAGTTACTGCTAAGGTGGTTTATTTATTTGAAATCATTAAAAATTCTTAGTAGCTTTTTACATGTGTCATTATATCAATATATGGATTAAAATTTATAATTAATGGATAGGATCCACAGAAGTGGTCTATTTATTTGAGTCATGAACAAATATACTCAATGGAATATGTGAAAAATTATCCTTAATAAGTTTGCGCTAGTGATGGAGGTTTAATTTCATCTACCCATGAGGTTTACCTCTTGATACTAGTGACATTACATTTATTCATGACAAGAGATATTAAAGAGCTCATCCAAAAGGATGAAAAGTAATATCTTGGATTCTCATGTATATGAAACGGGAGGACAATTTGGTGTAAGAGGCGGTTTTATGTACTTCACGCAAAAGGAAGGACCTAATCAATGTCATGGGCTCAAGGAATGATTATAAGAATAAACGAAAGTATGATTATATTTATTTTAGTCCATGAACCTAAAACGGTTATTCTCTGAATTTGGTCATAGATTTGGAGATCATGAATTTGACGAACTCCAATTGACCTGAAATTTAGTAGGTCCACTAAAAACGACTCGGTGAGAAACACTCGCTACTATGCAGTGAATCACGTTGTTTTCTAGTGTTTTGAGGTCTTTTAGATGGGGTTTTAAGCAGTTTAATGGATTAAATAAGTTTTAAATATGAAAAACTATTATTTATATATCGGTTTTATTTGTGTTAAATTGGAAACATGATGATTTAACTTGATATGATATATAGCAAGAATTCAAATCACATAAATTTAATCCTAAATACGCCAAAAATAATTTATTCGAATTTGGTCTAGTTTTTGGCGATCGTGAATTTCACGATCTCTGAATGACCTGAAATTCGGCAGGATCATCGGAAACGATCAGTTAAGAAGAATTCACTGCTATGCAGTGACTCACATCGTATTTTGACGATTCGGGACCGTTTAGATGAGTTTTTTGGAGGTTTGACGGATTAAAATATGATTTACATTCGAAAAGTCATTCCTTTTATGTCGGTCTTATTTTGTTAAAAATATGAAACATGATGACGCGTGTTTATTTTACATGAACTGATATGGTTGGAATGTATGCCATATTTTAAATTTCTAAAAATGCTTAGATGGTAGCTTTTCAAATTTGGTTGTTGTTTTGAAGATCATGACTTTTATGATCTCCAATTGACATGTAATTTGGTAAGTCTATCGAAAAACCCTAGTAAATAATACTTGTTGTATGTAGTGGATAACATTGATTTAGTACTTCATGACTGTCTAGATAGCTATTTTGAGCATTTTGTGAATTTTGGAACTTAATCCTTAGAGAAAATTTCGTACTTGTGATCAAGTGGTGATATGAATTAACCCCTATGGTCTCCACTATTTATTTATAGTAAGATAATAAATTTATGTGTCGACTTTAGGTCTTCCTCCATATCGGATGAATTTATTATGAACTTACTGAGTGTAACTATAGTAGTTGATAGCATGTATTGACTCTCCATCTGAGTTTACACGTTGAATCATCTTTGTAATTATAATGCAACCATGATTAAGTGGTGACATAAATATATTTTTATGATCTTCCACCATTAATTTCAAGTAAGTGTAAATTTATGTGTCGACTTTAGGTCTTCCTCCATATCGGATAAATTTATTGTGAACTTACTGAGATGATTACTAGTAGTTGATAACATGTATTGACTCTCCATCTGAGTTTACACGTTGAATCAATTTTGTAATTATAATGCAACTATGATTAAGTGGTGACAGAAATATATTTTTATGGTCTTCCACTATTAATTTCAAGTGAGTGTAAATATATGTGTCGACTTTAGGTTTTCCTCCATATCAGATGAATTTATTGTAAGCTCACTAAGTGAAATACTAGTTATTGAAATCATGTACTTACTCTCCATCTGAGTATACATGTTGGATCAATGGAACTAGAGCTATTAATTATGATGTTCACTTGACTTAAATTGACAGTATACTCTCCATCTGAGTTGAGTCTGTTTTAATTTATTTGAGCGAATAATATGGCATTACATACGTATGTTGCATGAGTATTTCTTTTCCCGTCGAAATTTGCTATTCAAGGTGCATGAATATATGTGTGTAGTGCATTTGAATTTTTTATATTAAATTATATACAATTGACTTAAATAACAGTTTACTCTCCATCTGAGTTGGTTCTGTTTCCTTTTGGATTGTATATTTCTTGCATTATATATTATACTTTGCATGAATGACTCTTTTCCCATCAAAATTTGCTATTCAAGATGCATGTATGTATATATATTGGATGTAGTCGGAATTTATAATTCAGTGTTTTGACTTATTATGATCTATTTAATGATTTATATCTCAACTCCACAACAAATTCATGCAATTTGCCGTATTACTTGTTAAAATTTCCTTTGATAGCGATAAGACATTAATTAAAGGATGCAATATATGTACTTTTTTTAGAAGGAATTTAATTCTGGTTTCTAAGCAAAGCAAGAGATGGATATTTAGTTTATTTTCGAATAAATCTTGTGTTATTGAGCTTGGTAAATATTTTATCTCTTATGGTACATGGATGCATGACTTTGTTATTGTTAATTAATGTCTCTCCTGAACAGAACAATATTAGTCTACCTCATAAGAGAAAATGTTCTTCAAAATTGAGTGAAACTTATCTGTGAACTTGCGTCTAAGTCATAATTATCTGGATAGGATTTCAGTTGGTCAATGATGAACCTTAAGGTTCATTAAAAGTAGAGGCACTGCCAACTTGTGGATCTTGTTTAGAAGGAAATATGATTAAGAGACATTTCTGCTCTAAAGGAAAGAGAGCTGGTGATAAGTTAGAACTAATCTATTTGTGATTGTGCTATCAAATGAACATATAAGCAAGAGGTGATTTTGGGTATTTTTATGACGTTCATAAATAACTATTCAAACTATGAATATATTTATTTGATGCACCGTAAGTCTGAATGCTTTGAATAATTTCAGGATTTTAAGGCTTGATACGGAGAAGCACCATAAAAATATATATAAATCACTACGATCTGATCGTAGGTGGCCAGCACTTCTCTACAAAATTCGTTAGTTACTTATTAAAATAGAAGATTATATCTCAATTGTCTACACCGGATACTCCATAATATAGTGGTGTAGTAAAGAGAAGAAATAGGACTCTTATGGAGATGTCTAGATTAATGGTGAGTTATTCCGATTTATTCCTTTTTTTGTTATGGATACGCCTTAAAAACTGCAATTACATTCTAATCTTAGTCCTTTCTAAGTCAGTATCTTGGACCCCATAGAACTGTGGACTTAACGTAATTTCGGTCTGCGGCAAGTTTGGATATGGAACTGTCCAATATATATATACTGAAAGGGAAGACGTAAAAGATGAAATCAAGGACGAATGTATGCGCGTTTATTGGATATCCAAGGGAACGAAATGATGTTTATTTTATTTTCCTAAAGAAAAGAAGGTAATTGTTAGCACAAATACCAGTTCTCCATAATAGGATTATTTAATAAACTATGTTCCTAGATGTAAACTAGTTTTACAGGAACTAAGCAAAGAAATAATGTGTGAATCATCTAAAATTCAGGTGCTCAAGAACATATAACTTTATATGTCGGAATTGACGTTTCATTGCATTTAAGTAATGGGAGAAACGTTAATAGACAAAATTTACTACCTTCAAGTAGTGGGAGTAATATTGAGCAGAGAACACTACATGAAGAAGTCATTAATATTTCAATACGCAAGGTAATGAAGATAGTATTAGTAGTACTTCGTCGTAGTAGGAGACTAGTAAGGAAATCATAGTTTGGTATGTACTCTTGGGAGAGTTTCATAACAACGATTCCTGAAGAGCTTAATACCAAACTAGTTAGTTACGACAAAGCACTACTAGACAAAGATTTCATTTGAAAATAACTAGGCAAGTTCCTTTTAGCAAACGGTTATTGGCAGATACTTTTAACAGTCTTGCAAAAAGATAGTTGTGAAAGTTATAAATGCATGGTTATGAGTCTAAGTGGGAGATTGTTAGGACATATACTATTAACCATGCATTTAGATATAGTATATTCTAATAATTATCATGGTTAAAAGTCTAAGTGAGAGATTGTTGGGATATATAGTATTAACCATGGATTTTGGTTTGGATATAGTATTTATTATGAAATAATTATTTATTTAAGTTTAACAAAGTTTTAAATAGATCATATATTCGTTTCTGTCCGTTACTTATATAGTAGATGATTTAGTGTATAGAGTTTAGCTTATACACAGAAGATTAAATCATCGGTTCTTATAAGTATAAAAATCATGTTCACAATCTAATGATGGAATTGGACAAACCATCAGGAATGATTGTAGCACAAGATTAAATATAATTTATCTTGATTATGAGAATGATTTAATTCCGACTTCTTGTGCTAGTACATTTTGTATGTATTGAACGGACCAAGTAGAGATAAGTATTTTATACTGGCTTAATAAAATAAATTCTCTAGCCATTAATTGTACTTATACTCTTAATCTTGATATAATTATTATTAGTTGTGTATATTATTTATTGTTTTGATTTACTAAAAGGCAAGATTCTTTTGTGGGTCAATATGCCTGGTAAATTGGACAATGATGATATACATTGGCGAAGTAATAATTAGTTGATGGAATCCATGTCTCGGTCTAGAGATTGATGATACACCTTTATGAAAGCTTATAAGTTTTCATGTGTAAACCCTGCAGGTGGATTTTGTATCCGTCACATGAAATAAGTTAAGCGAAAGTCTAAAGAAAATAATCAATGAATTAAATTGTCAGTAATTTAATTTATTAGATTAGTATCTGAATCTTAACATGGGGAGTTAAATAATGTTTAATGGAAGAATTTCGAAATTGAACTGAGGAGTGCAGTTACGAATTTTTAATGGAATAATTCATAATTTATTATGGTAGTATTAATTCGAATTAATTCCATAATAGGAAGCCTCGTTAATTAAATATTGCGGTTCCTGCTGTGACCGAATAATTCGGAATTAAATGAAATTATATTTCTTGGTGGAAAAGTAAGACCCAACAGGTTTAGGAAAAGGCTTTAAACCCCAAACCCTGTGGCTATATAAAGGGGTCTTATTCCATAAGGATGCTATAGTTTTACTATACAGTTTTCCTAGGAGAAACTCGCCCACACGAGTTTCGCTTATTCCGGTCATTATTCGGGTCACACAGCAGAAGACTGTGGAACTGGAAGATGATCCCGTGGACGTTTTACGCTCTTGCTTGGAGGCTCTTTTCGCGATCGTTGTCACGCTTCAAGAGATAAGTATCGATTTTATGGTTGATTAAAATATGTAATTATGTGTTGTCTATATTACATGCAAGTGATCCTGGCTATTTGCTTCCGCTGTTCATACCTATTTTCCATCACGACCATCTATCTATCTATCTATCTATCTATATATATATATATATATATATATATATATATATATAAAGGAGGGAATAAACAAGATGACTTGATACCTCTCTTTGGTCAAGAAACTTATTTATCTTTTTCTCCTTTTTTTGCCTTTTGTCGCCTTATTTTTTCTTTTGATTCATTTTGTAACACCCCATAAATCCGTATTAGTTGTGGATGTGTTAGATGACTATTAATGTGATCATTTAGACATGTGAAGCCCTATCAAGATGAGTATGGGTAATGTAATACTCCGTAAATATGAATCAGCTGTGTACAGACAAGGACTATTTATGTAATACCCCGTAATTTGAATCGGTTGTGGATGTATTAAACGAGTATTAGCGTGATGGTAATTGAGTGGTTATGTTATTAAGTGTATTAGTTATGTTAGAGGTGAATTGGGGTCTAAGGAAAGGCCTAAGTCTAAGCCAAGTTGGAAAATTTCAAAATGGACTAAAGTTGTGAATGAATACGCACATGACCTCACTTTGAACGATCATATATCTGGTTCTATAACGAGTTGTGTGATGCATAACCTATCAAACTAAATCTCTTTGAGTCTAGTTTCCAACGCAACAAACCGTTTGTCATTTGGAGGTCTATACAGAAAGTTATCACCATTTTACTGGGCAGGTGTCACTAGCGCGAAGTCGCACGTTTTTGCTGAGTATTCTGCCTCGCGCACGAACTACGCGACTGAAGGTTTTTAAGTACTTTAAAAGCCGGAAATAATAGAAATTGAGTCACTTCTCAAGCTTAGGGTTTCCTCTATACCCCAACTCGACCAAGGCATCCAATTGCACACCTAAGGTGAGTTTTTAAGTGTGTTTTCATGGTGATTTCACTTCTCAATCACTAGTTACAACATGATTTTGATTGGGTTTTATAGGATTTCTTCAAAATCTCAAGAACACCCCAAAAGTTGTCTTTCAAGATTTGGTCTACAAGAGGTAATCCTACACCCTTAGACTTACATATATGGTGTTATTATGGGATCATGAGTATAAATCAAGTATTACAACTTATGGTATGGTGATTGGAAGCCATAAATTTCCAATTTAAATACATGATCATGGTAGGGATTTAAGGGTGATTATTTGATAGGATTTGTTGGTTGGGTGTGAATGGATGGTCATATACGTGATGTTGAAAGTTATAAATTGGTTAATCATGATGGTAGGATAAATTGTTGATGAATGGTGGTAATTAGATGAACTAATTATATGGTGATGAGATGTAGAGGTTTATGCCTACAAGGTGTTTGATAATATGTCTAAATGGCTTAAGTTATGGAATTTGTTACTAATATTGGTTCCATTGGATATTGCTATTGTAGATTGAAGGTTCTTAGTGTTGTGGATCATTGTAGTATCACTAAGGGGCGACATTGAGGTATGTGAGGCTGACTCTCTATGTTTGGGAATGTTAATGATCCTCCCTACACTACGTTTCTTTTACGACGTATCAATTGCTTCAGAAATATAGTTAAGCCTAGTTCCTTGAATAGTTGTAGAGCTTCTATTCTCTAGCTTCATAACTCGTTCATGACTTTCGTTCGAACGCTGTGAGCTCAGTTCGTATTCAATATAGACTTGGGTTTGATGTCCCTAAGTCTCAGTATGGCTTACTCAACATGTCATAAACAGTTGAAGTTTCGGTGTTCATAACCAGTTCAAGAATACATATATCATTCTAGTCCTATTCAATATTCCAGTATTATGTAGCTCAGTATGATTCGGTATTCCAGTATTATGTACTTAGTATGACCCAGTATTCCAGTATCATGTAACTCAGCGTGATTCAGTATTTCACTATTATGTATTGCAGTATGATTCTCAGTTCCTGATTTTAAAATCCCTGAAGTATGATTCTCAGTTCCTGATTTTAAATCCCTGAATGTTGAACACCTATATTTGGGCCTGAGGCCGCAACTAATGCTTTATGCATCTTTGGGGCTGAGGCCGCAGTTTATGCTTTATGCATCTTTGGGCCTGAGGCTGCAGTTTATGCTTTATGCATTTTGGACCTGAGGTCGCAGTTATGTATACGTATACTTGGGCCCGAGGCCGCAGTTTGTGCACACACACACACACATATATATATATATTCACACACATATATCCGCAGTTTGTGCACATATATCTATTGGGCCTGAGGCCGCAGTTTATTATTCAGATAAACAAGTTGTTCATCATTCAGGAGAGGGAGTATTCATATCCTTACTTCCTTGGTTTAGTTCAATTATTAGTTACCATTTTAGTTGCCAGTTATCAGTTATCAGTTCAGCTATCAGTTATCAGTTACCAGTTCAGCTATCAGATATCAGTTCAATTATCAGTTATCATTTCAATTTCAGTTTCAATAGTTATCATTTCAGTTATCAATTATCAAATCTCAGTTATCAGCTTAATTTCAGTTTCAGCATTTATAATTCTTTCTTTCAGTTGCTTTACATACCAGTACAATTCAAATGTACTGACGTCCCTTTTGCCCGGGGCCTGCATTTCACAATGCAGGTAATGATTTACAGGTTGATGATTCCGAGCGCTAGGATTCTCGTACCAGCTATTTGGTATCCCAGTTCTTTCGGGGCATTTTCATTACCTTACAGTCTTCAGTATTTTTTTTTTGTTATAGTCAGTGTTTTCAGTACTTTTTAGAGGCTTCATAGACTAGAGTAACAGTTAGACAAAGTCACGGGCTTTTCATATTAAGCTATGTTGGCTACAAATATGTTTTCGAATTGTATTAATATTTCCGCACTTTGATTTATATCATCCAGACTTTCAATATATCTGCATGTGTTAGTTTATCTTCCGCATTCAGTATGTTATGATACCACATGTTGATTCAGTCAGCCAGTTGGTTCGCTAGGTCACATGTAGTCAGGCACCGAGTGCCTTGTTACATCCAGGCCCAGGTTCGGGGAGTGACAAAGCTTGGTATCAGAGCACTAGGTTCAAGTGTCCTAGGGAGTCTATGAAGCCGTGTCTAGTGGAGTTTCCTTTATATGTGTGTGCCGGTCACTCATATAAACGGTTAACTACCAAGAAATTCAGGATTGTCTCATCTCTTTCTACTCTAGATCGTGCCATGAAGCTTAGAGCAATAGTTAACCTTCTTTTCCTATCGAATTCCAAACGTATTATACCCAAGCGACACGCAAGAAAGGTATAAGGTTCTAGAAAGGATGATTTGCCTATTGTAGTATTACTATGGAATACATGTAGGTAACAAATGAGATTTGAGGAGATGTTGAAAGTGGGATGCAATGGATAGAAGTACAGATTATAGCATAACCTTATTAGAAAGTACCAAAGCAGTTATCATGTCTCATGGCTATTAGTTTACCTCAGTTACCAGTTATACAGTCTTTGAGTTAGCAAATTTATGGTTATTCAGTATGCTAGTATTCAGTTATATGTTTACCAAATATCCAATTTTCAGTGTATCAAAATTTCTGGAGACTTGTGAGTATACGGTGATGCATATGGATGCTCAAAGAAAATATAAGTAATAGTGATTATAGCGAAACCTTTGCATACTTTAGGTCTGGATTAAGACCAAGACTCACCGGATGGTGCAAGAAGTGATTTATCAAATGATGGTATACTTTGAAGGATAAGTTTGTGCATGGTAGTGTATTCGTATGCGTTTTACCTTAGAGAACAATTTCTTTTAATTCTTGGAAATGGAGCCACAAGTTGGATGATGATAGTTTGGATGTTGACCCCAACATTGGTCACTATAGTTTTGGACAGAAAAGAGTCTAAGGGTAAAATACCTAGGAGTCAGAAACGTTTGTTATTACCAAAGATGTGATTTCGTACAACTCATGCAAATGACTATAAGATATGATGTATGCAATGAGAACTAAGAACAACCAATAGTGAATTTCAGGGAATGATTTTAAGTTGTTTAAATTTATTCAAATCAGAATTAGAAAGTACCACGTTAGTGAATTGCTATAAGAAGCAGCTATTATTGTGAGATAAAGGATATGACAATTCCCCTTAAGTTATGTGACTAAGTGATTACTCGGGATGTTTATAGTATGATTTTATATTATATAGAAAGTTTGGGGTTACATATTCTAATTTTGTTTAAGACAGATGAATTTCCCTAAGTGTGATCCATGTACATAGTTCGAAAAGAATGATAGTATGCGACAAAAGAATATGGTCAGATGATGAAGGAATTTAGGAGTAACCTTATGCTTCACTTTAGTTATTCAAAGCAGGAGGAGAAAATATGATGCTAGCAGGTGGTTAGTAAAAGAATAGTAAGTAAGTTTTGAGTTGATACAGTGAATTAGCACTTTCAGCAGAGCTAGTAGGGGTACAATTTGATTCACTTAGCCAGGTTTACTCTAGTGAGTGGATGACAGTTTGAAATACCGAACGTGTGTTAGAACCCAAAGAGTTTAAGTTAAACTCGAAGTACAACAGCAGTGAGAAAAAAATATTAGCTAGTAGTGAGAGCACAAACTATAGAAGAATAGCCTTTAGGAATTATCGTAATGTGGTTTCTCCAGGATTGACAGTGTGAGCAGAGTTAAATTATTAAGATTGTATATGATAGCTGTGAATACATTAGCTTTCCGTTAAGTGAATAATTTAGTTTTTCCTAGTAAGAAAGATTTTTCAGAAGTAAGTTGGAAGATGAGTCGTCATTGACGTAGAGTGCAAGGAATTGCAGAAAATAACGAAAGTTATTTGGATCCCAGCAAAAAGAGAAGGATCCACAAGTATAAGACATGTAGTCTAAGGGGTGATGTGAAAATTTTCAGTAAGTCCAGTTGGAGATCTGAAACTCGAATAGTTAGCATGAGATATGAAAAAGAAAATCAGTTCGGTAATGAGGGAAAATTGTATAATTACCACAGGAATTATGTCTAGCATGTGTAAGAAACACAAAGTGAGTAGAATGATCACCGAGCTTAGTTATTGATGATAAAATGATCACAGAAAGGCTATAAAAAAATCATGCCCACTTATGTATCACGAGGGTAGTGCCATCGCATGAGACTCTAATTTTCGGAGTATAGACTTAGCTCACAACAATTCTATAAGTGTTTTCAGGAAGTGCTTAAGAATATAATCAAGTGTGGGAAGTAAAGCTCAAGAATAAGGTAGACAATAGAACTATGTTGAAAGAAGTTCACTGCTTAGCCAAGGTAGGAGTTCGACTTTCAGACACCAAAGATAGTGGAGTTATTGTCTAGAACATGACCTATTCCTCCTTGCCGAAGTGAAGTAGAAATGGTTTGATGATCCCTACTTGTTGTAGCTGAAATAGAGGATTCACATGCTTAAGATGATGGCTTTTGAACAAGGGGGAGATGATGGTACTTTGAGGTACCAGGATAAATTGTGTGTTCCAACCACAGATGGACTTAGCGAGGGAGGAAGATGTTATAAGCCCAAAATTTCAGGTATTCTATCCACCTAGGATTCCCAAAGATGTATCATGATCTTAAGAAGATTTATTGGTGGAACGACATAAAAAAGAAAGTTGCAGACCTTGTGGACAAGTGTTTAAATTGTCAGCAAGTGAAAGTCGAGCAACAGAAAACCAAGTTCAGAACACACACATCCATTAGTGGAGATGGTAAATATGGACCTTATAATAGGATTATCTCGCTCATTTTGAAAGTATGATTTTTATGGGCGAAGGTGTAGATTGCCAATTAGTTGGTTCGAAGTTGGTGAAGCAGAGTTGCGGGGACCAGATTTGGTGTATATGTCTATAGAGAAAGTCAAGTTGATTCAATAGCATTTGTAGACAGCTCAGAGTTGTCAAAGGTCCTATTTGAATATGCAACATAGAGACCTAGAGTTTCAAGTTGATGATTGGGTGTTTTTAAAAGTTTCGCCTATGAAAGGTATTATAAGATTTGGAAAGAAAGGAAAGCTCAATCCCAGATACATCAGCCCATATAGGATCCTATGAAGGATCGGGTAAGTAGCTTATGAGTTAGAATTTCTACCATAATTAGCGGTTGTACACCAGTATTTCACGTGTCATGTTATAATATTCAAGTTTCGAAGTATTCAAATCTCATGTCATGACATTTATGTTTTCAGTTTTCAGATCTCACGTTAGAACATTCAAGTCAGTTCAGTACTCAGATACTCATATCAGTCCAGTACTCAGATATTCATAACAGCTTAATACTCAGGTATTGATGTGAGTTCAGTGAGTAGATATTCACGTCAGTTCAGCACTCGATTATTCGTGCCAGTTCAGTATTCATGTATATGTTTCATGTTATGCATATTATTATGCCCTATGGAGCTAGTGTTATGCTCGGTTAGCTGGTAGGTATTTTGGAGAAATGTCGAAGTTATCAAACCTTCTCATTCAGGCCTTATATTAAAATCTCCATGTCTTTCAGCGTTTAGTAGCCATTCAGTCTAGTACCTATTCAATTCAGTACCTCATCAATTTAGTGATCGTGTATTCATTCAGTTTAGTATGCACGTGTTAAGGAAAGTTCATGTTCCCACTAGACCCATTTATGGTCCAGAGTTATCCTAAGATACAACCAGAATAATCATTCGAGGACGAATGATCCCAAGGGGGAGATAATATAACACCCCATAAATTCGGATTAGTTGTGGATGTGTTAGATGACTATTAATGTGATCTTTTAGACATGTGAAGCCTTATCAAGATGAGTATGTGTAATGTAATACTCCGTAAATATGAATCAGATGTGTACGGATAAGGACTATTTATGTAATACCCCGTAATTTGAATCAGTTGTGGATGCATTAAATGAGTATTAGCGTGATGGTAATTGAGTGGTTATGTTAATAAGGGTATAAGTTATGTTAGAGGTGAATTAGGGTCTAAGGAGAGGCCTAAGTCTAAGCCAAGTTGGAAAATTTTAAAATGGACTAAAGCTGTGAATGAATACGCACATAACCTCACTTTGAACGATCATATCTCCGGTTATATAATGAGTTGTGTGATACGTAACCTATCAAATTAAAGCCCTTTGAGTCTAGTTTCCAACTCAACAAACCGTTTATCATTTGGAGGTCTATACAGAAAGTTATCACCATTTTACTGGGCAGGTGTCACTAGCGCGAAGTCGCGCATTTTTGCTGAGTATTCTGCCTCGCGCGCGAACTCGCGCGTCTGGAAGGTTTTAAATACTTTAAAGGCCGGAAATAATAGAAATTGAGTCACTTCTCCAGCTTAGGGTTTCCTCTACACCCCAACTCGACCAAGGCATCCAATTGCACACCTAAAGTGAGTTTTTAAGTATGTTTTCATGGTGATTTCACTTCTCAATCACTAGTTACAACATGATTTTGATTTGGTTTCATAGGATTTCTTCAAAATCTCAAGAACACCCCAAAAGTTGTCTTTCAAGATTTGGTCTACAAGAGGTAATCCTACACCCTTAGACTTACATATATGGTGTTATTATGGAATCATGAGTATAAATCAAGTATTACAACTTATGGTATGGTGATTGGAAGCCATAAATTTCCAATTTAAATACATGATCATGGTAGGGATTTAAGGGTGATTATTTGATAGGATTTGTTGGTTGGGTGTGAATGGATGGTCATATACGTGATGTTGAAAGTTATAAATTGGTTAATCATGATGGTAGGATAAATTGTTGATGAATGGTGGTAATTAGATGAACTAATTATATGGTGATGAGATGTAGAGGTTTATGCCTACAAGGTGTTTGATAATATGTCTAAATGGCTTAAGTTATGGAATTTGTTACTAATATTGGTTCCATTGGATATTGCTATTGTAGATTGAAGGTTCTTAGTGTTGTGGATCATTGTAGTATCACTAAGGGGCGACATTGAGGTATGTGAGGCTGACTCTCTATGTTTGGGAATGTTAATGATCCTCCCTACACTACGTTTCTTTTACGACGTATCAATTGCTTCAGAAATATAGTTAAGCCTAGTTCCTTGAATAGTTGTAGAGCTTCTATTCTCTAGCTTCATAACTCGTTCATGACTTTCGTTCGAACGCTGTGAGCTCAGTTCGTATTCAATATAGACTTGGGTTTGATGTCCCTAAGTCTCAGTATGGCTTACTCAACATGTCATAAACAGTTGAAGTTTCGGTGTTCATAACCAGTTCAAGAATACATATATCATTCTAGTCCTATTCAATATTCCAGTATTATGTAGCTCAGTATGATTCGGTATTCCAGTATTATGTACTTAGTATGACCCAGTATTCCAGTATCATGTAACTCAGCGTGATTCAGTATTTCACTATTATGTATTGCAGTATGATTCTCAGTTCCTGATTTTAAAATCCCTGAATGTTGAACACCTGTATTTGGGCCTGAGGCCGCAGTCAATGCTTTATGCATCTTTGGACCTGAGGCCGCAGTCAATGCTTTATGCATCTTTGGGCCTGAGGCCGCAATTTATGCTTTATGCATTTTGGACCTGAGGTCGCAGTTATGTATACGTATACTTGGGCCCGATGCCGCAGTTTGTGCACATATATATATATATTGGGCATGAGGCCGCAGTTTATTATTCAGATAAACAAGTTGTTCATCATTCAGGAGAGGGAGTATTCATATCCTTACTTCCTTGGTTCAGTTCAATTATTAGTTACCATTTTAGTTGCCAGTTATCAGTTTAGTTATCAGTTATCAGTTCAGCTATCAGTTATCAGTTACCAGTTCAGCTATCAGATATCAGTTCAGTTATCAGTTATCATTTCAGTTTCAGTTTCAGTAGTTATCATTTCAGTTATCAATTATCAAATCTCAGTTATGAGCTTAATTTCAGTTTCAGCATTTATAATTCTTTCTTTCAGTTGCTTTACATACCAGTACAATTCAAATGTACTGACGTCCCTTTTGCCCGGGGCCTGCATTTCACAATGCAGGTAATGATTTACAGGTTGATGATTCCGAGCGCTAGGATTCTCGTACCAGCTATTTGGTGATCCCAGTTCTTTCGGGGCATTTTCATTACCTTACAGTCTTCAGTATTTTTTTTTGTTACAGTCAGTGTTTTCAGTACTTTTTAGAGGCTTCATAGACTAGAGTAACAGTTAGACAAAGTCACGGGCTTTTCATATTAAGCTATGTTGGCTACAAATATGTTTTAGAATTGTATTAGTATTTCCGCACTTTGATTTATATCATCCAGACTTTCAATATATCAGCATGTGTTAGTTTATCTTCCGCATTCAGTATGTTATGATACCACATGTTGATTCAGCCAGCCAGTTGGTTCGCTCGGTCACATGTAGTCAGGCACCGAGTGCCGTGTTACGTCCATGCCCAGGTTCGGAGCGTGACACATTTTAAGAATTCCAAAAGTCAATTTTTAAAACTTCTGATTCCTCTTTACGTGCCAAATTAATGAAATGTTTAAATAGGTATCAATATTGCGTTACTCTTTTATGGGTAAATTTATGATGATTTATCTCATTTTAAATACTAGTTTTTGGTCACGTGCGTTGCACGTGCATATTATGTAAATTGATATTAATTTTTAAAAATCACATATATTGTTAAAATATGTACCTGACCATTACAAAAATAAACATAAAAGACGTGCAAGCTCAAAATCATAACTGATTTCATTTTAGTGATCGAAACGACCAAATATCATCTGAACATAAGGTGAACAGTTATTTTACAATAAATTGGGTGATGGTTAGATGAACAATACTATGTGTGATGGTCACATCAGCAAGGAGTATTTTATTCCTCATAACCAAGACAATATGCCTTGGCATGATTCAGTACTTGGTGTCATGACTCATGAGTAGTATTTTCTGTGCCAATTCCAAGACTCAAAATGTTAAACTCTCGATTCATGACAACTTTATCATAGCTGATCCATCTCATAAGTATCAAAAAAAGGAAACAAAAAACTTAATACCTCTGACAGCATGAGACTTGAGACTTAAGCTTAAATCGCTTTATCTAAAATTTTATAGTCTTTGAAAATCTTTCAGCTGCTAAAAAAAGATACATGAGCCAAAAGTTTGATCTTTCTTTCACATTTATATTTTCGGCCGTCCTACAACCATTAGTTTCGTAAAATTAAACACTCCTTGCAAGAGATATATCAGTAATCATATTCTAAAAATAAATCTTAACTATCCAAACTGTGAAGTGCTCATTAAACATATATATATATCTAATATGCATCCTACATTATATATTGGGTGAAATTAAAAAGGACAGCAAATAATATTATATCACAAAAATTAAGTCAAAGATCAAGCAAAGGTTATTCAAAAAATATGTACACCTATTTTACCTCAAACAAAACTGCAAGTCTTGAATCCGATGATCTCAATTAGTATATGTATGTGGAAAGAATGAAGAAATAGGCAGGCTATTCTTATTTCAGTGGCCTAATATTCAAGACGTGCGGCTGCATAAACTGAAGCACCAGTTGTATTGGGCAATAACACTTTTCTTAAATATTGTAGATCTCTAGTTTTTTGTTAATTACTACCATTATACTACATAAATCATATATTGATACCATTGTCTCTTCATTTTCTCTTAGGCTTAGGTTATTTGAACTTTATTTGTAACTGTAACTACTTAAGTGTATATATTTCTAGAATTTTATAATAATGGCACGCTGAAAGAGATTCAATTGCGTTTAATATATATTGAATTAGAAATTACAACTCTTCAAGTTCTCCATATTTTTCATCTCAACGCAGAGAATATCAGTTATTGCATTGGTTTATGAAAGAAATTTTTATTTATTTTTCTAAGGGTATTATAGTCATTCAATTTTTAATGGGCAGTTTAGTAATTCAAGTTTGACATTTGAGGTTCCCACTTTTAGTATAGTATATGAGATATGAGATGAGATATGATGATATGATATGATGATTTGGGAGTAATGAAAAGTATGGAAGTTATGAATATTATTAAGATACCTTATGGTATTCCTCTATATTTGCCTATATAAATTCATAACTTTTATTTCATGAGACCCCTACCTACCCAAGGTTACCCTTTTCAATCCATATTTGAAATAGTAATAGCGTAACTACAATATTAGATTCATGTTTTAGTTTCACTCAAGGAAGAAGGCTCTTGAATGATGTTCGGTTTGCGAAAGATGGTATCAATAAGAGCTTGGGAAACTATGTACTGATTCTATATTTCTGTTTTCTTATATTTTCTTATGATTAAAATCCCAAATATGATGTCTGTTGTATTTTTTCTTCTTCTATATTTACTGTCTTGTATCTTCTCTTAGTTTGGTTTTCTATAAATTTCTGATTGTCGCAAGTTTATATTTTTTTTAGGCTCAAATTAGCCACTTATGAGTTATGACTTTGTTGGAACTTTAGAACACTCAACAAACAATATTACTAAAAATAAAATTTGGTAGTTGATTTCCACTAGAGAAAGTGATAAAAGCAAGAACCGTAATATAGAAATCATGTAAGAATTCATGGCATTAAGTAAAATTGGACCTTTTATTTTTCTATTATCTTTTTAAAAGTATTAAGCAAAATCATCTTCAAACTGACTACGAAGGACAAGAATAGATTTTACAAGCCTCACTCTTGAAAGAGATGATCACATCTAAAAAATTATCTTTCCTCATGAAATCATTGTGTTTTCGAGATAGATTATTATTATTATTATTATTATTATTATTATTATTATTATTATTATTATTATTATTATTATTATTATTATTATTATTATTATTATTATTATTATTATTATTGTTATTATTATTATTATTATTATTATTATTATTATTATTATTTTATTTTTTAAAGTATTATATTAATTTTACATCCTTTTTTGTGTAAGGAGAAATATCCAAAATAAAATTTTAAATATATATATATTCTCAATTATATCTTATTTATATTTATAAATTTATAATATTTTTTAAGCAAATACACTAGTACATAAATAAATTTATTGTTTCCTGAACACGCACGTGTGTCTCACGCGTACTTCCCACAAACTTTTCCCCGAACCCTGAATTTTGAATTCTTTCAAAAATGTTTTCTTCTTCCATAATCCATTTTCCTATTACCTTCTATCTCTAATCTTTCTTTAAACACAGAAAAGAAAAAAATGCTCAAAAAGATCCATTACTCAAAACACTGTTATCAGCTGTGATCAAATCCAAGAAGATCCCAACCTTTAGGGTTCCAATTTCAAATTCATCTTTTGAGTTCTGATCAAAACCCATATATTAATTTTGTTGTCTCATATATGATCGAAGATGTATAGCAATTTTAAAGAGCAAGCTATAGAGTACGTGAGGCAAGCAGTACAAGAAGACAATGCAGGGAACTATGCAAAGGCATTTCCTTTATATATGAATGCTTTAGAGTACTTTAAGACTCATTTGAAGTACGAGAAAAACCCTAAGATTAAGGAGGCAATAACTCAGAAGTTTACAGAGTACTTGCGCCGGGCCGAGGAGATTCGGGCCGTGTTAGATGAAGGTGTTGGAAGTGGGCCTGGTTCAAATGGAGCTGTGGTTGCTAAGCCCAAAGATGGTGGTGAAGATGGTGGTGGGGAGGATCCTGAGAAAGATAAGCTTAGAGCTGGGCTTAATTCGGCGATTATTAGGGAGAAACCTAATGTGAAGTGGAATGATGTTGCTGGATTGGAAAGTGCTAAACAGGCTTTGCAGGAAGCTGTTATTTTGCCTGTGAAATTCCCTCAGTTCTTCACAGGTGTGTGTGTGTGTGTGTGTGTTCGCTTTTGTTGGATTTGTTTGTGTTTTTGCCTGCATTTTGTTTGTAAAGATTACTGCTTTGATTTAAGGTTTTCTTGTGATTCTGAAGTAGCTTTGAGAGGTTTATAATCTTGTGGTAGCTTTAAGATGTTAGGTGTGGTGTTTGATTCACGGACTAGTTATATAGAGGGTTTTATAATACTTATTATGCGGTGAAAATTACAGGTAAGTATACAGAGTGTTGTATTGATAACCAAACATTGTATTAGTTATGCTGAAAATTACAGGTAAGTATACAGATTTTAGAAAGATTTTAACTTATGTCAGAATTGGGGTTACATGGGTTCCAATAGTTCCTAGTCGTGAACTACCAATGGAAGAAGTAAGTTTGAGTGTTTACCTATTGTACATTTTAAACCCTTTCAGTTTGAGGATCACAATGTGCCAGTTTAGTCTGTGGATTAATGGTGATTTTGTGGATGTTATTTGCTGTACTCTCTAAATGCTTTGGACATGGAAGCTTGATAAGTATCATCAATATGACCGTATAATAGCTTGGAGTACGAGAGATGAACTGCGAATCCCATATTTTAAAGTTTCTCTTTATAGTTGCTCAGAGGATACATGTTACAGCTCCTTCCAGCTCATCCAAAAAAGTAATGGTGGGATAAAAATCATTAAGGCAGAGAAATTGTGAGTAATTATGTTCGTTTTCTTTTTGTGGTACACTTAGAGATGGTTGAGTAGTTTTGCTACGGGTGCATCACCTAATCGTCACAATTTGAGTGTTGTTTTCTCTTTCTCATGTCCCTTCAGGCAAGAGGCGGCCATGGAGAGCTTTTCTTCTATATGGTCCTCCTGGAACTGGAAAGTCTTACTTGGCCAAAGCTGTTGCTACTGAAGCAGAATCCACATTTTTTAGGTATTTGTCTTCCTACACAATTGTTTTTGTTTATAATGTTTGTCCATTTTGCTGCACTTGGAGCTATCAACTTCAGATATTTTCTGATTCACTGCAATTTGTTTTAGGAAAAAACCAAGTGTTGTTTTCTAAATTGCAAATTTTGTACATCATATCCTCATTAGTAAAAAGAACTTGACCAAAATGAGAATCTTCTTAGCAGGCTTTAAGATTATAAAGGAAAAATTATGGAATACCAACACGTAGAAGAAGTCGAGGGTGAAGATGCAACTGATTGCTGCCATTTGTTTGTTAGGTTTTCTCTTTTATTTCCTGTATAGTTTTTATGGCCTTTGTTTCTCAAAATTTATGTTGTTTTTTTTCTTCTTCTCATAATTGTTGCTTTAACATAATTTGGTGCCTGATTTAAAAGAATCAGAAGTGAAGTAGTAATGAATGTGAAGGGCTCAGTTACTAATTACAGAATGTGGTTTAACATCCAAGCCTAGACTTTTACATTGACTGTGTTTTTTACTTGGAGTTGGTGGGATGGCTTGTCCCTTTGCTCAGAGTTGACTGATCTAAACCTCTTTATATGCTCAAGACTCCAGCATGTTTATATGCTCAAGACGGATCTTGCTCCTTTTAGTCTGTGCCAAAAAGAATGACATCTTTCCATATTTGGAAACATTTTACCATTATGCAATGATTTATAGCCACACAAAATATATGTACCTCATTTTATACCACAAGTCCAAAAGTCTTCTCTTTTTTCTTAAACTCCGTGCCCAGTCAAATGGATTCACATAAATTGAAATGGAGGGAGTAGTATTTACGCTGGCTCTACTTCTGTTAAAGATTTATGGTTCTTTTGATACCTACTTTTATGAGGTTCTATTCCTCTAGAGATGTCACATCTGGATCAGTGTTGTCAAAGGCTCATTTAAGGCGCGCTTAAGCCCTGAAGCTCAGAAAAGCTTAGGGGGCGAGCGTCGCGTCGCTTAAGCTGCGCTTCCGTATAAGCAAGACACTAAGGCGCGTGCCTTATTTTCCATGAGTTCTATCTTGAATCAGGCAGTACTAAACAACAATAATAATCGACAAATAAGTGTATTAGTTGTTAAGTAAAGCATCATGAGTGAATTTGTTACTCTTTTTTCTTGAATTACATATATATATATTTTTTCCCTTTCATTGCGCCTTTTTTTAATAAAGCCCACATTTTAATTGCGCTTTGCGCTTAAAGTCCCATAGACCTAGAGTGCTTTTTAGAGCTTTTCGCTTTTGACAACACTGATCTAGATCATCCGCCTCAGTGGTGTGCCAGTTGCAGATCTATACATCTAGGGCAGAATGTAATGTTGGAATTGGTTGATATATATACTCTTGTATTCGAGAGTGTTGACTGGTGAATGTTTTCTTTTGATACCGATTTAACAGCTGCCCAAATCAAGGAGTGCATCCGGCATCCGGCATCCGGCATTATATCAATGACTTTGCCTAGATGTGCATTTTGGGAAGTATTCAGGATGTGAAGACTATAGTATAGCATGTGGGGATGACCAATGAGCCTGTCATTTTGGGTTTTATAGTTCAGCTTCTCAACTGGTATGTGGTTTTAACCACCTGATGGAATGATCTCAGAGTTCTCCAGTTTGTGGGAAATTCGGATAACTCTGCCAATGTACGTGCTGCAAACCCATAAATGTTAAGATATGACCAGTACATTTGTACTATTTTGATGTAGAGAAGAGTCAAATTGAGCTTTCAGCTAAGGCCTTGGTTGTGATTGCAGTCATTTTAATAAAAAGTTTCAAACTTACAATAATAAATTTTAGTATGGTTATATGAGCACGATCAATCAGCTTTGTTTGTCTCAAAGTTACTTCCGGTTGAGGTCAACGTTTAGAGCTTTTGCTTCATAGAAGCTATGCTTTAATAGCTATCCCCCCCAAAAGAAAAAAGTTGTCCTGCCGAGGTCATATGGATGCCTTGCATTTTTGGTATAGGGAAAACAATGCTATAGCATTTGAAATTATTGGTTTGATGCCTTTCTGAAAGCAAAAAATAAGATGTATAATGACTACTTCCCTGAAAATTTGATGCTCTCTGCTGCCATAGTATGCTGGCAATGTCAAGATGTCTGATTTTTTTAATGACCCTACCTGCAAGCACTCTGAAATATCTGCAGTTTCCGCTGGTAATAAATCTTCTAACTGCACTATGGATTTCTCTTTTAATTTGCATATAACGATCTAGATGAATGTATATAAACATGAGTTGCCTGCATGAATGTTGTCGTGTATCTCTTCTTTTTCAGCATTCTCTCAGTTTCCCATTTTCAAGAACTTAGGCTGTAAAGTTGGCGAGTGCCAACTGCTATTTTCATGCAGTGTCTCATCATCAGACCTTGTATCCAAGTGGATGGGTGAAAGTGAGAAGCTAGTTTCAAACCTTTTCCAAATGGCTCGTGAAAGTGCTCCTTCCATTATATTCGTTGATGAAATCGATTCCCTGTGTGGACAGCGAGGAGAAGGAAATGAGAGTGAAGCTTCCCGACGTATTAAAACAGAACTCCTTGTGCAGATGCAGGTAATTGATATATCGTGGCTATAGTATGATTCTTTGATCTCTCATAACCACCCTTTATCCCATCAGAAAGAAAAGAGGAAGAGAAATCCCCCTGGCTAAATGCGCCTTTTTTTTTATTCAATTTGTATTTTCAGGGTGTTGGACACAATGATGATAAAGTTCTTGTTCTTGCAGCAACAAATACACCCTATGCCCTAGATCAGGTATAGAATGATCTGCAGTATAAAGTAGCATATCATATTAACATAGAAGTCTTTTGCTGACAGATATTGTTCTCTACAGGCTATACGGCGAAGATTTGATAAGCGTATCTACATTCCTCTCCCAGATCTGAAGGCACGGCAACACATGTTCAAAGTAAATCCTGCTCTGTGATTTTTCTCGGAAAGTGCAGTTCAGGGAAATATATACTGCTATTCCTCTTGTCAGAGCTCTAGGTTATTTAGTTTGGCTTGTTATGCTTGCAGGTTCACTTAGGTGATACCCCCCATAACTTGAGCGAGGGCGACTTTGAAGACCTGGCCCGTAAGACAGAGGGGTTTTCTGGTTCAGATATTTCCGTTTGCGTAAGTCTGGAGCCTAATGAATTTGACTTTATGTCTTACACCCAACATGTTGTTTGCCAGTTTGTAGTTTGGGAAGAGATCCTTTCTCCAACTCCAATCCAACCTGTTAAACGATGAAGGAAAACAAGGGAGCAATTCCTCTATGTTCTGCTAATGTATTTATACTTGCTCTTCCTGGACAGGTCAAGGACGTGCTATTTGAACCTGTACGAAAAACTCAGGATGCTATGTTCTTTACTCAGACTTCTAATGGTACCTGGGTGCCATGTGGACCAAAGCAACCGGGTGCTGTGCAAACAACTATGCAGGAGCTTGCTGCTAAAGGACTTGCATCCCAGGTACTCTGGATACATATGTAGTTTGAGATCACTACAATAATTAATTTTTCACTTTACCGCTAAACTGTAACTTGTGCTTATATGGGTTTGAGTTGGATATATTGGGGGCTAATAGTTGCACATTCCTGGAAACTTGACTTCCTTGAGTTATTCAGTAATTAAATGTGATTCTACTGTATATTTTTATAAGGTTTACGCATCATACACTTAAGTGGAACTAAATGCAAGAGAGATGGTGCAGTTACTGAACTACATCTTCCTAAGTTTCTGTCCTGAATGGCTAGATTACCCAAAAGAAAGGGTAGCCGATATCACCTGATATTTTAGTATGAGATGGGTTTGGATGCGTTGTCCTTCTAACTGGATGGACTAGTTAAAACCGCTTGCTGTTTAATGCCTTTGCAGATAATCCCGCCACCCATTACAAAGACAGACTTTGACAAGGTTCTCGCACGTCAAAGACCAACAGTGAGTAAATCTGACCTTGAAGTGCATGACAGATTCACAAAGGAGTTTGGAGAAGAAGGTTGAAGAAATTGATGTATCGCTGGTAACTGCTATACCTGGAGTTGCCATGATTTGTATTCTCTGCTTCTTGTATGAAAAAATTGCAATATTCATTAAAGGCTCTTCAAACGGGACGTGGACATTCTTTATCCTTTTAGGAATTGTGTTAGTTTTAGCTTTGCATGTATCTATCAATGTCAAGACAGAACATTTCAAGTATCTTTGGTTGTATGCCTGCCGTTTACAATTCTAATTGCAATCACTTTATTCACAAATTGTCAGCAATTGCTCCCATTCTTTCCTATTGTAGCTTCTCGGGAAATGCTAATGGGCACGCAGACCTTACCCCTACCTTGTAAAGATAGAGAGGTTGTTTCTGGTAGACTCTTGGCACAAGGAACAGTGAAAATAAAGCAACAAATAATAGCAACAAGGTAATAGGGTAACGGAAACGAACGACACAACATGTAATAATAATGCAGAGTTTATGTGACAGTTTAACTAGAATTTCCGAGTGTTACCGGTTGGAGAATATATTAAAGGAAAAGGTACTGCTGCTCTGTGAGACATCAAAGAATTTCCAAGTGTTACCTGACATCAAAGACTTGCCATCAAAGAACAAAATAGTGAGAATTGGTTCCTCACCAGACTACAAATTTAGAATTTTGCTTGTTCTCAATGGAAGCTGCATAGCAACTCAATATTACTAGACAACTAGTAAACTTACCCGCGCTTTGCACGGGTTAAAGAAACATCAATAAAATTTTAAAAAAAATTATCGAATTAATAACAATGTCGATATTATCCCTCTTTTTATGAGAAAGAAAATCACCAATAAATAAAATACATTTGGTTTAATTCATAAATTTAATTTAATTGTAGCAAATAATATATGTGATGTATAGTTAACTGTATATTATCAATGAATATTACTTAAATTTTATCTAATTAAGAAAGTCCAATACTAAGAAAAATAAAAACTAAAATTAAAATAAAAGTTGCATAGATTCTTAAAACTACTAATTATATAAATAAAATAAAATAAATTATTATTAGTTGTATATTGAGATGCTGAAACTTTCTATGAGAAAAAATATATACTTGTTGACAAAAGATCATTAGAAGGCCTCATCCTTTTACCTTGCAATAGAAATGTTAAAACCTTTATTCCGTTAATTTATTGTATTATTCTGGTAGATAAATCATACTTTTATGGGATACATTTAATTGAGTAACTGCAACATTAAATTAGAGATAATGACATACTTTAAAGAATAAAATCCACCAAGCATTCACAGGAACATTTAATTTTTTTAATAAGAAAATCTTTCAATAACACACTTAATAAACTAAGAACAAAACTAACTGTGCGTAAATTCTAATATTAGAATAATAAGTATTATTTGCAAGTTAATTATGAACCTTACTAAGTCTTCAATCATCAATAGTATAACTCGAAAATAAACAAACTTTATTTCATAAAGTTAATAATTCGTTGTCTAGCGATTTTTAAACTACTGAAAGCCTACCCCATTCATAGTGTTAAAATTTTTTATCAGTAATAATCTATTATCACATGTGATTTTTTAATTAATTAGATTATATTATATGTTAACTTAAAGTTATCTATAAATTGTCAATGAATGTTATAGATTAATGCCTAGTGAATTGAATGGTTGAATTTTTTGGCACAACCTTCATAACACAAATAAAGCTTTTACGATGATGATGGTAGAATTGTCTTCGTTCCTCAAGAAAGGTTACGGCGCCACACTTTTTCTTTATGGGGCCATTCTTCTTTTGATCTCATTCTTATTTGCTTTGGTTTCTTTATTTCTTTTTTAAACACAAAAAATAAATAAATCTTTTGAGTATTATGAAAACATGGAAAGAAATTTACAAAACCCATTTGAAGAAAATTTAAAGAGTGTTAGAAGAGAAACAACTTCAGAAAAGGAAAAACAATTCAAAAAAGTTCATTGAAGAAAAGAAATAGAGGCAAAAAGAATTAAGAACATATAGAAAATTTTTATTTATAAAAATGATACATCTATATATAACAGAAAAGAAAAATATATTAGAATCTCACTTCGATATCGGAGAAAATCACAACTCAAAGTTATTGCAATTGTAGAGTATGAATATATACAACAAAAAACAGATATCAAAATCTCTATGTATTATTTGAAAAAAAAAATCACTATTTCAACTTATACAACATAAACCTAAAGATGACAAAATCAAAGACCATTAATGAGAATTCTGAAATACGCTTTAGTTCGATCTTCACCTCATTATTTGGCACTTCCTCTTAAACATTCTTCTGTATAAAATATCTTCGTGCATTTACCTTAAACAAAAAAAAAAAAAAAAATAGAAACCATACCATACCTTATAATTTTTCTTTTCCACTACAGTCTTTGACATAGAGATAGCTCAAACCATTATAAACAAAATATAAAGTTAGTATCAATCATATTTGTTCAAAACATAGAAGTCCTTATATAGGTACATACAGAGGAACATATAATAAATTGTCATAAACTTACATATTAAATATTTAGAGGTTATGAATATGAAAGGCATGAGAGTTATTGAGATTATTAAAAATATAGGTTATGAAGATAAAGAGGTGTGAGTTATGAAGATAGAATTTTTAATATAAAATAAATGAAAAAACCCAAAAAAAAGAGAAAAAAAATAAGTGTGTTTCTTGGCTTAAGAGAGATGTCACCTCACTTTTCTATTGCCCACTTATCTCTCTCTCTCTCTCTCTCTCTCTCTCTATATATATATATATATATATATATATATATATATATATACATGTCCAAGGTTTTTATTATTTTTTCCATAATTTTAAGGGCGCAGGCATACAAGACATCAACATTAAATTTATAAAATGATATTTTTGACTTCTTGTTGTTGTTACTATTCTATTGTGTATTTCATCTTCTTGTGCAAATAGTTTATTCGAAAACAGTTTCCCTATCCTAGGGTAGGGATAATGTTTGCTTTACATACTACCCTACTCAGATCGCACTTGTGAGATTATACTGGGTTGTTGTTGATATTTTGGACTTCTTGTGAAAGGAAGAAATGAAAATTTTTCATGTAACCTTGACCAATCTATAACTAATTTGAATTATTTATTTCTTTTTCACTTTGAGTTATAAGTTTGACTTTAATATACATTCCATCCAATATAATTTGAACTATTTAGCTATTTTTTGTTTGTTTTTGTTTTGAAGGCTACTTTGCTATTTGAAACAAATCTACTCGTATTTCTTCCACAGCTACCTTAAAGACGAATTTTCTGGCCAAAATATAATATTTTTCATATTGATAAAATGCCTAGTTTTATTTCTCAAAATAATAGGAAGCTGGGTTTTTCTCTGATCGATCAGATCAATTGGATTATCAATTTCATTTTCAAAAAAAAGTTCTCTAAAACTTTGAAGCATAATTAATAATATAGATGCTGGTCTTCGGTCTATATAGAACTACACTAAATAACAAAAATCAAAATCAATAAGATAGTGACAACAACTAAACCAATGGCAATATTTGACATGTAAAATATTCTTATGAATATAAAATAACTGAAGAAACTTATGATAATTAAAGTGATTTTATGAGATAAAATTCAGATATGACCTACTGCCTTTGGGATTTTTTATATGAAGAATCAATCTAAATAGACATTCACTCAATCGCTTAAACTTAAAATAGCCCGTAGATGTATAATATATAAATAATCCATATATAATCATCATCCGCAAAAAGAAAAAGAGGAAAGAGAACAAAAGAAAAAAATGTAAAAGAGAAAGGAAAAAACAAATAAATCCACAAATTAGACATTAGCAAAAAAGACGAAAAAGTGAGAAATTGAGAATACAAGAGATTAAAAAACATTAAGGCTCAAATATCAAATAATGCTCAAATTATAAAACAAAACGTATGCAACATTGAGTACCAATGCAATAGTATTATTAAAAATAAAAAAGAGGAGTAAAAGATCCCTATATCAGTGGTGGAAAATGACAAAAATAAGTTAGCCACAATAACAAAGAAATCAATAACAGAGATTGAATTATAAAAAAGTGAGAATGCAAGATATTCTAGGAAGAAGGAATTCTGAAAGCTACAAGTTTAAAGTGGAAAATCAAAAGGCAAGGAGGTAATAACAAATGTATGGTTTCTTTTCCTTCGCTGCTCCCTTCAAAGCTATTGTTGTCTTTCTGCAACTCACGTCTTCAGATCATCATACCCAATTTATTCATGGTGTCATAATATAGATTGCAAGATCACTATTAATGTCCTTCATTTACTACCAGCTAATGAAAAGGTATTGGAAATGAAAGGTTTTAGAAACTGAAAATAGTTAAGGGACTTGAAATTAATATAATGAGATGCAATAAATACAATAGAAAATGATCAATTTTTAATTATTGAACAAATTAAATTAAATGAATGAAGAAAAGGCAAAAAAAAGGAGAAAAAAATAAATAGGAGCCTTGGCCAAAGAGAGATGCCAAGTCATCTTGTCCATTCCCTCTTATATATATATATAGATAGATGTTTGTAGTCATTTCATAACCTCCTACTTACCTTTTGAAGTTTTCAAGTTGATGACTCTAAGTAAAATACAAGTGTACTCAAGCTCATGATTGGTGCAAGCTTCATCTTCAAATGGATCTAACATGTGTGGGCGCACTCTGATTATTAGGATAAGGAAGATGCACGAAGACAACCATAATTTGAATTGTTTAGCAAAAAACAAAAACAAAAACATAATTTGAATGCATGTGGATTAAAAGTATCTCTATATCTTATGAATAAATCATATTGATCTAAGCATTCCATGAATATTATCATATGCTATTCAATCCCAAGTCCTCTTTGCAAGTTCCTTTGAAATACTTGAACGATCTAATCGGTCAGTCAATTAGAATTTAGAAGCATGAAATACAAGATTGAATAAACGACTCATTCTTCATTAATAGGAACCAAGAACGATAGCAAAACAACCCAAGTTGCATAATAGGATCCACCATAACCCCAGAGAACAAATTTATCTCAAGATAGGACTTTTAGAACATCATTCCCGAACATCAAGAACATAGAAAGAAAATTAGTAGAACGAAAAATCTATGGTTAAAACCTTGTCTTGTCAAGAATTCTTTGTTCAGTCCTTGTTCTCTCCTCAAAAACGCCATCCAAGATTCCTTTTAGACATACTACAAGCCTCCTCTTACACCCCCCCCCCCCCCCACCCAAATAATCCTCACCAAACAAGGAAACCTAACAATTTCCAGAAAACATAGTTGACCACAGATGCACACAAGTCGAAAAGCCAGTACATATGCACAACTTCTCTTCTCCAAGTCTGATGTATACACGCATAAAGGTCAACAGAATCAAAATGGACTCATCAGTTAGATAAACTCAGTAATGTAGGTAGGCATAAACACATTTAAATGTTCTCACCAGTATCTGAATCAATAGCAGCATCGAGGACATAGATCTTCTAGAAGAGGTTATTATGGGTTGCAGGGAGATCTCTATGTTTTCAGCCATGTCAGAAGACGTTACTGAATGGTCCTTCCTGGGCACGATCATTTCCACGTCCTTCATGAGTTTGGCATGCTCAGTAGGTTCTAATGAAAACATAATCAGAAAGAAGGGTAGAAATGAAAGAGCAGCTAGCTGATCTTTGCATCGTTGTTGCAAGATCACCTTCTCTATAGAATACACCATTAGGAGCGTCAAGACCAGACCATGTTGAGAAGAATACCGACTGGACAAACTTCAAGTCTAGGTAAGTGACAAGAGGAACTGGCTTTCTTTAGCCGCCGCTCAACATAAATGAATGCTTCTTGCTGTTATTCTAAGGCTGATCAGAGTGTGTCAACTACTCTTAAAGGTCAGCCAAAATGACAACTTCTCGGTGTCCTCAGTCCATAAACAAACCTCATGGCTCCCAGGATACCTGAAATTAGCACAATCTTTGTCTCTTCCTCTTGACCACGCACTATCAAAGTTTGGATCCATGAACGCAACAAGTTTAGTGCTAGCACTATCTGGGTGCTTGTAATTGATGCAACTTCGGATATAGACCTGTTCACTAAAGCCAGAGGCGGACCTAGGAATTGAGCACGACGGGGGCATCACTGTTTACTTATCTAGCGATAAAATTTGGCCTGCAACTCTTGGAAAACTCAATGATTATAATGACTTATTATCCAAGTATAAACAAAAAGAAGTTCTAAAAAAAAGAACCAAATAGAGAGAGAAACTTCTTCGCAAAATAGGTGCTATGGTATGGGAAGGTGTTAGATTAAGCATGTTTCGCCCTTTAAAATTTCTAGTTTTTTAGTATACAAAAAAAAAAAAAAAGAAAAAAAGAGGGTCAGAGATCGAAAGGGCGTTCAAACTTTAAATTATCAAAAACTTCCTAAAAATTAAAATGAAGTGCATGTTAACAGTCAATGAATTGAAGAAAAGTCTCAAACTCTTAGCTGTCATTGCCGAGTAGGTGTCAAAGTAATTGTTGAAGAAGGTTGTGCCAGAAGGATTCGTATTTTTCTATTTGTAAGTTGCAAACTGAGGCTTTTAAATTTAAGGAAGGGGTTTGAAAACGAATAAAATAAATTAAATTGACTGTTATGTATTAGTAGTAAACTATAATTGAATTCAAAAAAAGATAAGAATAAAAAATAAAGTAGTTTGCTATTAAATATAAATTACATTGTATTCAAAGAACTAAAATGGAAAGGAGGAGAAATAAACTATAATTGAATTCAAAAAAAGATAAGAATAAAAAATAAAGTAGTTTGCTATTAAATATAAATTACGTTGTATTCAAAGAACTAAAATGGAAAGGAGGAGAAAAAAGAACCCTAAAATAGAAAGGAGGAGAAAAAATAACTAAGATAGAACGGAGGAGAAACGAGAATTAAAATACAAAAGAGGAAAAAAAAGATAAAAAAGAGGCGAAAGAAGCTGAAGTTGGTCTTGAACCCTCGTTATGTTCTGATAATGAATGGAACTGAAGCGACTGATCAACCACTTCTGCCATTCGCCTTTTAGTTTCTGGGGTCACAGGTAAAATTTTTAAGGGGTCCCATATATATATACAGGGTTTTTGTCGAGACTAACGGGGTCCTGTGACCCCTCAACCTACAACATAGGTCCGCCTCTGACTAAAGCTCGCTTTTGCTTCTACAAGCATCAACAGTGAAATGCTGCTATCTCTTAGTTCTTTTGAAGAGCTTGAATTCACCAATAATCACCGCAAGAGCATAGACCTCCTTTAAAGTGATGGAATCTATTTGAATCCCTGACAACGATTTCCCTTCCCTCTATCTTCGATATTAGTTTAATAACGGTGTGACAGTCACCACAGACTCTGAGATTCTTGACAATCTGGATGGGAATTCCTGGAGATGTGGCAATTAATCCAAAAGCAATAGCTAACCTTTCACTGTGCCGAGAAAGAATGGCTTCTTTATGTTCATCTTCCACATCATGAAGAACATAATTTGTATCTGGTTTATATCCTGCATCCTTCAGTCGGACACTAAGCTCGTCAAGTTTCACGTATATACTGTCAGCTAAGGGATGTGACACATCACCCGCCATGAATGAGTAGGTCTTGTTCTTAACCTCAATCCAGCTATAACCAATCTCCTTTTTAACTTTTCTCACATCCATTAATTTTCTTATTTTTGCTCTTTCTTGCCAATTTCCAGTTGCAGCATAGAGATTAGATAGGAGGACATATGCAGCTGAGTCCTCAGGCTGAAGGGAAATAAGATTATCTGCGGCAAGTTTCCCAAGCTCAACATTGCGGTGAACTCGGCTTGCTGCCAGAAGAGTACGCCATACGATGGCACCAGCAGGAAATGACATCCCATTGATAATAGCCATGGCTTTATCCAGCATACCAGCTCGGCTATACAAGTCTACCATGCAAGAGTAGATCTCCATTGTTGGAGAAATATGTAAGTTGTTTACCATCATGTCAAAATACTTTTGACCTTCATTCAGTAGTCCTGCATGAGTACAGGCAGAAATAACTCCAATGAATGTTATATTATCCATTTCTAAATTCCTTTTTCGCATTTCCTCGAATATCTTTAGTGCTTTTCTGCCATAACCATGTTGTGCATATCCTGATATCATTGAGTTCCATGAGACTAAGTCTCTTTCTTTCTGTCTCTTGAAAACCTCATTTGCACTTTCTATGTTCCCTCTTTTAGCATACATAGTAACCAGGGCGCTGCTCACACAGAAAGCATTACTATAACCTGATTTTATTGAGCTTGCATGAAATTGTTTTCCTTGCTCCACTGATGCCATGGAAGTAGTGCATGCATTGATGACGCTGGAGAAGGTAAACTCATTTGGCCAAACCCCACTTTTGGATAATTGCCGGAAAACTCTCACAGCACCTTGAATGTCTCCTCTTTGAGCATAACCAGATAACATAGCAGACCAAGCAATGATGTCCTTCTCATCAATCTCTTCAAAAACTTTAGCAGCCTCACCAATATTTCCTGTTTTCACATATGCGTCTAATAATGCAGTTCCTACAGTAGGTGAACCTTCGTACTTGGTTTTGATAATTTCTGCGTGTACTTGGAACAAAGAAATAGAGGGTTGAGCAGCAAGAATAGTTGAATACGTGAAATCGTTTGGTCTAATACCATCCTTCTTCATTTGGCAAAAGAGATTTGCTGCTTGCTCTGGTCTATTATTCTGCATATACCCCCCAATCATTGCTGTCCAAGAAACCACATTCCTGAATGTGTGCATCATAGAGAATAAGTTGAAGGCATCATCCATTTCCCCACACTTAGTATAAGAGACCATGAGTGCCGTTCTAATATTATTGTCTAAATAGAACCCGTTCTTCGTAACGCGACCATGAAGCTGCCGAGCAAAAACCAATTCTTTAAGATTAGTACATAATTTGACAGCCGTAACATAGATCGACCGCGTCAGTTCCACACCTGCAAGTCTCATCATGTGGAACAACTTAACTGCTTCAGAATAAAGCCCATTAGTCACAAGACCACCAATCATGCCATTCCAAGACACTTCATTCCTATTTCCCATACTTTCAAATACAACTGTGGCCTCTCTAACCATCCCAGACTTCAAATACATATTGATCAAAGAATTTCCCACAGATGTTATCACCTCAAAACCACACTTGATAACCATAGTATGCACTTGAATTCCTTTTTCAACTGCACATTTATCGGCCAAAACTCCAAGAACTGTTGCGAAAGTAAACGCATTAGGATTAACTCCTCCAACTAACATCATATGAAACACTTGTAACGCTCTATCAACCAGCTTATTGCACGAATAACCCGAAAGCAACGAAGTCCACGTCACAACATTCTTGTCCTCCATTTCGTCAAACACTCTCCGACCTTCATCCACGTTCTCCATTTTCATGTACATGTCAACAAGTGAAGTCCCAACACTAACATTGTCAAAATAACCGGATCTTATACAGAGAGCATGCACTTGTTTACCAAAAGTTAGATCAGACAGGCATGCACAGACCTTCAATATACAAGAAAGGCTAGACCCATCAATCAAAAGTCCTGTACGATGAACACCAACAAAAAGATTCAGAGCCTCTTCATTGAAACTGTTCCTAGAGTACTCAAAAAGCAAGTGATTGTTCAGAGAAACTCTCTGTGGATTTTCATCAAACAGGTGGTGCACGTGGCGATAATCTGAACATGCAGTTGATTCAGCTTGAGTTTCTGCTGCCAAATCAATGGCCTGCGAATGAGAACAATAATGGATGTCTAATGGATTAGTGAAATGCAGGAGAGGCCTTATTTTTTTAAAACACGGCCTTACAATCATTGCTCGTTTAGCTGGCTTTACAGTTCGAACCGTTGGAACTGAAATTTAAACGTTCGTGCGTGAATCGGGCCTTGTCTTGACCCGCCAAACTTTTACACTATATATCCATACTGTGGTATGGTAACCCTATAAAGCGAGATTTATAATCTTGATAAAGAAAATAAATTACTGATCACAATAAGTAAAGAGGATTTGATAGCACCGGCACGACCAAGAATTTCACCAAGGGGTATCAAATATAAAGAAGTAAACATATAATGGTATATATGCATATATATATACATAAAAATAAATTTTTGACCTAGCAACACAATGTAAATGTTCATGTTATCTGTCTTTGTATTATAGTTATGGAGTTGAAAATAATAATGATGAGAAATTGTTGAAGTTGATTTTTGTACCCAATTTATTTCTTAAATGATAAAAGAGATCCTCTAATATTTGAATACACGAGCATTTATTTGCTTTATAGCAACCATGACATGAGTGAAGTCATATAATGTTGGGAAAAAAAAAATAGAAATATAGAGAAAATTTGATATTTGGAGTAAAATCTTCAACTTCTAGAAGTCATTTTTAAAATTTAAGTATTCTTATCATATGTTAGTTAAGTTAATTTATCTAATGATATATATATATTATATGTTTGATAAATTAACTTAACTAACATATGATAAGAATACTTAAATTTTAAAAATGACTTCTAGAAGTTGAAGATTTTACTCCAAATATCAAATTTTCTCTATATTTCTATTTTTTTTTTCCCAACATTATATGACTTATGAAACATATATATTACTCATTTCTAGCATCTATGGAAGCATAGCCCCATTAAAGGACATGGGTGAAGCTTTGAAAGCGCTTTTAGAAGACTTATAACAAGAGCTCAAACAAGAACTTCAAAACATACATAGTGATGCGAAATTGGAGCATTAGAATTGGCCAACTAACCGGCGATTTACATGAAAAACTAGCATTCCACTTTATCTTCTCAAAGTAGAAACAAGTGTTAGTTAATGAACTTTATTGAACCAGAATATTCAAGTTATATATAAATGAAGTAGTAAAAGAGCATAAAAGAATAAAACAGTACAAGATGAGGTTCACAGAATTGTCACGCTATATGCAGCTTTTCTGATCCCTAAGAAAGAAAGGGTGCAGAGGTAATATAAAAAAAGAAGATACCAATTTAGTAGAAGTTAATATAGACAACTGAATTGAAAAGATAACATGGAGATTTACACAACTTTAATAAGAAGGTAAAATGGTCTCCTGGCCACTTAAACTTGTACCCGATTGTCATGCCAGTAAATGAACTTTCAAAATTTTCATATGAACACTTCAACTTGAGCATACATGAACTAATAAACACCTCCGACCTATGACTCAATCTACGTGGCATCAGTTATTCCTAGTCAGTTGTTGTGCGTGTAAGTCACGCATGGCAGGAGCGTGAATGAGTTTTTTTCGATGCCCAACGGTCATAAACACAAGGGCCCATATATTTAGAGGGCTTCCTTTTCCTCCTTTGGCCTACAACCTCCATTATTGACGTATACAAGCTCTGTAGCACTTCTTCTCTTCAAATTTTTTACAGATTCAAGTATTTTTTTCTTTCTCTAAGTCGATATTTTATTCTTCAAGCCAAGAATGCAATGGAAACTCGTGTAGTTTGTCGTTGTGGAGTTGACGCTGTTGTGTGCATAACCTGGAAGCCCACCAATCCAGGTAGAAGGTTCTTAGAATGCTCAAATTATGGTACAACTAGTCACTGTAATTTTTCATGTGGATTGACCCATCTCTTCCAGATCATTACAACACAAGTAATTTTGGGACTGCTATCAAGAATTCACATCAATGAGCATTGAAAGAACATGAGAAAACAATATGTAATTGCGTTTGTTGTTGCTGCACTGCTCTTTGTAGTGTTATTCTTAGCTTAGGATCTTTGTATTGTATGTTTATTCTTAACAAACAAGACAAGGTAAAGTGTATGAAGTATTTTGCTGTAATGAAAAGTTATGCTTGGCATTAACATATGAACCTATATTAGACAAGTTCAAAACAACTATTTTGATTGTTAATAGTAGGCCATCAAATCTGCACACTAGGAGAAATCAGTTTACTACTGTGTCTAAAACCAAACCAAAACAACATTAACTAAGTTCTGAATATTTCAGACCAAATCTTCCACAAAATAACCTACAAATAAATTCTGATACTAACAGACTTAAACTTTCACAAAAAAAAAATATTTTTTCAAATCATTATGGTTGAGACAGGTTGAAGTTGGACTGAGATTAGCTCAGGTTTGGTTGAGTTGAAGAATGAGCTTCAGACTGGCTTAGGGTTGCCTGAGTTTGTCTCCTTCTAGCCTGTTGTTGAAGCTAGGGCTGTGCATTTGGATCGGATATCCGAAATCCGATCCGATCCGCTCAATTTCGGATTTCGGATTTCGGATATTTGGATCGGATTCGGATTTGATTTTTTAAAATTTCGGATTTTCGGATTGGATTCGGATGTGTATAGTTTGAACCCGATCCGATCCGAAATCCGAATTTATTAAGGGAATAATAAATACTAATTTTATTTTTAGGGTTAGGTCACCTAACCCTTATTTCATTCTTCGGTCTGCCTCCATCTAATTCTCAGAAGCAAATTTTTGATGTTGCTGCGGTCTGCGCCTCACTTTCTCAGTTAACCCTTTTCACTTTCTCAGTTCTCACGCCTCAGCTCAGACTCAGTCCTCACTTCACAGCTTCAGTCTTCACTCTTCTTCACGCCTCACAAGTCGCACCCAGAGACTGTTGTGCTGGTGCTGCTCACTTCAGTCTTCACGCGACGCCTCAAGCTGCTCCCTCCTGCTCGTCGTTTCCTCTAGCTCTTCTCTGTGTTCCGGCGACCGCACTGGTAACTGGTAAGACACTAAGAATTGATGAAATTCTTAAGAAAGACACTAGGGTTAGGTCTCTTTGTTCTCTTTTATTTCTCGGATAAAATTGATGAAATAAATTGGGGGTTTCACTCTTGATTTTCTTAAACAGAAATAGACCATACTATACTACTATTTTGAATCCGATTTTAATTTTAATTTTTTGTTTTGTTTCGTAGATGGAAGATGAGGTAGAGATGGTGAATAAAGTTCAAGCCCTTGTAAAATGTGGTAAAAGTGGTGCTTCAAATGATTCCACAAGCAACGTCGAATCTGATTCTGGTTCGAAGAAAAGAAAAATTATGAAAAAAAGATCAGTGGCTTGGCGACACTTCAGTAAGTTCACTGATGACGAGGGTGTTTAAAAAGCGAAATGCAAGTACTGTCCAGAAGAATATGTAGCTAACACCAAAAACAGTGGTACAAGCAATTTGCTATCACATCTTCTCAAGTGTCCGAACAATCCCCACAAGCCGGAGACAAGCCAGACAAAATTAGCTTTTCAACTGAAAGGTCAAACAGGTGATGTCTCACTTATCAATTGGAAATTTGATCAAGAGGCATGTAGGAGGGCTTTAGCTCGTATGATAATTATAGATGAACAACCCTTCATTTCTGTTGAAAAGGATGGATTTAGAGACTTCGTGAGAGCTCTTCAACCTTTATTTCATATTCCATCTCGTACTACTATGACTAGAGATTGTTTTGAGATTTACCATGATGAAAAACTTGCTTTGAAGTCAATTTTTAAAGAATCAAAACAGAGAATTTGTATTACGACTGATACATGGACATCAATTCAAAGAATTAACTATATGTGTGTTACAGCACATTACATTGACAAGAATTGGAATTTGCATAAAAAGATATTAATTTTTTGTCCAATTACTAGTCACAAAGGTCAAGATTTAGCTAGTGGTGTTGCTAAGTGTTTATTTGAATGGGGGGTGGATAAAGTATTTACTGTGACAGTTGATAATGCAATTCTAACGATGTCATGGTTAAAGAATTATCCAAATAATTTACTAGATGGAACACTAACTTGATGGAAGGTAAGCATATTCATGTTAGATGTATGGCTCACATCATCAATCTAGTTGTTCAAGATGGGTTGAGAGAAGGGAGTGTGTCTGTGGAACGAATAAGACAAGCTGTTAGGTACATTAGACAATCTCCAGCAAGATGGAAGAAGTTTAAAGAATGTTGTAATCTAGATAGGATAACTTCTAAAAAGTCATTGTGCTTGGATGTTCCTACTAGGTGGAACTCCACATATTTGATGTTGAAGGTTGCTACAGTTTATGAGGAAGCCTTTACAAAATATTGTGATATTGATTATGGTTTGATGTCATGTATTGCTAACTGTATTTGTGAGGATGGACAGCCTGCAGGTCCACTTTTAAGTACTGATTGGGATAGTGTAAGACGTATTGTGAAGTTTCTTGAAATATTTTATGAACTCACCTTGAAGGTATCAGGTACACTTTATATTACGTCTAATGTGCACTTTCTTGAGATATGTGTTGTTGGTTCTTCTTTGAAAGAGTTGATGCAAAGTGAAGATGCTACCTTGAAAGAAATGGCAAATAATATGAAAGAGAAGTTTGATAAGTATTGGGGGGATCCACAAAAGATGAACAAAATGATTTTTATTTCATGTGTGTTCGATCCACGCCACAAGTTTCAATCTCTTTCGTTTGCTCTTGCTGCCATGTTTGGAGAAACAATAGGTGTGAAAATACAAATTGAGGTGAAGACATACATGGAATCTTTGTTCAATGTGTATGCAAAGAAGAATGGTGGTTCTGGTTCATTTCCATATTCTCCATCTTCCGGTTCATGTCCATCTTCTCCATCTTCCCCTGGTTCATGTCCATCTTCTCCAACTTCATCTACTTCTTCATCATCGCTTTCAAAATTCATGTTAGATTTAAAGAAGCATAAGAAGGGTGAAGGAATTGATTCTAAAACAGAGTTAGATAAATATTTGGGTGAAGATGTTGAGGAAGACTTTGAAAATTTTAAAATTCTGGGGTGGTGGAAGTTGAATTCACCCAGATTTCCCGCACTTGCTGAGATGGCACGTGATGTGCTAGCCATTCCTATTTCTAGTGTTGCCTCAGAATCAGCCTTTAGTACCGGTGGACGCATACTTGATCCATTTAGGAGTTCATTGACACCTAGATTGGTTCAAGCTCTTGTGTGTGTCCAAGATTGGCTTCGGAATGAATCAACAACTCCGGTTAAAATTGAAGAAGATTTAGATAATCTTGAACAACTTGAAGCGGGTAAGACTATCTTATTTCTTCTATTACTTTACTTGTGTTTAATGTATACTTATGTTATGTTTCTTTAGATTATTTTTAAACTAATTTATTCTATTACTATCTTATTCTACAGACTTGATTAATACCGGAAGAGAGCCTTGCATCGTCGACATATAAAAGGTACGAGTTCGTGGCATGTTAAAAGTTTTCTTAAGCCTTCTAATAAATTGAACCAAACTGCTGCATTAAGCCTTCTCTATTGTATTATTTTGTTCTACCACCAAACAGTCAAGCTGCTGCATTAGGCTACTGCACAGGCTGCCCAACTTGACATGATACACATTTACTGACTCTCTCATTTTTGACAAGTGTAGTATTGCAGAACTTGAAAGTGTGCCATGTTGAGGATTTCAGTTCCAGTGTGCCAGAACTTAAGGTTGCTGCATTAGGGAATTCTGGTTGAGGATTTCAGTTCATTAGTGATTAAACAGCTATTTGGGATTTTAGTTAATTTTGTAGAACTGGACTGTTAGCTATCTTACAGTTATAGTTATCTATAAGAACTTGTAACAATTATAGTTATCTATAGATCTGGATTGAATGAGAATGATCAGTAGAACTTGTAACTGTTAGCTATCTTACAGTTATGTTTTGGTTCTATGTTACAGTTATGTAACTGTTAGAATGATCAGTAGAACTTGGTTCCATTTTGTGTTTCTGCTCTTCTGCTATGCTTCTGGTCTTGTAACTGTTAGCTATGTTTCTGCTATGCTTCAACTGGGAAATGAATTTGTGCAATATTGTGTACCTTTATGGGTCAAGTACAATGAGACTATCAGCTTTAACCAGTTACAATACTATACTGTTACAATACTATACTATTAGACATTAGTAACATTTATTAATTGGAATGAAGCCAAAATTAAAATCTTGAGGTGCTGTAATTTATAGTCATTTGTTTGCTATTTTTGGTCTTTTAAATGCTATTGTATTATGTAATATCCATTATCCATATACAGTTATACACACTCCTTAATAATACGTACAATCCGATCCGAAAATCCGATCACCAAACCGATCCAAAATTTAAAAATCCGATCCAATCCGATATAATTCGGATCGGATTCGGATTGCAATTTTTGGAATCCGAAATCCGAAATTTCAATCCGAAATATGCTAAATCCGATCCGATCCAATCCATGCACAGCCCTAGTTGAAGCTGCCTTTGTATTACTGTATTTGTTCCTTTCCACCTTAGTCCAGGTACTCTATATCCAAGATTAATATTAATCTGGTTAGCATCAATTGTTTGCCTAGGATCATGTGCGACTCTGTCCCTTAAACCAAACTACATTCAAATAGAAATATAATTTTAGAACTTAGTATAGTAATTAGACACAACAATTGGACAAAATTTTACATACTTACCCTCTCTATGACTGTCCCTGATTCACCAAATAGTATTCCAAATACAGCAGTCCTAGGCCTTCCACCTAAAGTTCTAAGAATTTGTCGAGGAGTCCTTGATCTTTCTTTTGTAGTTCTAGATTGTTGTGTTCCTGATCCACCATCAGCAGTAGTTCCAAAATTTCTTGGTGTTGCAATAGTAGCAGATTGTTGTGCTGCAGATCCACCACCAGCAGTAGTACCAGAATGACCTCCTGATGCAGCTGTTGTAGCCTGGGCATTTGCAGTACTACTCTCAGCACCAACAGTTGAACTTTGCCCTTTCTAAAACACCTAGAATATAAAAATTCCGCAAAAGACTAAAAACACTTAAAGCATAAGAAGTATTTGATTCTTACCAGGATTGCACAGCCTTTCTTGTTATGACCTATTGTCTTGCAATGAGAACATGTCATTGGTGTCCCCTTTCTTGATCTCTTACTAAATTTCTTTGTAGGCTCATCTTGAGCCTTTCTTCTATGTTTCTTAGGTCTACCAGACATCTTAGTAATTATAGGAGACTCAACTTTGGGATTTTGAGTTGGAGGTTATATCTCCATGTTGGTCATAAGTTGAATATAACAATTGAATGCCTTGAGATACGTTTCCTTCTTATACCAATGCTCAACATAATTAGCAGTGTCATACCTTTTAAAAAAATTGCACAAAGTATATGGGAGCAGGGTATGCCTTTCAGCTGCCACATTCTACATGTGCACTCTTTCTTTACAAAATCAACTATGTGTTTGCAAATTCCATCTTAGATCTCAAATCCAGTGTCCCCATTCCATTTATATTCATGCTTGGTGGCTCTCATAGATTGCTCTTCAATGTACCCTATTGCCATAGGAGATATATCAAAATTTCACTTTGTAGCAAATTCTCTCATATTAGTCATCATCTCCATTACCTTCATTCTGATCTCTTCCAATATGGTTATGATTAAATTGTTCCTAGAAGTAAGTATCCAACTGTTGAAGGTCTCACACATGTTATTCTCCATAACATCACACTTACTACAGTCTTTAAAAAAGGCCCTGCACCATGACTGTTTGAGATATCTAAGCAAGTCTTCTATTATCTTACTGCCACCCAATTCTGCCAACTCATCTAGTTTAACCTTCAGAAATGCTACAAATGAAGCTCTTGCACAACCCCAGAACTTCTTCCTTCTTTCCTCACCACTCCAAATTTTCTTCCAGTTGCTCCATATATGCCTTACACACATTTTATGCTTAGCATTTGGCATCAATTCAGATACAGCTTGAACAAGTCCCTTGAACAACAAAAATACACTGTTAGAGTTCATTCAATGCAATCTTAAATATTAAAGTAAAAAAAAAAGAATAAAACAATACACATACATTCTGCATATCAGACATAATTGTTAGTCCTTCACCTTCAGATTCTATTAGTTTCAAGTCCTTCATTAGACACCTAAAAAATCAAGACCAACTGTTCTTGGTCTCTTTCTCAACCACTGCCCAAGCAACATGATACATTTGGTTATTACCATCTTTAGCAATGCATGACAATAACTCACTTTTACATACTCCCTTCAGAAATGCACCATCAAATCTAATTACATCTCTACACCCTTCTAACCAACCAGTTTTCAAAGTATGTAAACAAATGTATATCCTCACAAAGACCTCTTTACCAAGTTCTATTTCTTTTAAAGTCCTCACCACAATAGTGCTGCCTATGTTAGTAGTTCTTATCATGTCAGTATAATCATAAATCCTAGCAAACTCTATTTTGTAATAACCTAAATACTTACCTATTACCTTCTGTCTAGCCCTGACACATATTGTTTTTCCTACATACACACCATACTTAATCCTTATCAACTCTTGCAATTTCTTGAGCTTTATGTCAGACTGATTAATGATCTTATCTTTGTAATGTTTAACTATCCAAGTTGTGTTAGCAAGCTTATTCTTTATGACTGGGAAGCATAAATGGACAGGGTAGTATGTGTTGACAATGAAGTGTTGTGTGTGGCCCTGTAAACTGCCTAAAATATGCCATCTACATCTACTAGAGTTCAAACATATCGCCCTGACTCTATTCCTTTCACTTGTTTTCAACTTTAACTGAACTCTCCTGTGTACAACATAATTTTGTAAAGAAAATCTAAATTGTCTAACATTTTCAAAGACCATTCCCAGTTGAAAAATAATTTTCTTACAGTTAGAGTCAAAGTAGACCTTTCCACTGTATCTTCTTGGAGGAAGGTTATGCACCTAATCATTTGCATCTACATCATCATCAGTACTATCCTCACTCCCTGGATCTAAACTGTCTAGGTACTGCTCATCCTCTCCTAATTTGTTAGAATATTTAGCAGTCTTGTCCTTGTAAATGTCTTCAAATTCTGGGTCAATGCTAACAGGGCCACTAGGTAGCTCATCTACATTAATATCACTAGATCTCTCTTTCCAGTTCTTCTAATTTACTTTGGTCTGTCTAGCAACAACAAGGTTAGCTTCTATATCACTTGTCTCTCCAACAACATCCTCGTCGGCATCATAAAGTGAGTCATATATATCCTCTTAAGTAGAAACACCCTCATATTCACCATCCTCACTCTCAGAATTACTCTCAAATACATCACAATCTGAATCTGTGGCTAGATGAAAGTTGTAGAACTCCCCTTCATCCTCAGTAGACTCTTCTATATCAGCAACCCCCTTTACCCTTCCCCTCAGTGAAACAACCACTATTTATATTATTGGTAGGTGAGTTTTTTGCCCTAGCATTAACTTTACTTGTTTGCCCTTGTAGCACTTCATTAAAGCCAACTGTTTGGTCATATGGGATATCACTAGGGTCCACACCATTACTTAACATTTCATCCAATTCAATATCAACACATAGTATATTAACAGTGTGACATAAATAAACATCAATAAAATCCCCATCATGAAGGTCTTTGCAGAATTCTAACACATCAGCATCATACTTAATAAATCGAAATGGTCCTTTTTTATTGATTTGACATGCAAATTTCTCCACATCTAAGTACCCCATTCATTTGCCCATTTGTTGAATTGAATAATATGCAATTCATCAGTGTTAGCAGTTACAATAGTAAGCCATGTTATACCATTTTCATACCTCATTAATGGGCCAGCTACTAGTTGTGCCTGATGGTGAAATTGTAATTTCACAAGAACAACCATCCTGCCTCACTATGCCTTCGTAACAAATCAAATAAAGAGGAATTTCTATTTGTACCTCGTAAAAAAAGCTTTTTATTTTGTAGAATGAAACATTTCCTTTCTTTTCGTGGAAAGAAATTATGTTCAAGTAAGCAAATATGTCATGGTTCTAGGAGTCTATCTATCGCGTATAGACTTTAAGGGCGTGGTGGCCTAACCATCGAGGTGAAGTCGGGACCTAAAAGATCGAATGGAACAATATATAGACAAGTAAATCCCTTAACTCTTAATAATTAAAGGAATAGGGAAAAGAACCCTAACTTTATCACTTTAAGAGACAAAAATTTTCGATATGATAAAAAGCCCTAATTTTTTAACCCTATATTCCAAATCAGAGATGAAACCGATAAAATCCAGAGAAAAAAAATAAGAATTTAGTATGTTATTCCAAAAAGCCTTAATTTTAGACCCTAAATAACGAAAGAACCATTGCATGCATACAAAACATTATTCTATCATGACCAACTTCAATGACGAATAAAAATACAAGAAAACAACCAGAAATTTCATGAAAGACAACGACAATCGGTCCTTTAATGACTTCTATGTTTCTGGTGGAGGAAAAATCGACGGTACACGATTATCTCAGATTCTTGTTTTGGAACCGATTTTGAAAGAAAAAGGCATAAACAAAACCTTCAGATGATATAATAGAATCCTTATGCTCAATCGTTCACTCCATTTTGAGCAGATGATTGAAAATGTTAGAAGGGAATTGAGAAAGACGACTGAAATGAAAATGAAATTAGTGTTTTAGGGCAAAAATGAATGGGAAATAGCCGGTGCTTAGTGGGTTTTCACGCCTAACATGTGGAAGGTTTTTATTTGTTTATTGCTGACTGGGTTGCTACGTTTGTAAAATTGTAATGCACGCGGTAGATTGAGTCATAGGTCGGAGGTGTTTATTAATTCACTTATGCTCAAGTTGAAGTGTTCATAGGAAAATTTTGAAAGTTCATTTACCGGCATAATAATAAGGTACAAGTTTAAGTATTCAGGAGACCTTTTTGCCTAATAAGAATAACTTGAGGATATGAAGATTACACAAGTAATAGCTTGGCAAGATGGTTTTTAGCTTATTCCGATGAGTAAACAATTAAAAGGGCAGTATAATGTACAAGATATCTCGCGTTCATGTAGGGTTTGAGGAAGGACCACGTTCCGGTGAGTAAGCAACTGGAGAAGCAAATTCTAGGAGCTCTTTGTTACTCTGAAATATCAACATATCAGCTTCTGTCAAAGTGATTAGTGCATTTATCCCTTCTCCACTTGGATCATCCAAGAAAACAATGTTGTTTTTCATTGGACTTCTCGCTAATGTCACACTTATGGGCTTACCCCATCCAAAATCAGTCTTATATAATCCTTTATTGCACAAGCTGCTGTACATATAAGGATCATAATTCCTCTCTAAAATTATGTTAACACCCACATTGATTGATTCAAGCGCGTGTAAGGCTATCTTATCTGGACTCATATCCTTCAATTTGTCGCGTTGATGTTGTTTAGCCTTGCGTAGTTGAGCAACGACGTGGGCCAGTTCTATCTCATCTTCTGTCGTTGTTGCTGAGTTAAGGAAACAATAAGCATTTCCAATGGTGTGTAGGGGCAAATGCGGGTGTAAATTCGTCACTAAAGATGGTCTGAACAAGCATAAATTCGCCATAGATACTGCTATCCACATTTATGAATAAGTGCTGTAGCAACTTCAATGCGAGTTGGATTCCTGAATTAGTTGAAACGATATCCTTGAGTTTGCCCAAACTATAAGATGAAATATTGAACATTCTTGACACGCATTGTTCACGTACAACATCAGGTATTACTGGAGGATCATCCATCGGTGGGAAAAACGAAGCTGCATCAAACTGAGTAGATGGTTCGAAATCCAACTCTCGATTTGTAGCAGCCCAATCATTAAGGAACTTCGATAGACTATAGCCATCAGCAATCTTGTGCGATATACATATACTGATTGCTATTCCACCACAATCGAAATGACTTAATTGAACCACTATACTAGTGGAGTTTGGTCAAAGGAACTACTCCAAGGCAAATCTTGTGGGAAGACTATATCTGTAGCATCATTATAAGGGTGGTTGAGAATTTCAGACATTGGACAATTGACTCGAACGTTTGAATACCGAACGCCCACATCATTGCAATCAACGTATTTATTATCCTTTATTCTTCCGGCAAAGGGATAATAAGAAGATAATACTTTTGAAAGGGAGTTTTCAAGAATCTGATTTATGTTGTTATTTGCAGGTTTAGAGTAGAAAGCGGCAATTGGTGCATATATAAAAAGTGAGATTTGATCAAGGAAAGAGAGATTGTGTCGTTTAAGTGAAGAAGGAGTAGGGAAAGAGGCTTAATGATCTTTTGAGATAGAGAAAGAATCCTAGACGCGGCCATTTTAGCTCTCTTTCTGTGAGCTACTAGCAGGTCCTCCTCTTACAGTTATATACATCGGCGTTGGAGTTTGAAAATGGAAAGGGCAGCTCGGTGCATAAAACATCCCGCATTTACGTAAGGTCCGGGAAAGTGTCGCATTTCTAGAATGTGATATAAACGGCCTCCATTAATGCAAACATTAGTGGCTGCTTCCACAGCTCGAACCCATGACTTATAGATCAAACGGAGATAACTTTACCATTGCTCCAAGGTTCTTCTACAATTTGGAAATGGAAGATGGTAAATAATCAAGGAGCAACAAAACATATTTTATTATATCTACATGTTCCGCATTCATCTCTTTCAATATCTTAATCTTTAAACTGACAATTGGGATTACTCCCAGCTCCATTTGCTTTAACTTGGCGGTATGTCTATTAAAAATAGATTTTTATTTTTACTTATCATTTCACGCATATTAAGAAAAGACAAAAAAAAAATTCTCTTACACTCATCGTATTTATTACCCATTTCAAATCATTTTTTTCAAATCCAATAAAATATGCATCAATTAATATGAGTATCATGGTAAATTATGCACTTCATTTATTACTTCTTAAGGGCGTGAAAAGTCAAAACGTGCCAAGTAAAAGTGAACGGAGGGAGTAAGTTTTTTTCTAGTTACAGCAAACAAGAAGAATCTACGTTAATTCCAACATTAATAAATGTTTTCCGTGTGATAATGGCCTAGACATGTGTGTTTGGTCGACAATATCATCAATAATAGGAGTATTATAATTAAACAGAATGGTTGCCAGAGACTTATACATATAGACTTCATACACTTGCAGAATCGGCAATATATGTTAAACTTGAACTAAAAGACGACTTTGACTTCAGTAGTTTCTATAACTATAGTATATCTATAGTACTATATTTCAGGGGCGGACTCAGCGGTAGTTGGACAAACAATCTTACCTGGTCTGATGGGCAGCGCATCCACTTTCACACAAGGGTGGGGGGTCGAATTCTGTTGGGATCGAACTCTGTCCTTTAAGCTAAAAACATTGGTTAAACCAATACACTAAATTCGTCACGCATTAATCAAAGTGATAAAAAATTAACAAATATAACATGCACTTATTGCAGTATAACTTAAACGGATTTAGAACTATAATTTTAACAAATAAACTTGCTCTTCTTTCTCTATTATTTACAACTTATGAGTGGGCGGATTTGCTGGTGTTACTCTTCAACTTTTTTTTCTTTTCATGTCACTACGGTATTTATTTTTTAAATGATGACACCACTTTCAAAAAATTATGCGCACGCCCCTGGTATATTTCAGCAAAATAAAAATTTAACAAAAAATCATTGGAACGGAAAGAAGGTGAATAATTTTTTGGCCAATTTTATTTTTTGTGTTTGATTGTTTTTGAATTTTCAAGTTTTTGGTTTGTTGATGGTTTTCACAATAAAAGTTACATATTCCAATTTGCGTTATAAACTTACTTTATTTTCAAGTTTTTACAGTATTGTAAACTAAGACATAAATTCAAACACATTAACAAGTGTTACTTATATATGGAGTACAAGGATTAAATGACACCATATCTCTAACGCTTTACAAGATACAATAATTGAACTGCAAACTAAAGGTGAGGCTAGACTTGGTTCCGCACCATTATGTGATATTATCAACGCTTATCCCTCCGCATATTCTTTCAAATGGAGAATATTCATAAGAAATTGAGAATGACTAAATGGATAGAAAGAAAAAGGTAGCGGCAAACGAACAAAAAAATATGAGGTATAGATGTCTTATAAGGTATAGGGTGAAATTAAATAGAAAAGTAGAATAAAGGGTAAAATAGTACTCCATTAGGAAATAAGTAAATGCAAAAGAGAAATAACATAACGATCTCACCATACCAAATAACTGTTACATAAAATGATGTTTCATTATTAAGTAATAACTGTATTGGGAAAAATTGAATTTACATATTAAAGTGGAATAAGAATGACGTGCCTTACTAGTCACAGAGTTATAATTGGCAAAGAGACACGAGTTGCAACAGATACGAGCATAGTCAAAGGAAGAGACACAGGTAAATACTCAAAGGACTCGGCGCCCGTATCTATTTAAGTCATTTAGGTAAGGGAATCAAAGGGAATGAATCAGACAATATATGAGAGTACAGATACAGTATTTAATGAGCATTAAATACTGAATACGTTAGAGAATCTGTATTAAATACAATGATTGTATAACATAACATTCAATGTCTTTAATTACTCATAATAGCCTTATTAAGACAAGGGCAAAATGCATATCTCCCAAATAGCTATAAAAGAGAGATAATTGATCAATTGTAGGGACACGAAACACTATTGGAATATACTTTGGTTTACTTGTTTTTCTCCTGATTATATTCTTGCTACCCAAATTACTCTCTTTTACATATTCTTTCGATTATCAGTAACCCGTGTTCTTCTAAATTCTAGCTTTGACTAAAATTCTATTTTTTGGTTAAACAAATTGGTTCCGTTACCGGGACTCTGATAATCTATTTTCTTTTTGCTTAACTTTCCTTGTTGCATCAACTATGTCGAACAACAATGACAACATTCAAGGAAACCAAGAAAACCAAACAAACCAACAACTTCAGAGAGATCCTCAGGATAATAACGCACTGATTATTTCTCCACGAGGCTCTCCTCGGCGATCTCGTGAAGGCACTCCTGATGGATCTCATACAGATGGACAGGCTCAATTCGAAAATATTGAAGCTATGGATGAGGCTTTGCAAAAATTTATTACCGCACAGGTCAATAAAGCCATTCAGGCCTTGGTTAGCCAGTTACCTGCTGCACCACCCACACCTACTCCAAAATAACAACACTCTGGAGAACCCTCATTGCGGGCTTGTTAATTCAGGTAGTGGTGGAACCCCCAGTGAATCGCAAGAGGGAGAACCAGGTTATTTAGTTAATTCAGATTTGCAAACTTTAGTACTAACATTGCAGAAACAGCTCAAGGAGCAAAGTGACCGCATAGAGCAAATACCCGGGGCGCCGCCCGTAATCAAAGGAGTAGATATGGATAAATATTTTCAACAACCTTGGAAGCCAAATGCTGCTCCCCTTCCAATTCCAAAGAAATTCAAAATGCCTGATATTCCAAAATACGATGGAACAACAGACCCACGAGATCACGTGACTGCATTCACAATAGGCGTAAAAGGCAATGATTTGACTAAGCAGGAGATTGAATCAGTATTAGTCAAAAAATTCGGTGAAACACTCACTAAGGGTGCATTAACATGCTATTCTCTTTTACCCAAAAATTCTATAAACTCTTTGGCTGAGCTTGCAGATTCTTTCATTAAAGCACATTCGGGAGCTCAAAAAGTCGAAAAACGAATGGAAGATATTTTCAAGATCAAGCAAAGGGATTCAGAATTGCTTAGAGAATTCGTGGACAGGTTCCAACGTGAAGGAATGACCTTACCTCGTGTACCTAATAATTGGGAAGTTATAGCTTTCACAAGCAACTTGAATGAGAAAAGCTCGGAAGTTACAAGGAGACTCAAGGAAAGCCTTCGTGAATTCCCAGCTACAACGTGGAATGATGTTTATAGCAGGTATAGCACAAAGCTGAGGATCGAAGAAGATACTGTTCCGCGATTTCAAAAAGAAGAAAAGGTAAGTTCGAGACGTGCGGAGACTGAAAAAATATCTGGTAAAAACAGGTACGAGCCGTATATGGGACTTGCGGGAAAATACTCACGGTTAAATCAGGACAATCAAAGGTATGATCACAGATCAAGGAATAGAGAATCAGGTTCTTCATCAAGATTTAGGAACGATCGAAACAACTATGAGTCACGAGATGATGATAAAAACTTAAAAGCAAGATTCAGTGGTTACAATTTTAATATCAACACCTCCGAGCTCGTAGCTGTTTTGAGAAGCATGGGTGATAAGGTTCGATGGCCAAAAAAATGAGATCGAATCCAAACAGGCGCAACCCTGATCATTGGTGCGAGTTTCATAATGACCACGGGCATAAAACAACAGACTGCAGATTTTTACAAAGTAAAGTTGATCATTTATTGAAATCAGAATATCTTACTGAGTTGTTCAGTGAGAAAGGTAAGCAAACTTACATGAAGAATAGGCAGAAACCTCCAAAACCACCTTCCCCTAAAAGAACTGTCAACGTTATAAGTGGGGGTGAAGACATCAATGGTATATCAATGCTGCAGCTAACAAAATTTCCAAAGTTGCAATTACCCAAAAGAAACAGGTGCGGCATAACTTAGAGGAAGACACCATTACATTCAGTGATGCAAACGCAGATGGCGTGTTAACCCCTCATAACGATGCACTGGTAATATCTCTAATTGTATATGATACTAATGTAAAACGAGTCTTGATTGATCCAGGTAGTTCTGTGAACATTATTTTGCTAAAAGTATTGCATGAGATGAAAGCTGAAGATAAAGTAATACCAAAGGCGCTTACTCTATCTGGATTTGATAATTCTAGTGTTGTGACGAAAGGAGAAGTAACACTCACCACATTCGCTGAAGGAGTCGACAAAGATACAAAGTTCCAGGTAGTAGATATGGAGATGGCTTACAACATGATCCTTTGGAGACCATGGATCCACGAGATGGATGCAGTTCCTTCAACCTTGCATCAAGTTATCAAATTTCCGTCGCCATGGGGAACTTGTCAAATTCATGGAGATCAACATACATCCAGGACTATCAACTCTGTTGCAGATACAAGCACGAGAAATGAAGAAAAATAGCAATCACAGAAGGTAGTTGAGGACACCACAACACAAACCTCAACTGAACAGGGGCAAACAGATGTAGATTCAAGGCTTGATACCATTCAAGAACCATAAGAGAATGAAAATATCAAAACAACAATAGAGGAATTAGAGCCTATTGTGTTATTTGCTCAATGGCCTGATAAGAAAGTCTACGTTGGGGCCAATCTTAGCCAAGGCATGAGAGGTAAGTTAATTAAATTTTTGAAAACTAACGTGGACTGCTTTGCTTGGTCCCACTCTGATATGACAGGGATACCACCGGAGGTGATGACTCATAAATTAAATGAAGACCCATCATACCCTCCTGTCAAGCAAAAGAAAAGAAAGCAAGGAACTTTCAAGAATCAGGTGATTCAAGAAGAAGACCAAAAATTGCTAAAAATTGGTTCCATTCGTGAGGTGAAGTATCCTAACTGGTTAGCTAATACTGTTTTAGTTCCAAAGAAGAACGGTAAGTGGCGGGTTTGTGTAGATTACACAAATATTAATAAAGCCTTCCCTAAAGATTCTTTTCCACTACCACACATAGATCAATTGATTGATGCAACTGCAGGTCATGAGCTATTAAGTTTTTTAGATGCATATTCAGGTTATAATCAGATTAAAATAGATCTGGGAGATGAATAAAAAACTTCATTCATAACAGACAGGGGGACTTACTGTTATAAAGTAATGCCCTTTGGTCTAAAGAATGCAGGTGCAATGTATCAGAGGTTAGTTACCAAAATATTTCAAGAGCATTTAGGAAAAACTATGGAAGTGTATATAGATGATGTTCTTGTTAAAACTTAGTATTCAAAAGATCACATATTACACTTATCTGACACATTTTCAATTTTGCAAATTTAATATGAAGTTAAATCCCGAGAAATGTCCATTTGGTGTTGCATCAGGTAAGTTTTTGGGTTTTCTTGTTTCTAACCGTGGTATTGAAGTGAATCCTGCACAGATTAAGGCCATTGAAAAAAGTCCCTGATATACTTTCAAACAAGAAAGAAGTTCAAAGATTAACAGGGAGAATTGCAGCCTTGGGAAGATTCATTTCTAAATCATCAGAGAAGTGCTTTAAATTCTTCTCAGCCCTTAAAAAGCAGGATCATTTTGAATGGAATGAGGAATGTCAACAGGCACTCAGGAATTTGAAAACATACTTATCAAATCCACCTTTGCTGGCAAAATCAAAGGCTGGGGAAAGACTACTCATTTACCTTGCTGTTTCAGAAGTAGCGGTAAGTGCTGTTTTGGTCCCGGAAGAACAAGGTTAACAATCCCCCATCTATTATGTTAGTAAATCTTTGTTAGACGCGGAGACGCGGTATCCTCAATTAGAAAAACTTGCACTCGCATTAATCATGACATCTAGGAAGTTAAGACCTTACTTTCAGTGTCATCCTATTGCTGTAGTAATTGCCTATCCTTTACGTAATATATTACATAAGCATGAGTTATCAGGTAGGTTGGCTAAGTGGGCTATAGAATTAAGTGAATACGAAATCACGTACCAACCTAGAACTGCTATAAAATCACAAGCGTTAGCTGATTTCGTGGCTGATTTTAGCCATGGGATGAAATTAGAAGCAGAGAGAGAATTACAGGTGTTCAATGGAGCTAACTCAGGAACTTGAACTTTATTCACTGATAGTTCACCTAACGTAAAAGGTGCAGGTTTAGGGATTGTTTTGGTATCACTTATGGGTGAAACCATGCGACAAGCTATTAAATGTCATTCTATAACTAACAATGAGGCGGAGTATGAGGCTGTAATTGCAGGTCTAGAATGGGCACGGGAACTTGGCATAAATCAGATTATAATCAAAAGTGATTCGCAACTCGTGGTTAATCAAATGCTGGGGACTTATACAGCCAGGGAAGCGAGGATGCAACAATATTTAGAAAAGGTACGGGAATTGATAAAGCAATTTCAAACCTGAAAAGTTATACAAATACCAAGGGATGAAAATGTAGAAGCGGACGCCCTAGCTAATCTCGCATCTGCGGCTGATGTGGCAAGTGATGCAAACGCCTCACTTATACATTTATCTCATTCAGTTCTTGACCCTGATAAGAATGAGGTAAATTTTAATAATTTAACTTGGGATTGGAGGAACGAGATTGTTGCTTTTTTGCAGTATGGTATCGTCCCTGATGATAAGAAAAAGCTCACGCGCTTCAAAAAAAGGTTGCTCGGTACTGCTTAAAGCAAGGCAATCTATATCATAAAATATTCGGTGGTCCCTTAGCAAGATGCCTCAGACCTTCGCAAACGGAATATGTAATGAGAGAAATACACGAAGGACATTGCGGGAACCACGCAGGTGGAAGATCACTGGTAAGAACCTTAATTAGGGCAGGTTATTACTGGCCTAAAATGGAAGAAGAAGCAGAAAGTTTCGTGGCCAAATGTGATAAATGTCAAAGGTACAGTAACAATATGTATAGACCTGCGGAGTTATTACATCCGGTCATCGCGCCGTGACCATTTATGAAATGGGGAATGGATATCGTAGGTCTATTACCTCAAGCAAAAGGACAGGTAAAATTTTTGCTCATACTCACTGATTATTTTACTAAATGGGTAGAGGCAGGACCATTCAAACAGGTGCGAGAAAAGGAAGTCAAAGATTTTATTTGGCGGAATATCATATGCCGATTCGGTGTACCAAAGGAGATTGTATGTGATAATAGACCTCAGTTTATTGGAGCTCAAATCACGGAATTCCTTCAAAGTTGGCAAATTAAAGGATTACGTCTATGCCTTATCATCCGGTGGGTAATGGGCAAGCAAAATCAACAAATAAAGTCATTATCAACAATTTAAAGAAACGACTAGAAGAGTCAAAAGGGAATTGGCCAGAAGTGCTACCTGGTGTTTTATGGGCATATCGTACAATGGCGAAAACAAGTACGGGAGAAACACCATTTTCGTTGGTTTATGGAGTAGAAGCTTTAATTCTCGTTGAGATAGGGGATCCAAGTACAAGGTTCACGCATGCAACAGAAGAGTCCAATGACAAGGAGATGCGTTTAAATCTTGATTTACTCGAAGGAAGGAGAGAAGCTGCACTAATAAGAATGGCAGCACAAAAGCAGGTCCTAGAAAGATACTACAATAGGAAAGCACGCCTCATGTTCTTCAAAATTGGGGACTTCATGCTTGAAAAGGTTTTTCAATATACAAAGACAGCTAACGCAGGTAAATTATGTCCAACATGGGAAGGACACTATAGAGTTCGTGATATTGCAGGAAAAGGAGCATATGAACTGGAGACAATGGATGGAAAGGTACTACCTTCACATTGGAATGTTGTTCACTTGAAGAGATACTATTTCTAAGGAATACCCACGGTCAGGTATCAACATTTTGAATATAATTTTTGAATTGTTAAAATTTTACTAACAATTTTAGATGATAGCCAAAACACTAACCCGTACTAAATGATGAGTCACAACCTGTAAGGCACACAGAATAAACTAAAATTCCTGGCCTAGGGTTACAATTATTCTGATAGAAATACAAATGGGTTAAGCAGTCTTCATCTATAATTGTACCTCCGAGTCCCGTATGTTTTCCTTTTCAGGAAAAGGACCAAATGAGAGAAACAATCAAGTGCTCAAGGCTTCATACTTCAACACTCAAACACTTGGGGGACTACATAATATACACGGGCATGTGTATAAAGAAGTTAAAGTAGATGGAGGAAAAATCAAGCCTAAAAGAGTCCAGTGCAGAGTAAAAGTCACGAGCCAAGGCCAAAGAAAACCTTACTATAGTTAGGGTAAAGGCTATGTACTAAAACGGGTTATAAATAAAAACCTCGAGTTTATTATTTTTACTTTTTTAAATCTGTTACAAGAAAAACAGTTACGAGAAAGTTATAGATGTACTTTAAATACATGTAAAGTATTATTCAAAACTAGACAAAGTTCAAATAAAAACTTGTCAAAGTTATTTCAAAGAAACATGTGTGTTCCTATTTCTTTTATCGTATGTTAACACCATTATGAAGGTAAGACATCTTCTTCATTAAGTGTCGAAGTATAAAAGGGTCCTCTTTTATAAAATTCATGTTCAAATTAATTAGTCATGAGGATAACAAAAGCATTTACGAAGAACAAAAATGCAAATTATTCTGTAAGTCCTTAAAAATAAAGGCAAGAATAAAATAAACAGAAGTTCAAGATAATAACATGAAAAACTTCTTAATATTTAAAAACTTAAGACTAAGTACGAACTTAACACAAAACTATGAATTGTTTATACTCTAAGACTAAGTACGAACTTAGTCACAAAACTATTAATTGTTTGTACAAACTGGCCCATAAAAGGTCTGGGGACTTTAATTCTCAAAATAAACCCTTAAATGGAACCAAGGGTTTCACCACAATTTTTCAAATGAAACAAAAACAAAGTTATTCAAATAACTAAGGCTGATCACTGAGAAATTGGAGGAACTGAAGTAGAAGTATCATCAAAAACGGGCTCAACTTGGGCAAGAGTATCAACAGTTGCGGGCTCAATTTGACCTGCAGCAACAGGCTCGACTGGACTTGAAATAGTAGGGATACCCTTATCGACTTCAACATTCACGGAAGCTTCGGCCACGGGAGAAGGAAAATCTTGAGTTTGCTGAACTTTCTCAATAGTTTCATTGATTTTTGCCAACTCAGATTCCAAGTTGAAAATTTCTTGGCCAACTTCAATTAGGGTATCACGGCGTGAATTCAAAAATGCCCAACTTATTTCAATAGCAGATTTATCTTCAAGGATCTCATAATCCCTTTCCCAGTCAGCAATTTCGTTCTTTAACTTCTCATTTTCAGCCAAGGCAGATGTGTAAGAAGTCTGGAGAGAGGCATGGGAGCTTTCTAAAGCACGCACCTTATCAAAAGAAGCTCGAAGGTCTTCTTGTGCCTGAATCAAATTTTGTACGAGCTCCCCAGCGTAAGCTTCCTTTTTATTCAAAAGAGCCTTCAACTCTATGATTTCTTCACCAGCCTTGGACAGCTGTTCTGAATAGGAAGTTTCAAGGTGAGTTTTTTCTTTATCTGCTTGGCTTAAGCAAGTCTTTTCAACCGCCAACTCCGAAGTCAAAGCTCGTACCTGCTGCTCCAAGATACTTTTGCTCTCTTCTAAGTACTCCACATCAATTTGCAAGCTCTCAAACTGTTTTTTCCAATTGCACGCCTCTAACTTAGAATCACGCACTAATTGATCTGAGTGGATAATTCTTTTCATCATCTCTGTGCTGATAAGGTTGGCCTAAAAAGGGGAAAAAGAAAAAAGAATCCTCAAAGATAGAAAAATTACAAAGTAAAAGAAAGAAGAGAAGGGGAATACCTTCAAAGTGGCGTGCACAATATCGTTCATCAGGGTCAAGGAACTATGGCTCTCTAGCTTAGCTTTCTCAATTGGGCCAATTAAAGGCTCTAGCCATACATCCGCTTGACCTGATTTCCTTAAGAGACTGCCCTTAGTAGGAACTTCAATGACTACTCGCCTCATAGCAGCATTCTTACTTGAGGAGCCAACCTCAGTGCGATGAAAGTTTGGATGAGGAATTGTCGAAGGAGGACAGAAGAGGTGGTAAAGATAGTCTGGGGAGGAACAGAAACAATCAAAACTGGCAAAGAATGAGTTACAGACACGGGTGTCGAAAAAGAAGCCAAGGTTACTTCATCCAAAACAGGACCTAAGCCTTCACTACCAAACCCGCTAATAAAAAGCTGCTCAGCAGAGTTATGAGCAGCAGCGGGAGCAACGTCATCATCAAGAATTAGTATCGGAGTTTCAGCAGACTCGGTAAGAGGAACAGAACGACGGGGGGATACCTCTGCTTCATTATTATAAATGATGTGTCTTCGAGCTCGTGGCCTTGTCACCAAAGAGCCCCCGTCTTCCTCCTCTTCAGAGTCTTGTTCCTCAACAACAACGACTTTTCTTTTTGTAGAAGAACCCAAGATTATTTCTTAAGCCCTTTCCAAAGAGATGCGAGAAGCCGCGACTGCCTCGGCAGTGACTCCGCGAATAGCAAATCCTGATAAAAAAATGGATTGAAATTAGTGCAATAAAAAAAATGTACACGAAAAGATGAAATAAAAGTTCTTACCATGAGTTTTTACTTTCCAACCAAAACGGTTAGAAAGTGTCTTCCAAGACCTACCATTAATTGGTGCGGTCCTCAATAACTTGTCTACCCAATCACGGAAATTGGGAACGTCTTCCACAACTCCCATAGTAGCTAAAAAAAAGAATAAGCAAAATTAGAAAAGTTGACAAATTTGAAGAAAAAAGGTACGAGAAAGTTAAAAAGACTTACGTGCAAAATTCCACTTCTCAGGGAAGGGAAAATTATCATCACCCACTAAACCAACAGTAGGGGCCTGGCATACCAGCCACAATCTTTGTTATCCTCAGGGCTTACCAAAACTTACTTGCTCCTGGCTACTAGTGTGAAAATACCATTGCGAAAGAGTCTAGGGGAGTAAAGGTGAATCAAATGAGGGAAAGTAAAGGGAACACCAGTTGTGTTGGTCAAATGCCTCAAACAGGCAACAACCCTCCATATGATTGGGCCAATTTGACCCAAGCAAACATAAAAAAATGACAGAACTCAAGAATAACAGGGTCAATAGATGGTCTAAACCCTAAGGTGAAAAGGTATGTATAAATAAAAGAAACCCGATTATGTAAGAGGTGATTCTTTGATTTGGATTAGGGATAATAATAGGGAAAATCACTATTCTAATGACAGTCTCTACGAACTACAGAAATCAAACCTTCTGTAATTTGAGTGGGATAAATATCAGCACGATCTAAACCAGAGACTTGGTTCCTAAGAGATTCTCTGTCATGATAAAAAGATAGTTCCGTGGGAACTATCTCCTCTACTGTAGGCTCACGAAGAGGTTCAAAAGGTTTTTTACCTCTTGAAGAAGATCTTTGTGAAAGGGAACTCCTAGTTCTAGAAGAAGGGCCGGAACTAGGTAAAGGAGTGAAAGAATCGCGAATAGATCCTAAATTACAAAGCCTACCTCCCCTTCTGCTTCTAATGGGGGCATTAGGGAAGGAATCAATTATGGGAACCCTTCTAGGGTTAGAATTTGAAGAAGACATGATGAAGAAGGATGATACGATAAAGAAGCAAACATGGATTTGAGAGATTGAATATTCAGTAAACTTTATGTGGAAAAGACAAAGAAAGAAGTTATATTTATACTGATAAGCGACCGCCGAAGGAAAAAGTGTGATGATGGAAGTACCATAATAATGATAACTGACGCATCGTGAATAGTGGAGCCATGAAAAAGCCTTAAAAAGGGCTGCAGAATTGCAGAACTAATAAAAAGGTGACACGTGTAAAGAGCATTAAATAGAAGTGACAATTGAAGCGTCAATTTTGTCATAGCATTAATGGTGACAAAAATTCTCGTTTTAATGAAATCCACTTCCCAAATATTCAATTGATGTATAAATGGCAAGTGGAGGGACTATCTGTATTGGGAAAAATTGAGTTTACATATTAAAGTGGAATAAGGATGACGTGTCAAGACACGTAGACTAGTCACAGAGTTACAACTGGCAAAGAGACACGAGTTGCAACAGATACGAGCAAAGGCAAAGGAAGAGACACGGGCAGATAATCAAAGGACTCGACGCCCGTATCTATTTAAGTCATTTAGGTAAGGGAATCAAGGGGAATAAATCTGACAATATATGAGAATACAGATACAGTATTTAATGAGCATTAAATACTGAATACGTTAGAGAATCTGTATTAAATACAATGATTGTGTAACGTAGCATTCAATGTCTTTAATTACTCATAATAGCCTTATTAAGACAAGAGCAAAACACATATCTCCCAAATAGCTATAAAAGGGAGATAATTGATCAATTGTTGGGACACAAAACACTATTGGAATATACTTTAGTTTACTTGTTTTTCTCCTGATTATATTCTTGCTACCCAAATTATTCTCTTTTACATATTCTTTCGATTATCAGTAATCCATGTTCTTCTAAATTCTAGCTTTGACTAAAATTCCATTTTTTGGTTAAACAATAACAAAATTAACATTACAATACAATAACATAATATGGACAACCACCGTCCAAACAACCTACAAAGAAAAATGGCCCAAACTTTTAATCTGAAAAGAGAATTTATTCATTCAAGACTTTCATCCTCCTTATAATGCCTTCTTTGAGAGCAATATTAGTAGTACTATATCCACCATCAATCACAAAATTCATCCCACTTATATACTTAGATTCATCACTAGCAAGATACAATGCTGCTTCTGCAACATCCTCATCCTCCAACATTGTTCCTTTGAGGTTTGCAATTTCAGATAAAAATTCCTCAGCCTTTTCCTTCTCCTTAATACCTAGACAATTCAACAACGTAACGTTGGAGTTGCCACCCCAAATGGAGAAACACAATTTACTCTAATTCCATATTGTCCTAATTCTACACCCAAATTCTTAGCAAGCCCAACTACTGCATGCTTTGACGCAGAATACGTATGAGAGACATCGCCATAAGGCACTGAAGCAACACTGGAAGTGAAAAGAATGCTACCTTTCTTAGCTGGGATCATCACACACGCCGCGTGTTTTGCACATATTAATGCCCCAAAGACATTCACATCAAATACTGCTTTGAAATTTTCGTAGTCAGATTCTAAGATGGTGGAATCAGATCCAGCGTTGCTGAACATAATGTTAAGTTTCCCGTACTTGGAAATTGCTATGTCCACTGCATTTTCGACGTCTTTTTCCACTTTTACATCGCAATGTATGTAGGAAACAGCTCCCGTTTCACCTACTTTTTCAATGATAGATTGGCCAAGATCGTCTTGGACGTCTGCAATTACTACTTTTGCTCCGTGTTTGATGAAAAGTCTTGCTGCGGCTTCACCAATTCCACTACCGCCGCCTGTTACGATTGCAACTTTGCCCTCTAGCCTGATACAATATATATAGGAGTATAATTCAACATTCGATTTCATAGGATTGTGCTTAAGTTGATCACTAGAGCAACAATAAGGGTAACTTCTAGGGGCGAATCTAGGACGGGATTGGATTTTTCATCCGGTGTTCAATACTAGCATTGAGCCGATTAAATCGGGATTTGCGCCGGCCGGAAGTCCCATATTGGAGAGTAAATGCTTCCTAACCAAGATAACTTTATACTGAGGGTTCAAATCGAAGACCTTTGATTAAGGATGAATGAATACTTATCACTCCGCCACAATCCCTATTGAACAGTTGAACTCATTTTCCTTTGAGCTCGAAGTGTATATACTTATTTAATTTAATTTAAATATATACATATAATTAATTAGATCCACTCATTCTGACTCTAAATACAGAATTCGCCTATGATGAACTCCCCAATATCCTAAAAGGCATACAGCCGAATAATTATAATACGACATTCATATTTGAGGAGCCCAACATTGAGGAAAAGATAACAAAATAAACTTACCTTTTAGCAATGGAGCCGAGGGAGGAAAAGCTCGAGGCCATGGAATTGATCAGCTTCAAATGCTTGAAAATGAGGAACATACTTTTGTTAGTGAACTGTGCGAGTATTAATATACTGTGGGCCTTATTATTGGTCATGTGCAACTATCAGATTGTTAGTTGTAAGTTGACTTCTAATTAGTAAATTTGTAATTAAATCCTTTGAGAGTGTGTATCACGCACAGCTATTATATATACCTTTCTTAATGTTTGCTTGCTCTAGATATCTTCACACTATAATATGCATCAATCATACTCCCTCCCATACATTGCAGTTGTCATGGTTATTAAAACTAACTGGTTTAAAATATTTGTTATTTAGAAAATCAAAATATAATTAATAAACTTTTTCTCGTTTCGTTAACAACATTTCAGTGTAATTTCACAAGTGAGGTTTGATTAGGGTAGTGTATATGCAAATCCAAGGGCAGACGTACATTAGTCGAAGCTGCGTTCCATTCGACACCACTTCGCCGGAAAATTTTACTAAATACACATATAAACAGTGGACAGAGAAAACTGATATATTGACAAAATGACACCATTGGACAATCAAGCGTACTTGGTACGATGGCTAGCAGCCTAGCACGTCCATTTTCATCTAGAAGGGTGGGGTGTCGAGGCCCACTCCATAGTTTTTTGCACATTTTAAAGCATCTTTAGTTAAAAATTAGATTCTACAAGAATCGAACTCTATCCTTAATTTACAATTTTTGAGTGACAAGATTTGCTGGTGTTAGTCTTCTCATGTATCCATGTGCAGACTTTACCTTTACTTTGTGAAGGTAGAGAAGTTGTTTCTAATAGACCTTAGACTCAAGAAAAACGTAATAAAAAATCAAAGATATTAATTGTTCTTGAAAGTAAACTTTTTTTTTGGGCAAGTAAACTATTTTGCTTACCGGCCAATAGCAAATATGTACAAGTATAAAACAAAAGCAAGTGCTTTGGACAGGCCCCAAACCAGAACATCACTACTACTGCTACCTCCCAACATTGAACTAGTACACTTAAGGCCTAAGGGTAGAAATTAAGAGAAACTAACTTCCTTTCTAGCTTTGGCTTCAGTGTCCCTTTACATGTTACCTCCTAAATAATCTACTTAATGATCCCTTGCACTGATCTATGTTTCTCCTGAAATATTCTAATGTTTCTTTCTTGCCATACATGATAGATGCATCCAGCAATCACCATTCTGTAAAGTTCCACCTCTGCATTCCTTCCTTTCTTATTAATTTCTGTCCATAGCAGTTCCTCCTGTCAGTTCAACGCTTGCATGTATATATGATCACGCCCAACTATGCCTTATAAAAAGGACTAAGCGGTCATTGCAAATATAATCCGGGTATTTAGCTCAGAGTCGAATCCCATAGGGAATTAGCCTACCAATTACTTTTGTCAGACTCACTAAATTCTCCATAATCAACTTCCCAGATATTTTGAATAACACTTGGTGATATTTCTACTTACTATAACTGAATAAAATTAATTAAACTAAGAGCTAACTATGACTGAGTTGTAAACAAATAAGAGAAGGATCTAACGTTGTGATTTTCCCTATTGATGGAATCCCCTCCTGTTATGTTTTGTATAGATTTGCCTACTCGTCTCTATCGATCATGAGCACTCTTCCTACCGTAACTCTCTCCCGAGTAATTACGACAATTTACTAGACGCACTCTCCCGAGTTACGCTAGCTAGATTTTATTATTGCTCACTTAGATCGCACTCAAGGTTTCGTTATTCCTAATCTCACCTTTAAACCCTCGGTTATTGATTCCTCATATACTTTGGGAGTGGTTTTGTTCAACAACAACCTAAATATGCACTCTCTCCCGAGTAATACATATTATATAGGCACAACTAATTGAGGATCCTATCAATTAACTACAACAAGAACGTAGTTGAACAAATATAGATTAAACTAGGCAAACTATATTAACACAACAAGAAGTTCATCCCTCAACAGGTTCCATTAAAACCCTAGACTAAATAATTAGCTACTCATAATCGTGTTCATAATAACAACAACAAAATTCATCATGAATGATAAAAACAAAACGAAGAAAGGTAGAACTCGATGTTGAGTTATCCTCCTTGCCTCTTGCCTCTTCTTGCCTTCAACAAAACTATGAGAACCTTGATATCCTCTTTTTGGGTGAGCTGGACCTCTTGTAGGTTAAGTGGAATTGCCTCCAAACTTCCAAGTTTACCCCTGAAATTTCTGCATTCCGGAATGACTAGCGCGGCCACACTCGAACCACGCTAGTGGCCGCACATATGAACTCGATGCCGAATTATCCTCCTTGCCTCTTGCCTCTTGCCTCTTGCCTCTTATTGCCTTCAACAAAACTATGAAAATCTTGCTTTAATTTAGCCTCAAACACTGTCCTAAGTCCTTATAAGCACATTTTGCTCCTAAAAAACATGAAATTCACAATTAGCGCCATTTTATCGTCATTTAACATTCCTAGAACAGTGAAGCATAGTCAAGTTGGGGCATAAATAGTCGCCAAACAACATCAATCTAGCCTATTATCAAAACCCCACACCTAAATCATTGCTATTCCCCGAGCAATCCACCATACTATATAAAGGTTCCTTCACTAAGCTTTTCCCTAACGTATCACACCAAGAACATATCACCAAAGTTGTGTCTAGTAGTGTAACATCTTTACCTCAAGAGTCGACTCTCCGTGCAATATTCATACTTATTCAAATTACTCCATACAGAGGTCAAGACTTACCTTTCCTTCGTGAATCAAATGCCCTCACATCACACAAGAGAGTAGTTCCACGAATAATAATATTAAGAACAATTAGGAACTTAGATAGACAAAATTTACTCACTCTCAGAAAGAACATTCATATGCTACAAAGATGCGCCATAGGCTTGCCCGTAGTTTACTACTCTACTAATCGAGCTCATTCAGTCTAAGATCAATTAGGACTTTATTTGGTTGTAATATAGGCTAAGGGACGGGTAGGATATATTTGGATATAGTGACTAACCTCCCTAAGCACTTTTAGTACAATCACTTTTGCATTCAGAACCATACTTATGTTAGACCAGACATTCCACCACACTTCTATTTATAATACCTCAAACTCCTTTAGGTGCAATTGTATCAAGTCACCACTTATCAAGGACTACTTACTTATTTTCTTTTCTTTTCTTTTCTTTTTAAGTGGCGCATATTCTTTCCTTTTTCAAATCACTACACCTTTTTTCTTTATTTTTTTGGTTCCACTCGAAAACCAAACCACCACCCCACATTTTAACTTTTGCATATTTCATAACCATTCAAGTGCTCATGGGAGGTAAAGGGGTTCAAACAAATGGGTCGTTTAAACACTTGGGTAAAGTTTATAATGTGGTTGCCAAAGAAATAGGCTTATAGGCTCAACGGGGTTAACTACGATGTATCGCATTTAGGTGGGCCTATTTTATATATCTGGCTTAACAAAGAAATGCCTATATCACTTCTAAGATAGAATAAAGCTACTATTTTGCTTTGCAAACATACAGGGTAAGTTCTAGGCATCAAATGCAGAGCATAGAATACAATACAACTCACACACACATGGCACGTGACTCACTCTAGATTGGCTTATCAAAACACTCTCGTTGAGTACTCAAGTCAGTTACAAACATACAATTTAAGGAACGCTAACAAGAGGCAACAACTAAGACTAAGCATCACACTTTAGTGTCTACCAGGTTCAGGTGTTTTAACGCTAAGGGATTCTCTTCCTATCTCAACACACAGCCCATAAGTACCAACTAAAAACTAGAAACAAAATAAACAAAAACTAACTACACCCGGTTCAAGCAAAAGCCTTGGAAAAGAATCGCAACCCAAAGAAAAATCAAGGGGGAGTTACTACACTACCTAAAACAGAAAATCTTTTTGGTATTTTCTTTAGACTTACTTCCCTCAAGAAAACTGTCTATAAAATCCGTCATCAGGAAGAATCCAACATATTTATGTTTTTTTAAAGGTCGACTTAGACTCTCAAGAACCCCATCGAAAGAGATCTGTCATCGGGACAAGTCGACTTACCTAATTTGACTGCTACTCAAAGCCATAAAACCAAAGAAAACATAAAACAATCAAGTTCTTACATATATACACATACACCGAAGTATCCCCCCACCCCACACTTGAAAAGAAGACATGTCCTCAAGGCATACAAAATAAATAACAATGAGGTAAAGGAACTTCCCTGATGGATCAATCTTGATCGGAGACCGTCCCCGGGTCCAGATGATATGCACGACCCAGAGCTCGCAGCCAGCCCATTATTTTGTTCTCAGATTTAACTTGCGGGGTGGCCACCGCATCAACACGCGTGCTTATGTCAGCTACCGAAGTATGCAACCCTGCCACATCCTGCTCTAAGGTTGTTAATCGGGTAACCCGACCAACTCCAGATGGTCCTGTAGCTTCTGCAACTGGAGCATGGGTGGGAGGCTCGACTTCCGCTTCCTCCTACTCATCCTCTCCCTCCTCAGATGCATCTGAGTCATCACTATCATCACCACTAGGTGCCACAGGTTCCTTCCCAGTAGTCACATTATCAGCTCGGAACTTGGCGTCTCTCGGCACTATCCCATCCACATTCAAATTTTCCGGCACCCGAGCTGCCCGGCAAAGCCTAGTGACTAGGGGAGGGAAAAAGAAACCATACCTCTTCACCGGACAACGTGTAAACATCTCTTAGTGAATAAGCTTGGCCACGTCAAAGTTGTGACTATTTACAAAGCACCAAATTAAAGTAACTCGAGGAGAATTCACTTCCGTTGTGTTGTAAGACGGGAGTAGGCGGTTGTTGATGGAATACAACCAGCACTTCCCTTCAGAGGTGAGCGTCGCTGAATGAAACTTCTTCCCATATTTCATCCACACAATTTCCTTGCTGGGTACCCAAATGGTTTCAAAGAACCTATCCCACTGGGTGTATTTTCTACTATACAGTTCATAATAGTCGTCCAACTCTTCCACAGGTGTGGGTAGCCGGTATATCCTCCGAATAGCCTCAACAGAGGCATCCACAGCCTTCTTGTGCACTATTACTATACCATTCACATGTTCTTTTACGTTGGCATAGAATTCGCGTACAACCATCAAATTCGCATCATTCGGCTCTTCAAAGAAGATTTGCAGCCCCCCTTGACCAGCTCATCATACAAGTTGGGGCAGCCAAGTTGGAGCGACCCTATATCTATGCCCCTCTCCGATATTGGTTTCTTAGAAGCCTTATCAGCAAAATGGTCCTGAGCCTTGGCGGAGACAAACCTATTACTATCAAAAGGACGAGTAGGAGCTGACCCGCGCGCCCTGGAAGATCCAGATTGACCGCTGGATGAAGCACCGATGGTTCAACATTTCCTAGAGGGAGCCATAGTACCTGGAAGAAGAATAGCATTAGCACAACACAAAAGGTGTGACTCAACTACGGTTGCTCATACTTCACCCGCACAATTGGTCACAATTACCATTGACACTCACTATGGCATTTAAATAAACACCTTTTGGGCATCATTTACCGAAACCCCCAATTTAACATGTTGTAACACAATTGCCCCAAATTCACCCAACTAAGTTAAGAGATACAACTCCACAAACATCACCACCCACAAGTACTACGTATACACTACAAATTACTTCTAAGAAAAGAGAAGAAAAGCTACTACATAATTAAGAAGTCAAAAAAATCCACGAAAATTGGTAAAAAGAAAACCTTACCTGCAGTGGGAGGAGATTGTGAGAAGTGAAGAAGAGTAGTTGAGGGATTGGCTTGAACCTTGGGGAATTAGGGCTAGGATTATTTGGGAATGGAGAAGAAGGAAATTTGGAGAATAGAGGAATTAGGAGAAGATGGGAATTAGGGCTCGGATTATGGGGTGTTGATAGGAGAAGAGGGGAATAGTTATGGTGGGGGCGAGGAATAAATAAAATAAAACAATTAACATACAAAATAAGGAAATAAATAAAATAAAAAATAAAAAAATGTTAAGTTTTACAAAGTGGCAGGTAGAACAGCACTAGCGCGGTTCGAGCGCGGCCGTGCTAGTGAAACAGAGTACTTGGCCATATGTGCGGTCACTAGCATGTCCATAGCGCGACCGCGCTCCTGGGCGGAAGGTTTGAGGCAGAATACTTTGCCTTTTGCATGGCCACTAGCACGGGCGCGCTTCTGGGCCTCGAAATATTTCCACTTTTTACCTTTTCCTTCAGCGTCTGATGGACTTATCACTCGCCCAAGCTCACCTGCACTGGTTAGTACATACCAAAATAAAAAATAACAAATACTAACTATACTAAAGTCACTATGCACTGGGTTTCCTCCCAACCAGCACCTTAGTTAATGTCGTGGCATGACAGTTACAACAAGTCAATGGTTTCCTCCCATGCATCACCTGATTTAATGCCACGGCACGATGCAGATGAGCGTATTTAAGGCTCGCTCGACCTTTGAGGTTAAGTCAGATGGATCATTGACACTTCCTTGTTTTCATCCATGCCCACATATGGTTTCAATTTTGCCCATTAACTCTAAATGTATGGGAATCTTTCTCTGAGGCAATCTCTATGGAAATTGAAGGGAGCACTTCGACCACCCGAAATGGTCCATACCATCGTGACTTGAGTTTACCCGGAAATAGCCTTAGTCGTGAGTTATAAAGCAACACCATGTCTCCGGGATTGAAATTTTGCTCAACAATGTTCTTGTCATGCAACCTCTTCATTATCTCCTTGTATAACCTCGTGCTCCGAAAGCAAGAAATCGGAACTCGTCTAGCTCATGCAATTCTGTGACTCTATTTGTTCCCTCAGTCTCAATGTCCAGATTTAGTTGTTTCATTGCCCACCAAGCTCTATGTTCTAGTTCCACTGGCTAGTATTAGGCCTTCCCGAACACCAACTTGTATGGTGACATACCAATTGGTGTTTCGAAAGCGGTTCTGCAGGCCCAGAGTGCATCATCTAGATTTTTCTCCCAATCAGTTCTTGTGGCGTGTACAATCTTAGTCAGCAAACTCTTTATTTCTCTATTTGACACTTCAACCCATCCACTGGTTTGAGGATGATATGGGGTTGCCACCTTGTGGCGCACATCGTACTTTGCTAGCAATTTCTCGAAGGCTCGATTGCAGAAGTGAGTGCCTCTGTCACTGATAATAGCTTTCGGGATCCCGAAGTGGGTGAATATATTCTTATAAAAACCCCACCACCACTCTTGCATCGTTGGTGGGGAGTGCTGCAGCTTCCACCCATTTGGACACATAATCTACAGCAACAAGTATGTACTTATTGCCAAAGGAGCTGACGAAGGGACCCATAAAGTCTATACCCCATACATCGAATACTTCAACCTCTTGAATTGGGTTTATGGGCATCTCATGGCGACGAGAGATGTTCCCGGTTCACTGACATTCATCACAGCCCTTCACCCATTGATGTGCATCCTTAAACACGGTTGGCCAGTAGAACCCGGCTTCTAGAACTTTTGCTACCGTCCTGACTCCTCCAAAATGTCCGCCATATGCCGATACGTGACATGCCTACAAAGCAGAAGATTGTTCTATCTAGGGGATGCACCTCCGGATCATATTGTCAACACAAATTCTAAACAGATAAGGTTCGTCCCAGTAATACATGTGGTAGTCACAATAAAACTTTTTCTTTTGCACAGAGGAAAGGTCATAGGGAACTATACCGCTTGCTAGGCAATTTGCAAAGTCTGCATACCATGGCACTTCCTTAAGGCTTATAGCGAGTGGTTGATCGTCTGGAAAGGTTTCCAGAATATCATATGCCTCAACTGAGTTTTTAGCTCCTTCAAGTCGTGATAAATGATCAGCGACCTAGTTTTCCGTGCCCTTACGATCACGAATCTCCAGGTCGAACTCTTGCAGTAGCAGCACCCAACGAATCAGGCATGGTGTGGACTCCTTTGTTTCAATCAAGTACCTGAGAGCAGCGTGATCAGTATATATAATTGCCTTAGAGCCAATCAGGTATGATCTGAACTTGTCGAATGCAAACACCATAGCCAACATCTCATTTTCAGTCACAATATAGTTCAGCTAGGCTCCATTCAACATTCTACTGGCATAGTAAATTGGGTGCATTATCTTGTCTTTCCGCTATCCTAGCACTGCCCCCACTGAATAGTCACTGGCGTCATACATGAGTTCGAATGGTTGCTCCCTGTCGGGGGAAAAAATAATGGGTGTTGTGACTAGCCTCTTTTTCAACTCCTTGAATGCTACCCTGCAATCATCAGAAAACATGAAAGGGTGATCTTTTTCTAACAATTTACATAGAGGGTTGGCAATTTTTGAGAAGTCTTTGATGAATCTCCGGTAGAAACCGACATGCCCGAGGAAGCTCCTGATTGCCTTGACTGATGTGGGGGGTGGCCGTTTTTCTATCACATCAACTTTAGCACGATCCACCTTGATTCCCTTGCTTGATACCCGGTTTCCCAAGCTATACACCCTTATACCATGAAATGACATTTTTCCCAATTAAGTACAAGGTTAGTCTCCATACACCTTTTCAACACTCGGGTCAGGTTTGTAAGGCACTTATCGAATGAGTTTCCTACCACTGAGAAATCATCCATGAACACCTCTATTATGTCTTCAACCATGTTGGTGAATATGGCCATCATGCACCTTTAGAATATGGAGGGTGCATTGCATAGGCCAAAAGGCATCCTCTGGAAGGCATAAATCCCATATGGACATGTGAATGAGGTCTTCTCTCTATCCTCTGGTGCAATGGAGATTTGGTTGTACCCTGAGTACCCATCCAGAAAAAAGAAGTAGAACCTCTCTGCTAGTCTGCTAAGCATCTGATCAATGAAGGGAAGTAGGAAGTGATCTTTCCGGGTGACCAGATTCAATTTTCTATAGTCCATACAAATTCTCCAGCCGGTGACGGTTCTTTTTGAGATCAGCTCATTGTTATCATTTTTTACCATCGTCAAACCACCCTTCTTAGGAACATATTGCACCGGACTAAACTAGTTGCTATCAGATATGGGGAAAATGATTCCTGCATTCAACCACTTAATAACCTCCTTCTTCACCACTTTCTTCATGTTGGGGTTCAGCCTTCTTTGGTGCTTCCTGGAAGGTTTGTGCCCCTCTTCCAACAGAATTTTATGCATACAATATGTCGGGTTGATCCCTTTAATGTCTGCCATGGTCCACCCAATGGCAGTCTTGCACTCCGTGAGTACCTACAAAAGCTGTAGTGCCTGCACATCTAACAAACTAGATGAGATAATAACAGGTAATGTGGAGTTAGGTCCTAGGAACGCATACCTGAGATGGGCGGGCAGTGGCTTCAACTCCAGCTTTGATGGTTCTTCTATGGATGTATTGGCTGGAGGAGTTTCTCTTTTTTCTAAGTGCAGGGGCTCGAATTCAAGTGATCTCTCCCAAAACCCTCTGCCCTATAGATCCAGCACCTATTCTGCCAATTCTTCCTCATTCACTTCATCTAAATTCATAAGACATGCAGCAAGAGGATCCTCAATAGTCAATGTCTCATCATCCTCTTCCACGATTACATCCACGATATCATTAAGAGAACAATTGGCGAATTCACTTGGTCGCCTCATAGATTTCTACATGTTGAATGTTATCTCCTTATCGTTCAACCTCATCTTGAGCTCCCCAGTTTCATAATCAATGAGGGCTCACCCTGTTGCCAAGAATGGCCTTCCCAAAATTATGGGAATTTCTTCATCCACTCTACAATCCAAAATCACAAAATCTGCAGGGAACACAAATTTCCTACATGTATCAACACGTCATCCAAAATACCTGAGGGTCTTTTCACAGTTCTGTCAGCCAACTGCAACAACATAGACGTGGGTCTAGCTCTTCCAATCCCCAACCTCTTATAGATCGCCAGGGGCATAAGATTTATGCTAGCCCCCAAATCACAGAGTGTCTTGGCAAAGGCAAAGTTACCAATGGTGCAAGGAATTGTGAAACTCCCTGAATGAGACAACTTTTCAGCACCTGGTCTAGTCACCACAGCACTGCAGGTCTGAGTTAGAGTCACTGTGGCCAATTCTTGGAAGTCGAATTTTTGGGACAACAAGTCCTTCATCATTTTTGCATAACCAGGCATCTCCTTCAAAGCATCAATCAATGGAATATTTACCTGAATTTGTTTCAACATCTCCAAGAATTTCTTGTATTGTTCCTCTTTCTGGTATTTGGCTAGACTCTGTGGGAATGGTGCTGGAGGTCTCTTCTTTCCAGTGATTTGGGTTTTCTCCTTGTTAGACACCACCTCAACTATCGGTTCCTGGGTTGTCTCAGCTTCTTTCTCAACCTCAATATGTGTGTTGGTTTCTTCCTAGGCAGGTTCTACTGTCACCTCTATCAGTTTTGTTGAATCATCTAGCTCAATGGGCACTGGTATAATTGTCTCAGCCTGTCTGCTTTCTCGAGCCCTCTCTTACTCCAAGTCTAGGTCTCTGCCATTACGTAGACCCAGTGCCATCAGCTGCTTCGAACCTTGATCTTTTGTATTTACCTGAGTGTCTGCATGCAATGTCCTATGAGGATAATTATTTAAAGACATCGAGATTTGGCTCATTTGCACTTCAATATTCTTTATAGCTGACTCATGTGCATCTACTCTTTCACTCATTTTCGCATTTGACCCAATAACCTGCTGCATCATTGCCTCAAGTCTAGCAAACCCATCTTTTTGTCTCCCACCATGTCGCTGCTGAGGAGGATGATAACCCTACTGCTGATTTTGGTTGTTGTACCCCTGTGGTCTTTGGTAGGGCGCCACATTATTGTGAGGTCGCATGGCTCCCATATTTCCATTGTTGTGTTGTGGCTTGACTGGCATGTATGGCTGATTCTGTTGGCCCCAATTCTGACCACCCTGTCTCTGGCCCCCATAATTAGACACATAATTCATATTCTCAGGGTAATGATGATGATCGCTTTCTACATTCCACTGGCTACCAATTGGCTGACTAATGCAAGATGTACATAAGCCCCCATTGGTTGTATCTACAATGTGCACTTATTGCTTCTGCCCTGACTCTTCCACCTTTTTGGTGAGTATGCTCATTTGTGTTATTAAGGTGGCCATATTTTCAGCAAGAGTGTTGGCTGGATCTAAGGGCACTGAGGGAACTACTAGAGTGATAGGTGCATTCCTGGTTGTCCACCCCGAATTTTGTGACATCTTGTCAAGCAGGATCTGACTTTCTCTCCATGATTTACTCAAGAATGCTCCACCAGCTGAATCGTTCCCATGTTTCTTTTGAATACCGTGGTGCAGACATATAACCAACATCCTTTTGAATCGTTCCCATGTTTCTTGCAATGTTTCCATTGGTTTCTGTCTGAAGCTCAAAATTTCATCAATTTACTGAGCAGTCTTTTTGGGTGGATGAAACTTATTCACAAATTGCTTGACTAACTCCCAAGTCATGATGGAATTAATAGGGAGTGAATTTAGCCAAGTCTGGGCAGCTCCTGTCACTGAGAATGGAAACAATAATAGTTTTATTGCTTTCTGAGTTACATTGGGCTGCCTTTGAGTTTTGTAGATTGACAGGAAATTCTTCAAGTACTGTTGAGGATCTTCAATGTATGACCCCAAAAATAGTCCCTTGTTTTGCAACAAGTGCAACATGTTGTTTGTGATTTGAAAAGATTCAGCATGTATCTGTGGGACTAATATCACGGTGGCCAAATTCTGTGGGTTGCACCCAGCCATATAAAGGAGCCTCTGGCACTAGAGGCACCACTACCTGCGCAGCTGGGTCTACCACGTTATCCCTATTGTTTTCTCTATTGTTTACCTGGTCTGCCATGTCTGGTTCAGGTTATTCAGTTGATTGTTCTTATTTGTTTTTCAGATTGGCCCAATTCAAGGCCTTAAAAACTTTCTCGGGATCTGATAATGCTTCAAACACTTCACCAGTTCTCGATGAGTTTCTAGGCATGCACATGTACAACCAAGTTAACAAATGTTAAAATTTCAATGTATGTATTGAAAATAAAGAAAACTAACTATACTAAGAATTTTGTATTTGTTTCAACTATAATTGATAACACCATTAATTTCCCGACAACAACGCCAAAATTTGATCTTGCCCAACTATGCCTTATAAAAAGGACTAAGCGGTCGATGCAATTATAATCTGGGTATTTAGCCTAGGGTCGGATCCCACAGAGAATTAACCTACTAATTACTTTTATTAGACTTACTGAATTATCCGTAATTAACTTCCCAGATATTTTGAATAATACTTGGTGATATTTCTACTAACTATAACTGAATAAAATTAAGTAAACTAAGAGCTAACTATGACTGAGTTGTAAACAAATAAGAGAAGGATCTAAAGTTGTGATTTACCCTATTGATGGAATCCTCTCCTGTTATGTTTCGTATAGATTTGCCTACTCGTCTCTATTGATCATGAGCACTCTTCCTACTGTAACTCTCTCCCCAGTAATTTACGACAATTTACTAGACGCACTCTCCCGAGTTACGCTAGATGGCTTTTATTATAGCTCACTTAGATTGCACCCAAGGTTTCGTTATCCCAAATCCCACCTTTAAACCCTCGGTTATTTATTCCTCATATACTTTGGGAGTGGTGTTGTTCAACAACTACCTAAATATGCAGTCTCTCCCGAGTAATACATATTAAATAGGCAAACCTAATTGAGGATCCTATCAATTAACTACAATAATGTAGTTGAACAAATAGAGATTAAATTGGGCAAACTATTAACACAACAAGAAGCTCATCCCTCAACAGGTTCCATCAAAACCCTACACAAAATAATTAACTACTTGTTGATACCCAATTTTTTTCTATGTATTTTTATATAAAAAGAATACTTTCAAAATAGCATATATATGCATATATAAGCATGCCCAAGTGTTTTGGTATTTTTTCTAATTTTTTTTAAAAGATTTTAAAATCAAGTTATTGTCCACTTTAGTAGTACAAAAATCAATAATTATTCCCACGATTATCATTTTGGTGAATAACTTATCTTATTCTCATATTTATACCAAAATATAGTTAAGGTGATTTTTGTATATTTTTACAAATTTTATTTGGTATTTTTAAAGCTAAATTGCATATAATTGCAATTCTAGCCTACTTTAAGATTAATAGCATTTTACAATTGTTAAATTATTTCCAGTATTTTTAAATTAATATTTATTATTATTAATTGGCTCAGTACTTTTAGTTTGCTTTTAAAATTATTTTTTATTATTTTTATAAAATAAAAGGGAAAACTAGCTATTTAACATCTAGCCTCATTCCATTTCAAAAACAGCCTTTTTACCTTTCAATTTTAACCATTATTTGACACAATCTTAACCCATTTGGACCAGCCCAATTTTTAATTTGACCAAACCCACAACCCGATCCAAATGACCCTTACCCGGTTCCCACCTACTCCCCTAAATCTGGGTCGTTGATCACACAAGACCAACGGCCGTAACTCACCCTTCCATAATTAAACCAAATGACCTACCCTAATATCCCTCATTCTCACCTGACCTGCCGCCTTTGAATCCCAAACGCTCTTAAATCCTCTCATCAGCTCTTCGAAACCCTAGCCTCCTCCTACCTTATTGCACCATGTTTTCATCGGAATCCATGGCTTCTCAGGACATGGACGGTATGTACTCACCCCTCTCTATCATTATACTTTGGGTGTTCGATGTTTTGAAGGTTGACTTCTATGGTTCTTCCAGATCTTCTCAGATCTTCATTTCTATAGCTTCTCCGGTCATGCTCCGCCACATTCAGGCCTTAGGAGCCTGATTCCTCACCTCTTCGACTCAGGATCTGATTTTTCTTCCAAGCCTTTCTCATTTCTAGGGTTTCTCCGAAACCCTAATTTGTTCGAGGCTCTTCTCTGTTTATTTTCTTAGATCTATGGTATGTTCATGTTCTACTGGGCTTCTAAAGTGTTTACCCCAATTTTCTTTCCAAAAATCGTTTCTGAAAAAGTTTTCAAGAAGATCTTTCTGATTCTTTCTTTATGTGTGTTTGTTTGTGCTATGCTCGTATGGCTTCTTTTACTACGCGTGTAATGATCTCCTACTCTTCTTTTTCTACTATACTTGTTACTCCTGTTAATCCTTGTTATGTTTCCCTTACTCTTCTACTATATGTGCTTACTGTTGAGTTTTTTGATTTTTGTTTGCTCTATTAGACTCTGTTTGCGTTCTTGCTGAACATGTTTCCTCTGTTTTAATTTAAGTCTGTATTCTGAGTTTCTCAAATATGTTCTCCATGACCTCAAATTAGCTTTCTTTTTTTGTATCTTGTCTGTTTGTTTCTCATAAGTCTTTGAAAGAGGCTTCTGAGCCTGTTTCAATGACTTGCTTTCTCATCTCTATGAAACCCTAGGATTTGGGGGTTTCTTAGCAATTTTGAATTTGTGCGAGTTAGGGTTCCGCTTTGGGGACCCTGAACTTTCAGACTCATTGTGAGTCTGCAAACTGGACTTGTACCCTTTCTTGCTCATGATTCTGAACCTCTCTTTGAGTTAATTCTCTTCTATATAACTTCTTGATTCACATGTTGGTGTGCTTTATATATGGGAACTCTTCTTTCAAAAGGTCTTTACCGACTAATTGATTGATTTCGAATTCCTTTTAATGAGTCCTGACTGATTGTTACTGATTCTCTCTAATTGAACCTTCTTTACCTTTCCTGACTTGGTTCGTTCGAGATTAAACCTGTAACTTTGATTTCCCTGGATGTTTGATTGATTCCCTTTCCTTATTTTTTCCAAGTTGTGTACCACTGAGCTTTTCCTTAAATAAACTTCTATGTATTTACCCTTTTTGTGCTACTTTGAAAAGGTTTTAATCAAAATTTCTTTCCTTAAATGTCTTCTACCCGTTTGAAATCAAATCCCTTAACTGAAGGGAAATTCTATGTGATTGATTGCAAGTTATTTTCTTACCTTTCTTAATATCTTCTCTGCACTATAAAAGGGACTACCCTTCTGCACTTTTAACACACTTCCAATTCAATACTTTTACGCCACTACTTCGAGTTGAATACCTCGAGCCTTTAGTTCAATACTTTCGACTTACTTCATACTTACAATACTGCTTTGAGTTCAATACTCTTACAGCATTCTACTCTTTCTGAGATCTTTTGGAACTGTTTGCTTGCAACTTGGCTTTCTCAAGACTGCTTTTACTTGTTTGTTTTCCCTGAAACTGGTATGTTCTAATTTAACATTTCTGCCTCACTCCTCTATGTGTTTATTTACAGTTTCTGCAAGCTTGTTTACGTTGTTGTTCATGTTTAGTGATTAATGTTAACTATGTAAACTATTTTTTTTTCTTTGCATCTGCTGTTTGTTATGAACTCCCTATACCCCCACTCTCTTCTATGTGTTTGAGTTAAGGTTCATGGCCTGACAGCATCCAAGTTGCTGCTTAGGTCTGAACCTATTGATCCTAACTCCCAACTTTGGCTAACAGGCTGGTCAGGGGTGTGCCAGCACTCCTAATTGTTGGGCATGACCCCCAGCCTGTCATGGCCTTCCCTTAAATCCCCTCTATGAACTTGCACTCTCTCTTAGATTCTAAGTTCTGCCCCCTCTTATGAGCCTTGCTTTGGGACCTTGAGTTCCCTCTGAACTTGGACATTTGAGGGCTGACTCTTCGACACTGCACTTGCTTAAGTCTGTAATATATTTGGCGTGTAAGCACTGCCCGGAGTCCACTTGAGGCTCTTAGGGAACTTTGACACATCCCAAATGAGATAAAGGCTTTGGAAATCTGATCTTGGAAGTTGGTTCATGTCATATTGTTAGACCTTGAGTCTGAATTAGGCTCCTTGGTTATAGCTTAAATTTCTGATGTAATTTTACTTTTCTTGATTCATTCTGGTCTGTAATATTGTATAATAACTTATGGGGTTCTAAGTAAGAAGGGAAGGGTCATTTATGTATGCAACATGCTCATAGGTGTTACTATTTACAAGTTCTGCACTTCTGCATATCATATAGAAAACCCGCCTATAAGTTTCTGCACTTCTGCGTATCATATAGAAATCCTGCCTATAAGTTTCTGCACTTCTGCATATCATATAGAAATCCTGTCTGTAGGTTTTTTCTGCACTTCTGCATATAGAAATCATGATTATAGGTTTTCTGCACTTCCGCATATACCTCCATCATTAGGCAGACAGTTATAGGTTAAAAAATAACAAAATGCATCCTAGGTACCATGTCGATAGGACTCCTGCACTTTCATAATTGTTTTAAACCAACGACGCTTAGAAAGCATGCTTATAGGAGTAGTTAACCGAATCTGAATCGTTTGCAAGTCTAAAATCAGTAGTAATGTCGTTTAATATCTGCAGATCTTATTTTTTATATATATAATCAGTAAGCCTTCTTTAAAATCAGAGTAAACATTGTTAGATATTATGCCTATAGGTTTCACCTAGGCAAGCCATTAGGTAATTAATTAACTGCATCAGTCTTTGATAATTACAACCAATGGAGGCCTAATTCGGACTTCTCATCTGAGAAACATGTGATAAATCAGCCTTCCCTAATGCTTTAAATTTAATTCAGACCATAACCAGTATTTGTAAGTCATGCTAAACAATTCGTTTCTTTAAATGAGGAGGCTTGTTTGTGCCCTTTAAACTGTTATGTGTTCTCCCATACCTGCCTTATATGTTTTGATTGTCGCCCTAGAATTTTATCCTTTTAAAACTCTGAAAAGCCAAATCTCCCTTCCCTTTAGGACTAGTAGTCCCAAATGCCTCCGGGACTGATAGGATTGGGGCGGGTACTAGCATGCAATAAGTATCGATATTATTCCGCACTTAATACCTTAATGGGGTGGGAAATGGTAGATATGGATGTGATGACCGGTGCGCTAATACCACGCGTAACCCCTCTTCTGAGGAGTGATTACCGGGTATTGCATTGAATTGATCCATATTATTTATAAACCTAGGACCCCCTTTCCTTTATTTGTTCTCAAACTATTTCTTTAAAATTTCTGCTTCCTTTACTTTCGTCAAACTCTCAACTTGCTTGTAATATTTGTGAAAACTCCCTTCTACTTGAGACTTCTATTTGCTTACTTGTTATTCAAAGTCACAATTGTAGCATGGCCGGGAACCACACTAGTGGATCTTGGGGGGTGCTTAACACCTTCCCCTCGAGATAATTTCTAGCCCTTACCCGAACTCTGGTTGTCCAATTCGAACTCTTCTTTAGTGTCCTAATGCACTTTAATCATTAGGTGGCGACTCTTCAAAAAACCCAATTCCTAAGAGGGAACGAGTTGTCCTCCCAAATGTCATGAACCCGATTTTGCTTTTTGAAAAAGGGGGCACGACAGCATGGCGACTCTACTGGGGATACTTTAGGCTTTTACCATTTCATGCTACTTATGACTTTACTATTTCTTTATTGCCTTTATTTAATGTCTTTATCTCTTCTTCTACTACGAAACTGACTTGGCTTTTTGTTTCTTTTCTTTAATGCTTTCTTTTACTGCTTTCCTTCAATACTGTTATAATTATGAGCAATTATTGTAATCATTACTTTATGAACGTACAAATACATGACAACTTGTTTCATTCTTGTAATTGCATATTCAACAACATATTCCACTCGTGCCAGACAAAATACCATAGCAACGCTTATAATGAGTGGTTGCGCCCTTCCAATATTATCACCCCTAAATTTGGCAAAGGCGTATTTGCGGTAAAACCAATCGATCAGCGTTGCAGTCGACGGTTCCGTGCCTTTCCCTCTTGAGTTGTCTACTCAAGGGTACCGATCTAATACCCCATAGAGACCTTACTCTATTTAATTGTGCATGCATCACTGTCAAACCTAGCCGAGTCAGTTATGTTGTCTGCATAATGACTCTTTAAGATAACCTTGTCCAAAGTCCACTGGGTTCCCTTGGAACCCAAACGGACATTACCACGTCTGTGCATTTATTTGGAGAACTAAATGCTACTTATGCCGATTATTGATATTTAAATAGTCGGATCTGGCGGGGGTAAGGGTGTAACTCTTTATTTTGTAGAAAATGAGGCACGAAGTCCCCAGATTTGGCATGGTAACCAACATTTACCCAAGGTTGCTTAGTTGGTGGGAAGACCTTCACTCCAGTGATCAAACCCTCGTCCGCAAATATTTGGGAAATTTGCCTTCTCGTTTGGAGATCTAACCCGACAACAAAATCATAGAGGCTGCAACTCTATTCTGGGATGGCGATAGATCGGTGTCCCGCTTTGGGGATTAGCTGGTATTCCATGGGAGACTCGGGGTTTACTTATGCCGGAAAATCGCAAGGCTGCTTTCTTAAAATGATGGGACTAAAGAAGAACACAGACTTGACCTGCTTGAAGGATTCCTATATTCCTTTCGACTATCTGTACGAGAGGTACAGCCATAGCAAATCTGACCGCACTTACCCAGATGAATTCACCCTCACATCATTAGGGCATATCCCTAGAAGAGTCTTCGTCTTTATGTTCTGCTTTTTGGGGATGATAGTATTTCCTATGAAGAAGGCTAGGGTCCATACCAGACTGGCCATAGTCACCAAGACTTTGATAGAAGGAATTGGCGGGCAGCCTTTTAGCATAGTACCTATGATCGTTGCAGAGATATACCGAGCCCTAGAAAACTGTCAACGAGGGGCCAAACACTTTGAGGGTTGTAACTTACTGCTCCAACTCTGGCTCATGCAGCACCTCCAAAAGGGTGAATATCGGCAAGAGATTCTACGCAGAGACTGGGATGATTATATCGCCTTCCATCAGCCAAGGCAAATGAACTATATGCCTAACTTGTTTGCCCAACCAGAAGATGCTAAAGGGTGGGTAGAGTTGTTCAGAAATCTGAAAGAGGACCAAGTGCAATGGATGTTCGAATGTTTCCCTACTGAAGAGTTCATTGTCCGATCTCAGGATGCACCATTTCTTATACTCATTGGTCAGAGAGGAACTTATCCTTATGTCCCTCTCTGAGTCATGAGGCAGGCAGGAAGGAAGCAGGTTATACTAAGGGTTGACAAAATGAGTCACTTCGGGGATAACTTTCAAGATGACAATAGTCCATACAAGTGTCAAGCTCAGCATATGTGGCACTGCAAAATCATCCTGGGAAAGGATTCCATAGAACCAGATAGGTACCATGCTGGTTATACTCCATACTATCCAAGCTGGTTGGAAGAACAATCATAATGGTTTGGGTCAACCCGGATTTGTTCGAGGTCATAGGATCATCGATGAAAAGGCTAAAGCACAGGTCAAGTACAACCAACTGCACAAGAGGATTCGAGAATGTGAAAGTGAGCACCGTGAAATACAAGAAGCCAACCAAAGGCTGATTGAAGAGTGGAAAGACATGGTTGTCAGCGCCAACAAGCGGCTGGATATTTGGAGCGGGGTTTAGTGGAGCTAGAAAGGAAGTTCATCTAGAGGATCGAAAACTGCCAGAATGCTGAGGGAAACGAAGGAGGACACCTGGCTAGAGCCTACTTGCTGTTGGGACTGCGTGAGCTAGTGAAGCTGTTCAATGGAGCTAAAGATGCCAAATCTGGGGAAGGTCCTTCTGGGACCAAGTAGCTAGGAGTCTTTTCTGTTGCTTTAAGAATGTAATAAGGCCAATGACCATTAGTGACATTTTATTTTCTGCTATTTTAGTGTCGTTTTGGGATTCGTCTTATTTTTATCAATAAAATGAGGCATTTAGCATTATAAGTTCTCCAAATCAACTTGTCGCTAGGACCACCTCGGGCACAACGAGGCTCCCAAATTAGGACACGGATTATATTCTCGCACTATGTGTTTAAATATCGCAACTTCTTTTTCTTACAACCCGTACTAACTTGCTACCTTTGTTTTTATTTTTTGTTTTATTCCCCTCCCCAAAGGTTAGTTCGTGCACTTTGGCATCTTCATCATACTCCACAAGATCTAAGGGCCCTCCGCCTCCTCCTCTTCCGAGTCCTATCAGAAACAAGAACAAGGGAAAAATGGAAGATTTGAGCAACAACAGAAAGGAGAACTCAGTTGAAAGGGTATAGGTTCCTCAGAGTATTCAGGTTTCCAAGGAAAGTGCCTCCCAGCTCGAGCAAAAGTTGTTGAAATTTCACGAAGAACAGGACCAAGTTCGAAACTTGGCAAGCTTGTCGTTTTCCCTCACCACCCTAGATGTCAACTTTCCCAACACTCAAAACCCCACACCTCCACAAAACATCCTGAAACCACAAAACCAACCCGCTCCCCATCACCACTGCAACACATGCCACACTTCAAATAACACCCCACTACTTATCTCTAAACCACTAAACTCCACAAATGATCATCTCTACAACACACCCATCTATGTGGAAACCATACCACACTACACTCAACCTATTTCAAGCACACCTGAGTCTGATGACAAAGACTCTATTATCAGGAATCTAGCCACAGAACTCAAGAAGCTGACTAGCCGAGTTCAGGGTGTTGAAGGAAGCAAGGGGATCGAGGGATTGAATTACGAAGACCTTTGCATTCAGCCAGATGTCGAACTGCCCGAGGGGTACAAACCTCCCAAGTTCAAGATGTTTGATGGCACAGAGGATCCCAGAGTCCATTTGAGGACCTACTACGACAAGCTGGTCGGAGTAGGGACGGATGAAAAGATTCGCATGAAGCTCTTTATGAAAAGCCTGAAAGGGGATGCTCTATCTTGGTACATTAGCCAAGACCCGAAGAAGTGGTCGAATTGGGTAAGTATGGCGTCCGATTTCATGGACATATTCAAATTCAACACGGAGAATGCGCCAGATGTGTTTTACATCCAGAACTTAAAGAATAAACCTACGGAGACATTCCACGAGTATGCTACTCGTTGGAGATCAGAAGCTGCTAAGGTCAGGCTGGCTTTAGAAGAAGAACAAATGAATAGGTTTTTCGTCCGGCCTCAAGACCCACAATATTATGAGAGGTTGATGTTGATTGAGGGCCAGAAATTTTCCGACATCATTAAGCTAGGGGAAAGGATCGAGGAAGGTATTAAAAGTGGTATGGTCACAAACTTTGAAGCATTATAGGCCACCAACAAGGCTTTAGAGTCTGGTGGCACGTCCAAGAAAAGGGATGTGAGTGCCGTGATGGTTGCACAGAGAACAAAGTCCCCAATCAAATACCAAACCTACCCATTACCTCCGCTCACATATTAGCCTACCCCAAATTACCAAACACCCTTGCCCTCTTACCAAGCTCCACCGCCTACTTACCAATCATCTCCACCTCCCACATATTAGCCCACTTCGCCCAGATACTCTTAACCCGCACCTGTCTACCAAGCCTACAACACCCAACAAAGCCACTATCAATCACCTCCCCCTCGCCAAAATCTCCCTAGACCCCGACCAAACTTCGACCGCAGACCCCCCAAACAGTATACCGCCATTGCTGAACTTATCGACCAATTGTATAAAAGGCTCAAAGTTGTTGGTTACGTGACCCCTATCCCTGCCATAAACCCCGAAAACTCCTCCCAATGGGTCAACCCAGACAAAACTTGTGCATACCATTCCGACATGAAGGGGCATACCATTGATGAGTGTCGCTCTCTGAAGGATAAGATCCAAGCTTTAATTGACAACAAGATCATTGTGGCAAAGGAGCCTACTCTGAATGTCCGTAACAACCCTCTACCAGACCACAAGGGTGGAGGTATTCACATGATTGAGATAGGAGACGATTGGGACCCCAAAGGGTCGATTGGATTGATCACTGAAGGTGACAAGACAAAGAAACCAACAGTCACCCTTAACCTGATTGTGGTCCAGATGCAACCTTCTAGAGACGCCGAAGTGAACATGTCCATACCACTTGAGTTCGAAGAACCTTCTTCTGCAAAGACGCCAGGGCCTGTTGAGGTCGAGTTTGGGTCCCCAAAGGCACCTGTACCATTTGAGGTTGATGTATTACCTCCCAAAGCAAGGGTGCCCATTCTAGTAGCCATGACAGCCATAACATCGTTCCACCCAAAGGCCATACCATTGGATTACACCGCCGAGGCAAGAGGGAAAGGGAAAACCAAATCTGGAGAAGCAATTACAGCACAGAGTATGACAAGAACCGACAGGGTTTATACTCCAGAACATCTAGCTGAGTCCAGTAAGCAGGCCTCTGGACGACCAACCATCACTAGAACTGGGCCTGATGATCTCTGGAGGAAGATACAAGCCAAAGAGTATTCGGTCATTGATCAGTTGAACAAAACACCAGCCCATATCTCTATCTTGGCTCTGCTACAAAGCTCTGACGCGCATAAGAATGCCTTATTGAAGGTGTTGAGTGAGGCATATGTGCCCAGTAACATAACTGGAGGAGAAATGGCAAACATGATAGGGCAAGTATTGGAGAGTCACAAAATCACTTTCCATGAAGATGAGCTGCCACCAGAAGGGTTGAGCCACAACAAGGCGTTGCACATCACTGTGCAATGCGGGGATTATTTTATCACCAGGGTCCTGGTCGATGGGGGATCCAGCCTCAATATTTGTCCGTTGGTAACAGTCAGGACATTGGGAAAGAGCCTGCATGAGATCAAGGATAGAGTCGTCACTGTCAAAGCTTTCGATGGATCCCAAAGATCCACTATCGGGGAAATCAGTTTGTGTCTGCAAATGGGACCGACTTGGTTCGACGTTGATTTTCAAGTAATCCCAGCATCTTACAACTTGCTATTGGGATGGACTTGGATCTATACCGCTAGGGCTGTAGCATCAACCCTACATCAAACAGTGAAATTCGAGTGGAATCACCAAGAGGTAATTATTCACGGCGACAGTAGCAATCCCATATACAGTCGCCAGACCATCCCAACAATCGGAGGAATAAGGAAAATAGGTGGAGAAACCTACCATCACATTGAGCGAGTCAACGCCGTAGACAAGGATACATGGTGGGATAACAAAATTGAAAGTATACTGAATTGGTGTGGATACGAACCTGGCAAGGGACTTGGCAAGAATCTCCAAGGAATCGCTAAGCCTATCAAGTTGAAGAAACACGGTACCACTTTCGGTTTGGGATATGAATACACATGGGAGGAGTTCAACCACTGGTCGACACCATGGTGTAGTCCCTACTACCCGCTGGAGCATCTGATACCTCGCTTAGAGCAGACCTTCTAGCCAGTCGATGTCATATATGGGTCAGAAGAAGAGGAAGCACTGGCGGCGATTAGGAATTTGTTTTTGGAAGATGACAATATGGACTGTTGTGTCATTTTCGAGGAGGAGGGGGATGAAGGCCCTTCTATACAAGCTGTGAGTCGAGGAGCACGCCTCAACAATTGGTCCATCAGAACCACCAGGGCTCGGAAAGCTTCGGGGTAGCAAGGCTGAACAAAGCACTGTGCATTATCTTTATTTTTCACTAGTTGACTTTCTTTCCGCATTTTTAATATTGAAATAAGAGCTCCAATGTTCAAAACAATTATGAAATTTATCAAAGCATTTTAGTTTCTCATAAATCTTGATCTTATTACTTTTTATCGTTTACTTTATTTACACAACATTACTATTACTTATCTTGATGAACCGATGATTGTGACATGCAACGAGACAACGCAACAAATGGATATAGACTCAGAAGAAGATGATATACCAGAAGAGGTTGTTAAAGAGGTTGAGGATTTTGAGAACAGACCTAAGTCTAACCTGGACGAAACTGAGGTTGTCAACCTGGGAGATGCAGAAAATGTCAAAGAAATGCGCATCAGTGTTCATCTGTCACCATCAGAAAAGAAAGAGTACACGGAATTTCTAAGGGAATATGAGGACATATTCGCCTGGTCTTATGATGACATGACTGGTCTCAGTACATCTATTGTAGCTCACAAACTGCCAACCGATCCGACATGTCCACCAGTAAAACAGAAGCTCAGGAAGTTCAAACCTGACATGAGTTTGAAAATCAAGGAAGAAGTCACCAAGCAAGTCAAAGCCAAGGTTCTCAGGGTAGTAGAGTATCCAACATGGTTAGTCAATATTGTGTCAGTGCCGAAGAAGGACGGGAAGGTTAGAGTCTGTGTCGACTACCAGGATCTCAACTGGGCCAGTCCGAAAATGACTTCCCTTTGCCGAACATACACATTCTATTTGACAACTGCGCCAAGCATGAACTGCAGTCGTTCGTTGATTGTTTTGCTGGGTATCATCAGATATGGATGGATGAGGAAGACGTGGAGAAAATGGATTTCATTACGCCATGAGGCATGTATTGTTACAAGATGATGCCGTTTGGGTTAAAGAATGCTGGGGCCACCTACATGAGGGCCATGACTACTATTTTCCATGACATGATATACAAAGAGATTGAGGTGTATATAGACGACATCATCATCAAATCCAAGAGAGCCACTGACTACATGGAAGATCTAAGGAAGTCCTTCAACAGACTAAGAAGGTACAACTTGAAGCTGAATCCCGCCAAGTGTGCATTCAGGGTTCCTGCCGAAAAACTACTTAGGTTCAGTGTGAGTCGCCAAGGAATAGAACTGGATCCGTCAAAGGTCAAATCCATCCAAGAATTGCCACCACCGAAGAGCAAGAAAGAGGTTATGAGTTTCTTGGGAAGACTTAATTACATCAGCCGGTTCATAGCTCAATCCACTGTCATTTGTGAGCCAATCTTTAAGATGTTGAAGAAGGACACCGCTACCAAATGGACTGATGATTGTCAGAAATCCTTTGACAGAATCAAGGAATACTTGTCACCGCCGCCAGTTTTGGTCCCGCCCGAGCCGGGTAGACCTCTATTACTCTACCTTGCAGTATTGGATGGAGCTTTCGGTTGTGTTCTGGGACAGCATGGTGAAACGGGAAGAAAGGAGCAGGCCATCTATTATCTTAGCAAGAAGTTCATCCCATACGAGGCCCGGTATTCTGTCACGCCCCAAAACTCAAGGAGCGCGATCGGCGCTCAACCGAATAAACCCGACCGAGCAAGCCTGTTAGGTCTCATTCTACCCGAACCAACTCATGAATAAATAGAAGATGGACTCCATTAATCAAATTCTGTAAACATATTATTAACAATTTCCATTTTATTTTCATTAGCAACCGCATTCGCCATTTTACAGGTATTACAAGTTTTATACCTCATTGCCAAACATCAATATTTTTATTCTAAATGTCAATACCCGACACTACCCACGACCTGTCTATGGAGCCTCTAAATACAACTGAAGAATAATACGGAAATGCCGGCAACAAGGCTCCGGCTATACCTTATACAAATACCAAAATAAGACTCCGAGAAGAAAAGCGACATGAGCCACGCAGGGCCTCGAGAGGAAAGGGGCTCACCAATATATCTGACGAAAAGTGGAGGAGTGCTACTGCTAGTGGACTGGAGTACCTGCTATAGAACCACCTACAATCATAACACGAATGTAGCGCTCCCGGCAAAAGGGACGTCAGTACATTTGAATTGTACTGATATGTATGAACAAACTTTACCCCAAGTAAAATCAAGAAATACACAGGTAACAAACAGTAATAGAATCAACAATCCAATGCACATGAAATGAACAACCAAAGCCAAACAAGTTCCACAATCTCTCCTTTTCCCCTTTCAACATTATTTCATCACATCAATGGTTTCACAACTTTCACATATTTTCATTTCAATAGTGATTTTGATCACTTTTCCACCCTTATTACCTCGGCCACCCTTATTACCTTGGCCACCCTTATCACCACAACCCACGCCTTATAACTTCGTGTTGCGGCGCGCAACCTGATCCCGCCGGACAATCAAATTTCACACGACAACAACAATAATTCACAAAGAACTTTCATAACATCAATACCATTTCCATCATATGCAACAGCCCGTATACAATTTAAGTCACAACGATAATTGCCCGCGACAAGTCACACGTATGATATTACCACAGTTGTTTCAATTGCATTAATTACGATTTCTTTCCATCATTTGTTACACACTTCTTACCACATGAACACATTCACACACACACACACACACTCTTGGTTTGTTGCCATTTACTTACACCGTTATATCGCGAGACTTAACCAACAACGTTCAAAGCATATTAATCACAAAAATCATCATTTCAAGGAAGCACAAGTTCATATCAACAATTCATACATTTGGGCCCAAGACACCAAAGATGTCACCAAGCAGTAATTCATGTACAAGGTGTTGTCGTAATCGTTCAACTTATTTACATCATTTCACAATACCATCTTTCATTACGTACCACGCAGGGTTTTAGCCATTATACATATTCCCACATTTGGAAACATTAACGTTCTTTCATTCATTAACACATACTCCTATATCGCCATCCTCAAGCATTTACAAGCTTAGCACATAATAAGGTAGGCACATCAAATCACTTTTCACAATCACATATAACACGGTGGTGTGGAAATCAACTAAGACAATCAATACACATATTTTCATACAAGGTACACATATCGTATGCTCGTCACAACAGGGGGATTCTACAAGAGTTAAAGTTAGCCATACATACCTCAAATTCGCCCTTAGTGATACTACAATGATCCAATACACTTAAGCAACCTCAATCTACAATACAACATTCAATAGGGCCAATATTAGTAATAAATTCCGTAACTTATGCCATTTAGGCATATCAACAAACACCTTGTAGATATAGATCTTTACACCCCATAACTATAGTATTGGTTCACCCAACTATCACCACTAACTAACAATTCATTCCACCATCATTCCTAACCAATTTATAACTTCCAACAACATATGTGTGACAACCCATCTTCACCCAACCAACAAAATTCCATCAAATAATCACCTTCCAATCTCTACAATGACTATGTATTTATATTAGGAACTTATGACTTCTAATCACCACACCAAGAGTCCCAATACTTAATTCACACTCATATACCCATAATAAATTCATACATGTAAGTCTAAGAGGGGTAGGATTACCTTTTGGAAGAAATCTTGCAAAACCCTCCTTTGAGTTCTCGAAGGAATTTCTTGAAGATCTATGTGTTTTATGAGTAGATTTCATCAATACTAGTGTAAGAATAATGGAATTCTACACCAAGTTAATGAATATTGCTTACCTTGAAGATGGGAGGGGTTGGAGGTCTTGAGAGGGTGAAGAAAACCCCAAAATTCGAGCTTGAATGATCAAGAAATGAAGGAAATGTAATACCCCTTCGGTGTTTACACTGACCAGAGGTATTTTAGACATTTTACATGTTCCACCGTGTTCCGCCGTGGTCTGCCACAGTTTATAGGTAGAAAAACCTTGGTTTGACGCGGTTCATCGCGGCCGCACTCCTGGGCGTGCTGGTGACGTATGTCCGGTAAAATGGTCATACCTTTCTGTATACACCTCCAAATGACGAACGATTTGTTGTGTTTGGAACTAGACTCAAAGGGATTTAATTTGATAGGTTATTCATCACTCAACACTTTTGTATAACTAGAGATATGCTTGTCCAAAGTGAGGTCTTATGCGCATTCACTTACAACTTTAGCCTATTATGAAATTTTTCCAACTTGGCTTAGACTTAGGCCTCTCCTTAGACCCCAAACCACTTATAATATGACTTATACACTTATTACCATATCCAACTAATATCCACAATATCATCAATCCTCATTTGCACGCAAGATAAAATAATTAGCCTACCTTGGCACCACGAAATCTTAAATTACTAAGCAAAATTTTCTAGGGCTTTACATTCTCCCCCGCTTAAGATCATTCGTCCTCGAATGAGGATCAAGGTTTATTCATTAGCCATCCTAATGTAACTTCTTATTTTTTTCAGATCATGAAATATATCAACAACCTCGAATTTGGCTAACTCCTTAAATTTTCGAAAATTTCGCCAGAGTTTCCTTTGTAACTAGGACTATCTACCTGTCAGAAGGTCCCAGATACATATCCTAACAGCATATACATGTTCCATAGACATAACATAACTTTTACAACACCAACCATGGCCGTATAGGCAACATATATAACCAAAAATGGAATAGTTTAACATAGATCAAATCAAAATATAAGAGTTCATAGGAACCAAATGCATGAAAGCTATTACATAACTATTCAAACAAATGTGGGTACTTCTTTCTCATTTCTTCCTCGGCTTCCCAAGTGGCTTCCTCAACCTGCTGGTTTCGCCATAACACTTTTACAAAGGCAATTCCTTATTTCTCAATTTCCGGACTTGCCTATCAAGAATGGCAACTGGAATTTCTTCATAAGATAGTTCCTCATTAACCTCAATAGCTTCAATTGGTACAATAGCGGACGGATCTCCCACTACCTTCTTCAACATAGACACATGGAAGACCGGATGTACCAGCGACATCTTGGGTGGAAGCTCGAGCTTATATGCCACCTGACCAATCCTCTTAATGATTATGTACGGTCCGACATACCTCTGACTTAATTTCCCTTTCTTCCCGAATCGCATGATGCCCTTCATGGGTGAAACCTTTAAAAATACCTAATCATCTTCTTTGAACTCCAAATCTCTGCGACGAATGTTCGAATAAGACTTTTGGCGACTCTGAGCAGCTTTCAACCTCTCGTTAATAATCTTGACTTTCTCCATGGCCTTATACATGAGGTCCGACCCTATCAATTCTGCTTCTCCAACCTCGAACCACCCAATAGGAGACATGTATCTCCTACCATACAGTGCCTTGAGTGGTGCCATCTGGATACTAACATGGAAGTTGTTGTTGTAAGCAAATTCTATGAGTGGCAAATGGTCATCCCAACTACCTTTGAAATTAATAGTACAAGCACGCAGCATGTCTTCAAGCGTCTGAATAGTCTGCTCTGCTTGCCTATCGGTTTGTGGATGAAAAGTTGTGCTAAGGTTTACCTGCATACCCAAACCTTGCTGAAATTTCTTCCAAAAGTTGGTCGTGAACTTAGCCCCTCGATCTGAAATGATTGAGACTGGAGTGCCATGCAACCTGACTATTTCTTTGATATACAACTGAGCATATTGTTTCACTGTGTCGGTAGATTTAATTGGCAAGAAGTGCGTTGATTTTGTGAGTCGGTCAACGATCACCCAAATTGAGTCGAACCTGCGCGGAGTGCGCGACAGCCCTACTACAAAATCCATATTGATCATCTCCCATTTCCACATTGGAATTTCTATGCTTTGAGTCAATCCGCCAGGCCTTTGATGTTCGGCCTTCACTTGTTGACAATTTGGACATTTTGCTACAAAATCCGCCACATCCCTCTTCATGTTGTTCCACCAATAAGTTTCCTTGAGATTATGATACATTTTTGTAGAACCGGGGTGCACGGAATACCTAGATATGTGAGCTTCTTCCACGATCCTTTCCCAAAGACCGTTGATATCAGGAACACATAGGCGGTCTTGGTACCGTAAAGTACCATCATTCATGCCAAAGGAAAAAGCTGTGGTATTGTGTTTGTGAATCCCCTCTTTCAATTGTGCTAACAATGGATCGTTGAATTGATTTTCCTTCACCTCCGCTACAAGAAATGATTCGGCCCTATTCTGTATAATTACCCCTCCTTCACTAGAGTCCGCAAGGCGAACTCCCAAACTGGCCAACAGGAAAACCTCTCTGGCTAACGGCCTCTGATATGCCCCCAAATGAGCCAAACTCCCCATAGATTTTTGACTAAGTGCATCTGCCACGACATTAGCCTTTTCCCGGGTGATAGAGAATGTTGATGTCATAGTCCTTGGGTAATTGAGTCATCCTCTCTGTCGTAGATTCAACTCCTTTTGTTTAAAAGAATATATTGAAGGCTCTTGTAGTTCATAAATATATCAACGTGGACCCCATACACATAATGTTGCCGAATCTTTATACAAAACTACCACCGCAAGTTCTAAGTCATGTGTCGAATAGTTCCTTTCATGATTTTTGGGTTGCCTTGAAGCATAAGTGATCACCTGGCCATGTTGCATCAATAGTGGACCATCTATGTCACATTTCTCTTACATATGACCTCCTAGGATTTGAGTTCTTCAATAATTTTCTTGATATGGTTACAATCTTATGTGAGTACTTGCAACTTGCTCTTCCAAATTCTCAACAAAGACATTACTGGATGAGTTTTCTTATAGAACGCTCTATTTCAAAGGAATACATCTTCTAGCCCGCGCACACACCTTAATATGATCAACATGCACGACATTACATCAAATGTAATGTAACATTGTACTCAGACCTTTCCTAGTCAACCTCTTTCCTCCTTGTATGCCTTATAGGATTTAAGAAACCACTCCACTTCCTTTGTGAACATTCTCATGATCCCTCCATATTGTTAAACACTTCCCAAAACACGTATCAACAACCTTAGTACACATTCAACTCAGAAAGAGCACTGGCCCGAACAATAACTTGAAATCTTCCTAAATTATTCAACAAACACTTCTTGTTTTCCTTCTAAGTGTAAGGATTACTCCATCCTCAATAAGTAATTCACCTTATTCCGAATATTGTAGCTACCAATAGTGTTTGTTGGTATTGTGGCTTAAGAGCTATCATGTTAAACATGGTTGATTCGTAACAAGTGTTCATCCTCTCTCACTACATTTCAAACATTTCCCTTTGTTCTTTGGGTAGATTGTGTTGTTTTGCTTTTTTTTTCTCCCTTTCAGTCTAGCCAATACAATAGTACTATATTTTCTTTGTGATTGGTACATTCATTACCATTCCATTTTGCTATAATACATAGTAGATAGCCTTATCGTGCCACGCACTTGTCTGCACCCCATGGACTCATGGTATCATTGTGTCTGGTTTGTTGAGTTTATCACGCCACTATTTCACCACCAGTAGTCTCACTTTCCATTGTAATATGTAGACATGAACTCCCTATAAATATTTTAGTTGATATTCAGTGTTACCCAAGTCAGTAACATTACGGTTAGTTATTTATGCCTTCTATTAACACTTGTGCTCCAGGCGAGTCCACCATTCTGATACGGACTATTTTGCGATAACCATGGGCATATCAATTTATAGATTTTCTTCTTATTTCTTCTCACCTTATTATTCCTAGCTAGTGAATAGCCAAACACTTTTCCACATGTTACGTGGTCTTTTTCCTTAAATTATTTTTTTTAACCCGCTCACCTCTTAACTCTTGTTAGGATATTCGTGGGAAAGTGTGTTCATCGTCATATCACTTAAAACTTCTTTGCTTGTAAGATTCTTTAAAGGCTCTCCATCAAGCCCAAATACCCTCTTAGGTTATTATAGCATCACATTTATTTCTCCCACTCGTTTCGCCCTTCTTAACGCCTTGGTACTTTGGTTAAATCATAGATCTATGATTAACCCATTCTAAAAACTCGCAACCTTCCATATTTGGCCTATAGTACTTCCTTAGGTTCCATTGTTCCTAACCCTCTAACAAGTATAAAATCCCTTTACAAACATACTCTTAGTTTCTAGGATCGTTGACCCTATCATTCACATTGTCATGTATGAAGAATTTACCTTCCTTAACCTTCCATTTTTCTTTTGGGTACTAGTGGTCTATCATTAGCATATCCTTTCAGATAATCACATTATCCATTATTACCTTTCTAGACTACGCATGTCTTCAACAAAATACTCAAACATCATAGCTACATGGTCTTACTCTTGTTTCATTGTATCTAAGTGGCCTTACTATGGCCCTTCCTCCCCCACTTAGGGCGAATGCCCCGGATTTTGACATAAGTCTTGAATTTAGCAACTTCATGGACATATGTTTCATATCTCTATCCCTCACATATATGTTCGACTATTAGGGAGATTGAAGTCAGCATTGTATTAACCTCATAAGTTCTCTACTCTTATTCAGCCACACGGACTTGGGATTCCAATTATTCATGTCAATATCCTTTAGGAGTGTAACACAACTTCATACACTTATGGGATTCTTATAACATTCATAGCATAAGGGTCTTCTTATTATGGGTTCAATTGACTCTCATTTCATGGCTTCTTGTCTCCCGTGAGAGACCTACATGTTTGTCATTACTCTCCTAGTCATGCCTTACATATATCATATGCTTATATAACAAATTTTTCTTTTACACCTTAGAATCATATTTATGCTTCCCACACTATCAACAGGTGCCATGTAAGCTCGCATCTCATTTATCAAGTCAATGTCTCTTTGGAGGTGGGTGATCAATTTAAACATTTTTCTCATATAAAGTATGCTTCTGGTACTATGTACATATCTCATATATCCGTACAATTTGTTCAACATGATACACGTGCCATCTCATTAATATTCAGGCCTTTCCCATTGGTCATTCCATATGACAACATTACTTGAAATAGACGAAAGAGCATTTAGACTTATCTCGAATCTCAATGTATGAGTTAGAAGACAATCTTATAGTCAAGCTTTATCGCACGATCTGGAGTGTTAAAGAAGGGTAATATTCATAAATGTCCATGTAGCCACCAAATTATAGATGTGGTCGACAACACACCGATAAGAAGGACTCTACTAGACACGGCTCTGAGACATCCTAGGACACTTTAAAACCTTAGGCTCTGATACCAAGTTTGTCACTCCCCAAAACCCGAGGAGCGCGACCGGCGCTCAACCGAATAAACCCGACTGAGCAAGCCTGTTAGGTCTCATTCTACCCAAACCAACTCATGAATAAATAGGAGATGGACTCCATTAATCAAATTCTGTAAACATATTATTAACGATTTCTATTTTATTTTCATTAGCAACCGCATTCGCCATTTTACAGGTATTACAAGTTTTATACCTCATTGCCAAACATCAATATATTTATTCTAAATGTCAATACCCGACACTACCCACGACCTGTCTACGGAACCTCTAAATACAACTGAATAATAATACGGAAATGCCGGCAACAAGGCTCCGGCTATACCTTACACAAATACTAAAATAAGATTCCGGGAAGAAAAGCGGCATGAGCCACGCAGGGCCCCAAGAGGAAAGGGGCTCCCCAATATAGCTGACGGAAAGTGGATGAGTGCTACTGCTGGTGGACTGGAGTACCTGCTATAGAATCACCTACAATCATAACACGAATGTAGTGCCCCTGGCAAAAGGGACGTCAGTACATTTGAATTGTACTGATATGTTTGAACAAATTTTACCCCAAGTAAAATCAAGAAATACACAGGTAACAAACAGTAATAGAATCAACAATCCAATGCACATGAAAGGAACAACCAAAGCCAAACAAGTTCCACAATCTCTCCTTTTCTCCTTTCAACATTATTTCATCACATCAATGGTTTCACAACTTTCACATATTTTCATTTCAATAGTGATTTCGATCACTTTTTCACCCTTATTACCTCGGCCACCCTTATCACCACAACCCACACCTTATAACTTCGTGTTGCGGCGCGCAACCCGATCCCACCGGACAATCAAATTTCACACGACAACAATAATAATTCACAAAGAACTTTCATAACATCAATACCATTTCCATCATATGCAACATCCCGTATACAATTTAAGTCACAACGACAATTGCCTGCAACAAGTCACATGTATGATATTACCACAGTTGTTTCAATTGCATCAATTACGATTTCTTTCCATCATTTGTTACACAATTCTTACCACATGAACACATTCACACACATACACACTTGGTTTGTTGCCATTTACTTACACCATTATATCGCGAGACTTAACCAACAACGTTCAAAGCATATTAATCATAAAAATCATCATTTCAAGCTTAGCACATAATAAGGTAGGCACATCAAATCACTTTTCACAATCACATATAACACGGTGGTGTGGAAATAAACTAAGACAATCAATACACATATTTTCATACAAGGTACACATACCTTATGCTCGTCACAACAAGGGGATTCTACAAGAATTAAAGTTAGTCATACATACCTCAAATTCGCCCTTAGTGATACTACAATGATCCAATACACTTAAGCAACCTCAATATATAATACAACATTCAATAGGGCCAATATTAGTAATAAATTCCGTAACTTATGCCATTTAGGCATATCAACAAACACCTTGTAGATATAGATCTTTACACCCCATAACTATAGTATTGGTTCACCCAACTATCACCATTAACCAACAATTCATTCCACCATCATTCCTAATCAATTTATAACTTCCAACAACATATGTGTGACAACCCATCTTCACCCAACCAACAAAATTCCATCAAATAATCACCTTCCAATCTCTACAATGACTATGTATTTATATTAGGAACTTATGACTTCTAATCACCACACCAAGAGTCCCAATACTTAATTCACACTCATATACCCATAATAAATTCATACATGTAAGTCTAAGAGGGGTAGGATTACCTTTTGGAAGAAATCTTGCAAAACCCTCCTTTGAGTTCTCGAAGGAATTTCTTGAAGATCTATGTGTTTTATGAGTAGATTTCATCAATACTAGTGTAAGAATAATGGAATTCTACACCAAGTTAATGAATATTGCTTACCTTGAAGATGGGAGGGGTTGGAGGTCTTGAGAGGGTGAAGAAAACCCTAAAATTCGAGCTTGAATGATCAAAAATGAAGGAAATGTAATACCCCTTCGGTTTTTACACTGACCAGGGGTATTTTAGACATTTTACATGTTCCACCGTGTTCTGCCGCGGTTTGCTGCGGTTTACAGGCAAAAAAACCTTGGTTTGTCGCGACCGCGATCCTGGGCGCACTAGTGACGCATGTCCGGTAAAATGATCATAACTTTCTGTATACACTCCAAATGATGAACGGTTTGTTGCGTTGGGAACTAGACTCAAAGGTCTTTAATTTGATAGGTTATGAATCATTCAACACTTTATATAAATAGAGATATACTTGTCCAAAATGAGGTCTTGTACGCATTCACTTACAACTTTAGCCTATTATGAAATTTTTCCAACTTGGCTTAGACTTAGGCCTCTCCTTAGACCCCAAACCACTTATAATATGACTTATACACTTATTACCATATCCAACTGATGTCCACAATATCATCAATCCTCATTTGCACGCAAGATAAAATAATTAGCCTACCTTGGCACCACGAAATCTTAAATTACTAAGCAAAATTTTCTGGGGCTTTACATATTCTCTATTGGAACGCACCTGTTGTGCTCTGACTTGGGTAGCTCATAAGTTAAGGCACTATTTTTGTGCCTATACTACTTATCTCATATCAAGAATGGATCCTTTGAAGTACATCTTTCAGAAACCCATGCCCACTGGCAAGCTAGCCAAGTGGCAAATCCTACTGAGTGAAATTCATGCAGGGACCTGCGGTCCACATATGAACGGCTTTGTTTTAGCCAAGAAAATACTCTGAGCTGGTTATTTTTGGATGACTATGGAAACGGACTGCATCCAGTATGTCCAAAAATGCCATCGTTGTCAGATACGCGCAGACATGATAAAGGTGCCTCCAAACGAGCTTACTGCAACAAGCTCGTCGTTCGCCGCTTGGGGAATGGATGTTATCGGACCTATCGAGCCTGTCGCATCAGATGGGAACAGGTTCATTCTAGTGGCAATTGATTATTTCACCAAATGGGTTGAAGCAACATCGTACAAAGTAGTGACTAAGAAAGTGGTAGCAGATTTTGTCCGCGACCGTATTGTTTGTCGGTTTGGAATTCTGGAGTTAATCATCACTGATAATGGTTCCAATCTCAACAACGACCTGATGAAAGCCATGTGTGAAACCTTCAAGATCAAACACAAGAATTCCACAGCTTACAGACCTCAGGTGAACGGAGTTGTAGAAGCCGCCAATAAGAATATCAAGAAGATACTAAGGAAGATGATAGAGAAGCATAAGCAGTGGCATGAGAAGTTAGCATTTGCTTTATTGGGATACCGCACCATAGTTCGCACATCAACCGGGAAAACTTCCTATATGTTGGTTTATGGTACAGAAGCAGTCATTCCCGCCGAGGTAGAAATTCCCTCTTTGAGAATCATACAGGACGCAGAACTTGACGATGCATAATGGGTGTCGCTACGAGCAGTTAGCTCTTATAGATGGGAAAACAATGAATGCAGTTTGCCATGGTCAACTTTATCAGAACAGAATGTCCAGAGCCTTCAACAAAAGAGTCAAGCCGATACAGTTTACACCGGGGCAGCTGGTGTTAAAGAATATTTTCCCGCATCAAGATGAAGCCAAAAGGAAGTTCTCTCCCAACTGGCAGGGTCCATACATGGTTCATCGGGTTCTAACTGGAGGAGCCCTCATACTTGCAGAAATGGACGGTGAAGTTTGGCCGAAGCCGATCAATTCCGATGCAGTGAAGCGATACTATGTGTAACTGTTATGATTTCATGTATAATGTATTTTAACTACGCCCTGATTCCCATTTAAGAGGGGATACGTAGGCAGCCCTATGGGTTTAGTCACAATTCAATAAAATTTTCATTTCCCCCGGCTATTGGAAATTGGGGCAGGATTTTGAGGAGGACCCTCAAAATTCCGAAGTTGATTTCAGCCATTTGTCACACGCAGCCGTCAGAAGCACCAGCCCAGTAAACTGGGGCAAAATTTTAAGGAGGACCCTCAAAATTCCGGAGCGAGAAAGGTTGCAATGTCTTGAACCGCGTTGCATTCGTCGGTTCATCTAAAGAAAATATTTTAAATTATGTATTTATGTTACATTTTTTCTGAATCATGCATGTCTGGTATCAAAATTGCTTTGTTTAGCAACGCTACCCCAATGATACACAACGCCAAGCAGGACAAGCGAAGCTCATGGGGAAACGAATTAACCTACCCCCCTTTACAAAACTCACGATGTTTCTTTAGATGCAGGCACTCAAGTCGTAAAATTATCAGATATATCTATACACTCATACTTCCCGGGAATACAACTCTCGGAATCATCACCTATTTACAGTTGCTATCCATACACGACATCCACAGCAGCCATAATATAGCAATCAGCTATCAACTATCATCTATCAGCTAAGAGATTTCATTACTATTCACCTTTTATTTTCTACATTGCATAAGGTTACCTTTCTGCCTTCTGAGACTAAGCTCTGTCTCCATCTACATTTTCTGCATTGCATAAGGCTATCTTTCTGCCTTCTGAAACTAAGCTCTGTCTCCATCTACATTTTTTTGCATTGCATAAGGCTACCTTTCTGCCTTCCGAGACTAATCTCTGTCTCCATTTGCATTTTCTGCATTGCATAAGGCTACCTTTCTACCTTCTGAAACTAAGCTCTATCTCCATCTACATTTTTTGCATTGCATAAGGCTATGTAACGACCCGAACCGTCATTTCCTGTATTTTTATCCTGTATACCCCGTTAAATGCTTATTCATGTTTCAATATGTGTACTTGATGAATTTGAGTCAATTCGGATCGAGTTTGGTATGAAATAGGACAACTAGTCTCTTTAAGGAAGAATTGGTTTGAAAAAGTCAATCGGACGTTGACTTGTGAGTTAGAGGGCTCGGAATTGAATTCCAATGATTCGGTTAGTTTCGAGGGATGATTTAAGGCCTAGGAGCGCAATCGGAATTAATTTTGGAGGTCCGGTGAAGAAATTAGCTCATTTTGGCGAAGTTAGTATTTTGGCGATTTCCGGTTGATAGGTGAAATTTTGATCCGACGGTCAGAATGGAATTCCGAGAATTTCTGTAGCTTCGTTATGTCATTTTGGACTTGTGTGAAAAATTTGAAATCAATCGGACGTGATTTGATAGGTTTCGGCATCGGAAATAGAAGTTGGAAATTCTAAAGTTCATAAAACTTGGATTGGAGGTCGATTCATGATTTTAGCGTTGTTTGATGTGATTTGAGGCCTCGAGCAAGTCCGTAATGTATTTTGGGACTGGTTGGTATTATTGGTCGGGGTTCCGGGGGCCTCGGGTGTGTTTCGGATGCCCAACGGGTCATTTTTGGAAGATTTTTGCCGTTTTGAGCATAAATGTAATGATCTAAAGGTTCATTTTTAGTTCTAGAGATCCAAATTTGATTTCGATACTTTCAGAATTTAAATAATCAATTATAGGACTGATCTGGAAATTTTGGTTTAATTTCATTAAGTCGCGATTGAGTTTTTGACGTGAAATGTGAGTTAATTGTTTAACGAGCGAAATGGGTATTGAACTGGGCAAACGAGGTCCGAATTGAGTTTTGATTGAAGGGTTGCGTTTGTATTATTATTTAGACTCATAGGAATAAGAATCGTCTAATTCCGAGTTCGTATGATGGAGTTAGAGCCATTTTAGTGAAAAATGGTTGTACTACAAATTTCTTAAAAGCTGCTGTATTTTCTGCAGCAGTGAACAGTACCCCGCGCGTGAACAGTAACCGTGCGGGTGAACAGTGAACAGTGACCTCGCGTGCATGAACAGTGCCCCCGCGTGAACCGTGCCGAAAATTTCTAGACAGATTTAATGTCCAGCAGTCCGAGTTTGGTCATTTTTTTTTACGTCCGAGCTCAGATTTTGGACGATTTTTAGCAAGAAATCTTGAGGTAAGTCCTTTGTGATTATTTCTACTCCATAATATTGAATTATTATCAAATAATCCGACTAGATTACATGTTTTTGAGGAGTAAATTGAAGATTTAGGCCTAGGGATTTGAAAATAAGATTTGAAGATTTGAGGGATCATTTGAACTCCGATTTTGGTAAATTTTATATGTACGGACTCGTGGAGAGACGAGAAATCCGGTGATGTGACTTTCGTAATTTTTCGAGAAGTGGACCCGAGGCTCGGGTTTTGCGAATTTCGTGAATTTCGATATTTTTCGAGTCTTTTCGATTGTGTTATATTCCCTTATCCTATTGTAATGTATTCGTTGTGGTTTTGACCAAATTCGACGCGCGAAGAGGTAAATTCGAGAGGCAAGGGGATAGCGGAGTAGACATTGGACCGTCTTGAGATGAGTAATGATTTTAAATGATGCACTGAGGGTTTGAAACCCCGGATTGCATAACATACTGCTATGTTGAGATGAGACACGCGTTGTATGACGAGCGCGGGGTCATTTACTATTGGGGATTGTGACTTGGTCCATCCCAGTTGATATTTTTACCGCGTAATTGATAAAGATTTATTGTTTTTCACTATGATTGGGGCTTATTGCCATATTTGGGCTTCGTGCCAATTATCTGAAATCTTTTGTGAATTTTTATCACTATTTTCCTCACGAATTGAAATATTATTTGAACTCAGTCCAATTGAATTATATTATTTTGTGAACTCAGCTACATTTATACTCAACTCGAGATTTAATGATATTTATAATGTTGTTGAGCTGAGCACTATTGTTTTACTGATGCCCAAGAGGCTTATGATTATTTTTTGGACTGATTGAGGCCGAGGGCCATACGTGAGGATATGTTGAGTGATGTGAGGAGGCTTTCAGGCCTCGAGTGTTATATGAGGAGGCTTTCAGGCCTCGTGTGTGATGTGTGAAGGCTTTCAGGCCTATTGATATTGCGCTTGGGCTGTAGGAGCCCCTCCGGAGTCTGTACACACCCCCAGTGAGCGCAGGGTACCCAGGTGAGTTGGGAGTGGGCCCGAGAGGCCGTTGCTTGTGTGTGGTGAGTTGGGAGTGAGCCCGAGGGGCTGATGTTGTGTGCTGGTGAGTTGGGAGTGAGCCCGAGGGGCTGATACTATACTGGTGAGTTGGGAGTGAGCCCGAGGGGCTGATACTATACTTAGATTTACATATTGAGCCCGAGGGGCAAGCTGTTGATTTATCATTACTGTGGAAATTATTTGTCTTTACTGTTTTAAAAGAAGAATTATCTGATACTCACTATTTTACTGTATAACTGATTTTACTGCTTGGGATAGCGCTATATTGTGCTGTTATGAGATTTCATGTTTTCAGTCATTATTTATTTTTATTACTCACTGGGTCGGAGTACTCACATTACTCCCTGCACCATGTGTACAGATACAGGCAGAGCTGAGTTCGCTCTTGAGCGCTGATTCTTTCCAGGCCAGGCGGTGACTAGGAGTAACGAGGTAGTTGTTGACGTCCGCATCCCCGTTTTCTCCCTTATCTTTGTTATTTATTATAATTCCAGACTTTGTAAAATATTAGATAACTCTGTAGTAGCTCATGACTTCTGACACCCCGATTTCGGGATGAGTTGGGAGGGTTTTCCTTGTTCTATCACGTTTATTTCGCATTTAAGATTATATTGCCCATGATTTAGACTTATTCCTGCTAAGTAATTATAAAGAGATGTACTGTTTTGTTGATTGGCTGGCCTTGTCCTCACGAGAGGCACCATCACGACCGGGTTGGGATTTTGGGTCGTGACAAGTTGGTATCAGAGCCTTGGTTACTAGGTCTCGCGAGTCATGAGCTAGTTTAGTAGAGTCTCGCGGATCGGTATAGAGACGTCTGTATTTATCCTCGAGAGGCTGCAGAACCTTTAGGAAAAATTTCATATTCTTGAATCTCTTATCGTGCGTCCTTGATTCAGCTTGAAAAGTAACTCTTGAAATTCCTTCCACGTGTTCGTATGCGTGTATGAGCGCTCAGTATCAGATGTGCATCAACGGCTTGTGATTCCCCGATCGAGGGCGAGATAAGATCTCTATGAGTTGATGTTGTGCCGGTCTGGAGGACTTGAGGTCGGATCTTTGCCTATGGCTTGAGCACCGAGGTGTTGATTGTGTGAGCAAGTGTTTTGAACTTATATGTTCGGTATTGTCCCTATTGGTTTGAATGACGGCTGGATAGCTACGTGATGAATATGTCAGTACTGAGAGATGTATCTATATGACTCGGAAGTGGCGAGGAAGGTCTACTTGTGATAGATGAACCATTAAGTGTTTGATTTCCATTGTAATTGGATATGTAGCCCCGAGTTATGGGCGCGTGAATAATCGTTTCATGTCTCCTATCTGGAGTGAAGTAAATTTCATGTTACGGTATGAGTTTGGACTCAGGAAGATTAAGTGACTCTATAATGTGTATGGCAGTGGAAGGTATACAAAATGTTAATTGGAGGCAAAACAGGTGGGTTATCGCCTGCGGAGTGTTCTAAGGTGGTGTAATCCTTATGTTGTCTATTAAAAGATCTCATTTACAAGTGAAGAATATGCGTTGAAATCTAAATTGTGCTGCCTAGAGAGTGGGCTTAACTGTTGTGTGAGTGAATACAAGAATTGTAGAAGAGTTAAAAAATTCCAGATGATTTGTGTTTCCACAAGCTTATGAAGGAGTGAGTTCAATCTCACTATGGTATTACAGCAACAATAGAGTATGTGCGTTATGATTTATTGAGTGCGTTTTGTTATATGGCTTTGATCTAAGTTGGGGAGTTTGCTATTAATTAAGTTGATTGCACAGTTAAGAGCTATATTGTTCCAGTCTGCCACAGAGATGCCTCGGTATTATTCGATCCCGATTCCACCTATTCTTATGTGTCCTCATATTTTGCTCATTATTTGGGTACGCCCCGAGAGTTTCTTTCTTTACCTATTCATGTATCTACCCCTGTGGGAGATACTGTTGTTATGGACCGTGTGTACCGGTCATGTGTTCTGATTATTGGGGGTCTGGAGACCCGAGTTGATTTATTGCTATTGAGCATGATGGACTTTGATGTTATTTTGGGCATGGATTGGCTATCTCCGTATCGTGCTATTCTAGACTGACATGCTAAGACAGTCACTTTGGCTATGCCGGGTGTACCGCGGATCGAGTGGCGTGGTGTGACTGATTATATCCCTAGTAGAGTGATCTCATTCTTGAAGGCCCAGCGTATGGTTGGGAAGGGTTTCCTTTCATATCTAGCATTTGTGAGGGATAATGGAGCTGAGACTCCTAGTATTGATTCTGTCCCAGTTGTGAGGGATTTTCCTGATGTTTTTCCTGCAGACCTGTCGGGCATGCCACCGGACAGGGATATTGATTTTGGTATTGACCTGGTGCCGGAAACTCAGCCCATTTCTATTCCTCCATATCGTATGGCACCAACAGAGTTGAAGGAATTGAAAGAACAGCTTCAAGAACTCCTAGATAAGGGTTTCATTCGGCCTAGTGTGTCCCCTTGGGGTGCACCTGTTTTATTTGTGAAGAAGAAAGATGGCACAATGAGAATGTGCATTAATTATAGGCAGTTGAATAAGGTAACAGTGAAGGACAAGTATCCTTTTCCTCGCATTGATGACTTATTTGATCAGCTTCAGGGAGCGAGGGTATTTTCTAAGATTGATCTCCGTTCGGGCTATCACCAGTTGAAAATCAGGGAGTCGGTTATTCCCAAGACTGCCTTCAGGACTAGATATGGTCACTATGAATTTTTGGTTATGTCTTTTGGGCTGACCAATGCCCCAGCAGCGTTCATGCATTTGATGAACAGTGTATTTCAGCCTTATCTGGATGCATTTGTTATTGTATTCATTAATGATATCCTGGTGTACTCGCGTAGCCAGGAGGAGCATGCCCAGCATTTGCGTGTAGTGTTGCAGAGATTGAGAGAGGAGAAGCTTTATGCAAAATTCTCCAAATGTGAATTTTTGGCTAAGTTCTGTGGCATTTTTGGGACACATAGTGTCCAGTGATGGTATACAGGTTGATCCAAGGAAGATAGAAGCAGTGCAGAGTTGGTCTAGACCATCCTCAGTCACAGAGATTCGGAGTTTTCTTGGGCTAGCAGGCTATTATCGCCGATTTGTTCAGGGGTTTTCTTCTATTGCATCGCCTTTGACCAAGTTGACTCAGAAAGGTGCCCCATTTGTATGGTCCGGCGAGTGTGCGGAGAGCTTTCAGAAGCTCAAGGCACTTCTGACCACAGCTCAAGTCTTGGTGTTACCATCAGCTACAAGTTCATACACGGTATATTGTGATGCTTCCAGAGTTGGGATTGGTTGTGTGCTAATGCAGGAGGGTAGAGTTATTGCTTATGCTTCTCGTCAGTTGAAGCCCCATGAGAAGAACTACCTTGTTCATGATTTGGAGTTGGCTGCTATAGTTCATGCCTTAAAAATTTGGAGGCACTATTTATATGGCATATTTTGTGAGGTATTCACTGATCATCGCAGTCTTTAGCATTTATTTAAACAAAAAGATCTTAATTTGAGGCAGCGGAGATGGCTTGAGTTACTTAAAGACTATGATATTACCATTCTATATCATCCGAGAAAGGCCAATGTAGTGGTCGATGCGTTGAGCCGAAAGGCAGTCAGTATGGGGAGTTTGGCTTACATCCCAGTTGGGGAGAGGCCTCTTACAGTTGATGTTCAGACCTTGACCAATCAGTTAGTGCGGTTAGATATTTTTGAGCCTAGCCGGGTATTGGCTAGTGTGGTTTCTCGATCTTCCTTATATGATCGCATCAGAGAGCACCAGTATGATGATCCGCATTTGCTTGTCCTTAAGGACAGAGTTCAGCATGATAATGCCAAAGATGTGACTATAGGTGATGATGGCGTATTGAGGATGCAGGGCCGTATTTGTGTGCACGATGTTGATGGGCTTAGAGATTTGATTCTTGAGGAGGCCCACAGTTCACGGTATTCCATCCATCCGGGTGCTGCGAAGATGTATCAGGACTTGAGAGAGCATTACTGGTGGAGGAGAATGAGGAAAGACATTGTGGGATATGTGGCTCGGTGTCTCAACTGTCAGGAGGTGAAATATGAGCATCAGAGACCGGGCGGTTTGCTTCAGCAGATGATTATTCCTGAGTGGAAATGGGAGAGAGTTACTATGGATTTCGTGAGTGGCCTTCCTCGGACTTTGAAGAATTTTGATTCAATTTGGGTCATTGTGGATAGGCTGACCAAGTCAGCGCATTTCATTCCGGTGTGTACCACATATTCTGCGGAGCGGCTGACTAGGATCTTTATTCAGGAGATTGTGCGGTTGCATGGTGTTCCAGTTACTATTATTTTGGATAGAGGTACTCAGTTCACTTCTCAGTTTTGGAGGACTTTTTAGCACGAGTTGGGCACTCAGGTGGAGTTGAGTTCAGCATTTCATCCTCAGACGGACGGACAGTCCGAGCGTACTATTCAGATATTGGAGGATATGTTGCGTGCCTGCGTGATTGATTTTGGAGGTTCTTGGGTTGAATTTTTACCACTTGCAGAGTTTGCCTACAACAACAGCTATCAGTCCAGTATTCAGATGGCACCGTATGAGGCCTTATATGGGAGGCGGTGTAGAACTCCAGTGGGTTGGTTTGAGCCCGGTGAGGCTAGGTTGTTGGAGACAGATTTGGTCCAGGATGCCTTAGAAAAGGTGAAGGTGATTCAGGAAAGACTTCGCACAGCTCAGTCGCGTTAGAAGAGTTATGCGGACCGGAAGGTCCAAGATGTGTCATTCATGGAGGGCGAGAAAGTTTTGCTGAAGGTTTTGCCGATGAAGGGTGTTATGAGGTTCGGAAAGAAAGGAAAGTTGAGTCCGCGGTTTATTAGACCATTTGAGGTACTTAGGAGGATTGGAGAGGTGGCTTACGAGCTTGCTTTGCCGCCTAGATTGTCGGGTGTTCATCCGGTATTCCATGTGTCCATGCTCCGGAAGTACATTGGGGACCCGTCTCATATTTTAGATTTCAGTACAGTACAGTTAGATGAAAATTTGACTTATAATGTGGAGCCAGTGGCTATTTTGAGTCGACAGGTTCAAAAATTGAGATCAAAAGATATAGCATCAGTGAAAGTATAGTGGAGAGGTTGGACCGTGGAGGAGGCTACTTGGGAGACCGAGCAGGAGATGTGGAGCAGGTACCCGCACCTATTTGAAACTCCAAGTATGTTTCTTAACTCGCTCGAGGACGAGCATTTGTTTTAGTTGGGGAGAATGTAACGACCCGAACCGTCGTTTCCTGTATTTTCGTCCCGTATTCCCCGTTAAATGCTTATTCATGTTTCAATATGTGTACTTGGTGAATTTGAGTCAATTCGGATCGAGTTTGGTATGAAATGGGACAATTAGTCTCTTTAAGGAAGAATTAGTTTGGAAAAGTCAACCGGACGTTGACTTGTGAGTTAGAGGGCTCGGAATTGAATTCCAATGATTTGATTAGTTTCGGGGGATGATTTAAGGCCTAGGAGCGCAATCGGAATTAATTTTGGAGGTCCGGTGAAGAAATTAGCTCATTTTGGCGAAGTTAGTATTTTGGCGATTTCCGGTTGATAGGTGAAATTTTGATCCGACGGTCGGAATGGAATTTCAAGAATTTATGTAGCTTCGTTATGTCATTTTGGACTTGTGTGCAAAATTTGAAGTCAATCGGACGTGATTTGATAGGTTTCGGCATCGGAAATAGAAGTTAGAAATTCTAAAGTTCATAAAACTTGGATTGGAGGTTGATTCATGATTTTAGCGTTGTTTGATGTGATTTGAGGCCTCGAGCAAGTCCGTAATGTATTTTGGGACTGGTTGGTATTATTGGTCGGGGTCCCGGGGGCCTCGGGTGTGTTTCGAATGCCCAACGGGTCATTTTTGGAAGATTTTTGCCGTTTTGAGCATAAATGTAATGATCTAAAGGTTCATTTTTAGTTCTAGAGATCCAAATTTGATTTCGAGACTTCCAGAATTTAAATCATGAATTATAGGACTGATCTGGAAATTTTGGTTTAATTTCATCAAGTCGCGATTGGGTTTTTGACGTGAAATGTGAGTTAATTATTTAACGAGCGAAATGGGTATTGAACTAGGAAAACGAGCTCCGGATTGAGTTTCTATTGAAGGGTTGTGTTCGTATTAATATTTGTGACTCATAGGAACAAGAATCGTCTAATTCCGAGTTCGTATGATGGAGTTAGAGTCATTTTAGTGAAAAATGGCTGTGCTGCAAATTTCTTAAAAGCTACTGTATTTTCTGCAGCAGTGAACGGTACCCGCGCGTGAACAGTAACCGTGGGGGTGAACAGTGAACAGTGACTTCACGCGCATGAACAGTGCCCCCGCGTGAACAATACCGAAAATTTCTGGACAGATTTAATGTCCAGCAGTCCGAGTTTGGTCATTTTTTTTACTTCCAAGCTCGGATTTTGGGCGATTTTTAGCAATAAATCTTGAGGTAAGTCACTTGTAATTATTTCTACTCCATAATATTGAATTATCATCGAATAATCCGACTAGATTACATGTTTTTTAGGAGTAAATTGAAGATTTAGGCCTAGGGATTTGAAAATAAGATTTGAAGATTTGAGGGATCATTTGAACTCCGATATTGGTAAATTTTATATGTACGGACTCGTGGAGAGACGAGGAATTCGGTGATGTAACTTTTGTAATTTTTCGAGAAGTGGGCCCGGGGCTTGGGTTTTGCGAATTTTGATATTTTTCGAGTCTTTTCGATTGGGTTATATTCCCTTAGCCTATTGTAATGTATTCGTTGTGGTTTTGACCAGATTCGGCGCGCGAAGAGGTAAATTCGAGAGGCAAGGGCATAGCGGAGTAGACATTGGACCGTCTTGAGGTGAGTAATGATTTTAAATGATGCACTGAGGGTTTGAAACTCCGGATTGCACAACATACTGCTATGTTGAGATGAGACACGCATTGTATGACGAGCGCGGGGTCATTTACTATTGGGGATTGCGACTTGGTCCATCCCAGTTGATATTTTTACCGCGTAATTGATAAAGATTTATTGTTTTTCACTATGATTGGGGCTTATTGCCATATTTGGGCTTCGTGCCAATTATCTGAAATCTTTTGTGAATTTACATCACTATTTTCCTCACGAATTGAAATATTATTTGAACTCAGTCCAATTGAATTATATTATTTTGTGAACTCAGCTACATTTATACTCAACTCGAGATTTAATGATATTTATAATGCTGTTGAGCTGAGCACTATTGTTTTACTGATGCCCAAGAGGCTAATGATTATTTTCTGGACTGATTGAGGCCGAGGGCCATACGTGAGGATATATTGAGTGATGTGAGGAGGCTTTCAGGCCTCGAGTGTTATATAAGGAGGCTTTCAGGCCTCGTGTGTGATGTCTGAAGGCTTTCAGGCCTATTCTTGGGCTGTAGGAGCCCCTCCGGAGTCTGTACACACCCCCAGTGAGCGCAGGGTACCCAGGTGAGTTGGGAGTGGGACCGAGAGGCCGTTGCTTGTGTATGGTGAGTTGGGAGTGAGACCGAGGGGCTGATGTTGTGTGCTGGTGAGTTGGGAGTGAGCCCGAGGGGCTGATGTTGTGTGCTGGTGAGTTAGGAGTGAGTCCGAGGGGCTGATACTATACTGAGATTTACATATTGAGCCCGAGGGGCAAGCTGTTGATTTATCCTTACTGTGGAAATTATTTGTCTTTACTATTTTAAAAGAATAATTATCTGATACTCACTATTTTACTGTATAACTAATTTTACTGCTTGGGATAGCGTTATATTGTGCCGTTATGAGATTTCATGTTTTCAGTCATTATTTACTCACTGGGTTGGAGTACTCACATTACTCTCTGCACCATGTGTTCAAATACAGGTAGAGCTGAGTTCGCTCCTGAGCGCTGATTCTTTCCAGACCAGGCGGTGACTAGGAGTAACGAGGTAGCTGTTGACGTCCGCAGCCCCGTTTTCTCCCTTATCTTTGTTATTTATGATAATTCCAGACTTTGTAAAATATTTGAAAACTCTGTAGTAGCTTATGACTTGTGACACCCCGATTTCGGGCTGAGTTGGAAGGGTTTTCCTTGTTCTATCACGTTTATTTTGCATTTAAGATTATATTGTCAATGATTTAGACTTATTCCTGCTAAGTAATTATAAAGAGATGTACTGTTTTGTTGATTGGCTGGCCTTGTCCTCACGAGAGGCGCCATCACGACCGGGTTGGGATTTTGGGTCGTGATAGGCTACCTTTCTGCCTTCCGAGGTTAAGCTCTACCTCCATCTGCATCTTCTGCATTGCATAAGGCTACCTTTCTGTCTTCCGAGACTAAGCTCTGTCTCCATTTGCATTTTCTGCATTGCATAAGGCTACCTTTCTTCCTTCCGAGGTTAAGCTCTACCTCCATCTGCATCCATTGCATTGCATAAGGCTACCTTTCTGCCTTCCGAGGTTAAGCTCTACCTCCATCTGCATGACTGAAATACCGCCACCTTATTTCTCTTGCACGGCTGAAATATCGCCACTCTATTCCTCTTGCATGGCTGAAATACCGCCACCCTTTATTTACGTTTTGCATCGGTTGAAAGATCGCCACCTTCTGCATTTTCATGGGCTGAAAGATTGCCAATTTGTCCCAAGGTGTCATTGTTCGGAGGAACCATTTTCATAGCCCGAGAATGCCATGCCATGGCCTGAGGACCCCATTTTATCTTTTGCATATCATTATTCAAAGGCATCATGGTTCGAAGGCATCATCCTCATAGCCCGAGAACATCATTTCATAGCCTGTGAATCCTTTATCATACGCTTCATGGACCAGGACATCATGGCCCGAGGACGTCATCCTAACCGTCCAAAGACAACATTCACGGTCCAACAGGAACTTGCATCACGTTTAAATTTATGCACAATATATATATGCTGGTATTGTTCATTCGTAGTTACACTGGCTAGCAATGGTCGTCTGTGTGTGTGTGAGTGTGTGTGTGTGTGCATGTGTGTGTGTGTGAAATAGGGCTAGCAACGACCATCTCAACAGGATCAATCCCGCTCCAGTTCCCGCAGCCTATCAGACTCTGACCATCCTTTCTCAACCTGAACATCGCGTCTGTTTTTCGAAAATCTCCATCGGCATACTCCGCCGATGGATCCCGAACTACATATGGCCTGATTCCTATAATACCAGGGATATGTAAACAGCACAGAAACCAGAGCTCGGTCAAAACTCTTCAAAATCATTTCATTCGGTCAAAATTGGCCATCATATCTTTACCCGACAACTCTTTCATCCTTCCCGGGTAAAGAGGGCAGCTGTTGATACCCAATTTTTCCTTGTATTTTTTGTATATGCAAAATATCTTTCAAAATAGCATGTATATGCATATATAAGTATGTCCCAAGTCCTATTATTTTGGTATTTTTTCTAATTTTTTTAAAAGATTTTAAAATCAATTTATTGTCCACTTTAGCAGTACAAAAACCAATAATTATTTCCAAGATTATCATTTTGGTGAATAACTTATCTTATTCTAATATTTATACCAAAATATAGTTAAGGTGATTTTTGTATGTTTTTACAAATTTTATTTGGTATTTTTAAAGCTAAATTACATATAATTGCAATTCTAGCCTATTTTAAGATTAATAGCATTTTAAAATTATAAAATTATTTCCAGTATTTTTAAATTAATATTTATATATTATTAATTGGATCAGTACTTTTAGTTTGCTTTTACAATTATTTTTTACTATATTTATAAAATAAAAGGGAAAACTAGCTATTTAACATCTAGCCTCATTCCATTTCAAATACAACCTTTTACCTTTCAATTTTAACCATTATTTGACCCAATCTTAACCCATTTGGACCGTCCCAATTTTTAATTTGACCAAACCCACAACCCGATCCAAATGACCCTTACCCGGTTCCCACTTACCCCACTAAATTTGGGTTGTTGATCACACAAGATCAACGGTCGTAACCCACCCTTCCATAATTAAACCAAACGACCTACCCTAATCTCCATCATTCTCACCTGACCCGCCGCCTTTGAATCCCAAATGCTCTCAAATCCTCTTATCAGCTCTTCGAAACCCTAGCCTTCTCTTACCTTATTTCACCATGTTTTCATCGAAATCCATGGCTTCTTAGGCCATGGACGATCTGTACTCACCCCTCTCCATCATTATACCTTGGGTGTTCGAGGTTTTGAAGGCTGACTTCGATGGTTCTTCCAGATCTTCTCAGATCTTCATTTCTATAGCTTCTCCGGCCATGCTCCGGCACATTCAGGCCTTAGGAGCCTGATTCCTCACCTCTTCGACTCAGGATCTGATTTTTCTTCCAAGCCTTTCTCATTTCTAGGGTTTCTCCGAAACCCTAAGTTGTTCGAGGCTCTTCTCTGTTTATTTTCTTAGATCTATGGTATGTTCGTGTTCTATTGGGCTTCTAAAGTGTTTACCCCAAATTTTCTTTTCAAAAATCGTTTCTGAAAAAGTTTTCAAAAAGATCTTTCTGATTCTTTCTTTATGTGTGTTTGTCTGTGCTATGCTTGTATGACTTCTTTTACTATGCATGTACTGGTATCCTACTCTTCTTTTTCTATTATACATGTTACTCATGTTAATCCTTGTTATGTTTCCCTTACTCTTCTACTATATATGCTTATTGTTGAGTTTTTTTATTTTTGTTTGCTCTATTAGACTCTGTTTGCGTTCTTGCTGAACATGTTTCCTCTGTTTTAATTTAAGTCTGTATCACCTCTTCTTTTCTGAACGTGTTTAAGTTTCGAGTTTCTCAAATATGTTCTCTATGACCTCAAATTAGCTTTCTTTCTTTGTATCATGTCTGTTTGTTTTTCATAAGTCTTTGAAAGAGGCTTTTGAGCCTGTTTCAATGACTTGCTTTCTCATCTCTATGAAACCCTAGGATTTGAGGGTTTCTTGGCAATTTTGAATTTGTGCGAGTTAGGGTTCCGCTTTGGGGACCCTGAACTCTCAGACTCATTGTGAGTCTGCAAACTGGACTTGTACCCTTTCTTGCTCATGATTCTGAACCTCTCTTTGAGTAAACTCTCTTCTATATAACTTCTTGATTCACATGTTGGTGTGCTTTATATATGGGAACTCTTTCTTTCAAAAGGTCTTTACCGACTAATTGATTGATTTCGAATTCCTTTTAATGAGTCCTGACTGATTGTTACTGATTCTCTCTAATTGAACCTTCTTTACCTTTCCTGACTTGGTTCGTTCGAGATTAAACCTGTAACTTTGATTTCCCTGGCTGTTTGATTGATTCCCTTTCCTTATTTTTTCCAAGCTGTGTACCACTGAGCTTTTCCTTAAATAAACTTCTATGTATTTACCCCTTTTGTGCTACTTTGAAAAGGTTTTAATCAAAATTTCTTTCCTTAAATGTCTTCTACTCGTTTGAAATCAAATCCCTTAACTGAAGGAAAATTCTATGTGATTGATTGAAAGTTATTTTCTTACCTTTCTTAATATCTTCTCGGCACTATAAAAGGGACTACCCTTCTGCACTTTTAACACACTTCCAATTCAATACTTTTACGCCACTACTTCGAGTTAAATACCTTGAGCCTTTAGTTCAATACTTTCGACTTACTTCATACTTACAATACTGCTTTGAGTTCAATACTCTTACAGCATTCTACTCTTTCTGAGATCTTTTGGAACTGTTTGCTTGCAACTTGGCTTTCTCAAGACTGCTTTTACTTGTTTGTTTTCCCTGAAACCGATATGTTCTAATTTAACTTTTCTGCCTCACTCCCCTATGTGTTTATTTATAGTTTCTGCAAGCTTGTTTACATTGCTGTTCATGTTCAGTGATTAATGTTAACTATGTAAACTGTTTTTTTCTTTGCATTCGTTGTTTGTTATGAACTCCCTATACCCCCACTCTCTTCTATGTGTTTGAGTTAAGGTTCATGGCCTGACAGCATCCAAGTTGCTGCTTAGGTCTGAACCTATTGATCCTAACTCCCAACTTTGGCTAACAGGCTGGTCAGGGGTGTGCCAACACTCCTAATTGTTGGGCATGACCCTCATCCTGTCATGGACCTCCCCTAAATCCCCTCTATGCACTTGCACTCTCTCTTAGATTCTAAGTTTTGTCCCCCGTCCTATGAGCCTTGCTTTGGGACCTTGAGTTCCCTCTGAACTTGGACATTTGAGGGTTGGCTCTTCCACACTGCACTTGCTTAAGTCTGCAATATATTTGGGGTGTAAGCACTGCCCGGAGTCCACTTGAGGCTCTTAGGGAACTTTGACATATCCCAAATGAGAGAAAGGTTTTGGAAATCTGATCCTGGAAGTTGGTTCATCTCATATTGTTAGACCTTGAGTCTGAATTAGGCTCCTTGGTTATAGCTTAAATTTCTGATGTAATTTTACTTTTCTTGATTCATTTTGGTCTGTAATATTTTATAATAACTTATGGGTTCTAAGTAAGAAGGGAAGGGTCATTTATGTATGCAAAGGATAGACAGCATGCTCATAGGTGTTACTATTTACAAGTTCTGCACTTATGCATTTCATATAAAAATCCTGCCTATAAGTTTCTGCACTTATGCATTTCATATAGAAATCCTGCCTATAAGTTTCTGCACTTCTGCATATCATATAGAAATCCTGCCTATAAGTTTCTGCACTTCTGCATATCATATAGAAATCCTATCTGTAGGTTTTTCTGCACTTCTGCATATAGAAATCATGATTATAGGTTTTATGCACTTCCGTATATACCTCCATCATTAGGCAAACAGTTATAGGTTAAAAATAACAAAATGTATCCTAGGTACCATGTCTATAGGACTTCTGCACTTTCATATTTGTTTTAAACCAACGACGCTTAGAAAGCATGCCTATAGGAGTAATTAACCGAATCTGAATCGTTTGCAAGTCTAAAATCAGTAGTAATGTCATTTAATATCTGCAGATCTTATTTTTTATATATATAATCAGTAAGCCTTCTTTAAAATCAGAGTAAGCATCGTTAGATATCATGCTTATAGGTTTCACCTAGACAAGTCATTAGGTAATTAATTAACTGCATCAGTCTTTGATAATTAAAACTAGTGGAGGCCTAATTCGGACTTCTCGTCTAAGAAATATGTGATAAATCAGCCTTCCCTAACGCTTTAAATTTAATTCAGATCATAACCAGTATTTGTAAGTCATGCTAAACAATTCGTTTCTTTAAATGAGGAGGCCCGTTTGAGCCCTTTAAACTGTTATGTGTTCTCCCATACCTGCCTTATATATTTTGATTGTCGCCCTAGAATTTTATCCTTTTAAAACTCTGAAAAGCCAAATCTCCCTTCCCTTTAGGACTAGTAGTCCCAAATGCCTCCGGGACTGATAGGATTGGGGCGGGTACTAGCATGCAATAAGTAACGATACTATTCCGCGCTTAATACCTTAACGGGGTGGGAAAGGGTAGATATGGATATGATGACCGATGCACTAATACCACGTGTAACCCCTCTTTTGAGGAGTGATTACCGGATATTGCATTGATGTGATCCATATTATTTGTAAACCTAGGACCCCCTTTCCTTTATTTGTTCTCAAACTATTTCTTTAAAATTTCTGCTTTCTTTACTTTCGTCAAACTCTCAACTTGCTTGCAATATTATGTGAAAACCCCCTTCTACTTGAGACTTCTATTTGCTTACTTGTTATTCAAAGTCACAATTGTAGCATGGCAAGGAACCACACTAGTGAATCTTGGGGGGTGCCTAACACCTTCCCCTCGAGATAATTTCTAGCCCTTACCCGAACTCTTCTTTAGTGTCCTAATGCACTTTAATCATTAGGTGGCGACTCATCAAGAAAACCAATTCCCAAGAAGGAACGAGTTGTCCTCCCAAATGTCATGAACCCGATTTCGCTTTTAGAAAAAGGGGGCGCGACACTACTCATAATCATGTTCATAATTACAACAGCAAAATTCTTCATGAATGATAAAAACAAAAGAAAGGGAGAACTCGATGCCGAACTATCCTCCTTGCCTCTTGCCTTCAACAAAACTATGAAAACCTTGATATCCTCTTTTTGGGCAAGCTGGACCTCTTATAGGTTAAGTGGAATTGCCCCCAAACTTCCAAGTTTACCCCTGAAATTTCTGTGTTCCAGAATGACTAGTGTGGTCGCACTCGAACCGCGCTAGTGGCCAAGTACACTATCCCATTTTTCCGCTCTAGTGAAGCCGTGCTGAGACCATGTTTGGCCTGTGCTAGAGTGGAACAACATTTTCTCTCTTCTTTTCTTTCTTTTTTCACACGTACTCAACTCTGTGGGGCTTTCTTTGCTTTAATTTAGCTTCAAACACTGTCCTAAGTCCTCATAAGCACAATTTGCTCCTGCAAAACATGAAATTCACAATTAGAGCCATTTTTTCGTCATTTAACCTTCCTAAAACGGTGAAGCATAGTCAAGTTGGGGCATAAATAGTCGCCAAACTACATGAATTTAGCCTATTATCAATATACTTTTCCATTGCAGAAGTTTGTTCCATATCTCAGCAAACACGACACATTTAAAAAATAGGTGATCTATAGTTTCTGCCTCATTGTTGCAAAGAGGGCACACTAGATAATTAGTAATTCTCTAGTTAGCAAGCATGTCCCTTGTGAGAAGCCTTCTATGAGCTGCCAGGGTCAAAATAAACAGCCACTTAGGAGCTCCAAAATTGTTGCAAATTACTTTCCTCCACGAGACTCATTGGAACCTCCCTCTCATTATCTGATATAGTTTCCTGATTGGGAAGGTCTTCCAACCTACCACCTATGTCATAGTCAGCCTTGCATCCTCAATGTATAGTCTTGCTTTGATAATTTTCTAAACCATCTTAGATGCCTGCCTTGGTGTAGCCTCCAAAATTGGCCTTTTCTTCCCATAATATTCATGTACCCATTGCACCCAAAGCTTATTTTATTTGTTTTTACACAAGTTCATAATAGTTTGCATATAGCTGCCTTATTCCATGTATAGATGTCAAGCACATTGAGACCCCCTACAACTTTGGGGCAACAAACTTTATCCATGCCAATAGTGCCTTTTTTGACACCTCTACACCTCACAAGTGTCACGACCCCGGTTCGCCTCCGTGAACCATCGTGACGGCACTTAGTCTCTACGATTAGGTAAGCCTAAAATGCGGAAGATAAACCAAATTTGCGGAAGAAAAAAATAATTTAAAACAAAAATAGTGTAATAAAATAGCATTTGAAAGTGTCACTCGGCATATACAGTACCAACTCTCATTAACTAATACAGTTTTTCCAAAACCCAAAAATCTATGAATCACAAGCTACGAATATAATAAAAATGCTCTCACTCCAAAATGTCTACATCAACAGAAAAGATAGAAGGGCTATCACTAGAAGATAGAATGGAAAGGGACTCCTTGGACTGCGGATGCGGCAGATATACCTCGAAGTCTCTGGAGCAGTCGCCTCGCCTCAAGGGTGATAGGATTGAGTCGAAGTACACATGAAAGACATGCACATAAAGGGCATGAGTACACCATAATGATACTTAGTAAGTGCCAAGCCTAACCTCGGTCGGGTAGTGACGAGGAAGGTCAGGGCCCTACTGAGGTTAAATAAATATAAGAGATGACATAATAAGATAGGCAGTATAATTGAAAATTGACAGTAAGAATTTAATACAGGACAATAAAGAATACAATAACTGGAACAGAGATAAAGACAATCACAAGGAAATACCACTCTGAACAAGGATAATAACCGGGGATCTCTCAGTATCCTCAATATATATGTCAGGGATCTCTTGGTATCCCGAGGATCTCTAAATAAATATAAGAGATGACAGAATAAGATAAGCAGTACAATTGAAAACTGATAGTAAGAATTTAATACAGGACAATAAGGAATACAATAACCGGAACAGAGATAAAGACAATCACAAGGAAATACCACTCTGAACAAGGATAATAATCGGGGATCTCTTGGTATCCCGAGGATCTCTTGGTATCCTCAATGTATGCTAGGGATCTCTTGGTATCCTGAGGATCTCTTGGTATCCTCAATATATGCTAGGGATCTGTTGGTATCCCGAGGATCTCTTGGTATCCTTAATATACATGTCAGGAATCTATGGTATCCCGCACCTCCGCTCAAGTCATAAATGCGTACATGGGATCTCCCTGGATGTCGTCTCGTAGTCCCAAAGTAAAACACACAGCAACAACACAAAGAATACTCAATTAAGCTAAATTTTGTACCAAGTAAAACAGGTAACTCCAACCTAACATACTTCATATAATACAATTAAGGCAGGTTAAGCAATTAAGTCAGTTAAACATGCTTTTTCTAAGCTAACGGCAGGCTTAAATTTACAAGTAGTATAAAACAGGAAAAAAAAGGAACACAGTTGAAATTACTTAAAGAAAATCAGGTATTCAACAATTAGCTCAAGTACGCACTCGTCACCTCACGTACAAGGCATTTCAATTGTCAAATATACCAAATCCTAAGGGGAAGGTCCCCCACACCAGGTTAGGCAAGCCACTTACCTCGAACTAGCTCAAATCAATCCGAAACCACGCTCTTGCCACGAGTACTCGACTCCAAATGTCTCAAATCTATTCAGTTCAATTTTATAATGTAAATAACACTTCAAGTAACTGATTCTACAAAGAAATTCTAAGTTAATATGAGAAATTAGATAAAAATGACCAAAACTCCCTCGGGCCCACATCTCAGAATTAGGTAAAATTTACATTTACAGAATCCTCACGCTCTCACGAGTTCATTCATACCAAAAATACCAAAATCGAACCTCAAATGGTCCCTCAAATCATCACTCAAAGGTCTCTAATTAGTCAAGCCCTAACCCCCAATTTACCACTGATTTTCCTTAATTATTCAGGCTTAAATTGATAAAAATATTCTAATAACGAGTTTAGGGACCAAAGACCTTACCCCCAATGAACTCCTCTGAAAATCCCTCTTGAAAATGCTCCCCAAAGCTTCTTCCCATTTAAAAAGAGGTGAAATAGCTCAAATTCGCGAAGGCAAGTGTTTATATGTTTCTGCCCTTTTAATCCGCTTCTGCGGTCCTGGGACCACATCTGTGATCCCGCTTTTGCGAGGACATGGTCGCATCTGCGACATTTCACTTAAAGCCCAGCTTCTGCACCTGCGGTTATGTGGGGCCGCTTCTGCGGTCCCCGCTGGCTTCTCCCTTTTCCACTTCTGCGATGGCGATGTTGCTTCTGCGGCTACGCACCTGCAGGACCCAACCGCATGTGCGGTATAACAGAAAACCAGCTGAAGCTACTCAAACAAATTCCAAATTCTTCTAACAACCTTCTGAAACCATCCCGAGGCCCCCGGGACCTCAACCAAAGGCACCAACAAGTCTAATACTACTGCCCAAACATGTACCAATCCTTAAAATACCTAAAACAACATCGAAATAACGAATCAACCGGGAATTCAAGCTTAAGAACTCCAAAACTTTAAAACTACGCTTTCAATCAAAAATTCTATCAAACCTCGTCCGAACGACCTGAAATTTTGCACACACATCACATTCAACACTACGGAGCTATTCCAACTTCTGGAATTCCATTCCGACCCTCGGGTCAAAATCTCACTATCGAACCGGAAACTTTAAAATTCGACCTTTCGGCATTTCAAGCCTAAATTAGCTACGGACCTCTAAAACACAATCCGATCACGCCCCTAAGCCCGAAATCACCCAACGGAGCTAACGAAATCATCGGATTTCTATTTCGAGACCGTCTTCACACTGTTCAGACTACAGTCAACTTTCTAACACTTAAGCTCTCATTTAGGGACTAAGCGTCCAAAACTCTCCGAAACTCACAACCAAACACCTCGGCAAATCAAAATAGTAGAAATAAAAATGGGGAAGGCAGTTAATAGGGGATCGAGGCGTAAATTCTTAAGACGACCGGTTGGGTCATCACATCCTCTTACACTTAAACATTTGTTCATCCTCGAACGAGCATAGAGACATACCTGAAGTAGTGAAAAGATGAGGGTAACGGATGCGCATATCCTGCTCAGTCTCCCAGGTCACCTCCTTGACCAGATGGCCCTGCCATTAAACCTTTACTGATGCAATGTTCTTTGACCTCAGCTTTCTAACCTACCTGTCCAATATTGCCACTAGCTCCTCAACATAAGATAGATCCTTGTCCAACTGGACTGAACTGAAATCCAACCCATACGACGGATCACCGTGATACCTCCAGAGCGTAGAAACATGAAATACCGGATGAAGTCCTGCCAAGCTGGGAGGTAAGGCAAGCTCATAAGCAACCTTCCCAACATGCCTCAATATCTAAAAAGGGCCAATAAACATCGGACTCAACTTCCCCTTCTTCACAAATCTCATGATGCCCTTCATAGGTGAAACCCGAAGCAGAACCCGCTCTCCAACCATATAGGAAACATCACAAACTTTCTGGTCCGCGTAACTCTTCTATCTGGACTTGGTTGTATGGAGTCTATCCTGAATCACTTAACCTTCTCCAAAGCATCCTAGACCAAGTCTATGCCCAATAATATGGCCTCACCCAGCTCAAGCCAACCCACTGGGGATCGACACTGCCTACCATATAAAGCCTCGTATGGTTCCATCTAAATGCTGGACCGATAGCTGTTGTTGTAGGCAAACTCCGCCAATGGCAAGAACTGATCCCAATACCCTCCAAACTCAATCATACACGCACGGAGCATATCCTCAAAAATCTGAATAGTGCGCTTGAATTTTCCGTCCATCTGGGGGTGAAATGGTGTATTCAACTCCACCCAAGTACCCAACTCATACTGAACGACCATCCAGAATCATGATATGAACTGAGTACCTCTATCTGAAATGATAGAAATTGGAATACCATGCAGACGAACAACCTCCCGGATATAAATCTCCGCCAACCGCTCCGAAGAATAAGTAGTAAACATAGGAATGAAGTGAGCGGACTTGGTCAGTCGATCCACAATCACCCAAATAGCATCAAACTTTCTCAAAGTCCGTGGGAGCCCATCTACAAAGTCCATGGTTATTTTCTCCCACTTTCACTCCGGAATCTCTATCTGCTGAAGCAACCCACCCGGCCTCTGGTGCTCATACTTCACCTGCTGACAGTTGAGGCACCGAGCTACAAATCCAACTATATCTTTCTTCATCCGCCTCCACCAATAGTGTTGCCTCAAATCCTGATACATCTTCGCGGCACCCAGATGAATGGAATACCGCGAACTATGGGCCTCCTCCAAAATCAGCTCCTGAAGCCCATCAATATTGGGTACACAAATCCGACCTTGCATCCTCAATACTCCATCATCACCAATAGTCATATCTATAGCATCACCGTGCTGAACCTTGTCCTTGAGGACAAGTAAATGAGGGTCATCATATTGACGCTCCCTGATACGATCAAATAAGGAAGACCGAGAAACCACGCAAACTAGAACCCGACTGGGCTCCGAAAAATCCAATCTCACAAACTGGTTGGCTAAGTCCCGAACATCCATCACCATAGGTCTCTCCAATGTTGGTAAATAAGCCAAACTCCCCAAACTCTCTACCCGGCGACTCAAGGCATCGGCCACCACATTGGCCTTGCCCGGGTGATACAAATAGTGATATTATAGTCCTTCAACAACTCTAACCATCTCCTCTGGCGCAAATTTAGATCCTTTTCCTTGAACAAGTGCTGCAAGATTCGATGATCAGTATAAATCTCGCAAGGAACCCCGTACAAATAATGGCGCCAAATCTTCAGGGCGTGAACAATGGCAGCTAACTCAAGGTCGTGGACAGGGTAATTCTTCTCATGTACCTCTAACTGTCTGGAAGCGTAGGCAATCACCCTACCATCCTGCATCAATATCGCTCTGAGGCCAATCCTCGATGCATCACAATAGACCATATAAAACCCTAAACCAGTAGGAAGTATCAAAATTGGGGTTGTAGTCAAAGTTGTCTCGAGCTTCTGAAAGCTCGCCTCACACTCCTCTGTCCACTGGAATGGAGCACCCTTCTGGGTCAGTCTGGTCATAGAGGCTGCAATCGATGAAAACCCCTCCACAAAACAACAGTAGTAACCCTCCAAGCCAAGGAAACTGCGGATCTCTGTAGCTAAGGATGGTCTAGGCCAACTCTGCACGACCTCTATTTTCTTCAGATCCACCTGAATACCCTCACTCGATACCACGTGGCCTAGGAATGCCACGGAATCTAACCAAAACTCACATTTCAAGAACTTAGTATATAATTTTTTCTCTCTCAGAGTCTGAAGCACTGTCCTCAAGTGTTGCTCATGATCTTCCCGACTCCGGGAATACACCAGAATATCATCAATAAAGACAATAACGAACGAGTCAACATACGACCGGAACACACTGTGCATCAAATGTATAAAGGCTGCTAGGGCATTGGCCAGCCCAAATGACATAACAAGGAACTCGTAATGACCATACCGAGTCTTGAAAGCAGTCTTCGGGATATCTGGCTCCCGAATCTTCAACTGATGGTAACCTGAGCGCAAGTCAATCTTAGAAAACACCCGTGCGCCCTGAAGTTGGTCAAACAGATCATCAATAATAGGCAAAGGATAACGGTTCTTCACTATAACCTTGTTCAACTGGCGATAATCAATACACATACGCATAGAACCATCCTTTTTCTTCACAAACAGGACAGGAGCACCCCAAGGTGATATGTTGGGCCGAATGAAACCCTTATCAAGCAATTCCTGCAACTGATCCATCAATTCCTTCAACTTAGGAGGAGCCATAAAATACAGAGGAGTAGAAATGGGCTGAGTGCCTGGCAACAGATCAATGCCAAAATCAATACCTCTATCAGGCGGCATGCCCGGAAGATCAGTTGGAAACACATCAGGAAAATCCCGTACTACTGGAACTGAATCAACTAAAGGGGTATCAATACTGACATCTCTCACATAAGATAAATACGCATAACACCCTTTCTCAACAATACGCTGAGCCTTAAGGAAAGGAATAACTCTACTGGGAGTGTGATCTAAAGTACCCCTCCACTCAACACGCGGTACACCTGGCATAGCCAGTGTCACAGTTTTGGTGTGACAATCAAGAATAGCATAATGGGGAGACAACCATTCCATGCCCAAGATACTATCAAAATCTACCATGTTGAGCAATAATAAATCGACTCTGGTCTCAATACCACTAAGAGCAACCAAACACGACCGATAAATGCGGTCCACAATAAGAGAATCTCCTACAGGAGTAGAAACATAAACAGGGGAACTCAACGAATCCCCAGGTACACCCAAATACGGAGCAAAATAAGAAGACACATAAGAGTAAGTGAAGCCTGGATCAAATAGAACCGATGCATCTCTGTGACAAACTAGTATAATACTTGTGATGACAGAATCGGAGGCAACAGCCTCGGTATGGGCAGGAAGGGCATACTATCTGGCATGGCCTCCCCCTCTAGGGAAACCTCTACCTTCCCGACCTCCACATCTAGCTGGCTGAGTAGGTGGGGTAGCAACTGGAGCTGTAACCATAGCCTGAGAATTTTGCGGGGCATGTTGTGGCTAAGAAGTCTATGGAGGTGCACTCCTCCCAAGTCTAGGGCAATCCCTCACCACATGGCATGTGTCACCACACTCAAAACAAGCTCTGGCAGGATGTGATAGCTGTGACTGGCTCGGGCCAGGTATGTTGGACTGACCTCTGAAAGCACCGCGCGCAAGAGGCGCGCTAGATATCGAAGGTGCATAGTAAGGCTCCTGAGGCCTAGGAGGAGCTGGAATACCACTGGCTGCTGGAAGATCTGAATGAACAGGGCGACATATATAACCCCTACCATGACGACCTGCAGCTGGGGCACGGGCACCGGAATAATGGCCCAACTCTCGAGACCTCTTGGCCTCCCTCTCCTCTCTCTCCCTAGCATGCATACCCTCAATTCTCCTAGCAATGCTCACCACTTGCTGATAAGAAATATCCATCTCCAACTCACGATCCATGCTAGACCTGATGCTAGGAATAAGGCCCTCAATAAACCGGCAAACCCTCTCGCAAACAGAAGAAACCAAGGCCGGTGCATGCCTAGCCAAACTAGTGTAATAGACAGCATACTCAGAGACAGTCATAGTACCCTGGTGCAAATGCCCAAACTCTGCCTGCCATGCATCCCTGAGGCTCTGAGGAACATACTCTCTCAGGAACAAATCTAAAAACTAAGTCCAAGTTAGTGAAGCAGCCTCATCCGGACTATCTAACTCATAGGTGCGCCACCACTCATAGGCAGCTCTTCGAAGCTGAAAAGTAGTGAAGGAAACCCCGCTCGATCCTGATATACCCATGGTACGGAGAATACGGTAACACTCATCTAGAAATCCCAGAGCATCATCCGATGCTAGACCATTGAATACATGAGGCTTGTACATATTGAACCTCTCAAACCTCAGCTGCTCATCCTCGGAAGCCGCTGCCTTGTCCTCGGGCTTATCTCGGACTGCAGGGTATACGGGAATAATCTCAAGGACTTGCTCAATATGCACTCGCTGCTCAGGAGTGCGGGTGGTGGGAGTCTGTGCTCCTCCCCCGGCCTGAGACGTAGCTGCAGCAAGGGGAAGCAACCCTGAGCCAAAGTGGTGTGCATGCTCAAGAACTGTGCCAGAGTCTCCTGAAGTGCTGGAGTAGTAGTAGCAGTAGGCGTATCAGGTGCCTGGACTCCGGCTGGAACTGCGGGCAGTACCTTAGTGGCAGCTCGCGCAGGTGCTCTGGCTGCACAACGTATGCATCCTCAGCCTCTACCCCGACCCCGGCCTCTGACGGCTACTGTAAGGGGCGCGGGTGCCTGATCATCTCGGGCAACGCGTGTCCTCACCATCTGTGAGAGAATAGAAGACAGAAGTTTAGAATTGTAATGTCAAAAATCTCGCACGACAAGGAAATCAAATGAAGTGGAATTTTTTCCTAATAGTTACATAGCCTCTCGTAGATAAGTATAGACATTTCTGTACCGATCAGCGAGACTCTAATAAACCGGTATGTGATTCATGACTCCTATAAACCTAGATCTCTGATACCAACTTGTCACGACCCCGGTTTGCCCTCCGTGAACTATCGTGACGGCACCTAGTCTCTACGACTAGGTAAGCCTAAAATGCGGAAGATAAACCAAATTTGCAGAAGAAAAGAAAACAATATAAAATAGAAATAGTGTAATAAAACAGCATTTCAAAGTGTCACTCAGCATATACAGTACCAATGCTCATAAACTAATACAGTTTTCCCAAAATCCGGAAACCCATAAATCACAAGCTACGAATATAATAAAAAGGCTCTAACTTTGGAATATCTACATCAACAGAAAAGATAGAAGGGTTATCACTAGAAGATAGCATGGAAAGGGACTCCTCGGTCTGCGGACGCGACAGATATACCTCGAAGTCTCTGGAGAAGTCACCTCGCCTCAAGGGCAATAAGACTGAGTCGAAGTACCTGGATCTGCACATGCAAGACAACGTAGAAAGGGCATGAGTACACCACAGCGGTACTCAGTAAGTGCCAAGCCTAACCTCGATCGGGTAGTGACGAGGAAAGTCAGGGCCCTACTGAGGTTAAATAAATATAAGAGATGACAGAATAAGATAAGCAGTACAATTGAAAACTGATAGTAAGAATTTAATACAGGACAATAAGGAATACAATAACCGGAACAGAGATAAAGACAATCACAAGGAAATACCACTCTGAATAAGGAAAATAACCGGGGATCTCTCAGTATCCTCAATATATATATATCTTGGTATCCCGAGGATCTCTTGGTATCCTCAATGTATGCTAGGGATCTCTTGGTATCCCGAGGATCTCTTGGTATCCTCAATATATGCTAGGGATCTCTTGGTATCCTCAATATACGTTCCAGAGATCTCTGGGTATCCCACACCTCCGCTCAAGTCATAAACGCGTACAGGGGATCTCCCGGGATGCTGTCCCGTAGTCACAAAATAAAACACATAGCAGCAACACAAATAATACTCAATTAAGCTAAATTTCGTACCAAGTAAAACAGGTAACTCTAACCTAACATGCTTCACATAATATAATTAAGGCAGGGTAAGCAATTAAGTCAGTTAAACATGTTTTCCTAAGCTAACAGTAGGCTTAAATTTACAAGTAGTATAAAACAGGGGGAAAAGGAACATAGTAGAAATTACTTAAAGAAAATCGGGTTTTCAACAATTAGCTCAAGTACGCACTCGTCACCTCACGTACAAGGCATTTTAATTATCAAATATATCAAATCCTAAGGGGAAGGTCCCCCACACCAGGTTAGGCAAACCACTTACCTCGAACCAGCTCAAATCAATCCGAAACCACGCTCTTGCCACGAGTACTCGACTCCAAATGGCTCAAATCTAGTCAATTCAATTTCATAATATAAATAACACTTCAAGTAACTAATTCTATAAAGAAATTCTAAGCTAATACACGAAATTAGGTAAAATGACCAAAATGCCCCTCAAGCCCACGTCTCAGAATCAGGAAAAATTTACATTTCTAGAATCTTCACACTCTCACGAGTTCATTCATACCAAAAGTACCAAAATCGAACCTCAAATGATCACTCAAATCATCACTCAAAGGTCTCTAATTAGTCAAGCTCTAACCCCCAATTTACCAGATTTTCCTTAATTTTTCATGCTTAAATTGATAAAAATCATTCGAATAATGAGTTTAGGGACCAAAGACCTTACCACAATGAACTCCTCTAAAAATCCCTCTTGTAAATGCTCCCAAAGGCTTCTTTCCGTTTGAAAAGAGGTGAAAATAGCTCAAATTCATGAAGACAAGTATTTATATGTTTCTACCCAGTTAATCCGCTTCAGCGGCCCTGTCTGCGGTCCCGCTTCTGCGAGGACATGGTCGCATCTGCGATATTTCACTTAAAGCCCTGCTTCCGCACCTGCGGTTAACCTTGCGCAGATACGGGGTCGTTTCTGCAGTGAAGCTCCCGCTTCTGCGGTCCCTGCTGGCTTCTCCCTTTTCCGCTTTTGCAATGGCGATGCCGTTTTTGCGGCTACGCACCTGCGGGACCCAACCGCAGGTGCGGTTATGACAGAAAATCAGCAGCTGAAGTTGCTCAAACTAATTCTAAATTCTTCTGACAACCTTCCGTAATCAACCCGAGGCCCCGGGGACCTCAACCAAAGGTACCAACAAGTCTAATACTACTGGCCGAACTTGTACCAATCCTTAAAACACCTAAAAAAAACATCGAAACAACGAATCAACCGCGAATTCAAACCTAAGAACTCCAAAATTCTAAAAATACGCTTTCGATCAAAAAGTCTATCAAACCTCGTCCGAACGACCTAAAATTTTGCACACACATCACATTCAATACTACGGAGCTACTCTAACTTCCGAAATTCCGTTCCGACCCTCGGATCAAAATCTCACTATAGAACCGGAAACTTCAAAATTTGACCTTTCGACATTTCAAGCCTAAATTAGCTACGGACCTCCAAAACACAATCCGATCACGCTCCTAAGCCTCGAAATCACCCAACGGAGCTAACGAAACGATCGAATTTCCATTTCGAGGCCATCTTCACACTGTTTCGACTACGACCAACTTTCCAACACTTAAGCTCTCATTTAGGGACTAAGCGTCCCAAAATTCTCCGAAACTCACAACCGAACATCTCGGCAAATCAAAATAGCAGAAATAAATACATGGAAGGCAGTTAATAGAGGATCGGGGTGTAAATTCTTAAGACGACCGATCGGATCGTCACAACAAGTAAAAAAAATATTAATTACAAAGCATAGAAGAAAGTCTAATATGTTGAATGACCAAAGATATAGATAAATGTATAATGGTCAAAATGCCCCTCTCATTACTCCCTCTGTCCTATATTAGTAGTTGTTAAGGTTACTAAACATATTTTTCCCAAAATACTTGTCAACTATATAAACAATATATATAGAGTGCACATATATTGAAATTAGAAATAAGAGTAAATTTGTCAAGAAGTTACTTCTTATTTATGATTTCTTAAATAATTTATTAAGAGATTTCACTACTAAAAAACAACAAATTTGTGACCGTCAAATCAGTCGAAAATCGATTTTTTCGACCGATTTGCGACTGAAAAGAGTCAGTCAGAAAACACGTGGTCGCAATATATTTGCGACTGAATCAGTCAAAAAATTGCGACGGATTCAATCGCAAATTGAAAGAAGCGGGTACATTTGAAATTAAGTAATTTGCGACTGAATTAGTCGCAAATTTAGCGACTGATTCAATCACTGACCAGAGTTAAAAAATAAATATAAATAAAAAGTTTCGATTGATTCCGTCAAAAAATTAAAAATAAAATTAATTTTTAATTAATTATTCTGAGTGAAACAATCGTAAATATTGATTATTAATTAATTAAAAATATCGAAAATTATCCATTTGCGACTGATTCAGTCGCAAAAATTAATTAAATATTGTTAGAAATTTTCAATTTGCGACTGAATCAGTCGCAAAGCTAGATAATTCCTGGTGATATTTGTGTTGGATTCAGTCACAAATCGTGGCATTTTTAGGCAGAATCCTACTGTATTTCTAATTACCCACCTGCCAAATAAAACAACCAACCAAACACCTAACAATTAACCAAAAACCTAATATAACAATCCAAAATTCAATATTTATCACAAGCAAACAATAATATTTATAACAATTCAACCAACTAATGAAACAACAAACTATCAAACAACATAAATTAAACATGTCTCTAACTTCAACTCTAAAACATTCAAATAGCCTATTCAGATTCAATCTCCTCCTCAAACTCAGACTCCGTTGCAGCTCTTTTCTTGCTTTTATTTTTTAACAATTTTTAGATCAAAGCCTGAGTTTCTTGAAGTTCTTGCGACATTTGATCCACTCTTTGACGCATAGATTCCATGTCTTCCTGGGAAACTGATGCCCCAGTGAATAATTCTGTTGGTGGACGACTAGAGGATGGCTATCACGACCCAAAATCTCACTTGTCGTGATGGTGCTTATCGTGGAACTAGGCAAGCCTTAACTCGACATCTCAACACAGTAGAACTTTCAAATAAAGATGGAAGCAGTTAATATTAAAGAAATCCTTTTAAAATTAGAATATAACTCCAAAATTACTATACAATCCATCCCCAAAACCCGGTATCACTGAGTGCATGAGCATCTAAATGATAATAACATCCGACTGATAAAACACTGTCTGGAAATACATAACAGTACAACATGAAAGGAAAAGAGAGTCAAGGTCAGCGAACGTCATGCAACTACCTCAATAGTCTCCTGAGTCTGACTCCTCAATCAGCAACCGCTGTGACCAGAAGTGTCTGGATCTGTACACGAGGTACAGGAGGTAACGTGAGTACACCAACTCAGTAAGTAACAGAAATAAATAAGGAACTCAGAAGTAGTGACGAGCTATACAATAGAGTTATCTCAATAACTTTCAAATAAGAGTAGTTGTACTTTCAGTTTAACATTTCAAGTCACATCAGTCCGTACTCAATAAACCAGATATCAAATTTGACTGAGCAGTAAATAATATCTTTCAATAATTTTTAAAATAGTGATATGACATCTGCGATGCAACAGTAATGAAGTAAATGTATTTTCTCAGACTAACAGTCACTCTGTCCTCTCATTCACTCCAACCTCACAATCACTCATTCCTCACATTCACTCATTCCTCTCAGTCGCTCAGCACTCGGCACTCGCACTCAGTAGGTACCTGCACTCACTGGGGGTGTGTACAGACTCCGGAGGGGCTCCTTCAGCCCAAGCGCTATAACAAGCCACCTCGTGGCATAAATCACTCAGGCCCTCGGCCTCACTCAATCATACATCAGTAACAACATGATGCGGCATGCAGTCCGATCCCATAAATATCCTCACAGATCAGGCCCTCATCCTCACTCAGTCATAAATTAATAACAACATGTTGCGGTATATAACCCGATCCCATAAATATCCTCACAAATCAGGCCCTCGGACTCACTCAGTCATTAATCTCTCCAGTCCCTCGGGCTCTCAAAAATCATATAAACAGCCCAAACAGAGGTAATGTCATATATCAACAATGAACAGCAAGAGACGGAGGCATAATAAGCAAAAAAAGTTATGACTAAGTACAAAACAGCAATTAGCAGCTAATTCAGTAAATGCACGACCTCGTAGGTCTCAACAGTGATCACATAAGGCCTAAACATGATTCTAACATGAAGTACAATCATTTTTTATGAAAATAGAGGGAACATGTATTAAACAGTAGACCAATTAATTCCACATACACTGTTCATAGACGTTGTTCACAGGTATTGTTCACTGCTGTAGAAAAATCAGCAACTTCCAAAGAGAAAAATTCAACAGCTTTTTTTTTATTTTATCCGTTAACTTTCTGAAATCCACCCGAGGCCCCCGTAACCTCAACAAAATACACCAACAAGTCCTAAAACATCATACGAACTTAGTCGAAATCTCAAATCACATCATAAAATGCTAAAACCGTGCATCACACCCCAATTCAAGCCTAATGAATCTAAGAACGTCCAACTTCCATATTCGATGCAAAAACCTATCAAATCAAGTCCGAATGACTTCAAATTTTGCATACAAGTCATAAATGACATAACAAAGCTATGAAAATTTTCAGAACTGGATTCAGACCCCAATATCAAAAAGTCAAACTCTCGGTCAAACTTTCCAAAAATCTTTTATTTTCCAACTTCCGCCAAAATGCGCCGAATTATCCTACAGACTTCCAAATCCGAACATGTGTCTAAATCCAAAATCACCATACGAAACTATTGGAATAATCAAAATTCCATGCCGAGGTCTTTTTCTCAAAAGTCAAATCTTCGGTCAAATGGTGATAATTTGATCTAGGGACCTCTGAATTCGATTTCAGGGCATATGACCAAGTCCCAAATCACGATACAGAACTATAGAATGGTCAAAACTTTTATTCGGGTTCGTTTACTCAAAATGTTGGCCGAAGTCAACTCAGTTGAGTTTTAAAGCTCTAGTTCACAATTTAATCCATTTTTCACATAAAAATCTTTCGAAAAATTATACGAACTGCGCACGCAAGTCGAGAAATTATTTATACCACTTTTCAAGGTCTTAAAATATTGAGATGATTATTTAATTCAAAGATGACATTTTGGGTCATCACAATGGCTGTACTCCAATCCCGCAAACTCTGCCTTTATTTTATTATTTTCACGAGAAATAAAGAAAAGAAAGTAAAAGAAGTAAGAAAACAAACAAGCAAATTTCAAATTAATACCAAAATAGATAATTATATGATATTTATACCTTTATTCACGCCACCAGCTGCTTGTGTCCAAATTGCAGTCATATCCTCTGGGGTCGGCTAAGTTCTTTCAGGTTGAGTTTGTTGCCATGTATCAAGATCAATATGATACTTGTCCTAAAATAAAAATAATACACGTTATATAAATAAAATAAACCAAGAAGAAAAAATAATATAATGTTGGTGTTTGGATTATACAAATATCTCTAAAGTACGCGGTTCGATTCATCCTTCTCTTGTGCCATCCTTCTTCTTCTTATGAGTCTCTGCAAAGACCTCAGCATAAATCACATCTCCCCCACGTTCCTTTTCCTGAAAATTAAGCTTTAATTATATATATGTTCAATTTGCATACTTGTAAAACTAAGAATATTTTATATTGAAATTACCATTCTCCAACGATGGGCTGCAAAACTAATAAACTTCCAGTATGAAATGCTCCACCCTTAGTAGAAGCTCTGTTTAACTTTGCTTGTTCACTCTTCTTCTTCCACTCAAGGGTGTTCCACTTCACCAAGAGCTGATTCCAGACATCTTCACGTATCCAATTAGGCATTTTGCCACCTTTCCTAGCAACATGATGTATATTTGTTATCAACTTCTATGCTTTCTTCTCGAAGTTATCATGCACCAGATTTTCAAATGTTGGCTGCCATACGCACTTAACTTACAAAATTGAATAAAAAATATTAGACGAATGAGGATAAATATTAATAAAAATTAATTTATCTTACCTTAAATTGTTGCCACATATTCATTTTGATCTGGTATGGTATCTATCTCCAAGAATTCCATGGCTCGTCAAAAAATGTCTTCATAGATTCCATCACCATATGCGCGACCTGAAAGGATGGCAAAAACCTGCATTTAATTTTAACATATAAAATGTCATTAAATTCATTACATGCAAAATTTTATTGGAAGTTTTTAAAAGGAAATTGAATAAAAACTCACCCAACGTCACGGGGAATGATAATCGGCCGATAAAGATGATCGTACTGTACAGTCCCTCTAGTACAATGTCTCACGGTACCAGCATTTGTAGACGTAATAGTAGATGGGGATGCAGCTGCGTGAGAGCCTCCAATAGCCAAGTTAGATATACTTGGAGTGGATGATGCTGGAGATGATAATTGAGTGGGCAATGTATGAGGCACAAAAGATGAACCACCATGCTGGCTACTATGATGGCTCGGGGACAATCGATGGTGAGCTGTCGATCTGACTAGCAGGACCACACGAGGAAGAAGCTGGGAAATGAGGCGTGGGTATTAAATTAATGGTGGTCGAAGTTGAGCCACCATGAGAAGGCATGGAGTACTACTGAAGCGAGCTAGATGTCAGAAGGACTTTGAAAAAGTCAGATGACTGTGAAGCTAGCATGGAAGGACGAAGAGGTATAGGAAGAGGGCTCATATTTGGTATAGATTGAGGAAACTGACTTGATCTAGGTAAAGTGTGTTTCTTCTTCTTAGAGTTTTTTATTTTTTTTACCGCGAGAATCCATCTGTGTAATAAATTTGGAAACGATAATAAGCTTAACTTCTTAAGTTGAATCATTAAATTTGGAAAAGTAATCATTAAGTTTGAATTAGTTGCTAAATTTATCAAAAGTTACAAATCATACCACATAAATCTACCCATTCAGAGCACTTTATGCCAGAACAATTATGCACTGTGAATGGAGATAAGAAGAGGACTAAATATTCAAACGTGTAAATGTCAATAATTCAACATCAATCCTATAAAGCAGTACACGTTAAAGAATCAAAGCGATGAACTTCTTCAATATCAAAATTGTCTATAAGATATCTAGACCGTCTGACCTTGTCTACTTTTCATAATAAGTCATGTTGACATCTTTATGTATATGTCAACAACTTTATGCCTTATATAATATACTTATAATATGGTTCTATAATTATACAATGGACAAATACTGATGTTCACCCTAAAATAGCTTATGAAACAAACATAAGATGAAGGAAATTTGTTTCCAAACATCACTTTCCAAAAATTCATTCTCAGTGAAATGGTAAGTATAAACTTCAAGCTAAAACAAAATCACTAACTCTAATTAAGTAGTTTAGCGGAATTCACCTCAAAAGCAGCTGCATATTTTAACTTTAAATGAGTGCCAGCCATTAGCTTTTACCCATCGCCCTTACTATTCAGGACATAGTGAAATAGTGAATTCCCTTGTCTTTCTCATCTTCTGTCTTTTCCAACATAGCAATAGAATCGAAATGGATTTCACTCAACAGTTAAGAATGACAGAGAAGTACACAATCATAAAGTTATAGTTTACCAAAAAATACATGAATTGCATGTAATTTTGCTATTACTCCAATAAAGCTATTTATTCATTCTTCGTCCATCTTTAATAAACTTTCAGATAAACAACGTCTTCATGCAAAGATGGAAAAGTTTCAAGAAAGTTATTAAAAATGATTACTTGAGTAGTAACTGTAATCTTGTCTCAGTTTACAAGAGTAGCAAAAAATCATTCGAATAGCAAAAAAATAAGATGAAGGAAAGTTTATAAAGCAACTGTTGAAGGATCGATATTCTACCTTTTCTTGCATCTATCAACTATAGTTGGTTGGATTAGAATTTTAGTGGTAGATGAACTATTATGAACCTTTATCATTGGAATGCTTTTTGAGAATGTCCTGAAGTTATGAGACTTCTCTTAATTACTAAAGCAACCTAATAAACCTTACGATTTCAACTCACTCCTTGGATGCTGACTTTTGAAAAACCATCCAAACTATATGCAAGCCATAGGCGCCAAACAATTAAATAAGATTTGATAAGACTGAGCCCCTAGCTTATCAGAGAGCATAAATCGGGCAAATATACTTAGAATTCTAGGATTTTCTCAACTGAATCACTACCATAATTCTAAGATTTCATATATTTCATCACTATCTACTGTCATTGTAAAGCTAAGTTTGCTCACCCAACATCAATAGTACAACACATTAATCAATAATAAATGCGAGTAATAAATCCATAAACATACATATAATTAAACCCATTAATTTAATTGGAAGAAATTTATAGAGTTGAGAAATGAAAAAACTAGGGTTGTCGGCGTAAGAGCCAATACATACCAGTCTTATGATTCCCTGTTAAGTTTTCTCTACAGCACTGGTAAGAGCAGCCACTGTTAGTCGTCTCACTCACTCTAACGTACATGAAAAATTATACTACAAAACAGAATGAAAAAATATTTGTTCTGCAGCGAGAGCGGAAACAATTCCCACCCGCAATAGCTATGAGGAGACATAGATTCATAGAACAACAAACTAATGAAAACAAATTAACTTACCGGAGTATGTTGGAGGGAGATTTCCGGAGAATTGGGGAGTTCTAGGAGTCTTTGATTTGGGGAAATAGCTAACCTTTGGGAGTATTTGATTTGGGAAAAACCTAAGCCGTAAGAAGAGTGCTTCTTTTTCTCTTTTTGTTAAGTTAAATTTCACAACAAGAAAAAAAATGGCGCTTAAATTTTCTGAAAATTTTAACTTTGCGCTGCAAATTTAGTGCGAGATTAGCGGGAAATATATTCCACGCCAAACTAATCCGCGACTGATTCCATATCAAAAACTAGCGATTCTTTCGGTCGCAATTTAAAAAAAATAATTTGACCAAAGTTTAATATTTGTGCCTGTAACATACGCAAATGGTCAAATAAAATTATTTGACTTTTAGTTTCCGATTGAATCCGTGCAATAATTTATCCCGGATTTTTATGCGAGACGTTGCGACCAATGTTATCGGAAAAATAGTTCAAACAATAAAAAAAATATAACAAATATTATTTTTGAAAATTCCGATTGAATCAGTCGCAAATTTGTGACTGATTCTTTCGGTCACAAATATTCAGTCGCAAATCAGTTGTTTCTTAGTAGTGTTTGCAAGAAAAAAATGACAATTAAAAATGGACCAAATAAAGTAATTAATACTCGTCCATTCTTAGTTAGTTGTCATGCATACTAGAAAGAGTTGTTCTTAGATACTTGTCAATTTAGAAAATCAAGAGAGAATTAATTATTGTTATTGTTATTGTTATTGTTATTATTATGATTATTTTACAATTTTACCCTTAGTTATTAAGAGCCACACAGATAGAAAATTAATAAGGGATAGATTAGTCATATTATTCTTCTATTAGTTTTTTTTAATGGGCGCGTAGAATCTTATCACGATAACTAAATGATAAATGTGGGAGTAGTAAATAGTAATGAAAAAGGAGACAAGGTCCAAATTTACTGACAGCAAAATTGGTGTGGTCTTTTATTTAATACTAATAAAATAACAAATAGTCCTATTTACTAATACTTTGTTTGGATCATCGTTACCTATTATTTTATAATGTATTGTATTGTATTGTTTTATGAATACAAGGTTTGGATATATAAAATTTTTATGTTTAGTTTAACTGTATCATATTGTCTTATAATTGATAAATTTACTAAAATACCCTCAAATGCCATAGCACAAATTTTCAACTATATTGTTTAATTAAATATATGTAAATATAGATCTTCAAACCAGATGTCGTTGCAAACAAACATGACAAGCTTATGTTAAACTTTAAACCATGATTTTAACTTGGTAAATTATATTAGCAGAATATACAGCTTAATAAAAAATGAAAATCTTCAAAACTAGAAATAGTTGTAGCACAATAAGGAGAACTAAAAAAAATGGTCATGAACAAAAAAAAAAAGTACTTCTAGTTTCAAAATAAGGGCAAAAATCTGAGTAAATTAAGTTGTCAATCAACAAAAAGTATTCAGAGAACATAGATTGAGATAAAAAGATACAAAAAAAAAAAAAGAGAGAGAGAAAACGAACCAAAAAGTTGGACGAAGAAAGAAGAAAGATAAAGTACGGTATTTGGGTGGATTAAATAAGTAAAAAGATAGAGGATAAGATTAAATTATGGAGTAATAAGTAGGGGCATAATTAGAAAGAAAATTAGGAATCAATCACACCACACCAAATCGGTTGTTTCATAAAATGAGACTTTCATTGTTCCGCAAAAATGAATTTAACAATACAATCAATTTTAAATAAAGAATCAAAACAAACTGTTAGAATAATAACATTTTAATATTAGAATAAAATATGCCATGATCTCTTATTAATTACCCCATGATCTTGTAAACAACCATAACTCTGATGTACTCCATGATGTAGAAAATAGTCATATAACTTTTTTGTAAGTACTCTCCTATGTTATATCACTAATTACACACTAATTCATCCATTGTAGCATGTTCCCCGCTGTCTTTCAATTTAATCCAAGGAAGAATTTAAACACCTATAAATAAGAGTTTTTCTTCCATAATGTGGCGTGTAAAAAAATTATAGAGGGCTCAACAAAATGAGGTTAAATTGTAAAAAAAAAATTATATTTGTTGAAGGAAGGTATTCATCTGGATGGACATTTGGACTCAACAACTTGTCCAGAGGTTGTTCGAGTCATACGACATGATCGGGCTGTTGTATCCTGGGGGAGACAAGTCAAGAGGATTACTGTTGGACCAATGAAGAATTTGCTGCAACTGGGCTTGAATCTCCTTAAAGAGAGCGAGATATCTGGGCCTCAGCCTGAAGATATTTTATTTTTTTATTTTATTTTTCAACTGTAATTGTATTTTCAACAATAATTTTAGGGAGATTCAAATTTTTTATGCAATTAAAAAAATAGCGAATATCAAAGTTTGTTCACTCTCTTTATGAGATAAAAAGGTAAAAACTTTTCTACTTGCTTAACTAAGGAAAGGTAAAATTTACCTTATATTATCATGACTATGTGATTTTATTATTATGAATTATTATAATTCTAGAAATAGTGGGAGTAAAATAAATAAAAAATTCCTCCTTGGAAATTTTGAATATTCATGCATGAGTGAAAGTTGATTAAATTAAAAAAGTGTGATAAGTGCATTTATCATAAGTTTTGGAATAATTCACGCGTTATTATTTTCCTCTATGTTTATGATCTATTAATATTTGGTGCTAACTAGAATGTTATTAGAGAAACTAATAGCATGCTTAATAGCCATTTTGACATGAAAGATTTGGGTGAGACAAATTTTATTTTTTGAATAAAAATTATTAGAACATGTAGTAGAATTTTCCCTAACCTATCACATAATATTGAGAAAATTTGAAAAATATATTTTTTGATTGCAAATATGTTATAACTCCTTTTGATTCAAGTTTTCACTTACTTCCTGTGCAAAATGCCACTGAAGTGATAAATCAAAAGAAATACGCCAGCTTAATTGGAAACTTGAAATATGTGACTGATTGCACTAGGCCTGATATTGCATACGCAGTAGAAGTTCTTAGCACGTTTACAAGCAAGCCAGATAATGAATATTGGCATGTCATAACAAGAGTTATGAGGTATTTACTTGGTATAAAAAACTATGGCATGTTTTATAAATAATACCATGATGTACTCGAAGGCTTATGATGCATATTGGAATACTTCATATGGTGATTCCTGTTCTGTCACGACCCAAAAATCACAAGTCGCGATGGTACCTAACTCAACCCGCTAGATAAGCCAATTAACAGAAAATACAACTCAACTGAAATCATAAGAAAATAGAGAATAGGTAACTGAACATTTACAAATTTACGCAAGACTTGATAGTATAACTCATAAGCTTGTAGGACTTGGAATTTACAAAGCTGGTACGAACAAATACACGTTCTGTTTGAAAGATACATAAACAGAATAACAAAACCTAAGTTACCAAGGACAAGAGGCAACTATATCCAGAATGCGCGAACATCTTCAGAATCAGCACACGACATCATCGGCATCTCAACTCCAGAAATCTGTACACATCGTACAAAAGTGTAGTATCCGTACAACTGACTCCATGTACTGGTAAGTATTTTGTCTAACCTCGTCGAAGTAGTGATGAGGCTTTTAGTTAAAAGATGATTATTGTTATTACTGTACATTAGGATAACAGTATAGATAGTTCAAAATATAACAAATACAAGTACCATATACAACTCTGCGAGACAATCAACTATTTACTAGAAGGAAACACAGTAGAAGAGTTACATTCATTCTTGGTATGAGAAGTCTATCCAAAATATCAAGTCAAATGGCACGGTAACACCTTTCGTGCTTCTATCTCTTCCTTACCATGTATAAATATTTTATGTGTCAAATCAATTAGCATGGCAACACTCTTCGTACGTTCAACTCATGCTTCCAAATGTATGTATAGCAGAACCAACCAGATGACGAAAATACTGATAACAGGAATTACAAAGTAGGAAACACGCAAGTAACAACAATGGACAAGGATATAATTGAGGGAAACAGTAAAAGACAAAGCGGAAAGCACGTGAGTGATAACAACAATTGGAAAACCAGGAATATCAACTTCAATTAACTAGCACAATGGAGACCTAAGTACAAATATAACAAAAAAGAAGGAAACACAAGATCTTTACAAGTTAACAAGTAAGTGCATGAATGACTATCATGTTTGAAGGCTTATACTAAAGTGCAATAAAATAGATACGACATGAGTATAATTATAAAAGCAAGAATTAGGCATGGTATTTGCAAGTTAAGCAAGTAGAAGGTATGAGCAATACAACAACAATTGAGATAGAGATCAATGACAGAACAATAGCTACAAGTCACATCAGATCTATAATTATGATAATAACAGTTCAAGGTAAAGACATGAACGTATACACAGAAGACTGATATCAAACATAATGCATGTCCCTCATCCTCGCTCGCACGAAAACACACATCGTCCCATGACCTCACAATGACACACAATCATAATAATATAAATGAAATGGCACGGCATCACCCTTCGTGCTTTTACTCTCTATATGTGGCACGGCATTACCCTTCGTGCTTTACACTCTCCCTCACTTGATAATGTATAACAATGGCACGACATCACCCTTCGTGCTTTACACTCTTCCTTACCAAGTATATGTATATCAATGATAAACAAGGCAGGAAGCATAAATAACATCAAGGAGAGTGTTTTAACGGATATTCCAAACAAATTCCAAATCATAACTTTCCCAAGTCAACAATGATTCAACAACCCTCAAGAACCGTATTATTCAAATACTTCCACGAATCCCGCAAATGATTCACAAATCAAGTGTAGAGTCTAGTATCTTAAGAATATTTGTCGTAGTAATGTAATAATGATTTCGCATAGAGATGACCGAGTTAGACACATCATTATATTCTCAGAATTTCCGTCAAGTTTGATCAAGTTATAATAAGCTAAGTCTTGATTTCTATCATTTAATATTATGTTCTTAGTATCTAAGAGTCAAGTAAGGCATGAAATAGGAGGTCACGAAATTCTACAAACATAAATGTAACATAATCCACACCCCGAGCATGATTAACCCTAACACATACATATACGCTCGTCGCCTCACATATGTATCACCCCCGCATGTAGCAAACAATGACAAATAGGAGGAAAACTTTTCTCATCAAAGCTAGGCAAAACACTTACCTTAATTCGGCTAACTCAACACTCAATCTAGCCTTTTTCCTTTACAAATTTGCCTCTGCCCCGCTCAATCTAGCTAACAACGACTTGAATACATCACACAATGAAAGAGAAAATAATTTCAATTAATAAAGATGTGATTTTTATTATATTTCTAAAAGTTCAAACTCCGGGCTTGCCCGGTCAAAATCCGGGTCAAAGGGTAGGTCTTGACTACCCATAGCCTCACGAGTCCAAATATGTGTTTTGTTTTCAAATCCAAGTCTCATTCGACTCCAAATCCCAGATTTTTATTTTTCAAAACTTTGAAAAAATTTCACAAATTTTTCCATAGATTTCTCATGAATGTTAAATCTTATATAAAATCATGAAATATAATTGAGAAATGATTAAAGATACTTACCCAATAATTTGGTATGAAAATCCCTTCACAAAATCGCCTCTCATCGAAGCTAAGGTTCAAAATATATGAAAATGAAGTTAAGTCTCAGAATTCTCAGCATTTAACAGGTTGCAGATGTCGCATTTGCGACAGGGGGTTCGCAAATGCGACCCTCACAAATGTGAACTGGAGGGACTCCTCATTAGGTCGCAATTGCGACCCTATACTTCGCAAATGCGAAGGTAGAAGTTTCGCAAATGCGGCAGAGTTCATCGCAAATGCGAACTCTTCCCAGTAACCCAGACTTCGCAAATGCGATGGCTGCTTCGCAATTGCGGCTATCACACTTGCGACCAATACATCGCAAATGCGATGATACCAGTACTAGCAATCAAAAATTATGAAAAATTATTTTGAAACAAATCTGAAACTCACCCAAGCCCTCGGGGCTCTAAACCAAATATGCATACAAGTCTAAAAATACAACACGAACTCACTCGCGTGTTCAAATCATCAAAATAACTTCTAAAACAACGAATCGGATACCAAAACGCATGAAAATCATACTAAACTATAGGAACTTCTAGAATCGCAACCAAGCGTCCGAACCATATCAAATTAATTCCGAATGGTGCCAAATTTTACAGACAAGTTCTATATGAGAAAACGAACCTTCCTGAAGCTTCAAATCACGCATAACAACCTCAAAATGATGAATCACACCTCAAGTCGAAATCAAAGAACTTTGAAACTTCAACTTCTACAACTGATGCTGAAACCTATCAAATCACCTCCAATTGACCTCAAATTTTACATGCAAGTCACATTTTCCATTACGGATCCATTCCAACTTTCAAAATCGGAATTCGACCCCAATATCAAAAATTCCACTCCTGTTCAAACTTCTCAAAAATCCAACTTTCGCCATTTCAAGACTAATTCAACTATGGACCTCCAAATTACAATCCGGACACGCTCCTAAGTCCAATATCACCCAACAGAGCTAACGAAACTAGCAAAACTCCATTCCGAGGTCAAATGCTAAAAAGTCAATCTTGGTCAATTATTCCAACTTAGAACTTAAATCTTGAAGTTCATTCTTCCAAATTAATTCCGGATAACTTGAAAACCAATACCGATGATTTACGCAAGTCATAATACATCATGCGGAGACACTCGAGCCCTCAAAATACCGAGCGAGGTGCAGATACTCAAAACGACTTGTCGAGTCGCTACATGTTCTATCACAGGTTATTACTTTGGGTGTGCTATTTGTTGGAAATCAAAAGGCAAGCAATAATTGCCAACTCTACCATGGATGCTGAACTAATTGATTTAGCTTCAGCTAGTGAAAAAGAAAATTGGCTGAGAGATTAATTTTCTCAAATTTTTTATTTTGAAAAATTAATTCCTCCTATTTTAATGTATTATGATAACACCACTGCTATTGGTAGTGTCACGACCCTAAAACTGACCCGGCCGCGATGGCGCCTATCGTGAAACTAGGTCAGCTGACACAACTCCCGAATTAACCATTTAGTCAATACAGTCATTTTAAGCCTTTAATTGATCAATTATCTCATAATATAAGTCTAAATGAACAGTGCAGAATTAAATACACAAGCCTGACATTGGGGTATCACAAGTCACAAGCATTTACTAATGTCTGAATACAACAAAGAGTCCAAAAATGTACTAAATACAATCTAAGGAAGACAAGAGGGAGGAAAGCAGTGTTGCGATAGTCGGGCAACTACCTTGCTAACTCCAATGACTCTGCCACTAAGCAATCAACACTCGCTACTGGGTTCAGAATTACCTGAATCTACACACAAGGTGCAGGGAGTAATATGAGTACGCTAAATCAGTAAGTAATAAAAGTAAATGAAAGCTGAGCAGTAAGAAAACACGTAAACCACGTCATAACGCTACAACAAATATAGATCATTTCCAAATCAGTGCACAAAAATCATTTACCTCGTAAATCAAGCTCAGTTTCAGTAAAAATCTTTTTAAAACAATTTTTAACATTTTCAAACGAGTGATAAAACAGTGAGTATAAATGATAGAAACGTAAAGAAAAACCTAAGGCAAAACATGTACCATAAACCGCCCATCGGGCATAATCTCAACAAAACCAGCCCCTCGGGCTCCTCACAATCACTCGTAATCAGACCCTCGGGCAACAATATAAAACAACAACAGCCCCTCGGGCTACATCATATCACTCACACTAGGTACCCGCACTCACTAGGGGTGTACAGACTCCAGGAGGGGCCCCTTACAGCCCAAGCGCAATAACAATCCATATTGTGGAATAATCAATATATCACCCACTCAGGGTACCCGCGCTCACTGGGGTGTACAAACTTCGGAAGGGGCCCCTTACGGCCCAAGTGCAATATTAAACAGGCTCTCGACCCCATATCAAACCACCTTGTGGCGCAACAAATCAGGCCCTCGACTTCATAATTATAAATCAGTACCAAACTGCTGCTGCATACAACCCGATCCCATAATATCCTCACAATACAGGCCCTCGGCCTCACTAAGTCATAAATCTCTCATGTCACTCGGGCAATAGTAAAACATGATGCTCAGCCCAAAATATAATTTAAAATATCAAAAACGAAGTAAATATGGCTGAGTTATGAAAATAGTAGAATATAGCATGACTGAGTACAAATGTGAAGTCAAAACAGTGAGGAATAGTAGTGAAAATCCCCTAAGAGTCCAAAACAGTTAGCACGAAGCCCAATTATGGCATTCAACCCAAAACATGATAATGATTCCCAAACACAATGATATCAAACAATTTTCAATCAAATACGTGACTTAACAGTCATACAAGACAGACTAAGTCACAATCCCCAATGGTGCACGACCTCACGCTCATCATCTAGCGTGTGTGTCACCTCAAAGTAGCAAAACGATGTGAAATTCGGGGTTTCATACACTTAGGACAAACATTTACAATCATTACTTACTTCAATCTAGTCCAAACTCTAGCCCGCGATGCCTTTGCCTCTCGACTCGGCCTCTGAATGCTCCAAATCTAACCAAAAGCAGATTCATACCATCAAAATATGCTAAGGGGACAAAGTCCACTCTAAAATATCCGATTTATACCAAAACTCCTGAAATTGACCAAACCCGACCCCCGGGCCCACGTCTCGGAATCCGATAAAAATTATAAAACTTGAAAACCCATTCACTCACGAGTCTACCCATATTAGATTCACCAAAATCTGACATCAAATGGCCATCCAAATTCCCAAAATTAGCTTTCCAAACCTTCTTCCATTTTTTCCAAATTTCACCCTAAATTCTCAAATTAAATGATAAGAATCAAGACATAATCATTATATTTAACCAAATTTGAGTGAAGAACACTTACCCCAATCAATCCTCTGAAAATCCCTTTAAAAATCGCCTCAATCTGAGCTCCATAGCTCCAAAAATGCAAAAAAGGTTGAAATCTTCGAAATAGAGTACTTTATAATCTGCCCAGGCATTTACCCTATGCTATCACGGACAAGCTAATGCGATAATGAAGCACAAAATTTTCTAGACCTTCTTTTACCCTATGCGATCGCGACCATTCCCCCGCGATCGCGTAGAACAAATTTTTCCAACAGCCTTCTCCAACTCTTCTGTACAGCCTCTAGTATAATGGTCATTACTTTTTGTACAAAACTCCAAATAACAAATGGTTTATCTTTATGAAAATTATACACCAAGATATACAACTTTCATGTGGTCATCTCCTAATTCCTTATACATTGTGAGATATAAGCTTCCAAAATAGAGTCAGTGCAGGAGAGATTTTACTCTATGCGATCGCTTGAAGACTTACGCGATCACATAGCACAACTCTATTTTCCAAATTTTCTCTATGCTAATATGGTCAGATCTATGCTAACGTATTGTACACCCCTAAAGCCAAAAACCAGCAACTAGAAATGGTCTGAAATCACCCCGAAACTCACCCGAGGCCCTCAGAATCTCAACCAAACATGCCAACACATCCCATAACATCATTCAAACTTGTTCCAACCTTCGGAACGCTAAAAAAAACATCAAAACATCGAATCACCCTTGGATTCAAGCCTAAGAATTCCAAAACTTCTGAATTCCGAATTCGATCAAAAAGTCCATCAAACCTCGTCCGAATGACCTGAAATTTGCACACACATGACAAATGACACAACGAACCTACTCCAACTTCTGGAATTCCATTCCGACCCTTATATCAAAATCTCACATATCAACCGGAAAACGTCAAAATTCTAATTTCGCCAATTGAAGCCTAAATTTACTTCGGACCTCCAAAACACATTCCGATCACGCTCCTAGGTCCCAAATCACCTAACGGAGCTAACCAAATCATAAAAATTTCAATCCGAGATCATATACTAAAAAGTCAAAACTCGGTCAAACCTTTCAAGCTTTAAGCTTCAAACTGAGAACTGTTCTTCCAAATTCATTCCGATTATCCTGAAAACCAAAACCAACAATTTACATAAGTCATAATACATCGCACGGGGCTAGTCATGCCCACAAACTGGCAAGTGAAGTGCAAAAGCTCAAAATGATCGGTCGTGTTGTTACATCCTCCCCAACTTAAACATACGTTCGTCCTCGAACGTGCCTAGAGTTGTTCCGAAAACCATCAAATCGCTGCGAAACCTTACCATGCACATACCCGGGGTGACCCCACGTCACCCTATCTCATAAAGGTCCGATAACACAATGTAACTGAAATTTCGCAATCCAACCTAGCCGATAAACCTTAGAATCACATTTTCACTTCTGAAATCATCTACAAGATCAGAATCTCACATCTATACTCTGAATAAGCCCGAACCAGCTGTAACAAATCATACCTGCAGCCTCAGATGCAATTACATGATATACCACATAGCTTAAACTCTTGTAGCGATAACTTCTGATCATAACAGTTACTTAGAACAACAGAATACCGATAATAAACCTCTTATAAAATAAAGCCTCATTCCAACACTTCCGTATACTGCCGATGATAAATGAAACACGTATAAAGTCATAATAATTCCTCGAATCAACCATTCGTGAAGCCACTTCTCCTTTGGCAAGGACCATAGCAAATTTCTGAGCCGAACATCGATATTATCCTTCCAACATGCTGGAATCGAATCAGTTTGTATTCATTCTAGATCCCAATGAACTCATCTAATCCAACACAACTACTCTGGTGACATGACACATCAATATAATCTGAAGCCACAACTCGTACAATCCGTGCACCAATAAGCAACAATTCGAACGTACTCAAATCGTGAAAATGACTCGAATGAAAGAGTTGTACTGCAAGCTCACCATTACCACCACAACAAAATGCTGAGAACCCATCACACGTCGTAGGAAAAGAACACATGAATCTCACCCAAAGGTTCATACCTCCACATAACTTCGATGCAATGCGTGACCCTATCCAAACGTTGGTCCACATGAAACACCTCAAGTCAATATGCTCAAAATCGACAACCACGCGCAATCTGATGTATAGAACCAAAACAAATCATCATAAATACGGCGAAGCAATTGACATAACATTACACAAACCCGAAAGGACACAACCGATACACCATCCGATGAGCAATACCCAATACTCTTCTTGTTCGAATCCCACTAAGAGACCCCAATAAAATCGCATTGCATGTGCCTATAACCAACAAATCCTAATGCCTCGCAACACGGAAAGGTAACTCATAGATCTCCACGGATCACTAATAAGCTCAATAACAATCGAATCAACACATCCCTCAATAATATAACTCGGAGTCAACCAAGCCGACTCGATGTAGAACACACATCCCTATTGGTCTACCAATGAACCCCTTATCAAGGAGTTCCTAAAGCTGCTCCTTCAACTCCTTTAACTCCGCCGGTGCCATACGATATGGTGCCCGACACCAAATCAATACCGAAATCAACAACCATGTCCGGTGACATGCCCGGCAACAGGAAACACAATCGAAAAATCCCTCACTATCGAAACTGAATCAATGGTAGGAGTCTCTGCACTGACATCCATCACGAAAGCCAAATAAGAAAGACAACCCTTCCCAGCCATCCGTTGGGTCTTCAAAAATGAAACCATCCTACTGGGAACATAATCTGTCGAACCTTGCCACTCAATCCGTGGGATTCCCGGCATAGCCAACTTCGCCGTCCTAGCACAACAACCCAGAATAACACGACACGGAGACAACCAGTCCATACCAAATATCACACCAAAATCTAGCATACTAAGCAACAAGGATCCACTCGGGTCTCCAAACCTCTAATAGTTACCACACAAGACTGATATACATGGTCCACAACCACGACCTAACCTGTTTATGAGGACTCCCAGTCTCCAAATCTATACAGCACGCGAATCACCATATCTGATCCCAACTCTACCCTCCAAATATACAACACACCTTTAATACTCAATCATTCCACAAGAGGTACTCCTATAATTCTTCTATGCCACCAAGCAAACTCGAATATCAGCAGTCGATCTAACAAGAAAGTGTCGCAATACTAATGAAGTATCCTCAACTCAAACAACTCGCCCTTTCTAAAATGTATACCCTCATCAAGCCACACCAATCAGTGATCTCATTTATCTAGTCATCTGAAACTGTCCATGCTGCCTAAGAATTTGTGACCTTCCTTTCAAACCTGAATCGTGACCTTACATATACAAATTTCAACCCTACACAACATATCGTATATACCATTCCATCATATAATAAATATCAGAACCCCATAATCCTTACTGAGCCACAAGCAGCTATGTACTCAACTAGCCAAGAACTTTCCATTTGATCCCATCTAGAAGAAAATCACTATACATCACATGTTTCTCACGCCCGAAGAAAATATACATCTCTAACCGTAGTAGAAACCATTAAAAACTTTCCGACTTCCATTTGCACAAAGCCAAACCGTCAAGACCAAATCCTTCTAACTCAACCAAGCTACGCAGGCCACTAAAACCCAAGAGCATTGCCATGAAACACCTATAGAAACTTATTACCTCGTAAGCATCCAAAGAACTAATCATATCCTTACCATGCCGATCCAGCTTACTACCAAGCTATCACATCTATCCAAGTTCCTTCTGATTTACCTACAACTTGATACTTCTTCTTGCTATAACACCACAATTCCCCAACCCAGACTCACCACACGAGACCCAAGCATAAAACCACACCATCTAAGGCTTATAAGCCGCTGAATACTCTCTTAAATATTCCCAAATGCACCACATTCCAAGATACCTACCCTGAAGTGACTCCCTGCGAACCCCAAAGCCATTACCCTCACCTTTCTGATACTGATATATAGAATCCCATAATGATATAGAAACACCACGAGTTTTGACACCCTCCAATGCAAACCTCAATTTCTATCCAAATATACAACCTAAAAATCTCCAATTATTACATGTAAAATCTTGAACCCATTAGAACCATTATCGAGAGTCATCCACTCTACTCAAACCGCAATTAGACCGATCAAACAGACCGGACGACCTATGCTTCATTAGCATTCTGACACCGCAGAATGTAACCTCACCTTAATGCAACCAAGCAACTCCATGTTCTATGCATCATACATCCTTTACCAATAATAACTCAAGACATTCCGTGATTCTCATACACCCATAAAACATAACATAAACTTTATTGAAATTTCCTTTACTCGAGCTATCCTTGATCTCAACCTCCGTGGGCCATAACTGGTTCACTAGTATGCCTCAAACTGGAACCAATATAGCACATAACCGTGCAATCAACTAATCAATAGCAGATTACCCCAATTGGCTCAAAGTCACAGATCAAAGCACACAATAACTCATAATATATATACTCTATTACTGTCATAATACCATAGTGAGATTAAACGCAATCCTTCATAAGCTCGTGAAACACAGACCATCTAATACTTTAAATCTTCTACAAATCTCGCATTCACCCTCGTAACAGTCAAGCCCACTCTCATAAGCAACGCAAATTCAAATTACAACACATATCTTCCACTGGTAATAGAGATCTTCCAATAAACGACATAAAGGATCACGCAAACTTCAGAACAATCCGCAGGAGATAACCCACCTGCTTCGCCTCAAACTAACATCTCTTTATATCCTTCCACCGGCATAAACATTACGCAATCACTTAATCTTCCTAAGTCTGAACTCATATCACAACGTGAAATTTACTTCACTTCCCAACTAGGCAACATGAAAAGGTCCTTCAACCTGCCTACAACTCGGGCTATACATCAAATCATGATGGAAATCAAGAACATGATAGTTCTTACTACCCCCAAGCAAACTCTTCTTGTCTCATTCAAATCATATGTACACATCTCGCAGTCATATCATACTCAGCACATAGCTATCCAGTCATCACTCCACTAATAGGGACACTATCGGACATACAAATCCAAAAGCACGTGCTCACACAATCAACACCTCAGTGCTCAAGCTATAGGCAAAACTCGGCCTCAAGTCCTCCAAACTGGCCCAACATCAACACACGAAGATCATATCTCGCCCCTCGATCAGGGAATCACAAGCCATCGATGCATATCTGATACTGAGCACTCATACGCGCAGACGAATGCGTGGAAGGAATTCAAGGAGTTACATTTCAAGCTGAATCAAGGACGCACGATAGAAATTCAAGAATGTGAAGTTTTTCCTAAAGGTTCTGCAGCCTCCCGAGAATAAGTACAGATGTCTCCGTACCGATCCACGAGACTCTACTAAACCTGCTCATGACTCGTGAGACCTATGTAACCTAGGCTCTGATACCAACTTGTCATGACCCTAAAACCAACCTAGCCGTCATGGCGCCTATCGTTAAACTAGGTCAGCCGACACAACTCCCGAATTAACTATTTAATCAATACAATCATTTTAAGCCTTTAATTAATCAGTTATCTAATAATATAAATCTAAATGAACAGTGCAAAATCATATACAAGAGCCCGACATCATAGTGTCACAAGTCACGAGCATCTACTAAGGTATGAATACAACAAAGAGTCCAAAAATGTACTAAATACAGTTTAAGAAAGAAAAGAGGGAGGAAAGCAGTGCTGCGAACGTCGGACAACTACCTTGCTAACTCTAATGACTCTGCCACTAAGCAATTAACACCTGCTACCGGGTTCAAAATTACCTGTATCTGAACACAAGGTGTAGGGAGTAATGTGAGTACACCAACTCAGTAAATAATAAAAGTGAATGAAAATTGAGTAGTAAGAAAATATGTAAACCACGTCATAACACTACAACAAATGTAGATCATTTCCAAATCAGTGCACAAAAATTATTTACCTCGTAAATCAAGCTCAGTTTCAGTAAAACCCTTTTTAAAACAACTTTCAATGTTTTCAAACGAGTGATAAAATAGTGAGTATAAATGATAGAAACATAAACAGACCCTCGAGCAAAACATGTACCATAAACCGCCCCTCGGGCATAATCTCAACAAAACCAGCCCCTCGGGCATGATATGAATCAAGAACAGCCCCTCGGGCAACAATATAAAACAATAACGACCTCTCGGGCTACATCATATCACTCACATTAGGTACTCGGGCTCATTGGGGGTGTACAGACTCCGGGAGGGGCTCCTTATGGCCTAAGAGCAATAACAAGCCATCTCATGGCATAATCAATATATCACTCACTCAGGGTACCCGCGCTCACTAGGGGTGTACCGACTCCGGGAGGGGCCCCTTACGACCCAAGCGCAATATCAAACAGGCTTTCGGCCTTATATCAAGCCACCTTGTAGCGTAACAAATTAGGCCCACGGTTTCATAATCATAAATCAACACCACACTACTGCGGCGCGCAGTCCGATCCCATAATATCCTTATTACACAGGCCCTCGGCCTCACTTAGTCAGAAACCTCTCATGCCACTCGGGTAGAAGTAAAACATGATGATCAGCCCAAAATATCATTTAAAATATCAAAATGGAGTAAATATGACTGAGTTATGAAAATAGTAGATACAACATGACTTAGTACAAATATAAAGTCAAAATAATGAGGAATAGTAGTAAAAATCCCCTAAGGGTCCAAAACAGTTGGCACGAAGCCCAATTATGGCATTCAACCCAAAACATGGTAATAATTTCCAAAACACAATGATATCAAACAATTTTCAATCAAATACACGACTTAATAGTCATACGGGATGGACTAAGTCACAATCTCCAACGGTGCACGACCTCACGCTCGTCATCTAGCGTGTGTGTCACCTCAAAGTAGCATTATGATGTGAAACCCGGGGTTCTATAGACTCAGGACAAACATTTACAATCATAACTTACCTCAATACGGTCCAAACTCTAGTCTGCGATGTCTTTGCCTCTCGACTCGACTTCCGAATGCTCCAAATCTAGCAAAAAGCATATTCATACCATCAAAATATGCTAAGGGGGATAAAGCCCACTCGAAAATAACCAATTTATACAAAAAATACCGAAAATGGCCAAACCCGGCCCCCGGGCCAACATCTAGAAATTCGATGAAACTCATAAAAATGGAAAACTCATTCTCTCACGAGTCTACCCATATCAAATTCACCAAAATCCGACATCAAATGGCCATCCAAATCCCTAAAATCAATTCTCCAAACCTTCTTCCATTTTTCCCAATTTTCACCCCAAATTCCCAAATTAAATGATAAGAATCAAGATATAATCATGAGATTTAACCAAATTTGAGTGAAGAACACTTACCCCAATCAATCCTTTGAAAATCCCTTCAAAAATCGCCTCAATCCGAGCTCTATAGCTTCAAAAATGCAAAAATTGCCGAAATCCTCGAAATAGAGTACTTTATAATCGACCCAGGCATTTACCCTATACTATCGCAGACAAATTAATGCGATAACGGAGCACAAAATTTTTCAGACCTTCTTTTACCCTATGCGATCGCGGCCATTTCCCCGCGATCGAGTAGAATAAATTTTTTCAATAGCCTTCTCCAACTCTTCTAGATAGCCTCTAGTATAATGGTCATAACATTTTATACAAAACTACAAATTACAATTGGTTTAACTTTCTGAAAATTAGACATCAAGGGCTACATTTGTTATTTTTGGATCATCTTCAAATTAGTTATAGATTGTGAGATATAAGCTTCCAAAGTCGGCTTAGTGCAGCAGAGATTTTACTTTATGCGATCGCGGTAAGACTTACACGATCGCATAGCACAACTCCATTTTTCCAAATTTTCTCTATGCTAACGCGATCAGATCTATGATAACGCACTGTACACCCCTGAAGCCAAAAACCAACAACTAGAAATCACCTAGAAATGGTCTAAAACCACCCTAAAACTCACCTGAGGCCCTTAGGACCTCAACCAAACATGCCAGCACATCCCATAACATCATTCAAATTTGTTCCAACCTTCGGAATGCTCAAAACAACATCAAAAAATCGAATCACCCTCGGATTCAAGCCTAAGAATTCCAAAACTTCTGAATTCCGAATTCGATCAAAAAGTCTATCAAACCTCGTCCGAATGACCTGAAATTTTGCACACACATCACAAATGACACAACAGACCTACTCCAACTTCCGAAATTCCATTCCGACCCCTATATCAAAATCTCACATATCAGCCGGAAAACGCCAAAATTTCAATTTCGCCAATTCAAGCCTAAATCTACTCCAGACTTCCAAAATACATTCCGATCACGCTCCTAGGTCCCAAATCACCTAGCAGATCTAACCAAATCATAAAAATTCCAATCTGAGATCATATACTAAAAAGTCAAAACTCGGTCAAACCTTTCAAACTTTAAGCTTCAAACTGAGAACTGTTCTTCCAAATT